>NC_090333.1:49048934-50545184 GCF_035084215.1 Heptranchias perlo
CATCCTGCACATCAATCATCATCCTGCAAATCATCATCCTGTAGATCAATCATCATCCTGCACATCAATCATCATCCTGCAGATCATCATCCTGCAGATCAATCATCATCCCGCAGATCAATCATCATCCTGCAGATCATCATCCTGCTGATCAATCATCATCCTGCAGATCATCATCCTGCAGATCAATCATCATCCTGCAGATCAATCATCATCCTGCAGATCATCATCCTGCGGATCATCCATCATCCTGCAGATCAATCATCATCCTGCAAATCATCATCCTGCTGATCAATCATCATCCTGCAAATCATCATCCTGCACATCAATCATAATCCTGCAAATCATCATCCTGCAGATCAATCATCATCCTGCAGATCAATCATCATCCTGCAGATCAATCATCATCCTGCAGATCATCATCCTGCAGATCAATCATCATCCTGCAGATCAATCATCATCCTGCAGATCAATCATCATCCTGCAAATCATCATCCTGCTGATCAATCATCATCCTGCAAATCATCATCCTGCAGATCAATCATCCTGCAGATCAATCATCATCCTGCGGAAGAATCATCATCCTGCGGATCAATCATCATCCTGCGGATCAATCATCATCCTGCAGATCATCATACTGCAAATCATCATCCTGCAGATCAATCATCATCCTGCACATCATCATCCTGCAGATCAATCATCATCCTGCAAATCATCATCCTGTAGATCAATCATCATCCTGCAGATCATTATCCTGCAGATCAATCATCATCCTGCAAATCATCATCCTGCAGATCAATCATCATCCTGCAAATCATCATCCTGCAGATCAATCATTCTGCAGATCAATCATCATCCTGCAGATCAATCATCATCCTGCAAATCATCATCCTGCAGATCAATCATTCTGCAGATCAATCATCATCCTGCAGATCAATCATCATCCTGCAGATCATCATACTGCAAATCATCATCCTGCAGATCATCATACTGCAAATCATCATCCTGCAGATCAATCATCATCCTGCAGATCATCATACTGCAAATCATCATCCTGCAGATCAATCATCATCCTGCACATCAATCATCATCCTGCAGATCATCATCCTGCAGATCAATCAACATCCCGCAGATCAATCATCATCCTGCAGATCATCATCCTGTAGATCAATCATCATCCTGCAGATCAATCATCATCCTGCAAATCATCATCCTGAAGATCAATCATTCTGCAGATCAATCATCATCCTGCAGATCATCATACTGCAAATCATCATCCTGCAGATCAATCATCATCCTGCACATCAATCATTATCCTGCAGATCATCATCCTGCAGATCAATCATCATCCCGCAGATCAATCATCATCCTGCAGATCATCATGCTGCTGATTAATCATCATCCTGCAGATCATCATCCTGCAGATCAATCATCATCCTGCAGATCAATCATCATCCTGCAGATCATCATCCTGCGGATCATCCATCATCCTGCGGATCAATCATCATCCTGCACATCAATCATCATCCTGCAGATCATCATCCTGCAGATCAATCATCATCCCGCAGATCAATCATCATCCTGCACATCATCATCCTGCAGATCAATCATCATCCTGCAAATCATCATCCCGTAGATCAATCATCATCCTGCAGATCATCATCCTGCAGATCAATCATCATCCTGCAAATCATCATCCTGCAGATCAATCATTCTGCAGATCAATCATCATCCTGCAGATCAATCATCATCCTGCAGATCATCATACTGCAAATCACCATCCTGCAGATCAATCATCATCCTGCAGATCATCATACTGCAAATCAATCATCATCCCGCAGATCAATCATCGTCCTGCAAATCATCATCCTGCTGATCAATCATCATCCTGCAAATCATCATCCTGCAGATCAATCATCATCCTGCAGATCAATCATCATCCTGCAGATCATCATCCTGCGGATCATCCATCATCCTGCGGATCAATCATCATCCTGCAAATCATCATCCTGCTGATCAATCATCATCCTGCAAATCATCATCCTGCACATCAATCATCATCCTGCAAATCATCATCCTGCAGATCAATCATCATCCTGCAGATCAATCATCATCCTGCAGATCAGCATCCTGCAGATCAATCATCATCCTGCAGATCATCATCCTGCAGATCAATCATCATCCTGCTGATCAATCATCATCCTGCAAATCATCATCCTGCAGATCATCATCCTGCAGATCAATCATCCTGCAGATCAATCATCATCCTGCGGATCAATCATCATCCTGCGGATCAATCATCATCCTGCAGATCATCATCCTGCAAATCATCATCCTGCAGATCATCATCCTGCAGATCAATCATCCTGCAGATCATCATCCTGCAGATCAATCACCATCCTGCAAATCATCATCCTGCAGATCATCATCCTGCAGATCAATCATCATCCTGCAGTTCATCATCCTGGAGATCAATCATCATCCTGCAGATCATCATCCTGCAGATCAATCACCATCCTGCAAATCATCATCCTGCAGATCAATCATCATCCTGCGGATCAATCATCATCCTGGAGATCATCATCCTGCAAATCATCATCCTGCAGATCATCATCCTGCAAATCATCATCCTGTAGATCAATCATCATCCTGCAGATCATTATCCTGCAGATCAATCATCATCCTGCAAATCATCATCCTGCAGATCAATCATCATCCTGCAAATCATCATCCTGCAGATCAATCATTCTGCAGATCAATCATCATCCTGCAGATCAATCATCTACCTGCAGATCATCATACTGCAAATCATCATCCTGCAGATCAATCATCATCCTGCAGATCATCATACTGCAAATCATCATCCTGCAGATCAATCATCATCCTGCACATCAATCATCATCCTGCAGATCATCATCCTGCAGATCAATCATCATCCCGCAAATCATCATCCTGCAGATCAATCATCATCCTGCAGATCAATCATCATCCTGCAAATCATCATCCTGTAGATCAATCATCATCCTGCAGATCATTATCCTGCAGATCAATCATCATCCTGCAAATCATCATCCTGCAGATCAATCATCATCCTGCAAATCATCATCCTGCAGATCAATCATCATCCTGCAGATCAATCATCATCCTGCAGATCATCATCCTGCAGATCATCCATCATCCTTCGGATCAATCATCATCCTGCAAATCATCATCCTGCTGATCAATCATCATCCTGCAAATCATCATCCTGCACATCAATCATCATCCTGCAAATCATCATCCTGCAGATCAATCATCATCCTGCAGATCAATCATCATCCTGCAGATCAGCATCCTGCAGATCAATCATCATCCTGCAGATCATCATCCTGCAGATCAATCATCATCCTGCTGATCAATCATCATCCTGCAAATCATCATCCTGCAGATCATCATCCTGCAGATCAATCATCCTGCAGATCAATCATCATCCTGCAGATCAATCATCATCCTGCGGATCAATCATCATCCTGCTGATCAATCATCATCCTGCAGATCATCATCCTGCAAATCATCATCCTGCAGATCATCATCCTGCAGATCAATCATCCTGCAGATCATCATCCTGCAGATCAATCACCATCCTGCAAATCATCATCCTGCAGATCATCATCCTGCAGATCAATCATCATCCTGCAGTTCATCTTCCTGTAGATCAATCATCATCCTGCAGATCATCATCCTGCAGATCAATCACCATCCTGCAAATCATCATCCTGCAGATCAATCATCATCCTGCGGATCAATCATCATCCTGGAGATCATCATCCTGCAAATCATCATCCTGCAGATCATCATCCTGCAGATCAATCATCCTGCAGATCATCATCCTGCAGATCAATCACCATCCTGCAAATCATCATACTGCAAATCATCATCCTGCAGATCAATCATCATCCTGCACATCAATCATTATCCTGCAGATCATCATCCTGCAGATCAATCATCATCCCGCAGATCAATCATCATCCTGCAGATCATCATGCTGCTGATTAATCATCATCCTGCAGATCATCATCCTGCAGATCAATCATCATCCTGCAGATCAATCATCATCCTGCAGATCATCATCCTGCGGATCATCCATCATCCTGCGGATCAATCATCATCCTGCACATCAATCATCATCCTGCAGATCATCATCCTGCAGATCAATCATCATCCCGCAGATCAATCATCATCCTGCACATCATCATCCTGCAGATCAATCATCATCCTGCAAATCATCATCCCGTAGATCAATCATCATCCTGCAGATCATCATCCTGCAGATCAATCATCATCCTGCAAATCATCATCCTGCAGATCAATCATTCTGCAGATCAATCATCATCCTGCAGATCAATCATCATCCTGCAGATCATCATACTGCAAATCACCATCCTGCAGATCAATCATCATCCTGCAGATCATCATACTGCAAATCAATCATCATCCCGCAGATCAATCATCGTCCTGCAAATCATCATCCTGCTGATCAATCATCATCCTGCAAATCATCATCCTGCAGATCAATCATCATCCTGCAGATCAATCATCATCCTGCAGATCATCATCCTGCGGATCATCCATCATCCTGCGGATCAATCATCATCCTGCAAATCATCATCCTGCTGATCAATCATCATCCTGCAAATCATCATCCTGCACATCAATCATCATCCTGCAAATCATCATCCTGCAGATCAATCATCATCCTGCAGATCAATCATCATCCTGCAGATCAGCATCCTGCAGATCAATCATCATCCTGCAGATCATCATCCTGCAGATCAATCATCATCCTGCTGATCAATCATCATCCTGCAAATCATCATCCTGCAGATCATCATCCTGCAGATCAATCATCCTGCAGATCAATCATCATCCTGCGGATCAATCATCATCCTGCGGATCAATCATCATCCTGCAGATCATCATCCTGCAAATCATCATCCTGCAGATCATCATCCTGCAGATCAATCATCCTGCAGATCATCATCCTGCAGATCAATCACCATCCTGCAAATCATCATCCTGCAGATCATCATCCTGCAGATCAATCATCATCCTGCAGTTCATCATCCTGGAGATCAATCATCATCCTGCAGATCATCATCCTGCAGATCAATCACCATCCTGCAAATCATCATCCTGCAGATCAATCATCATCCTGCGGATCAATCATCATCCTGGAGATCATCATCCTGCAAATCATCATCCTGCAGATCATCATCCTGCAAATCATCATCCTGTAGATCAATCATCATCCTGCAGATCATTATCCTGCAGATCAATCATCATCCTGCAAATCATCATCCTGCAGATCAATCATCATCCTGCAAATCATCATCCTGCAGATCAATCATTCTGCAGATCAATCATCATCCTGCAGATCAATCATCTACCTGCAGATCATCATACTGCAAATCATCATCCTGCAGATCAATCATCATCCTGCAGATCATCATACTGCAAATCATCATCCTGCAGATCAATCATCATCCTGCACATCAATCATCATCCTGCAGATCATCATCCTGCAGATCAATCATCATCCCGCAGATCAATCATCATCCTGCAGATCATCATCCTGCTGATCAATCATCATCCTGCAAATCATCATCCTGCAGATCAATCATCATCCTGCAGATCAATCATCATCCTGCAGATCATCATCCTGCAGATCATCCATCATCCTTCGGATCAATCATCATCCTGCAAATCATCATCCTGCTGATCAATCATCATCCTGCAAATCATCATCCTGCACATCAATCATCATCCTGCAAATCATCATCCTGCAGATCAATCATCATCCTGCAGATCAATCATCATCCTGCAGATCAGCATCCTGCAGATCAATCATCATCCTGCAGATCATCATCCTGCAGATCAATCATCATCCTGCTGATCAATCATCATCCTGCAAATCATCATCCTGCAGATCATCATCCTGCAGATCAATCATCCTGCAGATCAATCATCATCCTGCGGATCAATCATCATCCTGCGGATCAATCATCATCCTGCTGATCAATCATCATCCTGCAGATCATCATCCTGCAAATCATCATCCTGCAGATCATCATCCTGCAGATCAATCATCCTGCAGATCATCATCCTGCAGATCAATCACCATCCTGCAAATCATCATCCTGCAGATCATCATCCTGCAGATCAATCATCATCCTGCAGTTCATCATCCTGTAGATCAATCATCATCCTGCAGATCATCATCCTGCAGATCAATCACCATCCTGCAAATCATCATCCTGCAGATCAATCATCATCCTGCGGATCAATCATCATCCTGGAGATCATCATCCTGCAAATCATCATCCTGCAGATCATCATCCTGCAGATCAATCATCCTGCAGATCATCATCCTGCAGATCAATCACCATCCTGCAAATCATCATCCTGCAGATCATCATCCTGCAGATCAATCATCATCCTGCAGATCATCATCCTGCAGATCAATCACCATCCTGCAAATCATCATCCTGCAGATCAATCATCATCCTGCGGATCAATCATCATCCTGGAGATCATCATCCTGCAAATCATCATCCTGCAGATCATCATCCTGCAGATCAATCATCATCCTGGAGATCATCAACCTGCAGATCATCATCCTGCAGATCATCATCCTGCAGATCAATCATCATCCTGCAGATCATCATCCTGCAAATCATAATCCTGCAGATCATCATCCTGCAGATCAATCATCAACCTGCAGATCATCATCCTGCAGATCATCATCCTGCAGATCAATCACCATCCTGCAGATCATCATCCTGCAGATCAATCATCATCCTGCAGATCAATCATCATCCTGCAGATCATCATCCTGCAGATCATCATCCTGCAGATCAATCATCATCCTGCAAATCATCATTTTTTTTTACTCGTTCATGGGATGTGGGTGTCGCTGGCGAGGCCAGCATTTATTGCCCATCCCTAATTGCCCTTAAGAAGTTGGTGGTGAGCCGCCTTCTTGAACCGCTGCAGTCCATGCGGTGAAGGTTCTCCCACAGTGCTGTTAGGAAGGGAATTCCAGGATTTTGACCCAGCGACAATGAAGGAACGGCGATATATTTCCAAGTCGGGATGGTGTGTGACTTGGAGGGGAATGTGCAGGTGGTGTTGTTCCAATGTGCCTGCTGTTCTTGTCCTTCTAGGTGGTAGAGGTCGCAGGTTTGGAAGGTGCTGACGAAGAAGTGGAGAGTATTCCATCACACTCCTGACTTGTGCCTTGTAGATGGTGGAAAGGCTTTGGGGAGTCAGGAGGTCAGTCACTCGCCACAGAATACCCAGCCTCTGACCTGCTCTTGTAGCCACAGTATTTATATGGCTGGTCCAGTTAAGTTTCTGGTCAATGGTGACCCCCAGGATGTTGATGGTGGGGGGTTCGGCGATGGTAATGCCGTTGAATGTCGAAGGGAAGTGGTTAGATTCTCTCTTGTTGGAGATGGTCATTGCCTGGCACTTGTCTGGCGCGAATGTTACTTGCCACTTATCAGCCCAAGCCTGGAAGTTGTCCAGATCTTGCTGCATGCGGGCTCTGACTGCTTCATTATTTGAGGGGTTGCGAATGGAACTGAAAACTGTGCAATCATCAGCGATCATCCCCATTTCTGACCTTATGATGGAGGGAAGGTCATTGATGAAGCAGCTGAAGATGGTTGGGCCTAGGACACTGCCCTGAGGAACTCCTGCAGCAATGCCCTGGGGCTGAGCTGATTGGCCTCCAACAACCACTACCATCTTCCTTTGTGCTAGGTATGACTCCAGCCACTGGAGAGTATTCCCCCTGATTCCCATTGACTTCAATTTTACTACGGCTCCTTGGTGCCACACTCAGTCAAATGCTGCCTTGATGTCAAGGGCAGTCACTCTCACCTCACCTCTGGAATTCAGCTCTTTTGTCCATGTTTGGACCAAGGCTGTAATGAGGTCTGGAGCCGAGTGGTCCTGGCGGAACCCAAACTGAGCATCGGTGAGCAGGTTATTGGTGAGTAAGTGCCGCTTGATAGCACTGTCGACGACAACTTCCATCACTTTGCTGATGATTGAGAGTAGACTGATGGGGCGGTAATTGGCCGGATTGGATTTGTCCTGCTTTTTGTGGACAGGACATACCTGGGCAATTTTCCACATTGTCGGGTAGATGCCAGTGTTGTAGCTGTACTGGAACATCTTGGCTAGAGGCGCAGCTAGTTCTGGAGCACAAGTCTTCAGCACTACAGCCGGGATGTTGTCGGGGCCCATAGCCTTTGCTGTATCCAGTGCACTCAGCCGTTTCTTGATATCATGTGGAGTGAATTGAATTGGCTGAAGACTGGCTTCAGTGATGATGGGGATATCGGGAGGAGGCCGAGATGGATCATCCACTCGACACTTCTGGCTGAAGATGGTTGCAAACGCTTCAGCCTTGTCACGTGCTGGACTCCGCCATCATTGAGGATGGGGATGTTTGCAGAGCCTCCTCCTCCCGTTGGTTGTTTAATTGTCCACCACCATTCACGACTGAATGTGGCAGGACTGCAGAGCTTTGATCTGCTCCTTTGGTTGTGGAATCGCTTAGCTCTGTCTATATCATGTTGCTTCCACTGTTTAGCATGCAGGTAGTCCTGAGTTGTAGCTTCACCAGGTTGGCACCTCATTTTTAGGTACGCCTGGTGCTGCTCCTGGCATGCTCTTCTACACTCCTCATTGAACCAGGGTTGATCCCCTGGCTTGTTGGTAATGGTAGAGTGAGGAATATGCCGGGCCATGAGGTTACAGATTGTGCTGGAATACAATTCTGCTGCTGATGGCCCACAGCGCCTCATGGATGCCCAGTTTTGAGCTGCTAGATCTGTTCTGAATCTATCCCATTTAGCACGGTGGTAGTGCCACACAACACATTGGATGGTGTCTTCAGTGCGAAGACGGGACTTCGTCTCCACGAGGACTGTGCGGTGGTCACTCCTACCAATACTGTCATGGACAGATGCATCTGTGACAGGTAGATTGGTGAGGACAAGGTCAAGTAAGTTTTTCCCTCGTGTTGGTTCGCTCACCACCTGCCGCAGGCCCAGTCTGGCAGCTATGTCCTTCAGGACTCGGCCAGCTTGGTCAGTAGTGGTGCTACCGAGCCACTCTTGGTGATGGACATTGAAGTCCCCCACCCAGAGTACATTCTGTGCCTTTGCTACCCTCAGTGCTTCCTCCAAGTGGTGTTCAACATGGAGGAGGACTGATTCATCAGCTGGGAGGGCGGTAGGTGGTAATCAGCAGGAGGTTTCCTTGCCCATGTTTGACCTGATGCCATGAGATTTCATGGGGTCCAGAGTCAATGTTGAGGACTCCCAGGGCCACTCCCTCCTGACTGTATATCACTGTACCGCCACCTCTGGTGGGTCTGTCCTGCCGGTGGGACAGGACATACCCAGGGATGGTGATGGAAGAGTCTGGCTGAAAGGTATGATTCTGTGAGTATGGCTATGTCAGGCTGTTGCTTGACTAGTCTGTGGGACAGCTCTCCCAATTTTGGCACAAGTCCCCAGATGTTAGTGAGGAGGACTTTGCAGGGTCAACTGGGCTTGGTTCACCTGCAGATCAATCATCATCCTGCAGATCATCATCCTGCAGATCATCATCCTGCAGATAAATTATCATCCTGCAAATCATCATCCTGCAGATCATCATCCTGCAGATCATCATCCTGCAGATCATCATCCTGCAGATCATCATACTGCAAATCATCATCCTGCAGATCAATCATCATCCTGCAGATCATCATACTGCAAATCATCATCCTGCAGATCAATCATCATCCTGCACATCAATCATCATCCTGCAGATCATCATCCTGCAGATCAATCACCATCCCGCAGATCAATCATCATCCTGCAGATCATCATCCTGCTGATCAATCATCATCCTGCAAATCATCATCCTGCAGATCAATCATCATCCTGCAGATCAATCATCATCCTGCAGATCATCATCCTGCGGATCATCCATCATCCTGCGGATCAATCATCATCCTGCAAATCATCATCCTGCTGATCAATCATCATCCTGCAAATCATCATCCTGCACATCAATCATCATCCTGCAAATCATCATCCTGCAGATCAATCATCATCCTGCAGATCAATCATCATCCTGCAGATCAGCATCCTGCAGATCAATCATCATCCTGCAGATCATCATCCTGCAGATCAATCATCATCCTGCTGATCAATCATCATCCTGCAAATCATCATCCTGCAGATCATCATCCTGCAGATCAATCATCCTGCAGATCAATCATCATCCTGCGGATCAATCATCATCCTGCGGATCAATCATCATCCTGCGGATCAATCATCATCCTGCTGATCAATCATCATCCTGCAGATCATCATCCTGCAAATCATCATCCTGCAGATCATCATCCTGCAGATCAATCATCCTGCAGATCATCATCCTGCAGATCAATCACCATCCTGCAAATCATCATCCTGCAGATCATCATCCTGCAGATCAATCATCATCCTGCAGTTCATCATCCTGCAGATCAATCATCATCCTGCAGATCATCATCCTGCAGATCAATCACCATCCTGCAAATCATCATCCTGCAGATCAATCATCATCCTGCGGATCAATCATCATCCTGGAGATCATCATCCTGCAAATCATCATCCTGCAGATCATCATCCTGCAGATCATCATCCTGCAGATCAATCATCCTGCAGATCATCATCCTGCAGATCAATCACCATCCTGCAAATCATCATCCTGCAGATCATCATCCTGCAGATCAATCATCATTCTGCAGATCATCATCCTGCAGATCAATCACCATCCTGCAAATCATCATCCTGCAGATCAATCATCATCCTGCGGATCAATCATCATCCTGGAGATCATCATCCTGCAAATCATCATCCTGCAGATCATCATCCTGCAGATCAATCATCATCCTGGAGATCATCAACCTGCAGATCATCATCCTGCAGATCATCATCCTGCAGATCAATCATCATCCTGCAGATCATCATCCTGCAAATCATAATCCTGCAGATCATCATCCTGCAGATCAATCATCAACCTGCAGATCATCATCCTGCAGATCATCATCCTGCAGATCAATCACCATCCTGCAGATCATCATCCTGCAGATCAATCATCATCCTGCAGATCAATCATCATCCTGCAGATCATCATCCTGCAGATCATCATCCTGCAGATCAATCATCATCCTGCAAATCATCATTTTTTTTTACTCGTTCATGGGATGTGGGTGTCGCTGGCGAGGCCAGCATTTATTGCCCATCCCTAATTGCCCTTAAGAAGTTGGTGGTGAGCCGCCTTCTTGAACCGCTGCAGTCCATGCGGTGAAGGTTCTCCCACAGTGCTGTTAGGAAGGGAATTCCAGGATTTTGACCCAGCGACAATGAAGGAACGGCGATATATTTCCAAGTCGGGATGGTGTGTGACTTGGAGGGGAATGTGCAGGTGGTGTTGTTCCCATGTGCCTGCTGTTCTTGTCCTTCTAGGTGGTAGAGGTCGCAGGTTTGGAAGGTGCTGACGAAGAAGTGGAGAGTATTCCATCACACTCCTGACTTGTGCCTTGTAGATGGTGGAAAGGCTTTGGGGAGTCAGGAGGTCAGTCACTCGCCACAGAATACCCAGCCTCTGACCTGCTCTTGTAGCCACAGTATTTATATGGCTGGTCCAGTTAAGTTTCTGGTCAATGGTGACCCCCAGGATGTTGATGGTGGGGGGTTCGGCGATGGTAATGCCGTTGAATGTCGAAGGGAAGTGGTTAGATTCTCTCTTGTTGGAGATGGTCATTGCCTGGCACTTGTCTGGCGCGAATGTTACTTGCCACTTATCAGCCCAAGCCTGGAAGTTGTCCAGATCTTGCTGCATGCGGGCTCTGACTGCTTCATTATTTGAGGGGTTGCGAATGGAACTGAAAACTGTGCAATCATCAGCGATCATCCCCATTTCTGACCTTATGATGGAGGGAAGGTCATTGATGAAGCAGCTGAAGATGGTTGGGCCTAGGACACTGCCCTGAGGAACTCCTGCAGCAATGCCCTGGGGCTGAGCTGATTGGCCTCCAACAACCACTACCATCTTCCTTTGTGCTAGGTATGACTCCAGCCACTGGAGAGTATTCCCCCTGATTCCCATTGACTTCAATTTTACTACGGCTCCTTGGTGCCACACTCAGTCAAATGCTGCCTTGATGTCAAGGGCAGTCACTCTCACCTCACCTCTGGAATTCAGCTCTTTTGTCCATGTTTGGACCAAGGCTGTAATGAGGTCTGGAGCCGAGTGGTCCTGGCGGAACCCAAACTGAGCATCGGTGAGCAGGTTATTGGTGAGTAAGTGCCGCTTGATAGCACTGTCGACGACAACTTCCATCACTTTGCTGATGATTGAGAGTAGACTGATGGGGCGGTAATTGGCCGGATTGGATTTGTCCTGCTTTTTGTGGACAGGACATACCTGGGCAATTTTCCACATTGTCGGGTAGATGCCAGTGTTGTAGCTGTACTGGAACATCTTGGCTAGAGGCGCAGCTAGTTCTGGAGCACAAGTCTTCAGCACTACAGCCGGGATGTTGTCGGGGCCCATAGCCTTTGCTGTATCCAGTGCACTCAGCCGTTTCTTGATATCATGTGGAGTGAATTGAATTGGCTGAAGACTGGCTTCAGTGATGATGGGGATATCGGGAGGAGGCCGAGATGGATCATCCACTCGACACTTCTGGCTGAAGATGGTTGCAAACGCTTCAGCCTTGTCTTTTGCACTCACGTGCTGGACTCCGCCATCATTGAGGATGGGGATGTTTGCAGAGCCTCCTCCTCCCGTTGGTTGTTTAATTGTCCACCACCATTCACGACTGAATGTGGCAGGACTGCAGAGCTTTGATCTGCTCCTTTGGTTGTGGAATCGCTTAGCTCTGTCTATATCATGTTGCTTCCGCTGTTTAGCATGCAGGTAGTCCTGAGTTGTAGCTTCACCAGGTTGGCACCTCATTTTTAGGTACGCCTGGTGCTGCTCCTGGCATGCTCTTCTACACTCCTCATTGAACCAGGGTTGATCCCCTGGCTTGTTGGTAATGGTAGAGTAAGGAATATGCCGGGCCATGAGGTTACAGATTGTGCTGGAATACAATTCTGCTGCTGATGGCCCACAGCGCCTCATGGATGCCCAGTTTTGAGCTGCTAGATCTGTTCTGAATCTATCCCATTTAGCACGGTGGTAGTGCCACACAACACATTGGATGGTGTCTTCAGTGCGAAGACGGGACTTCGTCTCCACGAGGACTGTGCGGTGGTCACTCCTACCAATACTGTCATGGACAGATGCATCTGTGACAGGTAGATTGGTGAGGACAAGGTCAAGTAAGTTTTTCCCTCGTGTTGGTTCGCTCACCACCTGCCGCAGGCCCAGTCTGGCAGCTATGTCCTTCAGGACTCGGCCAGCTTGGTCAGTAGTGGTGCTACCGAGCCACTCTTGGTGATGGACATTGAAGTCCCCCACCCAGAGTACATTCTGTGCCTTTGCTACCCTCAGTGCTTCCTCCAAGTGGTGTTCAACATGGAGGAGGACTGATTCATCAGCTGGGAGGGCGGTAGGTGGTAATCAGCAGGAGGTTTCCTTGCCCATGTTTGACCTGATGCCATGAGATTTCATGGGGTCCAGAGTCAATGTTGAGGACTCCCAGGGCCACTCCCTCCTGACTGTATATCACTGTACCGCCACCTCTGGTGGGTCTGTCCTGCCGGTGGGACAGGACATACCCAGGGATGGTGATGGAAGAGTCTGGCTGAAAGGTATGATTCTGTGAGTATGGCTATGTCAGGCTGTTGCTTGACTAGTCTGTGGGACAGCTCTCCCAATTTTGGCACAAGTCCCCAGATGTTAGTGAGGAGGACTTTGCAGGGTCAACTGGGCTTGGTTCACCTGCAGATCAATCATCATCCTGCAGATCATCATCCTGCAGATCATCATCCTGCAGATAAATTATCATCCTGCAAATCATCATCCTGCAGATCATCATCCTGCAGATCATCATCCTGCAGATCAATCATCATCCTGCAGATCAATCATCATCCTGCGGATCAATCATCATCCTGCGGATCAATCATCATCCTGCAAATCATCATCCTGCAAATCATCATCCTACAAATCATCATCCTACAGATCATCATCCTACAGATCATGATCCTGCAGATCAATCATCATCCTGCAGATCATCATCCTGCAGATCATCATCCTGCAGATCAATCATCATCCTGCAAATCATCATCCTGCAGATCATCATCCTGCAAATCATCATCCTGCAGATCATCATCCTGCAAATCATCATCCTACACATTATCCTGCTGCCACAGTGCACGGTGGTGGAGGGGGTGGACATTGAATCCAGTGGCAGGGACACCAATCAAGTGAACTGCTCTCTCCTGTATGGTATTGAGCTTCTGAGTGTTGTGGCTGCATCCATCCAGACGATTGGTGAACATTCCATCACATTCCTGACTTTAGCCTTGTAGTTGGTGGATAGGCTTTGAGGGATCAGGAAATGAGCCAGCTGTCAGAGTACCTAGCCTCTGCCCTGTGCTTGTAACCATGGCGTTGATATCGCTGGTTCAGTTCAGCTTCTGGTCAATGGTTACCCCAGAGATGTTGATGGTCGGGGATTCAGCGATGGTTTTGCTATTGAAGGTCAGGGGAGATGGTCATGATTTGGCACGTAGGTGGTTGGCATGGGCTGCTTATATAAGAAGTTGTGAATGGAACTGAATACTGTGGAATCATCAGGTGAAAGCCCCACTCCTGATCATATGATGCAGGATCAGTCCTTGCGAAAGCAGTTGAAAATGGTTGGGCTAAGAAGGCTTCCCTGAGACACTGCTGCAGTGATGTCCTGGGGCTGTAATGATTGGCCTCCATCAACCACTACCATCTTCCTTTGCCTCTTTTCCCTTTGATCCCCATTGACCAGTTTTACTAGGCGAATGCTGCCTCAATGCCGAGGGCAGCAACTCTCACCTCTCTTCTGTCATTCAGCTTTTGTGTCCATATCTGGATCAAGGCTTTGATGAGTTCGGGATCCAAGTGGTTCTGGCAGAACCTGAACTGAGCGGTAAGCAGGTTATTAGTGAGGTGTTGCTTGATATTACATTGATGGCTCCTACCATCAATTTACTGATGATTGGGAGGAGGCTGATAGGGCGGTAATTGGCTGGGTTCAGGGGGAACGGAATATGCGGGGTGGGGGGGGTGGAATTTTTAGCAGTAGAGAAATCAAAAAAGACAAAGAGGGTGGGGCATTATTCAGGACACAATTACAGAATTGGAAAGAAAGGATATTAATGTTGATGGTCTGATTGCATCTCTAGATTGAATTCAAAAATAATAAGAGCCATGCAACCAGAAGGGCATCCAGTATAGATTACCTAATAGTGACAAGGATACAAAAGAATAGATTTGTAGACAACTCAAAAAGTAATCAGGTGCATTAATAGTGACTTTAACCCAAGGTAGGGCACTCTCTCCTGTCGTTATGCCTCCTTTCATTTTTCTCCTCTTGGGTACTCTACCTCCCTAAATCCCTACCCCATCCCTTCAGCACTCCTTGACCTTCCTACTCTCCTGCCGCCATCTCAGGCTTGACTCCCTCTCGGATAAGCCTACAGCTTCCCTTTGTGCCTCTCTTGGCATCCTCTGAAGGGGCCCATCGAAGCACTCGTTGCTGCTTCCTTTCGAGCAGCAACCCCAACTGCCTCATCCTACTCTCTCACCAACTTTCCCGCCCAGTGCGACCGCGGGGAACTAATCTCACCAATCTCCTTCCCGTCCCACTCAACCCTCCCAGCGCCGACCCTGTGGACTCTGCCAGTGGATCAGCTATCACCGCCTCTCTCCGCATCTCCCTCCAGAATATTCGTTCACTTGTGAACAAGGCCCTTGCCATCCATGAGCTTATTGTGGATGATTGCATTGACATCATGGCCTTGACAGAAACCTGGCTGATGGGTGATGATACCTTCCCCCTTAATGAAGCATCCCACTCCTGGCTATATCTTCCACCACTTGCCCCGCCCAGACCGCCGCGATGGTGGTGAGGCCCTTATCACCAAATCACACCATGGTCTGTCCCCCTATTCATCTGGCACCTTCTCCTCCTTTGAGCATCTCACCTTGTTTCACCCCTCTCACCTCTCCTTTAAAATCCTCGTTCTCTACCGCCCACCCAAGTACCACACCAAGTTTCTCACCAAGATATCTTCACTGTTTTCCTCCCTCAGCCTCTGCACTAATTGACTTCTCATCGTCGGTGATTTCAACCTCCATGTCAACTCATCATGCTCTCTCTCCTCTGAATTCACTGCCCTCCTATCCTTCCTTAATCTCTCTCTCCATATAAACTCCCCTACCCATATTCATGGCCACCCCCTCAACCTTGCCATCTCATGTCGCCTCTCTACTCCCATCGAGTCAATCACAGATAAGGCCAACTTTGATCACTTCCTTGAATGCCTCTCCACCCACAACCTCTTTCCCCTCCCAATCCCACTTCCTTCTGTGTCCGCCTTTGAAAAAAACTCTCCCCCAAGTCACTTACAACTGCAATTTCAAATTGGCCCTCCATTCACCATGACATTTCTGCAGCTACCGATTTGCTCAATCACACCGAAACCTCCACCTTTGATGCCCTTGTCCCCATTAAAACCATTACTCTTTCTCACCCTAGTCGCTCCCTTGGTATGGCCCTCATCTCTGCACCCTTAAGTCCAAGGGACACAGACTTGATCATTTATGGCAGTCAACTGGTTTACCCATTTGTCGCCAGATCTGGCTGGACCACATAAAGCACTATCGGTTCCTGCTCTCCTCTGCCAAAACTGCTCACTATTCCAGGATCATCCTGGAATGCAAAGATAACCCCGGCTTCTCTTCTCCACTACAAACAGTCTTCATAAACCCCTCTCCCCTGCCCCCTCCAGCCTCACCTCCAACAACAAGTGCAAGGAGCTGACACTAATATTGAGACCATCTGTTCAGCTGCCTCTGTCGCTTCCCTCCCTTCCCCTAGCCCGCCAAACCAAACTTCCCCTAACGCTCCCCCCTGCCCTAGCCCTGAACTCACATCTTTCCCTATTTTCTCTCCTATTCCCCTCATGCCCTCTCCGAGATCATCTTGTCCACGAGACCCACCTCCTGCTCCCTCGACCCTATTCCCACTAAACTGCTGACCACCCAACTTCCCTTCCTGGCCCCCATGCTAGTTGATAATGTTAACGGTTCCCTCTCCTCAGGTACTGGCCCCCTCCCCTTCAAATCTGCTGTCATCACCCCCTCCTCAAAAAACCCACCCTTGACCCCTCTGTACTTGCAAACTACTGCCCCAGCTGTTACCTCCCAAATCCTTGCCTGTCTTTCTAGCAACTCATTGTGTGAATCCCTCCAATCAGGTTTCCGCCCCTGCCACGGTACTGAAAAGGCCCTTATCAAAGTCACCAATGACATCTTATGTGACTGTGACCATGGTAAACTATCCCTCCTCAATATGGTTGATCATACCATCTTCCTCCAAAACCTCTCCTTCATCGTCCAGCTGGGTGGGACTGCGCTCGTCTGATTCCATTCTTATCTATCCAGTTGTAGCCAGAGATTCAACTGCAATGGCTTCTCTTCCCGCTCCCCGGCATTACCTCTGAAGTCCGCCAAGGATCTATACTTCTCATCGATATGCTGCCCCTCAACAACATTATCCAAAAACACGTTAGATTCTACATGTACGCTGACGACACCCAGCTCTACCTCACTATCACCTCACTCGATTCCTCCACTGTCTCTCATTTGTCACATTGCTTGTTCGACTGGATGAGCAAAAATTTCCTCCAACTAAATATTTGGAAGATTGAAGCCTTGTCTTTGGTCACCGCTGCAAACTCCATTCCTTAGCCACCAACTCCATCCTCTCCCTGGCCACTGACTGAGGTTGAACCAGACCATTTGCAACCTTGATGTCCTATTTGACCCTGAGATGAGCTTCCGGCCACATATCTGCTCCATCACCAAGACTGCCTACTTCCCACTTCGTAACATCACCTGTCTGCACCCCTGCCTCAGCTCATCCGATGCTGAAACCCTCATCCATGCCTTTGTTAACTCTAGACTTGACTATTCCAATGCTCTCCTGGCCGTCCTCCCATCTTCCACCCTCCATAAACTTGTGTTCATTCAAAACTCTGCTTCCCATATCCTAACTTGTGCCAAGTCCCGTTCTTCCATCACCCCTATGTTTGCTAACCTACATTGGCTCCCAGTCAGGGAATGCCTCGATTTTAAAATTTTCATCCTTGTTTTCAAATCCCTCCATGGCCTCGCCCCTCCCCTATCTCTGTAACCTCCTCCAGCCCTTCAACCCTCTGAGATCTCTGCGCTCCTCCAATTCTTGCCCCTTCCGCATCCCCTATTTTAATCGCTTCACCATTGGTGGCCGTTCCTTCAGCTGCTTAGGCCCTAAGCTCTGGAATTCCCCGCCTAAACCTCTCTGCCTCTCTACCTTTCTCTCCTACTTTAAGACGCTCCTTAAAACCTACCTCTTTGACTGAGCTTTTGGTTATCTGTCCTAATGTCTTCTTATGTGGCTCGTGTGAAATTTTGTTTGATAACGCTCCTATGAAGCGCCTTGGGATGTTTTACTATGTTAAAGGTGCTATATAAATGCAAGTTGTTGTTGTTGTTGAGGTAAGATGTGATAACACCAAAGATGGTGGTCAAAATGGGGAAGGGCTTGTGGAATGCATTCAGGACTGTTTCCTAAGTCAGTACCTCATAAGCCAAACAAGAAAAATAAGAAATAGTTCTGGGCAATGAACTGGGACAAATATGTGACCTGAAGGTAAGAGAACATTTAGAGACCAGTGATCACAACACAATGTTATTAGAATAAATACATTAAAAAATCCCCTCTACCCTCCCCTCACCTGATCTTTGGGGCGGAGAGCTGACGGTAACGGGTCCCACCCCCACTGTGCTTCGTCCCAGGTACGCCACTGGCCCCAAGGAAATTTGAGCCTCCTGTCTTTAGCCAAAGTACTTTCTAACGTGGGTAACTGGATTGTGACTTGGATTCTCCTCCTTAACTTATGGACACATTCACTTGTGAGGTGAACTGTAGCATCCCGACTGCCACCCTGGCTGAGATCAGATAATACTAAACAATTTTACAACACCAAGTTATAGTCCAGCAATTTTATTTTAAATTCACAAGCTTTCGGAGATTTTCTCCTTCCTCAGGTAAATGTTTCAAGATCTCCTCTTCGAGATCTTGAAACATTTACCTGAGGAAGGAGAAAATCTCCGAAAGCTTGTGAATTTAAAATAAAATTGCTGGACTATAACTTGGTGTTGTAAAATTGTTTACAATTGTCAACCCCAGTCCATCACCGGCATCTCCACATCAGATAATACAGCACAGATTCTAGATTGAATCTGGTGCTTTGCTGATCTGCATAGTTCAATGTCACAGTGAGTAGCTTACTTAACAAAATAACCATGATAGAGCACGATCCACTTCTGTTATATTGAGTAAAGTTAAGCACAGTTCCACATCAGTGAGGATAAAATATATGATCAGTTTTATGATTAGAATCTGAAGGTTTATGTGAATAGAGCTAGAGTGTCACCAGCTTTTAATTCTTTTTTTATTAGATTATAGAATCTATTTTAAATAATGTATTTTCCTTTAGAGAATAATGGTTAGCAATAGTAATGGGCTCAATTTTGAAATGGTGGCGGGTTGGCAGCTGGGGTGGGGGGGGGTGGATGGTGCGCGTGGTAAACCCCAAATAAAAAGAACGCACCTTTTCCAACACGATCGCGATGTAAATGATTAAAGTTCTTTCCGGGTTTCGCACCCGGCAACCAGCCTGATTGACAAGGGCTGCCAACAGGAGCTGCAATGCCGAGGGGGAAAGAGAGAGAAAGAGAGAAAGAGAGACGTCATCCGGCACTGGAACAGAGAGTGGAGGATGCTGAAGATCGGAGGGGGCGGAGAGAGTGGAAGATCGGGGAGGGGAGATTGGAAGATTGGGGGGAGAGGGGAAGTTCGGGGAGGGGAGAGGGGAAGATCGGGGAGAGAGGGGAAGTTTGGGGAGGGGAGAGGGGAAGATCGGGGAGGGGAGAGTGGAAGATCGGGGAGGGGAGAGTGGAAGATCGGGGGGAGAGGGGAAGTTTGGGGAGGGGAGAGGGGAAGATCAGGGGAGGAGAATGGAAGATCGGGGAGGGGAGAGTGGAAGATCGGGGAGGGGAGAGTGGAAGATCGGGGGGAGAGAGTGGAAGATCGGGGGAAGAGGGGAAGTTTGGGGAGGGGAGGGGGAAGATCAGGGGAGGAGAATGGAAGATCGGGGAGGGGAGAGTGGAAGATCGGGGGGAGAGAGTGGAAGATCGGGGGGAGAGGGGAAGTTTGGGGAGGGGAGAGGGGAAGATCAGGGGAGGAGAATGGAAGATCGGGGAGGGGAGAGTGGAAGATCGGGGGGAGAGAGTGGAAGATCGGGGGGAGAGGGGAAGTTTGGGGAGGGGAGAGGGGAAGATCGGGGGAGGAGAATGGAAGATCGGGGAGGGGAGAGTGGAAGATCAGGCGGGAGAGGGGAAGATCGGGGGGAGAGGGACATCGGTGGGGGGGGAGAGAGACATCGGAGAGGGACATCGGGGGGGAGAGGGACATCGCAGAGGGACATAGGTGGGGGGAGAGGGACATCGGAGAGGGACATCAGGGGGAGAGGGGAACATTGGAGAGGGACATCAGGGGAGAGGGGGACATCGGAGAGGGAGACATTGGACATCGGAGTAGGGTGGAATGGTAGGTTTATTTTGTTTTTTAAACTTTGTGCAATGGTTTTTTATTTAATTTATTTAGTTTATTTTTGCCTGATCCGACCCTTTCACCAGGCGTGAATCGGAAGCTGTGGGAAAGCCACCCAGGTAAGTTTAAAATCGTTTCAACGATCTACTACGTCAGAAATAAAGTACCTTAAGTACCTCACTGAGGTACATTTGGTTCTTTAACTATCATCCTGCCGACTTTAATTGCCAGTGAGACTCCCAGATTCATGAAGCAGGCGTGCACACATGTGCGTCTGTGGGGAACTCGGAAGTCGGCGGGTTGGAGCCGGTTTCCGAACCCGCTCGGGATTTTCACCATTTTCACAGCCCCCCCCCCGCCCCCCCCCACCAACGCACCCGCAATTTGTTTTTAAAATTGAGCCCAATAAGTCTGTAATCTATTTGAGGGTTTCAGGTGACAAAGTAAATATTTTGAATGCCACCTGAAACTTGTGATTACATTACCCTCCGTAAATCATTTACCTCTATATATTATTCCTCTAATATATACTGGATATTTGTCTTTGTTATTTTACCTTTATTTAGCTATACTCCAGTGATTAAGAGATGAGTGAGTTGTTTTAAATTGTTAGTTATAATTTAAAATATAAAAGAAATTGTTGATAATCTTCTATTCTGGATTAAAAGTTTTTTTGTTATTAATAAATATTTAATGATGGGCTGATGCTAGTTGAGCATATTTAATTTTTTTTCTGTGTGTTTTTAAAGGTACAGATTAAATTGTTTTATTTCTTCCCTTTTTTGGTCCCTTGTGTGAAAGTAACAGAGCAGTGGAGAGTGACGTTAATAGAAATGTATTAAAGGGACAGTCCAACATGGTAATTATAAATTGTGCTAAATGGAGACGTCCTGTGGCTCCTGAGGAAAATGCACTGTGCGTATTGGTACTGAACCATTCAGACCTGAAAGACTATATATTCAATCCCTGGGCTGTGCTGAGTTAACTGGTCTCTACCTATGTGGACTGGGGATATTATACTTGATTTCAGTATTCCTAGGCTAAGGAGGGGAAAATCAGCCAGGGTTCCTGCTCCTGATTGCTTTCCAGTTACCCCTTATGGGGATTTGAGTAAAGATAGAATTAAGTTCAACTGTAATGTAAACAAGGGAAAGGAAGGGAGAGACATCCCTGATATTCATGCATCTCCATGAGGCCAGTTTAGATTGCCATTTACTAGGAGTGGATTGCTCACCCACCCTCTCAACTATGGCAGTCCTTGATAAGGGTGGCCCAACTGGGGAAAATAAATGCAGAATAGGGACTTCTACAATATATTTCCTTTCCTCTCTACAATGTTGTGTCACAATAATGAAACTGTCTAGAGAGGAAGCAATTGTGCCATGAACTCCACCATCACTACTAACGAGTAAACTATGATTGCAGAAAGAGTAATGGTCAGAAGATAAAAGGATAGGATCTACTTTGTAACGGCTGCAAATAGATGGAAATGATCCCTTGCATCCACAACTGGACTGTAATGTGAAGATTGCTCCTAGATGGTGTCAAAGTCTCACTGCAGCCATCTGTACCTGCTCATCTAACCTGCATGGTTGCAACTAGGCTCATTAAGTGTGTCAGGCTCAACATGGTATAGTCAACATCACACAAAACCCATTATGCTTTTGCAGTGATGCTGTACTCCTGCTAAAGCAGCAGATTGAAAAAATCAATTTTGTACTGTGGTAAAAATTAAGAATGTTTGTTCCTGATGGATTATATTATTGACTTCTGTCTTGTTGGTCACAGTATACACGGAGTTAAAACTAGATTCATTTACAGAAAATGGCCCAGTATGGCTGATATACATATCAGGATAGAGAAATACTGTATCATTCAATAAAGCCTTGATATATGAATACTTAGCACTTGGAAATGTCCCACAGATCATCCAAAGGGTTTTTAGAACAGATTAATCTGATTCCCAGAAAGGGAAACAAGCCACTCAATTCAGTAACAAGTATCCTATGATAATGTTTACCGGATATGTTTGATTAGCAGCTCTAATTGAGTTTGAGAGGTACTTTTGGAAAAAAACATTCTTTGGGTCTTATATATATCTTCAAAGGATTTTGGGGGTATATTTGGGGTTGACTTCCTCCAAGCTGTGAATCATTCAAAAGTTATCAGTGATATGGGCAGGCCAAAGATGTTGTGGCAGGTCAGCATGTAAAAGGTTCACTTTTACAGTGTTAGTACCAGAGACGTGACTTTATTGCTTTCTATATGCTGAGGAGCTATACTTAAATGTATAATTACTATAAATCTATTATACATTCATTTATCTGTTTACTGTTTGTCGAGTAGTTTTTCACTTAATTCACAATCTGATTTTATGCTTCCACCTTTCTGAAGTTCAGGAAAGCACACGATTGCACGTGACACATCCACTAAGCTGAACGACAGTGTCAAGGGTTATCTGTTCAACCTGCAGGTTTGCTACATTTACTGGATATTGGGCAAGTAAAGATTCACTCCAGATCATAGAGAATAGTCTGTGACACAAACTACTTTGTGTGACAGAGGATCCAAGGAAAATATCTGGTGTAAGAACCCAAAAATGTACAGTACAGATGGAGACAGTGCTTTTCAGTGTGCTCAGTGAGAGCGAAACATTTGCAGACTCAAATCCAAAGGCTGCAGGCCTCAGTGTACATGCCTAATGATCCCAGGTACACCTCTCCCCGTCAGGGCCAAAACATATTACTCCAAGTTCATCCTGGTGAGCAAAAGGATCCCAACCTCCTCTACTCCACCTCAAACTCTTCCAACCCCATCATCCTCAACTTTGATCACCAACGCAAGGACCTTATGGTCTTTTTTGTCTCTGAAATTGAGGCTAACCGCTAAGCTATCTTTACTCTTTCTGGCCCCACAGTTTAACTTCCATCCCAGTCCCCATCCTACATTCTGTAGTTTCTCTTCTACCTCTCCCGGTTCTCATCAAAGTTAATTCTTTGATGAGATCCACCATCTACTCTCAGAATCCCCTCCCAACTCAGCTTTTCACCAGTCAACCACCATATCTCAGCTTGTTGACGTCAAACTGTGGTCTTTCCTCTAGCATTGTTTCCCTGCAAATCACCCCGATAGAATTTGGCTGCACAAAAGGAAAGGTTATCAAGCCAGCTCTTGTGGTAGACCGTTAGGACAGTCTTACGCTACGTTCAATTTAGTCTGCAGCCCATGGATTGGAGGCCATGAAGGAGGTTATTATGCTGGGGCAATAGTGGGGTGGAGGCCAGGGGAGTAATTTCAAATCCCAAGAACGGGTGGGTTGGGGGTGGATCGGCAGTAAAAATAGTGAATTTTTGGAGCAGGACCACATTCCGGCTCCAACACCCTCACTTCCGGGTTTGACCCAGACAAGTTTGGATGCACGCACAACAGACACCCAGAAGTCCAGCCCCCACTTAAAACCGGCGGGCCGATCTTTAAAGGGGCAATGTACTTCATTGTGATAGTTGAGGTTCTTATTGTGTATTACAAAAGTAAAACAACTTCAACCTTACCTGTTTGGGTTTCCCATTGTTTCTGATTCACATCAGGTGAAAGCAGATGGGCTGGGTCGGATCCACGAGGTGAGTACCTTTATTGCACTGCTTTTGGGCCCGGAGGAGCTGCAGAGCTTCTCCCAGGTAAACAAGCTCACCGGACGCGACATGACCCTGCGATTGGCCGATCCACCACCCCACAATGCTGGACCCCCCCAACGCTGGACCCCGCTGCCCCCCGATGGTGGCCACCCCCCCCACCTCCGACTCTTCACCCGACCTCCGATCTCTGCAACCTCTTCGACCGACCTCTGATCTCTTCCCGGCATCAGCCTCCACCACCCCCCCACCCACCCCAAACAATGTCCTCCATGGCCCATGCTCCCATCCTCCCTCTTCTCCAATCTTTGGCCTTCCCGCCCGACAGTCAACTAGTCTGTCAATCAGGCTGGCTGTCGGGCGCGAAGCCCAGAAGTAAAATTTATTGACCTCATTAAGGTCACGATTGCAGTTTGTGACCCACCAACTTAACTTTCGGGTCTTGTGTCCGATTATCATCCCCCCCACCCCCCGCTCCCTTCCTGCCTCAATGCTAAAATCATGCCCCGTCTGTGTCTTTTGATGTTTGACGGCATCAAAGATGAAGGCAAGGCAGTTATTATTACATGAGTTGTGTAATAACTTAAATAATTCTGACAGATATGAATTCAAGAAAAACCCCAGGGATTAAAATTAAAAATACAGATGACGGAAATATTTAATATAAAGAGGAAATGCTGCTGGATGGTCACATCTGAAATGTTAATTTCTTTCTTTCTTTCAAATGCTGATTGACCTCTGCGTATTTCCAGCATTTCTTTTGTTTTTTAAGTAACTACTGACCTTGTTCAATATATGATGGAGAAGCCACTTACAGTTTCTTTGTATCAAACTGAACAAACAGATGTTAGATTAATGCAGCATGTTCCAATACTGGCAGAATTGTCACCTAAAGTGAAGCTTTCACCTTATGCAGCAGTTTAGTAATTACATCTTTCAGCAAGAATGCAAACATTGTTCAAACTGTATCGTTATCATTTGGAGACAATTTTAAACTGTGCTGAGACATTTATACAGGATAGTAAAATGAAATGACAGATCTACAGCTATAGAATGCCTAGATTACATAGCAACATAAAACAGTAAGTGGATAATGACAGGCCCAGTGGTTTTATTATTGATTTTTACTGACTATGATCTGCTCTTTTACTTTGTCTTTAGTATCTCTAGTATTTCTGTGCTGGTTACAGCCAATGTGTTATCAGTATGTGCAATGCTTCATCGTTTGTCAATAGCTAAAAGCACCTTATTCCAAATGTCAGAAACTACCTTGAAGAGTGGCCAATTATTCTGCAATTTTGGCAGGTGATTTAAAAGATGATCAAAGCTGACTGGCACATTGCTGCATGTTTAATTTTTACTAACGTACATTGCAAGTTTAATTTAGAGATCCTCGCAAGTTTTCACCATGAACCAAAAGTACAATGTACTGTAGGTCTTAAGTTAATTACTAAGAGCTCCATGATGGTTTAGCTGGTGGATTTTCTGCCCAATGTAAAATGTAGTCCAAGAAGGTCCTAGGTTTGATCCCCAGTCTGCGTGGTTAGCTGTAAGGGTGTTAAAATTGGCCTTATCGACCCTGGGCTACAGAAGGAAAATATCAGTCAGTCTTTCCACTCCCGATTGTTATCCAGTGACCACCCACCACCCCCCACCCCACCCCTGTTGGAAATCAAAACCAAACACCTCCCAGCCCCCTAGAGCAGAAGAAAAAAATCTTTAGGATCAATAGTTCAATTAAACAGTTCTATTTTAATAGGGACCTTACGTTTGCCATATGGAAGCTGGGATAACTCCACCTTCTCTTGGAGAACAAGAACATGAAAGGGATCAGTGCTGAATTCTATCTCAGCAAACATTCCACAGCCAGGACATGATGGAAGCCCAGAGGGATATGGAGCAGCAGTCTGTCAAGAACACATGTGAATAGGATGTAAGCTGAAAATTGCTCCTGGGCCATATTATAAGTATCACTGTAATTCGTACATTGTGAATTTTACTACGAGATACTGAAATAGTACCGAGGGTGCTCTATCTGTAATGTTTATCTGGCTATATCTCTGCAGATCAACAACATATTGAAAATAGTTCATGTATTTTGTGAACACATCAAGCGGTGTTAGTTGTCTCAAGAGAAAAAAACATGGCTGGAAACTTTACAAAACATCCAAACCTAATGAACAATATATTAATGGAACATACTAGGAAGTTGGATCAAAACTGCTCAAGCTTTGGTCTGGTTTAGAAAGTCACTCACTAGATTAAAGCCTTACAATTTACCTGTCACTTTTTGTAATCATTTAGGCATCGTCCAGTGAAAGAGGTGTGTTGTGTTAAATTCATGCCAGTTGCTTCCAGTATGTTTTCAGTATGCCCATTCTGCAAATACTGTGTGATAATATTTAGCACTAGGAGCAGTCGGATAGTACTGTTAGTATGTTAGCATGTTTTTCTGGTCCCATCCTTGTGCACGGTTCACATACATGTACTCTTTCACTTGAGTCACTGGTTAGCAATCAGAAGCAGGAACCCGAGTTTGAATTTTTCTGGAACCCTGATTTCTTCCTTTCCCGAGCTTTATCCCACTTGCCACCTGGCCTGAGATCAGCTAACTCAGTGCACACCAGGATTGAAGTTAGCACTTTCCTGATGTGCCTGGCTCAGTTGCACACTGGGCAGCGGATTTACTAAATGAGCCAGTTCGGAGCACATAAGATTTTGAGAGTGTATATTTAATGAATGTGGTATTCATGAAATTAATTGCAAGTCAGTGCGTTAAAGTGTTTTTTAACCTTTCATTTGAATGTTATATAATGTCAAATTAAAAGACCAGTTTACAAGGCTTAATATCAAATTAATGAGTTCATATTATTACTAGATCTCAAAATTAATGCACAAGCAAATACCAGCAGTGACTCATTTTCCATTTGAAATATTACAGCAAGAACTGTTAACATTCATGGTGTTAATTTTAAAGATCTTCACTATAATGAAAGCTATTTTTAAAAATTATCATTTTTTTTGGCTGCTCTGCTTTGTTCTTAATTTGACACATTAATTTTCTTCACTTGTGACTAACTGTTGTGATTACATGTTATTTATTGTTAGTGCAATCAAAGCCCAATCTTTGTCAGTAAGGAGGGACAAATGTGCATACGAACAATGGTCAATCAAAGCAGTAAAAAATAGATCAGTTAACTTTACATATGAAGAAGCAACCAGCAAAGTTGTTTTTTTCTTCTCTTAAGGTTACTCCTAAGGTTTTCTCCTTTACCCTTGCTGTCACGCTGGTCTCAGGTACCTCACCCAAGTGACGATTCTTCACGTGTAAACCTAAACAGTTAGTGTTGCCAGATTATTCTAGCAGGAGTTAACCACGGTCGAGTCCGATCCTGTGCTCATCTGATATCTAAACATGAGCATTTTTCAGTACGGGAAAAACAGAAAGGCAGAGTATTATTTAAATGGTGATAGATTTTGGCCTTCATTGCAAGAGGATTTGAGTACAGGAGCAAGGATGTTTTACTGCAGTTATACAGGTCCTTGGTGAGACTATGCCTGGAGTATTATGTGCAGTTTTGGTCTCCTTACCTAAGAAAGGATATACTTGCCATAGAGGGAGTGCAGCAAAGGTTCACCAGACTGATTCCTGGGATGGCAGGACTGTCGTATGAGGAGAGATTGGGTCGACTCAGCCTGTATTCACTCGAGTTTTGAAGAATGAGAGGGGATCTCATTGAAACATATAAAATTCTGACAGGGCTGGACAGACTGGATGTAGGGAGGATGTTTCCCCTAGCTGGGGGGTCCAGTGCGAGGGGGTCACAGTCTCAGGATATGGGGTAGGACATTTAGGACTGAGATGAGAAGAAATTTCTTCACTCAGAGGGTGGTGAAACTGTGGAATTCTCTACCACAGAAGGCTGTGGAGGTCAAGTCACTGAATATATTTAAGAAGGAGCTAGATAGATTTCTAGACACAAAAGGCATCAAGGGGTATGGGGAGAGAGCGGGAATATGTTATTGAGATAGAGGATCAGCCATGATCATATTGAAAGGCGGAGCAGGCTTGAAGGGCCGAATGGCCTACTCCTGCTCCTATTTTCTATGTTTCTATGATTGGATAGTGATTAAGAGCTGGGCCTTTGGCTGATTTCTTTCTCTCTCTTTCACGCTCTCTTGCCTGGAATATTGAGGCCAACAGAAATGCTACCACCATCGTCCCTAGCTAAGACCAGCTAACTCAACACATCCTATAGATTAAGCCTGAGACTTTCTTGAATTGTATGGCTCAGTACAACACCACTCTGTGCATTTATCCACTGAGCCATCAATAATGTTGTCTTCTAAAATATTTTTTAATAAAGGTATTTACCCTTCAACAAGAGGAGTACACTCCTGTATTTTCTCCTTATTTTTAGTTCTAAATTGCTGGTTCACACACTGAGATAGCCTGCTTCCACACCTCCATCACTCCCCTTTTTTAGCCAGCCAATAGAAGGATGTAGCAGCAACCTGCTGTGGACATCCTTCTCCCTCTCCCATCAAAGAGAGATGTCACAGTCTCTGCCTGGTACCTCGTTGTATGGTGGAGCTCAGATCGTGGACTGAACAAAGTGGAGGTATCAAGCCTGAATTGTCCCTCTTTGTGTGCTAGGTGTTGGTATTCCAGGATCCAGTGCAGATCTGACATCTCTTTAAAATCACCTTTATATCTGTCAAAATGTCCCAGAATATCAGTAACTTCTAGTTACTTCTAGCCATGATTTAAACAATTAAAATTATTGTTTAGGCTCCCTCAATGGCACAGTGCTAAGTGGGATTCATCCACATAGACTACGTTTCAATCGCTTGTATCTGCCAAGTTAGGACCTTAGCCATGGAAGCAGTTGGGGTGCTACAATTGTTCTCAGCAGACCCAAGATAGAAAGCTAGGGTGGGGTTCTTTCTCCTCTACTAGAGGTGCGCATGTATGGATGTCAGACAAGGACAAAATTGAACTGCTTTGCCAGCCCATGTGGTTGAAAAGTACAGTGATACCTATTGGTAGGCTCCCATGGGCAGAATGTTAATTTGAGCTAGATACCAAAGGGTATCTGTGGAACAGGTACTTTCAGGAGAGGAAGGGAAAGTATAAAAATTGAAGGGGAAATTTGAAGGAAAAAACAATGTATTCTGCAATATTTTTGAATTCTTAATTTAGTTTCAGTTATTCAATCAGGGAACCAAGGAACAAGGAGAGTTGGTTGCTTCTTTAAGAGATTTTTCAGGTAGGAACACATTCCATCAAGATAATGGGCTCGATTTTAGGAGGGAGGCGGGTTGGCAGCGGGGGGGTCGACTGGCGCGTGGGTAACGCTCCCAGTGAATTCGAGGTGCTCCGCACGCGATCGCAGCCTAATTGAAGGCACTTACCTTGGCAACCGGGTTTCCCGTCCTAGACCTGCGCAGCGGGCGCACTGCGCACCCGCATCACAGGCTGTCAGCAGGAGGAGCCCTATTTAAAGGGGCAGTCCTCCAATGCTCCTTCTGCAGCAAAGAACCAATTTAGGAGCATGGAGCAGGCCAGAGGCAAGGCTGCTCCAAGGTTTTCTGACTCATCACTCCAGGTGCTGCTCGATGGGGTGAGGAGGAGGAGGGAAATCTTTTTCCCATCGGATGGGAGGAAGTGCCCTCCCTCCACCACCAAGAAGGCCTGGCTGAAGGTGGCCGAGGAGGTCACCAGCAGTAGCAATGTGTGCTGAACCTGGGTCCAGTGCAGGAAGAGATTTAATGACCTAACCAGGTCAGCCAAAGTGAGTATGCTTACGCATTCTCGCACACTCCGTCTTCCACATCACATCCACCACCACACAACCCCTTCTGCACTGCCACCACAACGCTCTCGCATCACTCCTCACATCCACTCAACCATCATCCTCACCTTGTCTGCACGTTCTCACCGCCCCATCCCCATTCGAACACTACCACGCAACCCAATCCTCATAAAATATCATGGCTATGTTGCACACGCACCCTCCCGTGCATCTCCCTCACGCTCAACCCCACCCACACCAATGCATGCAGCGGCTCACCATGCAACCATCACTCAATCACGCCTCTGTGTTTTGCCTTGATAGGAGAAGAGACGCCAGAATGCCCAGGAGAGGGCAAGGACCAGAGGGGGCGCGCCACACCAGGCGAAGCAGCAGGCACTCAAAATAAGCCAGACCCTGGAGTGCCTGTCCATGGTGGATGCCGGGACTGGGATTGCACAAGTGGCTGGTGACAGAAATCTAACACTCATGATAGCAAATGATCTTAGCATCACTTGGCATCTGCAGCACCTCAACATCTGCCCACATGCTTAATATTGCTTTCTGTTCTCTTACAGGGCCATCTGCTACCGCCGTGACTGTGGAGGGCAATTCCTCAGAGGACCTGCCGGCCTCTGAGGGTCCAGCATCACATCTGAGCCATGCATCCACCAGCGCAGATACACACACCTCGGTGGGTCCCCGTCCTCACTTAGTTGGGCTTGCACATGGTGAGTCACCACGCACATGTGAGCACGAGCAGACCCTGGTGGCAGGGGCAGCCGTGGAGAGTCCGCGACGGTCGGAGCACTCTTCTCCAGGCTCTGCTCAGCTGGACCCAGATGCTGAACTCTAGGGGCCAGCCGTGAAAAGGAGAATCATCGAGGGCCAGCAGCACATTGCCATGGTACTGGAACAGTTGCCCCGCACACTCTCCACAATCGCGCAGAGGATGGAGGAGTCCAGCTCCTGCATGAGTGGAATACTGTCACACAGACATGAAGGCATCTCTGAGATAGTGTCACAGGTAGGTGCGGGAATGTCTGCAATGAAGGAAAGGCTAGCCTCCATCGAGCGTCAAGCACGGCTCAACAATGAGTCCATTCAGGCCCTGACAACGACCATTCGGATTCAGGGTGAGCAACATTCTGCCGCCTTAAACAGGCTGACAGATACCTTACAACTGGCCTGCCAAGGCTTCACACAGGTCCTCTAAACTGTCGTCCAGCAGGGTGGAAGGAGTGATGTGGGCCTGGGCCAGGAGAGAGATGATGGTGAAAGGGAACATGGAAGTGGGGACGCCACTCAAAGCGCTCCCACGTCTCACCCGTTGCCCCCCTCTCAACCAGTACCCGCAATGCTGCCCCCTCTCCAGGTGGCTGAGTCTGGCCCTGCACAGGTGCAGATGGAGCAGTCTTTGGAGGGGCCCTCATGGGCACCAAAACCCAGAGGGCGTCCGCGCAAAGCATCTCATCGATCAGAGCATGGACAAGAGCAACCTGCCACTACCTCTGCTGAAGCCACAGGGGCAGCACCACGTAGGGGTTCCCGTAAACGTAAGGCGAAGGATTTGTGAGCACAAAGGGGATGCACAGGGTTGAAAGACGAAATGTCATGTTTTTCATTTATTTTCCTTTGTTTTGCAAAAAATCATAAAAATTGTTATCACCACTACTGCCACGTCTTTGAAAATCTTGTCTGGTTTGCACAATAATGCCCTTTCCTGAGGATCACAATGAAGACCCACACCTGATGACACCCATTGTGTCACTGCAGAGTGGGTGTAGGTGTATTTGCAGGGCTCTTTTGTGAAACGACTGAGAGACGTCGGCGATGTCCCCGGTGGCACCCTGAAAGGATGCAGAGGGGAGGTTGTTGAGGGCAGTGGTGACTTTGTCAATGACAGGTAAGAAGATGGTGCTCGGGCCAGCTGGGAGCAGCTCGGCATGAAGGAGGCTGTAGATGTCTATGACTACATGTCGAGTGACTCTGAGTCTCTGTGTGCACTGCTGCTCAGAGAGGTCCAGGAAGCTGAGCCTCGGTCTGTAGACCCTATGGCGAGGGTAGTGCCTTCTGCGACGCATCTCTCTCTGCGGTTGCTCTCCCTCCTGCTGTGCAGGTGGATGTGTCACAGCACTGTGTTGTGGAGCTCCATGTGTCAGAGGTGGACGGCATGGCCAGAGAGGCTGGTGATGCTGTTCGTCCTCCGAGGAGGTCATGACTGCAGCTACGGCGGCCCCCATCCGGAAGATGTACATCTGAGGGTGTCCACAAGGTAGGCAAATGTGTCTGCACACCAGGGTTGAGGTTGCAAGGTTGTGAATTTTATTGTTAGGAGGAGGGTGGTGGAGGCCAAACTTTGTCCCAAGTGTCAGAGTGGCCTCCTGCAATGAGTGAGGGTCTTCCCCCCCACCTGTCAAATGGACCTTTGCAGCTGCCACAGGCTGAAGGCTGCAACACGTCCATTTCAACTGGGAGTGTTTCCCCCAGTATGGGAAACAGTCTCAGTTGAGTTGAAAATCCCACCCCTCCTAAAATATCAGGTCAATCAGGCCTGTTAACGACCTGAAGTATCTACTTAATTGGTTTAAGTGGCATCCTGCCGGATTTAATTGCCGGCGGGAGTCCCACATGTGGGGGCTGCGCGCGCATGTCAGCGCATCACTGGGGAACCCAGAAGTGGGCGGGTTGGGGCCAGGCTCCAGACCCGTCCCGGGAACCCCCGATTTTCGGAGACTCCCTGCCACGAACCTGCTGGCTCGGAGGTCCGAAAATCGAGCCCAATATGTTTGTTCTCTTCACCCTACACTGCTTCACCCACACTTGAATCAAATTCAATTCTCTTTCAGCTGCCATCGGAATCAACTGCAAAATATTCTGGACCAATATGTGCGCTAAGTGAACATTTTAAAAATACTGTGGATTTGTGTTTACTGAAAGTAAATTTGGAACATTTTCAAATGTTTTCTCAGGGCTTCTATAACATTACCTGCCTGCTTGTGCAAAATGAAGAAAATCTTTTCCAATTGAAGACATTCTTGATAAGTATCACTGGCAGTCTTTGCTGAACCATAACTTGATGTGTTATTTGGTGAGGTTTTTTCAGAAAAAGCATTAAAAACATGCTCCAGAAACTCAAAATATAATTGAACCATAATTAAACACAAACCTTGATTTAACAGCAATCATAGTATCATAAGGTTTAGAATAGCTATGGAAAAGGACAGGGACCACTCTAAAGTAAAAATATTCAATTGGAGGAGAGCCAATTTCAGTGGAATGAGAACGGATCTGGACCGGGTAAATGGGAATCAAAGATTGACAGGCAAAAGTGTAATTGAATAATGGGCGGCCTTTAAGGAGCAGATGGTTCAGGTGCAGTCTAGGCACATCCCCACACGGGAGAAAGGTAGGGCAACTAAAGCCAGAGCTCCCTAGATGACAAAAGAGATAGAGGGTAAGATGAAGTTGAAAAAAGGGGCGTATGACAGATGTCAGGTTGATAATACAAGTGAGAACCAGGCTGAATACAGAAAGTTCAGAGGAGAAGCGAAAAAAGAAATAAGAGGGTCAAAGAGAGAGTATGAGAATAGACTGGTGGCAAAAATAAAAGGGAATCCAAAAGTCTCTATAGGCATGTAAACAGTAAAAGGGTAGTAACTGGAGGGGTGGGGCCGATTAGGGACCATAAAGGAGATCTACTCATGGAGACAGATGGCATGGCTGAGGTACAAAATGAGTACTTTGCATCTGTCTTTACCAAGGAAGAAGATACTGCCAGAGTCTCAGTAAAGGAAGATGTAGTTGAGATACTGGATGGGCTAAAATTGATAAAGAGGAGGTACTAGAAAGGATAGCTGTACTTTAAGTAGATAAGTCGCCCGGTCCAGATGGGATACATCCTAGGATGCTGAGGGAAGTAAGGTGGAAATTGCTGGCCATAATCTTCCAAACATCCTTAGATACGGTGGTGGTGCCAGAGGACTGGAGAATTGTAAATGTTACACCCTTGTTCAAAAAAGGGTGTAAGGATAAACCCAGCAACTACAGGCCAGTCAGTTTAACCTCGGTGATGGGGAAACTTTTAGAAACGATAATCCAGGTCAGAATTAGCAGTCACTTGGACAAGTGTGGATTGATTAGGGGAAGCTAGCACGGATTTGTTAAAGGCAAATCGTGTTTAACTAACTTGATAGAGTTTTTTGATGAGGTAACAGAGAGGATAGATGAGGGCAAAGTGTTCGATGAGGTGTATATGGACTTTCATAGGGGGTTGGTAAAGTGCCGCATAATAGGCTTGTCATCAAGATTGAAGCCCATAGAATAAAAAGCGCAGTAGCAGCATGGATACAAAATTGGCTAAGTAACAGGAAGCAGAGAGTAGTGGTGAATGGTTGTTTTTCGGACTGAAGGGAGGTGTACAGTGGTGTTCCCCAGGGGTCGGTACTAGGACCATTGCTTTTCTTGATATATATTAATGACTTGGACTTGGGTGTACAGGACACAATTTCAAAATTTGCAGATGACACAAAATTTGGAAGTGTAGTGAACAGTGGAGGAGGATAGTAATAGACTTCAAGAGGATATAGACAGGTTGGTGGAATGGGCGTACATGTGGCAGATGAAATTTAACGCAGGAAAATGCAAAGTGATACATTTTGGTAGGAAAAATGAGGAGGGGCAATATAAACTAGAGGGCACAACTCTAAAAGGGCACAGGAACAGAGAGATCTGTGGGTATATGTGCACACATCGTTGAAGGTGGCAGGGCAGGTTGAGAATGTGGTTAAAAAGTATACGGAATCCTGGGCTTTATAAATAGAGCCATAGAGTACAAAAGCAAGGAAGTCATGATGAACTTTTATAAAACAGTGGTTCGACCACAACTGGAGTATTGTGTCCAGTTCTGCGCACCGCACTTTAGGCAAGATGTGAAGGCCTTAGAGAGGATGCAGAAAAGATTTACTAGAATGATTCCAGGGATGACAGACTTTAGTTACGTGGATAGACTGTGAAGCTGGGGTTGTTCTCCTAGGAACAGAGAAGGTTGCGAGGAGATTTGATGGAGGTTTTCAAAATCATGAAGGGTCTAGACAGAATAGATAGAGAGAAACCGTTCCCATTGGCAGACGGGTCAAGAACCAGAGGACATAGATTTAAGGTGAATGACAAAAGAACCAAAGGTGACATGAGGATAATCACAACAATGACCTCTTCATTCAGGAACTTGCCAAGTCTTTTCTTAAAGGACTGTAGTATACCTAATCTTAACACATCCACCAGTAACCTCTTCCAGAGGGAGACAATCCTTGGAGAAAAAAATACCTCCTGCCAGATAACCTGACTTCTTGTTTGAGTTTTATCGGCATGTCCTCTAGACTTGAATGGTTATGATCTGGAATGCACCCCCTGGGGGTGGTGGGGGGGGTGGTGGTGGTGGCGACAGATTCAATCATGATTTTGAAAAGGGAGCTGGATAAGTACTTGAAAGGAAAAAATTTGCAGGGTTACGGGGATAGGGCGGGGGAGTGGGATTGGCTGGTCTGCTCTTGCATAGAGCCAGCATGGACTCGATGGGCCGAATGGCCTCCTTCCGTGCTGTAACCTTTCTATGAGTCTATGATTCTAACACATACCTTCTGGACAAAAGAAAATGGCTGACACTAAAGACAAGAAATCCATGCATCCTACCGGTTTCTCTGTGAGTAGTGTCAGAGCTGCTATGAAACAAATTGGTGAGGAAAGATGAGCAGAAGGCTCTAGTCCCAACTCCTTAAGACCACCTGCCACTGGATCATTTGCTAAATCTGATAACTGCACCTCAAAGTGGTAGGAAAGTATTGTATTGGAGAGGTACCAGAGAGATCAACTAGTCACCAAAGGGGACAAGTGTAGGGGAAGGTGGGACAGCTAATAACAAATATTCAACTGTTCATCTATTGGTGGTCTGATAGGGGGCAGCAAAGTGGGGAGGGTGGTAAAACAGACAAATTTATCAAGAATATCAGTGATTGTTTCTTGACTCAGCATGTTAGTGAGAAAAGAACATACTGGATCCATTATTCAGTAGTGAGCTTAAGATAATTTGTAATCTTGGTGTGGGTATACATCTGGCCAATAGTGATTATTGCATAAATAAATTTAAACGAATGAGGCAGCATAAATAAAGGGATAACTACAGGGGGAAAATGACTGATGTTTTTAAAATTATGAAGAATTGTATGCAATAGATTTGGGTAAGAGATTTGAAATGGATAGTAATAGTAAGTCTAGAGGACATGCCTATAAAACTCAAACAAGGAGTCAGGTTATCTGGCAGGAGGTATTTTTTTCTCCGAGGATTGTCTCCCTCTGGAAGAGGTTACTGGTGGATGTGTTAAGATTGGGTATACTACAGTCCTTTAAGAAAAGACTTGGCAAGTTCCTGAATGAAGAGGTCATTGTTGTATAATAGGGATGTGTGTTAGGGTTAGAGTTAGATAATTTCACCTACTAATGTGTCATGGGCAGCATGGTCTCCTGGAACTTGCTTGATTGCCTTATCAAGTTGGAGGAGTTTCCTAGAGTTTATCCTGAAATCCTAAGTTTTTTTTGCCTTCCTTTCGGTTAGCATTAGTGGAGTTTGAGTTGGGAGGCACACAGGTTGAGGTGAGCATTGATGAATCTGAATTTCTCACCCTTCTTTTTACATGTTCATATGTTTGTAAGTGAGTACCATGCAGGACATAGGATATTAAACAAGGGGGCCAAACAATTCCCTCCCACTTCAAAGGAGCTGTCATATTACCAAGAAAGAACTGATGTCATTAAGAGTATTTCATGGTTCCAAACAAAGGGATTCTAATTTGGACCTCTAGAACTTGAAAACATCCAAGTAAGATGAGAAAGGACCAATTTCTAGTGGCTGCTGTGCCTGAATGCATTGGTTGCGGACTTCACCAAAAGGTCTCCTAATCCTAAAGGCGAAGGGCAGGCAAGTGCCTAGTCCATTTCTGGCATTCCGATGGCATCTGCACTGCTGATTTTGGGAAAAAATTTAAATCCAATCTTTGGGGTTCTAGGTCCCAATTCTGCCCTCTCTCTCTCTCCCCCCGCCCCCTCTGCCTTAGTGAGGCCAGTTGTCCCCTTTAAGAGGCTGGTACATTTCATCTCGTGGGGCTTACTGGCTTCTAAACTTATGTCAGGTGCCATGGAGGTTAAGGAACCAGGAGGTCCCTGTCCCTGGCCCCGGCCCTCGCCTCGCTGTCTCTCACACAGGGACCATGCTTGGGGCAGGTGAGGTTCTATTCCCAGGGCCTTTTTTGTTATAATGGGCGTGCACCGAAATAGCTGAGCATTTCTGGAGTCTCCGTGTATCTGGCTTGATTTTAACATAAAATTTGTTTTTAATATATTGACTTTATTTATATAGTAGAGGTTAGACAAAGGTTTAGGCAAAAATGCTTCACATTTCCCATTCTACTTTGTATATGTAGAAAGTGTCCACTTTAAAATCTAAAAAATGCTTTGGGTGTTCAGTGTTAATGCAATGATATTTTTAAAGATGTTAATAATTAATGATTCAAGTTTTATGACTAACAAAGAAAATGTAATACCAAAGTGAGATGAATTTCCTTGCTTGATGAAAGTTATTGCTATTTGTGCATGAAGGATTTATTTTTTTATCCAAAGCAACAGTAATGTGTGAAAGCTAATAATTTGTGTAAAATTATAGATATTAATGAGGGGCAGAAAAGCGATTAAGCAAAAATAATCTTTTGTTGATAATGGCTACTATTCCATTCGATCAGGTGATTTTTAAAAATGTTGCAATAGCACATTTGATTTGTGACTTTGGAATTTAAATGAGTTGTAAGCTGTGTATATATGTAATGGCATTAGTAAGACAGACAGAGTTTGATCTTCAAAATATTTCCTGCATTTAGTCCTGAGATGAGTGACACTTTTTGACATCCATTCAGTACTCTTTCGTGCTGATTGAATTTTCATGTGGTCAAACTTTCTGATTTTATAAGATATTAATGATAATAATTAGGGCTCTTCTAATGGCCTGATGGGTAACTGCACAGCATGGTTATGATACTGAGCCATGCAAACTAGAATGATCCTGGATTTGATCCCTGATCCGTGCCGTTAGTAATCTCAGCTAGAGCATTGGTGAAGACACAATAATTAACCTAGGGAGAGGAACAATTCAGTCAGCAGTCTCATTCCTGGTCATTATTTTATGATCACTACTGGAAAATGCAAGTGTGTGAAATTGGGGAAGGGCAGGACTAGGCTTGTCTGTGATGCCCCACTGTTACGTAGCCTGCGCACACTCACTCTCCAGGTTCACATGTAAAGAATGGACACTTGGCAACTTGGATTAGTGCCTTCAGGGAAGGAAGATAAAATTAGGTTAACTTTAAATAGGTGAAAAAAATCTGTTGATTGGATGTTTCATAGTTTCATCTGGTATTTTTCATTATAATAGAAATCTATTCTTTTATTTATATTTGTTAAATGTCTCCATTTAAGCATATATTTTGATACTTGGGTTTTCCTAGCATCGAGGGAATGCTCTGCATTAGTTTTATAGTGCTCTTTATTTCCCTTTCTTATACTGTCCACATTCTTCATCACATTATTCTTCATTGCTTTTAGCTGTATTACAGCACTCTTTTTCTCTAGGGCTCTTTATTTTATTTATCTCCATTCATTTTTCTCTTTATTTAGTGATCATCATTCCTCTATCTTTATTTACCAGACTTCTGTCCTTTTTGTCTTTATTTGGTACTCCTGATTCCTATTTAGTTCACTTCATTCCTTTTTCTCTTAGTGCTCTCATTCTCTAGCATTTTTCATTTCTCTTTTTATTTTGCACTTTTCATTCCTCTACCTTGCTATTTATCACTCTTCATTCCCTTCTTGCTATTTAGTGCTCCTCAATCCCTTTTCTCTTTATTAAGTATTTTTCATTGCTTTCTCACTATTTACCACTCTTAATTCCCTTTCTCATTCCACCACCGGTTGACGCTTTTTCCTGTAACCCCATTCCCCCAGATCCTTTTCAAATACTATTCCATTTCCTTTAAATAATGTTCTAGTCTCTGCCTCAATAGCCACTTGTGGTAAAGCAACCACAGTCTAATAGCCCTCAGTGCAAAAACCTTCCTTCTCCCTTAGTTCTTCCAGTGAGAATCCTCGGTCTCCATCCTCTTGTTCCCCATTCACCCACCAGTGGAAACAGTCTTTCACTGTTTACCCACAGTAAAGTCCCCAGGTTTCACTCACCTTTTTACTGGCAGTTTCTTTCCGGCGTCGCTCCCACTCACCATGTTGCTGCAGCTGCTCCCGGCTCTGCATGAAATGCTGGGCCCTGTGCCCACCTTGTTCCCCAGTCCCTCTCCCCAAGCCCCAATCCCCCTGTCTCCCTCTCCCCGAGCCCCCATTTCCCAGTCTCCCTCTCCCCGAGACCCCATTCCCCGTCTCCCTCTCCCCGAGCCTCCATTCCCCAGTCTCCCTCTCCCCCTATACCCAGTCTCCTGTCTCACCACCGCTGCCCACCCCAATCCCCTGCTTCCTAGTCCCCTTTCACCCTCTTCCAACCATGCACCCTTTCCTGCTCCAACTCTCTCTCTTCCCACCCAGACTCCTGGCTGTTTCTCCAGCAGTCAGTCCTGTTTTCAGTCACCCCTAAGTGAGGCTGGCTCTCTGTGACAGTAACCGGTGACGTCATGCAATGGGAGAGCGGCCGCTGCTGTGATGAGAAATTTAAAGGGCAAAGTTCTCCCGGGCTGCCCGGGAGATACATACCCCATTCCAGGAGACTCCTGGGCAATCCAGGAGGGTTGGCAACCCTAGTTTACCTACTTAACAGTAGTGACTGTACTTCAAAAGTAATCCATTGATTGAAGCGCTTTGGAAACTCCTTAGGTCAAGGTAAGGTATATAAATGCAAGTTCTTTCTTTTTCACCATTCATTCACCTTTCTCTACATTGTGTGTTTTTGTTCCCTTTATTTAGTGCTCTTCATTACCCCTATCTAGCTCTCTTCACTTCTCTTCATCCTGCTCTATTTAATGCTCTTCCTAGATCTCTGGTGCTCTCCATTGATCACATTCTTGTTTAGTTCTCCTGGTTGCTCTTTATTTAGTGTGTTTTAAGCGCTGTCCGTTGTCTCTTTAATTGGCTCCTCTTTACGGTACTTTGACACAACATTACTGATGCTGATGACGCTTGAGAAAGTGCGCGGCCCTCATTAACAGCACATTAATTAGCAGAATGACTGCTGAGAGGAGGCGGTGAACCTGAGCAACAAGATATAAAATATGGGCGGCCGGGCACCGGGAGCTCAGAGCGCGGCTCTTCTTCACTCGCAGCACCGAGCACGTTTAGCTGAGTGCCGGAGTCGGTAACCGGGAAAGCAATGCGTTCCGTGACACTGTCAGCACTGCTGCCCCTGATGGCGGTCCTCGCCGTCTCTCGGGTCAGGGCGGACCGGCCGCACGTGGTCAAGCTGTGCGGCCGCGAGTTCCTCCGGGCGGTCATCTACACGTGCGGCGGCTCGCGCTGGAGGAGGGAGCCCGGGACCGGGGCCGGGGCTGTGGGCTTGTGGGGTGAGCGCTAACTAACAGAGAGAGAGAGAGAGAGAAAATAATTTGCCGGCTATTTTTGACTTTGTTTTTTTAAAGTTTCTCGTAATATAGACTTCAATATCTGCATGAAATATTATCTGATCAGGGGCTGTCATTCACTGGTCACACTAACTTTTGCACTTTCAATGCAACATTCAGTTAATATTTCTTATAAATAAGTTTTTTTTTCTAAGCCTTTTGTAATGCTAAAACAAAACTTGAATGCTGCGGAAATTAGATAATCAATTTATTCACAACGTTACATTCTTTGAAAAATTGGACCAAAAGTTGAGCAGGGAACTGAGAAGTAATAGAAAATTTTGATAAGCATTCTTCAGAAATTCTTGTAGATATTGTTTAGATTATATATTCGTAATTAAGCTAATTGTAACTTAAATATGGTAACGGAGTCATTGCAGCCGTTTTGAATGTGTTGTTCAGATTAAATTGCACTTTTACAAGTTGAAAAAGTTGCAATTCAAAAGACGTTTTTGTCACCAAATCTCTGTAATGTTCTTTTCTGCCTTGGATCACCAGCAGAGGATCAGAAGTCTCCGTTTATGGATAATTCGGATTTCAGCAGCTTCCAGAACTGGTTCCCAGACTTCCACCAGAGATTGGCATCGTCCAGCGAGGACACTTTGAGTTACAAGCCAGAACTGCTGGAAGAAATACTGGAAGCTTTCGAAAATCCATCCCGGGACAAGCGTGAGCTGAGCCTGCACCTCAACGCCGTTTGCTGCCAGAGGGGCTGCAACAAAAAGCAACTGAGTTCTCTCTGCTGAAGCACAGAAGAGCACACTGTGATCAGTGCCACACGCTCACGTCTTTGGAGGCTTGTGGTACATTATGTGCTTAAATGTGTTTTAAAGAAAAATGCAGAAGTGATACTTTTTAATAAGCGCAATTAATGTAGATGTTACGTAGTTATTTAATGCAAATATTAGGTGTAAGGCAATTTTTTATCAAGTGCAAAGTAAAATGTGCTTGTTTTAAGATGCGAGAATATGCTGTATATATGTGTTAAATGTTAAATTTAACTTAATAAAGTTATTGATAAACTTGGTGGAAATGTCAGTTGCATCTTTTAATTCTTAAAATGCAGTCAAAAATCACAATTTACCAAAACTTCCAACTGATATCTGTCTGATCATTTTCTAGAGCCTTTGACAATGCTGAAAAATAGAAATTGCATTTTTGAACGATCAAACATTTTCCATTTTTCCCCATCAGAAAATTGGGGCTAATAACTCATGGCGCAAGTGAGTTATAAACAACCTCATAGATCAGTGAAGACGGGCGATGGGTGAGCAGCACTTGCTGTGGGATACGATCCAGGCAGCAGAGTTCTGGATTAAGTTTATGGAGGATGGGAGGCTGGCTAGAAGAGCACTGGAATAGTCAAGTTTGGAGGTGACAAAGGCAAGAATGAAAGTTTTAGCATCAGAGGGGCTGAGCTAAAGGAGGAGAGGCAGTCAATGTTAGTTAGGTGATCTTGGAGAGGATATGGGGCCAGAATCTCAGCTCGGGGTCAAATAGGATGCCAAGGACTGTGAACAGTCTGGTATTGAGCAGAACAATGGTAAGCAACCAATATGATTCTGGGGTAGTGGGAACCCAAGCTATGAGGAAGATGGATTACTTTTTTGTGGAAAAAAGAAAACTTCAAAGTGACCTAACAAGTTTTAAGAATTATGAAAGGAACAGACAAAGTTGATGCAGGCAAATTGTTCATAATAGGGAAGGCACTATAAAGTGTATTTGGCTATAAATACACCATCCTGCATTCACTCCCACCTTTCTGAATCCTAACTGTATTGTTACAACGGCCATTATAACATCTCCATCAACTCATTCTTTCCATGGGCCTCAAAATTAAGCAGCTCCTTACCTCTTTCCTTTCATCCTACTATCTACAGGTCTTTAAAACCCAAGCTTGGTACCACCTAACCACTTATTTACTTCATCTCTTCAACCTTGCTGGTGTCCTGCATTAAGGACCATTTGTGATCACAGGTTTACTGTAGTGTATGAGATACATCTTTATTGAAACTGCTCCCCAGTCAGCCATTGGGAGAACTCAATTATCTTATAAAACAATTGGCTCATGGTGAAAAAGGGCATTTTAGATTTGCCACTCAATCCTCAGACAAAGTACATATACATACTTTAATATTACAAAAATCAATATAAATGGCAATGCTCCTTAGATAGATACCTGATGACATATAGAAATGATGTCTAACTAAAAGGATCTCAATGATACAAAACATCTCTAACCAAGATGCAATACACATAACTGAGTGGAGGAGGTATTTTATCGCTTTCTTCATTGTCAAATGCAAAGCATTTTATAATTTTATGCTCCATAGTCAAATATTTAATGTTGCAGTGTGTTAACCATTGTTTTTTTTAATGCCAGTTTTTTTCTCTGAAGGTGCTGATTGCTTCCTGGGGTACAATTCCACAAACATTTGTTGCTTGCTGTCATCCTGTACAAATGGCTGTTATTCATGTGTGAGCTGTGACTGAGGTTCAGCAGGCTATTAGATTATGGAGTATCATAATGTGCCCAACACTGCGCATCCAACACTCATCTTCAGATAGCTGGAGAGCGATCAGGAGTGGAACCCTTAGTTCATTTTCCCCTCCCTAATCCAGAGGTGTCAGCTATGGCTCAGTAGCAACACTCTAGTCTCAGTAACAGCACTCTAGCCTCTGAGTCAGGAAGTTGTGGGTTCAAGTCCCACTCCAGAGACTTGAGCACGAAATCTAGGCTGACACTCAAGTGCAGTACTGATGGAGTCCTGCATTCAGAGGTGCTGTCTTTCAGATGAGAAGTTAAATTGAGGCCCTATCTCTGTCCTATTAGGTGGACATAAAAGATCCAATGGCACAATTTTGAAGAAGAGCAGGGCGGTCTCCCTGGTGTCGTGGCCAACATTTATCCCTCAACCAACAACATCACTAAAACAGATTATCTGGCCATTATCACATTGCCATTTGCGAGACCTTGCTGTGCACAAATTGGTTGCTGCATTTCCTGCATTACAACTTCAAAAGTACTTCATTGGCTGTAAAGCACTGTGGGACATTCTGAGGTTGTGAAAGGTGCGATATAAATGCGAATCTTTCTTTTGTTCTTTCAGAGGAGCTAAAGCCAATTGCGGCACCCATACCACACCAGCTGAGATCAGATAACTCAGTGCAGACAGAATGTTAAACTGGGAAACCTCCTGATCTACATGGTTCAACTACTGACTGAAACACTTATTAAATCTGACAGTTTCTCAGAGCTCAGTAGGTTTACACACAGATGCCACTGAGGTTTAAGATGACACATCTAGCTTCATAAAATTCTACAAATTACAGCACAGGAAGGGGTAATTCAGTCCCTCATGCCCGTGCCAGTGCTAGCTCTTCAACTGGAGTTGTTTACCCTAATCCAATCTTTCTTCATATTGTTTTATATTCTTTTTCAAATACATTTTCCTTTTCAATTTCCTTTTAAATGATGTTACAATCTCTGCCTCAACAGGCTTTTGAGCTAAAGTATTCCATGTTCTAACCCTTGTGGAAACATGTCTTCTGATTTCCCCCTTTGTTCATCTAGTGTTAATCCTGGGTCTATGCCCCCTGACATTGATTTTTTTTATTAGTTAGCCAATCTTCCACTTTTCACCCTCTCAAAACCTTTCATTATTTTGAAGCCCTCGGTTAGATTTCCCTCTTAACTATTCTCGTTCCAAAGAAAAACTGTCGTGTTTGTGCTCAAAAACAGGGCGGTAGTGGGCAGAAAAAATTGTTGCTTGTCTTGTCCAATTACCGCTGCTTTTGGAAATCTGGAACTTCCTACGAAAGGCTGTGGATGCTGGGTCAATTGAAATTTTCAAAACTGCGATCGATTGATACCCTTGCCCAACAAAAATCTAAGACAAGTAAGTGGAGTTGAGCCACAGATCAGCCAAGATCTAACTGAATGGCGGAAGAGGCTCGAGGAGCTGAATGGCCTATTCCTGTTCCTATGTTTACTGCTGGTCAGATTTTCCAGGGTACATTAATCCTGGTGGCCAGAGCTACCATCTGAAACAGGTGGGAGCCTCATGAACATGTTCAAATCAGGGTTGAGTGGCATCATTATGATATTAGAATCAGCGAACAGTTACAGCACTGAAGGGAGGCCATTCGGCCCATCGAGTCTATGCCTGCTCTTTGTAAGAGCAATCCAGTTAGTCCCATTTCCCTGCTCTTAACCCTAGCCCTGCAAATTTTTTCCCTTGTTGATGCCATTATTCGACCTCACTACCCGACTAATGCCGCTTTCTGTTCCACCCACCAACTATTGGCGGTACAAGTCCTAAGGCGATGTCAAACGCTATTTAGATGGATCCTCAGCTGTTCTCACGTATATGTCTTTTGGAGACATTTTTGTTGCAGTACCATGTGGGTTTTTTGACTTTAGACTTGAAAGTGCTTGTAGTTGCTACCGAAGGTTCTGAACTGTTAGGGTGCTTCTCACACTACAGTTGATTTTGATGGGGGTCCTTCTAGGAATCCCACTCTGGGAGGAGGAAGATGGAGCAAACAGAGCTGTAGCTGGAGGTAGAGCAAATAGAAAGAGGTGAGCTTGCAGGAATTCTTCCCCTCCCAACAGAGTGTATAGGCCCAGAACAATATACCCACAGTTCTCATAGGAACAGTGCATTAGGTGGCTTTGATTCTTTAGAGAGGCAGTGACAGAGTTGTGTCACATCCTGCAAGATGTCCTGCAGCCAACTGTTGCAGCTAGTACTGCATTGCCTGTTGCAGTCAAGGTCACTACAGCCATGAACTTTGCTTCTTGCTCCTTTTAGGCTGCCACAGGGGTTACCAGCAATTTCAGTAAGTCTGCAATCCATACTTGCATTAAACAGTTGATTGATGCCTTGTTTGCTATAGCAAATGCATTCATCAATTTCCCCATGGACATCTAGAAGCAGCAGGATAGGGCTCTGGTGTTCACACCAATTGCAGGCATCCCCCAAGTCCAGGGTACAATTAATTGCACTCATGTTGCCCTGCTGACTCCTTCACATGTCACAACAGCCGTCATCAATCACAAGGGCTTTCAATTTTTAATGTTCAACTTGTGCATGATGACCAGCAGTAGATGTAGGTCTGTGCCTGCTTTCCTGGCAGCTGCCATAATGCTCTATAGTGTATTGATCGTCCATTCTCTCATTCTGCCTCTGCAGACTGCCTGCTTGGTGACAAGAGCTATCCCCTGCACTTTTGGCTCATGACCCCTCTTGGGAACTTATGCTCAGCTGTGGAGCTCCGCTACGATCAGACCCAATAGAGCCCTCATTGTGCAGACCATTGGAGTCTTCAGGTAACTATTCAGATGCCTGAGCAGGCCGGGTGACTTCCTGCAGTACACCCCAGACAGAATGTCCCTTATAATTGTGGTTTACTGTATTACTTTGCTCTGCAATGGGCATAGCACAGGGGGCACCATTGGAGGAGGACCTTCAGCAAGCTAAGTGAGAGGACACTGATGACATAGAAGATGATGAGGAATCATTTCTTCATAATCATAACTTTTCACTCCTGGTTTCATTCTAGGAAATCTTTGCTTTACCCTTTCCATGGCTTTAACATCCTTCTTATATCAGGGTGTGCTGAATTACATACAACCACTCCAAACTGTGGCCTGACAATTATTTTTGGTAGCAGTTCAACAGCATTTCCTTGGTTTTATATTCATTGCTCCAATGTATAAAACCCAGATCTAATTTGCTTTTAATGGCCTTTTCTATCTGCATTTCCATCTTTAAATATTTATGTACCTGCCTATTAGATGTCTAACATTTCTCCACTCCGTTAAGAGTTTTATCATTTAAGTTATTCTTCCTGTTTGCCTACTTCGCTAACCTATCTCCATCCTCCCGCAATCTCTTTCAGTTTTCCTTATGGTTTACTATGCCACTGAATTTGGTATCATGCCTCTTGTGCCTGTGTGTGAATCATTTGTATAAATGGATAGCAAAGAGGCCCCAACAAAAATCCCTGCAACACAACCTTTACACAAATCCCCACCAATCCAAAAAATATTAATTTAATCCTACTTTTTGCTTTCTGTTCCCGAGCCAGCCCTCATCTATGTAGCTACATTCACTTTAATATTGCACTCATTAGTCAAAATTAACAAGTGTTTTATGTGTTAACTCTTCCAAACATCCATATATACAACATTCAGTGCATTCCCTTTATCTAGACACTGATTTCCTCAAAAAATTTAGTCAAGTACGATCTTCCCTTTATAAATCCATACTAATTGCCCCTGATTAGTCCATGCCTTTCTAAATGTTCACTAATTTCCTGTATTATGAACCCTGATTCATAACCAAGGCGAGACTACTTGGCTTATAATTTCCTGTTTTATCCCTCTCCCCTTTTTTAGAATAGGGGTGTATCATTTGTCACCCTCCAGTTCTTTGCACAATTCCTGTTTACAAAGAATTTTAGAAAATTAAAGTTAATGCTTCTGCTATTTCTCCCAACTTCTTTTAGTATTCTAGCGTACATACCAACCATCTGGTTCTGATAATTTTTCTACTTTTATTCCCAGACATTTTTAATGCAGTATCCTTTTGAATACTTATCTCCAGCAGTGGCTCTTCCACATTCTTCAGATTCTCCAACAGTTCTACTTTAGACTTTCTCTGTAAAAACTGAGACAAAATTCTGGTTAGGCATTTCCATCATTCCCTCAACTCTGAAGCATAGGTTGGCCCTCTTCATCTCCAAGTGATCTCAATCTTTGACTATCTTTTCATTTAAGCGCTTATAAAAAGCTCTTATTTCACTTTGATCCTCTTTCATACTCCCTCTTAGCTTTCCTAATCTGCCATTTTCACCATTCTATATCTTTTATAATTTTCAATTCCCCCCATCTTATTTATTATCTGCGTACTGCTTTAAAATCTAATTTTTGCTGTAACCTCTCATTTTATCCACAGAATCCCTGACTTTGACATACCCTTTACTCCTAGTCAGAATGTAATTAACCCATACCTTATCTATTTTACATTTAAATACCTCCCACTGCTTGTTCGCTGTTTGATTGTTCCAACCAAGTAATCTATGACCAATGTTAGGTCACCTTTCATGCCAGTGGAATTAGGTGATTTCCAGTCCAACAGCTTTATCTTGGACTCCTCTTCTTATATATTTATTTTCAGTGTGAAACTAATTAGGTTATGGTCACTATTTCCCACGTGTAGTTCTACCTACAGGTCACTCACTTGTCCTGCTTCCTTACCTAGAACTAGACCAAACACTGCATCCTTGTTGGTCGTGCAACATGCTGATTAAGGAAACAGTTCCGCATGTGTTCTGAGAAACCTTCCCATTTGGACCAATTTTTTGTTGCAAACCCAGGTTCTCCCATAATTACAATTCGGTTACCACTGCAAACCTCCCTTTTAAAAAAAAATGTTCACTGCTGGGTTATAATTAAACCCTGAACTATTGTGGACACAGCCAAAGTTTTGTAGCAAGTCTTATTTAGGCACAATTACTTTTGCAATTCATTAGAAAATTGGGTGAGTTGATCAGCTATGCTGTCTCCTTTCTATACCTTTCATAATTTTCAGGTCTTTTTCTATCTTGTCCCCATATTTATCATTTACTTATTTTAAAAAAAAATCTCATTTTTGCTTTAACCTCTCTATTTATCCACAGAACCTCAGCTTTTGACAGCACCCATTTATTCCTCGTCTGAATATATTGACCTGTAGCCTAACATCTGTTGTCGGGAAATTACTAGAGTCTTTAGTAAAGGATAGAGTGACTGAACACCTTGAACATTTTCAGCTGATCAGAGAGAGCCAGCATGGATTTGTAAAGAGTAGATCATGCCTGAAGAACCTGATTGAATTTTTTGAAGAGGTGACTAAAGTAGTGGACAGGGGAATTTCTATGGATGTTATTTATATGGACTTCCAGAAGGCATTCGTTAAAGTCCCTCATAAGAGACTGTTTGTTAAAGTTGAAGCTCATGGAATTGAGGGCAAATTATTGACCTGGTTAGGAAATTGGCTGAGCAGCAGGAGATAGAGAGTAGGGATAATGGGCAGTTCTGGATATCCTCTTACAAGAAACACAAAAAGTTAGCATGCAGGTACGGCAAGCAATTAGGAAGGCAAATGGCATGTTGACCTACTCCAACCCCCTTGCAATAAAGAAGAGTAAGGAAGTCTTACTACAATTCTACAAGGCTTTGTGAGACCTCACCTGGAGTACGGTGTACAGTTTTGGTCCCCTTATCTAAGGAAGGATATACTTGCCTTGGAGGCGGTGCAACAAAAGTTCACCAGATTGATTCCTGGGATGAGAGGGTTGTCCTATGAGGAGAAATTGAGTAGAATGGGCCTATATTCTCTGGAGTTTAGAAGAATGAGAGGTGATCTCATTGAAACATACAAGATTCTGAGAGGTTGTTTCCCATGGCTGGAGAGTCGAGAACTAGGGGGCACAGTCTCAGGATAAGGGGTTGGCCATTTAAAATTGAGATGAGGAGGAATTTCTTCACTCAGAGGGTTGTGAATCTTTGGAATTCTCTACCCCAGAGGGCTGTGGATGCCGAGTCATTGTGTATATTCAAGGCTGAGATAGATAGATTTTGGACTCATGGGGAATCAAGGGATATGGGGATTGGGCTGGAAAGTGGAGATGAGGTCGAAGATCTGCTATGATCTTATTGAATGGGCTCAAGGGGCCGTATGGCCTATACCTGCTCCTACTTCTTATGTGTTATGTCTCTTATGTACTCAAATTGGCAGGATGTGACTAGTGGTGTCCCACAGGCATGTGTGTTGGGGCCTCAACTATTCACTGTATTTATTAACAACCTAGATGATGGGATAGAGAGCCACATTTCCAAGTTTGCTGATGACACAAAGATAGGCAGCATTGTAAGCAGTGTAGATGGAAGCATAAAATTACAGAGAGTTATTAATAGATTAAGTGAATGGGTAAAACTGTGGCAAATGGATTTCAATGTAGGCAAGTCTGAGGTCATCCACTTTGGACCTAAATAGGATAGATCAGAGTACTTTCTAAATGGTGAAAAGCTTGAAACAGTGGAGATCCAAAGAGACTTAGGGGTCCATGCAAATTGATCATTAAAATGTCATGGACAGGTACAGAAAATAATCAAAATGGCTAATGGAATGCTGGCCTTTATATCTAGAGGGCTTCAAAGGGGTAGAAGTTATGCTACAGCTATACAAAGCCCTGGTTAGACCACACCTGGAGTACTGTGTTCAGTTCTGGGCACTGCACCTTAGGAAGGATATATTAGCCTTGGAGGGAGTGCAGCGTAGATTTACTAGAGTAATACCTGGACTCCAAGGGTTAAATTACGAGGAGAGATTACACAAACTAGGGTTGTATTCCCTGAAATTATGACGATTAAGGGGTGATTTGATCTAAGTTTTCAAGATATTAAAGGGAACTGATAGACACCCCAACCGGCAGAAAGAGTTTCTCTCTAAGATTAGGGGACATAGCCTAAAAATTAGAGTCAGAACTTTCTGGAGTGAAGTTAGGCAACACTTCCACATGCAAAGGGTGGTAGAAGTTTGGAACTCTCTTCCACAATCACCAGTTGATGCTAGCTCAATTGTTAATTTTAGATTGATAGATTTTTGTTAACCAAAGGTATTAAGGGATATGGGGCTAAGGGGGTATCTGGAGTTAGATCACAGATCCGCCATGATCTCATTGAATTGCGGAACAGGCTCGAGGGGCTAAATGCCCTACTCCTCTTCCTATGTTTCTTATCCATCTCATATTTAAATACCTTCCATCTATTTGTTCGATCATTCCCATTAATCTCACTTCCTTATTTGAAGGCAGTATCTCTGTTCCAAAAGCACTGGATAGAGATCAGGAGTAAGAACTGTGGCTCACTTTTCCCCTATTCCAGGGTTTAGAGGCCAATTTTAGAATCCCTTCTACTGCCCACTTGTGATCATTGACCTCAGCACAGACCACAGATCAAACCTGGGTCTGTATCACACCACATGGTGCATTTAACTTTTGAACCTTTAGGGGATATTGAGACTCTTTGAAAAAAGTACTTTACCCCTTCCCCTTTCTGTGTCTCCCCACAGCACCCACCATATCCAGTCCAAGAAAGCAGACAACCTACTCCTAGGCCTCCCCTAATTTCCCTCTGAAACTGCCTGATAATAGCAAGGATTGCAGTATAGGGAGGAGCTGCTCAGCTACCTGCCACAACATGTCTTAATTCAGCCCCTCGCCAGCTGTGGGGTGCAGGGGTCATACAGCATATTAATTCTGTTGAATAGTTCCATCATACTCAACCACTTTCATCTTCCTTTGCAAAGCTTTTGGGATTAAACACTGAATGTTTTCAAACTATATGTCTAGAAATATGATTCTATGAACAGAGAAAAATAGAATTTTATTGCCTCAAATGCTAATAGTGCGTCATGATGGGCAATTTGTGCAATCAACACTTTTGGAATATGAAAATAAAACCATATTTTCAATAGTTTTATTTAAAAATCCAGATTTCAATATTTAGACTTGATTTTTCATGTTCATTTCAGTATATTTTCCCTCTATTTTACATCCATGGTTAACGAATGAGGCATATAGGCATTGGCGTGATCTAAATATGAGGGCATGGTAGAAAAACATTTAGAAACTATTTAAAGAGCTTTCCTGATGGCTCAGTAGGTAAACACATTATCCACTGTGGAACTGAGCCCAGGAAGGTTCTGGGTTCCATCCCTTCTCTGTGCAGAGCTAGATGATCTCAGCCAGAGCAGCAGGGAATACTACAATTGCCTCAGCTAAGGCGGAAAAAAAGTTAGGCTTTCCAACCCTGATTTACATCCAATGACTCCTGTTGGGACGTGTACCTGTGAATCTCAGGTAAGCAAATAATTGGGGTCAGCTGAATAACCTGGTCACCTGGGCAAGTTACTGGAGGGAGGCCAGTGCCAATGGAACTGTTCTCCAGCAACAGTTAGTGCCTTCAGAAGAAAAGGTACAGAAAAGGGAGAAAGTTGAAAAATAAAAAGGGGTTTTAAATAGTCCACTCTGTTTTTGGAAAGGATTGAAGGGGCAAGCTGGACATTCCATTTCTTCCGTAGCCATTCCAATGTTATCTTCATCTATTTAATTAGGTAATAACATTAAGGTCAAATGTGGGATGACAGCTTAGAAACACATTAATGCCTGTTCAGACACACAGTTGAAATCTTTCTAAATGCACATTTTGAGTTTATATTGCCATCAGTTCATGGGTTTATTGCCTTTTAGAATTGTAATGGCTTGAAAAATTTAATTTCTGAGGCTGAGATCACACATATTTAGCATGGGGATTTCAAGGTTCTTCTGCACACTGATAAATATTTGCTATGGTATCACTTCACTAATATTTCTCTCAAGATCCACAATTCCAACCGATGTCTTGCTTGATAGTGCTTTTGCTGAGAGTATCTATCAGTGTGTTAGCAATCAGATCTGTGCCTGCGATTCCTTACACAATGAGCTCTTGATTTTAATTATACTACCAAGTTCAAGTTAGGCACTTCCACACAGGAAAAGAAAAAGTATGGGACCAATAGTTGTTCATTTAAAAAGGGTTTTTCAGTTGCTTATACAGAAGCTGGGATAACCCTACCTCCCAATAACATTCTCTTGCTTTCCTTTGCTAGCAAGAAAAGAAGAGGGAACAAGGCTAAATCCCAACTCGGTCAACATCCCATAGATAGGACAAGAATGCAACAAGTCTGCTGAGGCCCACAAATGAGGGGGAGGCAGGCTACAAACGGCCCCAGGCCATGTTGAGCACCACCGATGTCAAATAGCAGATATGATTTTTTTTCCTAATAGACCTTGGAGTATGAGGTTTATATTCAGTCCTATTCTCACAATTTTTCACCATATTGTACAGGTACATTTCACTCGAAGTACACTGCATAAACATTAGCAACAGCAAAGAGAGAGCGGTTACAGAAAGAGAAGGAAGAAAATGTGTCCGTGGTGGAGTCCCAGAGACAACGGCTGCCGATGCGCATGCTCTGATCATTCAGCTGTCCAATATGGATTAAAACAATAATCTTGTATCGTGGAATCATGAGATCCTTTACTCGAGCTTTTATAACCTAAAAATGAGAAGTATTAATTTACAGTAATTACATACACACACAACCTGCTGCCCTCCACAGGTAACAATTCCCCTCCCAGCAAAAAGAGAACCATCATGTCCCATGGTGTATGTGATATCAATTCCTATAAACTCCAATTCCATATGTACATATATCTATCTTGAGGGTATGTGACCCTAAGGCTTTACCCTCCCTCCCATCATGTATCTTCCAACGCCAAGGTAGCACATGGTATATCTTCATCCAAGGCTTTTCCAGTGCTGCTATTAAGCGGAGTTCCAGGTTTTTATTTTCAAAAAGAGATCTTCCCTTGATTTTTACTGCTATCCTATGGAGAAATACAAGGGTTCTTTTTGGCCCCTTCCCCTAGTGGCACAGGCCGAGAGATTCAGAAATCAGACGAATGAGATATTGAACCCATGTGCTGCTCTTCTGCGATGCTTCAATAGGCCGAGCCATTCCATCAATAAAACCTTCTTGTTCCTTCAAACTCCAAAATATGCTGTTTAAACACATTTCCTCCTCGATCGATATGTATTGAAATCAAGGCTCATCACTATGTTTCCTACTCCAATTCATTCTTTTCTGGAACCTCAAAACTGTGGAACTCCTGAGTTTTCCTTTTCCTTTTCAAAACCTAAGTTTGCTATTACCTAACCACTAATGCTGAATTAATCTCTCCTACCTTTTTCAACCATGGTGATGTCATTTGCCATGGGCCTATCCCTCTGATCTAGTTGACTCAATTTATAAAAGCTGAACAATTTTGAACCAGTAAAAATTAAAGGTGTTCTATGAGAAACATTAATATTTTATTCCTTGGTGTATATTGGCTTTGAGAAAGCTGTACTTTTAATTTCACCAGCATGGCAGGTGAGGGTGAAAGACGGTTTGAAGGTTAATCACTTCAATAAATTACAGTTTTAAATCAACACCACCATTAAAAATATTATTTCTCATTTTCTGAATCTCAATAGATTTTAATGCAGAAATATGGGAACTTTGGATCAAAATTTGTCATTGGAGGCTAACAAGAGCGTTTTCATTTTGTCTGGATTTTTTTTTCCTCTTAACTTCAGCAAAAACTTCCCAAAGACCTACTGCTTTTCCTAGGAGAGCAAGTACCCTCATTTTCTCCCAGACATGTAAAGGTCCAGCAGGCAACAAACCATGCTCACTTTGGATTGTCAGAAGGAAGAAACCCCCAATCTGATTTTCCCTCCAGAGAGAATCTCTGGGAAGGTGCAATGACCCCCACTTAATATGACTTGGACCATGAAATGACCAGACAGAGAGATGGGAAAATTGATCTTGCATTAAGTGTTAATGCTCAGCATTGCAGCAGCACTTCAGAGTTAACTAATCTTATACAACCACATGTGCTTGGATGATTTAGTTGAGTGCCTCCCTTTCCTAATATATACACTTACTATTAATTGGCTTGCCCTCATCAACTCTCCCATCCCCATTTTCCAACTGACTTGATATCAGCCACAAGTGCTGCCTGTTACACGTTCAGGGCCTCACAGCAGATTGTATTACAGGAAATGGGGCAGTAAATATAAATTGCTCATATAACAGGTTACATTTGTGGTGTACACTGTAGAATTGCTGTTCTTGGGTATAGTGTAAGCATGTCTTATGTGCAACCTTTTAAATGTGTTAGAGTAAATAAAATTATTTAGTTAATCAATTTAAGTTTAAAAAGATGTACTTCCCTCTTACTTTCCCTTGCAGTAGCTCCTGTTAAAACAACTGGGAAGCTTTTTACTGCCTCTATAGCAGGGAGGAGGGGGATTTGCATACACTTCTATTGATATTTATTATTAGTTGACTGAGATGTCTTATTTAGATTTATAAAATTGTCATAGGAGGGGGGAGGCTCCAGTTCTGAATGTGTGAAGAATTCTTATTCAGTTTGGATCAGATGGTCAGTCAGTCCTGCTACTGATAATACAATGGGAAGGCTGTAGGACATTTTAAAACTTTGTACATTGTCCAGTGGTAAAATGTTCTTTCTTACCATTAATGTGTTTGCATAGTTTTAAACATCTTTGTTGTAAACTAGTGCTCATTTTAAAATGTAAAAGAGGTGCGTCTAGAGTTGCTTCTGTTCAAACTAGATGTATGACCTTGATGGTGAGCTCAAAGAGGTATTGCTTGTTCCTGATTCCACTGCCTCTTGCTGCTTGGTCAAGTTCATATGGAGGGAGACTAGTAAAGAAATAGTTGCTTTACTTTGACACTTTAAAAAAAAAATAGCTTAAAAAAGACACGATGGGCCGAAGGGCCTCTATCCTTGCTGTATAACTCTATGACTTAAACTCGATGAGGGAGCATTGTCTTATACCACAGTCACTGGAGGTAAGAAGAGGAAAATGCAGTAAACTTGAGGGATTCGGTCCTTTAAATTAAAATTTGACTTGTTGAATTACTACACTATAAAATCTCTGCAGTGGAATTTGTGTTGTACAGTTGGGCAAATACTTTGAGGATTTGCAGTATCCCTCCCTTATGGGTAACAGATTGGAATCTGAATTGATTAAAAAAAGTCTTGGTAACTATTCCAAACACATTTCACCTGGGATCCTTACAGCGGCAGAGTGGAGACTTTCATCTAGTCTGTGTAGACTTGATTGAAATCTAGGTCTCAGAGGCGAACAGACGGTGTGCTAATTGAGTCACTTAGCTCCCACAACATACAATTTATTTAAGAATTCAATTTGGTTGCAAAGAATTGTTTATGTACAGTCATCAATTAATAGGTAGTCATTCAGTGACTTGAGCAACTCGAAGCTGCAGAGAACCATCCAAAAGGATATTAGAAATATTAACAAAAGTGAAAAGTCCTTTGAGCCAGAAACAGGATTATTAAGGTAGAGTATTTCTGATTCCAGTTACTAGATTAGTTTTAATAATATGAACATTTAGGGTTTATTTCTAAAGCTTAAAATATTTCATTGATTACTGGCAAGGGAGAATAGATGGAACACAAGAATCATTAGCAATAGGAAAAGATCTTTCGGCTCAATAAACCCATCCCTTTTTCATAGATCAACTTTGCCTACCTTCCTTCTCATCATATATTTTCATCTAGTTGCCTCCTGAACCCTTCTACCCTTCCTCAAGACCTTATTCCACAACTTGTTATCCTTTTCCTCCTAACTTCCTAATTTTTATATTTTGTCCACACCATGGCTAAAACTTCCTTAACCTTTCCTCAACTTAGAGTTCTCATATCCAGAAACATCTTAGTCCTTTGCCTCAGTATCCTTTCAAGGGCAATAATATTCATCCTGTAATATGGTAACTAGAACTGCAGACAGTTATCCAGATGGGGGTCTGACTAATAGAGAATATGCATTTTCATTATAATGTCACAAGCAAGCAATACAATGGTTTTTTTTGATGCAACATCATGCTTCACAGTGATGTTTGTTGTTTCAGTATTTGGTAAAAATGGGGTGGGGGGGGGGGGGGGCGGTGGGGGCGCGTGCGGGGCAGGTTAGGCAGGGAAGCAAAGCTTTAAATTCAACTTACCTCAGAGATGGTCTTAGTCATCTGTCTGCATAGTTCAGGCTCGTATTTCTCCTCCTGCAAGTAGCTTGTCAGGACGTCTTTGAGAATATTGTTCACAGTGGCCCCTGGGAAATACTTTGAAGGAACTGGAAACAGGCATTATCTCTTTAAAATAAGGAACAAACTAGATTGGTAATTAACTAAGTATATTATCGATTTAATAGTATAAAGGAGGAAGAAAAGTCTATGGAAAAAAACTTCAAAGTACCCTTACAACGTCTGTGAAATAAAAGTTAAAGCAATACTAGTAAAGTACTATTTGATCTCCCATAGCAGCGTGGAATTTGGGGCAGAACTCTGATCTGGCAGGGTTCCACCTCCTTTTTGTATTTTCCTCAGTTACACCCTTAGCAACGTTGAATGCTAGGGACATCTGAAAGTACCGGACTAGACATTGCTAGTATCAATCTGGGCAGGGGTGTGGCGAGACAGAAGAAAGTTAAGAAATTTAAAGGCTGGTACCGCAATGTTGATTATATTCCTGAAACAAGCAGGAGGAATTAAGTTTTCTTTTCAAATTTTTCTGGAGTACCTGAAACCCATCGGGCTCCTAATGCTGTGGCAAGGTGCCACAGTAAAATTCCTTTCCCTCCCAATTCAGGCAGGTACCTTAGTTGCACTGGAAATGAGTAGCAACCATGATTTTGGACCGGGTCAGGGAATTCACCTGTGGAGAAAGAAACAGAGTTAATGTTTCAGGTTGACGAAAGGTCATCAACCTGAAACATTAACTGTTCCTTTCTCCACAGATGATGCCTGACTTGCTGAGAATTTCCAGCATTTTCTGTTAGGCCGATATTCTATGTAGTTTTTGGATTGATACAGAACGTTGAGGTGCAGTAGATCTTGCATCCCTAACAAAACACGGCAGCCTGGCTTAAGTACCAAGAACGTTTTTGGCTATACTTGGTTTATGATCTTACACAGGACGGACAGAACAATGACCGTAAACTTTTAAAAATTCTGAATTGGAATGACTGAAATCCAGTTGAAGCAATCCTGTGCAGTTTGGTTACACAGTCATTACTCAATCTTCTTCACAATGCGTAACTATCAGTGCAAATCCACATCCACTCCAGTGCACAATTGGCTTTCAGCACACTCTGCTATCCCTCAACATCTTTTTCAATCTAGCTATTTTGGTGGCTTGGTTGAGAGACTGCACAATCTACTGGGAACCGAATTGAAATTGTGAAATCTCATTTAACTTATGGACAGAGAAAAAGAGGCTTTCATCAAATCTGTCCAGGTTATAATGACTTACTGTTTTTGTATGATTAACTTATGAAAAGCTTAGGAAGTTGACAAACCTCAACTCACCTAACTGATATGTATTTTCCATTTGTAGTGTGGGACGTGGAATGTCATCATGATGGCCTGGATCATCCATATAGGACACTGTACTCATGGAACTGTAGAAAGAAAGACAGTATGAGCAGGGAGGAAGAGAAAAACAAAAAACAATTATAAAAAATTAGATTAACTTTTTCATTTTGAATTATGTTGCTCAAAAACAAACTGTGAACATCTTTTGACTTCTTTGGCCAATACATCAAAGAACATGCCAAGCAGGGGAAATGTGAAAAAATAAGAGGCCTTCTAGTGAACGATTTCTGAGCAATAGTGGCAGATGACCGGCAGCAAATTGCTGCCCGCTTCCAGATAGCACATTAAGAAACCAAGGTAAGGGCATAAATTTATGTTGGGTGGGTTTGGGGGTCTGATTTTCAACCAAAATTAATTATTCTGGACAATAACCCAGCAAAGTTTAGAACTAAAATTTAAAATGTTGATGAAATATCCTTTACAAGTCACTTCAAAGCTAATTATCTTAAGTGACAGATGGTGAGACTGAGGAAAAACAGATTGACAGTCAAGTGCTCAAGATAACCATAAAAAACATAATGTGCAAACAACCATCAGGCATTAGGAACACTTTAGTATAAAAATGCAGTTTTGAACTGTTGTTTACCCAAACCAGATCCATCCAGTTCAAATTTATAGCTATATTACCCTGACCAATGCTGGGCACAACATTTAAGAACAGTGACTGTTAAATCCAACAAGTATTGCAGAGCCAAAACGGAGAGACAATTCAATATTGAGGCCACTCACTGCAACCAGAAAAATGCCCCCAGAATTCCATTGAAATGTCTTGTAGCAACAAAAATACAATCAAATCAAGATAATGGACTGTTTCCAGTGAGATTATCTGAAGAAAATGGTGACCCCTGATTAAAACATAATACATTCCACATTAAACTCATCTCTGGTTGAGGCATGTCACAGCTACTATTTGGGAGGACAAACCACTGAAAGATTCTGTAAACTTCTTTTACTAAAATGGGTGAGGACTAATAACAGTTTATCAAAATGATAAAACATTCTGGGTTTTTTATTTATAAAAAGTCATTTCTTTCCTAGTGCCCCTGTGTTTTTACTGTTCCCTTACAACATCTATCGCCTAACAACCAACCTAGTTTAAGTCATCTGTCAAGCCCACTCTGAAATTGGTTGTTATCAGGAGCACAAGACTAATTTCTCTCCCAATGTATGAAGAAACAGCGGGCATCCACTCGAGTGCTTACATAATGTGATAAGGACCGAGATCAACAATTCTACAAATCTACCCCGATGTTTCAGTGTTTCTTGGACATATATAAAACACTGGTTCGGCCACAACTGGAGTATTGTCCAAGACTCCAGTTGTGGCCGAACCAGTGTTTTATAAAGGTTCATCATGACTTCCATATTTTTGTACTCTATGCCTCTATTTATAAAGCCTAGGATCCCATATGCTTTATTAACTGCTTTCTCAACCTGTCCTGCCACCTTCAATGATTTGTGCACATATACCCCCAGATCTCTCTGTTCCTGTACCCTTTTAGAGTTGTGCCCTCTAGTTTATATTGCCTCTCCTTGTTCTTCCGACTGAAATGTATCACTTCGCATTTTTCTGGGTTAAATTTCATCTGCCACATGTCCGCCTACGCCACCAGCCTGTCTATATCCTCTTGAAGTCTATCACTATCCTCCTCACTATTTACTATCCTTCCAAGTTTTGTGTCATCTGCAAATTTGGAAATTGTGCCCTGTACACCCAAGTCCAAGTCATTAATATAAGCAAGAAAAGCAGTGGTCCCAGCATTGATACCTCCCTCCATTCTGAAAAACAACCGTTCACCACTACTCTGCTTCCTGTCCCTTAGCCAATTCTGTATCCATGCTGCTACTGTCCCCTTTATTCCATGGGCTGCAATCCTGAAGATAAGCCTACTGTGTGGCACTTTATAAAATGCTGTTTGAAAGTCCATATACACCACATCAACTGCCTTCCCCTCATCTACCTTCTCTGTCACCTCATCAAAAAGCTCTTATCAGGTTAGTTAAACACGATTTGCCTTTAATAAATCCATGCTGGCTTTCCCTAATCAATCCACCCTCATCCAAGTGGCTATTAATTCTGTCCTGGATTATTGTTTCTAAAAGTTTCCCCACCACTGAGGTTAAACTGACTGGCCTATGGTTGCTGGGTTTATCGTTACAACCTTTTTGAATAAGGGTGTAACATTTGCAATTCTCCAGTCCTCTGGCACCACCCCCGTATCTACGGATGTTTGGAAGATTATGGCCAGTACCTCTGCAATTTTCACCCTTACGTCCCTCAGCAACCTAGGATGCATCCCATCCGAACCAGGTGATTTATCTACTTTAAGTACAGCTCGCCTTTATTTATCAACTTTTAGCCCATCCAGTATCTCAATTATATCTTCCTTTACTGAGACTGTGGCAGCATCTTCTTCCTTGGCAAAGACTGATACAAAGTACTCATTTAGTACCTCAGTCATCCCCTCTGCCTCCATGAGTAGATCTCCTTTATGGTTCCTAATCAGCCGCACCCCTGCCCTTACTACTCGTTTACTGTTTATGTGGCTGTAGCAGACTTTTGGATTCCCTTTTATGTTGGCTGCCAGTCTATTCTCATACTCTCTTTGCCCCTCTTATTTCCTTTTTCACTTCCCCTCTGAACTTTCTATATTCTGACTGGTTCTCACTTGTGTTAACAGCCTGACATCTGTCATACGCCCCTTTTTCTGTTTCATCTTACTCACTATCTCGTTTGTCATCCAGGGAGCTCTCGCTTTAGTTGCCCTACCTTTCCGCCTCATGGGAATGTGCCTAGACTGTACCCGAACCATCTCCTCCTTAAATGCCGCCCACTGTTCAACTACGGTTTTGCCTGCTAATCTTTGATTCCAATTTACCCGGGCCAGATCTGTTCTCATCCCAATGAAATTGGCCCCCCTCCAATTGAGTATTTTTACTTTAGAGTGGCCCATGTCCTTTTCCATAGCTATTCTAAACCTATGATCCTATGATCGCTGTTTTCTAAATGCTCTCCCACTGACACTTGCGACATTTGGCCTACCTCATTCCCTAGAACCAAGTCCAGCAATGCCTCCTTCCTCGGGCTGGAAATGTACTGGTTAAGAAAGTTATCCTGAACACATTTCAAAAATTCCTCCCCCTGTGTGCCCCTTATATTATTATTACTATCCCAGTCTATATCAGGATAGTTGAAGTCCCCAGTTATCATTACTCTAGAGCTTTTGCACCTCTCTGTAATTTCCCTGCAAATTTGCTCCTCCATATCCTTCCCACGAGTTGGTGGCCTATAGAATACATCCAGTAGTGCAATGGCACCTCTTTCTGGTAAGGGATCAAATTAAATGATAGTGAGATCAAAAAAGGGAAAGGCTTGTGGGGCCAAACAGCATCTTCTGTTCCCCCAAAATTATATATACTTATAAAAGTTTCCACTCTCTACTATTTGTAAAAATCCAAAGCAAAATTAGTTCAGGCAGTAGCAAAACCATTCACACCAGTGCAGTGGGAATGTTGTTCTGAGGTTAGAATTAAGGTACATTGCTGGGACTAAGCAGAGGGAGTTTTACTCTACATCTAGCTCTGCTGTATTCCCAGCTTGGGAGTGCTTATCTCAACTTTGGATGCCAAATTAAAAACAAAAGCTCTATTCTCCATCCTGCACCTAAATGGGAACAAAAACATATAAACTGAACATGATATAATTTACTGAATGCATGAGCAGGTCACTTGATCTAGATCAGGTGCTCATTTTTTGTGCATGCTTTCTTTGCACTCATGTTACTGGTTGATACTTGTTGGCCCTTGGGGAGAGGGGGGTCTAATCTCTTGCAGTGATACTTGAAATTTGTATCATTGCTATTGGTTTCGTTATAATTAAGTCAATTTTCTTGTGCTTTTGTATTCCATGCAGCTTCTGAAATGGTTCTCATGGACTATGCATTTAACCAGCACTCTTTTCCAACATAGAATCATAGAAGTTTACAACATGGAAACAGGCCCTTCGGCCCAACATGTCCATGTCGCCCAGTATATACCACTAAGCTAGTCCCAATTGCCTGCACTTAACCCATATCCCTCTATACCCATCTTACCCATGTAACTGTCCAAATGCTTTTTAAAAGACAAAATTGTACCCACCTCTACTACTGCCTCTGGCAGCTCGTTCCAGACACTCACCACCCTTTGAGTGAAAAAATTGCCCCTCTGGACCCTTTTGTATCTCTCCCCTCTCACCTTAAATCTATGTCCCCTCGTTATAGACTCCCCTACCTTTGGGAAAAGATTTTGACTATCTACCTTATCTATGCCCCTCATTATTTTATAGACTTCTATAAGATCACCCCTAAACTTCCTACTCTCCAGGGAAAAAAGTCTCAGTCTATCCAACCTCTCCCTATAAGTCAAACCATCAAGTCCCGGTAGCATCCCAGTAAATCTTTTCTGCACTCTTTCTAGTTTAATAATATCCTTTCTATAATAGGGTGACCAGAACTGTACACAGTATTCCAAGTGTGGCCTAACTAATGTCTTGTACAACTTCAACAAGACATCCCAACTCCTGTATTCAATGTTCTGACCAATGAAACCAAGCATGCTGAATGCCTTCTTCACCACCCTATCCACCTGTGACTCCACTTTCAAGGAGCTATGAACCTGTACTCCTAGATCTCTTTGTTCTATAACTCTCCCCAACGCCCTACCATTAACGGAGTAGGTCCTGGCCCGATTCGATCTACCAAAATGCATCACCTCACATCTATCTAAATTAAACTCCATCTGCCATTCATCGGCCCACTGGCCCAATTTATCAAGATCCCATTGCAATCCTAGATAACCTTCTTCACTGTCCACAATGCCACCAATCTTGGTGTCATCTGCAAACTTACTAACCATGCCTCCTAAATTCTCATCCAAATCATTAATATAAATAACAAATAACAGCGGACCCAGCACCGATCCCTGAGGCACACTGCTAGTCACAGGCCTCCAGTTTGAAAAACAACCCTCTACAACCACCCTCTGTCTTCGGTCGTCAATCCAATTTTGTATCCAATTGGCTACCTCACCTTGGATCCCGTGAGATTTAACCTTATGTAACAACCTACCATGCGGTACCTTGTCAAAGGCTTTGCTAAAGTCCATGTAGACCACGTCTACTGCACAGCCCTCATCTATCTTCTTGGTTACCCCTTCAAAAAACTCAATCAAATTCGTGAGACATGATTTTCCTCTCACAAAACCATGCTGACTGTTCCTAATCAGTCCCTGCTTCTCCAAATGCCTGTAGATCCTGTCTCTCAGAATACACTCTAACAACTTACCCACTACAGATAATGGACTATAGCAACCCCAAAAAAGAACCATCTTGCCACTCTACCAAATTAATGGCAAGGAAAGGTCAATGATGTCATTCGCAGTCTGAATAGATCCTATTCTCCCCTAAGGAAGATGAAAAGACCGCGATCTCCCAAGATGTTGGTAAATGTACAAGAGAGAAGGTACACGCCCATGGCACTGGGGCACATCTGAGGCCGGACAGATCAGTACAAGTGCTCGAGCCTCCTCCTGAAAAGATGCTTTAGATGCCCCCAGTGGCCCTACAAAGGGGGTCGCTTTAAAAAGTAAAACAAATGTGGTGGCAATTCCTTGAGCGTTCAGGCCATGATCCCAGCCTGGATCACTGAGTGGTCCTTACATGGGCTGCCGGGTCAGTTAGTACACCCGGTCTCCAAAAGAACACCTGCATCAGCCATACACCAGATCCCACTGAATGCCCAGGGTGCAGGAACTCTGGTGCTGATGATCTTGTAAGGGGCAAGCCCCTTATCATCCGGGAAATTTCTACGCTAAGCCAGTACTCAGCATATCCGGGTCCTTGCCTGGATTCCGATCGTTCCAGTGGATTCCTGCCAAAAAGACTGCAGATTTTCAGAGGCAAAGAGGACAATTTTAACCCCCCCCCCCCCGAGAACAGGTGGTTTGGGGGTGGGTAGGCAGTAAAAAGTGGATTTTTGGAGCGGGACCGCATCCCAGCTCCAAGTGTGTTCACTTCCTGATGTGTGCATGCGCGACAGGCGCTCGGAAGTCCCACCCCACTTCAAGCCAGCGGGCCGATACTTAAAGGTGAAATGTACCTCATTGCGATAGTTGAGGTACTTAATTTTTTGTGTATTACAAAAATAATACAACTTTAACCTTACATGTTCGGGTTTCCCATCGCTTCTGATTCAAGTCAGGTGAAAGCAGGCGAGAAGGTCCGGATCCATGAGGTGAGTGCCTTTATTGCACTGCTTGTGGGCCCGGAGGAGCAGGAGTGCTTCATCCAGGCCCAACAAGCTTCCCTGGCGCGACATGACCCCGCAATTGGCCGATCCCCCTCCACCACTGATGGTGGACTACCAACCCCCCTCCCCCCACCCCCCACCGATCTTATCCTAGTCCCACCCGATTTCATCCATGTCCCCCCAATTTATTCCAGGGCCCACTATCTCTCTCACCCTCCCTCCCTCCCTCCCACCCCCCTCTCCAACTCGTGGCTCTTTTCCCTCCTGACGGGCAGCCAGCCAATCTGGATGTCTGGCGCAAGGGAAACCCGGAAGCACAAATACCTTCAATTGAGTTGCAATCACAGATTGCGATGCACTCATTTGGTTTCCAGGCTCCACGCGTGAATATCTAAAGACAGGCTGGGTTCCCGGCTCCCAGCTAAAATCATGCCCAAAGTGTCTGCATCAGACAAGCCTACTTTCATGTAATAAAAGAACTGGCCACCCAAGCTTTCTGGAGTTTAATATAGGCCACATCAGTAGGTAAGATTTCTTACTGTTTTGGAACTATTTGGCATTGAGAAAGTCGACATTTATATAGCAACTTTAATGTAAAAAAAAGTCCATAGGTACTTCACAGAGCGCACGGGAAAATGGATACTGAGCCAAAAGGAGGAGATATTGGGAGTGGGGACCAAAATTTTGATGGAAGTGGTGGGTTTTAAAGATGTAGATGGAAGTGGAGAGGCAGAGTGGTTTCGGCAAAACATTCCAGAGAGTGGGACCTAGATGTCTGAAGGCATAGCCGTCATTGGTGTAGCAGGAGGATGCTCAAGATGTCAAAGTCAGAAGAACAAAGAGTTTTGCGGTGGGTTGTAGCTGGTAGAGGTTAAAGAGACAGAAAGGGGAGAAGCCATGGAGGGATAGGAGTGTTAAATTTGTGGCATTGGGGGACAGGAGCCAAATGTATGTCGGTGAAAACCGCATGAAGGATGGGAAGTCAGCTATGACACCATTTAAATAATCAAGTCTGGATGTGACAAAAGCGCGCACCAGGGTTTCAGCAGCAAATGGGCTGCTGCAGGGTTGGAAGTGGGCAATGTTACGGAGGTGGAAGTAACCAGTTTTTGTTATGGAAAGGAAATGGGGTCGGAAGCTCAGCTCAGGGTCAAGCAGGATGCCAAAGTTGTGAACAGTTTGGTTCAACCTGAGACAGACAGTGACTAGGGAGGGGGATGGAGTTGGTGACAAGGGCACAGAATTTGTGGTGGGGGCCAAAGATGACTTCTTCAGTCTTTCCAATGCTTAACTAATTGAACTTAAGACTCATCCAAGAGCAGACGTCAGACAAGTAGTACGACAGCACAAAGGCAGTGGAGGGGTTGAGAGGTGGGAGAGGTAAAGATGGGTGTCGTCAGTGTACATGTGGAAGCTGACTCCACGTCTATGGAAGGTTTCATAAAGGGGCAGCAAGTACAAGAGAAAGAAGAGGGGGCCAAGGATTGGGGGACGCAGAAGGAAAACCTTGCTAGGGGTGCTTTGGCTACAATTGTAGCCATTTTCCTCCTTTTTAACTGACTAATTTACCCCTTTAATGTTCCAACATATTTTAGATAATTCTGTGTTACATCACATTATGTCTACATCCCAGTTAGGAAAGTCACTGCATCGGATACAGAATACAGCTTAGGTTTATTCTTGCTGAATATAACTGAGAAATGGCTTGGATTCCCTAAGGAAACGAGGGCAAGATTGCAATACAGATGGTCTTTTATATATTCAAAGTTACGAAGGTCACAAGAAAACACAGGGATGAGTAACGGCCATTCAGCACTACCAAGCTCATCTCTCTAGTACATTAACTCCCTCACAATTGCAGCTAATTGTATTTTGCATCCATTATCTTTTTTAGTAAATATTTACAAACATTTAGCATTCTTAAAGATTTTTTCCATTCTAAATTTACTTTCTACTAATTTCCATTTAAGTCTTATGTCCGTACACTTAGCGGTAATGTTCCGAACAAGTCCACAATAAAACAGAAAATGCAGGCTACCAGAGTAATCAGGGGCTGCTGTTTTTTTTTGCTAAAAGGCATTCTAATGAACATAAGGATTACATTTTCTATTTAAAACAGCTCAATTATAAGGGCCATTAATGTGGTCCCAGTGAATTGGCGCCAGGACTGCTGTTCATAATGTGCAGCATGTGCCTGTGCAGAAATAAGCTGACTTTGCAAGATAATGCAAAGTCACCCTTTTATATATTTTAGAGGCAATCTTGGCACGTAACACACGATGCATTGGGAGCCCCACAAAAGTCAGGGGACAGTATGTCAGGCAGTAGCAGCAATGAAGAGGCTTCTGGCTGTTCATATGGTGCCACTGCTTCTGCCCCCCAACTACCATGATAAGCATAACAACCTCTTTAATGGACTGGCAATTATAAGGCAAACAAAAAAAATGAAGCAAAGTGGCAGAGAGAAGGTTGGCCCTATTGAAAGGACAGGGCCATCTTGCTGGCTAAAGTTAGCTTTCTGGTGTGGTCTTTTCTTGAAATGCTGTTTCAAATGGGCATCATGTGTCTGAAGCACAGCTCAGGTGCCCAAAGCACAGCTCAGGTGCCCAGACACATTAAGGGGAGGACCCCTCATTTACTAGGCCCCATAATGAGCTCAGTGCACAGGAGGTGCATGTGAGGTGAAATTTGTCTTGCACTCCCCCCCGATATTCGTTTCCATTGAAGTCAATGGCGGAGTGTAAAATGGGCTGCCGATTTGCTATTGTCTGTTTTGCGCCACTGCCCAATGCTAATTTCACCCTCTTTAAACAGACCTCAGGCTTTAGTGACTCAAGGCGGGAAGTTGGTGCCCGTGCGATCTTAAACTGAACATGTTGTTGCACTCTCTTTCACATCATGTTTTTCTTGCTCATATTTGCTCCTGATTGACAGGCTGGCTGGCTGTTGGCCAGGAAGACCTGCTACGGCAAGCCACAGCTGGGGATCGGAGGGAGGGTGGGATCATAGGCTGGGGAGAAGATCCGGGGGGAGGGGGGGGGGGGCTGAGATCAAGATCGGGGGGGGGGGGCCTGAGGAAGAGATCAGAGGTTGCTGGAGGTCGGATGAAGAGTCGGAGGTAAATGGGGTCCACCACGGGCAGGGCCATCAACTGGTGGGGGGGTTAGAGGATGGATGGAGGGCCATTATCATCATTGTTGTGGGGGGGGGGGGGTCTGCTGTCGGCCAGCTTGTTGGGCCTGGATGAAGCACTCCTGCTCCTCCGGGCCCACAAGCAGTGCAACAAAGGTACTCACCTCATGGATCCGGCCCTTCCCGCCTGCTTTCACCTGACGAGAATGGGAAGCGACGGGAAACCCGAACAGATAAGGTTAAATTCATTTTATTATTGCAATACACAAAATACTAAATATCTCAAGTATCTCAAAGGTGTTGGAGCCGGGATGCGGTCCCACTCTGAAAACGGAGGATTTTTACTCCCCACCTGCCCCCAACTCACCCGTTGTTGGGGGTTAAAATTTACCTCCACGTGTCCAGCTAACTACAAACCTCAATCTTTGGGCAAGTTCTACGAAATCACCAACTGAAGATAGATGCCTATGACAAAACCCAATTGCGAGAAGCTAAGCAATAGTTAAAGACTGTATGTTAGCACACAATAAATCTTAAGATCAGTCAAGAACTAAAGAAAACATGTGAGTGTGTGTCTGTCTTGGGCATCTCCGTACTTCACACAGGCCTCTGAAAAAATATATACAATTTATTTCCCAAATCCTAGGGTATAGGTGGATTCAGCCTTTAAATTCCAGCTAGCTAGGTTTTCAGATCTGAGCCAAACAAGCTGGTAAATAAACTTTGTTACACTGGTTATGGATGTAAAATAATTTACAAATTTGAGTAATCACTTTTTTTTAAAAAAGGAAACATTTTTTTTCCCCAGAGGGGTCCTTGCTCATAAGTGTTCATTTTTTGGTAGTAATTTTTCTTCTCCTTGGCCTGACACTTTGCAGAGGGTGGACATATAACCTGATGCTAGTCTGCTGCCTCTTGTAATTGGATGCTCTGTTTTTGTGAAACCTAGGTGAAGGATTAAACCCCTAGTGTAGGACAAGTTTGAATGGAGATGAAGAAAAGACAACATAAATCAAGTGGTATTCATTAGTTCACGTCAAGCCTGAGTTTTAGCCACCTATAGATTGAAAGAAGAAAGGAAAACCGAGAAAGGCAAGGAGTTTCATTTGAGATGCTGGGAAAGAATGAGATGGAGTAGGAGAGTATTGATTTCAACATGAAGATGCAGACAAGAGGAAGGGCAAGTAGTGATATATTTGAAGTTTGGCAAGAACAAGAATGTTCAGAGCAGCAATGGGCATTGTATTAATGATAGTAGAGCTATACACACATCTGCACATCATTTGTACACAACAACTTAAGGTTTGTAGCATTTCATTTTTCTTTAGCACTACATGCAGATCAGTCCTAAGCTAGAATGGTAAATATTGCTGGGTCAGTGGCACGATTCGGTTGGTATGAAAAAGCAGCTATAGACTCCAGTAATATCTGCATGATAGTTTATTGGCTAATGCGTTGTTCAACACAGATCTCAACACAAAGCAAACAGGATGGACTGCAGCAACTCGCCAAGGCTTCTTCGACAGCACCTCCCAAACCTGCGACATCTACACCTAGAAGGACAAGAGCAGCAGGCACATGGGAACAGCAGCACCTTCACGTTCCCCTCCAAGTCACACACCATCCCAACTTGGAAATATATCGCCGTTCCTTCATCGTCGCTGGGTCAAAATCCTGGAACTCCCTTCCTAACAGCACTGTGGGAGAACCTTCACCACACGAACTGCAGCGGTTCAAGAAGGCAGCTCACCACCACCTTCTCAAGGGCAATTAGGGATGGGCAATAAATGCTGGCCTTGCCAGCGACAACCACATCCCATGAACAAATTTTTTTAAAAAACAACCGTGAACAGACACAGAATCACAAGTTAAATTCTAATTAGTAAATAGTTATAATCTTCAAATGCCAATTTAATTTTATTATAAGCCTCAAACCAAATTCTACAAAAATAATTCCTAAATAAGCTTGGGTAGTGGCAACCAGTGTAAAAAAAAACATAAATGCATTTTGCTGTACAGTCTTTTTATTTAAAAAAAATGCCACTGTAACAAACTATTTATTCCAACGTTTGTAGGGTTCACTGGGATCACTTTAGAAGTTATTTAATTTCCACAAATTTTGTTGATGGGGAGAAAATTGTCATGAGGATTCACTAAACCACAAAAGTGGGTATTTGCATTTGAAATTTTCACATGGCCACACTAAGTATTTTTTAAACTTCAATCTCAGTAAAGTGCAAAGTTGGATATGTGAGATTTTTGTACTACAGTATGTTAACCATTGCAGTTATAGACTTTGTCCTAACAAACTTCTTGTGTCTGGATAAAGCATTTCAAGCTGAATAATACTACAGTTAAGTTGTAGGAGAAATGCCCTAAGTACTCCCATAAATGTATTTTCAAAGTGGACTCAGTATTTAGACTGAATGGTGGGAAAAGGGCTAATGCTAATTAAATCATGGAGGCTTATATTTCTAGCCCAACAAGGAAGGAAGCAGTGCTGGATCTAGTTCTGGGGAATGAAGTAGGGCAAGAGGAGTGTGTTTCAGTGGGAGAACATCTGGGTAATAGTTATCGTAATATAATAAGGTTTAAAGTAGTTATAGAAAGGGACAAAGAAAAATCAATGGTGAAAATACCCAACTAGAAGAGAGACAATTTTAGTGATTTGAGAACGGATCTAGCACAGGTGGACTGGAAACAAAGATTGGCCAGGAAAATAGTAAATGAGCAATGGCAGGCCTTCAGGGCAGAGATAGTTTGGGTACAAATCAAGCATATTCCCATAAGGAGGAAAGATGGAGCTTCCAAAGCTAGAGCTCCCTGGATTACAAAAGAAAGAGAGGTTAAAATAAAACAGAAAAAGGAGGTTTATGACAATGTCAGGTACTGAATACAGTCAAAAATCAGACAGAATACGGAGAGTGCAGGGGCAAATTAAAAAAGGATATAAGAAGGGCAAAGAGAGTGTATGAAAAAAGATTAACAAGTAACATAAAAGGGAACCCAAAAATCTTTTATAAACATATAAAATTAAAAGGATAGCTAAAGGAACGGTGGGACCGATTAAGGACAAAAAAGGAAATGATCTTGTGGAGGCAGAGGGCATGGCTGAGGTACTGAATGAGTACTTTGCATTTGTCTTCACAAAAGAGGATGAAGTTAATGTCACAGTGGAAGAGTATTATTAGATAGGATAAAAAGTTAGAAAGGAGGTCCTAAATAGATTGGCATCACTCAAAGCTAAGAAGTCACCCGGTCCAGATGGGATATCTCCTAGGTTGCTGAGGGAAGCTAGGTTGGAGATAGCAGAAGTTCTGGCCACAATCTTTCAATCCTCCTTGAATATGGGAGTGGTACCAGAGGACGGGAGGATTGCAAATGTTACACCTCTGTTCAAAAAAGGGGAGAGGGATAAATCAGTACAGGTCAATCAGTCCAACGTCAGCGGTCAGAAAACTACTAGAGACCATTGTCAAGGATAAAATTAATTCCCACTTGGAGAAGCATGGGTTATTAAAGGACAGCCAGCATGGATTTGTCAAAGGCAAATCATGTCTGACTAACCTGATTGAGTTCTTTGATGAAGTAACAGAGAGGGTTGATGAAGGCAATGCAGTAGATATTGTATACGTGGACCTCCAAAAGGCATTTGATAAAGTACCACATTACAGACTAATTCGGAAAATGGAAGCACATGGTATTAAAGGAATGGTGGTAACTTGGCTACATAATTGGCCAAGGGATAGAAGGCAGAGAGTAGTGGTGAATGGATGTTTTTCTGACTGGCAAGAAGTATACAGTGGGGTCCCCTAGGGGTCGGTATTAGGACAATTGCTTTTCTTGTTATATATAAATGACCTGGACTGGCATATAGGGAGTATAATTTTGAAGTTTGCAGATGATATAAAACTTGGCAACATAGTATTGAGTGAGCAGGATTGTAGCAGAATTCAGGAGGACATAGACAGACTGGTGAAATGGGCAGACACATGGCAGATGCAATTTAATGTGGCTAAGAGTGAAGTGATGCACTTTGGTAGGATCAACATGGAGAGGCAGTATAATCTAAATGGTATTATTTTGGGGGGGTGGGTGGGTGCAAGAGCAGAGGGACCTGGGGGTACATATTCACAAATCTTTGAAGGTGGCAGAGTAAGTTGATAAATCGGTTAAGAAAGCATATGGGATAGTTGGTTTTGTAAATAGGGGCATTGAATACAAAAACAAGGAAGTTATGCTAAAACTTTACAAATCATTGGCTAGGCCTCAGATGGAGTATTGTGTACAATTCTGGGCACCACACTTTAGGAAGGATGTCAAGGCTTTGGAGAGGGTACAGAGGTGGTTTACCAGGATGATAACAGGGATGAGGGACTTCAGTTACATGGAGAGATTGGAGAATCTGGGATTGTTCTTAGAGCCCAGTCAAAATGTTCATATTTAAATACCTCCCACTGCTGGCATGGTATTTGATTTATAATTTTTCCAACCAATTAATCTGGGTCAGGCCCCATAACCCCACTGAACTTAGTTAATTTCTAGCCCAACATCTTTAACTTTGACTGCTTCTTTTCTTTCTTTATTTTCAATGTGAACCTATTTAGGTTATGATCACGACTTTCCCCAAGTGTCCTTTTACCATCAGGTGGCTCACATCCTGCTCTATTACTGTAAACGAGATGTAGCACTGCATCTTCGCTTGTTGGGCATGCAACAAAGTGATTAAGGAAATATTCCTAGATGCATTTTAAGACCCCAGTTCTTTTTAAGAAAACGATTGCATTCATATAGTGCCTTTCATGACCTTATGACATACCAAAGAACTTTACAGCCAATTAAGTACTTTTGAAGTATGGTCATGGTTGTAATGTAGCAGACAACATGCACAGCGCAAGGTCCCACAAACAGCAATGAGAAATTACTAGAAAATCTGTTTTAGTTGGTTGAGGGATAAATGTTATCCAGGACACTGGGTGAACTCCCCTGCCTTTCTTCGAATAGTGCCATGGAATCGTTTAGGTTTACATGAGGGGGAAGATGGCACCTTGGTTTAATATCTTATCTGAAAGTCGGCACATCCGACAGTGCAACATTCCTTCAGTACTGAACTGTATCTTCAGCTAGAAGTGTCAAGTGGATGATCCATCTCGGCCGCCTCCCGATATCCCCACCATCACAGAAGTCAGTCTTCAGCCAATTCAATTCACTCCATGTGATATCAAGAGACACCTGAGTGCACTGGATACAACAAAGGCTATGGGCCCCGACAACATCCCTGCTGAAGTGCTGAAGACTTGTGCTCCAGAACCAGCCGGGCCTCTAGCCAAGCTGTTCCAGTACAGCTACAACACTGGCATCTACCCGACAATGTGGAAAATTGCCCAGGTATGTCCTGTCCACAAAAAGCAGGACAAATCCAATCCGGCCAATTACCGCCCCCATCAGCCTACTCTCAATCATCAGCAAAGTGATGGAAGGTGTCGTCGACAGTGCTATCAAGCGCCACTTACTCACCAATAACCTGCTCAGTTTGGGTTCTGCCAGGACCACTCGGCTCCAGCCCTCATTACAGCCTTGGTCCAAACATGGACAAAAGAGCTGAATTCCAGAGGTGAGAGTGACTGCCCTTGACATCAAGGCAGCATTTGACTGAGTGTGGCACCAAGGAGTCCTAGTAAAATTGAAGTCAATGGGAATCAGGGGGAAAACTCTCCAGTGGCTGGAGTCATACCTAGCACAAAGGAAGATGGTAGTGGTTGTTGGAGGCCAATCATCTCAGCCCCAGGACATTGCTGCAGGAGTTCCTCAGGACAGTGTCCTAGGCCCAACTTCAGCTGCTTCATCAATGACCTTCCCTCCATCATAAGGTCAGAAATGGGGATGTTCGCTGATGATTGCACAGTGTTCAGTTCCATTCGCAACCCCTCAGATAATAAAGTAGTCTGTGCCCGCATGCAGCAAGACCTGGACAACATCCAGGCTTGGGCTGATAAGTGCCAATTAACATTCGCGTCAGACAAGTGCCAGGCAATGACCATCTCCAACAAGAGAGAGTCTAACCACCTCCCCTTGACATTCAATGGCATTACCATCGCCGAGTCCCCCACCATCAACATCCTGGGGGTCACCATTGACCAGAAACTTAACTGGACCAGCCATATAAATACTGTGGCTACAAAAGCAGGTCAGAGGCTGGGTATTCTACAGCGAGTGACTCACCTCCTGACTCCCCAAAGCCTTTCCACCATCTACAAGACACAAGTCAGGAGTGTGATGGAATACTCTCCACTTGCCGAGATGAGTGCAGCTCCAACAACACTCAAGAAGCTCGACACCATCCAGGACAAAGCAGCCCGCTTGATTGGCACCCCATCCACTACCCTAAACATTCACTCCCTTCACCACTGGCGCACTGTGGCTGCAGTGTGTACCATCCACAGGATGCACTGCAGCAACTCGCCAAGGCTTCTTCGACAGCACCTCCCAAACCCGCGACCTCCACCATCTAGAAGGACAAGGGCAGCAGGCACGTGGGTACAACACTACCTGCACGTTCCCCTCCAAGTCACACACTATCCCAACTTGGAAATACATCGCCGTTCCTTCATCGTCGCTGGGTCAAAATCCTGGAACTCCCTTCCTAACAGCACTGTGGGAGAACCTTCACCACACGGACTGCAGAGGTTCAAGAAAGCGGCTCACCACCACCTTCTCAAGGGCAATTAGGGATGGGCAATAAATGCTGGCCTTGCCAGCGACGCCCACATCCCATGAATGAATAAAAAAAAACTGTAGTGTCAGCCTAGATTGTGCGTTCAAGTCTCTGATGTGGACATAATCTAGGATATTTAAAGTCCCTCAAATTCTGTTGGAAATCCTGCAAACCTTTCTGAATTGCTTCCAAATGCTATCCTCAATGTCTTTCCCACTATTTGGTGGTTTATTGTGCACTTCCAATATGCTAATAGATTACTTATTATTTCTTAACTCAACCCAGATAGACTCTATCTGAGCACCATCATTATTAAAACCTTTTCTTTCTATGGTTCCTCTTTTTTTTTGTTTCCTATCTCGCTCAAACTTTTAGAGCTAGAACTACTTAGTTCCCAGTCTCGACCCCAGTTGATGCCAAGTTTCTGTCATGACTATGTCATCATGTTACCTAGGGGTAGTCAGCCAGTTGAGGAACAAAGATGGTAGACAAAAAAAGTTGAGAGTAATTTAATTTCCTGAGGCATTTTTTTCTCCAAATTGGTAATTATCAAACTCCAATTGGACGTAGTTGAAAGGATTTTGAACTTTTTTTTTTGGAGTGACTTGATTGGTTCAGATTCTGCTTTATTTATCAATTTTGATTGCATTTCTTGGCTATTGAGCTATAATTTGATGAATATGAAATGAGAAAATCAGAAAGTATGACGCCAAAGTTGGTGCGAATGAAGAAGCATGATGCCGAAGCCTGACACAGAAAATGCACGCGATCACATTATTTTTATATTATAGCTAAAGCAGAAACTTATTTATTGTTCTTTATCCTCATTCCTTCACACAGTAAACATTCCCAGAGACATCTGAAAAGTCCCAAAGTTCCTACCGCTTTTCATCTCATCCCAATGCTCCCACAACCAAAAACTACTGTCACATATGCCAACCCTCCTCACTACTTCTAAGCTCCAACTCACCAGTCTGTAGTCCTAGAGCCCAAAAACCCTTACCCAGTGCTCCCTGGCACAAGGACCTGCTTCAGTACCCCCAACCACTCTGACACCCCACAACCTCCATCTTACTGCTTGCACACCCATCACCACCCTTCCAACACTCCAAACCACCCAACCCCACTGTTCAGCACTACTATATGACTCCTGCCTATCTACTGTCTGTAACATCTTCCTGTGTATCCAGAGCTTTAAAAATAGGTAAGAATTAAAAATGGGAACATAACTAAACAAATCTAATAATTGAAAACTAACAATAATGTAATTCAAACCACAAAGCATTGTGGAAGTGGTAATAAATTTGATTTATTCAGTCAGTAACATTGAGACCACTGATTTACCTTGTATAAAACAGCTCATCCTTAAATTCACCACAAGCAGCACCATGGGAGATTGGCTTCTATTATCATAATGGTCCATCTACTGTTTCTTTCCTGTCTGTCACACTCCCAAGTGTTACATTGAAATTTCTGTGTCACACTTCAAAGTATAAAAGTAACAACAGAAGTCTCTAGGAATGGTTCAAAGGTATCCAGTGTTTATTTAACAGCAATTAGATAGCCTTAACAGAACACACAGGTATACTTTTGCACAAGAATAATAAAATATGAACAGTTTGATGTCTTTCCTAGTGACAGGTTTCACAGTAATTTACTGTCAAAGGTTTGAAGGCATTTTATTTGCCAAGGCATGTGATGCAAGGCTGGAGAAAAAGGGAGAAAATACCTCCAAAAAAGTGACTAAGCAGCCTCAACAAATATTTTAACAGATGACTTACTCCTTTTGCTTTCCCATATTTTCCTTTGTTTTGATGTCATGGCTGCTCAGCGAAGACAAGCTGCCTCTTTTTTTCAGTAAGCGAGCTGCCTTGTCTTTTGCAATGTCAGACATGATAATATTTACCTGCAAGCATAAAAATACTAAATATTACATATCAAAAAAATATAAATTGTTTTGAGACAGGGAACAGTTCAGGAACCCGAAAACTGTGCTCGAATTAGATTGCTAAATTTAGCCCAATTAAAATGGTCAAAATAAAGAAATTAGCTGTCTGTCTGAACACAATGGGGAGGGAAGGGAAAAGGAAAGAAAATCAGCAGGGATTCCATTCCTATAAACTACCCGGTGACCCGTGCTGGAAAGGGGACACGGGATGTCAGGCAAGGATAGTATTAGGCTTGGGGGTAATTCCCCACAAATAAATAGCCTGTCGACAGTCAGTGTCTAGGCTCACGTGTGAAGAATGGCCATTTGCAAGTAAATGGAATATGTAATCAAATGGGTCCATCTGCTGCCTAAATTTGCTTCAATTATTGTTCATTCTAACATGAAAGCAAAATAAAACTAACTACAGTAGCTCAGAAATCGAAACAAGAAGTTGAGGATGGTGGTGCTAAGGCTTCCTTTAAAAGCACAGGAGAGAAAAAGACCAAACAGCAATAAAAAACAAAACTTTATCAGTCCATGGCAAACTTTAGTTGCCTTCATACTGGTTTTAGTGGGGCATTAGTGCCATCAGCTCCTGATGCTGGCAGCAACCCAAAGTAAATTTGCTGGATTTGCTCAAACTGGCTGCTGAGAGGACCTAGTTAATCCAACAATTTGTTTTAATAAATCTGGCACATTTACTCTGGACGCGAAGTCATCTGCACAAAATCCACATGTTGGGAGCCGGCAGCATTAACAGCCCAAAACTTATATAAAAGCAACTTTTAAACCCAATGATATTTCACACTTGTGAAAGGGAATTTTAAACGGGCATTATCACCCGTCAAAAGCTGTTAAGCAACACTTTCTGCATCCTTTGCAAAAGTACAATAAACATCTTCTTTACATGATGTAATTACAGCAAAACAGATATGTGGTTCCCTAGGCTCTACTCCCTTATAACTCAGTGTAACATTCTATTTTTTAAAAAAAGAGAAAGATTATTTGGGGACAGGAAAAAAAGCAGAACAATGGTACTGCCTTCATCTTCCTCCTCTTCCAATTTGCTGCCCCTTTCTTCTGAAGGTGGCAATTCACACTGGGGTACAGTTTCACAGGCATCTGTAGCTCTCCCGTACCTTGGCTGATATACTCGCTTTCCAAAATCAGACAAGGCTGGACCTGTTCTCACCATAATCGTACACTTTCTGGAAGGGACCACTGTATGGCAATTAGAAGCAGGAGTTTTAGCTGATTTTCCCCACCTCCCACCCAGGGATGTTTGAGGCAAATTGTATAGCCCAATGCTGTCCTGGCTGAGATTAACTAGCTCAGCATGGATGAGGAAGCAAACCTGAGATTTTCCTGGTGCATTTATCCAATGGGTCATTACAGGAGTCATTAGAAAGGTATTTTTAATGTGGAATATCTCTCTTTTCCTTAAATCTACAACCTTCCCTACCTGATTAGAGGAATCCAACTTTGAGTTACAATCTCTCAAATGCCCATCAGTTTGTGCCTGAAAATTGGCAAAGAGTTGCCATTAAACTCAAAATATCCATAATGGAGCAGTTAGAGACTCCACAGAGATTATAAAATTAAGAAAACTTAAGGAAGGAGAAAAAAAAATCTTGATATGCTCATATAGTGATTTTTATATGGAGGGAAACATTTTGTAGAAAGCAAAGCTCTGTATATAATTGGACATTCCTTATCTATTTTCCATGTGTCATTGACTTTGGCTCATTTCTCCAATTACCCTTGCTGCATAGAGTAGAACTCACAATCCTTGGATGAGGCCAGGAACAACTCCATTACAACAGATCCATTTTCTGAGTCAGTCAGAAATATCAACCAATAAGTAGGAAGGGTTAAATTTTGCCCAGAATCAAATGCACCCTTGGGTGGCTCATAGTAAATCTTTCAGCAATGGATTCCTGTGTCAGAGAAGGTAGCAATACAAATGGGGCTGAACTGTCTCTTTTCTCATGTGGGATAATTCCTCCCCTCCCCCATTGTGTTTTCATCATCAAATGTTAAAAACAATCCTGATCCAATAATACAAGTTGCAACACCTTGTTAAACGCTTGGAAAACAATATAAAATGGGTTGCCATATTCTAAAGGGATGGTGCCTCTTTAAAAGGAGGGATTATATTTACTTTAACTTGTATGTAATCAAATTTAAGCGTCCCTAAGAATATGTAAACAGCATGGAGGTTCAGAAACTTAAATTTAACAAAGTACAAGCTTCCATGGGACTAAGATTTACTCAGGAGCTGTGGCTCAGTCAACCATTACAAATGTTGAGACCGTCAACTTCAACTAGCCAGTGGTAAACAAAACAGACGAGTTAAACACAACTAAAACAGCAGCTCAGAAAGAGCAGGTTGCACAGATACATAAAAGAAAACTGTAGGCTGAATTTAACTCTGACCATGCACAGTTATTGTGAACCAGCTCCATCACGTTACACTTCAGGTCAATCTCTACAATTACTTCGCGTCCAGTTTTTCCGCTCTCGTTGCTAGGGGCAGGTGTATGAAATCCATTACTAATATTTAAGCTGTTTGCCTCCAGTTTTACTATTGCACTTAAACGTAAATTTTGCACCACAAGAATTAACTTACAAGAAATGAGGAATAACCTGAACCCACTGTTTATTTGTCCAAACCTGTCCCTGGCAACGCGCTGGGATCTCACCTACCGGAAACAAAAGGCGACTGGCCAGACACTCATCATTCAACCAATCCTGGCCTCACTCAACGGTTCTATTAGGGTAGAATAACCAATAGAATCTCCACCCTGCCATCTGTGCTCGCTATTCCACCAATCCCAGCCGTTTTAAACTGGTAAACTGTTCCTATGCAATAAGCAATGAGAGTCTCACCGCTTCTCCGATTTCCTTCAATCCCAGTCCCTCTCTGCTCATATCGAACTATCCTCGTATATTGCAAAATAACATTAGAAAGACAATATAGATTCCATGTGCAGGTAGAAATAATTTCCGAAATCCATACCTAGAATACAAGAGCAGAGATCTACACTAAAAATAGCTTATTTAGATGTTCATTTGCCGAAAGTCGATGTAGAAAGCCTGTTCAGGTGTCGACCCGTAAACTGGTTTGTCCAGTTGCTTGCCTCATCCCATATCGAAATTTTCTTTCATATCACCTGTCTGTCAGGCTGCTGAACAAGTGAAACCAAGAAAGCTTACAATCAGAAAATGATAGTTGACCCAAAATCCTGGTCCTTCCATTACAGACTTTGCTCAACCCATTTCATCTGAGAAAAGTTTGTCACTAACTTTTGTAGTTAAATTGAACAAATACTCCATAACACCTATATAACCTTATGTTACTCAATTTTCACTAGTTGTTTTCAGTGACATTAAACTTCAGCAGCTCAGGAATCATCATCTAGCTATACAATATTAGAAGTCTTACATATATATGTATATATAGCACATGTCATCACACGCTTCCTTTGACATTTTTGTGTAATACTTCTGTGTCACTCAATCATTGATAAAAGCTATTCTAACGCACCTGATTCTTCCCACATGATTGACTCCCAGCCCTGAATTTCACTTTCTCAACTTTGGCATTAGTCCACGGACAAGTAAGTTATAAAAAATAAAAACAATTAGACTGCTCCAAACTAGGCCTAAATGAAGAAATAGTTACATTTTTAAAAACAATGACAATTAGGATAATTGACACTTTCTATCACTTGCACTTGTCCCTCTTTCTGACAGGTGTAAAGCAATCTTAAAATTCAGCGTGTTTCAGCTTCCTCTGTCCAACAACATCCAGGTTCCACAATCTACAAATTCTTAATTGAGATGTCAGCTCAAACAAAGCCATGGTTGGGATCCGCAGTTTTACCTGTAACTGGTCCGAACATTCATTATAAGAATCCACAGAAATGACACCTTCTGCCCTTAAAAAGGACATACGCCTACAGTGCGCCTACCTTCTAAAACAGTGCATCCTCTGATTAATTGTGAGCATTGCCATGGTACATGCACGGGTAATATATAAAAGGGCTGATTTTGGGAGGCTCTGCCGGTTGCACGGGGTTTTGCAGGCATAGGATGCGAGTCAGAAAATCCTCCTCCTAACCCCCACAACAGATCCGTGGGGCACCCAATTTTTCAACAGGCGATTTGGGGCCAGCAAAGGAGGCTGCAGAACCCACAAGGGTAGGCCTCATATAAATATTCAAATGAGCTGGACATCTTTGGGTGAGTTTTTAAACCCATATCATGAGCCTTTGCCCTTAACAACTGGGTGCACAGGAGTCATGGGCTGGCCGAAGAATGCTTCTTAAAAATAGGAGGTAGGTTTTTCAAGGAGGTATTTTTTCTTTGCCTATGTTTTGCCCTGTGCATTATTTGGATTTGGTTAGGTAGTCCTCCAATTTTGCAGTCCCCCTCTGCCCCGTCAGTACTTTACTTCATTATTCCTGACTGCTGCTGGTTTTTCCATCACACCAAAGAGGTGAGAGTGGGTATTGCTTCAAGGAGCTAATAAATGCAATAAATTCAACAACCTCCGAAACGCTTTGGCCACACTTGTCACTAGTCAGTGACTTGCATTCATAGACCCTTCCACGTGTACCTGGAAATGTCACAGGAGATTGTCTATGCTGCCTCTGCTGCAGAGTTCTCCCTCCCCTTCCTCCTACCTACTCCCCACATTGCCTCCATTATCCCCCACCCTCTAACCCTGTTTCATCTGAAAAACTCAAATTGGTCTTGATCACCTGTGTGCAACACCACAAGGGATCGAGTGGTCATATTAAAATTGATATATGGATGATGTCCAAGGGAACCTTAAGGATTGTTTGCATTCCATTGAAAATTCCTATGAAAATTCATTCTCATGTTACAATGTCTGCATGTGGTTGTTTACTTATAATTATTCCTACGGCGCCAGTAGATAGCACTCTAATAAGATTTCCAATGTTAATCTTACTAGTAATCTGTAAAGTTTCACCATTAACACCGGAAATAATTTCGTGTTTAGCATGTAGTTGCAGGCTCTGGCCATTAGGTGGTACTGTGACATAAGTCTCAGTCCCTGAACTGGGTCTGCCAATTCCAACTATCATTTCTTTTCTTTTCTGCAGGTAAATGTTATTTAAATATTATCAACTATTTTTTTTCAATTTGTTAAATCTCATTTGCTGATTTTAATTTTTTTAAGCTGCTTCCCTCCCACCACTCCCCAATGTTCTCCCTCCTCAGCCTTTAACCTGGTTTCTTTGCCTGTTACTGTTGTTCCTATGTTACCCCACTGGAGTCCACAGCCTCTCCTGCCCTTGGGACAGTCCCTGCCCCAGTGATATTCAGGGTGGAGCATTCAGTCTCCTGGATAACCTGAGCTAAGCTGAACTGCAGCTTCTCATTCTTTAAAACATAAAGGGGCAGAAATTGCTCGGAGCAGCAAACCAACTGTGCTCGCCACTCCATAGATTTATACTAACCCACTAACTTACCATGGGCTTTACTTCGGGCACTTCCTCGAATAGGTAGGGGAGAAGAGCCCAGTGTTAACTCCAGTGAAGCTAGGATCCATGGGAGAAGTGAGAGGATCGATCTCTCCCCTCGACCAATCAGATTGTAGCATTTTTGACAAACTGTGAAACTGTTTCTGCAGGCTTCGAATGTGAAAACCAGGAAATGAAAGGTACAAATTAAAATCATTTGTAAAAGCAATTATAGACAGTGAAAAAAGAGAGGGTAAGAAATAATTGAATTAAATAAAAAACAGAAGGGAAAAGTAAAAAAAAACATTTTTTTGTTAATGATCAAAAACTATTAAAATAAGGAGTAATGAGACTCCACATTTTTAAAAGTTAATTTTTAGTTGTTTGGCAGTCATTAAGACTTATCGCACTATTAAAACTTAGTTTAGACCTGATATTTTTAAGTTTACCTGTTTTGTGGCGATATTAGTTACTTTCCAGCTGGGCAGATGAGCAAATTGGTGCTGGTTCAATGATTTCACTGATTGCAGCTGGCGATATACCTTTAATTCGCTGTCACATCGCCAGCGAACCACTAGGACCAAGTTCCAGACTTTCGTGTTTCACTATGCATGTGCTGAAACTTGCTCCTTCATTTCGCCACTGACAATGATGGGCGCTGTTGAGTTCACCGTTATTTTCCAAGCAATTTCTGCCCCATTGATTTTGAAGGCACTGCTTCTAATATCTGGGTCCACAGCGAGTGAACCAACTAATGATAAGAGACCTGTCCCTGGGTCCACACTGACTGAACGACTGCCAGTGACAGGCCTTGCCCACGGTCTGGGTTGATTGAATGACCTGCTGAGGACAGGCCCATGGCGGGTCTGCTGTGAGTGAGCTAATGATGAGACGCCAGTCAAGCCCTCTCCCTCTGCTGGTTACACTAGCCTCTAGCTCCACTTATGGTCCATTTGGCACCCCTTATTGCCTTGACTTATTGTGACTTTCCTTCTGCCTCTGGGCTGCTTTAGGTTATCTTCATGTCTCACTCTGCCTTCTTTCCCATTCCCTGGCCCCACTGCAACTTCTCCCACATTCCAAACCCTCTCTCTTCTGCACTGTTGTTTCTCTGCCCTGCCCACATTTTAAATGCAGGCTCATTCTCCTGTCCCATTCCTTCCAGGCCTGCTCACTCCATTATCTATTTTCAATGGCTCTGCTCTGTCCTCGTGACTGATGGTGGTGATTCCCTGCTGGGATATCAGGCTTGCCTATCCTTAAACCACCCCCATTTCCCTTTTCCCAGCAGCCAGTGATGCCTTACTTGGATCTCTAACCATTTGCCTATCCTCTAGCTGCCTCTACTTGCTGGTCCCAGCCTTAATCTTTCCTGTTTTCTAGCAATTTGCCTCTGGTCACTCGCTCACCCACCCTCGCTTTCCAATCTTAATTTTCACTCCAGCAATTTGCCTGCTCACCTGCTCTCCAGCTCTCCAGCCACCACTGCTTCCCGATCTGGCAATTTGTTTTTTAAAGCACTTATTGTGCTTTATTCTATTTATGGTGCCATAATCACTTTAAGAAAACAAATGCCTTTGGGATCACTGTGTTGGAAAAGGATATGGGAGAGAGAAGAACAGGGGTGAGCAGAATGAAGGAGCAGAGTTGAGAGGGAGAGGAATGGGGGAAGGAAAAAGAGAAGGGATAGTGGAGGGAATGAAGGTGTGAGGGGGAGTAGAGCCAGCAGGGGAGCAAGGTTGAGGGGAGTATATGTGGTTGAGGTGGTACCATAAAGGTGTAGAGGAGGCAATGAGAATAAGTGGTGGTGGGATAGGAAAGAAATAATATCAAGGGGAGCAAGGAGGTGGCAGGAACAAGGGGGGATTAGGACAAGAATTGGGGGATGAGGAGGAGAAGCAAAAGGGGAATGAAGGACAGAGGATGATACAGGAGTGATAGGGGGTCGGGGTTGAGGTTGAGGTTACGGGACATGGATGAGGCAGAATGGGAGGCTAAGGGAGTAGTCACCATGCTAGGGGGCTGGAATGCCACCCTTTCATATTACTTTCTGCTACTGCCCTACATCATGGCTAGATCTGTCCCCCACATAACCTACCTCAAAGCACAACGCAGACCGGCCAGATCCCTCTCCATGCATGACCCTGCCTGGATCACTCCCGTGACCAGTCTCCCACATGCAACACCCAAAAAAGTGGCCTACATTCCTCAGCAGTTCCCTTCCCCATCACATCACCCACCATCCACCTCACAGGTAAAAAAGAGAAGCAAAAGATGGCAAAGATAGTATCAGAAAATAAGGGAAAGGGAGAGAGAGAGGAGGTTAGCAACATAGAGGGAGAATTAGTAACGCAAAGACAACAGAGACAGATCAGAGACAGACCATGTGTGCTGACTTAATGTGAGTAATATCATGGAAAATCCAGTAGTAATTTAGTATTTTCCTTCCCTTCTGTGTGGAAACCATTGCCTAGCTTGAAGGAAACACAGGAGATTGGCTCGCAGGCCTTTGCCAAAGTTGCTCCAGAGTTTTCAGCCAGGAGTGGTGCAAGAATGTTCTAGGATGTCTCCGTCATTGAACTTCTCCCTATGTTTGGGGAAGCAAATTTTTTTTGCTTAGATTCTGCTCACGGAGGCCAAGCTAAGTTTGTGAGATACTGAGGGTTTGGGATTATTCCTTGCCATTCCATTGTACAATCTGTTGGGCACTAAAAATTTTTGGCACTACTTTGCTTCACAATAACAGGTTTTCCTAAGGGTGTGACTCCTTTCATTTAGGTATTTTATTTCCCCCCTTGTCCCACTTGAGTGTCATAGTGTTATATTTCTGATGTATCAGAACATAACTTAGGACATTCCTAGAATTTTTCACACTAAGAGCGATCAAAATCTAAATATTAAGGCAGCTTTCAATCTGAAATCATAAAGCAATCTGTCCGTGTGCAAAATACATGAGTTGAGAGGACTGTATTTGACTGATCTATTTTCCCCTGTAGATGTCCTGTGCTATTTGTATCTATTTAGTGAACCTGTGCTGATGCTGAGGTAGCAGCTGTTTCCTAGTGTTGTGATTGTCCACATGTAGCCTTTTTACATTCAGTGAATGTATCAGTTATATAGCCAGTATATTAAACAGTTACCTGTGTCAGCTCCGTGGTTAGAGTGGAAAATGGCACTGGTCAATTATCGCCTGATAGCAAAGGCCCCGCTGGATTCCTGTATGTGTTGCCGATCACTGAGAGACCAAAATGTCTTGCACACAAAATATCACCAATGGAATAATGTATTTAATATCAAATTTCAGGTTCTGTAAGTTTTATCAGACGCATTTGGCTGAATTTTGACCTCAAGCCGGGAAGGGAGCGTTAGGGGAAGATTTTCAGGTGCGAAACCCAGAAGGTAAGTTGGATCGTGACCTTAATGAGGTCAACAAATTTTACTTCCGGGCTTTATGCCTAGCGGCCAGCCTGATTGACAGGCTAGCTGGCTGTCAGGCAGGAAGTCCTGCGGTAGCAGGCCGCAGCCAGGGATCAGAGGAAGGGATGGAGGGATCATGGGCCGGGGAGGAGATCGGTTGGGCCGGGACTTGGAGATTAGAAGTTGCTGGTGGTCGGGTGAAGAATCAGAGGTAGGTGGGGGGGGCCACCATCTTGTGGTGGGGTGGAGCCGGCCGATCGCGAGGGTCCTATCGGCCAGGTGAGCTTGTTGAAGCACTTCTGTTCCTCTTGGTCCACAAACAATACAATACAGTCAATCACTTCATGGATCCAGCCCTTCCCACCTACTTTCACCTGACGTGAATTGGAAGCCATGGGAAACTCTAACAGGTAAGGGTAAATTCATTTAAGTTTTCCAATACACAAAGAATTAAGTACCTCGTGTATCTCAGTGAGGTACATTGCCCCTTTAAGTATTGACCCACTGGCTTGAAGTGGAGTTGGGATTTCCTGGTGTCTGTTGTGCACATGCATGCAAACCTGTCTGGGTTAAATCCAAAAGTGGTAGAGTTGGAGCCGTGATGCAGTCCCGCTCCAAAAAGCTGTTATTTTAACCTCCCACCTGTCCCCAACTCACCCATTCGTGGGGGGTTAAAATTACCCCCATTATCCCAACTAAAATAATAATGGTGCTTTCAATTTAAACTAGAATTCTAGTCCTATCCGTGGTAAATCTCTCTCATTGCTGCCTGTTTGATTGAAAGTATTATTGTGTATTCAATATTCAAGCGTTTCCCATCAGTCATATAGCTGTTTAAACGTACTGCACCTGGGAGTGCTTAATGCTGACACTGGATGCACAAGACAGTAAAAAGAGTTCCATTCCTCAGCGTGGACATCCTTCAGTTTGATTACAAAAAATTCATCTGAATAATGGGAATTAGAAAGAAAATGCAAGAAATTATACATGTGCTGTAATTCAGATTTTTTTAAACTTTATTTTAATTTCAAAGAAAAGTGACATTTAACATTTTAAACAGTTATTAGTTTAATTTCCATACTGTATAGAATTTTTAATTTATAAATGGCCAGACCATTTCTTTACTACATAATACATTAAAACATAATTGCATATTCATAATTATGTGCAATGAACCAACAGGGAAACAGCCACTGAGGAAATGACATATATATTTGTATATATGTATATATAAAAAAACTCAGTATTTACAAAATAGCACGCAATATCAATGGAGCTATTTCTTGTTTTTGTTCCAATTTTCTCCTCCTCTTCTTCTGAAGGTGTTGACTTATGCTGGGATATGGTTTCACAGGCCCAAAAGCCTTTCAGTACCTCACCCCCAAGTAGCCATTCTTTGTGAGTATGTGTGTGCCCTGACAATGTGTGTTGACAAGCTATTTAACTATGAAGGGCATGACAGTGAGCATGATTCTGTTCTCACCCAACATCCAATACATGCTCTTTCCAGTAGAAGCCACTGCATAGTAATCAGGAATGGGGACCCTGGCTGATTTTTCCCTCCCTAGTCTAGGGGATGCTAAGGCTAATTGTAACACTTCAGCTGCTCCCCAGCTGAGATTAACTAATACAGACCAAGAATCAAACCTTGGACTTTCTAGTCTGCACGCCATACTTTTATAGCCAGCAGTTCCTTTACCCAGGAGGCCATCGAGTTGCCAACAGAACTATTCTAATCTATAAGGCAAAGGACAGCCAGAAATGGTTAGGTCTGATTATTTTTCTCAAATACTTACAGTACATTCACAGTGCACAGCAGCTGTGCAGAGCAGTGCTCCAAAACTACAAAGGACAACTGCCTTATCTTTCACATCATTTTGATGGACAGCTAGTGTATTTGCAAAATAAATCTAAAGTTGATTATTATGTGTACAATGCCGAATGCAATAGGCCACTAAAGGAGCAACACCTGCTTTCTTATCAGGGCTGAGGGAACACATCAAGGGAGAAAAAGAAATAACTCCACGCTGCACCAAATTATGATTCATTTAAAGCCGGCTCCCAGCCCCAAGTGTAGCCTATTTTTATTACAGAGCACTTTCTTCAGCAGGTGGATTGACTTTAAAAGAAGCACATGTGTGACAGTATCCACACATACAGTTCTTGTAAAGTTACAAACAGTGACTATTTTGTCTGGTGCTGGGGAATGGCTGGGGAAGAAGGTCTGTGCAGGTCACCAGGAGCGGAATTGCTAATTGCTTCATGGTCCTGTTTCAGAGAGGCTGCTCAGTCTGCCAGCAGCCAATGCTTTCTGGCCACCCCAGATGCCGAGCCACTTGTATTTATGCTGCCATCTGAGGTGGGATTGCCATCTGAGACATGGGTCAAAACCACATATCTTAGTCACAGGTGCTGCTCTCGATGGCAAGTTCACTGCTTTGTTCACATTTACACTTTGTCACTAACTGCAGAAGTGCCGTTGCCAGCTCACTACAAATATAAGCTGGTTATAAGTATCACCGCTAACTTTTTAGCAGCGACCTTAGTACTGACCCTGTCTTTTAAAATATTTCACTTTGATTTACATTTCCTTTAGTATCACTCAGTGACCAGAAGATGGAGATATGTTCAGTGGAGAACATGCAAAATGTTTGGCTCTTTGTATTATATTATCCAGACACTTTGTATAGTATTCCATCTAAGATTCAGGAACCATCGATATTATAAAATCACACCATGTACCCGTTTCAGTCATGCAAAACTTTTTTTTTGCTGGGGCAGCGGTTTGGGGAGAGAAGGTTCATTTAAACATTCAAAGCTAATTCCAGTGGTCGATACCCTCTGTATAACAGATGGAATCCAAGCTTTAAAACGATGCATTATCAGCAAATGTGTCAATGCAAATCTGATTATATGATAAATAAAAAAACAACACTGCTCTGTGTGTGTATGATAGATGAAACTTAAAAAAAATCCAAGGTGGTAATATGTCCACCCTTTCAAATTGCAACATTTTTTTCTACTTTTAAATCAATTCATTTTTATTATGTAAAAATTGCAACCACATCACCAAAGCAAAATAAATGTTTGCTTTTTTTAAAAAAAGCTGCCAGAACTAGTATTCACATTAGAACTTTGTAACTTTCAGCACTGACATAACATTCCAGACCGCAAAGTTAACATTGGAATTGCGCAGCAAGTTAATCTGCACCTGAAAGATATATTAATATTTTAGATGGCACCGTAAGCATAGGGTCCCCATCTGAAATGTTAACCTTTCTCTATCAGATTCTGACTGACCTCTTTTGCATTTTCTGTTATAAAATCCAGTATTATTGGACTTTTCTTTCATCTCTGAAAAGTTAACAGGCCTGACCCTCCCTCTGTAGCAACAAGATATTTGTCCAATATTATTGCACACCTACTCTCTCTCTCTCTCCATACAGGGTATTCTTCTAAAACATAGCATTGTTTTGCAAAATGATTCTTATTCATTAATCGGGAGATCCCAGGATGGGCAGGTTTCCAACACCAAAAATGTGTGTATGTGAACATAGTAAAAAAAAGTAATTAAAAAAAAATCTTAAACAATTGGCATCAATACTGGTAGGTTAAGGGCCTAAAAATTGAAGGAATGCAATATATTTCTTAGACAATGCTACTCATCTCAAATACAATGCTACATGTTTGAAGAGGCATAGTCTACAGGTTAATTGTGATGTCTCTGAAATGCCTATAACAGCTGAAATACAGACATCTGGAGTGAAGAGTGTGGGGAGGGGTGAATACCAAATTACAAATACATTTATTACACTGTAAAATACGAAATGTTACCAATGTCACATCGATCATATAATAATACTGCAGGACTGGTCGGCGCTTTCTGGTGTTACTCTAACTTCTGGTTGTTGTTGGAAACGTTCTGGCCGCATGGAATAGAAGTTTGAAATCAGTGAGTAAAAGTTTGTTTACAGGTTCAGTCCTTAACGTCTCCTGTTTGCGTTTAAAAAGCTGTCCGGTGAGTAACACTGAACAGTGGGCAAAGTTGCGAGACTTCAGTTATCAGCCATGTACTTCCCTATAAGAGAAGCAAAAGCAGATTAGAAAATTCTGGAGTCACACTCAGACAGACCATTGGGACATCTGGTGTGGAAAATATAACACAGGTGTGGTGTTTTGGCAATAGTGTTAAAGGCACATTGTTGTGGCAAAGTAAAGGGAACTTTACACTACATCCAACTGTACCATACCTGACCTCGGATGAGGACACTTGCATTAGGAATTTCCTTGGGAGTTCTCCCGATCGGTTGCCGTAACTTCAGTGGAATCTCCACATAGACGCATAAATGGTGTTTCTGACTGAAGTTATGTGGCTGATCAGGAGAAGTGCCAATGAAATTCCTGGGCGTCTATTTTGACTTTTGGGCGACCGATGGGTGAAGCACGCTGGTCGGCCGCCTGTGCCAGCAGCAAATAGGCCCCCGCGATTTTGAGGCCCCGGCCTCATTTATGTGTGGGGGGTGACCTTTGGAGCGCCAGACATTAGAAATAGGAGCAGGAGTAGGCCATACAGCCCCCTGAGCCTGCTCCGCCATTCAATAAGATCATGGCTGACCTTTGCCCTCAACTCCACTTTCCCGCCTGATCCCCATATCCCTTGATTCCCTTAGATTCCAAAAATCTATCAATACCTCTTGAATATACTCAACGACTGAGCATCCACAGCCCTCTGGGGTAGAGAATTCCAAAGATTCACAACCCTCTGAGTGAAGAAATTCCTCCTCATCTCAGTCCTAAATGGCCGACCCCTTATCCTGAAACTGTGCCCCCTAGTTCTAGACTCTCCAGCCAGGGGATGTCTCGGTACAGCTCAATGGATTGAGGCCTCAAGATCAGGCCGGGACAGCTGCCAGCATGGTAAGTTGCTGGAGGGGGGGTGGGGTGCGTGTGTGGTGGTTACGATTGTGGAGGGTGAAAAGCTCATTCAGGGCTCACAAAAATAATTCAACACTTACCTTTAGCGGTCCTTTTTGATTCCGTCGCCCATGGTACTGAACCAGGTCCGACCTAAAATGACAGTCGGGGTCCTATTTACGTCACAATTTCCAAATTAAAAGGGGCCTATTGCCTGAAACAGGCGGGCGCTTTGGACGCCCAGCGGTAGGCCCCTTTCAAAATGGAGCCGGCTGCATTGCCGGTGTTAACAGGGTGAAAAGGCTACTGACCCCATTACCGCCCAGTTAATGTCAGGCAAAGGCAGTGAAAACTGACCCCCAGGTGTTGGTACTCAAAATAGGGGAAGTGTCTCTAGCAATACATCAAAAAAATGAATATCCAACATAATAATTGTATGCTGTAAATTCTCATTTCTCTAAACTTTTAAAAGTTGAGAATTTTTATACAAAGTGCATGGATACAATACAGTTGACATCTACTTTGGATATACTATGTTATTTAACATCTCTGATTTAGAACCTTAGAAGTTTACAGCACAGAAGGCTGCCATTTAGCCCAATGCCTCAGCAGCTTGTACAACAATAACCTAGTTAACAGCAGTCCTGTACAGCAATAACCTAGTTAACAGCAATCAGCATGGGTTCAGAAGGAGAAGATCCTGCCTGAACGACCGCCTCCAATTGTTTGAAGAAGTGACAACCCAAGTGGACTTGTAGTAAGCCCTTGATGTGTTGGACCTTGCCAAAATGCTTTTGATAAAGTTCCAGATAAAAGACTATTAATAACACCCAAAGCTATGGGGATTCAGGGTGAACCCTGCAAAATGGATAAGAAACTGGCTGAAGTATAGGAAACAAAATACTTGTCAGAGGAGTTATGTCGAAGTGGAGGGAATGGGTGGGGATCTATCCTCATGAATCAGCTTGTTTTCAATGTCATTTTAACAATTCTTTTTCAACAGTTTCACTTCCAAACACTTGCTTTGGATGCAGGAGTTTCAAGGGTGCAGAGAGAGGAATTATTGAGGAAAGAAAATTAAGAAGAAGTGGGTGTGTGCCCTTGTAGGAAGATGACACCGCCTCAACATGCAAAGAATTCCATGGAGCTATCATTATCGTTACAAGTACCAAGAGAGAACATGTCAACTGTGAACAAAAACTCTAACTACTGAATTTCTGATGGCAACTGTGTAAACGATATTGGCCCCAAAAATATGCAGTGGTGTTCCAGTATACTTCCACCAAAACTCTGGCCAGAAACTACTCCAGATCTCAGCCTTGCACTGAAGAATCTGGATGGCCTTGTGGGGGGGTGGTGCCACCATCCTCCACAAACAAGGGCATTGTTTTAAGAGGGCAGGGTCTCCCTACGTTAGAAGTTCCTGCACCATGCGACCTCAAAGTGACTCAGCGTATGGTTGGAGGAGGCTGATAACAGGGCGGAAGTGGGAACCATTTGGGGGTCCAGGCCTAGAGAATTTTTTTTTTTTTAAATTAAATTTTAAAGCAGCCTCTTGGGGCAAGTTCACTCTAGCTTCCATGAGTGGGATGGGACGGGCTGGGGGAGTGTGGGGTGAGGCTAAAATCATTTGAACCAGGCCACCTTTGCTGGACTTTCCACCATGTAATGCAATGGGCACCCACCATTGCCAATGAAATTAGCAAACCGCCCCTTGACCCCAGAAAGTCCACTGGGGTCAGCGCTGGAGGTTCCAGGTGGGTGCAATCCCAGCTTACCTGTCAGAATTGCTGGCCTGTGGATTTTTTTTCTTATAATGAGATAATGTAAATGATTAAAACTACTGTATGATCTTTGAAAATTACCTGCTGCAAATCTCTTTTTGATGAGTGAAAACCTATATCCTGCTCCAACCAATTCAATATCGACACCAGACAGCGTGCTCCCTTCGCTGGTGAACTGGACAGCCAATGTTGCAGGCTTACTTGGACCTTCTGACAGCTGAAACCTGGCCAGGAGAGATCCAACACCTAAAAGAAACCAATGGAAGAACATGTATAGAGGAGGCTGGAAATTTACAGTCAAAATTTGATACGGTTGCTTTGGCAAACAAATTAGGGAGGTCAGGTGACATGGGGCTGCACTGCACTGGAGGCCGAATGTGTGTGCATGGTGAGATACGAGTTAGTATCCATGATCTACCACTATGATGAGCTGCCCATATCAGCCATAGTGACTTAGAAATGTAGCGAGCAGAGGTCAGGCACTTCGCCAATAAGAGAGATGGAAAAGTGGGGGGTCGGTCATCATTGGTCACTCTTGTACCCTGCTTTGCAACCTGCTCGAGAGCAGCATTAATGGAGGGCTGGGAGCAGGATGTCAACCTTCCTATTTGGCCATGATGTGGAGATGCCGGTGATGGACTGGGGTTAACAATTGTAAACAATTTTACAACACCAAGTTATAGTCCAACGATTTTATTTTTAATCCCACAAGCTTTCGGGGGCTTTCCCCTTCCTCAGGTGGTCTTTTCCACACCGCCTGAGGAAGGGGAAAGCCCCCGAAAGCTTGTGTTATATCACAAAAATCACTCATTCACAGCAACTTTGTTTCATCCCATTTTTAGTTTTAGCCTCACTTTGCTCTCTTTCTTTGGGATCCTTATACCGGTAGCATTACCCAAGGAGGAGTGTAGGCAACTGATTTGATCCTAGGCTTTTACTGAGGCCTTTTGAGTTTCCAATCCTGTAGAGAGGTGCTTTGCCTTCAATTTGCACTTCTGATAGCGTGGAGAGTTGACAGTGTGAATGCACTTCCATGTACGGGAGCCCATGCTTTGTGCCACTTTTACAAACCAACTCATAAAAATATTTAATTTGGAAAATTAATATAATTTAATAATGGGGACTTCAACTACCCTAATATAGACTGGGATAGTAATAATAAGGGGCAAAGAGAGGGAGGAATTTTAGAAGTGTGTTCAGTAGAACTTTCATGACGAGTATATTTCCAGCCCAATGAGGAAGGAGGCATTGCTGGACTTGGTTCTGGGGAATGAGGTGGGCCAAGTGGTGCAAGTGTCAGTGGGGGAACATTTAGGGAACAGCAATCATAGTATCATAAGGTTTAGAATAGCTATGGAAAAGGACATGGGCCACTCTAAAGTAAAAATACTCAATTGGAGGAGGGTCAATTTCAGTGGGATGAGAACTGATCTGGCCCGGGTAAATTGGAATCAAAGATTGACAGGCAAAAGTGTAATTGAATAATGGGCGGCCTTTAAGGAGGAGATGGTTTGGATGCAGTCTAAGTACATTCCCACACGGGAGAAAGGTAGGGCAACTAAAGCCAGAGCTCCCTGGATGACAAGAGATAGAGAGTAAGATGAAGCAGAAAAAAGGGGCATATGACAGGTATCAGGTTGATAACACAAGTGAGAACCAGGCAGAATATAGAAAGTTCAGAGGGGAAGCGAAAAAGGAAATAAGAGGGACAAAGAAAGAGTATGAGGATAGATTGGCGGCAAATATAAAAGAGAATCCAAAAGTCTTCTATAGGCGCATAAATAGTAAACGGGTAGTAAGAGGAGGGGTGGGGCCAATTAGGGACCATAAAGGAGATCTACTCATGGAGGCAGAAGACATAGCCGAGGTACTAAATGAGTACTTTGCATCTGTCTTTACGAAGGAAGAAGATGCTGCCAGAGTCTCAGTAAAGGAAGATGTAGTTGACATACTGGATGGGCTAAAAATTGATAAAGAAGAGGTACTAGAAAGGCTAGCTGTACTTTAAGTAAATAAGTCACCCGGTCTGGATGGGATGCATCCTAGGTTGTTGAGGGAAGTAAGGGTAGAAATTGCAGAGGTACTGGCCTTAATCTTCCAAACTTCCTTAGATACGGGGGTGGTGCCAGAGGACTGGAGAATTGCAAATGTTACATCCTTGTTCAAAAAAGGGCGTAAGGATAAACCCAGCAACTACAGGCCAGTCAGTTTAACTTCGGTGGTGGGGAAACTTTTAGAAACGATAATCCGGGACAGAATTAGCAGTCACTTGGACAAGTGTGGATTGATTAGGGAAAGCCAGCACGGATTTGTTAAAGGCAAATCATGTTTAACTAACTTGATAGAGTTTTTGATGAAGTAACAGAGACAGTAGATGAGGGCAATGCGGTTGATGTGGTGAATATGGACTTTCAAAAGGTGTTTGATAAAGTGCTGCATAATAGACTTGTCATCAAGATTGAAGCCCATGGAATAAAGGGGGCAGTAGCAGCACGGATATAAAATTGGCTAATTAACAGAAGCAGAGGGTAGTGGTGAATGGTTGTTTTTCAGATTGGAGGGAGGTGTACAGTGGTGTTCCCCAGGGGTCAGTACTAGGACCACTGCTTTTCATGATAAATATTAATGATTTGGACTTGGGTGTACAGAGCACAATTTCCAAATTTGCAGATGACACAAAACTTGGAAGTGTAGTGAACAGTGAGGAGGATAGTGATAGACTTCAAGAGGATATAGACAGGCTGGTGAGATGGGCTGACACGTGGCAGATGAAATTTATCCCAGAAAAATGCGAAGTGATTTTGGTGGGAAGAACGAGGAGAGGCAATATAAACTAGAGGGCACAATTCTAAAAGGGGTACAGGAACAGAGAGGTCTGGGGGTATATGTGCACAAATCATTGAAGGTGGCAGGGCAGGTTGAGAAAGCGGCTAGGAAAGCATACGGGATCCTGGGCTTTATAAATAGAGGCATAGAGTACAAAAGCAAGGAGGTTATGATGAACCTTTATAAAACACTGGATCAACCACAACTGGAGTATTTTATCCAGTTCTGGGCAATGCTCTTTAGGAAAGATGTGGAGGCCTTAGAGGGGGTGCAGAAAAGATTTAGTAGAATGATTGCAGGGATGAGGGATTTCAGTTATGTGGATAGACTGGAGAAGCTGGCGTTGTTCTCCTTGGAACAGAGAAGATTGAGAGGAGATTTGATGGAGGTATTTAAAATCATGAAGGGTCTAGACAGAATAGATAGAGAGAAACTTCCCATTGGCGGAAAAGTCAAGAACCAAAGGACATAGATTTAAGGTGACTGGCAAAAGAACCAAAGATAACATGAGGAATAACTTTTTTTGACGCAGTGAGTGGTTATGATCTGGAATGCACTGTCAGAGGGGGTGGTGGAGGCAGATACAATTGTGGCTTTGAAAAGGGAACTGGATCAGTACTTGAAAGGAAAAAATTTGCAGGGCTATGGGGATAGGGCGGGGGAGTAGAACTGGCTGAATTGCTCTTGCACAGAGCCGGCACGGACTCAACGGGCTGAATGGCTGTAACCTTTCTATGATTCTATAATTCCACAAAAGTTCTGGGTGATGGAGTGGGTTAACAAATTGTTCTTTCACCTTTGGACCCTCAGTTTGAATGTAGCACGGACTGAGGGGATGAAATTTTACTGTCTGTTGGCTAGAAGGGTTCTATGTGAAATCCCAGCCAGCAGTTTGTGGGCATGGATCCAAAACAAACAAAATAGGCCTTTCTTCTGTTTCCCTCCCTATGCAGGGTGGCATTAGGTTGTGCATGGTTTGCATGGGGTCCTGAGTCAGTGAGGGTCCCTGAGTTGTCTGCCATCTTAGACTATTTAAGCAAGGATATTAAAAACAAATTGAAATGTTTGTAAATTGCATCCTTCAAGCTATAGTCAAACAAGTCCACAGTGCAAGATATTTTGTCGTGATCATGGACTGTACTCCAGATATTAGTCACACCTAACAGCTGTCTCTGACTTTGCGTATAGTTACCTATTGCAAACATGCCTTATCACGATTGTACGTGTGCAGATTTGACACCAGAGTAAGTAGGTAGTATTTAGTATCATTGTCTAGTAAAATGTAGGGGCCCCCAAACTAAACCATTGCATGGGTCCCCCTGTTTCAATGGGAAGGTGTCTGACCTTAGCACCACCCCACAGCAATGTGACTGAGATCAGGAACAGTGGGGGAATGAATCTGACTCCCAGCACAGTCTAGTTCCTGCTCCGTTGTCTATTCCTGTATCTTAATGGATTAACATCCAGTTTCTGCCTCAGTTTGAAGTGGAGTCAGAGTCTATATATTCCAATATATCAAGCACTGGTTTGTAAAGTAACTCTAGGGTTCTCAAACTAGGAATGATAATAAACATTGAGAAAATGGTCCCTGCTGCAACCTCATAACCTGCTCACCCTCCTTTGCACTAGTTTTTCCAGCAGTTCTTCGGGCACCTGCTTCTGCTGTTGCCATGTAGAATTAAACTTAAAAGTGAAAAGCAAAATCTATTTAAAGTTCTGAACAAGAAACTTCAACTTCAAATCCACTTGAACATTTCTAGATCAGGCCAAATATTCATCATGGACATAAATGTAAAATTACGTAAGGATTAAGAAGGGAAGTCAGACAGAACATTTTAACATGATGTGTAATGGACTCGTGGAATACATTAAACTAGCCCATTGAAACAAACAATAAAAATCGAGTGATGTGGTGAAGAGATCGATCTGAGAAGGACAGGATTGTAGAGCCGAAAGGCTTTTTCCTGTTCCCCGAGTGCTATATGTATGTAGAATATAACGAAGATCATTTTCAATTTTTAAGTTTATTTTTACATTGGTGGAAGCAGAAACAGAGCCTGTGATAGAGATCTAAAATAGCAGAACTTCATTCTCAAGTTACCTCCATTTTCAGATTTCTGGGATATATCTGGGATCTTCCAAAGTATCCTGTGTTGCTCAGCATTCCTTGAAAGACAAAGGCCAGTCAGGTGGTTAGTTACAAAACTTCAAACCGTTGAGATGAACAAGACCTGTCTGTTTAAGTTGTCCCTCCTCTCCTGAAGGTGCCGATTCACATTGGGGGTGGGGATTTAGGACAGGTACCTTGACTAAGTGATCGGTCTTCACGTGTGTGCCTAGTCAGTGAGGGTCCGCAGGCTATTCAATCATGAGGAATATCACAGTGGAGTCAGCCCTATCCTGTATGACATCAACAAATATGTACTTTCTGGCAGGAGTCAGTGTGCAGCAATCAGGAGTGGGAACCCTTGCTAATTTTTCCCTAGCTTACAATGCTAGGCATAGAAGGGTTACCAGGAAAGGCAGAGTTGTTGTGAAGGGATTATTTGGTAAGTAGAGAGCGCGGTGGAGTGACTGGCGACGGGTGGAGAGCGCGGCGGAGCGACTGGCGATGGGCGGAGAGCGCGGCGGAGCGACTGGCGACGGGCGGAGAGCGCGGTGGAGTGACTGGCGACGGGCGGAGAGCGCGGCGGAGTGACTGGCGACGGGCGGAGAGCGCGGCGGAGCGACTGGCGACGGGCGGAGAGCGCGGCGGAGCGACTGGCGACGGGCGGAGAGCGCGGCGGAGTGACTGGCGACGGGCGGAGAGCGCGGCGGAGCGACTGGCGACGGGCGGAGAGCGCGGCGGAGTGACTGGCGACGGGCGGAGAGCGCGGCGGAGTGACTGGCGACGGGCGGAGAGCGCGGCGGAGTGACTGGCGACGGGTGGAGAGCGCGGCGGAGTGACTGGCGACGGGCGGAGAGCGCGGCGGAGTGACTGGCGACGGGTGGAGAGCGCGGCGGAGTGACTGGCGACGGGCGGAGAGCGCGGCGGAGTGACTGGCGACGGGTGGAGAGCGCGGCGGAGTGACTGGCGACGGGCGGAGAGCGCGGTGGAGCGACTGGCGGAGAGCGCGGTGGAGTGACTGGCGACGGGTGGAGAGCGCGGTGGAGCGACTGGCGACGGGCGGAGAGCGCGGTGGAGGGACTGGCGACGGGCGGAGAGCGCGGTGGAGCGACTGGCGACGGGTGGAGAGCGCGGCGGAGTGACTGGCGACGGGTGGAGAGCGCGGTGGAGGGACTGGCGACGGTCGGAGAGCGCGGTGGAGCGACTGGCGACGGGCGGAGAGTGCGGTGGAGCGACTGGTGACGGGTGGAGAGCGCGGTGGAGGGACTGGCGACGGGTGGAGAGCGCGGTGGAGTGACTGGCGATGGGTGGAGAGCGCGGTGGAGCGACTGGCGGAGAGCGCGGTGGAGTGACTGGCGACGGGCGGAGAGCGCGGTGGAGGGACTGGCGACGGGTGGAGAGCGCGGTGGAGCGACTGGCGACGGGTGGAGAGCGCGGTGGAGTGACTGGCGACGGGCGGAGAGCGCGGTGGAGTGACTGGCGGAGAGCGCGGTGGAGTGACTGGCGATGGGTGGAGAGCGCGGTGGAGCGACTGGCGATGGGTGGAGAGCGCGGTGGAGGGACTGGCGACGGGCGGAGAGCGCGGTGGAGCGACTGGCGACGGGTGGAGAGCGCGGTGGAGGGACTGGCGACGGGCGGAGAGTGCGGTGGAGCGACTGGCGACGGGTGGAGAGCGCGGTGGAGGGACTGGTGACGGGTGGAGAGCGCGGTGGAGTGACTGGCGATGGGTGGAGAGTGCGGTGGAGCGACTGGCGGAGAGCGCGGTGGAGTGACTGGCGACGGGCGGAGAGCGCGGTGGAGCGACTGGCGACGGGCGGAGAGCGCGGTGGAGCGACTGGCGACGGGCGGAGAGCGCGGTGGAGCGACTGGCGACGGGCGGAGAGCGCGGTGGAGCGACTGGCGGAGAGCGCGGTGGAGTGACTGGCGACGGGTGGAGAGCGCGGTGGAGTGACTGGCGACGGGCGGAGAGCGCGGTGGAGGGACTGGCGACGGGCGGAGAGCGCGGTGGAGGGACTGGCGAAGAGCGCGGTGGAGTGACTGGCGACGGGTGGAGAGCGCGGTGGAGTGACTGGCGACGGGTGGAGAGCGCGGTGGAGCGACTGGCGGAGAGCGCGGTGGAGTGACTGGCGACGGGTGGAGAGCGCGGTGGAGTGACTGGCGACGGGTGGAGAGCGCGGTGGAGTGACTGGCGACGGGCGGAGAGCGCGGTGGAGGGACTGGCGAAGAGCGCGGTGGAGTGACTGGCGACGGGCGGAGAGCGCGGTGGAGTGACTGGCGATGGGTGGAGAGCGCGGTGGAGCGACTGGCGGAGAGCGCGGTGGAGTGACTGGCGACGGGCGGAGAGCGCGGTGGAGGGACTGGCGACGGGTGGAGAGCGTGGTGGAGCGACTGGCGACGGGTGGAGAGCGCGGTGGAGGGACTGGCGACGGGTGGAGAGCGCGGTGGAGTGACTGGCGACGGGTGGAGAGCGCGGTGGAGCGACTGGCGGAGAGCGCGGTGGAGTGACTGGCGACGGGTGGAGAGCGCGGTGGAGCGACTGGCGACGGGTGGAGAGCGCGGTGGAGCGACTGGCGACGGGCGGAGAGCGCGGTGGAGTGACTGGCGACGGGCGGAGAGCGCGGTGGAGGGACTGGCGACGGGCGGAGAGCGCGGTGGAGTGACTGGCGACGGGTGGAGAGCGCGGTGGAGCGACTGGCGGAGAGCGCGGTGGAGTGACTGGCGACGGGCGGAGAGCGCGGTGGAGTGACTGGCGACGGGCGGAGAGCGCGGTGGAGGGACTGGCGATGGGCGGAGAGCGCGGTGGAGCGACTGGCGACGGGTGGAGCGACTGGCGACGGGCGGAGAGCGCGGTGGAGCGACTGGCGATGGGTGGAGAGCGCGGTGGAGCGACTGGCGACGGGTGGAGAGCGCGGTGGAGTGACTGGCGATGGGTGGAGAGCGCGGTGGAGTGACTGGCGACGGGTGGAGAGCACGGTGGAGTGACTGGCGACGGGTGGAGAGCGCGGTGGAGCGACTGGCGACGGGTGGAGAGCGCGGTGGAGTGACTGGCGACGGGCGGAGAGCGCGGTGGAGGGACTGGCGACGGGTGGAGAGCGCCGTGGAATGACTGGCGACGGGCGGAGAGCGCGGTGGAGCGACTGGCGGAGAGCGCGGTGGAGTGACTGGCGACGGGCGGAGAGCGCGGTGGAGGGACTGGCGACGGGTGGAGAGCGCGGTGGAGTGACTGGCGACGGGCGGAGAGCGCGGTGGAGCGACTGGCGACGGGCGGAGAGCGCGGTGGAGGGACTGGCGACGGGTGGAGAGCGCGGTGGAGCGACTGTCGACGGGTGGAGAGCGCGGTGGAGCGACTGGCGACGGGAGGAGAGCGCGGTGGAGCGACTGGCGACGGGCGGAGAGCGCGGTGGAGCGACTGGCGACGGGCGGAGAGCGCGGTGGAGCGACTGGCGACGGGTGGAGAGCGCGGTGGAGCGACTGGCGACGGGTGGAGAGCGCGGTGGAGCGACTGGCGACGGGTGGAGAGCGCGGTGGAGCGACTGGCGACGGGTGGAGAGCGCGGTGGAGCGACTGGCGACGGGTGGAGAGCGCGGTGGAGTGACTGGTGACGGGCGGAGAGCGCGGTGGAGTGACTGGCGATGGGCGGAGAGTGCGGTGGAGCGACTGGCGATGGGTGGAGAGCGCGGTGGAGTAACTGGCGACGGGTGGAGAGCGCGGTGGAGCGACTGGCGGAGAGCGCGGTGGAGTGACTGGCGACGGGCGGAGAGCGCGGTGGAGGGACTGGCGACGGGTGGAGAGCGCGGTGGAGCGACTGTCGACGGGTGGAGAGCGCGGTGGAGCGACTGGCGACGGGAGGAGAGCGCGGTGGAGCGACTGGCGACGGGCGGAGAGCGCGGTGGAGCGACTGGCGACGGGCGGAGAGCGCGGTGGAGCGACTGGCGACGGGTGGAGAGCGCGGTGGAGCGACTGGCGACGGGTGGAGAGCGCGGTGGAGCGACTGGCGACGGGTGGAGAGCGCGGTGGAGCGACTGGCGACGGGTGGAGAGCGCGGTGGAGCGACTGGCGACGGGTGGAGAGCGCGGTGGAGCGACTGGCGACGGGCGGAGAGCGCGGTGGAGTGACTGGCGATGGGCGGAGAGTGCGGTGGAGCGACTGGCGATGGGTGGAGAGCGCGGTGGAGTAACTGGCGACGGGTGGAGAGCGCGGTGGAGCGACTGGCGGAGAGCGCGGTGGAGTGACTGGCGACGGGTGGAGAGCGCGGTGGAGCGACTGGCGACGGGTGGAGAGCGCGGTGGAGCGACTGGCGACGGGTGGAGAGCGCGGTGGAGCGACTGGCGACGGGTGGAGAGCACGGTGGAGCGACTGGCGACGGGCGGAGAGCGCGGTGGAGGGACTGGCGACGGGCGAAGAGCGCGGTGGAGTGACTGGTGACGGGCGGAGAGCGCGGTGGAGTGACTGGTGACGGGCGGAGAGCGCGGTGGAGTGACTGGCGATGGGCGGAGAGTGCGGTGGAGTAACTGGCGACGGGTGGAGAGCGCGGTGGAGCGACTGGCGGAGAGCGCAGTGGAGTGACTGGCGACGGGCGGAGAGCGCGGTGGAGCGACTGGTGACGGGCGGAGAGCGCGGTGGAGTGACTGGTGACGGGCGGAGAGCGCGGTGGAGTGACTGGCGATGGGCGGAGAGCGCGGTGGAGCGACTGGCGACGGGCGGAGAGCGCGGTGGAGTAACTGGCGACGGGTGGAGAGCGCGGTGGAGCGACTGGTGGAGAGCGCGGTGGAGTGACTGGCGACGGGCGGAGAGCGCGGTGGAGCGACTGGCGACGGGCGGAGAGCGCGGTGGAGGGACTGGCGACGGGTGGAGAGCGCGGTGGAGGGACTGGCGACGGGTGGAGAGCGCGGTGGAGCGACTGGCGACGGGTGGAGAGCGCGGTGGAGCGACTGGCGACGGGTGGAGAGCGCGGTGGAGCGACTGGCGACGGGTGGAGAGCGCGGTGGAGCGACTGGCGACGGGTGAAGAGCGCGGTGGAGCGACTGGCGACGGGTGGAGAGCGCGGTGGAGTGACTGGCGACGGGTGGAGAGCGCGGTGGAGCGACTGGCGACAGGTGGAGAGCGCGGTGGAGGGACTGGCGACGGGTGGAGAGCGCGGTGGAGCGACTGGCGACGGGTGGAGAGCGCGGTGGAGCGACTGGCGACGGGTGGAGAGCGCGGTGGAGTGACTGGCGACGGGTGGAGAGCGCCGTGGAGTGACTGGCGACGGGTGGAGAGCGCGGTGGAGCGACTGGCGACGGGTGGAGAGCGCGGTGGAGTGACTGGCGATCAGCAGACCATGTGGAATATGTGGAGCGATGACTGGAACTGGTGGAGCGGTGACAGGTCTTTCCAGAGATTTTTTGCACAGGAGGAAATACCAGGCTCAGAGATATGCAGGCTGGACAGGGGAAGGAAATTCTCAACAAATCGATCGGATCGAGTTAGCAGGTGAACAGAGATAATTTCTTACCATGCGGCAGGTGGAAGTACAGCCTGTACTTTCGCTACTCCTCCATCCACTGGAATGAGGAACTGGACATTATTGAGAGCGACTGGTGTAACCATTGCCTCTGCATTATATTTATAATCTATTCGAAGATCAGTGCTGGTGGGCTCACAGCGCCAGTTCACTGCTAGGTTCAGTGGTGTGGACTGAATGCCCTGGGAAGATACCTACAGAAAAGGAAGATGATTATTAATTCTGTGTGACTTTTGGTGTTTTTCTTTAACAAAATGTCCCCTTCAAATGCTCTTCCCTTTTATCCTGAAGGTCTTCTGCTGGAGTATGGTTACACAGGCACAGGCTGTCCTCAGATACCTTGCCCAAGTAATCGTTCTTCACATAAGCCTCGCCAGTAAGTGACAAGGGGCCATTTGTCTGAAGGGAACATTATCTGACATCTACTTACATTCACTTTCCAGTAGGAAGTCACTGGAGTGTAATCGGGAACAGAAACCCTGGCTGATTTTCTCCTCCCATCCTAGCCCAAGGGCACTGTGGACATTTATAGTAACCTTACTGCCCTCTCAGCAGACATCAGTTAACACAGTACAAATCAAGGACAGAATCTAGAACCTTCTTGTAAGACACCCTGGCATACAAATTGGTTTGCGTCAGCCTGCGAACTGTCACATGGAATGATCCATGGGCCTCAGGCCTCATTTACACAAGACCGGTGAGCTGCAGACATCTGCTGGGCATCTCCAGGCAACTCACCAGCAAAGAGGATTTCAATTTAGGGTCGCTGCATTGTCAACAGCGATACTCAGGTAGGTCCTGGGAGGGCAGGCAGCGATCGGGTGGGGGGAGAGGGGGAGAGCGATAGGGAAGGGGAGCAGCAATAGGAAGAGGGAGGGGGAAATAAAAAGGGTGTCAAGCGGGGTCCAGCATCAGTTTTTAACGCTGTAGTGGAGCTGGGAGGAGCACTCCTGCACCTGCAGGCTTCACATGCAGTTAAGTATTTTTTAAACTTACCTTTTGGTGGTGGCCTCCAGCGGTCCCTTTAAGAACCGCCTGTTAAGCTGCATGTAGACCATATTTTACAAAGGGGGCCTCGAACAGATGTTAGACTCCCTATTTGCATATGCAAAGGACCCAACGCCTGTTTCAGACGCGGACCTGTGGGGGCTTAGGCGTTCGTTCTGTGCCTGAAAAATGGGTGCGGCGCCATCGATTTTCTATGCCACCACATATTTTATATAAGTGGCATAATTACTGTGTGCACCCAAAGGCAATTGCGGGTAATTTTGACTGCTGCCCGTTATGCACCTCTCCCAATTTTCATTCTAATTACCCCCAATTGTATCAAGGTCGGATGTCTCCTGAACATGATCCCAATTGTTGTTGGGCATGCAGAAGGTCAGGCAAGTCACAGAATTCCCATCACTTTATGTGTCCTCCAGCAACGCTGCTTCACCAGGTGGCCTGTTTAAATTTCTGTAGTTAGGGGCAGAGTTCCAGGCAATGAGACTATTTGAGGGACAGCTCCACAGGCAGGAGAAATGATGTGTGAAGCTTTGCTGCAGATATTTCAGGGTAAATTTTCTGAGGTAGAGTCTCACTGGTAATGGACAGAGGTTGAAAAAGTGGGCCCATGGCCACGTGTGCCAAATTTTTGGCTGTCCGATTTCCTGACCTGAGATTTCATTTCAAAAACCAATGCCATGCTACCAATACCTACAGGCTTAATTTACAGTGAAATGCAGTCCCTAATTTAAATCTCCAACTTTGGGCCAGAGACTGCCCTGGTGCTCGTCCATTTACGGTGGGGATTCTGCACGTGGAAAGCCTGATGTGTGGAAAAGTTATTTTTTTAGTATATTTTCCAAAATTTATGCAGCATTTTGCCCAATCCATTAGTTATGTTTGTGGGAACCCTGCCATTTTTGCACTTTTGTTTTTTTACCTCCTCCTGCTGATGCTTCCCTTCATTATTCCTGGTTGTTGCTGGCATTTAAATAGCACCATAAAAAGTGGTGAGTATGGGCATTCTTTGAGGTTCTGAACCTGCCAGGTGCTTTTGATGAGGAGAGGAGTTCATGAGAGGCCACCAAATGCATGTGCCACAACACCAGAGATGTTTTGACCCTGCCCATCACTACACCAGGACCTGCATCTTATAGACTCCTCTACTTGACAGGATTTCATATAGTATAGCATCTGTTGTAGGATGATTTGCAGGCATCTGGAATAGGGCCAGCTCTCCCTGTGGAAGTGAAGGTTACCACAACATGAATCTTTCAAGCTTCCGGATCCTTCCAAGTTCCCCCCCCCCCCCCCCGAGGGACAAGAACCACATCAGGCAGTTTACCATGCACAGCTACACCAAGCACGTGTTTACAAAGGACAACATTTCAATCACTTTTCCTGTGTGTGAAATGTGATTGTACAGGCAGTAATTTATTGCACAAGGCAAAATGTAATCCCTGCTCCAACTTTTGAGTCATCACTTTAAGTTGTATATGAATTTGATCATTCCTTAAGTCTAATCCCACAGAACATACTTTAAGAAATTGATCACTGGTTTGTAGTGTGAAAGCCAGAAATCCACTGACCTGATATTTTAGCATGTCCACATTGTAATAGGTAGCTGATGGTTTCTGCTCAGCCACTTTTTTTAAATGAGTCATTAGATTTGGCATGTTTACCCAGAATTCTCTTGTATTGGCATCACCTTGCGATGTGTTACTAGATGAGAGAGAAAATAATCTGTAAGCAAGCAGGCTTTTGGCAAAATTATGGGGGGGGAAAAAAACAGAAAATGCTGGAAGTACACAGCAAGTCAGTCAGCAACTATAAAGAGAAAAGACAGGTTATTGCTATTTTTGGTATTGAACGCTTTATCAGAACTGAAGACTGAAAGATAAACAGGCATTATTAGTAAGGGTGGAAAAAATAGAAAGATAAAAGGGAAGGGAGAAGGGCAGGAAACAACAGATATGCCAATCACAGGAAGGGAGTATATGGGCAGAATTAAATCAAGTAGTTTAACCTTTAGACTGGCAATAGTTCCAAGACATTTTTGATTTCTCTGGGTTGGTTGACTTACTAATTTTTCAGCTCGTGCACTGTGATGCTGAAATAAACAAACATTGCAGAAACAAAGTAACTCATGTAATGAGTAGCTTTATAACTGTAATTCTAGTGAATCACCTGTGGTGCAGCTCACAGTGAATTGGAGGATACATTGTTTCATAACATGGGTTCTCTCAGTCCCATAGCAATTCTCGCCTGCTATTAGCAAAGCCAATAATACCTTATCGCCTTGCACCATGGATTCTCTCTCTCTTGCTCCACCATTTAACAAGGTATTCCTTCCTTCCCCCCCCCCCCCCCCACTGTTAGCAATTATCAACTAAACTTTCCACCCTATAAAACAGGGTGTCTCTGCATCTCTCCTCTCATTCCCCACTCAATAGTATCCCTTAGTCTCTCTTTCGTTCCCCTGAATGGCCTATTCCTGCTCCTTTGTTCCTTCAAGATCCCAAGATGGTCTCTCTCCATTCTCCGGTAACAGGACTCCTCCTCTTCTTCCCCCTTTTCTCCTAAAGAGCATCTCTATCTCTTCCTCCAACCACGTATGTCTCTGTCTTTCTCTCTTTTCCCTATTCTCCAGACCACAACGTTGTTGAAGTAGTTAAATAATGTTGAGAGTTTACTCATCAGAGATGGACTCCTGTGCCTATCTCGACTGTCACTGGATGAGAATGAATAATGTTCTTTTGTACATGCATTTGAGCCCCAGCTGTGTTGGTGGCTCCTGGGAATGGTTATCTTGTCCAAAAGAAATGGACTCCTGCGCATGTACATTTTGTTTGTTTACACTGGGACAATTATATCAGGACTGTGCAAGGTTTGGGGGGGGGGGGGGGGGGGGGAGTTGTGGAGGGGCAACCGTGAAGTATTGTAGTGGGGGATAAACCCCAAGTCCAGGATGTTGAGATGATTGGAGGTCAGGCTAAATTTTTTACACAAAAGGTAATTGCTTTGTGGAATAACTTACCAGGGAAGGCTATTGAAATTAATCAGAGTAAGATTAGAGAGGAAACCAGATGCATTTTTGGAGAGAGAAGGAATAAAGCAATATAGTAAAAAGGCGGGTAAGTGGAATTGATGTGTCAAAGAGAGACTCTCTTATTTGGCCCAATAGCCTCTGCCAGAAAAATTCTTAGCCCCAAATTTGGCATAAATACCCAGTAAGATAGGTGGGTGGGATTGAAAATTGGTGTGGGACCCAGTTACACCATGTCCCGACCCCTTTTTTCTGCCTATCAAAATTTCCATAGCATTGGGTGTAAGTGAAGGGAAATATGTCAGATGATGTATTTCCATCATTTGCATGTCATCATAATATGCCCAAATACAGGTGGGCATATTATGATGCCATGCAAATGAGGGAAATACATGCAACAGATTTCCCTTCACTTGTCCCCTAGCAACACTGGCCACATGGGCTGTAGAGTGAGTGATTGCTATAGAGAAGCCACCCTAGTTAGAAAGGGGGCACCTTTAAAATGACGATGCCTGTTATGCTGCAGTAAGTTTCCACCCCCGTCCTGAGCAGGGCACTCCAGTTGCAGTATAAATGGTGTGTGCCAGGACCACGGCCACATCCATAAGATACAACTGGAAGTTCTGTCCCATCTCAACATCCACCCCAAAATAAACCTCCAGCTAAATTTCTGGCCCATTCTGTTTATCTTATTCCACAACTGTTACCCTTTGTGTAAAAAAACATTTCACCTGACTTCCTTTCGTACTCCTAACTTTCTAATTTTATAACTTGTATCCCTTGCTGTATGAATCTTTCACCATAGTGAACAATGTGCCTGGATCAATTTCAGCAGTCACCTTCATCATCTTGAAAACCTCAATTAGATCACTGATTTGGAAATCTAGCTCAAAGCGACCAAAACAAATACTTTGTGTTCAAATAGAATAGTATTTGTGTTTATTCTTTATACCGTTGGCTCTTATACAGGAATTTGTTTTTAAATAAGATTCTATTGTATAAAGTGGGAGCAATCTATATATCCTTGAAATGGTTTTCACCCCTGTTCATCTGAAGACACTGCCTCATCCTGGGATATGGGAACCATGAGCTGGTCGGCTTCGGGTACCTCAAACCAAATGGTAATCATTAATGCATAAGCCTAGGCAGGAATAATGCAGCCTTGTGGGACATCACTACTGAGCCCAATCTAGTCTTCATCTGACGTTCACACACGTGCAATTGCCAGCAGAAGGCTCTGGATAGTGATCAGGAGCTGGAACCCTGGCTGACTGGGCACCAAGGTCAATTGTAGCACCATTTACCATCAGCTAACTCAACACAGCCCTGGATGAACACAGTGACCTTCTTGATCTCCATGACCCAGTTCCACACTGGTCATTGCACTGATCAACAGTGTCAATTGAGGAGTTCTCATAGATCATTTGCACAACAGGCAAGTCGGTGTAATGTCAAGACACACTGTACAAATTCTTTTTGTTTACTGGTGTACACAAGATCAATTTCTTTCTTCTCTCTTGGATGGCCTAAGATGATGCACTGAAATTACCTGCAGAGAAGCTGGGGGTTTGGCAGGATGTGCTCCAACCTGCTGCAGTTTGTTATGCAGAATGTGAGAACTGCAGGGCACTGGTTATTGGCGAAATGCCTGGTGATCCCGGCTGGAAATGACAGAACCATTTCTCCTGTAATTTTCACAATACACCTGATAAAATAAAAAAGAGCTAGATGTCAAAAACAAGAATGTCTAAAAAGATTTACATTCGAGAAAGCCAGGCTGTCTTCACACTTTCCAGAAGACAACTCTAGATAGTGATCAAGAGCAGAAGATCCCAATCACAAAATTACAAGAATTGGAAAGACTGGAGACAGTCTCGAGCTGTTGAACAAAATTATTAAGGCTAACTGAATGAAAACTTAACGAAGAACGGAAAACCACAGTACACAAATATGTAAAATGTACTTAAAGAGAATCATCGCCTCAGAGCTTAAGAAAAGATAGAACAAGAAACAGCCATTCAACCCATCAAGCCCACTCCTCCACAGATGACATACAATCCACTTTAGCATACACTCTACTCCACCCATTTAATTTCCTGAAGGAAAGTATGTATTAGACAACCTGATCACCCAACTGATTCCTGTGGATTGGACTCAATAAAGATCAGGCTGCTGTCCAACTGGTCTGATTGGTTGATGCTAACCACCTCCAATCCTATCTTTCCCCTCTCCAAGTTACCTGATTGCTTCTTACAGCCTCGAGTCCTGCCTTACAACTGTTCTGATTGGTTATCCAATTGCTACTGACATAATTCCAAATCCTGTGAAACGCTGATATAGGAGTTGAAATGCTGACTGTCAGCTTAAAGCATTGATGGTTGGCTTGAATGGCTATAAAAATCACATTACATACATCTGGAGTCATAAGAGAATACAAATTTTCTTTTAAAGAATGCAAATAGGTCATCAAGCCTGTCATTTCTTTTCACTGTTTTTTTTTTGTGAAATTTTGTGCTCGTCAAATGGAATGGAACATTTTCCATTTTAGGGATGCAATGTCAATATCAAGCATTCCTAAATCAGCTACAGCTGGGGATTCTAGGAGTAGGGGGCACAGTCTAAAAATCAGAGCCAGACCTTTCAGGAGTGAGATTAGAAAACATTTCTACACACAAAGGGTGGTAGAAGTTTGGAACTCTCTTCTGCAAACAGCAATTGATACTAGCTCAATTGCTAAATTTAAATCTGAGATAGATAGCTTTTTGGCAACCAAAGGTATTAAGGGATATGGGCCAAAGGCAGGTATATGGAGTTAGATCACAGATCAGCCATGATCTTATCAAATGGCGGAGCAGGCACAAGGGGCTGAATGGCCTTGTTTAGATGCAGGGTAAAACTCTCTACTTTGCTCCAACAACAGGACTCAGCACCAATCTCAGAAAAACACCCCTTACTGCATCAGTGTGACATTTTTCCATTTACTACACCAGCCAACCTGTAGTTTCTGAACAAGATTGTCAATTAATGCCAAACTAATTTAGAGTTAGGGGAAGTTTTGTGCTGGTGGCCCTTTAATAATATATTTTTGATACAATATTTTTAAAATTTTTTATTTACATTAACATTTGTATTTCATTCACAATTCAATAACTTTGGATATTGGGTTAATTTTTTTAAAAGTTCATCATCCCCTCCAATTTTTTCCTCTCCTGAAGGAGCTTACACAACCTGGGCCATGGGTACTCACAGGCAATAGTTGCTCTCTGGTTCCTTGGCCAAGTAGCTATTTATTCATAATCTAAATGTAGACAGTGAGTATGAACAGGCTATTATAACTTGCTTGTCATCACAGCTGAACCCAATCCTGTCATCAGCCAACACCCATACATGCACTTTCCAGCAGGAATTACTGGTTAGTGATCAGGAGTACTAGCCTTGGTTGATTTTTATCCTTCTACATTCAGGGGCACCAAGGCCAATTGCAAAATCTCTACTGTTGTCCTGGCTGAAATCAGCTAATTAAGCATAGGCTGGGGATCAAATCTGGGATCGTCCTTTTCTGTATGGAGCAGAACTACACCATTTGGTGCCTTTACTCAGGGTTGGGAGTTCATCATGGAATTTAAATATTTTTATAATTATTATTTAGTCTTGAGTTGTTTACTCACTTGCTTGGGTCTGCTCCTTTGAAGTAAGTATTGACAGTTTCTGTAAAGGCTGCAGCAACAGGGAGCGTATCCTGTGCACCCATGGTCAAGGGACTGGGCCCTCGGGAAGCCCCTGCAATGGAAGTAGACACATTTAACCCATTGGTTTGGCTGGGCTCATTTCACCAAACAACCCATTTGTTTAATATAGTAGTAACTTAAATATAGCAAGAAGAGAGGGGCAGCAAACGAGATAGTTTGACATTGCTTAAATCATGCAGGTAGTTTTCAAAACAAAGTAAAAGACAAATGGAAAATTAGTGAAAACACATGAGAAATAAGATGATGAATTATTTCTTTGTACATGCTTTCTGTAAAACCCTTAAGAATCCTGGGGGATGGTTTTAACACTCTGCAGATAAACTGGGATTGCAAATCAGTTACACAAAATAGATTGAAATTCAAGTTATGAGCTTCCCACTGGTTCTTTTTAAAAAGTGGTTTCCATCTGAGTCTTTCTATCTAGGAAAGTTGCACTTTAAACCCTTCAGTTAGCTTTGAATTTGAACAAACCCTTTGATGATGTCATTGAATAAGAGAGGACTTCAAATAAACCATTTAACCAGATAGAGTTATTTTCTCCCCTTTTTTTTGAAGGCATGGTGAGGTAAGATTCCACTGGCGTCAACTACTCTCATGGAAGTGGTGATTCCTGATGTGTGAGCCTAGGCACAGCCCATCTCCATCTGTCACCACCCAATGTTTACACATGCATTTTTCGAACAGGGCTCATTGGATAGCAATAAGGAACAAGAACCTTGGCTAATTGTTCCCTTCCCTACCCCAGAAGCGATGTGGAGATGCCGGTGATGGACTGGGGTTGACAATTGTAAACAATTTTACAACACCAAGTTATAGTCCAGCAATTTTATTTTAAATTCACAAGCTTTCGGAGGCTACCTCCTTCGTCACATCGTTCACCTGACGAAGGAGGTAGCCTCCGAAAGCTTGTGAATTTAAAATAAAATTGCTGGACTATAACTTGGTGTTGTAAAATTGTTTACAATTGTCTACCCCAGAAGCCACTGTGACCAAATGTAGTGCCCTCGCTGCAGGCCTGGATGATTAGCTAACTTAACACAGTCCAAAAATGGAACCTGGGATCTCCCTGGTCTGTATGGCTGAGTTCCATACTGGGCAGTCTGTTTAACATTAGAGCCATCGGAAGAGCCAATAGAGTTCTGTTTTGTTTGCAGCCTTAGCAATAAATCATGGAACTCTGGTAAGCCAGTGACTCCAATATTTATGCAGAGTTCCAGTAGCCTACTGGTTGTGAGTTCAAATCACACCGTGGCAAGTTGTGAAACTGAATTCAAAAAATCTAGTAATTTATGAAATTTGTCAGATTTTTGTAACAAGTGGTTCACTAATGTCCTTCAGAGAAGGGAAATTGCCACCACTACCGGGTCTGGCCTACACGTGAATCCAGTTCCACATCAGGCGATTGACTCTAAACGCTCTCAGGGCACCTAGGGATGGGCAATAAATACTGCATTGCCAGTAGCGCCCACATCCCAAGAATAATAATTTTCTTAAAAATCTGGATTATTGTTACCATCTTGGGTGCTTATGAAGGCTCAGTGAGTCAGATGTATCACCCAGTGTGGTACTGAGCCAACCAGAACAGGAAGGCTCAGTGAGTAAGATGTACCACCCAGTGTGGTACTGAGCCAACCAGAACAGGAAGGCTCAGTGAGTAAGATGTACCACCCAGTGTGGTACTGAGCCAACCAGAACAGGAAGGCTCAGTGAGTAAGATGTACCACCCAGTGTGGTACTGAGCCAACCAGAACAGGAAGGCTCTGATTCAATTCCTGGTCTCTGCTAAATTAGCTGACCTCCGCTGCGGTGGTAGGCAGGGCACTTCAATTCCCTTTGGCGCATCTGGACTATTTGGGGGATAAACATAATCAGCCAGGTTCTTACTCCTGATCATTATCCAGTAATTCTTGCTGGAAATTGCTCAAAGGAGGACAAGGTGATGTATCCTGCAGTCAAAAAGACTGCTGGGATGCACATTCCAACACATGAGAATGACCACTTGAGTGAGGTATTGGAGAGCTGCTAGTGCCATTGGAACTGTACATTTGAGTTACCACCTCCAAGAGAACAGGGAGGAGGTGGTGGGTGGGGGAGAAGGGGGGAACCAGGTGGAAAAATGTCTAATTACAACCTCTCACGCTTCTGAGTTGAATGAAGCTGACTGTATCAGAAAATAGGTGCATTTGTTTATTTTCAATCAGTCTTTATTTCAGTAGATTTGCATTCCATTGAGAATAAACTTCATCTGTCCCTCTTCATAGTTACATGGAAGACTGATTATAAAGCAGTTTTTGGGACCAACTTTTCAAACATTAAAGTAAATGTCAACTTTTTAGATCACTGAGCACTGTGCCAGTTATCAACTGTTAACTCTTTAACCCTTTCATTACCCAGTTGTATTGAATCAGCCTAACATCTGTGGTGGGTAAAATTTTGGAGTCGATTATTAAGGAGACAGTAGTGGAACATTTGGATAAACATAATTTAATCGGACAAAGTCAGCATGGCTTTACGAAGGGGAAGTCATGTCTGACAAATTTCCTTGAGTTCTTTGAGGACATAACGTATAGGGTGGATAAAGGGGAACCAGTGGACGTAGTGTATTTAGACTTCCAGAAGGCATTCGACAAGGTGCCACATAAAAGATTATTGCTCAAGATAAAGAATCACTGGATTGGGGGTAATATTCTGGCATGGGTGGAGGATTGGTTATCTAACAGGAAGCAGAGAGTTGGGATAAATGGTTCATTCTCGGTAGGCAACCAGTAGCCAGTGGTGTTCCGCAGGGGTCGGTGCTGGGTCCCCAACTCTTTACAATCTATATTAACGATTTGGAGGAGGGGACCGAGTGCAACATATCAAAGTTTGCAGATGATACAAAGATGGGAGGGAAAGTAGAGAGTGAGGAGGACATAAAAAACCTACAAGGGGATATAGACAGGCTGGGTGAGTGGGCGGAGATTTGGCAGATGCAATACAATATTGGAAAATGTGAGGTTATGCACTTTGGCAGGAAAAATCAGAGAGCAAGTTATTATCTTAATGGCAAGAAACTGGAAAGTACTGCAGTACAAAGGGATCTGGGGGTCCTAGTGCAAGAAAATCAAAAAGTTAGTTTGCTGGTGCAGCAGGTGATCAAGGCGGCAAACGGAATGTTGGCTTTTATTGCTAGGGGGATAGAATATAAAAACAGGGAGGTATTGCTGCAGTTATATAAGGTATTGGTGAGACCGCACCTGGAATACTGCATACAATTTTGGTGCCCATACTTAAGAGAAGACATACTTGCTCTTGAGGCAGTACAAAGAAGGTTCACTCGGTTAATCCTGGGGATGAGGGGGCGGACGTATGAGGAGAGGTTGAGTAGATTGGGATTCTACTCATTGGAGTTCAGAAGAATGAGAGGCGATCTTATTGAAACACATAAGATTGTGAAGGGGCTTGATCGGGTGGATGCGGTAAGGATGTTCCCAATGATGGGTGAAACTAGAACTAGGGGGCATAATCTTAGAATAAGGGGCTGCTCCTTCAAAACTGAGATGAGGAGAAACTTCTTCACTCAGAGGGTAGTAGGTCTGTGGAATTTGCTGCCCCAGGAAGCTGTGGAAGCTACATCATTAAATAAATTTAAAACAGAAATCGACAGTTTCCTAGAAGTAAAGGGAATTAGGGGTTACGGGGAGCGGGCAGGAAATTGGACATGAATTTAGATTTGAGGTTAGGATCAGATCAGCCATGATCTTATTGAATGGCGGAGCAGGCTCGAGGGGCCGATTGGCCTACTCCTGCTCCTATTTCTTATGTTCTTATGTTCTAAGATTCATGACACCATCTCCTATTGTTTTCCACGCTCTCTAAACTGTCAAACTCCTTACCTTCCTCCTATAATCGAAAAGCTATTAAAGCCAATCTTTTGGTCATTTTACCACTTTTTCATTTATCTCATCTTCTCTCCTACTCTTTTCAATATTGGTGGTGATCTGGACCAGAGGCCTTGACGCTTCACGGAATCTTTTGAATAACAAAAGTGAATGACACTAATGTTTTGTCAAGGACCCACAAATGGGGCAGATTGCAAACTAACCACTTCCAATGGCAGCAGTTCAATAATATAAAATGCGTATAAAGATCTTGCTAACTTACAAGTCAAGAATTCTCCTAACTCCTTCGGCCTTCTTGAGAGGTTAATTAAATTCATTCCACAAGGGATTGGTAATGGAACTGATGTGCCTCAACATGCCATTTAGAGTCTTTACTTCTACATCTGTTCAAATCATTCTATATTTCAGTAAGAAAATAAGAAATCATATTATACTGTGTAAGATAACACCTTCCCACCATCTCTTTCTATAGGCATCATTTAAAATTGACGTATTGTTATATATGTGAATACTTGGCCATACAGTAGCAGGCTTCCCATAGTCCCTAAGCTGGCGATGATGCAAAAGAAGCAGAATTTTATGTTAATGGTTCAATTAATCATCGTTCATATGAACTAAGGAAATGACTGACACTATTACTGGTCTGATTAGGGGCCTTTGAAACATCTCTATGGTACAGAAGTAAATGCACTCACAAGCTGTGCTAAAAAGTACAGCTAGCAAGAAATATAAAAACTGACAGTAAAAGCTTCTACAAGTATATAAAAGGAAGAGGGTAACTAAAGTAAATGTTGGTCCCTTAGAGGAGGAGACTGGGGAAATAATAATGGAAAATAAGGAAACGGCAGAGGAATTGAACAGATATTTTGTATCTGTCTTCACAGTAGGAGACACTAATAACATACCAATAATAGTAGATAATCAAGGGGCAAAGGGGAGGGAGGAACTAAAAACAATCACTATCACTAGAGAAAAAGTACTAGGTAAACTAATGGGTCTAAAGGCTGACAAGTCCCCTGGACCTAATGGCTTGCATCCGAGGGTCTTAAAGGAAGTGGCTACAGAGATAGTGGATGCATTGGTTGTAATCTTCCAGAATTCACTAGATTCTGGAAAGGTCCCAGCGGATTGGAAAAGAGCACGTAACACCCCTATTCAAGAAGGGAGTGAGACAGAAAGCAGGTAACTATAGACCAGTTAGCCTAACATCTGTCACTGGGAAAATGCTAGACTTCATTATTAAGGAAGTAGTAGCAGGACATTTGGAGATTCATGACACAATCAAGGAGAGTCAACATGGTTTTATGAAGGGGAAATCGTGCCTGACAAATTTATTAGAGTTCTTTGAGGAAGTAACGGGAAGGGTGGATAAAAGGGAACCAATGGATGCAGTATATTTGGATTTCCAAAAGGCATTCGATAAGGCGCCACATAAAAGGTTACTGCATAAGATAAAAGCTCATGTTGCTGGGGGTAATATACTGGCATGAATAGAGGATTGGCTAACTAACAGAAAACAAAGAGTCGGGATAAAAGGGTCATTTTCAAAATGGCAATCTGTAACTAGTGGGGTGCCGCAAGGATTAGTGCTGGGGTCTCAACTATTTACAATATATATCAATGTCTTAGATGAAGGAACAGAGTGTCTTGTGGCCAAATTTGCTGATGATACAAAGATAGGTGGAAAAGCAAGTTGCGATGAGGACACAAAGTGTCTGCAAAGGGATAATTACACATTAAGTGAATGGACAAAGATTTGGCAGATGGAATATAATGTGGGAAAATGTGAAGTCATCCACTTTGGGAGGAAAAATAAAAAAGCAAAATATTATTTGAATGGAGAAATACTACAAAATGTTGCGGTACAGAGGGATCTGGGTGTCCTCGTACATGAAAAACAAAAAGTCAACATACAGGTGCAGCAGGTAATCCGAAAGGGCCTTTATTTCTAGGGGGATGGAGAATAAAAGCAGGGAGGTCATGCTACAACTGTACAGGATGCTGGTGAGACCACACCTGGAGTACTGCGTACAATTCTGGTGCCCTTATTTAAGGAAGGATATACTTGCATTGGAGGATGTTCAGAGAAGGTTCATAAGGTTGATTCCGGGCATGGAAGGGTTGTCTTATGAGGAAAGATTGAACAGGTTGGGTCTATACTCAATGGAGTTTAGAAGAATGAGATGAGATCTTATTGAAACATATAAGATTCTGAGGGGACTCGATAGGGTAGATGCTGAGAGGATGTTACCCCTCATGGGGGAATCTAAAACTAGGCGGCAAAGTCTCAGAATAAGAGGTTGCCTATTTAAGACGGAAATGAGGAGAAATTTCTTCTCCCAGAGGGTGGTGAATCTTTGGAATTCTTTACCCCAAAAAGCTGTGGAGGCTGAGTAATTGAATATATTCAAGGCTGAGTTCGAGAAATTTTTGATCAGCAAGGGAGTCAAAGGATATGGGGAAAAGGCGGGAAGGTGGAGTTGAGATAAAAATCAGATCAGTCATGATCTCATTGAATGGCAGAGCAGGCTCGAAGGGCCAAATGGCCTACTCCTGCTCCTATCTCTTATGGTCTTATGATCTTATGATCTGATTTCTGGTCTATGCTGAGTTTGATGTCCTCAGTCAAGGTAATGGTAGAGGCACTACATTTGGTCTCTAGTGGAGGGGGAAAAGAAATCAGTCAGTTTCTCACTCCATATCCAGGAACTCCATCTGGAAAGTATATGTGTGTGGGTGTTGGGTGAGGACTTGGGTGTGACAACACTTTTGGTCAAATACTTGCTAACTTTCACTCTCTGGACTCACAAGTAAAGAAAGGTACTAGAGAGGTGCTGGTGCTTAAGGAACCGTACCCTAGCAGCAGTCACAATCTTCAGTAGGAGAAAAGGAGAGAAAGAAAATTACAAAAAATGACTCTTCACTTTTCAGACATGGCTTGCGTCCCCTCTTCGGAGAGTATTCTGCTTCTTAGCTTAAAATGATTCAGTTTTTCTCATCTGATTTCCCAAATCCATTCCAGCATTAAAAAAAGTTACATGTCACCACCACTCCAAATACATGATGTGGAGATGCCGGTGATGGACTGGGGTTGACAATTGTAAACAATTTTACAACACCAAGTTATAGTCCAGCAATTTTATTTTGCTGGACTATAACTTGCTGGAAATTGCTGGACTATAACTTGGTGTTGTAAAATTGTTTACAAAACTCCAAATACACTGTGTGATAAGAACTCCTGGGATCACAGTGATTATGTACAATCATTCATTCAGTGTACACTCTATTATCTGATCAGCTCACCACCATTTTCATAGGTTCTGTTTGTATTGGGAGTTACTATAGAAACTATAAGCACATTATAATGTTCAATGCCTTTTCACTCTTGTTAATAACTTTGTTAGGCTTGATTTTACCTGGTGAGTGTCATGTGAAAAGAAACCAAATTATCATGAAATTCAAATAATGTATTAATCAATTAGCTTTCAGAATATTAACTTATTATATGCTTATGAGTCTTCACAAATTTTGTTTCGTTCATTAATTTGTTTTATCCTGTATGTTCTATAATTACAGATTTTATAATCGTATAAAGCAAACTCTATTTAGAAGAACAATCTATTAACGAGTGAATTGAGAATCTTGCCTTGGCAATTTTTGCTGGTTCCTCCATAAATCAAATATAAAATTCAGTAGGAGTCATCATAATAATTTATATGTTGACAAAGCAAATATTTTACCGTATTTTGTCACAGGGTTAACATCAAAAGTCTGGTCAATGGATTGGATACTACATGCAAAATATTAGTTATATTATCTGCTCTCCCAATGGTTTTATTGGTAAATGCTCTGACCAGTATAATACTGAGCCATACAGACCACAAAGATTCAGGTTCAATCCTCGCTCTGTGCTGAGTTAGCTGATCTCAGCTAGAGTGGAAATCGGGGTACAGTTTGGCATCAGAACACCAGAATTAGGGAAGAAAATCGGTCAGGATTCCTGTCCCTGATTATTATCCAGTAACTGGAAAGTGCCTGTGTGTGTGTGTAAATAGGATTGGCCTCATGTGTGATGACCCCAGAGATCATATTGTGTGCCAGTATACAAAATCTAGGCTCCTTCATAAATAATGGTCACTTGGTTGAAGTACTGAAGGCAGTCATTACCCTGTACTCCAGCATGAGGGGGGAAAATAAAACATTTAGCAGATTTTCGATGTTCTTGCAATAAAATTGTGGTATTTTAAAATATTATTACAGTGAGTAGTGTTGAGTATTATTTCTAGTAAATACTCCAAGCACTGTGGGAGAACCTTCACCACACGGGCTGCAGAGGTTCAAGAATGCATCTCATCACCACCTTCTCAAAGGCAATTAGGGATGGGCAATGAATGCTGGCCTTGCCAGCAACACCCACATCCCATGAACGAATTTTTAAAAATACCAGACCAATTTTCTGAATGCACTCTCCTCGTCCCTCAGGAGTGAGCCCCATGATTTTCCGTCCATCATGAGCACACTTGTGATTTCCCGACATGTGCTCCCGGTGGGTGAGGCTCTGGGTTGGGAGCTCGCATTTAAAAAATTGCCTAATATGAAATGACATCATCTCTGGGCTGAAGCAGGTTTATTTCGATAATATAATAAATAATTAGTTTTGATCTGAAAGGAGGGAGGGAGAAAATTTATGAAAAAAATTAAATTTAAATTGACATGCATAGTCTGCCATGTTGACTTTACTTTTAGAACAGGAAAATTAGAACATTAATTCAATTGATGATATAATTGTTCTGCAGGTACAAATATATGATTAACATTTATCATGATTTATTTGTGGAATAAGAATAGGAATAAGTATTTCACAGAAAAGTACTGAAAATCCAAGCATTTATTAAAATGTGCAAATAGAAAAATCATAAATAGACACTGCGAGCTGAATGGAAAACATTTTATCAGTTAGCGAATGACACTCAGGCATGGTCGGCATACAGGAGCAGATAGGCAGCAAGCCCAGAAAAGAAAAAAAAATAGGAAAAGAAATTACACGTAAACTGTACATTACTTACCATCAAAAGTCAAATAAAACTTTCCTCTATCAAACCATACCAAGGAGGGTTGATCATTCTCTGCATGGTTAGGAGATGAAGCAGGATGGGAGGATTGAAAGCAAGGGAGAGAGAAGGACACAGTGTGAGTCACACGGAAAGTCCATCACTCATAACATGGAGAAGGCAGGGTGCAGAATCAAAGCACTGAAACCATCGCTGTGCAAAGAGGAGAGAATCTACAGTGTTACTGAAGTGACAAGCTTGTCTTTAACTTCTTTGTGAGCATTTCAGCTCAAGTCCGATATAAGAGTGAGCACACTACTTGTGTTTTCCAAATTTGGTCAGTTGTAGTGTCCATTACTACACTTATAATCTGTACAAAAGGTTGGAAGAAGTTGCTTGAATATAATGGTTATGGTGGTTGGAAACCATTTTTTGAATGGCGATTGTTATAGTTTGGTCGATCAGTGAGAAAACTTGTGCCAAAATTGTCTGAAACTCTGAATTTATCTGAAAGCCATTGAACAGATTTCATCCAATCCTTTTAGAGATACAGTTAATTCAAAAGAAACTAAGTTATAAAGTAATTTTTTGAATCTCCGTGTTCCCTTGAGCTCCTGCTGAAACTCCAAGTGTTAACTGATGTATTTTAGTTTTATTAGCTTTTCTATTATCAATTATATTTTATGATGACTTGCTGCAGTTATAAAATATGGAGGATGTTGAGTTTTCATATTTTAAATCTCAGCCTGCATCATCTGAAGAAACTTAAGGGTGATCCTGGAAAAATGCTACAGTGCCATGTAACAATGCCCAGACTAAATAATAAGAATGATCATAATAAATATAAGTAATAATGAGAATGTAGATGACTTTCAAACTAATGTAAAATATTATAAAATAATAAAATATTATTGCCGTTGCATTTTTGGCCAGTTTGGTTATGACACACTGCTGTTAATAGAATCTCAATTCAACTCCATTGATTGCATGTAAACTTGTTACAAACAGCATAGAAGAGCTTGAACTAAAAGTTGGTTTGGTGGACACTATCTCCCCCCCACCCCAAATTTACAGAGGCAGTTTTAACCTAACCTGCTCGTCAGGAAACTGACGGGATTGGGTGCAATGCTAGGTTTTACACCCCGCCCAATATTACTCTTCACTGACACAATGGAGAGTAAAAATCGGGCGGGGTGTAAAACCAGCGTTGCACCCGATCCAGTCAGTTTCCCGTCGGGCAGGTTAGGTTAAAATGACCCTGTACGTCTCTAATTTTGTGATATCAACTTACAAATAATTCTTGCAATTTATCCTCCTATTCTGACAAGGGTTCAATACAGTCACATGCAACTGTTGCTCTATTAGAAAAACTTTTGCATGGGCCTATCAAAACAAGTTGCTGCGATTACCCATTAATTGCCGATCATATTCAGAAGGGCCACAGGATGGCTGGTGCCAAAATGGACAAGAAATCGCACTGGTGAAGCAAAAAAAAGGGAGCTTTATTCTGCATCTAACTGTGTTTTACATGACCTAGGAGTGCTTGATGCTGACATGTGGTACCTGAAACAGTAAAGCATTCTATTTCCCAGCAATAACAAGTCCAAAATTCATTAAATAGATGGCCACGCATAGTGGCCTTCTCCTGTGAGTTATGATGATCTGGAATGCACTACTTGAAAGGTTTGCAGAAGCAGATTCACTAATAACTTTCAAAAGGGAATTGGATATATGCTTGAAAAGAAGAAATTTGCAGGGCTATGGGGAAAGAGTAGGAGAGTGGGACTAATTGGACAGCTCTTTCAAAGAGCGGGCACAGACACGGTGGGCCGATTGGCCTCCTCCTATGCTGTATGATTCTATGATTCTATAGCAGGTAGCAGCACATACAGAAGGACAGAGGAGGGTCATCTAACATATGACCCGAGTTGTGACGAAAGGTCTTCGACCTGAAATGTTAACTCTGTTTCTTACTCCACAGATGCTGCCTCACTTGCTGAGTTTTTGCAGCATTTTCTGTTTCTATTTTATATTATGTAACATATGACCCCGACACCTTAAGAGCAGAGGGACCTGGAGATTCTTGGAGTGGATGCAATAGAGAGGATTGGGGAGGGTAAGGTCAGAGGCCTCCCCCCAAATTCGTGGATAGCATCACTGTTTGTCATTTTTTAAACTCCTAACTCAATCACCCATTCGCTGCCTTGTACACAGGCATACGCTAAGCACAATACAGCAGAAAGTCTTGCAGTGTATACTATCTTTCAAGAGGCATTTTATGTCCAGCTTTATAAAATACGTTCTTCTTCTGCTCCTGTAGTTTCCCAAGAGGAGAAGATGACAGAGGCCAATGCAGTCTTAATGGAGCATCTCAGCATCCTGCACCATCCACTCCTACAATGGCAAGCAGCATCCCTCAAACATCCACTACTGGAGGAGGAGGGGGGAGTTAATTTGTGAGTTACAGGAGGGACTATTTGATGAAGCACAGAGTACCAGCAGTCATCCACCTCATTTCATCCTCCCACAAGGGGAAACACATTAAATACGGCTGCACCACACACTGTAAATGTTAATAAAAGCTATCACCTGACAGTTCTTTTGGTAGGAGGCAGATTAAAGCAGTTGGGAGAAATGCTATTTTATTTATGGACTTTTATATACAATTGGGGACAATGGAGGTGCTGTTTTATTTGGCAACGGTATCAGGAACACGTGCAGAAGGTCAAATGTCAGAAATGCATGGAATCTGGTCATTTAGCCTGATGTATTGCTGGATGCTGGTAGGTGTTGCTCAATTGGAGGCAGGGAGAAGAAAAGGTGGCTCCAAATCATATCATAGCGCTGTGAGGAATCAACAGAAGAAAATACAAAAAGTCCAGCATCCATTACATGATTCCAAGGGGGAACCCGAGGCAAAAATTGTACCACAAAGTAATACGGATGAAGAAGAGAGACATTTTCCTGTATATTCCGTAACAGGAAAGGAACAACGTGAAATTGTGGTCCCCCTCAGGACAAAAGGTATTAAAGGGCACTTCACAGCACTCTGTCATTCTCACCAGCTGCTGCACGAGCCAGCACAGCTACACCTACCTCAGAATATTTGCGTCATGAGCTGGAGGAGGTAGCACGGGATGAGTCACAGTGCATGCACGAGGAGGAGCAAGTTTTGATGACAATAAATGAGCAGGTACCTGCTGGCTGGAGGTCCAATTCAGTTTCTTTCTCAACTGCAGTGTCTAGAGATTTGGGCCTCATTGGACCTGCTTATAAAGAGAGATTGCTGCATGAGCAGGAACATCTAAAGGACTAACTTGAACATGTGCAGAAACAGCCTGTAAAGTCTCTCTATTAATATGGAGCAATACGTTAGCCTCATCTGTGCAGGAAGGAGTCGCTGAGGACTGCAATCTACCATGAAGCATCTGGCATCTGCAGTGGAGTCCCCAGGTCCTAAGCGTAGCCAATCTCTCATGAATATTCACCCTGCTCCTACGTAGATCTCAGGCTCCAAGCTACAGCAAGCTCCCTTGTCCAATTTTTAGACATGTTGCAGGGATTGGATTGAGAAATCCTTGAGACATGGACTCACAGACCTCAACACTGTGCAAGGGTTCGCTTCCACATAGATCTGTGGACATCCTGAGGGAGTATCAAGCTGCAGGGGCTTTCCTGGAGAAGGCACAGGGTTCTGTCTTTAAAAGCAATGCCACACTTAGCCCACGCTGCATCCCTGTGCAAGCGACAATAGATATACCAGAAAATGGACAGAATCAGCCAGCCACAGTACTGGTGGCCGTGTCTGCATCAGTTTCAGGGCCCTCTGAGGCACCACCACAAGGAACAGTTCCCACTAAAACCTGAAACCAGCCACTACACTTACTCCTGTTGGGGAATCACTTAGAAGTCTCAGGATAGGAATTAAAAGTCACACAGGTACATACTAAGGGGAAGCATCATGGGAAAAGACATGTAACATCACTGACATACATAATAGGTGAATAAATTTGTAGCAATTTATTCGAACTTTGTCCAGAGTTTCATTCTTATTGTGGAGTATAAAACAGAAGCACAGCAAATGCTAGGCATTGATGGCAGTTGAGGAAGTGCAAAGCACAGTGTTGCAGAAGGCACTTGGAGCCTCTTTCTTGGTGCTATTTGAACAGCAAGGGTTCGTTAAAGGGGAACTCAAGACACTTGCTTGAACGTCTTTTAGATGAGCACCTGATGCAACAGGCTTCCTGGTTGCATTGGTGTTTCTGTAACATCATCTTCTTGGTCAGTGCCTGCAACTTGCTCTGGCCCTGATTGCAGATTGGCCTTCTCCTTCGCCATGGTTAGGCCTCTTTGCATTACAAAATGGTGGAGCATCCAGTAGATGAAATTGGTGATCTTGGAGACTCTAGTGGGGCAGTTCTGCAAGGTGCTCACTGATCTTTCAAGTCATGTGTGCTGCTGCTTCAAGTGCTCTATGGTATGCTCTATTATGATCCTGGTAGCATCATGGGTCTCGTTGTTTCTATACCCTGCTTCTATCTATTGCTGAAGCAAAGGTGTCATTAGTCATGGTTGAAGAGGGTAGCCTTGGTCTCTGAGGAGCTGTCCTTGCAGGCTGCCTTTGCCTTCAAATAAACCTGTTACAGATGATTGTTTTAAAAGGAAAGCATTGTGGTGGCTGCCTGGGAAGCTGCCATTTATTTGCATTGTCACCTGACTGACTGCATACTGTTAGAGTCAAATCATTTTTTATTCTTGTAGACCATTTCATCGAGCCCAGGGCCTGAATGACTACATGGCGCCATCAATGACCTCCTGTGTTTTGGCAACTTTTGTAGTGTGATGAAATTGAGGAACTGTGTCATTCTGCTGTAACTATTTACTGGGCAAATGGACTGATATTGTAAATGTCTTCTGTGCCAGCTGGAAAGCAGTGGAGGCATAAAAGTTGAAGGTGGTGATTTTGACTGCCCCTGGCATTGCTGTTCCTACAGTGGAGGTTGGTTACAGGTCTCATTGCAACAGATGGCACAGCTCTGAAAGTGGCTGCCTGCTGAACCTGAGTCAGGGGAGGCAATATTTCTCTGTCTAAGTAGATATGGTTGGTGGCATAATGGTTGGTATATTCAGTCTGCCTCTGGGATAATCTCATCTCCCTAGAAGACCTTCTTTATTGTTCTTCATCCTGTGAAAGAGGAGCACTGAAAACATTCCCCATAGCTCACAACTAAAAGGCAGAGAAATAAATTAACAGTGTAGCTTTAAACAATCTGTTCCTGACAGGCGATAATCTTGTTGGTCTTTAATGGACATTGGAAATGAGTGAGCATTGGGAGCTGGGCGAGAAAATGGGAAAATCACAGGGTGGCTTATTATACCCTCATTTGCATAAAACCTACCTTGTAATTACCCTCATTTGCATAAAACCTACCTTGTAATGAAGCTTTCGTACAATCTCTCAAGAATGCTCAGTGTAGTTAATAATTTTGCGCTATTTGCAGAATTAATGAATGTTAACTTGCAATTTTTCAGCTCCCACTCAGCCAGTTCCAGCCAGCAAAGTCATTGGCAGGAATTTCTAGGTATACTGCACAATAAAGCAGGACCAAGGGTATTAAGGGATATGGAGCCAAGGTGGGTAATTGGAGCTCGGATACAGATCAGCCACAATCTCGATGAGGAGCTGATTGGCCTACTCCTGTTCCTTTGTACCATTGTGTGGTGATACTTTGGCCAATCAATCTCAAATGATCAAGATCTTTTACCTTAAAGTTCAGTCTTGCATCAGGCTTACATTAAAGATCATGCTACCTGAGAATAATTTCAAATTTTAGTTTAGGAAGGCATCTAATAATCAGAAGTATATGGATGCAAGAAAGAAATAACTTATTTTTAATTGATGCTTTTCATATCCTCAGGATGTTCCAAACAACTTTAGAACCAATGGATTACTTTTATGTTGCAATCAAAGTCATTGACTTCAAGAGGGACATCAGCTGATGTATTGGGCCGAGTTTCCTCTTAATTAATGCCATTAAACTGATGTAATCCAGGCAGAAGAGGAACGCTGTTCTACTGGTTCCCCAGCACCCAACACCACTTCTGGGATTTCTCACCCAAATATGGACAGGTGTATTGTAATTAGATGAAAATAATGGAAATACACCATATGACATATTTTCTGTCATTTTGTGCCAAAGCAACACTGGGTGCAAGGAATGCCATGCAGTTCTGTGATCCAGATTTACTATGGGCCATAGAGAGGGGATTTAAAAGTTAAATGGCCCCTTACCTAGTGAAATCAATCACCTAGGTAAGACAAAGGATTTGAAATAATTTAGTTTAAATAATTCTTATTACTTCTGCTAGCACCACCAGCCTTGCTATACTGTGGCAAATGCCGCAGCAATTTCCTTTTCCTCACAGGTGGAAACACTGCTGGAGCCCGCCCAAATTATTCAAATTACCTTGACCCTGGAAATTAGATAGAGACGGAGGCGCAGGCTCCACCATTGTGGAAAAGAGGAAAATGCACCAGACTTCATCCTGATCATCTCAAGGATGCTGCTCTGACAATATTCACCACTCTTAAAATGAACCAAGTATCACCTTGGCTCATCTGATTCAGAAGGTTATGGGTTCGAGCCCCACTCCAGAACTTGAGCACACAATCTTGCTGGCATGGCAGTGCAGCCCTGAGGGAATGCTACATTGTCAGAGCTTCCCCCCTTCTTCTTCCTGCTTCTCCTATGTCCTGGTAGCAGTTTCCGGGGGTGTGCCTGGGCTACCCCAGAATCCCACCCAGTTCATCTCAGATGGGCTCAGCAGGACCTAGGGTGCTGAGAACAGGCATAGGTCCTGTTGTGGACTTAAAGTGAAGAAGTCATCTTTTCTGGGATTGATTGCTGTTTTCGAGGTGCTTCTTTGCCTCCTGACTGGAGGCTTTAGAATTTTATGGACATTGGGTGCCCACCCCTAATATTTAAATGACTCCATCCCTGGGATTTGGGATGAGTCATCTGTAGAGTAAATCAATGGGTGGAAGTTCCTCTTCCTGTTCTTTATAAAAACAATTGAAGTCAAAACAACTTGCATTTATATAGCACCTTTAACATCATAAAACATCCCAAGGAGCTTCACAGGAGTGTAATCAGACAAAAATGAGACACCGAACCAAAGAAAGAGACATTAGGACAAGTGACCGAAAGCTTGATCACAGAGGTAGGTTTTAAGGAGCATCTTAAAAAGAGTAGAGAGAAGTGAAGTGGTTTAGTGAGTGAATTCCAGACCTTAGGGCTTAGATAGCTGAAGGTATGCCCGCCAATGATGGGGTGTAGGAAATTGGGAATGTACAAGAGGCCTGATTTGGAGGAATGCAGAGTTCTCGGGACGGGACGGGGGGGGGGGGGGGGGGAGGGGGGCGGGGTTTATAGGGCTGGAGGAGGTTACAGAGATAGGATATAATCCACCTGAGAAATATTCCAGCACCAATGTGAAAGGCTAACCAAAGCTTCGAAATAAGGGGAGAGTATTTGCTTTGACCAACAGACACAGAGTGCATATCAGAAAATTGCGCAATCTCCAGCCCATCAATTTTTCCATCCGTTAATTTTAATGGATGCAAAATCACTGGCTGCGGTGCACAATTGCCCAATATGGTATCCTGACATATGCCAGGATCAAAGTAGAAAATCTCCCCCATACATTTAGTGCAATTCCAATTTAGACACTCCTCAGTTTGCATGATATTAACTCTTTAATAGACTTTAACCGGAATAGAATGATTTGCGTAAGCACTGATTTAGTGATATTAACATACAAACTTTGCGATGATACCTGTTCTTATTTATTGAAAAATATCTCTTGCTACTAGGTTTGAAATTTGCTTTAACAAGAACTGGTTGTAAGTTGTTCCAAGTGGATTCCTAATGAGACTGTAGAGGAAGTTGGAAGGTTGGGATTCTTGTCCTCCACTTGGTTTATTTAGAAATCATATCAATAAAATTTCAAACTAAAAGGCACCCTTTGGAAAAGGTTACCAGACTTCGGAACATGATATCTTTTGGCAGAGCACAATGCATTAGAGTAATTCAGTATTTAATTTGACTATTAGGGTTTTTCTTCCAACCTTTTCCCCTTCTTTCCTGCTTTCCAAAAGGTAACTGTTGCTGTGTACAGTTTTTTACACATTGGCAGCCCTCTAGTGTGAGCCGATATGTTAAATGTTGGCAGGCTGTTCCATTGGGGGGTGGTGGTGGGTTATGGGGAGGGGGGGGGAGGGGAGGAAAATCACAGCTGAACCTGATCCTGTCATCATCTGATGACTACACACAAGCACTACATGCGGATCACTGGAAAGTAATCTGGTTGATTAATCCTCTCCCTGGCTCAAAGACACTAATACTAATTGCTGTTAGGGTTATTTTTGTCGTTAAAGCACTTCTAAATTGTATATGAACTGCAAATATTGTTTAACTCTAGGTCTGTAATTGTCTGGTATATAATAAATGATTCTTTTCTTTTAAAGCCATGGTTTACGCTTGCAGTTTCTTATTAGGACAAAGAGCAATTTGAATTAAATATAACATTTAAATCGTGTGGAGATAAAAAAAGGCATTTCCCCAAATTAAAGAATAAATTCACATTGCGTCTTTTGTCCCTACAAGGTATACTCTATGCATAACAGTTCGTGATGATGGTAATCAGGGTATTGAAATCACATGGATTTAGTAAAACACTGAGAGGATGGAAAGACAGGAAGAATCAAGGAAAACTCCTGGAATCTATTAAAGCTCATGTATGGTATATCCAGGTGATAGTACAAGAGCAACACTGAGATCATTCTTATGATCATCAGAATTCTAAATGAGAATAGTAATAACACAGAGGATAGAAAGACAGAGCAAAATGAGAGAGGGTGGAAGAACAGAATGGAAACAGCAGAATAACTAATTATATTAGCAGAGAATTAGGACAGATTAGAACTAAAGAGACTTAGAAGGTAGTACTGGCGCACAATAGGAAAAGAGAAAAACATGGGAGTGAATATAAAGACGTGAGTATAACAGTAAGGGAGCAGGCAAAGGTTTCATGCCTCGTTATGCTGACTGAAGGAGTGGGCGATACAGAATTCATCTGGTTTCATCCAGGATTGGCCAAAGCAGTCACCAGAATTCATGGCAGTTTTACTGGCTGTAAATTACAAACTCCCTCATATTGATCTCATCCTGTAATGAGCAGAGCGCATGCACAGATCACTGCTGCACCATCACTCTCAAAAACTTAGGTTCTCTTGAGCTTTAGTAGCCATTATTGTAAATTATCTTTTGCTCCCTGCAGGTGTTTCACAGAGCCTTCCAAAAGTGGGGAGTTTGATTTAAAAAAAACATGAAACACAAAACCCCACATAAATCAATTCCTGCAAATTAAGATGAAGGGTCAAGGGAAATTTTTTAAAAGTTTGCAAAATGATTGTTAAAATGGAACGTCTTGCCTTTCCTGCCATAGGTTGTATTTTGGAACAGATACACTGGAAAGATATGTTAGAAATCATTCCTTTGATGAGATCTACGAACATTTTACAAACATCACATAAATCGGATTAACACTTAAATATGATTGGAACTCTCCCCCAATGGCAATGCTGCATAACGTGGTGTGATACTGGGATCCAGGTTCAATTTGCAGTCTGTGCTATGTTAGCTGATCTCAGCAAGGACAGTGGTAGCAGTGCTACGAATGGCCACAGTCCCTCCTGAACAGGCAAAACAGAAGGAATTTTCTTTTAAAACCCCTCTGGATATCACCGTGGGGTTGTCTAGTGACATGTAGAGGAGCAGGAATAAATCTCAAAGTCTATGTGGGTAAAATGAAAAGATTATTTAATTTTTTCTCTCCTTTGTTTTTCCATCACTTTTCTCTCCTGAAGATGTTGATTCCTTGCTGGGTTGTGGCTTCTACAGGTGCTGTGTTGCCCTCACATTCTTTAAGTATGAGCCCATACGGTGAGTGACGAAAGTATATTTGATCATAGGAGGGCACCAAAGATGTCAACACATGCACTTCCCTCGGGGTCACTGGACATTGAGCAGGTGTGAGAACCCTGAATGAATTTCCTCTTCTTAACCCAGGAGTACTGAAGCCATTTTTTTTTAGTAACCCTTACTGCTAGCATGGCTTAGATCAGTTAACTTAACACAAACCAGGGATCAAAACTTGGACCTTCCTGATCTGTGTGACTTAAGTACTCATTACTTTAGCCAGCTGAGCTTTCGAATGAGCTCTTAAAAAGACTTTGAAAGTATGGGCATTAATACATCTAACAGAATTAAATCAGCTCCCTTCTCACAAGACCACCCTTACACTTTTAACAACACAAAACACACATGATTTTGATTTTAAATGCATGTTAAACCAAGTGGTTGAGGTAGTTTCTAATATTTAGTAGCAGCGATTACTCAGTAAGATAAATTCTAATCAGTTCGTCAAATTATACGATGTAATCACAGAAGCCTGCCGACTGTTACTATCTGCCATGATGTTCCCCCCCACCAGCATATTCTATTTAAATTTAAGAAACCAGTAAGTTTCCATATATTACACAAAATAATCATTTCAGAGTGTGTTCAGAAGCAGCAACAAATCCTGAGGTTGAGATAATGTTGATAAGTGGCTTGCGTTTTGCTCTTGCTGTTTGTGATATCATCCATTGATGTCTTGCTTCCTGGGAGCAGGTGGTTTGCCTTTACCTGCAGACTGCCACCTTCCAATTTTTTGCCAACCTCTCCTGTAGGTGCTGAATCACAATTGGTGATGGTTGCCCTCGGCTACCTTTTTTGAATGGCCACTCTGTGTGAGCCCAAACAATGAGTATCAACAGGCTATTCGATGTGAGGGCTTCACGGCCGAGAGTGATTCTGTCCTCACCAACACACACACACACACACACTTTCTAGCAAAAGTCACTGGATAGCGATCAGGAGTTGAAGGCCAGGCTCAATTCCACCCCCCTCATTTAGCCCGGGGGTGTTCAGGCAAATTGTGGCAACCCTAATGCCACCCAGCTGAGATCAGCTAACTCAGGACAGACTGGGATCAAATGTGTAGTTAACTTGTAGCAATTAAGAACTGTTTGCATATCATATGTGTGTCTATTTTGAGCTTGGACGTTTGCAGCAGCAAGGAAGGAGACAGCCGTTTCCAAAAACCTTCGAAAATAGTTTCCTGAACTCAAACAACAGCATTTGGTGCATGTTGTAATGCTCTATTGTCACATAAAGAAAGGTTAAGGAGAGTCTTTTACCGACTGTAGGGGTGGTGGCAGCACTCAGTGAGTTAGTCGAAGATATGGAGGAAGTGCTTTCTGCTCGAGCTAAAGGTGCTACTGGTGGAGGACTAGACGAGTGTATCGGAGGACTAAAAGACCTGGACTGTAAAACATAAAAGAAAAAATACCTGATTATAGAATTGCACCTTACTGCAGGTCAGATCACACATCATCACTCTGAGTTTCAAAAGAAACAATTCATCATTTACAATTTATAAGCTGCATATGCAAGACACAAACAGTGAAACTCTTAATGAGCTTGAAATTATACAAATTTTCCCTCCTATTTTCTATTGAAGGTGCTGACTTATGTGCAGTGCAGTTCTGTCACTGCTGGCAGCCCTCTAATGCCTCATCAAGTGGGCATTCTTCATATGTGAGACAAGACAGTGAGTGTTTGCAGGTTATTTGAGTGTGGTGGGCATCACATCCAAGCCCAATCTTGTCTTTATCTAATGCAGGGAAATCACTGGAGAGCAATCAGGAACAGAAATGCTGGCTGAATTTTTACCCTAACTAAGGAACAGTTGGGCCAATTTCCTCCCTGCTGCCACTCCAGCTGAAATCAGATAACCCAGCATGGACCATCAAATGAACCTATGACCATCTGGTGCACAGGGCAAATTATTCACTGTGGTGAAGGGTTCAAATACTAAGGGTCATAAGTCAGAAATTAGGAAGTTAGTTGTAAAAAGAGAAGTCAGGTGGAACTCTTTCTTCCAAAGGATAATACATTTATGGATGAAGTTACCAATGTAAATGGGTTTGAAATAATTAGATGGATATACAAAGATTGAGGGATAAAAAAAAGGCCAAAAAAGAACCTCAGGCCCTTAAAGCGGTCTCCATTGCACATGAAGCATCACTTAGACGCATTTCAGATGGGCAAAAAGCACACCTAGCCTCATCCTAGTCTAAGCGTATAGAAAACCAGACTGGGTTTACGCACTGTAAAATTTAAATGAAACTTGAGCTCATTTTAGGCTGGTCTAAGAGGCCCAGTGAAATCTTTCATTTGGTTCTAAGGTAGCACAGATCCAGCTATATGGATCTGAGACAGGTTTTCCTCCTCCCCCTGCATTTTCTGCCCCTGCAGCAACAACAACTTGCATTTATATAGCGCCTTTAACATAGTAAAACGTCCCAAGGCGCTTCACAGGAGTGTTATCAGACAAAATTTGACATCAAGCCACGTAGGAGATATTAGGAAAAGTGACCAAAAGTTTGGTCAAAGAGGTAGGTTTTAAAGAGGAGAGAAAAGTAGAGAGGCAGAGAGACTTAGGGAGAGAATTCCAAAGCTTAGGACCTGGACAGCTGAAGGCATGGCCGCCAATGGTGGAGCGAAGAAAATCGGGGATGCACAAGACGACAGAATTTGAGGAACGCAGCGTTCTCGGAGAGCTGTAGGGCTGGAGGAGGTTATAGAGATAAGGAGGTGTAAGGCCATGGAGGGATTTGATCACAAGGATGAGTGTTGCTGGACTGGGAGCCAATGTAGATCAGCGAGCACAGGGGTAATGGGTGAATGGGACTTAATGCGAGTTAGGATACATCATGCACCATCATAGCAAGCAGTTATAGTGATGGGAAAATATACCCTATTTTGTTGTTGTTAATGTATTAGTAATACAAATGATTTTTGAAGTTTTTTGGTCTTGATGTACTATTTTAAACTTTCAGATATATGGGTCGAATTTCATCCCAGTTTTCAGATGGGAAGAGAGTGGTAGCGCACACAAAATTTACTCCTGGCCCCATAAAAATAGACATGCCTGATGCCTGAACCACCGCAGCCCTCCTACGGTCTGATGAAAAGGGTCACACCAAATTCGGCCCCATTATCTCAAAGTAATTAATCAGGCAACAGTGGTCCAGGAATGCAATGTGTGTGAGTAGGAGATTGGAGGCAACTGCAGATTAAAAATCAGAGCTGTGAGTCAATGCAATCTACAAATTATACATTAATGAAGCATGTTTTGGGGGGGGGGGGCAAGAACTATGGATCATTATAATACACAGCCCGATGCCATGACTGTAGCTCTAACCACATTCCTGTGAAGAATGGACAGTCCAGCCTATTTTTGGAGGTTGTCGAAAAAGAATTTTGGCTTTGAGTAAGCCATCATCATCCAGTCCACTGGGCTGCGTGACTCTGGGCCACACAGAGACCAGGTACAAGAGATGGATTTTTCTCTGCAGCATCCAAGTAGGACATTTAATATCCTCTTTTTGTTACATTTCCAGTAATATTTTAATTACAATGACTATGACAATAACACACCAAAACATACCATGTCAGTAACTCCAGGCTTTCCAGAAGGCAGTTTAGGCCGTGATTGAGGGCGAGGTGGTGGAGGAGGAGGAGTGTTACTGGTCACGCCCGATGGTGTTGCTGGACGGGCAGGAGATGAAGAACCTAAAAATAAGTAGACATGGTTTTAAATTTTGCAAATCACAGGGGGAAAAACACTCAACATTCATCTACTTTGTTTTCTGAATTTCCAACAGTGATTTGACAAATATGATTCAGGATGATCTATTTGTACAGTCACCTTTAGCTCACTGTTGCATTGGGCCACAAAACATTATTTAGTCTTATAATTCTTCCGTTAATATTTCAATTACAGGAGGAACAATTCAAATTGCTAACAATTCTGTCAATGGGCACATTCACTGTATTCCCTAAAAAGTTGATATACATGTTAGGCCATTTCTTTAAGTGTATGGTTACTATTATATTAATACTAGCACTTGTAATATTTTGCAGCTAGTTGCATAAAACACACCCATAACTGTTCTAATTAACACTAAAAGTCTTGACCAATAGAGTTTGCTAAAGGCACATATTTAACCAACAATACAAATCTTGTAGTACAAAAGCTTTTTTTAAAAAATAAAAATCTCCAATTTTCTCTACTCTCCCCTGAAGGTGCTGACTCCTGGGGCACAGTTCAAGGAGACCTTGCGAGCACTGGCCATAGTGGCCACTTTTCACGTGTGAGACTGGACAGTGAGCGTAAGTAAGCAATGAGATGGAGAGGGAGAAGGTTGGGGGAAATCGCAGCCACTGGACTATAATCATGAGTCGGAACCCTGGCTGATTTTCCCCTTTTCTAGTGCAGGTGAAGAGGCCACTTTTCGCTGCCCTGCTACGATTCTGTCTGAGATCAGCTAACTTGGCACACACCAGGGATTGAACCTTGGAGCCTACTGGTCTGTATGGTTCAGCTTAACAACAGGTGGTGCTCTTATCAATTGAGCAATCAGGGAGCTCCAAAATGCCTGTCTAAAGTTACTAATGAAATATTTACATTTATAAGCATTGTATAAAGCTCCAAGCTGCTTTTTTGACTTGATTAAAGAAATTTAGGGCATTTACCCTTAAAAATGAGCTGCAATTACACTAAACATTCATTCATAATGCATGAGATTTCCCTCTGTGAAATACAGAGAGAGTTTGGTCCACACAATATATGAATGGGTAAACACAAGTTTATTTTATGAAAGTGAACCAATACACAAGGGCCATAAAAAAGTCCTGCTTTTGACAATATAATCACACAGAAAGAAGTGAGACACACCCAAAGCTAAACCCAAAAAGGAGTTATCTACTAAAATATGGATGTCAAAAATGGAAGAATTATAATTTACAGGTAGAAAACAGGTAGGGCACGATATCATCACTGATTGGCTCCTTTTCCAGAATGCCAGTAAAAATTGGACACAAAGCCACCGTGCAAAAAAAAAATCATTTCTTTTCTTGGGCAGAATGTTAAATTAGGATGAGCATCATTGACATCATCTAAAGGGAATAACAATCAAAGTGCCTGTAACTTTTAAGAATTGAAGAAAATTATTTTTTTTCCTGACAGTAATGCATTCTCATTATTATTTTCTTCTATTTCCCTGTGTCTTCATTTAACAGACTATCTATGTGCGAGAGGGAGACGGATGACACTCCCAGATCCTGCTGCCCTGAAGCAAGCCACTATGTGGTGTGTGACTACAGCAAAAGTTGAGCCTCCTGTTTTCAGCTTGGCAAAGCACCTGGCCTCCCAACAGTGACATAATTGAGATTGTGGACTCAGCAGAGGGGAAAACAAATCACAGGGGCAGGGCATTCCACCATTCTGTGACACTGTAAAACGGTGCTGCACCCAGACACTGCGGTCCCTTTTAACTGGGGGCGGGCTCGGGGCAGGTGGGAGTGCGGAACGGGAAGGAAACCCCACAGGGAGCTCAGCGTGAGGCCCAAGCCATTTAAAATTCAGGGCCTCATTCAATTATTCCCGGACAGTCTCCCGCCCAAAATCGTCGGGAATACGTCAAGACCGACGGGCGGGAGCAACAATCGGGTCGCGAGCCCAAGGAGGCTGGGGACCCAAGGGAATGGCCCCCGGCATAAAGTTAGCACTGGGCAGGAGCTTTGGCAACTGATGCTGGGAGAAAGAAACAAGGCCAGGGCTGGGGAGACCCAAACATGCCTGCTCCTCCTGGCCCACAAGGATTCCACAGAAAAGTAATACTTTTTTTTAAACTTCCCTTAATCTCTTCTTGCCACTCTGTGACTCCTGCCATGGTTCAGCTGATGAGGTTGGCCCTGTGCCGACCTCCTGAATCCGGAAAATGCTGATGATGTCATTGCGCCGCAACTTTTCAATGTAAAATAGACTCCCACCTGCCGGGACGGGTGCCCTCCCCTGCCTGAATCAAGGCAAGTAAAGATGGTGGGGGGATGGGAACACATCGGAACGCAGTGTGAACCCCCACCCCCCCCCCCACCCACCATTTTAACCCCCTACCACCACGCAGTTGGGGAGAGGGCGGGAGTTAAAATCTACTCCACTGACTCAGGTTGTATTTCCAGGGGGGTTGGCAGCTCTCTGGTACCTTGCAAAATTGGCCAGTCTATATGGTGAGTGTCAGCAAACTATTCAACTGCTCAACTATTCAGCATTATAACTGAGCCCAATTATCACATAACTAAAAATAAAATTAAAAGCAAAAAGAGAAATGGATGCTGAAGATCTTTGTATTTCTTTGTGTTTGATTTTTGTAGGGTTTCCTATGGTAGATTCACTCTAGTTGGGCTCAGTTATAATGCTGTCCATGGTTGAATAGTTTGCTGACATTCACCATATGGACTCTAAAGCAAGGTATAACTTTGTCATTTTTTACCAGCAAGTACAATATTTTTCCTCTTATTTTACACCTTAATTTTAAAGCTGGCTTCAGCTTAGGACCAAACCTTTTCTGTTCTTTAATTTTCATTTTTTTTCTTCTCTCCTGAAAGTGCTGATGTTTGTTGTTCTTCATATGTGAGGTTAAACAGTAAGTATTGGCAGACTATTCAACTGTGCAGGGTATGAGAGTCAAGCCCAATATCCAAACACATGGGGATAATTTTAACTTTGGATGATGGTGTAAAACGAGCGATTTCGAATTAGCCATCCACTGTACACTCCGCCTGATACTGCTTTCTATTGAAGTCAATGGTAGGGAAAATCATGCATGATGCATAAAGGCCAGTCAATTTGGTATCACCTGTTTTACATCATTGCCCAAAGTTAAAATGACCCCCATGACCTTTTCAGCAGGAGTCACTGGATAATAATCAGGAGTGGGAACCATACCTGAGTTTTCTCCTTCCAGCCTAAGACAATTGTAGCAACTTATCTGTGATCAGCTAACTCAGCACAGATCAATCTGGAATTTACTAGTCTGTGTGACTCAGTACCACACCAGGCAATACAATTCCTCACCAAGTGACCAAACTTTTTCATTTCCATCCCCGTCATCAGTATTTCATGAAAGGAGATTGATATTGGTGGATTGATACAAACAAATAAAGGCAAAATGGAAGCTGTAGCATTGGGACAGAAAGCTTTATAACCATAAACTCTTGTTATGGTTATAAACCAATAAGGAAAATGTGCAGTCAGCAGGGCAGAGATCTGATCGAATTACACAACAAGAAAGGTTTGGGGAGAGGTGGTGGAAATTGGCTGACAGGAAGTTTCTTTGGAGAGGTGAAAATTGTAGCATTGTCAACATTCACCATTTACTCGTGCTTCATGCAGAACATTTACATTAAATCTCCTGCGTGAAGCATGTTCATTTAAAAAGCTTCTACAAATCACTGGACTCATGAGTAAATCACAAGCGTTGGTAATGACGACATTGTTGCACTCCCCCTCACTCACTGCGATCAATAAACTCAACACAGACCAGTGATCAAACATAGGACCTCCTCAGTCAGCATGGTTCAGTACCACAGCAGGTAGGGCAGTTACCCACCAAGCCATCGGGGAAGTCCAACTTTATTGTGGTTCTTGTGTTCAATTTATATTGATAATGCTCCACTGACAGCAATCGAGTGACAACGTGACATTAATATTATGTTATAATTATAAAGCAGTGAACTTTGCGTCTCCGATGACATCCAGCACTTGACTCTGTGAGTCCAGAGAGCTGCCATTGGAGGCAGCAGAAAACATAACCTCCATCTTATTGGCCCTCCAGTGAACTCAGTAAGGAGCAGCAGCACACAAAGAGGGGAGAGTGCCACTCAAAGTTTGCAGTTCTTCACAACAGCCCTGCTGTCCTAGCACCGTATCAACAATATAATAATGTGGGTGGATTGAATAAAAAGGGAATTTTACTGACCACAGGTGTATTCTGGTATATGTGATGCTTGTTTGAAAGATAAAAATCCAACCAATCTAATACCAGATTTTGTAAGGTTTATTTTTTAACCATAGCACCTCGTACAAATGGCAATGCTGTGTGTTTGAGCTATGGTAGTGAGAGTTACAAAATTATCCGACTGTGGGAGCATTACAGCTGAGCGTAATCCTGACCTCACCTGAAATTCACACATGCGGATTTTCCCAGCTGAAGAGTAGGGGAGGGAGGTCACTAGATAATAATTTGGAGCGGGAACCTCGGTTAATATTTCCTGTCCATGGCCTGGGGAGGTGGGGGGGGAGAGGGGATGTGGCCAATTATAGTACTCGTGCAGCTCAGCAGTGGTTCATTTATCAATTGGGCCAACAAAGGAAGCTTGGAAATTATACATATAAAACCACTTGAATACGACGCTCACAGTTTTCTTAATTCCTTGATGTGTTACTGACTCGGAACACACCACAGACTATATATTATCCTGTGTGTAAATACAAGAACCTGTCGGCCAGTTTCATTACAAAGGGTAACGGTAAAGTTGGGGGTGGGCGGGGTGAAATGTCACTACAGACTCATTGCTTTCAAAAGAACACAAAATAGCAGAGCTCAGCACAGAATGGAACAGCACAAATACAACAGGACAGAAGCAGGAAGAAGCTAGTCATGTTGCCGCCATTGAGGCTTCTTGCTGCAGACAGGCTTCAGTGTGGACATGCTAGTGCAGTGTTTAACCAAACACCACGTACCACTGCTGCTGGACACGCCACTGCCTGAACTGGGTCCTGGAGAAGATACCACTGTCCTGTAGGTAGGAGGTGGAGGGGGAGGGGGCGTGGTCTTTTGCCCCATAGCGAGCTCTTTCAGGGAGGAGGACGACTCGCTCTTTTCGCTCTTGACCAATGCCTGCTCAGAACTTTTTTTCTCACTCTCATCGTGGTTGAGAGGCACAGAAATACTCGGAGGGACATCAGTGGATTGCAGGCCGGTCTGAACTTCCTCTGGCTGCGGTGCAGAGACAGGCCTCTTTTCACTCAGAGCCACTGGTAAACCCTCGTCTCTGGCAGGTTGATCAGAGAAATCGATCCACTTGTTCTTCGACAGGACGACTCCGGATCTGGGAGATAAAACTGGGCCAAAAATATCATCCAGGTCACTGATAGACAACAGTTTGTCAGGCTGGGGCTCTGCTTCACCCTGGTCACTCCCTACAGTTCCATGGGCTGAATTCAGTAAAGGTTGCTGCGTTGCTGTATCAAGGTCTGACTTGGTGCCTTTCAGACTAGTGTGGTCTTAAGTTCAAAATTCAAGAGTAAAAAAAGGCAGGAATCAAAAGAACAAAAGATTAAACACAAAGTAAAACTCAAGAACATACATTCAGTGTTAAAAGACTGAAAAATTCAATATTAACAAAAAGGTAGATTTGAAACATTTTTTTAAAAAAATGGAAGTATTTTTTCCCCTGTCCTCTTCTGGAAGCACTGGCCCTTGCTGGCTGCCCTCTGGTACTTTGCCCAAGTGGCCATTCTTCATGTCTGAGCCTAGACAGTGAGTGTCAGCAGGTTATTCTACCATATAAGGCATGTCCTCACCTGACAGTCACACATGCACTTTCCAGCAGGGGTAACCAGATAATGTAGTGGAATCCTGGCAGATTTTTTACCCTCCCTAGAGGGTGCTGAATCCTTTGTAGCACTCCCACTGCCCTGACTGAGATCAGCACATCAAGGACTGAACCTGGCACTGTGCTGGTCTCCAGGGCTCAGTTCTGCACTAAGCAGTACATTTACTGACTGAGTCACTGGGGGAAAACTTCAAAATACATTTTTTTTAAAAAAAAGTTTGAGACAAAGGATTTAAGACGTAGCAAAGAAACCACATAGATTAAGTATTATAGAATTTGGAAAATAGTTTATGTAAAATTGTGAACTGAGAGATGCACAAAAAAGGCTGAAAATAAAAAGTTGAAAGATCCAGTCATTTATAATGAGATCGGTATTTCTCCATTTTTAAAATATTTTATTTTATGGCTATTCCACTGAAGTGGTTGTACAATAGGTAAATGGCTAATGACAGGCTGGCCATATTATCCCCAAGTGCTACAAAGGGTTAAACTACAAAGCCCTACCTGAACCCTCTGCTGAAGGTGATCCTGTGCGAGGTGGCGTGGCTGGAACATTTTTCGGAGGAAGTGGAGGAGGTGCTGGAAGGGGAATCCACAAAAAACAAGAAGTGAAATCAAAGTGAAACCATCATTTGTTGAGTTTTACACCATTTGAAGATCATTAAAAGAATAACCACACTTACAATCGATATATTAGAGAAAAAAAACTAATTTTGGCACTCAGGAAATCAGTAACACATCAGAAATCAGGTAAAGAGAAAACTTGCAATCACATAGCACCTTTCACCAATTTTGAAGTCTAGTCACTGTTGTTTTGTGGTCAAACATATCAGCCAATTTTGCACAAAGCAATCAGATGAATAACCAATTAATTTTTTTTGGTGGTCTTGGTCTCAGAACACCAATAGAAGTCCCTGCTCGCTTCGATAAAGTGACATGGGATCTTTCGCATCCATCTGAACAGGCAGATTTCACACTGCTTCAGAACCACACTGAAGAATCAACCTAGATTACATGTTCAAGTTCGGGAGTGGGGTTTGAATCCACAACTTTCTGACTCAGAAGCACAAGTACAATCACTGAGCTGAGACTGACACTTAAAGCCAGATTTCACTTGCTGACAAGCGTAAATGAAAACAGAGAGAAAAAAATTAAAAATGCACCTCCTCTGGTACTGTAATGGGTAAATGCACTTCCCACTGTGTAACTGAGTTGTACAGACCAGAAAAGATCCAGATTCATTCCCTGGAGAGCTGGCAACTATCATCCAATGACTCCATACGAGGGCACGGTGCTCCAGATTCTGGGGTCTGAGGGAGTGGAGGGGGTAGAGATCAGAGGCTTCTTCCAAGCTCAGGGCTAGTATCATCCTTTGCTTATTTTTCTTTCTCCTCCTTCACACTCATTCATTGAATGACATACTTTGTACTGCAGTAGCATAATGCATGGCTCCAGATATCCCTTTCTGTAGCCTCTGGGAAATGTTTAGTTCCCAGGTGCAATGGAGAGGAAAAAGGGGCAAACACCTGTTACATTGGGCTTCCTCTCCTTTTACATTGCTGTGGGGCTTCCAGGACTTTCTCAGTCAAGAGGCCCTGGGCTTGTGCTTAAATTAGGTGCAGGAGCAGGGTAGCTGTGAATATGAGGTGGGAAGAAACACCCTGGCCTTTCTAATTCACTTTCCCGTGCAACAGAAGAGAGTCCATTTTTAAAGGTGCCTGAAGAAGCTGCCATTAGGCCTTGTGCCTGACCCCATCTCAGATTTGAGGGGCCAGGTAGCAAGATAAGTGAGGCCAGAACCTCTCTCTTTCAGCCTCCACACCAATCTGTGAAGTTGGCTGTCAGTTCCACAGCTGCAGGCTTGAGAGGCTTGTAGCTTTGCCTGTTTTCCCGTTCCGTTCTGTTTCCTGGTGTAAGGTTCTTCCAGGAGATGGGTCTGCTCCAGTGGTGTGATCAGACAATGCTAATGACCTAGCCCACCAAAGTCAGGTGTCCCGCAGCCTGGATGGCACTGCACACTTTGGGTGCAAAGCATCTTTCAAACACCCAGGCAAAAGGAGTTTATGGAATATCGGGGCCATAATACCTTGCCATGTAAACTCTGTTTCAATGGCCACCATTCTACCATACATCTTCTCATTCTATGTTGGCCATCAGAAGGAGACCCTAGAGGAAAATGTCCACTTGTCTCCAGCATCTCACAGCATTCTGCATCACTCAGTCCAACAGTGGTAAGCACCAACACAAATTCTGTGTGTGTGTGTGTGTGTGTGTGTGTGTGTGTGTGCGTGCGTGCGCGCGCTCGTGAGTGAGAGAAGAGAGTACTGGATGAATGTCAATGCACCAGTGAGGGGGAGGAAGTGTAGTTGGCAGTGGAGGAGCAGAAATCTACTGGTCAAATAACCATTTGAGTTCAGGAATTGTGAACTCACAGGGCTTGCCTACAAAATGATTTGTATATCTGACATTTCAGAGAGTCATTTAAGAGTATGCTAAGCACCCTGCAAAGTCAGGGGTAACTATGGCATCCACAAACTGAATCTATGCAGTTACTCTTGACTGCTTAAGAGAAAGGCATTGCAACAATGTTCATCATTTGGTCAAAGCAAAGAACTGAGAAGAGAATGGCCATTCCAGGGCCATCTGCAGCCAGCCTCCAATGACAGAGGTCCTAAGCCTAGTCAATGTTTCTCTAATGAATGCTCTGACTGGGACTATAGCAGATTGCAATGGTTGGAATGGTATAATGGCATTCATTATTGGGCTCATGAGCATTTGGCGGAAGAGGCACTTAAGTGAAGGTATTGTTGATTAGAACCAGGTGATGCACAGTGCACAGCTGTGCAGGAAACAATGGTGGTGGCAAAGGAAAAGCAGGAACAAGTTGTTCAAAGGCCAGCTCATGCCAGCCCTTACCCGTTGAGCCCAGGGATCTGGATCTCATGTGTTCGGCTAATCACAGAATCATGGATACTTTACCAGACTAGTTGCAACAACTGATGGCTTGTGTGGAGGAGACCACTGCTGAAACCTCTTCTTCCAGTTTCGAGATGCTTGGGGACCACGTTGAGAGAATCCACATTCAAATCAGCATTGATGGCACTGGCCGATGCCATCAGTCTGCTGTCACACTGATCTGTAGGCCTGGTGAGACAGTGTCCAGTGGCAGGCAACATGGTTGGAGTTTGCTCAGATGAAGGTGCTATCTCTCAGAAGGACAACACATCTGTATTCTCACGCCGTCCCAATCCACTGACTGTATATGGAGCAGAAAGTGTGCAAGATCAGGCAGACCCAAAAGGAGCAGATGTGGTACATCTAGCACCTGGGCCAACCTGTGACTCAGTTAAAGATGGTATCAGGCCAAGCCTGGGTCCTGTCTCACAGAGAGACAGGACCCAGGCATCTCACTGACATCTGCCATGAAGGATGCACTGTTGTCAAATGGAAGCACTACGGTGATAAACAGTAGGCAGATACACACATCACTCTTAGAGAATAAAAAAAAATTGCACTAAAGTTAAACTCTGTCCAAAGCACATTCTTTCTATGATGTTCACTAATGTCTCAGCAGGTGAAAGAAATGGAAATCCTTGGTATTTTATTTTCAGCTAAAGGAAATGTAGTGACACATGGACTGAGACCTGTTAATACTATGGGTAGATGCAGGGCTTACAGGAAGGCCTAGCATCTTGTTAAAGCATTTTGGCTGTAGAAACTTCTGGCTCCTCCTACTTGGTTGTCGTGCTGGCTTTGGATGCTTCATGATTATACCACTTAGAAGAGCAATGATGTGTAACAAGCAGCAGACCATGATGATTCTGGAGATTTTGGCTCAGCTATATCGTAGGATGCCCCGTGATCTGGCAAGGTATCTGAAGCACTCATTAATGGTGCCTATGGTGTGTTCAATAATGATTCTGGTAGCTGCATGCACCTCATTGCATCTGTGCTTGGGTTAAGAGGATATCCATGGTTCTGGAGACGCCAACCTAACACCCTTTCTTGTGGGTCAAATAATGGGGATATAATGGACTGCCTTAAGATGATTGTTGCCTGGGAAACTAGCATCCATCTGCATAATCCTGTGCTGATGGTCACAGAAGGGATGAACTTTGACGGAGTGCTACCCTGTGCAGCTTATGAAGGCATAGCTGTTGGGTCCAGCAGCCTGTTAGGTTACTTGGGTGCCACCAATGATCTGCTGCATTTTGGGGAATCTTGGAAATATTAGAGGCCCTCTCATGTTATTGTCAGTTATCCATGAGGAAATTGCTTGCTCTGTCACCTGCTTGATATATCTGTACACTACAGATCTATACACAAAAGATCATTGTCTTTCAGATGAGACGTTAAACTGAGGCCCTCTTAGGTGAATGTATAAGATCCCAAGGCACTATTTCGAAAAAGAGCTGCGGAGCTCTCCCTGGTGTCCTGGCCAATATTTATCTCTCAACCAACATCATTAAAACATATTATCTGGTCATTATCTCATTGCTATTTGTGGGACCTGGCTGAATCCAAATTGGCTGCAGCGTTTCCTACATTACAACAGTGACCACACTTCAAAAAAAGTAATTCATTGGCTGTAAAGTGCTTTGGGATGTCCTGAGGTCATGAAAGGCACTAAATAAATGCGAGTCTTTTTTTCTTTTTACAGATTGACTGGCATTGTTAATGTCCCTGTGGCATCCCAATGGCATAAAAGTTAAGTGCTATGGTAACCTCTACAGCCACTGGCATTGCTGTGCCTATGGAGAAGTTTGGCTGGAGATCAGGATCCAGAGTATGGGACAACTTTGTCTCAGCCACTCTTGTGGACTGTAGGCTATGAAGAAAGAGTTCCTCAGAAAAATTCGAGGAAGTACACGTCTGCCCGTGGAACCAGGGTTACGGGTAATGGTGGGGTGGTCTGTCTGTTTCTGGTGTAACCTCACCTGGCTGGCATCCAACCGTTGCTCCAAATCTTCCTCCTCCAAATAACTTAAATATAATGGGACTCCCATAGAGAAAAGCCATTGTGCTAATATGAATTGCACCAACTGAAAACGGAAGCAGCAACACTTGCAGCACAGTCAGAACAAAATGACTTGAACTAAATAGGCTAACAAAAAAAAAACAGCAGCCTTCTTCTGAAGCCTTCAAAAACCAATTTCCAAAAATAAAAATAGCAGCTTCTCTAAGTGTTGACTTGCAGTCAGCAGCCAGGAAGCTATAACACCTGTTTCACATGGTCACGGTGGGTAGATTTCTGACATCAATGCTAGGAATTTGTTCCTGCAGTTATTTGAATAAATTACCAGTGAATTTTAATATTTAAATGATGCTCTCGCCTGTTCTGGGCAAAAGCTTTCTGCCCTGAAATCCTATCCAGCTGGAAGTTGTTGTGATGCTGTGGCATAATAAAATGAAAAACTCATTATCTGGGTTAACCTGTTGAATACTTTAATACATTTGGTGATCTCAAACTGTAGCTGCTACACAGTGATCTCAGGTATTTCTCTACTCCAATCTGTGTACTATGCAAATATTGTTACAATGTTGTCCTACAGTATGGACCATGGCTCTTTACCTAGGATCCTCAACAAAATGGGACCAGGACAATATGTACACAGGATTGATATTGATGATTGCAGAAAAAAATTAATGAGTAATTAACCAAGGCGTGAGATAGATGGCATATTGGACTGAGATGCCCAGGTTCACTTCTTTTGGATCCTACCCAAAGGAAATAAAGCTGGACCAGGATGCTGGCCTGGCATTATCACTGATCGCAGTTGCTGTTATCTACTTTGGATTCTGAGCTTAAATCTATCCTACATTCAAAAAGACTCTTTAAAATTAACTGCTGTTAAGGACAAGTGTTAAAAGACATCAGGATACAGCAAAATCCAACAAGCACAGTGGCAAGATTGTCAATATCATTATGGTGGAACGGTTGGACGCACTTTTGTTTAGTCAGCGATGCAAAGCTGGAGCAAAAGGTCCAACACTACCACCTGACTGTGTCGGAATGCAGTTATACTGTCCCCAGTGGACAAATGTTTGTCATCTAATCACATAATTGCACATAAAGGACTTAAATCATTCATCTGTTCAAACATCACAGGCATATTGTGCATGATCTTCATTACACCATCTTGATCAATTACGTGATCATAGCTCTCAAGCTCCCTTACCACAGCCTGTGTCAATCTCAGTTTATGGCATCTATCAACAATCAGACTACAGTGGGTCTCTCAAAAATAGCTCAATCACAAAACGTGGACTGGATATATATAACTGCAGTAAAAAAGTCAAGGTATATTATAATAATAAACAACATGCTTCAGAGTTCAGATAAATGTAACTCGGGATGGCTCATCTTATATTGGTGTCTATCACTCACCAGTAATACGCACTCTTCCGTTAATAATTGTTTAATTGCATATTCAGTCAAATGTTTGTTCTCTGAACTCTAATAATCCAGTGGCAAAAAATTAATGTGGTTGCTGTGAACTTACTTCCAGTGGGAAATGTCCGTATCGGCAAAGATGACTGTTTTTCGGCATCACCGGCTTGGAATGGCCCCCAGATCTCAGGCTGATCAATGACAGCTTTAAGACATGGACAAAGTCAGCCAAAAAAATTAACACAGGGCATAAATACACTGCATAAACAGTACATTTCATAAACACTAGATTGCATAAACTATACACTACATCAGAAGTCTGCAGCCACAAAATTCCTTGAGTTGCGATCCTAGCAGTTAAACCAGGATTTTGCCTGACAGTGCCTTGCTGGAGTTTGCTGGGTCAGTGGGAGGGCTACTTGGGCACATCCTGTCACCCACATGCCCATGCCTGCTGGAAACTCCAGCGCCTGCCCGGCCATGTGGAGAGGGCTGCCCAGGCTCCTCCCAATCACGACCATTATCTCTTCGGTGCCCTGAGCAAGGGGTCAACGTCCAACATTTTGAAATAGATCGTGGGGGTTGTCAGCGGTCCAGGCCGCTGGCCTGGACTGGACCTCACTAGGGGGACCAACATATGCCCTTGTGGAGGCCGCTACACCTCCATTCACTTAACATACTAGCTGCCACACAAACACTCATTTTCTAACCCCACTCATTGGAATTCTGATCTTGCACTCCCACGATCGCACAATTCCCAACCGAACATCTATAATCTTGGGCAGTACATTTATTAAGGTGCACCATTTCATGTGAGTGAACCTAGTTTTTAACCTCACATGCACATGATAAAAGGAAACCAATAAGATGAAAACATCAGATAAAAGTGCTTCTCTTTGTCACCTCCACATCCTAGTGTTGCATGTCACTTCACATCAATGTTCCACATTACAGAGTATCAGGCATTAATCTTTAGCTTCAGTAGTTTGCCTGTTATTTACTTGTGAAGCCACACTCTCCTTGAGTTAAAGCAGTTCTTTTATGATTGCAATTGAACACTTTTACTCTTTTTTTTCTTGCACCCTCAGCAGAGATCAGTACAGATTTATCTGTCAGTGCAGAGCCAGAAGACCTCAACATTATTTATCAAGCCAGGAACACCAGACTTTAACCAGATGTGTGCCATGATATGGTTAAAGCTGTACTGTCTCCTTGAAAGTGTTTGGCAATCTTGGAGTAAGAAGAGCTGTGCATTAAAAAGATGTGACATGCAATAATGTTCTTTACAGCATCACGTTATGTATTTGTACATACAGATGTATTCACTGTTGCTACAGGCATGTGTGTGAAGTACCTTTTGATTTTATGCCTTCGAAAGCTGACTCCAGTGGTGGGCCAAAGAGAGGGATCAGAGACGCTGTATCCTCTGGCCCCTTCTTACTACTGGGAGGGAAGTGAGAAGAGAAAAAGAAATTAGAAAGAAATAAGTAAGAAATAGTTAGAGAAGGAGATACAGGAAGGTAAGTACAGTCGAGTATCACAACACCTTGCTCAGCCTAAATCAGTGTTTCTCTGCTCTAGTGATACTGTAAAGAATGTTCAGGCTTTGGGTCTGAGATCTGTGCCCATCGTGAACTCATGAGTTAAAGCAATGTGTCACATTGGGCAGTTGTCAGGTGAAGGCCAAGCATCTCCCCGTAGGAAGAGAGAAAATTAAAATTCCAGGAGGAATAGTTCAATTAAAACCCTCCTTTTGTTTTACTGGGGCCCTTTCACTTGTTGCTTGGATAAGATTGGTTGCTTCTAGCATTCTGTAGCTGTCTCAAATTGGAAATGAGGATAGGGAACTGCATTACATACCAGCTCTGGCAACATATCATAACCATGAATAGAGACATAGAGAAACAAAAAGCAGCAGGTCCAACAGCCATAGGTGAAGGGAAGGTCAGGCAAGAGCCCCAGGCAAGATTATGAGTATTACAGTAGGTAAAATGCTAAGGTAACAAACTTCATAACAAAACGGGCTTCTCAGATCATTCTGCAATTACTATATTAAAGACATTTATTCAGAACTGGACTATCATTTTCATATTAATTTTAACTTGTATTGTAACTTAAAAAAGTACTTGATACTTACGACACATCATTTCTAAATTATAAAGAAACTTTTTACTGACTATTACTTAAGTCACAAAACAAATTTCTCAAATCAGTTCATGTCATGTTTGTATAGGCTGTACAATGTGAATAGTGATGCTGGTAAATGGGCAGACATAAAACATTAGGAGCCTTTATACGTGAGCTAAAAGCAATGAGATTGAAAATTACAAAAAAAATGGACTTGAAGAGGAATGGAGAAACAATTCACTCATGTCCAACATTATTTGACTTGTGTAGTTCTTAGTATCAGTCCCTGTGATGTGCAATATGTTTAATCATTTACAGACCCACCATAAATTGATAGTTGAGGGAATCTAAACTGTGTTGATCATGGAGCAGCATTACAATAAGCAAAATGACTTATGTCTTTACCAGTGGGATAGGGTTTCTGATGACAAGTTGTGGCCTGGTGGTCACTGTACGTCAAAGATTCAACAAATAGGAACATTCCCAAGTTTGATTGGATTGATCCAAAATAGAACATTCCCTTCTTCAATTTTGAAGTGTCTGAGACACAAACGATGAAAGACTAACCAGACTCCTCGGGAGTGGACACCCAATCTAAAACTGCCCCCCAAGAGCACCAGGATTTAGCTTGTATACCCTGCACTAAACCTGCAAGGAATTAGGGATTATTTTGTATACTTGCACTAAACCTGCCGGGGATTAGGGATTATCTTGTATAGCCTCAAGGGCAATTAGGGATGGGCAATAAATGCTGGCCTTGCCAGCTACGCCCACATCCCATGAACGAATAAAAAAGAAATAATCCTGCCAGAGATTAAGGTTATGATGGTGGATTGGGATTGTGAACTTGTTGGGGCGATACATGTCACAGGGCTTTGGTGTCATTCCCTCTCCCCCCCTTTCCTGCCATAATTGTCAAATGGATTTAAAAAAATGTTTTGGAAGGTGCTAAAGAATATTTAGTCTATTTAAATTGATGAAAAAAAGGTTTATTGTATTCAATCCAAAAAATTTTTCTTTTTGCTTAGTGGGATTTCAGGGAAAGAAAATCTGTTGGGTTCTGTCACCAGCGAGAGTTTAGAAGAATGAGAGGTGATCTTATCGAAACATATAAAATTCTAACCGGACCAGACAAACTAGGTGCAGGGAGGATGTTCCCGATGGATGGGGAATCCATAACTAGGGGTCACAATTTCAGGATACGGGGTATTAGAACCGAGATGAGGAGAAATTTCTTCACTCAGAGGGTGGTGAACCTGTGGAATTCTTTACCACAGAAGGCAGTGGAGGCCAAGTCATTAGATGTAATCAAGAAGGTGATAGATATATTTCTTAATGCAAAAGGGATCAAAGGATATGGGGAAGAAGTGGGAACAGGGTACTGAGTTAGATGATCAGCCACGATCATTTTGAATGGCGGAGCAGGCCCGAAGGGCCGAATGGCCTACTCTTGCTCCTATTTTCTATGATTCTATGTATGAACCTTCCAACTGGATCTGGGCTCTGTGCAAGCAATACAAACATAGAAACAGAAAAAAATTACGGCACAGAAGGAGGCCATTCGTCCCATCAAATCTGTGCCGGTTGAAAAATAGCAACCCAGCCTACTCCCACTTTCCAGTACTTGGTCTGTAGCCTTCTAGGTTGTGGCACTTAAAGTGCACATCCAACTACTTTTTAAATATGATGAGGGTTTCTGCCTTTACCATCCTTTCAGGTAGTGAGTTCCAGACCCCCACCACCCTCTGGGTGAAAAATATTTTCCTCAACTCCCCTCTAATCCTTCTACCAATTACTTTAAATCTATGCCCCCTGGTTATTGACCTCTCTGCTAAGGGGTGTCAACCCCCGTTCACTGTCCACTCTGTCTGAGGCCCCTCATAATTTTATACACCTCAATTAAATCACCCCTCAGCCTCCTCTGTTCCAAAGAAAACAACCCCAGCCTATCCCATATTTCCTCATAGCTAAAATTCTCCAGTCCTGGCAACATCCTTGTAAATCTTCTCTGTACCCTCTCTAGTGCAATCACATCTTTCCTGTAATGTGGTGATGAGAACCGTACGCAGTACTCAAGCTGTGGCCTAACCAGTGTTTTATACAGTTCTAGCATAACCCCCTTGCTCTTATATTCTATGCCTTGGCTAATAAAGGAAAGTATCCCGTATGCCTTCTTAACCACATTATCTACTTGTCCTCCAACCTTCAGGGATCTGTAGACGTGCACTCCAAGGTCCCTCTCTTCCTCTACACCTCTCAGTATCCTCCCATTTATTGTATATTCCCTTGCCTTGTTTGCCCTCCCCAAATGCATTACCTCACACTTCTCTGGATTGAATTCCATTTGCCACTTTTTCCGCCCACTGACCAGTCCATTGATATCTTTCTGCAGTCTACAGCTTTCCTCCTCACTATCAACCACACAGCCAATTTTTGTATCATCTGCAAACTTCTTAATCATGCCCCCTATGTTTAAGTCTAAATCATTAATATATACCACAAAAAACAAGGGACCCAGTACTGAGCCCTGTGGAACCCCGCTGGAAACAGCCTTCCAGTCACAAAATCATCCGTTGACCATTACCCTTTGCTTCCTGCCACTGAACCAATTTTGGATCCAGCTTGCCACATTCCCTTGGATCCCATGGGGTTTTACTTTTTTGACCAGTCTGCCATGTGGGACTTTGTCAAAAGCCTTGTTAAAATCCATGTAGACTACATCAAACACACTACCCTCATCGACCCTCCTTGTTACCTCCACAAAAAATTAGTCAGACACAACCTTCCCTTGACAAATCCATGCTGACTGTCCTTGATTAATCCGTGCCTTTCTAAATGACAGTTTATACTGTCTCTCAGAATTGATTCCAATAATTTGCTCACCACTGAGGTTAGACTGACTGGCCTGTAATTACTCGGTCTATCCCTTTCTCCCTTTTTAAACAATGCTGCAACGTTAGCAGTCCTCCAATCCTCCGGCACCACACCTGTAGCCAGGGATGATCAGAAAACGATGGTAGAGCCCCTGTTATTTCCTCCCTTGCTTCTTTTAACAGCCTGGGATACATTTCATCCAGGCCTGTTGATTTATCTACTTTCAAAGATACTAAACCCTTTAATACTTCCTCTCTCATTGTGTTTATCCCATCCATTATTTCACACTCCTCCTTAACTACAATCTCTGCAACGTTCCCCTCTTTTGCGAAGACAGACTCAAAGTATTCATTAAAAACCAAATCCACATCTCCCGCCTCCGCACACAGGTTACCTTTTTGGTCTCTAATAGACCCTACTCTTACCTTAGTTATCCACTTGTTCTTTATGTATTTATAAAACATTTTTGGGTTTTCCTTAATTTTACTTGCCAGTATTTTTTCATGTCTTCTCTTTGCTTTCCTAATTTCCATTTTAATTTCACCCCTGCACTTTCTATACTCCTCTAGGCTTTCTGCAGTATTGAGCTCTTGGTGTCTGACATAAGCTTTCCTTTCTTGCCTTATCTTGCCCTGGATGCTCCTCGTCATCCAGGGGGCACTAGATTTGGCAGTCATACCCTTTTTCTTTGTGGGAACTTATTTACTCTGAACCCCTTGAATCACCTCTTTGAATGTCTCCCACTGCTCTGACACTGATTTACCTTCAAGTAACTGTTTCCAGTCCACTTTTGCTAAATTACTTCTCAGTTTAGTAAAATTGGCCTTTCCCCAATTTAGAACTTTTACTCCTGTTCTATCTTTGTTCTTTTCCATAACTATGCTAAATCTAACTGAATTATGATCACTACCACCAAAATGCTCTCCCACTGATACTCCTTCCACCTGCCCAGCCTCATTCCCTAAAACTAAACCCAGAACTGCCCCCCCTCTTGTTGGGCTTGCTACGTACTGGCTAAAAAAGTTCTCCTGAATGCAATTTAAGAATTCTGCACCCTCTATACCTTTTGCACTGATTGTATCCCAGTTAATATTAGGGTAGTTGAAATCCACCACTATTACTGCCCTATTGTTTTTGCACTTCTCAGAAATTTGCCTACATATTCGCTCTTCTATCTCCCTCTGACTGGGGGTCTATAGTACACTCCCAGCAGTGTGAGTGCCCCATTTTTCTTCTTTAGCTCAACCCATATGGCCTCATTTGATGATCCTTTTAACATATCATCCCTCCTCACAGCCATAATTGTTTCTTTAACCAATATTGCCACCCCCTCCCTATCTCGTCTGAAAACCCCGTAACCAGGAACATGGAGGTGTCATTCCTGCCCCTCTTTAAGCCATGTTTCAGTAATAGCTAAGATATCGTAGTGCCACATGTCCATCTGTGCTCTTAGCTCATCTGCCTTATTCACTATACTCCTTGCATTGCGATGTTTAAGACTCAGACAAAAATCTACCCCGATGTTTCAGTGCTTCTTTGACATTAGTGTTTATTACCCAGTGGAAGAAGTGGTTAGTTATACCTACCCGACAACTTCTGACGTGGGTGTTGACCGTCTTGGTCGAGCTATTTCTTCGCCTGCGCAAAAAAACCCCACAATTTATTTTCCCCTTGCAAAGGAGTTACAGTAATAACATTTTAATATTAAAATATGATTTTACAACTTTCTCAAATCAACTATTAAAATGTCTTGGATGCAACACATTGAATAATTAAATATTCCCCGTAATGTGCAATATGAAAAGAAGTCAATATAATACAGAATTCTGCAATACATGGTAGGCTGGGGTTAAATTAAAGGCAGATTTTTATATTACAGTAATGGCTCTACCAGCACTGAATACATCAGGAAAATCAAAGTGTGTTATCTGATAGGTTATCCTACTCTCACCTCTAGCCTCCAAACTCTCTCTCACTTTGTAACCTTTGTTTGTTTCTAGTTTATTGCTGATACCACTGTAGTCACTGCTTTCCCAGACATTCCTTTCTTGCTCCTCCACAGATGCTGCCTGACTTGCTGGAGCTTCTCCAACTTTTTCTGTTTTTATTCCTTTCTTGTTCCTCCTAAGCAGCCAATATGCCATCCTATATGTTGTTGTTCCTCTTTGCATTCCCAACTGTTGAAATCAGAAGTCTTGATTTCACAACTCTTAACTTATTCTTTCCCAGGACCTCTATACCACCCTCAGTCTTTCCTTCCTCTTACTGTCTACAAGTTTTTAAAATCACAACAGAAAATGCTGGAAATACTCAGCAAGTCAGGCAGCATCTGTGAAGAAAGAAACAGAGTTAATGTTTCAGGTCGATGACCCTTCCAGTTTTGAAGCAGGATCATTGAACTGAAATGTTATCTCTGTTTCTTTCTCCACAGATGCTGAGTATTTCCAGCATTTTCTGTTTTTATTTCAGATTTCCTGCATCTGCAGTACTTTGCTTTTGTTTTAAAATCACAGCTGGGTATCTCCTCACCACTATCCAGCATCCACAGTATTTTGCTTTTGTCTTCACCACTATTTCTTAATTTATCTTGTTCGATACTGTGACCCTTTATCTTGGCTTATAATAAAAAGAAATACTTACAGGATAAGTTTCTTTTGATAATTGCCTGGAAAAAAGTAGAAAAGATATTGACTTATGGAGGACTGTTTTTCAAACATTCCACTAAATCAGGACTCAAATATGCCACCATGCCTCCTTGTGAAAAACAATCTCAGTAAATGCCTTTTTATTACGTCTTAAAAATGCATTCCTTGTGTTTGCATCGTGATTGACTTTGGCCAAGGATTATAAAGACTGAATGGAATAATTTCATTGTCATATACATTAGTATTACAGAAATCAAATGGTGCTTGGATTCTGGCCTAAATTTGCTCAAATACTTACTTCAGTTTGCTTTAAAATCTCGTCAGATTAAATGCACTGTCACATGTGGCACTGAGCCAGAGAAACCCAAAGATGCAAGGCTTGGTCCCCAGCCTGAGCTGGAGTAGTGGAGGGGGTGCTTCAATTGGCCCTCAACACCACTAGACTAGGCAGGGAAAAATAAATCAGTTAGGTTTCTTACTCCTGACCGCTACACAGCAACTCCAGCTGGAAAGCAAGTCAGTGGACATTGGTTTAGAAGAGGACTGCCTGCTGACAGTTAGTCATGGTTCAGGTGAAGAGTGGCCACTTGGATGAGGAACCGTGGGGGGAGGGGCACCATTGAAACAAGCGAGAATCACCAGCCTGAGGAGAAGAGGCAGAAATTTTAAAAAAGAAGCCCTCAGGTTAAGTGTAAGCTATCAGTGCACTTGTGATTTGAACCCCAGAAACAGAACTTTGGTTGACAATAGGATCGGGCTCAGGTGTGAAGCCTCATGTGGAGGAGAGCTGACAGCATAGGTGCAGATTTACTGGGGCAAAGGAGGGAGAGATGAGGGAGTTTTTCTATCCTAAATTATTTTTGGAATGGGTTATGCACCCGCTCTCACTCCTGTTCCAAATTCCAGAATTGACCCTGCGCTCCCCAACTCCTTATATGTGTTCTCTCTACCTGTCAATACTGATTGACAAGTGTTACACTTGAACAACATGACTACTTGGATGAGGTACCAGAGGGCTCCTGGTCCCTGTGGAATTGCACCCCAGCAAGTGTTACTACCTTCAGGAGAGAAGAGATGAAAAGAACAGGAAAAGAATTACATGTGCTCTGCAGAAGTTCATTCACATGTTTGGTTTGTGTATTGTATTCAGCTGGAACATTAGCACTTACCATTAAGGATGTTTTCCAGAGTCCACTTGGTAACTATATTAATATGGAAGTGTCCTGAGGTAGGAGTTAGAAAAATCTTCCAGAAACTGCTCCAAGAAACTATATAAATTATTTTTGAGTTTGTCTATCTTACTATGAAATACATTTTAAAATTCTTTTCTTTAGGCCTCCTTAAACGAGTGAACACGTTTCCTGCTCTCTGAGATCCGCCAATGATTTTCCTTTTCACTCTCCATTTTTTCTTTTCTGCCTCACAATACAAGAGATCCAACTCAAATGCCTAAAATCATAAATCATGTATTTATGACCCATAAAATCTCCTTATTGGATTCTGAATTCAAACCATGATTAAATAAATTCTGTTTTGTCGAGGTAAAAGTGACACTGGATAAAAAAAAGGTTTCATAAACTATTTTTTGTGTTTTTTTATGCTCATCAGGTGAGGGATGTTTCAATCTGACAGCTGGGACACTTCTCCACTTCAGGCACCCAGTATCAGAATGATACCCCAAGTAAGATGCAGAATGAAACTCACTCTATTCTGCACTAATGACAAAACAACACTTAATTTCCCACATCAGGCATCCCAAACCTAGAGGTGTAAAACACCAGAACCCTGATTCTGTAGATCTTGAACTGGTGACAGTGTGGGCTGCTCAGGATGGGAGTGCAGAGAGCTGGCCTCATGCCTTTTGCAAGTCAAGTTCCTTCTATTAATGCATGTAGGAAATGACCACAGGAGCCTGTGGAGCAGCGTGATTGGCTGGACACAGGAAATCCAGTGAAGCATTAAAAGGAAGATGATTTTTTTTGTTGTGGTGAAACTGATCGTTGAAGCAACAATTATTACTTGCTGGGCCAAAATTGTACTGCATATTACGGTACAATATGACTGCATAATATTACTGTAGAATATTGACAGCTCCTGGTGCAGCAAAGAAGGGTACGTTGCTTTGGGACAGAAGGGCACTCTCTCGTTAAAGCACAGATGCAAGCTGCCGGGATGGGGGCATTGGAGGGAGTTCATACAGTCGCCCAGCTCCATAGAACCTGGGAGCAAATGCCAACGACATTTTCAGATATCAGGAAGAATGCTGAGGTAAATATAACCAAATTTGGGCAGACTATTGTTATTGGTGCACAATATCCATGATACAAACACAACTTGTGACCTGGTGCCCCCCTCAGTGAGACAGCAGGCTGACAACCTTTTTCATAAATATTATCATGGCAACAAAGGAACACTTAGTGTGCGGCACATAAACAGCTTGCACTGTGATACATAAATCTTGTAACGTGTGCCCTGATCCAACACTGTCACCAGAAAGTACAGGCATGTTATAATGTAACGGACTCACACTCAGACAAGAGGGGCAATTTTGACTTTGGGTGACAGTGGATCGGCCGCCCGTTATACAACTCGCCCGATTTTCCTTTCAGAACGTGCACTTCAGTGGTTCAAGGCAAAGGCTCACCACCACCACCTTCTCAGGGCAAGTAGGAATGGCCAATAAATACAGCCTTGTCAGCATTGCTCATATCACAAGAACAAATAGAAAAAACCCGATGAGCACAAAAAATTCTCTCACCTCAAATAAATAAATGAATGAATGTTGCAGTAAGATAATTGTGGGGGAGGGGTACGGAGTGAGGAGTCAACCACTCTTCCAATTGAAAATCCCAGCACTAGAGCTCATTTGCTACTTTCTTTAACAGCCAAGTAATAGCTACTGTCAATATTTTTTGTGTGATTGATGTGTTTAAACCCATATTAAGAGTCGCAGGTCATCAGTCTTATTGAAATAAAGTCACAGTTTTGTTTTTAAAAAGTGGTCTGGAATTGTATGTACTCTTTACTGTAACAGTGGGAATTACTGGTAACTTATTCGTAGCTAATGCAAAGTTTTAAGTTCATGTGAAAAATTTAAATAAACAGGTTTAATTTCTGTTAAATCTATAGTCGTTCTAAGTAAGTCACTTTCTCAAGTAACAAGCATGTTACTGTTGACATCTCTTTCCCCTAATAAATCGAATGAAATTCAAAATGAACAAAAATTAAAACATTCTAAATATGTGAAACACAGTGTAAAGGAATACTCACTGGACTGCGCCTCTGTGATCGGCAAAAGGGAAGAGAGAACAGATACCTGGTCAGAGAGTGACAGATTTGTGAACAAAGCTTTCATTGTCAAAGGTTAAAGTGCACAGACATGAGTTCAATCATCAGAGTACAGGAAAAGTTTCTTATTCTTGACAAGGCTATTGCTTATTAAATATAAATCACAGTCCGTGCCCGCATGCAGCAAGACCTGGACAACATCCAGGCTTGGGCTGATAAGTGGAAAGTAACATTCACGCCAGACAAGTGCCAGGCAATGACCATCTCCAACAAGAGAGAGTCTAACCACCTCCCCTTGACATTCAATGGCATTACCATCGCCGAATCCCCCACCATCAACATCCTGGGGGTCACCATTAACCAGAAACTTAACTGGACCAGCCATATAAATACTGTGGCTACAAGAACAGGTCAGAGGCTGGGTATTCTGTGGCAAGTGACTCACCTCCTGACTCCCCAAAGCCTTTCCACCATCTACAAGGCACAAGTCAGGAGTGTGATGGAATACTCTCCACTTGCCTGGATGAGTGCAGCTCCAACAACACTCAAGAAGCTCGACACCATCGAGGACAAAGCAGCCCGCTTGATTGGTACCCCATCCACCTCCTTAAACATTCACTCCCTCCACCACCAGTGCACAGTGGCTGCAGTGTGTACCATCTACAAGATGTCCTGCAGCAACTCGCCAAGGCTTCTTTGACAGCACCTCCCAAACCAGCGACCTCCACCACCTAGAAGGACAAGGGCAGCAGGCACATGGGAACAACACCACCTGCACGTTCCCCTCAAAGTCACACACCATCCCGACTTGGAAATATATCACCGTTCCTTCTTCATTGCTGGGTCAAAATCCTGGAACTCCCTTCCTAACAGCCCTGCGGGAGAACCTTCACCACATGGACTACAGCAGGAAGCCGGCTCACCACCACTTTCTCAAGGGCAATTAGGGATGAACAATAAATGCTGGTCTTGCCAGCGATGCCCACATCCTACGAATGAATAAAAAAAAGTCTCAGTACCTTTGGGCCAGGGAGGGGAAAACTCAGCCAGAAGCCCTACTCCAGATTGCTAGTCAGTGGACTCTGGGTCAAGAAAGGATCAAGGTTGGCTGTGATATTCCCCCCACCCCCACTTTCTCTGTGGTGTACACATAATGCCATGCTGGGAGAGGCAACTGGGCAGAGAAGGGGCGTGGAAATGCTGAGATCTGATATTTTCTTCCCTGTTGTTGAAATTTCATTAAAAACATCAGGCACAGAGGACTTTTAATATACAGGCCAGGGTTTTCTGCTTCTGCACTTGTCTATTAAATTTAATAGAGCAAAAACTGCAGGCTCATGAGCACCCAGGCAGAAAGCCCTGGCTACATACTCTTAGGGGCAATTTTGCCAATGTCTGCTCCTGGTGCAGAGCCTCACCAGCAGCGAGTACAGTAGTAGAGAGAGAGAAAGTCCTGTTTTTCTGGCCTATGATCGTTGCTAATGAGGCTTGTACCAGGAGTGGGGCCTTGCAACATTATCCTCTTGGTGTCCAGTTTATATTTTACAAATTCCAGACAGTCTACTCAAAAACTGGACTCTCTGCTCCAAAACTGGACAGTTGCAACCCTATCTGTACCTCAGTGCCATGTTGTAACTGGTCATTTAGAGGGGCACGGAGCCAACTTGAGTTGCATCCTGGTGGAGACATGCAAGTACCACTTCCTACTGTTCTGTGACAAGATATTAACACACCAGCATGGCAACCAGACCACCTGATAAACAAATGATCATCAGGCAAATAAAAACACCCAATGTAGCACATAATACCTGAAAACTCTTGCACTGTTGTAAAGCAAATGTTCAAAATGAATAAAACTGTTATTTTTTTTACAACCGGAGAGTGATCAGGAATGGGAATCCTGGCTGATCTTTCCTCTTGTTAGCTCAGAGGTCCCAAGACTAAGTGTTACAGTCCTGCTACTGCTCTGGATGAGATCAGCTAACCCATAATGAACCAGGTATCAAACCCCAGCTCATATGACTCAGCTTCACACCACATGGTGCATTTAATCACTGAGCCATTGATGAAGCTAGGATCTAAAATTTGAACTCTGAAGGGGCAATTTTAACTGGGACCAGGACAAACATCAAACCGGCCCGACATCATCAGTGTGAAGCTCGATCGATTTTAACCCCTGATTGGTGGGTTGCACATCAGTTGGCAATGGGAATGGGCAATCTGTCCAATTCCTGCCGGCCTCTAGAGGCCAAGTTAAAGTGTGAATGCACCTCTTAAAGGACAACTGCATTCACTTCATGCAAATTTATTTCTGATAGTGCTGCAAAGCTGCCCCAAGGTTCTCTGAACCATCCCTGAATGTACCGTTGAAGGAGGTGAGGACAAGGAGAGATGTCCTCTTTCCCACGAATGGGAAGAAGAATCCAAAGGCCAATGTACAGCAGGCCTGGAGAGAGGTGGCAGTGATGGTCAGTTCCAGGAGCATCACCCCCAGGACTTGGGCGCAATGCAGGAAACTTTTCAATGACCTTACCAGAACAGCAAGGGTTAGTACAGCTGTTCATCTCTCTGCACAGCACCTGGTAACAGACCTTCCCCCTCCCTCAACACTCTGCATGCCTCCCTCCCCTGCATCACATCCTTCTGCACCAATCACAAATGAACACTACACCACCTCTCATTCCAAACACATACTCATCTCCTGCTTGCTGCCTTCGCAGCAGCCACTTACAGCACTCATTTCTCACATGCCAAACAAGGAACTCCACTGATGACTCCTTCCTCACTAGGCACTCCAGCCACTTCCTTCCATTGAACATTACACCATCTTGCTTGCAACTTGCTTCTTCTCACTCTTAGGATTATGCACTTCATGAAGAAGCCCCACATATCTGTAGATTCCTTCTCAATTGCCACTCACTAACTCTTGCCCTCTCTGTCTGCAGGAGAAAATGGCTCACAACATGAGGGGGGGAGGAGCAAGACCGGGGTGGGGGGGCGGGGGTAAGACCACCCAACATCCAGGTTCTGAGTGAAATGGAACAGGCAGGGCTGGACATTATTGGCTTAGCGACAGTGCAAAGTTTTGGAGATGGCGAGGGTTTAATTGAGCAGGGTGTCTACCTATTACTTGTACCCTTTCAATTACCTCAAACAATCGCACAATCAACCAGCTTGACAACATCATGCTCAGTGAAATCTGGCATCTGCTACTATCTAGCCTGTCAGTGCCATGCTAACACTTGTCCCTTTTTCCAAGTCCTTCTCAGCACCTGGACCCTCTCGAGGAAGATTCGGAGGGGGACTATCCTCTAGAAGATGCACCATCACATGCTCCATCCCTCCCAAGCACCAGCACAAACACTGGCACAGGATGTGAGCACATCTGTTCCCATCACCACCCCTGTGTGGGTTAGACAGTGAGTTAGAGGGGTCTGTATTTGGTGAAGCACTCAGCATGAGTGAGCAGGAGCAGGGACTAATGGAAAGGACAGCCCAGATGATGGCTTGCTGGAGGGCAAGCTTGACTGTAAACTCTGCTGAGGAAGACAGAGATGCTGAATTCAGGGGCCCAGCCTTCAAAAGGAAACTCCTTTCGGCACATATTCAATTGCATGATCTATTGGAAAGCCTGCCACTGAGTTGCTGTACAATGTCTGAAAGTTTGGAGGAGTTTGCTTCCAGCTTGTGTGGTGTCCTGCCACAGGGCATTAACATTCTGCAGTCTTCCATGGAGCGTTTGGAACCTCGATGGACTCTGCATCTGGGCCCTCACACCAGGAGTCTGTGCCACCAGCTTTTGCAGCATTGATGGAAGCTCAAACTGTTGCCATCCAGAGCCGGAGCTCCAATGTATGCTCCACTTTGGAGAGACAGGTGGACCACATGGATAGAGGCAGTAAGGGCATCACTGATCTTCTCAAGCCTGCTATTCTGCAATTCAGTGGGAGCAATAAGATGAAGCCCCATGGGAGTGGCACATATTGTCCTCTCAGGATGTGGGCACATCTGATCCCATCACAACCCTCTCAACCAGTACCCGCCATTGTGCCAGAATGTCAGCTAGCCCAGAAGTCAATAGAAAACAAAATCGGGCAGAGTGTAAAACAATTCGCTGCTGCTGATTTTGTGCTAAATTTCACCCCCAGTAACTGTAAGCATCGGTGTACCAATGGCATAAGAATGCTGACATCAGAAGGTAAACTTATAGCCGCTCACTAACTCTCTCCCTCTCCGTCTGCAGGAGAAAATGTATGGCACACATGATAGGGGCTATCCTGGATCTGCAGATTATCCTAGAACGATGAGTATGCACAAAGTGTTAGGGTTGTGTTGCTTGAGTAGAAGCCTGCGTACTTCAAGGACTAACTGATAACATTCCACAGTATTAGAAAAAAATAAGTTTCTAGAATGAGATAACCCACAGATTGAAAAGGTTAAGATGAGAGGATCAGATGATAAAGCAGAGGGGGGAGGATTGGATAATCATGCTCAAGAGGAGAAAGAGACAGAAATAACCAGTGCAGGAAACCCCAGGGAGTTTGGACTTGCCCAGTAAATAGCCAATGCTTGGCCCCATCATGTGGACAAAACAACTACACAGGGAGGGTGATAAAGAGCAAAATGACTTGTGGACTGAGGGGTTACTGAAAGTGAGACAATCCTTAAGAACAGACAAGTAGTAGTTTAAGCAGATTCGATTATCCTGGGATAGATAGCCTTTTTTGCAGCTGTAACAGTGTCTCAAATGGTGAGTTACCTCCTAACTGCTAGAGCAAGAGAATTAATGGAGTGATGGAAAACTCCTAAAATGTGAGAAACAACAGCCAGAAGTCATGCCTCATGCAGGAATCAACAAAGGAAAGAGTAGACCAGCGATCCTGTGGGATGAGTTTGAGATACTGGTATTAGATTAAAGAACAAGATCGCTTAGGATTACTCCCAGTTTCACATGCTGGATCACGTAGAGAGAAACAATTGGGTTTATTATTGAATGATTTGACAGATGGTGTAAAAGGATAAGGTAAGTAAAGACACGATGAAAAACAGATGAGGTTACAGAACGGAGGGAGAGGAGTGACAGATATCTCAAAATTCTGCGCACAAATAGAAGGAAAATTAGGAATAAAGTGGCAGATCTAGAGGTTTAGGTTAGCAAGGGAAACTTCAATGTTATAGTTACCAGTAAGACTTGGCTAAATAAGAATGTCGACAGGAAGGAAATTTACAGGGACATAAGCTGACACTTTAGAGTTACAGAAAATGGTCCAGATATTCTCCTCTTGCAGAATAGGGTGCATTTTCAGCATGGTGTGACTTCCGCCTGCCACAAAGATATGCTGCTGACCCCAGCCACTTTTTTAGCCTTGGCGTATTTATCATAATTATAGCAGGTTCTCTGGGCTCTGTGGGAAAGTCTGCCTAGACAGGGCACAGAGAATGGCTATGACAGCTTTTGGGCACCTGTCACTGTGTTGCATTCCCAGCGGCCACTGTGGTGATGCAAGATGTCCCAAAAATATTCCCAGCTTAAATAACCTTACTTACTGAGATAAGCTTAAAAAGCCAGATCTATTCATTTTGGAGGAATGTAGACATTGGGTGACTTGATGGAGAAATATAAACTAGTTAAAGGACTAGATTGCGTTCCTGTTGATATATTATTTCTATTTGATAGATTGGGGAAGACCAGGGGTCATGGGTATAAGTTACCCAAGAGTAGGTTAAGTTTGATGCTAGGCGGTTCTTCTATTCCCAGAGGATAGTAGACGTATGGAACAAGTCACCGACTCGTGCAACAAGTGTTGAATCTCTGCAAACTTTCAAAAGCGAGCAAAAGCTCTTGGCTGGGGCGGAGATCATGTCTTATAAAAGGAGGGTTGAAATAGTAAGTAAAAAAACATGGTCAATGTGGTCTCCTGGGTTAGTTTCGATTGCTCAAGAGGGTTGGGGATGAATTTTCCAGATTTTTTCACCCTAATTGGCCTTGGTTTTTATCTTTTTTTTGCCTCTCCCAACACATTACGGGCTCAATTTTAAAAGGGTGGCGGGATCGCGGGACGGGGTCGGGGTGGGGGGGGCATCAGTGGGCACACGGCAAACCCGAATAATAAAAACTTACCATTCCCCACCTGATTGTGACTTAATTGGTGGCCATTAATCTTGTTTCCGGGTTTGCTGTCCCAAAAGCTGTGCAGTGGGCGGACTGTGCACCCGCATCACAGGCCGTCAGCTGCAGCATCTAGATTTAAAGGGCCATTGCTCCATTGGATTTTGCTGGAGCAAAGAGCAAGAAAACCCAATGGAGCAGCACGGGGGCAAGGCTGCTCCAAGATTCAGTGACGCCTCACTTCAGGTGCAACTGGCCGGGGTGAGGAGGAGGAGGGAAATATTTTACCTGGCCGACAGGAAGAAGCGCCCTGCCTCTGCCCCCGAGAAGGCCTGGTTCAAGGTGAGAGAGGAGGTCACCAGCAGGAGCAACATATCCCGCACCTTGGTCCAGTGCAGGAAGCGTTTCAATGACCTAACTAGGTCAGCAAAAGTGAGTACACTTACTGATTCTCCTGCATTCCTTGTCACACATCACCCCCCCTCCCCCATTCTGCACTGCCAAGACTACTCCATCACATCACTCCTCACACCCACTTAAGGCTCATCCTCAACTTACCTTCACTTCCTGAGCACTTCCTGACCTCCCCATTTGTGACCCCACCACTACCACTCACCCCAATCCTGATCCAATGTGATGTCTCTGTCTGATACTCACTCTCTGATGCACCTCTTTTAAGGTCAGCCTCACCCAAAGCAATGTATTCATCGGCTGACCATTTCACCATCACTCACTCACATGTCTCTACTTTCTCCCTTTCTTGAAGACGAGAGCATAAAATGCACGCGAGAGGGCGAGGACTGGAGGGGACCACAACAAATAGAGGTCCTCACGGAGGCAGAGGAGGAGGCCCTGGAGATCAGCCACACCCTCGAGTGCCTGTCCGTCGGGGACACCAAGACTGGCACCCCACAAATGCCTGGTGACAAAACTTTAACATTCATCAAACATAACATGAATTGATATTAACAATGATTGGCATGTTGAACAGCTCAGTATGCTCATTGCAACATGACACATCTGTGGTGATACATAATATTGCCTTCTGATCTCTTACAGGCCCTTCACCAATGGCAGTGATGGGAGAGGGCGATTCCTCAGAGGAGCTCCCGGCCTCTGAGGGCGCACCATCTTATTGAGCCATTCACCAGCGCAGATACTCACACCTCGGTGGGTCCCAGTAGTCAGTTAGTTGGGTTGGCACCTGGTGAGTCACCACACACAAGTGAGCACAAGCAGACACTGGTGGCAGGGGTAGCTGTGGAGAGTCCACATCGGTGGGCGCACTCCTCTCCAGGCTCTGCTCAGCTGGATGCAGATGCTGAACCCCAGGGGCCATCCTTTGAAAGGAGAATGATCAAGTAACAGCAGCGCATTTGCGAGGTACTGGAACAGGTGCCACTCACACTCTCCACAATAGTGCAAAGGATGGAGTAGTCCACCTCCTGCATTAATGGAATGGTGGCACAGGTACGTGAGGGAATCTCTGAGATAGTGTCACAGGGACGTGAGGAATCGTCTGAGATAGTGTCGCACGTAACTGCGGAAATATCTGAGATAATGGGCCCGATTTTACCAGGGGTGCGGGTTGTCGGCGGGTAGGCCAGCGGGCGCGGTGAAATTAGTGGGTTGCCCGCTCGATCGTCGCAGGCAACACACTAATTGGATCCACTTACCTGCTCCTCCGGGTTCCCTGATGCTGATCTGCGCGTCGGGCGGGCTGCGCATGCGCAGTAAGATCTGTCAGCTGGAGGCGCTCTATTTAAAGGGGCAGTCCTCCACTGACAGATGCTGCCACAAACAGCAAAAATTACAGCATGGAGCAGCGCAGGAGGAAGGCTGCTCCCAGTTTAATGATGCCTCACCCCAGGTATCATTAGATGGGGTGAGGAGGAGGGGGTGGACAGAGATCTTCCCCCCGGGAGCGGGAGGAAGCGGCCCACCTCTGCCACCAAGAAGGCCTGGCTCGAGGTGGCAGAGGGGGTCACCTGCGCCACCAACATATCGCCCACCTGCATACAGTGCAGGAGGCGCTCCAATGACCTCAGTAGGTCAGCCACAGTGAGAACACGTAGTCTTTCCCCTACACTCCGCCTGCCACAACACTGCCCCCACCCCACATCTCCTTCGGCACTGCCAACACTACTCTGTCACATGACCGCTCATACCCACTCAAACTTCATCCTCATCTTACCTGCACCTACTCACCTCGCGAGTACTCACCCCGCCACTACCACGCAACCCAATCCTCATACAATCTCATGGCTCTATCCCATACTCACCCTCTCGTGCATCTCTCTCACGGCCAGCCTCACTCAACCTGCCACCACCTGTGCTGCAGCCACAGGGCACGCATCACATATGTGCAGTAGGCAGCGTAAGGCAAACGTGTCGTGAGCATGAAGGGGATGCACAAAGGTGTTTGAGGGTTTGTCATGGTTCTTACTTCTATTGAATTAAAGAACAACTCACATCACACATTATATTGGCACCACTACTGCCATGTCTTCGCGAATCCCGTCCGGTTTGTGCAATAATGCCCGCTCCTGGGTATCCCTATGAGGACCCACCACTGATGCCACCCAGTGTGTCACTGCAGAGTGGGTGTAGGTGTATTTGCAGGGCTCTTCTGTGCAGACAACTGAGAGACATCGGGGATGTCCCCGGTTGCAGCCTGGAAGGATGTGGAGGAGAAGTTCGGGAGGGCAGTGGTGACTTTGACAGCGACAGGCAGGAAGATGGTGCACGGGCCAGCCAGGAGCAGCTCGGCATTAAAGAGGCTGCAGATGTCCACGGCTACATGTCGAGTGACTCTGAGCCTCCGTGTGCACTGCTGCTCAGAGAGGTCCAGGAGGCTGAGCCTCGGTCTGTGGAACGTGTGGCGAGGGTAGTGCCCTCTGCGACGCATCTCTCTCTGCGGTAGCCCTCCCTCCTGCTGTGCAGGTGGATGTGTCACAGCACTCTGTTGTGGAGCTCCACGTGTCAGAGGTGGACGGCGTGGATGGCGAGGCTGGTGATGCCGTTCGCCCATCGAGGAGGTCATGACTGCAGCTACGACGGCCCCCATCCGCAAGATGTACATCTGAGGGGGTCCGCAAGGTAGGTATATGTCTCCGGACCCCGGGGTAAGTGTGCAGGTTTGTGACTTCGACCATCAGGAGGAGGGTGGTGGAGGCCAAACTTTGTCCCAAGTGACAGAGCGGCCTCCTGCAATGGCTGAGGGTCCCCCCCCCCCCCCCACCCCCCCACCCCCCCGCCACCACCTGTCAAATGGACCTTTGCAGCTGCCACAGGCTGACGGCTGCAACACGTCCATTTCAACTGGGACTGTTTCCCCCAGTGTGTGAAACAGTCCCGTGTTTATCCAAAATCACACACAGTCCCTTAATCAGGTCAGTTAATGACCTGAACAAGCAAAGTAAATACACTCAAGTGGCATCCTGTTGGCTTTAATTGCCTGTGGGATTCCCACCAGCGGGAGCTGCGCACGCACCCCCGCACATCAGCGCGGAACCCGGACGTGGGCGGGATCGAGGCGCGATCCGGTCCCGCTGCGGGATTTCGGGATTTTCGGGGCCCCCCCCGCCGAGAACGCACCCGGTAGCGGGTGCTAAAATCGGGCCCAATGTCTCAGGTAAGTGTGGGAATGTCTGCAATGGAGAGAAGGCTAGCCTCCGTTAAGCTTCAAGCACGGCTCACAAATGAGTCCATTCAAGCCCAGACAATGGCCGTTCAGACTCACGGTGAACAACAATCTGCTGCCTTAAACAGGCAGACAGAAACTTTACAACTGGGCTTCCAAGGCATCATACATGTCCTCCAATCTGTTCTCCAGTAGGGTGGTAGGAGTGATGTGGGCCTTGTGCAGGAGAGGGATGATTGTGAAAGGGGACATGGAAGTGGGGACGCTACTTAAAGCGCTGTCATGTCTCACCCATTGCCCCCCTCTCAACCAGTACCCGCAATGCTGCCTCCTCTCAAGGTGGCCGAGTCTGCCCCTGCACAGGTGCAGGTTGAGCAGTCTCTGGAGGGGCCCTCACGGGCTCCAAAACACAGAGGGCACAGGCCAAAAGCATCGAAGCGGTCCAGCCATGGAGATAAGCAACCTGCCACTACCTCTGCTGCAGCCACAGGGGATGCACCACGCAGAAGCGGTAGGAAGAGAAAGGCTAAAGGATTTGTGATCACGAAGGATATGGACAAGGGTGTCTGACAGACTGTCATGTTTTTCGTTTATATTTGGTTTTTGTTAAAGTCACATTAAATGTTATCATTCTCACCACTACTGCCACATCTTGCCCATTCTGGACTGGCTTTTGTGATAGCGCCCTTTCATGTGTTTCACCATGAATGGCGACACTTGATGCCACCCAGTGGGTGACCTTACAGTGAGTGTATGTGTAGTTGCAGGATTGTTTTGTGTGGGGAGGGGGGGTGGGGTGGGGTGGGGGGCACTGGTGTTGACGCTGCTCTTTCCAGGTGGTGTGAGGACTGGACTATTCTCACTTTGTGATCTTATGAGAACCGTTCACGTATGAGTGACTCCCTGGCCTCACGAGCAGCCAGGTGAGCCACTGCTCTGCCCATGGGTTCGTCCTCCTCCCCCTCCTGCTTCTCCTCAATGTTGATTGCAGATGTGGATGCTGGATGAGGACATGGGGCCTCATCAACCGGTATCCCTCTCTGTTGCACCATGTTGTGCAGGACACAACACACTACTATAATGTGACCCACTCTCGCTGGTGCTTATTGAAGCGCTCCCCCAGAACGATCGAGGCACCAAAATCACATCTTCAGCAGTCCTATCGCATGTTCAATTACAGATCTGGTGGCGGTGTGGCTGTCGTTGTATCGACACTGTTGCTCGCTGATGGGGTTCCTCAGAGGTGTCATCAGCCACATGTGCAGGGGGTATCCCTTGTCCCCGAGGAGCCAGTCCTTAAGGCTGTTTGGTGCGTGGATGAGGTCCGGGATGTTGCATTCCCTCAGAATGAATGGGTCGTGGCAGCTACCAGGGAATCTCACACACACGTGAAGAATTCTTTTGCGGTGGTCACAAACGAGCTGAGTGTTGATGGAGTGATAACCCTTTCTGTTGATGAACAGTCCTGACTCGTGTGGAGATGCTCAGATTGCCAAATGCATGCAATCGATTGCACCCTGTACATGTGGGAAGCCAGGACACAGAGTGGAATCCCACTGCCCTCTCCATCTGGCTGAGGTCGTCCATGGGGAAGTTGCAAGGCCCGACGAAACAAACAGTCAGTGACCTGCCTTATGCACTTGTGGGCAGACGACTGAGAGATCCTGGCGATGTCACCCTAGAAATGATCCGGAGGCGAAGAAGTTGAGGGCAGTGGTCACTTTAACAGCAACAGGTAATGAGATGCCACCAGGCCCAGCCAGGAGCAGCTCGGCATGAAGGAGGCTGCAGATGTCTGCGACCACCCGGTGACTCACTCTGAGCCTCCGTATGCACTGCTCCTCAGAGAGGTCCAGGAAGCTGAGCCTCGGTCTGTGGACCCTCTAGCGAGGATAGTGCCCCCTGCGACTTCGCTCCCTCTGTTGTTCCCCTCTCTGCTCTTGTGCAGGTGCCTATGGCGTAGTGCCGTGCTGTCGAGCTACAAGTGGCGGAAGTGCCTGGCGAGGATGGTGATGTTCCTCATCCTCGGATGTACTGGTGAATGCAGCCATCGCGCCCCCCCATCCTGATGGTGTCCGTTTGAGGGGGTCTGAAAAGTTGGTAAAAATGTGTAAACAGAACAATTCTGGGTGGAAACCAAGAATTTTCAGTCTAAACACAAAGATCTCCCAACCAAAAGTTTGTCTGAGAGAACTGAGTGCCCTGCTGCAATAACTGACCTTTCACCCCATCTGACAAAAGGGGATTTAAATGTCCAAATGGCTGCCGGCTAAAACCTGACTCGATTCCCATGGCGTGTCTCACACAGCACGGGAAACATGCTGAGGCAGCGTTAAAATCACTTGCCTTCATAGCTAATTGCATTTTTGGATTTTTAACTAGGTTAAATAGTTCAATTGCTGCTTTAAATATCGTCCTGCCGGATTTAATTGCCTGCAGGACGTCCGGGCTCGGGAACGGCGTGCGCATCCAGATGACTCTGGGTCGTGCACGTTCTTAAGCGTGTTGGAGCCGGGGTTTCTTCCCCATCCCAAGAAACGCGATTTTCTTTGCCCCCCTCCCCGCAACGCACCCGCACTTTCGTTTTAAAATCGAGCCCTATATGACTGCTGGTGTGTAGGGGATGTCTCACCATCATTCATAAGAACATAAGAAATAGGAGCAGGAGTAGGCCAATCGACCCCTCGAGCCTGCTCCGCCATTCAGTAAGATCATGGCTGATCTGATCCTAACCTCAAATTTAAATTCATGTCCAATATCCTGCCCGCTCCCCGTAACCCCTAATTCCCTTTACTTCGAGGAAACTGTCTATTTCTGTTTTAAATTTATTTAATGATGTAGCTTCCACAGCTTCCTGGGGCAGCAAATTCCACAGACCTACTACCCTCTGAGTGAAGAAGTTTCTCCTCATCTCAGTTTTGAAAGAGCAGCCCCTTATTCTAAGATTATGCCCCCTAGTTCTAGTTTCACCCATCCTTGGGAACATCCTTACAGCATCCACCCGATCAAGCCCCTTCACAATCTTATATGTTTCAATAAGATCGCCTCTCATTCTTCTGAACTCCAATCAGTAGAGTCCCAATCTACTCAACCTCTCCTCATATGTCCGCCCCCTCATCCCCGGGATTAACCGAGTGAACCTTCTTTGTACTGCCTCGAGAGCAAGTATGTCTTTTCTTAAGTATGGACGCCAAAACTGTATGCAGTATTCCAGGTGCGGTCTCACCAATACCTTATATAACTGCAGCAATACCTCCCTGTTTTTATATTCTATCCCCCTAGCAATAAAAGTCAACATTCCGTTGGCCTTCTTGATCACCTGCTGCACCTGCATACTAACTTTTTGATTTTCTTGCACTAGGACCCCCAGATCCCTTTGTACTGCAGTACTTTCCAGTTTCTCGCCATTGAGATAATAACTTGCTCTCTGATTTTTCCTGCCAAAGTGCATAACCTCACATTTTCCAATATTGTATTACATCTGCCAAATCTCCGCCCACTCACCCAGCCTGTCTATATCCCCTTGTAGGTTTTTTATGTCCTCCTCACTCTCTACTTTCCCTCCCTTCTTTGTATCATCTGCAAACTTTGATATGTTACACTCGGTCCCCTCCTCCAAATCGTTAATATAGATTGTAAAGAGTTGGGGACCCAGCATACTTCACGTATCACAACTGTGTGGGCCAGGCTTGATGGATCAGCTGCTCTTTTTCTACCTATCATTTTGTATATTCGTAAAAATATATATTAAAAAAATAATTTTAAAGAAAGCATAGAAAGCCGATAAGCCTTGTACTCAATCCATCTATGAAGAATTGCACTGGCTTTTGGGCCATTTAAACTTCACATGCCATAGCAACGCTAGATGCCTGGGCCGAACAGGTGCTCGTGGGGTCTAGTGTTGCTATGGTGCAAAAGACAGAAAATATATCTGAAGATGTATTTCTGTCATCCGGCTATCATTTCAGTACACCTGCCCATATACATCACCCGACACTTCTGACAGGAAATCGAAAGGGCCGAAAAATCAGTAGATGGACGGTGTAAAATCCTGCCCGTTATATTTAAGTGGGCTGAACAATGACAGATGAAATTTAATATGCACACTTGTAAATGAATACACGTAGGAAGGAAAATGGTCTACATAAGTACTCCATGAATTGTGTTGAAATAGCCAAGGATGAAGTAGAAAAATGTCGGGGTTTCAGTTGACTCGATGTTCAACATGTCCAACATCTGTTTGGCCCCAAATATCTGCAGGGGGGCACATCCTGGAGTAAGTGCTGAGGTACACCTGCCCATGACCTCTGCTGCAGCTGACCCCAGAAAGGCTGGCGGGAGTAGGGCCAGGTTACCATGAAAAGCAAGGTGCAAGTAGCTGGTTGTGGGAGTGGGAGTGCTGGATCCACTCCTCCACAAAGAAATTATAGGTGACCCCCACAAGATTTTAAAAAAAGTTACGGCAGGAGTGGGCCAGGTTTTGGCCTCAAAAGCAAGGAGAGTAATTTTAATATAAAGCTGGGTAATTTCAGGCCTCTGCACAGAGTACACACTTTGGTGACATCATCAAATGGTTTCATTGGGAATCCACCCATCTGCTTCTAGGACCTTCCAGGACGCAAACTTGGAGGCTCCCAAACCAGAAATGTTCATTAACAGCCTAGCAACGTACATTGATTCTTTAGTACATGATTTTCTCTTCAGGAGGTATCTTGACAATTGGTATTGATGGAACGTTTAGGAGTCCCTCTGTTCATACCAACATTTCAATAAACAAAGTTTGAAAATTATCCATGAGAAAGTACAGACAGACAGACAGTTGGACAGTCATGCAAGTTAAATTGTACCTTCCCTTTCTTATTTTAAAAAAGAGGAAAATTGCTCTTACCAGACTTCTCTGCTAAAGAATGATGCATTTATTAGAAAAATAAAATAATGAATAAATACTGATAGGTTTTTATCCCCACAAATTTTTCTGCTTCTAAAAATGCAAAGTAAAAACACAATCAACAGGGTACTATTTCCATGAGAAAGAGTTTGACAAACTGTTTACAAGCATGATAAAAATCATGTCAAAATGCATCACCACAGGTGACACCGTTGTGAAGAAAGTAGACAGCTCTTCTGCCTTGTGGGAAAAATATTTTGCCAAACACTTTTTTATGTGATGTGTCCCTTTAAAAGGTTCACATGAAGGCAAGGCTTTATTGAACTTTAAAAAAGATCTGCTCCACATCTCTGTGCCTGGCCATGGTTAATTAATTTATAGTTAATAGGTTGCATGACATGACTATGAATGAGGCATACTAATCATTAATTTGTACAGCATTAATCCACCCAGGCATCTGATAAACATCAGCAATTACAATTCACTCATTCATTTCCTGAAGAATGATTTGATTAAAGGATCATTATCGCTGGGCAACATGTTCGGGTTCGATATTTTATCTGATATTCCATATTAATAAATCCTGTTATCCTGTTATATTAATAGAGAATTCATATATGTTTCTTCTATATTCAGACCTGTCCGTTCCCTGATACTGAAGGGTTTTTCACATTATTTGTAAATTATCGGATTAATAGAGATTCATCCTTTTTACAACATTGATAGGTTGAAGCATGGTTGTTTTTGTAAGATACACATCTTGTCGAGGACACAGTACAGGCTATGATGGTTCTGCAACTCTATACTTCTAATCAACCCAACCACTTGACCATAGAGTGACTGTGACAACTTACACTGATTGGGTTGATGAGTTGTATAAAATAACTTTACACATGCCACCTGACAACATCTGATCTTATACCATTTTCTGGCGATTAAATGGTGTAGTGGGTTAACATACTATCGTTTTGCTTATGGGATCTCATTTCAAATCCAGCCTAGGCTGAAGGACGGCTCTCTTCTTCCTGCTTGCTGTATGGGCCCCATTGTGGAATGAGTTTGGGGCATTTTCAGCTCAGCTGCTAATGAGTTTGGGCCCACAACACAAAACCACTCTGAATTTGGCACTACATTTGGAATCTCATTTAGAGGCACCACAAAAGTGGGTGGTACAGGGGCATTCTTCAGAGATTGGTGCTGACACATTATTGGGCAGAGAAGAGGGAATTGTTCTCTGCAGCTGGCTGTATTGCTCCTGACCTGTGAGTGCTTGATGCAGATAATGGACGCAGGAACTGAGAAATGTGTTGCACTTCCCAGCAATAGCTACCTTCACCTTGCTCAGTGCACAATAAATTCATTTTAGTTGCACATTTTGTGTTTTTTGATGATTCAGTTGGTGCTGATCCAGTTGTGTTTATTATGTTACAAAAAAAAAATTTTGGGGTCTATATTGTCAGCTTGGCCACTTAAAGAAGTCAGAAAAAAAGTTTGAATGATTTAGTTGCTTAGTTTTGTGGTTCCCAGTTGTTGATTGATATCTCTTCCTACCTGTCTAGTGACAGAAACTGTAAGGCCAATTGTAACTCTGTCTGCTGGACGGGAATGGTGTGATAGTGCCCGTAAAATCAGAAAGCTGCACCTACTGCCCCGTTCCCGCTCTGATCCTGCCCGCCACCATTCTGGCCAGGGCCTATACGAGGGTGGCCCAGGTGCTCGCCTGAATCAGGTGAGAGCCTCATTAAATTATGCACATCGGGCTTCTATTTGATTGCAATTGCCTCTAAATAGCTGGGGGGGCCCGCCGGAGAGATGGTGGGTGGCAGATGCCCAACCATTCTCCGCCAATAGTTAAAATTGGCCCTTGTGTTTTTTTTGATTGGGTCAAATTTAGTCAATGGGCTATTTAAGCCAATAAGTATGTTTAACGTGACAGATAATGGTTATTTGAGCCAACTGCACTTGAGGAGCAATGATTTTGTGAGCTGTGACACTACAGAGATCTGCTAAATGCAAGACTTTTAATTATAGTGAAGGGAATTATGGAAAGATATTGTGATGTAACCACCACTTGGGATGGTTAGGACATTCCTGACTTACATGTCATGTAACCATTGAAAAATTGACAGGCCACCTTCCAAGCAGGATCAAACAATGGAAAAAGATACATGCTGCATTCAAGCCCTTAATCGTTGAGCAGCAAGTAACTACTGATCAGTTACTTGATATGAATAAAATGTCCATAAATGAAGAAATTTAAATACATTTGTCATCTTAATGTTTAAAAAAATGTTGAAAAGGTTAACTCACTTGTAATTTTTCATTAAAAAAACATGATTTCCAGTCAACTTTCAGGTCTGTCTTGGTCATTGTTTCTCTTTTTAAAAAAAAATTATAAATAGAGCAACAAACCTCTCACAAACCCAAAGGAACATAAAAAATATCCGAATATAGATAGTTCACAAAGATCAAATTAAACTTGTGACCTCTGATCCAAATATCGACAGCTGACCAATGAGAGGCACCAAATGCAATATCAGGTTATGGTTGAATGTATCTGTGCAGACAGTCAGTGCAAGTTTGTGTGAGATGTACAGGTTATGCTGTGTCACAAATACCATTTGATCAGTGGTTATGCTGTGTCACAAATACCATTTGATCAGTGGTTATGCAACTGCGTGACGGGTAGATATGTAGTTGAAAATTGTAACGGAAAAACAACTGCAGCATAAATGGAGCAGTTTCTACAGCATCTATGGTACTGCAATATAAACATGTCAACATCACCATCCCTGGGTATGTCCTGTCCCACTGGCAGGACAGACCCACCAGAGGTGGTGGTACAGTGATATACAGTCAGGAGGGAGTGGCCCTGGGAGTTCTCAACATTGACTCCAGACACCATGAAATTTCATGGCATCAGGTCAAACATGGGCAAGGAAACCTCCTGCTGATTACCACCTACCGTCCTCCCTCAGCTGATGAATCAGTCCTCCTCCATGTTGAGCACAACTTGGAGGAAACACTGAGGGTAGCAAGGGCACAGAATGTACTCTGGGTGGGGGACTTCAATGTCCATCACCAAGAGTGGCTCGGTAGCACCACTACTGACCGAGCCCTGAAGCACATAGCTGCCAGACTGGGCCTGCGGCAGGTGATGAGCGAACCAACACGAAAGAAAAACCTATTTGACCTCATCCTCACCAATCTACCTGTTGCAGGTGCATCGGACCATGACAGTATTGGTAAGACTGACCACCGCACAACATCCAGGCTTGGGCTGATAAGTGGCAAGTAACATTCGCGCCAGACAAGTGCCAGGCAATGACCACCTTCAACAAGAGAGAGTCTAGCCATTTCCCCTTCACATTCAATGGCACTACCATCGCTGAATCTCCCACCATCAACATCCTGGGGGTCACCATTGACCAGAAACTTAACTGGACCAGCCACATAAATACAGTGGCAGGTCAGAGGCTGGGTATTCTGTGGTGAGTGACTCACCTCCTGACTCCCCAAAGCCTTTCCACAATCCAGAAGGCACAAGTCAGGAGTGTGATGGAATACTCTCCACTTGCCTGGATGAGTGCAGCTCCAACAACACTCAAGAAGCTCGACACCATCCAGGACAAAGCAGCCCGCTTGATTGGCACCCCATCCACCACCCTAAACATTTACTCCCTTCACCACCGGCGCACGGTGGCTGCAGTGTGTACCATCCACAGGATGCACTGCAACAACTCGCCAAAGCTTCTTCGACAGCACCTCCCAAACCCACAACCTCTACCACTAGAAGGACAAGAGCAGCAGGCACAACAGGGAACAACACCACCTGCACATCCCCCTCCAAGTCACACACCATCCTGACTTGGAAATATATCGCTGTTCCTTCATCGTCGCTGGGTCAAAATCCTGGAACTCCCTTCCTAACAGCACTGTGGGAGAACCTTCACCACACGGACTGCAGCGGTTCAGGAAGGCGGCTCACCACCACCTTCTCAAGGGCAATTAGGGATGGGCAATAAATGCTGGCTTTGCCAGCGACGCCCACAACCCGTAAACGAATAAAAAGAGACAATAAGATATAACATGCATTGGGTGTAGCTCCCTTTCTTTCCAAAAACATCTATTTTCCTTAAGGTGCCTCATCATGTAATATGCTTTCTGGAAACATTAAAGCTGGTTTTATGTTGTAGAAAACTCTTTGTCAAAGCACCAAAATCTGTATTTTCATGTAATGTAATACCCAGATTAGCTTTTACATGCCCTATAATACTTCCTGTGAGAAAATCTGGTCATTCTGTTCTGTAATCAAGGTAGAAAGTGGAAGAGTTATGTTGCTATGGCAACATTTACCACGAAGCAGTGGAAGTACTGTGGCCTCATTACTATTCATTGTAGTCTGAGGTACAATGATTAAAGGAGGATTGCCAATTAAAACTGCTTGAAAATAGAACTTGACATTCATTTCCGAAAGCTAAAATTATTTATGCTGTTCAAACATTATTTGATTTTCAAACATCTCAGCTCTTCAGATTTGGAGATTATACAGTGTCTGACTACAAGAGAGCAAGCCAAAACCAATCATGAGGATTAATGTTCCAGGGTGGAATGTTCTCATGGGAGTTAGACACTTGTTATTCAAGTGACAATTGCAATTACTGCTAGAATTACCCCAAGAATATATTTTCAATTATGTTTAAATACAAGTGAATCAAATCCATTTTTCTTGGGGGAGGGAGTACAAGAAGTGGCATAACAACAAGATAAAGACAAAACTGAAGGCGAGAAAGAGTAATTGAAGATCGAGTTAAATGCAGATCTGTAGGTTTGGAAGGGAAAAGATGGTCTATGACATGGCTACTTTACTTCTAAATTGCTTCCAATGGGCCTGGCTGTATGTAAAACAATAACATAAGGATATTTAGCAATAGTAAAAAGTCATTGCCCTAGAAATTCAATGGCGCTGCACCTGTTTTCCAGGCGCCTAATCATCCAATATGAGCTGGAAGTGCGCCACCAGCCATATTGGTCAAGGCAGAAAAAAAGGCATCCAGGGCCTGCGCCTGAAACAGGCATTAACCTAGGACATCCAATGTCTATTTGAGGCCCCCTTTGTAAAATTGGACTGCCCTGTCTGCAGCTCACCGGTCTCATGTAAATGAAGCCAGAGGCTCAACATCAGGTGGGCCTCGGGCCTACCCGGCCCGGTGTAGGGATCATTCCCTGCGCCCAGTTTCTAGGCCATTGGCTCATCCTTTTTGATAAACCAAGTCCACCCAATTTCTCTTAATGCCTTCTCTCTTTTGAGATACATCTAATTATTCCTTGAACCTATTTTTGCAATCTGAATCTATGGCCTGATTTCAACTTTTGGTAGTGGTAGATATTGGGCGGTAGTAGATTGTCCACCTGTCATACACCCGCTCAATTTTCCTTTTCATTGTTACCACCCGTGACATTTTCTGTCACTGCCAAAAGTTGTAGGGAGGCTATGTAAATATGCAAATCAGGGTTTTAAGCCAGTTGTAGGACCCCCATTACCATTTTTATCTACAAATGGGCAGAGCATGCACCATGTGCACTAGGTCCAGTTGTACCAGGCATTAAACAGCCTTATTATTGCTGGAATTTGACTTTGATGGTCTTCCATTTGATGATGAAATTAGTTGATGGTCATCATATTTAAATCAGGTTCCCACAATGCAATTGGGAGCCTGATTTAAATTTAACTGCTACCATCCAGGTTTCCCAGAGCTCAGGAAACCCGGCAGCACAAGGGAGGCGAGTGCAGCCGGCTCCAGAAGGTAAATGCTTTTTACAGCACTCCTTGTGGGCCAGGAGGAGCAGAGTACTCCCCCTGGCCCCTCAAGAAAATCTTCAGCCTCCCTTCTGCTGACCCCAGCCTCTCTCTAGACCCTGCTGCAATCGGCGATCCCACCAACTTTACCAAGCCCTGATCTGTGGTTCCCTCCCTCCCAATTGCCGCTGTCTTCCGCCCCCCCCCCACCATGCCTCGATCTCTCGCTCGCTCCCTCCTGATTGCTGGGGACTGTCCCCAAGGGTCCTGGCCGTGGCCTCCTGCCACTGGTTTTCCCGCCTGGCAGCCGGTTGTCAGGCAGGAAGCGGAAGAAAACAATTAAGGAGACAGTAGCGGAACATTTGGATAAACATAATTTAATAGGACAAAGTCAGCATGGCTTTACGAAGGGGAAGTCATGTCTGACAAATTTGCTTGAGTACTTTGAGGATATAACGTACAGGGTGGATAAAGGGGAAACAGTGGACGTAGTGTATTTGGTCTTCCAGAAGGCATTCGACAAGGTGCCACATAAAAGATTATTGCTCAAGATAAAAAATCACTGGATTGGGGGTAATATTCTGGCATGGGTGGAGGATTGGTTATCTAACAGGAAGCAGAGAGTTGGGATAAATGGTACATTCTCGGACTGGCAACCAGTAGCCAGTGGTGTTCTGCAGGGGTCGGTGCTGGGTCCCCAACTCTTTACAATCTATATTAACGATTTGGAGGAGGGGACCGAGTGTAACATATCAAAGTTTGCAGATGATACAAAGATGGGAGGGAAAGTAGAGAGTGAGGAGGACATAAAAAACCTACAAGGGGATATAGACAGGCTGGGTGAGTGGGCGGAGATTTGGCAGATGCAATACAATATTGGAAAATGTGAGGTTATGCACTTTGGCAGGAAAAATCGGAGAGCAAGTTATTATCTTAATGGCGAGAAACTGGAAAGTACTGCAGTACAAAGCGATCTGGGGGTCCTAGTGCAAGAAAATCAAAAAGTTAGTTTGCAGGTGCAGCAGGTGATCAAGAAGGCCAACGGAATGTTGACTTTTATTGCTAGGGGGATAGAATATAAAAACAGGGAGGTATTGCTGCAGTTATATAAGGTATTGGTGAGACCGCACCTGGAATACCGCATGCAGTTTTGGTGTCCATACTTAAGAAAAGACATACTTGCTCTCGAGGCAGTACAAAGAAGGTTCACTCGGTTAATCCCGGGGATGAGGGGGCGGACATATGAGGTGAGGTTGAGTAGATTGGGACTCTACTCATTGGAGTTCAGAAGAATGAGAGGCGATCTTATTGAAACATATAAGATTGTGAAGGGGCTTGATCGGGTGGATGCGGTAAGGATGTTCCCAAGGATGGGTGAAACTAGAACTAGGGGGCATAATCTTAGAATAAGGGGCTGCTCTTTCAAAACTGAGATGAGGAGAAACTTCTTCACTCAGAGGGTAGTAGGTCTGTGGAATTTGCTGCCCCAGGAAGCTGTGGAAGCTACATCATTAAATAAATTTAAAACAGAAATAGACAGTTTCCTAGAAGTAAAGGGAATTAGGGGTTACGGGGAGCGGGCAGGAAATTGGACATGAATTTAGATTTGAGGTTAGGATCAGATCAGCCATGATCTTATTGAATGGCGGAGCAGGCTCGAGGGGCCGATTGGCCCACTCCTGCTCCTATTTCTTATGTTCTTATATTATAATGAGGTCCTGTTTAATTCGGCAGGACCTCCATATCTCCACCCTTGCTGGTTTCCCCCCCACCGCTACAGTGCACCCCCGCACCCTCCCCACCTCCCCCTAAATATCGGGGCCTATATATTTTCAGGTTCGATTATGTGATAACATAATCATTGCACAAGTTTTGAAGGGGCGCCAATGTCCTGATCAAATGCTTTTTCAAACCCTTTCTCACAAGGGTACAATGCAAAGGCATGAATTCTGTCAAAATCCACATCTCATAACTTGGGTGTAATGTCAAGATAAAAATGGCACACACCTCAGTTGCCCCCCCAAACTAAAAAAAAAGGTTAGCCAAACATTTATTTGTGAAGGTGCTGCCTCTTTAAAAAAAATGTAGCTGCTTCAGGTGAGTACTTGTTATGTTGCATTTTCTGTATTAATATATGTTTTTCAATGTCAGCTTGATGCATAAAGAACAGTACAACTCATTTGAAGTCACTGATCTGAGGGCAGTTTATCTGTTGCCGAACAGAGCAGGACCCACCTTAAGAATGTTTCATAACAATTGGGTTACACAGCAGCTGTAGAATAATCTGTGCCAAATTGCTTTGGTCAAGTACAGAATGCGATATCACTGGCAATATAACCAAGTGATCCCAATTTGCACTGTTCAAAATTGGTACATGAAGTATAAAGACACCAAAAGAGAAGTGTTGCAGACTAATCAGTGCAATGGTGAATATCTTTAATCCTATACTCAATATGAGAACTCAGAGACTGGATTCTTATAATGGGATTTTTTCTCAATATACTCAGGCAGAAATAAGTGGAAGTACTCACCATTGGTGAAGGAGACAGAGAAATGTTGCCCACAGAGGCCTTCAGCTCATCCACTGAAGCCGCCATACACGTGATGGAATCTTTATGCTGGAGAGGCCGAATCTTAACGTTGAATTTTCGCCGTGTATCTTCTTCCGACTCGGACTCACTTGACGAGTAAAAGTGTTTCTCTTTGGTAGGTGAAATGTAATTAAGGAAACTTCTTTTTTAAATCAAATACAGTAGGAATTTTAAAATTCTCCATCAGATAACTAAACAGCAAAATGTGAATTTAAAATCCTCCCCCCTGCAATTTGTTAGTCCCTTTTCTTTCCTTGTCTCTTCAAAGCGTTGACCTCTGCCAGGGTTTGGCTCGACAGGGCTCAGAAATTCTCCAGTATTTTGTTCTAGTGGCCATTCTTCATGAGGTTGGTAACATAAGGTTGTGTCCTTAACTAATAATTGGGCGCTGAGGCCTGCTTTGCACCTGTGGCACTGAGTGGCAACACATGTGTTGTGTGGTAGGTTCATTAAGACCAGAAAAAACATTAATGAGCCCATATCTCACAATGTCATCAGAGCACCTGGAAACCACTGCAGACACTCAGTGCCTCGAAAGATGGATGTGCCCCAGTATGTACCTCCTTGTTCTGGGTCAGTAGATGGCACACATGATAGGCCCTATGTATACTTACATGGTGACTGCCAGGGTTTATAGTTGCAGGGTGACTAGGGGTTACAGATGCGTTGTCACCCTGAGAAATACTTCTGTCATCCTGGCCATCTCCTGATTTCCCTACTGCTGTGCACCCTCAGTTTGGTCAGAGTTTCAGGTAGGAGCAGACTACTGGGTTGCAATAAAATAGTTAAAAGCCTGCTACCTGGTTCCCCAACATAGTGAATGAAGATAATACAGACTGTAGTTTGGAGTCAGACATGGATGATCCAAACTATATAGGCTTCTTAATAACTGCATCAAGTACTGATAGTGAGCTACCATACTGTATTTGTAGGTGGGTCCTGTGAAGACCCTAGGCTTAGCAACTGAAGAAATCCTCAAGCTGACCCTCTGACCAGCAGTTTTTACCTTCTCCAATTCCAAGTCGGATTGCTTCTTCTCACTTGTTCTCCGTGTTTCACCAAGTACTCCCTCCTGCAACTTGCTAACTGACCTCCGCAGACTGATGAGAGGAAAATATGGACACTGAGCCAAAGAAGGAGATACTAGGAGGGGTGACCAAAAGGGAGTTTGAGGAGTGGGAGGTGGAGAGATTTAGGGAGGGAATTCCAGAATATGGGACGTGGGCAACTGAAGGCTCTAGCTGCCAATGGTAGGGCAAAGAGAGAGAGGATGGCACAAGAGGCCAGTCAGGAGAATGGAAAATTCAGGGGGTGGGCTTGTACTGCTGGAGGAGGTCACATGGATAGGAAGGGACCATGATGGGAAATTTAAATTTGAGATGTTGGGGGACTGGAATCCAATGTTTGCCAGCAAGGAGAGGGATGATAGATAAGGGGACTTGATGTGGGATAGAATATGAGCAGCAGAGTATTGGATGAGTTGAAGTTTACAGAGGATGAAGGATAAGAAGCCGGCCAGGAGGTCATTGGAATAGTCAAGTCTGGAGAAAACAAAGGTATGGATGAGGGTGTCAGCAGCAGATGGACTGATGTAGGAGCGGAGGCAAGCAATGGAGGTGGAAGTAAGCAGTCTTTGTGATGGAGAGGATATGGGTACAGAGCTCATCTCGGGGTTGAATAGGATGATGAAGTTTTAAACATTCTGATTCAACCTGAGGCCTTGGAGGGGGAGGAGAATGGAGTCTGTGGTAAAGGTATGGAGCTTGTGCTGGGGCTAAAGGGGATGACTTTAGTCTTCCCAATATTTAGCTGGAGGAAATTGTAGCTCATCCAAGACTGGATGTCAGACAAGCAGTTGAGAGGAGTTGAGATGGGTGGTGGAGAGTTAGAGCTAGATATCATCCATGTACATATGGAAGCTAACCCCATGTCTGTGGGTGATGTCGCCAAGGGGCAGCATGTAGATCATGGAGGGGAGGGGACCACGGATACTTGCTATGGGGACTGCTGAGGTAATGTTGCAGTGTGGGAAGAAAAGCCATTACTGTAGATGCTCTGGGCACAGTTGGATAGGTAAAAGTGGAACCGAATGATGGCCGTTTCACTGAACTGAACAATGGAGGAGTGACGTTGAAAGAGGATGGTTCGGGTGACTGTGTAACAGACTGCAGAGAGGGTGAGGAGGGACACCATGGTCACAGCCACAGGGGATGTTGTTATGACTCTGGTTAGGGCTAGTTCAGTGCTGTGGCAGGAGTGGAAACGTGATTGCAGGGATTCAAATTGTGAGTTGCAAGAGAGATCGGCATCAATCTGGGAGGCAACAACATATTCCAGGAGAACGGAAGGTTAGAGATGGTGCAGTAATTTTCAAGGACAGGAGTTGTAGGGCTTTTGTTGGGAGTGAGAGATGATGGCAATTTTGAAAGGGAAGGCAGCAGTGTCTGAAGAGAAGAATTATTTACAATGTCAGCTAACATGGGGACCAGAGAGAGAAGTTGGGTGGTCAGCAGTTTAGTGGGAATGTGGTTGAGGAACATAACACTAATCATGATCTTGGGGTGGCCTCCGATCTCTCTCTCCCATTCCCTCTGTTACCTCCACACCCTGAATCTCGAGGGCTCTCTCCTCATAACAAGTCAAGGGATGTAGCTCAGGTGACCCCTCTCTTGCCTACCATCTACAAGTGCTGTTACATGCGGCCTACTCCTGCAGACAGGTAAGGGACAAATGTTGCTAAGAGGAAGCTGATAGACTTGTGCCACCCAAGTGCCATGCCAACAGCCACTTTATATGACCCTGTGAACATACAACATGTCGGTAACTGCTGGCAGAGTGCTTGATGTTTGATCTTTGCCACATGCAATGGTCCATAGAGCACACACATTGCCCTGGTAAAACACCAGTGTACCTGTGCATTTGGAAAGTATATGAACAGTTGCAGAGTGCTACATATTCTCCCACTGTGATTCTTCCCTGATTTAAAATTTGCTAAGATGCCTTGTACAGGGCTAACTTAATAAACCCCTGCCAGCATTATGGACTTGTAAATTACCCCTTATAAAATTAAGTGATACATGAGCACAACTTGTCTTGGCAACCTATCCGAAACTATCAAATATCTTCAATTCTTTGTGGACATCTGCTGCAGTCCCAGTTCACGTTTGGCTGGGGGCAGGGGAGTGAATGAACCAAACAACATATCTGTTTCATAAGCAACAATGAAAGATGCAAAATCCAATTTAAAAAAAAAATTTCAAATTTCTTAAAGCAAAAATGAAAGATGCAAAATCCAATTAAAAAAAAAATCAAATTTCTTCAGTGCCTCAGTAGGTAACAGTACTGTCCAGTGTGGAGCTGAGGTATACTTGCTGGAACATGCACGTCTTGGGCATTAGATGAAAACAGGTTTGTGTTTAGTGGCGATGTCCCCAGGGTTGGACAGCCTACTGACATTCACTGTCCGTGTTCATCACACAAAGAATGGTCACTTGGGTGAGTTACTGGAAAGTCACTCGCATCTATGAAATTGTATCCTGGCAAGAGTCAATGCCTTCAAAACAGAAAGAGAAAAAAATTGGAATACAAAAAAAGTCAGCACTGGTAAGTTACTGATGGAGCTTTCCAATTGTGTTTGTAAGAAAACTGGTGCTATTTTTAAACTATGGCGTCATATATGTCATAAAAATGGTGACAACCTCCTCATTGAAAGTGGTTCCACAATATGGTCCAGCTGCTTGTTCTGAATTCAGAGCAGTGGCAGCAGTACTGGAACAACTGCACATAGCATTTACTATTTTTAATTCACCCTGGGAACTTTCCTTGGTGCTGGGGTCAGTCCAAACAGAATAACAATGTCAAAATTGCATTGCTAGCCTGTATGGACAGGCTTACAGCTAGATGTACACATGGTGTATACATGGCCAGAACAAAGCAAGAGTCCTGTCAGTGCTTCACCTCTAGAGGCAAGGAAATACACTACCTTGTGAGGTGTTGTTTGAGAGGCACATACAACATCTTGTTTACGTTAGAGAGAGAACTCCAGCAGCTGCCCTGCAATGGGGTATCAACCTGCCTTAAAAGAATGGAACTATACAAAAATATCCTTCAATGTATTTTTCTCCTATGAAAACAAGTCAGGAAAAACAAAACGCAATATACTGGAAACCTGAAATAAAAACAGAAAATGCAGGAAACACTCAGCAGCTCAGGCATCATCTGTGGAGAGAGAAAGCCAGTAAGGTCGCAAGGGTCCAAAGGATATAACCTGATTTGTCATCGGGCCTGATACTGTATCCTTCATCATCTACTTCTGGTGAATTCTGAAAATCAGACAAGTAACAGAATGAAACATTTTGGAAGATTTTCAACCATTAGTGATTTCCTGTGGCTTTGCTCATAGATAATTTTTTTTGTTGCTGTTGAAAATTTGGAATTGACTGAGCCGCAGCAGCTGCCACCTCCGACTCAACCTGCTCATAAATTGAGTTTCAGGGCTATCCAGGGGTACAGGGCTTCACCCTGCCTACACCTTCAATTTAACTGAAATTTTAATTGAAACTTCCACTTTCTAAATGTTATTTCAACTTATGTAGTTAAATTTTTAGTTACAATTTTTAAATGGCAAGAGTTATTTCAACTTGGTTATTAAATTAACAGTTTTTGGTGTGGAACCATAATGACTGCCGACTGTGGTTGCTGTGGAATGTCATTCTTAAACCTGTTTGGTTCTTGCTAACTATGTGACCGAATACACCACATGGTTAACATGAACCAATCGAAGCAGATTGAAACCCTGTAGTCATGGATTTATTAGTAAAATTTTGTCTGGATGTGCAACCGTGAGCATTTATCATTAATCAGTGAAGAAACATTTGACATTTTTTGGTCAATTTGTGCTGATCAAGGTGAGAGATGTTGGTGCTGGGGAATGGAACATCTCAGTCCAAACCTCTGAACAACCCCCTACTCTACCAACCATCTGATATCTTCTCTGCCACCCTTGCTGAATGAGGGACAGTATTCTGCTGAGAAACTGAGTTAAGATTGCCCAACTGCATTTCATGTAGGAAGCTTACTGCCAACAGAGACAGAGAGACTTTCATTCCATCAGTGGGGACTGGATTGAAACCGACGTAGCAGAGGTGAAAAGTGAGTGTAAATCCCACTGCACCAGGCAATTCCCCCCGGATCTTTCATTTTTTATATCACTGTTTTTTTAATATAAATTGTTGACACATCAACATGAGCAATAGTAGGATTAATGCAAATTGTAAACTAACTTCTGATGTGGCTTTGATTTATTTATGATATGGAGATGCCGGTGATGGACTGGGGTTGACAATTGTAAACAATTTTACAACACCAAGTTATAGTCCAGCAATTTTATTTTAAATTCACAAGCTTTCGGAGGCTTCCTCCTTCCTCAGGTAAATGTTCAGGAGCTCCTCGAAGCCTACGCATTTATACATATAGAACAATACATGGTGTTTACAGAATGCCCCTGCAACTGCCCGTTGCCAAGGCAATCACCGTGTTCAGACAGAGAGGTGTCACCTGCAGAACCCCCGAATACACATTCAACAAAAAAACAAACAGGAAAAAAAAGAGAGGCAGAAACATCCGGAAGGCAGAGAAAGCCAGCAAATGACCCATTATATTAAAAACAGATAACATTTGTTCGCTGGTGGGGTAACGTGTAGCGTGACATGAACCCAAGATCCCGGTTGAGGCCGTCCTCATGGGTGCGGAACTTGGCTATCAATTTCTGCTCGACGATTTTGCGTTGTCGTGTGTCTCGAAGGCCGCCTTGGAGTACGCTTACCCGAAGGTCGGTGGATGAATGTCCATGACTGCTGAAGTGTTCCCCGACTGGGAGGGAACCCTCCTGTTTGGCGATTGTTGCGCGGTGTCCGTTCATCCGTTGTCGCAGCGTCTGCATGGTCTCGCCAATGTACCATGCTCTGGGGCATCCTTTCCTGCAACGTATGAGGTAGACAACGTTGGCCGAGTCACAGGAGTATGAACCATGCACCTGGTGGGTGGTGTCCTCTCGTGTGATGGTGGTATCTGTGTCGATGATCTGGCATGTCTTGCAGAGGTTACCGTGGCAGGGTTGTGTGGTGTCGTGGACGCTGTTCTCTTGAAAGCTAGGTAATTTGCTGCGAACGATGGTCTGTTTGAGGTTGGGTGGCTGTTTAAAGGCGAGTAGTGGAGGTGTGGGGATGGCCATAGCGAGGTGTTTGTCCTCATTGATGACATGTTGAAGGCTGCGGAGAACATGGCGTAGTTTCTCCGCTCCGGGGAAGTACTGGACGACAAAGGGTACTCTGTTGGTTGCTTCCCATGTTAGTCTCCTGAGGAGGTCTATGCGATTTTTTGCTGTGGCCCGTCGGAACTGTCGATCGATGAGTCGAGCGTCATATCCCGTTCTTACGTGGGCGTCTTTCAGCGTCTGTAGGTGTCCATCACGTTCCTCCTCGTCTGAGCAGACCCTGTGTATTCGCAGGGCCTGTCCATAGGGGATGGCCTCTTTGACGTGGTTAGGGTGGAAGCTGGAAAAGTGGAGCATCGTGAGGTTGTCCGTGGGCTTGCGGTAGAGTGAGGTGCTGAGGTGCCCGTCTTTGATGGAGATTCGTGTGTCCAAGAAAGAAACTGATTCTGAGGAGTAGTCCATGGTGAGCTTGATGGTGGGATGGAACTTGTTGATGTTATCGTGTAGTCTCTTTAGTGATTCCTTGCCGTGGGTCCATAGAAAGAAAATGTCGTCGATGTATCTGGTGTATAGTGTTGGTTGGAGGTCTTGTGCAGTGAAGAAGTCCTGCTCGAACTTGTGCATGAAAATGTTGGCGTATTGGGGTGCGAATTTGGTCCCCATGGCTGTTCCGTGTGTTTGGGTAAAGAACTGGTTATCGAAGGTGAAGACATTGTGATCCAGGATGAAGCGGATGAGTTGTAGGATGGCTTCCGGAGATTGGCTGTTGTTGGTGTTGAGTATTGATGCTGTCGCAGCGATGCCGTCATCGTGGGGGATACTGGTGTATAGTGCCGAGACGTCCATCGTGGTGAGAAGTGTTCCTGGTTCAACTGGTCCGTGGGTACTGAGTTTTTGTAGGAAGTCTGTAGTGTCGCGACAGAAGCTGGGGGTTCCCTGTACGATGGGTTTCAGGATGCCCTCGATGTATCCAGAGAGGTTCTCACACAGGGTTCCGTTGCCTGATACGATGGGACATCCGGGTGTGTTGGCTTTGTGTATCTTTGGGAGGCAGTAGAAGTCTCCCACGCGGGGATTACGTGGGATGAGAGTGCGTAGGATGCTTTGAAGGTCTGGATCGAAGGTCTTGATCAGTTTGTTGAGCTGGTGGGTGTGTTCTTTGGTCGGATCTGCGGGTAACCGTCTGTAGTGTTCCTGGTTGTCCAGTTGTCGGTATGCTTCTTTGTAATAGTCTGTTCTGTTCTGTATGACTATGGCTCCTCCTTTGTCCGCTGGTTTGATGACGATGTTGCGGTTGGTCTTGAGAGCGTTGATGGCGTTGCGTTGTGCTCGGGTGACATTCTGGACTGTCTTCTGAGTGCGGCTGATGAATCTGGCATTGACGCATTTCCTGACAGCTTGAGCATACATGTCCAGCTGAGGGCAGCGACCCTCCGGAGGAGTCCAGTTTGACTCTTTCCTCTTCGGTTGCTGTACCGCGGATCCCTCTGTCTGCTGTTCCGGATCGTCGATTGTCTCATTGGGTTCGCTGCTGAAATCTTGGGGTTTGTGGTAGAATTCCCGGAGCCTCATTCTCCTGATGAATTCCTCTGTGTCCGCCGCGAGACTAGTGGGGTCCATTTTGGTGGTGGGGCAGAAATTGAGCCCTCGGCTGAGAACTTCGATTTCGTCTGGTTGAAGGGTGTGGTCGGATAAATTGACAATAGACTTCCCTGTGGTTGCAACCGTGGTACCAGGGGAAGCTTGGTCGTTGCTGGTGGTGATGCCGAGTTTCTCAAGCTTCCTGCTCTTGGTTTTCATGTAGGCAGCGTAGTTCCGTTGCCTCGTCTGTTTGGCGGTATAACGTAGCTGGTCTGCTGTGTCCTGAGTACAGGTTGAGAGTATGGACTCTATCTTGGTTTCGAGGTTGTGGCGTCTGCTGTAGAGTTGGTGTATGAGATGGTTGCGGAGTGTGCGAGAGGTACGGCGGCAGAGTCTCTCAGCGTAATCCGAGTTGTATGTGGACTTGAGTGGGTTCGTGATCTGGAGTCCTTTCGGGATCTTGTCTGCTTTCTTGCAGCTCTGTAAAAACTTGATGTCTGTAAAAACTTGATGTCTGTAAAAACATGATGTCTGTAAAAACATGATGTCTGTAAAAACTTGATGTCTGTAAAAACTTGTTTTTACAGACATCAAGTTTTTACAGACATCAAGTTTTTACAGACATCATGTTTTTACAGACATCAAGTTTTTACAGACATCAAGTTTTTACAGACATCAAGTTTTTACAGAGCTGCAAGAAAGCAGACAAGATCCCGAAAGGACTCCAGATCACGAACCCACTCAAGTCCACATACAACTCGGATTACGCTGAGAGACTCTGCCGCCGTACCTCTCGCACACTCCGCAACCATCTCATACACCAACTCTACAGCAGACGCCACAACCTCGAAACCAAGATAGAGTCCATACTCTCAACCTGTACTCAGGACACAGCAGACCAGCTACGTTATACCGCCAAACAGACGAGGCAACGGAACTACGCTGCCTACATGAAAACCAAGAGCAGGAAGCTTGAGAAACTCGGCATCACCACCAGCAACGACCAAGCTTCCCCCGGTACCACGGTTGCAACCACAGGGAAGTCTATTGTCAATTTATCCGACCACACCCTTCAACCAGACGAAATCGAAGTTCTCAGCCGAGGGCTCAATTTCTGCCCCACTACCAAAATGGACCCCACTAGTCTCGCGGCGGACACAGAGGAATTCATCAGGAGAATGAGGCTCCGGGAATTCTACCACAAACCCCAAGATTTCAGCAGCGAACCCAATGAGACAATCGACGATCCGGAACAGCAGACAGAGGGATCCGCGGTACAGCAACCGAAGAGGAAAGAGTCAAACTGGACTCCTCCGGAGGGTCGCTGCCCTCAGCTGGACATGTATGCTCAAGCTGTCAGGAAATGCGTCAATGCCAGATTCATCAGCCGCACTCAGAAGACAGTCCAGAATGTCACCCGAGCACAACGCAACGCCATCAACGCTCTCAAGACCAACCGCAACATCGTCATCAAACCAGCGGACAAAGGAGGAGCCATAGTCATACAGAACAGAACAGACTATTGCAAAGAAGCATACCGACAACTGGACAACCAGGAACACTACAGACGGTTACCCGCAGATCCGACCAAAGAACACACCCACCAGCTCAACAAACTGATCAAGACCTTCGATCCAGACCTTCAAAGCATCCTACGCACTCTCATCCCACGTAATCCCCGCGTGGGAGACTTCTACTGCCTCCCAAAGATACACAAAGCCAACACACCCGGATGTCCCATCGTATCAGGCAACGGAACCCTGTGTGAGAACCTCTCTGGTTACATCGAGGGCATCCTGAAACCCATCGTACAGGGAACCCCCAGCTTCTGTCGCGACACTACAGACTTCCTACAAAAACTCAGTACCCACGGACCAGTTGAACCAGGAACACTTCTCACCACGATGGACGTCTCGGCACTATACACCAGTATCCCCCACGATGACGGCATCGCTGCGACAGCATCAATACTCAACACCAACAACAGCCAATCTCCGGAAGCCATCCTACAACTCATCCGCTTCATCCTGGATCACAATGTCTTCACCTTCGATAACCAGTTCTTTACCCAAACACACGGAACAGCCATGGGGACCAAATTCGCACCCCAATACGCCAACATTTTCATGCACAAGTTCGAGCAGGACTTCTTCACTGCACAAGACCTCCAACCAACACTATACACCAGATACATCGACGACATTTTCTTTCTATGGACCCACGGCAAGGAATCACTAAAGAGACTACACGATAACATCAACAAGTTCCATCCCACCATCAAGCTCACCATGGACTACTCCTCAGAATCAGTTTCTTTCTTGGACACACGAATCTCCATCAAAGACGGGCACCTCAGCACCTCACTCTACCGCAAGCCCACGGACAACCTCGCGATGCTCCACTTTTCCAGCTTCCACCCTAACCACGTCAAAGAGGCCATCCCCTATGGACAGGCCCTGCGAATACACAGGGTCTGCTCAGACGAGGAGGAACGCGATGGACACCTACAGACGCTGAAAGACGCCCACGTAAGAACGGGATATGACGCTCGACTCATCGATCGACAGTTCCGACGGGCCACAGCAAAAAATCGCATAGACCTCCTCAGGAGACTAACACGGGAAGCAACCAACTGAGTACCCTTTGTCGTCCAGTACTTCCCCGGAGCGGAGAAACTACGCCATGTTCTCCGCAGCCTTCAACATGTCATCAATGAGGACAAACACCTCGCTATGGCCATCCCCACACCTCCACTACTCGCCTTTAAACAGCCACCCAACCTCAAACAGACCATCGTTCGCAGCAAATTACCTAGCTTTCAAGAGAACAGCGTCCACGACACCACACAACCCTGCCACGGTAACCTCTGCAAGACATGCCAGATCATCGACACAGATACCACCATCACACGAGAGGACACCACCCACCAGGTGCATGGTTCATACTCCTGTGACTCGGCCAACGTTGTCTACCTCATACGTTGCAGGAAAGGATGCCCCAGAGCATGGTACATTGGCGAGACCATGCAGACGCTGCGACAACGGATGAACGGACACCGCGCAACAATCGCCAAACAGGAGGGTTCCCTCCCAGTCGGGGAACACTTCAGCAGTCATGAACATTCATCCACCGACCTTCGGGTAAGCGTACTCCAAGGCGGCCTTCGAGACACACGACAACGCAAAATCGTCGAGCAGAAATTGATAGCCAAGTTCCGCACCCATGAGGACGGCCTCAACCGGGATCTTGGGTTCATGTCACGCTACACGTTACCCCACCAGCGAACAAATGTTATCTGTTTTTAATATAATGGGTCATTTGCTGGCTTTCTCTGCCTTCCGGATGTTTCTGCCTCTCTCTGTTTTTTTTCCTGTTTGTTTTTTTGTTGAATGTGTATTCGGGGGTTCTGCAGGTGACACCTCTCTGTCTGAACACGGTGATTGCCTTGGCAACGGGCAGTTGCAGGGGCATTCTGTAAACACCATGTATTGTTCTATATGTATAAATGCGTAGGCTTCGAGGAGCTCCTGAACATTTACCTGAGGAAGGAGGAAGCCTCCGAAAGCTTGTGAATTTAAAATAAAATTGCTGGACTATAACTTGGTGTTGTAAAATTGTTTACAATTGATTTATTTAGTTCACATTCACTCCAATACATTGTAATTATTTTGGCTGTGACCCTGCAAAAATATTAAAACAAAAATGTCTTCAAATTTCTTTACTTATATTGAAGTCCCTTTATTTAGAAGGGATAACAACTTGAAGTGATGCATTTCTCTTTATTTTGTCTTTGATGATGATGATGATGATGCCGTCGTTCTATGAAAATACCTTGTTCTGTTTACAGATACAGTGCTGAATCTATGCAATCCTTTCTAATTTGTTCCATCCTCCAATCTCTTAATCTGTTCCATGTTGGCTGCAAAGGTTCATGTTCTGTCAGCACATTTTCAAAATGGTTACCTGCGGTAATGATCAACCAAATCACAGCTAACGGCCACAAACTCTTTTCAAAGAGAATTAGATATTTGCTCGAACAAGAATATTAATGGATTAGCAGGAGTGTGGAATTAGATCAGGTGGTTCATATTGGAGAAAAACAACAGGAAAGATTTGATGGGGCAAATGGCCCTTTTTTTCCTGTGCTATAACATTATATGATTCTATCAGAGAGAAACCAAAAAGTAATAGAAAAAAACCAAATTTTCCTATATCAGCATTGGGTGACCTACCCCCCTGGGAAGCAAGTGTGAAATGATAAGATAATTACAAATGAGAAAGAGCATTCAGCCCATCTTAATTCATCCATCCAGAAGGATCCTACAGTTCCCATCCCCCACCCAACATCTAGCTGTTTCTTAAAAGATTCCAGGGTTTTTGCCTCCACCACTCTATCTGTAAGTCCATTCCATGTGTTGATCACTTTTGTGTAAAGAACTTCCTGATATTAGTCCTAAATTTATCTTTTACTAATTTGAACCCATGTCCTCTAGTCCCACTTCTGCAATTTAATTCAAAGTTAATTCAGGATTTACTTTTTCCAATCCTTATCTATCTTGTATAAACTATAAAATCACCTCTCAGACACCTGTTAAGTCTAAATAGCCCAAGTTTCTCCAGTCTTTCCTCATAACTCAAATGTTTGACACTAGGGATCAGCCTCTTTGCTCTTTACTGCACCACTTCCAGCACTCAAATGTCTCCTTTATTTCTCAGTAACCAGAAAGGGCACAGTATTCAAGGTGTGGTCTGACCAGAGGTCTGAACAATTTGATCACAACTTGCTCTGACTTGCATCCTGCTGTTTTAGCTATGTAGTTCAACATTATGTTGGCTTTGTTGATCTCTGCTCTGCATTGGTTGGATATGTGGAGCATTAAGTTGTACTAAGACACCTGGATTTCTTTCAGTTCCTTCCTTAGTTACTCCCACATCATTCGTGGAGTGTGCATGTGACCCAATTTTCCTTCCCACATGCAGTACTTTACACTTGTCAGCATTCAGCCCACATACATATTTTGTCCAACTCATTTTGTAATTTGTGGGCTGTCTCCTCTAATTCCACTGGCCCTCCCAGTTTGGTATCAACAAATTACATTGAGTTTCTGAGTCAAGGTCGTTTATGTAAATGAGAAATAGTAGTGGTCCCAACACTGAGTCATGGGGCATATCAACACAGTACTCTCCTCCCCTCTTTCCACCCCCCCACCCACCCCGACCACACCTTGACAAAACTATTCTAACAAGTAACAAGTGCCTTTGTTTTTTACGTTGCAGCCAATTCATTATCCATTTCTAAGATTTAATCTGCATCCCTATTTAATGTTCCATACTCCGGTATAAAAATGGTTCTCTTCAAGCAATGCCTGCCTTGAATAAGTTCTGTTCCTCTCTTTGCCGTGATTTCTGTAAGGAAACGATTAATCAGACTGACTTGAAGTGTGTTAATGTAATACCGCTATCGATTTGTCCTTCTTTTGTAATGTTCGCTTTTAGCCTTTCTTTGTTCAATGGGGAAGTAAGATTCTTAAATTGTAATATCTTAAAATTGTTACAAGTGTACTAAGATAGTGACCATTGAACTTTTGAACTGAGACTGACCCTTACAGCACCAACAAGTTTTAATATGAAGTAACCACCTGCTTATTGAGAGAATTTAATTGGAGACATGCCATTGCGTACTGGCTCCCAAGTTTGAGGGAGATTGTAGTCAATGATATGGGTGCACAGACAACAGTTAATGCTGTAAAAGGAAAATATCTGGGTAAAACATTATTCTTTGTAATTAGAGTTTAGAATTAAGCTAGAGCTGAATGGTACAGAATCAAAGACAGACTTATAAATAAAGGTTTCATTTGGTGGAATAGCAATTATATGTAACAAGGAATACAATTTTAATAAGGTATCAAAATAAGGAAGTTATACTGATCTTGTTAGCCCAGTGGAAAAAGAGCTTGTTAGCAAGGAAATCAGCTTATCAATAAGACATGGGCTTCACTTAGCTTCTCCTTCCATGGAGTTGCATTTGAACTTTTGTTATAATCATGTAATGTGGAGATATGCTGAGGGTCGCGTAGTAGGAGTAAGAGATAAGAAGCCTAAGAAAATGGAAAGCAAGATGTTTACATCTTCACCCATATCAATCAATAGAAGTATTGTAAAATTACCTATTTGTCACTAGTCTGCAGTTTAAAGATGTAACGTTATACATGTGAACAAGGCATGATCAGGTCTGTGTCAAATATGGACATTTTGATGAGAAACTTGTAGCTCAAAAAGGTATAAAAAGTGACAGGTTTTAATGAGGATTTGGATTCAGAGGTTTGATCAACCTGAATACTGAGCTCAGAACTGTAACATGTTTGTGTCCCCAATCATCAGATGTGGTTGTACTATATTTTAAGTATATGTCTAAGTTCTATTGAATTTACTGTATGCTTAATAAAACTATGAATGCTTGACCTCAATGTTTCAAGAACTTTTCTGAGGAATAGATCGAGCATCTAATCACAAATAAAAACCATCCTCTAACAATGCCCATTTGTCTCTTTTACTTGTTCACTTTCATTGTTATTCCCTCCCCATGTTTTTGACAATGTCTTTGCCAAGACCCAATTTTGTAGCCACATCTCTTTCCAGCTTCAGCTCATTCTACATGGGTTCCAACTGCAGTTGCACCGTCTTCTTTTGGAGCCACCTATGGTCACCAATATCTCGGTGATATTCATTTTCCTTTGACCACTGTTCTTGCTGTTTTATGAAATTTACCCTCTCTACCATGCGCCGCTAAATGCACTCTCCCTAGATCTCTTTAGTGGCATCAATTCCACTTTATTTCAGAGCTGCCCTGGTCCTCAGTTCCATATCATCCTTCGAAAACTTTTTTTAGGCAGTAAGAAGCAAAAGCTTTAACAACTCTTGGATGCTAGCCTATCTCCCGATATCTTCCTTTTTTCTTTCCTCCATCCCCATCCCATGCCAGATTTTTACCATCTTTTCTGGCCTTTTCCTCGCTCCTTCAGCAAGGGTCTTAGCTTCATCCCCCATGCTATACCTGTATAAATTCTGAGCTTGACATAATGCTGAGCCTTTCTGCTACCTTTGCCTCCATGCCAACTTTTTTTGGCTAGAAATCTCCACCACCCCCACGTCTGACCACACCACTTCCTGCTCCACCTTGTCCCCTCCCACTGCCCCCCCCCCAAGTCTGACCACTTCCTGCTCCACCTCGTCCTCTCCCACTGCATCGAACCCTCTCAATCTTTTCATTGAGAACTACTGATGTAATATCGGCTATGTCAGTTTCTCTACACCCCTCACTCACTTTAATCCATCTCCCACTGAATTTGTGGCATCCCGTTCTCTCAGGTTTAATTCTGACATCATCAAACCCACTGACCAATGGGGTTGCTGTATGGCGAAAGGACCTCCACCTTGCTGAGACTAAATGCCAATTCTCTGACAACCCCTCTCATCGCCCCCAGACCATGTCTGAACACCACATTGTTACTGACCTCTTCTCCTTTGGAGATCTATCTCCAACCACTTTGTTCGCCATCCCCACACAGCCCACTTCTACCTCCTCCCCAAGATAGACAAATAGGATTCCACTTATCTTGATTCTATTTTTTCTTCCCTTGTCCAGTCTCTGCCCATCTACATCTGTGAGTCTTCTGATCCCTCTACCACTTCAACGAATGCTTTAACGAATTCTGTTTTGTTAAATCCAACAATCTCCTTTTCACTATAGATATATAGTTCCTCTACACCCCTATTCCTTACCAGGCTGGTTTCCAGACCCTTCGCTTTTTTTATTAAACAGCGATTCAACCAGTCCCTATCCACCACCACCCTTGTCTGACTGGCTAAACTAGTTCTTACCTTGAACAACTTCTCCTTTAATTCCACCCACTCTCTGTGTTGCTATGGCAACTTGTAGGAGTCCCAGCTATGTCTGTCTTTTTGTAGGGCATGTAGAACAATCTTTGTTCCAGTCCTACTCAAGGGCTCTTCCAAGGTCCTTTTTCATTACACTGATGACTGTGTTGGTGCTACTTCCTCCTTTTGTCCTGATCTAGGGAATTTCATTCGCTAAACTTAAAATTTCTATCCATCCTTCACCTTTATGTGATCCTTCTCTGACCTTTCCTTTCCCTTCCTGGACTTTGCTGTCTCTATCTCTGGGGATTATACTTCTCACCCCACTTCCTGGAAAGCACTCCATTCCTTTCCCCAGTTTCTCCATCCTTGATGATGCCGCCGTCTACACCAGAATTTCTGAAATGCTCTCGTTTTACTTCATCCAAAAATTCTCCTCCACTATGTGGGGAGGACCGTCAACCAGATCGGTTCCATTTCCTGTGCTTCTTCTCTCACCCCCTTCCCCTCCCGTGATGGGTTCCCCTAACTCACTTTCCACCCACCAATATCTGCATTTGCCAGATCATCTTCTGCCATTTCTACCATCTCCAATATGATCCCACTACTAAACATATTTTGACCATTTTTCCACAGACAGGATTTGAAAATGATTTTTAAAATCTTCAATGGCTAGGTCATATGCATTTTAACCAACTTTTGTCTCAGTGCTTTTCTTTAACAAAAAAAATACTTGGGTGTACATATTTTGCTTTCAAAGCCCAACATTTAAATGCAACTCTTCTCCAAATACTTTGTGGAAAAATGGTCAAAAATCCTGAACCGTGACATACATCTTCCCTTCCCTTCACCTCTTTGCTTTCTGAAGAGGCCGCTTCCTCTGTAGCACCCTGGTTCTCTCTTCCACCACCCCCATCACCTGCTGTCTTTCTCCTGACACCTTCTTGTGCAAGGGCAGAAAATGCAAGATCTATCCATTCACCTCCCTCACCAGTGTCCAGGACCCAAAACAATTTTCATGCGAGATAACAATTTACATGCTCTTCCTCTAATCTAGTATACTGTATCCATTACTCATGGTGCAGTCTCCTCTACACTAGGGAGACTATACACAGATTAAGTGATTGCTTTCCTGAATCACCTCCATTCTGTTTGCAAGTGTGATTCCGAGCTCCATGTCGCTTATCACTTTAATTTCCCATTCCACTCCTACTCTGACTTCTCTGTCTTTGGCTTTCTACACTGTTCATGATGCTCAATGCAAGCTGGAAGAACAACCCCATATCTTTTTTTTTAGGCATTTTCAGCCCTTTAGCTTTCACAGTGACTTTAATAAGTTCAGAGCTTAACTATTGCTCCCACTTTCCATCCAGCTGAGGATTTTGTCTATTTAGATGGATGGGTGCATCGGCTTTTGTAGGGGGAGGCAGTTTGGTGCTTGGGATGGGGACCTTCCATCACAACATCATACTGGTGGATAATTCTGCACCTCTGCTGACTGACCTGCAGAGTATTTCCAGCATTTTCAGTTTTTGCTTCAGATTTCCAGCATCTGCAGTGTTTTATTTTTACAAAAAGCATATGAGGTTTGGAAAGTTTGGCAGCTCTCACAGAAATCACCATCCCACAAGAGATACACCACATGGTATAAAAAAATTGGATCAGGACACTCTTGATTCTGTGATTACAGCTTCCAGAACTGTGTATGGTTGATGTGGGAATGGACCTAAAGGCTTGAACAGGGTGGTAGACTGAACAACTGGACACAATCATTTCCAGAGGACAAAAGAAGGAAGCATATATCTCAAGACGATAGGAAACCCACGTATGATAGTTTGGAGTGGGAGGGGGGGGGATTTTAACTATTGAGCGACTGGTTAGTGGTGGGCCTGAACCATTTTGGGGGCAGGGCTTCATTAATATGCTGCTGGTGAGTTACATGCCGCAAACAGGCATCCCACTGCGGCTTGTCAGCTTCAGGCCAGCGCAATATCTAGGGGATCAGAAAGGTAAGGCCAGAGGGGTGGGGGCTGATCACAGAGCGGAGGGTAGGCTGTGGCAGCAGCGGTCCACATTATTCTTGTGGAGCACTCCTGTTCCTCCTGGCCCTGCAAAAATAATTTTAGACGTACCTTTTTGTGACCTCTTCCTCTTCACTGCCAGGTTTCACTCAGCGAAGCATCCACTGTATCCGCTCTGCCCACTCCTGCCTTCAACACTGCCTCAGGCTCCTGTCTGATTCAGGCAGGTGCCTGGGCCACCTAACAGAAGGGCCAAGTTAAAAAAGCGGTGGTGTGGGACTGGGGCGGTAAATTGACTAGCTTGATTTTAACTCCCCTAATGATGGGTTACCAGAAATCCTACTTCTGGACATTAGGCTCAATTGCTTTTTTGATATATATGATCAGACTTAGTTATATCAGAAAGGATCCACATTGAAAACTGCCATAATTCTGCCACATGGGCGACCAGGTCATAACATTTGCTGCAATTTGAACATTTACAAAATCATTATTTTCAAGGAGTTTATGTTATTTAGTGCACTGAGGTGTGTACAGTGTGTAAATTCTTTAGTGGATGAGATTGCTTTGATTACATATATAATTTAGATGCTGTAGGTAGTTACTTTGTTGATGTTGCTTTGGGCAATAAAACTCGTCATGGATGACTGTGGCTGTCTCCAGCTATGTAACAGTTAATCAGGGTCTAATGCAGTCCATTCCATGCAAACATCTGCATCTACTGTTAGAAAGGTTAAAAAAACTTTAAAATTCAACATAATAATTAGGATTATTATATAAAAGAAACAAATAATGATTTTGTAAATGTTCAAATTGCAGCAAATATTATGACCTGGTCACACATGCGGCAGAATTATGGCAGTTTTCAGCGCGGATCCTTTCCGATATAACTAAGTCTGACTGTATATATCAAAAAAACAATTGAGCCAATGGCATTTCCTCTTCAGTTTGAGAGATTTTTTTATAGAAAGATCATTGAAACCTTCCATGTAAAGCAGGGCATTTGAAAACAATGTTGCACTTGAAACAAGAATTTTACTTACATATCGCTCCCAGTCGATTTCTGCATAAAATCCATTTGGAGCACCGTTACTTTTCTTCTGTAAAAGGTTAGAAATCAAAAGGATATTACAAATGCTATTTATATTTAAATATTTTTTATTTTTTAAGAAGAGAAAATATATGTGACAAAACTGTACATATATTTTGTTCAGTGACTGTACAGTTTTGTCACACAGTACACATGGCAGAATATACTGGCACATTTAGGGTTGTCGGTATCATTGTACATACATGGGAAACTACACCTTATTTAGTGGTCAGGATAATTTGATGAGTCCCTGGGGTTTGCCTGAGCCATGACAACATCACGGATTCTGCCTAGCTGCAGGGTAGGGCCATTGTCCTTTGTGGGACACGGGGAAGGGTCATTAGCTTGTGGTCCCATTTTGACCATGGGAGTAAGTTTGGTTGTGTTGGCTGGTAGAAAAGGGTTCCGACCTGCCTATACCTCTCGGATTGAGTCTACACACTGTTCACTCTGATTGATATCAGTCTCACAGATATTTCACCCATGTTTGTTGTCGGAAGAGTTGTGTTTCATCACAGTGGGGGAATTCATCTTCTGGCAGCTAACAGTGACAGTTGTGCTAGCCTGCTCATTGCAGGTGAAGCTTGCTTTCCAATGAGCAGCACTGGCCTGAGTCTACAGAAATTGTAAGGCTCTTCATGTTCTCCATGGCTCCCCAGACTGGTTGAATGTGTACAGCAATTAACTCTTCTAGCCACAGTTCTTCCAGTAGTGATTCTCCAGAGAGGACTAGAATTTGAGAGTATCTGTATCTTATACATTCAGCTACAGCTGATGAGGGTCTGTTTCCCTCCTTTTTAAGCCATACACAAAGATGCTATTAGTAGGTACTTGAGAATTTTTCTTTTAACATTATGCTCTCCGGAAGGCAAATAGCAGGAAAATCATATTTATTCCTCATGATTGAGAGAGGAGCATATATATTACATTTTTTTTAAATGGCCCAACAAACCCACTCAGAGTTGAAAGTTCTGTATCACAACCTGCCTTTCACATTTATTCTCAAACCCTAGCCTCTTCAAAAGCATACCCAATTGTCCCTTGAACCCATATATACCGTCTGCTTCAATTTTTTGAGCTTATCAACAAGTCTATTATCCTATTTGGATCCATTCCTTTTCACTCCTAACTTCCTCATTTTTAGCATGCATCGCCAGTCACGGGATTATATATTCATATTAATATTCTGTTCTTAGAAACACTAAAATGATTGAGTTGTCGAATGGGATGAACATATTTGTACCATAAAAGATATAAATTAACAATGTTTAACAAACGTATTTAACACAGTCATGGTGACTGCTGTTAAATATTATTTGTTAATCAGTATTTTTCAAGTTCAGCATAATTGTAAGGTACAACACTTATTTTTTCCAACCCACTTTTGTCCTCTAGTTACACACCAATTGTAGCCGAGAGGATGACCTGTTCCCAGGTTTGTGCCAGAGATATCATGAAAGTGGCTACTAGGCCAATCTTAAATGAAGTTAAACACGGTTTAACATCAATGTAAATTAAGCATAAACAGTAATTTATCTGAAGATCAAGAAGATGACGACAGGAACAAATCAACAACATAGACACAACCTCAAAGCAAATAGCAATCATTAAGATTCATTCTGTCATTAATGATTTCACTTGATATTACTTAAAACGAGCGGGTGTTTTCAGTTCACTGGTGGTTTCCTTTATGTACACAAATATTCCACGTTGTTGTAAGTGAGTGAATTTTGTCATGGCTTTAACTGCTCCCGGTCAATAGTATGATACTGGAAAAAAGGACAGTTAAGTTTGTTTATTTAATTCACAGGTCTTTTACTGGGCGCCCTGGCTAACTTAGTGCAGGTCCTTACGTACTGGCTCAAATTTTCAGAGAAGTGTACGGAACTGCAAGCCACAGGACAATCCTGCATTTAGCCCTTAATATTTCTTCCTTAAAATAATATGCTTATTCTCCACTACCATTGCTGGGGGTGATCAGGCATTTTTAATCGAAAGTTTATATTGCAGAACATTTCCAGTGGAAGCAATTCTGCAATCTAATGAGACTGTTGGTGCTCAGAACTTGGGGTGAATTCTGAGCATGAACAGCAATACGGAAACAAACTGCACCTATTGTACTATGAATGGCAGTGAGTTAGTAATATAAGCTTTGTTAAAATAATATTGGTCTGATCAAGTATTTGTTTAACCTGCACATTAATCAGTCAATAATTCAATTTTCTGCATACTTACACTTCCATCTCGGTCTGGTGAACCCCTGTATGGAAACAGAGAACATTGTTTTTTTAACAAGAACTGTCATTTCCAAAATAGAATTAATTATGATTGATACACAGGACAACTTTAAACTAAATTAGCATTCTTCTGTATTTATACCAATGGCTATTACCAGCAGCATCAACAGGCTTCTGCCTTCAGGTATACTTAGTAATTAGTAGATTTCTGGCCATTCATTTGTGCAGAAAAGCTGAGTATTTGACAACTTCACATATGTATTTTAAACAGATTATTTTTGTAATTATTTACATTAGGCAAAGCCAGTTATCTTTCAGCGATTGAAATTAAGAAATTAGGCGATGCAATGGGTTAGGACAGTCCTTTCATCCTCTCAGACCTAGGTTGGTTCCAGACTAGAACAATGGAATTAAATTCTTTCCCCTCTGCTAACTGCAAAATTCCCAGCTGAAATGAGTTTGGCACAGTCTCACCCCAGGTCCTAGTGGGTGTGGTTCCCAGGACCTTTAAATAAGCACAAACTGCACTAAAAGCTTTACTTACTTTTTATTTTTTTTGTGTAGAATTTAATGACTGCCAATCATGTGATTTTGTTGTGAATGATTTTATGAAACCTCAGTTAGCAGGAACAAAAGAAACCAGTCAACTACACCCCTCTTGTAATAGTAACTCCTTTCACACGTTCCCAGTAGTTAAACAGCCATTTAACAAGTATAACAGATGAAAAGTTCTTATTCAGCTCTGACAGTGCAATACTTTTGTGCAATGGCTTCACATAATTGGAGAAAAAGTTGATTTACCTATAGACTCAGTCTTCACAAAAAGTAAGTACAGACCTGGGTACTCTCCCAGTTTATTATTGCTTGAATAATAAGAGTCTAAATGGGGTAGAGGAGCAAAGGGATCTGGGGGTACAGATACACAAATCACTAAAAGTAGCGACGCAGGTTAATGGGGCCATAAAAAGGGCAAACCAAGCACTGGGGTTCATTTCTAGAAGGATAGAATTACAAAGCAGAGAAGTTATGTTAAATCTGTAGAGAACCTGAGTTAGACCACACTTGGAGTACCGCGCACAGTTCTGGTCTCCATATTATAAAAAGGATATAAAGGCATTGGAGAAGGTGCAAAAAAGATTCACAAGGCTGATACCAGAACTGAGAGGATATACTTATCGGGAAAGACTAAACAGGCTGGGGCTTTTTTCTCTATAAAAGCAAAGACTGAGGGGTAACCTGATGATGGAGGTCTTTAAGATAAGGAAAGGATTTGATAGAGTAGACGTAGAGAAAATGTTTTCACTCGTGGGGAGTCCAAAACTAGAGATCATCAATACAAGATAGTCACTAATAAATCGAACAGGGAACTCAGGAGAAACATCTTTACCCAGAGTGGTAAGAATGTGGAACAATGGAGAAAGGAATAAAAGGGTATGCTGATAGGGTTAGATAAGTAGAGAGGGAGGAGGCTCGTGTGGAGCATAAACGCTGGTATAGACCAGTTGGGCCGAATGGCCTGTTTCTGTGCTGTAGACTCAATGTAAAGCGATGCCACTCCTCCGGCAGCAGCACATACTCTATTTATCACTCTCACGCACTGACTACCATATTCACATCCTTCTCCTGTAAGCCCGTGTTTAGTTGTATTTTTTCAGCTGAATCTGAAGTGAGGGTTCATGATTAGTTATTAAATATAAGTGGTAGAAATAAAATAACATCAGTGCAACCTGTAGTAAGGCTGCTCTGTGGGATGGCGGCCCACCACCTCTCCCAGCATGATCTTCATTTGCTGTCGGGGTCTTTTACCAGGACCCAATGGCCATGCACCGAGTCTGTCTTCCTCAGTCTCCAGACAGAGAGGTGAGGGCTGATGCTTTGCTGAATGATCAAGATGTATGGTCTGTAGCCCCTGGGGAATCATCCTGTGCAAAATGCAGACCACCAAAGCAACAATTCTTTCCACTCTCCTCTCCCCAGCCTGGCTGGCTGGCAGAAACCAATCGGGGGCAATTAAAATGGAGTCCACGGTGTCCCACTACAACATTTTGAATTTTCAGAAAAATCTAATTCCAGTTGTATGTTTGTGTGAGGTTGTCTCCATAATTAAGAGGTATTTTCAGACCCTGTTTATATTGCATTTCAGTTTGGTACTGAATACCACCCCTCCTTCCTGATATGAAAGGTGATTTTGAAGTATAAAAAGTGATGGTTCAAGGCTCATTCCTTGCTGTGGAACGACAATTCCAGCTCCAGCACTGATCATCACTAGTGTCTCTGCCTGGAAAGTGCACGGTGTGTTTGAACATTAAATAAGGAAAGCATCAAGTTTGGTTGTGATGTCTGTCATAGCTGAATAGCTTTCAAACACCCACTATCTTGGCTAATGCCACTTGGATGAAATACTGCGAGCTGCCAGCACTTTCCCACTGTAACGCCGCATGAGTCACTGATCATACTGCTGGAGAAATAATGAGGAATACATATTGCACAGACCTTACACATGCATGACACCTGCATCACAGCAGAAAATGAGCACACACCAAATCTTGAATTCTCTGCAGCTCTCCACAACCCTCAGTGCCAAAGATAAGCCAGCAGCTTAAAAATCTTATTGCAAGAAGTACTTCAGTGCAGGTTCTGGGAAAGGTCAGATCAGGGAGAGAGATAATAGCCATAATCCAATCTCTATATTTTCTTGACATTCATAAACCACTCAAGCTCCAATTCTGTGGTTTATGGCATCATCAGAATTCTTTGGTTTGTTTACAGCCTTATAATTTCCTGCAAAGCATCTATTATTCTCCAAACATAAACGATTGAGGTGACGACATTGACCAAAGGGGCATTTAAGCACATTTGGTACCATCAACATTTTGTTATTTACTTCCTATCAAACATCAACGATTCTCATTAACACAAGAAGTTTCTTCCAAACTTGTCTCCTATGATTTTTGTGATTACATAGAAGACTGAGGTGCTGGTTTAATATAACTCCTCCATCATATCATACTTTCAATATTTCCTTTATATAGAATAGCCACAAACTAAAAATTTACTAGAAAATGGGTATATTTCATGAACGGCATATTTTGTACTTGTGCCCCTTGAGTAAGTTTACATTTTCCCCCACTAATAATACATTGAACTGGTGTCTAGGGAGGAGCCTCTTGACTCTGACAAGACCAAAGATACCCATGTCGGCCTTTGCATACAAGACAAGAATGAGATGAATGTAAAAGCACCCCTGCACTTCCCTCTGTGGTTTCAGCCAGAAAGATTGATATTAGCAAAAGTGATGCCCGAACAGCTGGTGCCACTGAAGTGCTTCCACTTAAAAATACTTAGGAAGTTCCCCAGATCACTCTTTAAAACACTGAATTTGAGCATTTCTTTGCTGCCTGACAAATAAGAGCAATTTGCTCCACAGTATTAAGTACAATATTGCATTTACTTTGTGGGAGGACAAACCATGTGCATTTGATTACTGGCAGCTGGCTTATTAACACTGTGCATCACCTGGGACAATGTTAGCAAGTATTTGTACCTGTTAGTGATTGCAATAAAAATGATTTCATGTGACTGTTATGATTTGTGAATATATCAAAGTTGTTTTTATTGTGACTATAACCCATTTTCCAGTTTATGTAACCAGACCTCAAAGAGTTCAAGTATTAATTGTACCCCATGCACCGTGAAGACCCTACGTGAAAAGAATTTGAGCAACTCAGTTCCTAGTGCATGGGTTTTCAAACTGAGGTCTATGGATCCTAGGGGGTCTGATTAGTCTAGAAGGCCCGTGGAGAGATTCCAGGGGGTCAACGATATCATCGGATTTCTGTCTATCCGTGGTTGAGCACACCGAAAATCCTGTATTCTATATTTTCCTGTACTTGTTGATTTACTACCACATTATTTCTGTTGTATACTGAAACAAATGGCTGTTTTGCAATTATAGCATTGTTCTGCTTTGGTGGTTGACACCGTCTTTTGGAAGATAGGACAGCCCAATACCCTCCCCCAACACCAAAAAAAGTTTGAAAATTACATCCCTAATGAGCATAGGCCCGAGGCATAAAACCGCTTCTAATTTTGCACTAATTGGCATGAACTGACAATCTCACTCAGAGAGGCCACGGGAATCGTGATGTGAAAAATGCAAAAATGTCAAACTGGTGCAGCTGGGCATGCTGTTCTGAGACTGGGGACTGGGGTGGAGATACATTGTTGGGTAGAATATTGGGCACTTTATTGTACATCCCTCTCCTGGCTACTCAAAACGGAAATTAATTCAATTTTCCAGCACAGATATCACTCCACTTAATGAGCACAAAATTAACATATCAAAAAGAAATTGGTACATTATGTGCTATAAAATGATAGAATATAATGAAGTTAAATTGATTGAATGCTACCAGTCTTCAGATTGGCACAAAGTAGATTGATTTGATCATAGAACACAATACATTGGTAAATAGCAGATGGAACTTCATTAAATCTCACAGCAAAGCAGAAAGCTTTACTGCAATGGTAACAGTGCATTTTGCTTGCGGGTAAACGTCAAAAGGATACTGACTTCATTTTTAAAAAATCTGGCTAATCTACTCGGAAGATATTATGGAATGCTTTGCGAGATGGAATAGTTGAGGTAAAGGCCATTGCATAGTTTAAGGGTTGAGTAGTTCAATTTTGAACCAGAGAAAAATACAAGGTTAGAGAGAGCATGGGGCAGTTACATTAGTTTTGGATTGCTCTAGCAAACAGCAAGCACAGACAAAATGTGCCAATTGGCTTCCTTCTGTGCTGTAAACTCCTACAGTTCTATGGTCTGGAACTTCAGTCCACCTATTTCACCTTCTGGAGGAAAGTTCTGCATAATCCCCGATCACCAAAAAAGTAATGAGACTGAACTCCACAATATTCCAAAGGAATGTTGTGCAGATCTTAACTTCAGTTTCATCGCCTGTTCAACTACTTGTTTTCACAGGTCTGGGTTATTCTTGAGCGGTTAGCTTTTTGGGACTGCATCGTCTTGCTCAAAGCTGTTGGTCATCTTTTGTTTGTTTTCTAGATTGGCAATATATGCATGGGGGGGGGTGCGGAGGGGGGCAGGGGGCAATGCTGAGTCCCATGGGTGGGGGATGGGGGGAGGATTGGCTGCTGTCTACAAAGGCAGCAATGCTACTGGCCATTGTAAGTTTCACTGGAAGCAAATGTTGCTATCCTTTCTAGCCTCTACGTGGCTCAGCCTGAGAATAGGTCAATGGTGCTTGCAACGAAAAGGCTGATTTTAATTTTCGGCAGTGGCAGAAAACAGGTGGTAGTGGATCAGCCATCCGTTATACATCCTGCTGGGTTTTCCTTTCCATTGGAGTCGGGGCAGGCGGCCAATCTGCTACCACCTGTTTTCTGCCACTGCCAAGAGTTAAAATCAGGCCTCAAGTCTTTTGACAAGGTCCCACATGGCAGATTAGTCAAAAAAGTAAAGGCCCATGGGATCCAAGGGAATATGGCAAATTGGATCCAAAATTGGCTCAGTGGCAGGAAGCAAAGGGTAATGGTCGACATGTGTTTTTGAGACTGGAAGGCTGTTTCCAGTGAGGTGCCACAGGGCTCGGTACTAGGTCCTTTGCTTTTTGTGGTATACATTAACGATTTGGACTTAAACATAAGGGGCATGATTAAGAAATTTGCGGATGACACAAAGATAGGCCATGTGGTTGATAGTGAGGAGGAATGCTGTAGACTGCAGGAAGATATCAATGGACTGGTCAGATGGGCAGAAAAGTGGCAAATGGAGTTCAATCTGGAGTAGTGTGAGGTAATGCATTCGGGGAGAGCAAACAAGGCAAGGGAATACACAATAAATGGGAGGATACTGAGAGGTGTAGAGGAAGTGAGGGACCTTGGAGTGCATGTCCACAAATCCCTGAAGGTAGCAGGACAGGTAAATAAGGTGGTTAAGAAGGCATATGGAATGCTTGCCTTTATTAGCCGAGGCATAGAATATAAAAGCAGGGATGTTATGCTGGAACTGTATAAAACACTAGTTAGGCCATAGCTTGAGTACTGCGCACAGTTCTGGTCACCACATTACAGGAAGGATGTAATTGCACTGGAGAGGTACAGAGGAGATTTATGAGAATGTTGCCTGGACTTGAGAATTTTAGCTATGATGACAGATTGGAGAGGCTGGGGTTGTTTTCCTTGGAACAGAGGAGGCTGAGGGGAGATTTGATTGAGGTGTACAAAATTATGAGGGGCTTAGATAGAGTGGATAGGAAGGACCTATTTCCCTTAGCGGAGGGGTCAATAACCCGGGGGCGTAGATTTAAAGTGATTGGTAGAAGGATTAGAGCAGAAATGAGGAAGATTTTTTTCACCCAGAGGGTGGTGGGGTCTGGAACTCACTGCCTGAAAGGGTGGTAGAGGCAGAAACCCTCAACTCAGTTAAAAAAATACCTGGATGTGCACCTGAAGAGCCGTGATCTGCAGGGCTACGGACCAAATGCGGGAAAGTGGGATTAGGCTGGGTGGCTCGTTTTTCAGCCAGCGTGGACACAATGAGCCGAATGGCCTCCTCCTTCTGTGCTGTAAATTTTCTATGATTCTAAGTCTTTCTTTTTTTAAAACTGAATAGCTAAGTTGAATTGTAAAGTTCAGGGCACTACCAGGGTTGGAAAGAGTAAAAAAAAATCTCAATCTCACTAGTTAAAATCCTGGAAACTTCCATAATCCCATGTAATAAAAACAGAATTAAATTATTAATGCTAATTATGAACAAATGGAACTGCAGAATGTGATACCCAAAGCAATGATAACATTCCCAAATCCCATGCAATAAAAGCTGAATTTGACTACTTGGTCACAGTAAAACAGTGGCCCTGAAATTAGGTTAATTAAAAAAAAATAAAGTCTTTGTTAAAAATTAAAAATGATTATCTAATCTCTACTTCTTGATTTATCTTATCCCTCTTCCTACTTTCATCAAACTTGGCAATGTCCTGGATTTGGTCCTCGACCTAGGTTATTAATTTGAAAAAAGGTATTTCTCCAATAAAAATAAAATTTGGGTGTCACCTCCTGGGAGCATGTCATTAAATATTGCAATAATTGCACAGCGATGAGATAAAAGTATGTTCCAGTGCTAGTAATAGTCGTGTAAATTGCTCGGTTGCCATGGCCGGTGGTATTGGTTTGGAAGGGGTGCTTAGGACTCAAAAATTGGTTGGACATCTATTTTGTTGGGCAGAGATCCATCATTGTTAAGTTTGTGCTGGCCTGAAAGGCTGGCCTAAGATGCTTTTGCTCAAAATGAGCGCTTCATTTAAATATAATAATCAATTAATATAACATGCATACCCCGTTTCCACATTTTCTTGCCATGGATGCGCTGACTGACAGGTTCATTCTGGGCTGACAGGAAGTCAGCATTTAAAAAGGGACCATCTGCTTTTTGAATTCCAGCATATACGGAAGTGAACTTTATCTTTGGGCTTGTCAGTGATTTATTGGGAATAGGCATTCCAATGGTTGTTCGTCTCTTTGTGTTATTTGAAGGATGAAGAAAGGTACAAAAGAAAGGATGTGAGTTAGGTTCACTTAAACCAGAGGTGTACTGCCCACACCTGCCTTTACCCACAGTTATTTTTGCAGAACCAGCCGCACATACTTAGGAATGTCTGAGAAAAATTGTGTTTGCTGTCAGCAGAGAGGCAATAACAGAACCGTGCCTCTGTTTGAAACTAAACTGCAAACAACCTCCATCATGTGGAAGGTATTGCCAATGGGCAGTGAATATCATCACAACCTTGCACTTCTTTGTTTCAGGCTCATTCTAAGCTACCACAGGAGACATCAGCAACATCAGTCAATCTACACGTCACAGGTGTATTAAGCTGGGGCCCGATGAATTGTTCACCAAGGCAAAGAATCTCATCACTTTCTCCATGGAAAACCAGCAGCAGAACAAGGGGACAATGGAATTATTTTCATTTCACAGGATTCCTCAAAGTCCAGGATGTTACTGATGATATCCAGGTGGATCTATGTGCCCTACACAAAATGCCTTCATGAACTGCAAATGATATCACACCAAAAATATGCAGGTGGTCAGTGAAAATCTAAACAACATCATGCAAGTGAATTGTGCTTTCCAGGCAGCAGTCAGGATGCCTTCATTTAAAGGCACTCCTCTGTGCCAGGTTTAGTTGATGGAGAAAGAAGACTTCAAGAATGGTTCCTAGGAAACCTAGGTTACTGTCTTCAACCTTGGCTCCTAATACCATTAAAACAGCCATGAACAGCAGCTAGTTCAAAATACAATGAGGCCCATGAAGCCAACAGGATCATTATCAAATGCACTCTAAACATCAGCAGTATTCCATATCCATTGATAGATCAACAAATGGTTTACAATACAGTCCCATCAAGGACTCCAAGATCATTGTGATCTGCTGTATGCTGCACAACCTTCCCATCCAGAGAGGCACAGCCATGGAGCAGGAGAAGGGTCTACCCTAACAGGAGCAGAGCAAGATGATGGTGATGAGCCAGAGATATTCCTGTTGAACCATCTTTGCAGGTAGCAAGAGCCATATGGCAGGCTGTCATTGATGACCCCTTTATCTAAGTGCCCTATCCACTTAATGCATTAACAGTCCTTTCATGTACACAATGCAGGTCCTTTGCTAGGTCATTAGGTGGTCCTGTAAGTGCTTGTGGTATGTCTGATGATACAGTGACTGACTGTTCCTGATTACTTTGTGCTATATCTTCTGTCATTTGAGGTTGGGGGCCAGATGTGGCCTCACCCTGAGAGGCAGCATCCATCATCCATACCTACATCCAAACATGCCCATAATCTGACCAATCCCTCATGTCCACTGATCTGCATGTGAGTAGATTTTATTGAGTTTGTATTTACATAGACTGTTGAGTCAAGCGTGTTAATCTAAATCTTCTAATCATTCAACAGCTGAATGAAGGACATTCATAGAATGATAAAAAGTTATGGCACAGAAGGAGGCCATTCAGCCCATCGTGTCCGTGCCAGCCGAAAAAGAGCTGTTTGGCTTAATCCCACTTTCCAGCACTTGGTCCGTAGCCCTGTAGATTATGGCACTTCAAGTGCTCATCCAAGTACTTTTTAAATGAGTTGAGGGTTTCTGCCTCTACCACCCTTTCAGGCAGTGAGCTCCAGACCCCCACCATCCTCTGGGTGAAAAAAATTCTCCTCAGCTCCCCTATAATCTTTCTACCAATTACTTTAAATCTATGCCCCCTGGTCACTGACCCCTCTGCTAAGGGAACTAAGTCCTCTCTATCCACTCTATCTAGTCTGTCATAATTTAAAAAACCTCAATTAAATCTCCCCTCAGCCTCCTTCGTTCCAAAGAAAACAACCCCAGCTTATCCAATCCTTTTTCATAGCTAAAATTCTCCAGCCCTGGCAACATCCACATAAATCTCCTCTGTACCCTCTCTAGTGCAATCACATCTTTCCTGTAATGAGCTGACCAGAACTGTACGCAATACTCAAGCTGTGGCCTAACCAATGTTTTACACAGTTTGAGCATAACCTCCCTGCTCTTATATTCTATGCTTCGGCTAATAAAGAAAGTATCCCGTATGCCTTTTGAACCATCTTATCTACCTGTCCTGCTATCTTCAGGGATCTGTGGACATGCACTCCAATGTCCCTCACTTCCTCTACACCTTTCAGTATCCTCCCATTTATTGTCTACTCCCTTGCCTTGTTTGCCCTCCCCAAATGCATTACCTCACATTTCTCTGGATTGAATTCCATTTGCCACTTTTCTGCCCACCTGACCATCCATTGATATCTTCCTGCAGTCTACAGCTTTCCTCCTCACTTACCACACGGTCAATTTTTGTATCATCTGCAAACTTCTTGATCAAGACCCCCCCCCCCCCCACCCCACATTCAAGTCCAAATCATTAATATGTACTACAAAAAGCAAAGGACCCAGTACTGAGCCTTGCGGAACCCCACTGGAAACAGCCTTCCAGTCGCAAAAACACCCATCAACCATAACCCTTTGCTTCTTGCCACTGAGCCAATTTTGGATCCAACTTGCCACTTTCCCTTTGAACCCATGGGCTTGTACTTTTTTGGCCAGTCTTCCATGTGGGACCTTGACAAAAGCCTTGCTAAAATCCATGCACACTACATCAAACTCATTAACCCTCCTTGTTACCTGCTCAAAAAATCCAGTCAAGTTAGTCAGATACGACCTTCCCTTAACAAATCCATGCTGACTGTCCTTGATTAATCCGTGCCTTTCTAAATGACGATTTATGCTGTCTCTCAGAATTGTGTGAGTTCATTACTTGCCGATGGTTGCGAGCTGCAAGTATGCGGCCTACATCTTCCAACTGGCCAAGGCAGCAATGGGGGGGGGGGGGGGGCGGGGAGGGTGGAAGGAATAATGAATGCCCCACTTATTGTCATTTGCAACACACCTGATCATTCCACAGCTGAAGCAATTGAGCTTTATCTACAGATGGCATGAAAGTTCAAAACCTGGGGCTGGACTATTGGAGCTGTCACTACATTGCATTGGCCATGTTTGAAGCTTGTCCTTGCCACCTAGTACGTCATCTGGAGGTGACATCTAGGTTTCTTAGAGGAATTGTTCAAATGGGAGTACCTCGAGCTAAAATGGTGGCTCGGTGGATTAAACATAGTGAGAAAGACTCTAGGGGAAGGACGTACCATCCGTGGCTAACTAAGGAAGTTAAAGATAGTGTCAAATTGAAAGAAAAAGCATACAATTCCACGAAGACTAGTGGCAGGTCAGAAGATTGGACAGAATATAAAAACAACAAAGAATGACTAAAAGAATAATAGAGGGAGAAATTAGAGTACGAGAGAAAGCTAGCTAGAAATATAAAAACAGATCGTAAAAGTTTCCACAAGTATTTAAAAAGGAAAAGACTAAGTAAAGTGAGCGTTGGTCCTCTAGAGAGTGTCTGGGGAATTAATAATAGAGAACAAGGAAATGGTGGATGAATTGAACAGACATTTTGGGTCCGTCTTCACTGTAGAGGATACAAATAACATGCCAGAAATAATTGTGAATCAAGAGGTGAAAGGGAGGGAGGAACTTAAAACATTTACAATCACCAGGGAAAGGGTTCTGAAAAAATTATTAGAACTAAAAGCTGACAAGTCCCCAGGTCCTGACGGACTTCATCCCAGGGTCTTAAAAGAAGTGGCCGCAGAGATAATAGATGCATTGGTATTAATTTTCCAAAATTCCCTAGATTTCGGAAGGGTTCCATCAGATTGGAAAATACCGAATGTAACTCCTCTATTCAAGAAAGGAGGGAGACAGAAAGCAGGAAATTACAGGCCAGTTAGCTTAACGTCTGTCATAGGGAAAATGCTAGAATCTATTATTAAGGAGGTTATAGCAGGGCATTTAGAAAATCTCAATGCAATCAGGCAGAGTCAACACGGCTTTGTGAAAGGGAAATCGTGTTTGACTAATTTATTAGAGTTCCTTGAGGAAGTAACAAGCAATGTGGATAAAGGGGTTCCTGTAGATGTGGTGTACTTGGATTTCCAGAAGGCTTTTGACAAGGTGCCACATCGAAGACTACTACACAAAATAAGAGCTCATGGGGTAGGGGTAACATATTAGCATGGATAAAGGATTGGTTAGCTAACAGGAAACAGAGAGTAGGCATCAATGGGTCATTTTCAGGTTGGCAAGATGTAACGAGTGGAGTGCCACAGGAATCAGTGCTTGGACCTCAACTATTTACAATCTATATCAATGACTTGGATGAAGGGACTGAATGTATGGTTGCTAAATTTGCTGATGACACAAAGGTAGGTAGGAAAGTAAATTGTGAAAAGGACATAAGGAGTCTGCAAAGGGATAGAGATAGGTTAAGTGAGTGAGCAAAAATTTGGCAGATGGAGTATAATGTGAGAAAATGTGAACTTGTCCACTTTGGCAGGAGGAATAGAAAAGCAGTATATTATTTAAAGGGAGAGAGACTGCAGAACTCTCAGGTACAGAGGGATCTGGGTGTCCTAGTACATGAATCACAAAAAGTTAGTATGCAGGTACAGCATGTGATTAGGAAGACAAATGGAATGTTGTCATTTATTGCAAGGGGAATGGAATATAAAAATAGAGATGTTTTGCTACAGTTGTACAGGGCATTGGTGATACCACATCTAGACTACTGTGTACAGTTTTGGTCTCCTTATTTAAGAAAGGACATAATTTCTTTAGAGGCGGTTCAGAGAAGGTTCACTTGACTGATTCCTGGGATGAGGGGGTTATCTTATGAGGAAAGGTTGGACAAGTTGGGCCTGTATACATTAGAGTTTAGAAGAATGAGAGGTGATCTAATTGAAACATACAAGATCCTGAGGGGACTAGAAGGGGTAGATGCTGAGTGGATGTTTCCCCTTGTGGGAGAGACTAGAACTAGGGGCCAAAGTTTAAAAATAAGGGGTCTCCCATTTAAGACAGAGATGAGGAGAATTTTTTTTCTCTCAGAGGGTCGTGAGTCTGTGGAACTCCCTTCCCCAGAGAGTGGTGGAGGCAGGGTCATTGAATATTTTTAAGGCTGAGTTACATTTCACCATCACCTTCTCAAGGGCAATTAGGGATGGGCAATAAATGCTGGCCTCGCCAGCGATGCCCACGTCCCATGAATGAATAAAAAAAGATAGATTCCTGATTAACAAGGGAATCAAAGGTTATAGTCGGTAGACGGGAAAGTAGGGTTGAGGTCACAATCAGATCAGCCATGATCTTATCAAATGGCAGAGCAGGCTCGAGGGGCCGAATCATAGAATCATAGAAGTTACAACATGGAAACAGGCCCTTCGGCCCAACATGTCCGTGTCGCCCAGTTTATACCACTAAGCTAGTCCCAATTGCCTGCACTTGGCCCATATCCCTCTATACCCATCTTACCCATGTAACTGTCCAAATGCTTTTTAAAAGACAAAATTGTACCCGCCTCTACTACTGCCTCTGGCAGCTCGTTCCAGACACTCACCACCCTTTGAGTGAAAAAATTGCCCCTCTGGACCCTTTTGTATCTCTCCCCTCTCACCTTAAATCTATGCCCCCTCGTTATAGACTCCCCTACCTTTGGGAAAAGATTTTGACTATCGACCTTATCTATGCCCCTCATTATTTTATAGACTTCTATAAGATCACCCCTTAACCTCCTACTCTCCAGGGAAAAAAAGTCCCAGTCTGTCTAACCTCTCCCTGTAAGTCAAACCATCAAGTCCCGGTAGCATCCTAGTAAATCTTTTCTGCACTCTTTCTAGTTTAATAATATCCTTTCTATAATAGGGTGACCAGAACTGTACACAGTACTCCAAGTGTGGCCTCACCAATGCCCTGTACAACTTCAACAAGACATCCCAACTCCTGCATTCAATGTTCTGACCAATGAAACCAAGCATGCCGAATGCCTTCTTCACCACCCTATCCACCTGTGACTCCACTTTCAAGGAGCTATGAACCTGTACTCCTAGATCTCTTTGTTCTATAACTCTCCCCAACGCCCTACCATTAACGGAGTAGGTCCTGGCCCGATTCGATCTACCAAAATGCATCACCTCACATTTATCTAAATTAAACTCCATCTGCCATTCATCGGCCCACTGGCCCAGTTGATCAAGATCCCGTTGCAATCCCAGATAACCTTCTTCACTGTCCACAATGCCACCAATCTTGGTGTCATCTGCAAACTTACTAACCATGCCTCCTAAATTCTCATCCAAATCATTAATATAAATAATGGCCCACTCCTGCTCTTAATTCGAATGTTCGTATGAAGGAAAGTGACTGCACAGTTTTACCTACATTATAAAATGACCAGGACTGCATTAATGCACAGACCTACAGGGCCCAAGCCCAAGGCCCCAGCCAAATATGGGGCCTACAGTAAAACTCACCATAATGCAGAGAAACTGCATACAACCACTGGATCAGTTTCATTCAAGCGTCGTATACTGTGTTACGATTTGCTTTATTATTAATTCAGTGTTTAAATATTCTATGGGACTATTTTTTCATGCATTTACCTGCAGGTTTGATGGATTGGGGTGGGGGTAGGTGAGTTATGTGGGGGTGTGTGAAGAGGGCCCCCAAGAATTCCTAATCCAGCTCTGACAGTGACAAATCACAAGCTTACAAAAATAGTGAACTTAGACATTTTGAATTATAAACATGCTGAGTATACAGCATCTTCAATTACTTTAAATTACTTGTTTGTATTTTGCACTGAATAGCAAAACCTGTGTAGGCTTGAAAATTCGAGGTTGGTGAACTTTTATTTCAAAGCAACCTCAGTAAATTGCAAAGGAATGAGTAAGCTTCAGCAACAGTCTTATTAAAGGTTTCCCCTCCTGACTTACAGATAAAATACATTGATTAAAGAAATGAAAGAACCATTTTGAAATTCAAGTCAGTAAATGCTCTGAATTAAATAAGCAGCTCACATGAATTGAAGGGAAGGGGTTTAAAGGTTCACACCATTTCTTGCTAATGGAAAGTTCCAGAAAGCGTGTAGGCATATTTGTGGAGGGTGTCTTTGAGGTGCTGCTGCATACAGTGAGACAAAGGATGGCCTCCCTTGTTGGTACTCAAGGGCATCCTACCCAGAAAAGAGTCATCTGAAACACCTGGCAGAAAATAGAGGGCAGGGTGATTGGTTTCTGCAAATGTGGAAGAAGGTGGCAGACGTGAGGAAAGGAGCTTAAACGATGCTCTCTAGCAATTCTTGTAGCAAGTATACGTTCCAAGTGTGCACTCCACTGTGGGGCATGTTAGAGAGTGAAGGGTTAATAATCAAACTGAACTGTATAAACTATAACAGGAAAGATGGACCAGTGGGTTGCCTGGAAACACAAGGAGAGGTGAAACATGAAACATGAACAAAGAAGTTCTGTTCCACTCCAGGGGCATGATTTTGACTCTGAACCGGGAAGGGGGGTCAAATTGCAGACAGGAAACCCGTACTTCCGGGTTTCCCGGATGTCCTTATGATTTTGGGGAGTCTCTGCAGGTAGGCTTGTTGGGCCTTGGGGAAGCACTCCTGCTCCTCCGGGCCCACAACCTGTGCCAGGAAGGCACCTACCTGTGACTCTCGGGCCTTCTCGCCTCCTTTTACAAGGTGTGAAAGAGAAGGCCCAGGAATCCCGGCCCCCCGGGGTTGAAATCGGAAACTGGGAGAATGGAGGCCCAAAGCCTCCTTAAAAGGTTTTAAAGCCCAACCTGCCTCCTGGGAGTGGGTTGGTCACCCGACCCTCGTCTCGCCCCAGTGAAAACCAGAAATGGGCGGGTTGGAGGAGCGGGTCTGAAATGGTTTCAATTTTGAATGCCCCCACCCCACCCCCGCCTTCAGCCCACCCATTTTTCACTGTTAAAACCGTGCCCCAGATGTCTCCTTATCATCTGGAAGGAATGCCTGTGTAAGGAGATACATGATTGGAATAACATCGACCATTAGTGATTAACGTATAACTTTAGTGATTAGTGTAATAAATTTAGGCAGAGGGATCAGTTGACCGGAGTATAGAATGGATGTCTGTTACAATTTAGGTAAATAAACTGTCCTTGGGAAGGTCTGGAGAATAGATAAATCATGAAGTCTTGTCTGTTAAATGTACCTTTGAAGTAGGCCACTAGGATATATAAGGAGGGTTTTCCAGGGTTAGTTAGGTGGCTGGAGAGAGAGAAACCCAATACCACTCTCTTACTGTGTAGATTGATCACCTATGCTGCATGAATAAAGTCTGTTCCGTATATTCAACTGTGTTGTGAAAATCTTACTCGAAGTGTGTTGCTGAGAGCCATAGAGGAAGGAGGTTTACTCAACATCACAAAGTGTGTCCTTAGATCCTATTATTCTTGTACTATTTACCCATCCAAAGCTGTTGTGACATGATCGTCATTTGAATGCTTATCATGCATGGCTACACAGCATCACGGTGCAAGTACAGGATTCGACTTATAGTTGAAACTGTTGTCACACTGAAGTCTTAATGGTACTTCACAGAGCAAATCCTGATAACACACCCTTGCTGTGTGATGTATGCTCAGTTACTGATGCACAGGAAGGACAGCAGAATGGCCACACGGATCACCATCATTGATCCTCTGTACTTTGTGAAATGAAGCAGGGTGGTGAAATTGGGCAGCCCTGTCATGCTGCTGTTGCTATTCAGTGGGAAAGGAGATGAAAGCACTGGCCATGCCGAACAATCCTTGATATATGGGCAGCAGATTGGCTGATACTGCAGATGATCCCTATACTAGCCTGCAAAGAGAAGGATGTGTAACTGTTGCAGAAGGATGTGATCTTGACTGCCACCAGCATTGCCATTCCTATGGTGGAGTTTGGCTGCAGGTGTTATTACAGCAGAAAGCACAGCTCTGCAACCGCCTCCAAGCTGAGATAAAGCCTACAAAGGCAGTTCCACTCAGTCATTGTGAAGTAGATGCCACATTGTCTGCAGAGAGGGTTGGTGGAGTAATGGTGGATGCATACAATCTGGCTGTCATTTACCTGACATCCCTGGGAAGCCTTCTTTGTTTTTGAGCAAGAAAACCTGTGGTGCATGCTCTGAAAACAAACCCCATAGATACAGAAAAATGGTCTGTGTACATTTCTACCTTCCTTCACCTTCACTGAGTTAAGAGGCACAATAAGTTATGTTGATAGAAGCAGGAAGTTACAAAGGGACTTAGACAGATTAAGTGAATGGGCAAAACTGTGACAGATGGAGTTCAATGTGGGGAAGTGTGAGGTCATCCATTTTGAGTCCAAGAAAGACATATCAGAATATTTTCTTAATGGTGAGAAACTAGGAGCTGAGGAGGAGGAAAGGGATTTAGGTGTCCATGTAAACAAATTACTAAAATCTAGTATACAGGTACAAAACGTAATCAAAAAGATTAATGGAATGTTGACCTTTATCTCAAGGGGGTTGGAATATAAAAGTGAGGACGTGATGCTTCAGTTGTACAGAGCCTCGGTCAAACCCCATCTGGAGTATTACGTTCACTTTTAGGGACCACATCTCAGTAAGGATATGAACCCCTTCGATGGTGTACAGTTCAGATTCACCAGAATGACACCAGGGCTTAAAGGGTTAAATTATGAGGAGATTTTTCATAAACTTGGCTTATATTCCTTTGAGTTTAGAAAGTTAAGGGGTGATCTAATTTAGGTTTTTAAAATGATAAAAGCATTTGAGTAGATATGGACATTTCCTCTGGCTGGGGAATAAAGTACAAGGGGGCATAATCTTAAAATTAGAGCTAGGCCATTCAGAATTGAAATCAGGAAGCACTTTTTCACACAAAAGGAAGTGGAAATCTGGAACTCGCTCCCCCAAAAAGCTGTGGAAGCTGAATCAAGACTGAGGTAGATAGATTTTTATTAGGTATGGTTATCAAGGGATCAAAGGCGGTAAATGGAGTTAAGATACAGATCAGCCATGATCTATTTGAATGGTGGAACAGGCTCGAGGGGCTGAATGGCCTACACTGTTCCTATATGCAATAATGTTGCTGGTCTTTAACACCTACTCTCAATGGACAGACTTAACATTTGGGTGGACTTAACATTTGGCAGGATCTCCGCCTGAAACACATAAAATCGAGGGCTGCATCGCAATGTCCTTATTAATATATGTTATGAATGTCACATAATGGGATAGATTTTCCCTCGGAGTGGATTTTGTTCTTGAGGGGGGACCTGTGTGGCAGCGGCCCAGGTTGTTTTTGTGGAGCCCAGAGAAGTATTCCTGCTCCTCCCGGCCCCATACAAGTAAATAAACACTTACCATTGGTCTCCTCTTAGGCTGGACTGCCAGCTGAAACTGTGCGGAGTGTGCACTGCACACGCTCCATCCAGTTGAGTCCTAAAATGGTCATTGGAGTCCTATGTACATCATAGCACTTCGATTTGTATGTTAAGAAATCCTACTGCTTGAACCAGGCAAGTGCTCCAACTGCACAGCTGTAGGGTTGTGAATCTTTGGAATTCTCTACCCCAGAGGGCTGTGGATGCTCAGTCGTTGAGTATATTCCAGACTGAGATTGATAGATTTTTGGACACTCAACAAATCAAGGGATATGGGGATAGGGTGGGAAAGTGGAGTTGAGGTAGAAGATCAGCCATGATCTTATTGAATGGCGGTGTAGGCTCGAGGGGTCGTATGGCCTTCTTCTGCTCCTATTTCTTATGTTTTTATGTAGGCCCTTGGGAATATAGTGTCAGTCACACTGTTGGTGGGAATGGAGTGGTAAGCAATACTTTATTATTATCAGGGTGGGACAACCCTGTTTCCACTGGACAGGAAGCGTCAACATTTCCACCAGTGAGTGAGAGCTAAGAACCCTGGGAGCCAATGCTACTAGGAAAGTTGTGCAGTCTGCATTACAAGCAGGAACCCATGAGATTCATACATCCCAATTGTCCAATCCCCACTCACTCATTTTAATGATGACAGGACCATTCCTGCTGAATGTAAAATCTACCTTGTCTATCTTAATTAATTTGGGTGACAGAGCTGGATAAATTGTCCCATAATTCTAATTGCTACAAAGAGCTGGTTACATGCTCTGAACCGCTGCCTACTGGCAGCCTAGAAGCAGACATGTGTAACACTGATTCTACTGTAACATCATGGATTTCAGCTTCAGTGAATACATTAACAGCAACAACTTCTATTTTTATAGCACCTTTAATGTAGAAAAATGAAGGAAACTGCCCATAATCACTGTCCCCATTCATGATGCCAATGTGCAACTTTATGATATTACTGTAGTAAAATCTGTAAGTAGGCTGCCTCTAGTCACAGTGTAAAACAGGGTAAGAAGAGGTGACTGAAAGACACTGGTAAATGTACAGATATTTCCCTTTATAACATTTCATATTCACTAGACTATCTCCCCTTTAACTGATTGGAACAATTGTCCACTGACAGACGAACCCAGCAATGACACCTTGATTATCCCACACAGATCAAATAAACCTTGCAGAAGAAAATTGTTATTTAGACCGAACACTTACGTCGAATCAGTGTCTTTTTCTTTCTTCCGTATACCAAAAGCCTTTCTTGTACGCTTTTTCAATCCTGTTGAGATAAAAATAAAGTAGCTTAGTCTGAGTTTAAAGATGAATCAAATATCAGAAGTAGGTAGGGCTAGAATGGATAAAGTCTTCATGTTGGAAAGATCAATGGGAGTTTGGTTTTTCAGTCAAAGCAAAAGAGCAACATCTAGTGAGAATGTGCTGTAAAAACTCAAAGTCTGGTTCATTGATCATACACGTCATAGGTCAGATTGATGGATGCAAATACTGAAGAGTTTGGTCAGAAAAAGCAATTGTGCCCATGAGATTATTTATATGGTTACTTGCTTCCGGAAACTAAAAAAGGACTCTTTTTTTTTAATCTTTACAATCTTTTGCAAAATCACCAGCTCCAATCTAGCTCCTTGCCCAAGTGACCATTTTTATTCTAGACAGTGAGTGTTGGCAATCTATTTGGCTGTGGGGCCATTACCGCCAAGTTCAATCTGCCCTCACACATTCACTGGATAATGATTAGGAGTGGGAAACCTAACATTTTTCCCCCCTCACTCGCCCAGGGGAATAAGGCTAATGGTGGCATCCTTACTACCATTTTGGCTGTGACCAGCGCACAAATTAGGTCTTGGGCCCTTCTAGATCCACAATGGGCAACGGGCTTACTAACTGGGCCTTAAGGAGACCAAGTAGATTGTTCTTGCAATTAGTGTACTACTAAATTAATTTGACAATTCACTTTTTATAGGCCATATTTTTCTCTTTTGCAAATAAAGTTTGTGTCCTTATTTATTGCTTGTTACAGGCCCAAAGCAAAATGGTCCTGTGCAATTTTGCTGCTGATGACTTCATGCAATCTCAATCTATTATAGGAACAAAAGAAAACTGACAAACCGGAACGCCCCTGCAGTAATGTTCCTTTCACACCTTGAGCACCGAGATCAGCACTGAGCCATATAAACGACAAATATTTAGCTGATTTAGCTGTGAACCATTCAACATTTTTGAAAAAGACACATTGAAAATCAAAGAAAGCACATTTCAATAATTAGGATATGAAAGGCCTAACTGACTGCCTTTTTGAGAATAGTAATGAACTATTTGAGACATGGGGGCGATGGCCCATAATTTACAGCGGAGTATGGCGAAGAGCATTTCAGTACACCACGTCCTTGGTTGATGGATCAACAGGGAGTAGATACAGAAGTAGTATTATGACTTAAAGGGAACATGAAATGAGGCAAGAATATCACCATCTTAAAATAAAGTTGAAGAACATAATGTGGATACTGAATTGAAAAGTGGGACTTACTATACATACATAATAATAAGAAAAACAATATTCACATAGAAGTGTTAACTTGCATTGATATAGTGCCTTTATTGTAGAACAAACATCCCAAGGTGCTTCACAAAGGCATAATTAGCCAAAAATGGACACGAAGATAAAGGAGGAGATATTAACAGGAGTGACCAAAAGATTGGTCAAAGAGGTGGATTTATAGAAAAGCCTTAAAGGAGAAGAATGTGATGGTGAAGCAAAGGGTTTAGGGGGGAAATTCCAGTGTATGGGGCCAAGACAGGTGAAGGCGTAGGCGGCAATACTGGGGCAAAGGGAGGGGCTCAACAACCCAGAGTTAGAGGAAGGGAGGATTTGGTGGGGGGGGGGGGAGGGGGGTTGTGGGGCTAGAGGAAGTGGAGCATGAAGGGATTTAAACATGAGAATGATTATTTTTAAATTGGAGGTGTTGAGGGATTGGGTGCTGATGTAGATCAACAAGAACAGGGGGTGATGGATGAGCGGGACTTGATGTGGGATGGGAAATGAGCAGCAGTGTTTTGGATGAGCTGAAGTTTATGGAGGGTGGGGGGTGGGAGGCTGGCCAAGAGAGCATTGTAATAGTCACATCTAGCAGTGATAAAGGCATGGATGAGGGTTTCAGCGGCAGATGGGCTGAGGCAGGGGCGGAGACAGGTGATATTACAGATGTAAAAGTAGGCGGTCTTTATGATGGAGAATATATGGGGCTGGAAGTTCAGCTCAGGGTTGAATCGACTACTGAGATTGTGAACAGTCTGGTTCTGCCTCAGACAATGACCGGGGAAGGAGATGGAATCAGTGCCAATGGTACGGAGTTTGTAACTGGGGCCTAGATGATGGCTTCAGTCTTCTCAATGTTTAACTGCAGGAAAATGTTTTTTATTCATTCTCAGGATGTAGGCGTCGCTGGCAAGGCCTGCACTTATTGCCCATCCCTAGTTGCCTTTGAGATGGTGGTGGTGAGCTGCCTTCTTGTACCGCTGCAGACCGTGTGGTGAAGAGGCTCCCACAATGTTGTTAGGTAGGGAGTTCCAGGATTTTGACCCAGCGACGATGAAGGGAATGGTGATATATGTGTGATTTGGAGGGGAACTTAGAGGTGATGCTGTTCCCATGCACCTGCTGCCCTTGCCCTTCTAGGTGGTGGAGGTGCGGATTTGGGAGATGTTGCCAAAGAAGCCTTGGTGAGTTGCGAATTGTGGCTCATCGAAGGCTGGTTATAGGACAAGCAGTGGACAGCACAGAGGCAGTTGGGAGGTCGAGAGAGGTGGTGGAGACGTACAACTGGGTGTTGTCAGTGTACTTGTGCGCTGACCCAATGTCTGTGGATGAAGTCGCCAAGGGGCAGCATGTTAATAATATTTAGCAAGGAATGCAGTACTATTCAGCACACAAAGAAAGAATGGTAGAATTAATACAGGAGGTGCTTCTGGAAGGCACTTGTCCTCGGTAGTTGGAGGATAATGTAAACCAACTGGTATGTATCATATTAATCATTTGTTCTATGCTTTGCACCATGTATTAAACCAACATTTTTCATACTTACTGTGCACAAGTGTTTGTGCAATGAAATCATAATACCGAAACAGATAAGTGTTCTTAGGAACTAATACTGTCTCATTCGCACTCTTTGCAGAGCAGAGAATCCAGTGCTCAACCATAGAGGAACATTCACCTTACAATTGTCATCACCCACATTTGCAGAAAGCATTGTACCAGATACAGACACTGTGCATTTATTACTGAGTGAAGAGGATCAGGTAGCACCTGTGTGAAGCACAGGTCACTGGTGTTGAAGGTTTAGAAGAGGCTCTGAGGGCAGCAGATACAATGTAAAGGTTCGGCCGACTGAATGCCCTTTGTGAGTTGCCTTGGGATACAGACCTCAGAGGCACTATTTTCCGACAGAAGATGTTACAATACATATGGAGTAGACCTCTTTGCTCCAAGTACACAATAGTGCAAGAGATGGGTGAACAATTGCCTGCACTAAAGTCTGACATTTAGCAGGGTGCAAGGCCAGTGGCAGCCTTTATAAAGCAAGCCATAAATGTAACAATAGGAATGTCTCATGAATGTTCAACACTGTTGTCATGGATACCTTGATGTCCAAGATCCAAGAAGCAGTGAAGGCTGGCTTTGACTCACTTGTACAATGCTAACTATCAAACATCAGGGAGGAATTTAAAGACTTCAGAGAGGGCCACTAGTCTCACTTAGACAGGTCAGTGGGCATCTTAAGGAGATGGTATGTGGCAGTGGCATATATGGAGAAGCACAGCAGCAGTCAAGTGATGGTAAAATGAGTGGTAGTTCTCGATTCCTGCACGGGAAAATGGAGGTGGGGGGGGAGGGGAGGGGACTAAATGTGTGACCTCCGGCCTGACCTGAGGGAAATCAGATTAGTTGCTGAATTCTAAAATGCTCCCAATCCTCAGGCTTACAGCTTTTTCTGGCAATGTTATATGCCTCTTCCTTTGATTTAGTACTATCTTTAATTTCTCTTGTTAGACACAGTTGGACCACTTTTCCTGTTAGTTAGGCCACACATGCTAAACATTTTCCTCTGTCTGCTCCGTCCAACAGGAGATTCTTACACTCTGTTTCTCTGTGTCTGGAACTTGTAAAATATGTTAATATATCCAATGCAGCATTAAAGTTCTAAAGACCTATTTCTAAACAGTCACGTTAATTGAAAAACATACCTGTCAAATAATTTCTTGTGGAACCGACAGCTCTACCACTAGCAAGTCCAGATTTCAAGATGCAACCTGTATTAAATATTTATTTTCCCATATCTTTTGTAAACAGTTGTGTAAAAGGATGTTTCTTTTTTTTAAAACAAAACAACTTTCGAAAAGCAATGGAACTGTGTCTGGATCTCCTCGATAACTGGGTGATGGGCAGTTGATCCATTTTCACTCTTTCAACCTCTATAGCAAGTAAAACCAAAGCCAAATTATGTGCTTTCTAGATATAAAATGTGATTTAAACAGGTCAAGGAAGCCAATGCCACCATAGAGTACAAACCTCATTCCGCACATAAAGAACTCCCGTCTGTATTTGTAGATATGACCCATCTAGTCCAGTTGCAGGACTGAGGGAGAGCTTATCTTCAGCGGGATGTAATGGATTTAGATATATTAGCCCTTTTGCTGTCTTTGTTTATTTCTAGAAGTTAGTTTAAACTTTCAGAAGAAGTAATATTCTCCATAGTTTCTAGGGTACAAATTGCCTACTAAATTTGCCTTCCGCAAATTTGAATTTTGATAGCAAGATATGTTAATGTCAAATCATGACACAGCTCTTTGCCTCCATATAGGAAGATTTAGAATGAGTGAGTTAATTCACCAGCTGACATACAAACCGCCCTTTCTGCTCTGAAATTGGGGGTCAATAATTTTACCAAAAACTTTAGTGTGAATACAATGCATGTAATTTCATTTGCACTCATACCAGCTTTTTTGCTAAAATTATCAGAATGGATTTTACCCCATGTTCTAACAAAAAAAATGCAAAGAGACTGGTCAATAGAATCATAGAATGGTTACAGCACAGAAGGAGGCCATTCGGCCCATTGAGCCCATGCCTGCTCTTTGTAAGAGCAATCCAGTTAGTCCCATTCCCCTGCCCTTCCCCATAGCCCTGCAAATTTTTTCCCTTCAAGTATTTATCCAATTCCTTTTTGAATGCCATGATTGAATCTGTTTCCACCACCCTTTCAGGCAACACGTGCCGGATCATAACTACTCACTGCATAAAAAAGTTTTTCTTCATGTCGCTTCTGGTTCTTGACCACCATTGGGAACAGTTTCTCTTTATTTACTATAATCTAAACTTTTCATGATTTTGAACATTTCTATCAAATCTCCTCTCAACCTTCTCTGTTCTAAGAAGAACAACCCCACTTCTCCAATCTATCCACGTAACTGAAGTCCCTCATCCCTGGAACCATTCTGGTAAATCTTTTCTGCACCTTCTCTAATGCTTTCACATCCTTCCTAAAGTGCAGTGCCCAGAATTGGACAGTTGTGGCTGAACCAGTGTTTTATAAAGGTTCAATATAACTTCCTTGCTCTATTTATTTGCCTCTGTTAAAAAAGCCCAGGATCCCATGTTTTTTTAACTGCTTTCTCAAGCTGTCCTGCCACCTTCAAAGATTTGTGCACATATACCCCCAGATCTCTCTGTTTCTGCACCCCCTTTAGGATTGTACCATTTAGTTTATATTGCCTCTCCTTGTTCTTCCTGCCAAAATGATCACTTTGCACTACTCTGTGTTAAATTTCATCAGCATATGTCTGCCCATTCCACCAGCCTGTCTATATCCTCTTGAAGTCTATTACTATCCTCCTCACTGTTTACTACACTTCCAAGTTTTGTGTCATCTGCAAATTTTGAAATATAGAAAACAAATGGGTGGAGAAGGTGAGATTGCCATGTGCAGGAGGGAAAATCCAGTCCGCCACTGTTTTGTTTCATTCATTATTTGTATTATTTCAATGTCAACTATTGAAAACTATTTTTAAAATAAATATGCAGTTTATTCTCTATTGATTTTCTATTGTAATATACTGATGTTTGTCCTTTTATTAGAGAATGATAATTTCATTCTTTACACTAAATAATGAAACAAACTCAGTTTGATGGAAGATGCACAGTAGGTACATTGTGAGGAGGAGATTTTACATTTATTGCTTCCGAAATGTCTTCCTTTTTCCTCAGCCGCGGATTCCCCTCCAGTGTAGTTGACGGGGCTTATGACCATCTGTCCCATTTCTCAAACTTCCGCCCTCCCCCTTCCCCTCCCTACCAGAATCATGATAGGGTCCCCCTTATCCTCACCTTCCATCCCACAAGCCACCACTTTCAACAGGTCATTCTCTGCCAGTTCCACCACCAAACACATCTACCTTCCCCTCCCAGCATTCTGAAGGGATTGTTTGCTCCGTGACACCCTGTCCAACTGCACACAAGTTTTCAGTGTGCTGCTGAATAAAGTATTTGTTCAGTGCCATTATTTTTGGCATCACTGAGAGTACCAGAGAAAACATGGACACAGAGAAAATAAAATCTTATTATCTATTTGTGCAATAGATAAAACCTTTGTGACTGACTCACAACAGTCATTTCTCAGTCATAAGGCTTTCTGGACTCAGAATAAAACCGCTCTTTCATCTACTATGGATTCACTTTAAAAATGTTAATACAGGGAAGATCCAGATGGTACAGTGACCTTTCAGCTCTGGGATTTTGCTTCAAATGTGGCTCAGATTGATGGAATGAAAATTGCTCTCTGCTGACTGTAAAAGCCTTAAGAGACAAATGTGACCATAAGTTGACACCCAATTTCAATCTCACTCAGACTGCGCTGGATGGAGTGGTAAATAGAAATATTACAGTGGTGCAATAGGACGTGCTCTTCTGGAGACCAAAGCTTAGGACAAGTTGTTGGGCTAACAGTGCTATACCTGACAGGGGAAGTGCATGAGGCTGATGCTGGGTGCCTAAATTGGGTTTCATGAAACAGCACTGACATTTCTCTTCTTGTTAAGTACAAAAGAATAATTAAAGAAAAAACTATTGGACATTCTCTGGTATTACACATGGTGGATCAGAGAATATAGTCTCTCTCTTCCCTGTTTCTGTTTCTCTCTCTGTCTTTACTCTCATGGGTCATCCCAGAACTTGAGCATGTATTCTAGGCTGACACTTTAGTGCAGTACTAAGGGATTGCATTGTGGGAGATCCATCTTTCGGATGAGACATTAAACCATGGTCCACACCAACCCAGATATCCAAATCCAGATCTTTTTGGATGGCAAAGTTGTGCAGGTCTCAACTGGCTATAACAATTTGGGACACACTGGGAGCATACTGCAGAACCCCTCCTAACATTCAAGACCATGCTGGTCCTCTTGATGACCACTCTGGTAGACATAGGTGCTTCAAGAACTTTTACAGTTATATTAGGAAAAAGAGGGTGGTCAGGAGCAGTGTTGGCCCCTTAAAAACTGAAAGTGGTGATATTGTCATTGACAATGGGGAAATGGCGGACATGTTGAATAATTACTTTGCATCAGTATTTACAGTAGAAAAAGATGATAGCATGCCGGAAATCCCAAGAAAACTAATATTGAATCGGGGACAGGGACTCGATAAAATTAACATAAGTAAAGCAACAGTAATGAAGAAAATAATAGCACTAAAGAGTGACAAATCCCCAGGACCAGATGGTTTCCATCCCAGGGTTTTAAAGAAAGTAGGTGAGCACATTGCAGATGCCCTAACTATAATCTTTCAAAGTTCTCTAGATTCATGAACTGTCCCTCAAGATTGGAAAATTGCACATGTCACTCCGCTTTTTAAGAAAGGAGAGAGAGGGAAACTGGGGAATTATAGACCAGTTAGCCTAACATCTGTTGTGGGGAAATTGCTGGAGTCTATAATTAAGGATAGGGTGACTGAACACCTCGAGAATTTTCAGTTAATCAGGGAGAGCCAGCATGGATTTGTGAAAGGTAGGTCGTGCCTGACAAACCTGATTGAATTTTTTGAAGAGGTGACTGAAGTAGTGGGCAGGGGAATGTCAATGGATGTTATTTATATGGACTTCCAGAAGGCATTTGATAAGGTCCCACATAAGAGACTGTTAGCTAAGTTAGAAGCCCATAGAATCGAGGGAAAAGTACGGACTTGGTTAGGAAATTGGCTGAGCGAAAGGCGACAGAGAGTAGGGATAATGGGTAAGTATTCACATTGGCAGGATGTGACCAGTGAAGTCCCGCAGAGATCTGTCTTGGGGCCTCAATTATTCACAATATTTATTAACGACTTAGATGAAGGCATAGAAAGTCTCATATCTAAGTTTGCTGATGACACAAAGATTGGTGGCATTGTAAGCAGTGTAGATGAAAACATAAAATTGCAAAGGGATATTGATAGATTAGGTGAATGGGCAAAATTTTGGCAAATGGAATTCAATGTAGGCAAATGTGAGGTCATCCACTTTGGATCAAAAAAGGATAGAACAGGGTACTTTCTAAATGGTAAAAAGTTAAAAACTGTGGCTGTCCAAAGGGACTTCGGGGTTCAGGTACATAGATCATTGAGGTGTCATGAACAGGTGCAGAAAATAATCAAGAAGGCTAATGGAATGCTGGCCTTTATATCTAGAGGACTAGAGTACAAGGGGGCAGAAGTTATGCTGCAGCTATACAAAACCCTGGTTAGACCGCACCTGGAGTACTGTGAGCAGTTCAGGGCACCGCACCTTCGGAAGAACATATTGGCCTTGGAGGAAGTGCAGCGTAGGTTAACTAGAATGATAATCGGACTTCAAGGGTTAAGTTACGAGGAGAGATTACACAAATTGGGGTTGTATTCTCTGGAGTTTTGAAGGTTAAGGGGTGATCTGATCGAAGTTTATAAGATATTAAGGGGAACAGATAGGGTGGATAGAGAGAAACTATTTCCGCTGGTTGGGGATTCTAGGAGTAGGGGGCACAGTCTAAAAATTAGAGCCAGACCTCTCAGGAGCGAGATTAGAAAACATTTCTACACACAAAGGGTGGTAGAAGTTTGCAACTTTCTTCCGCAAACGGCAATTGATACTAGCTCAATTGCTAAATTTAAATCTGAGATAGATAGCTTTTTGGCCATCAAAGGTATTAAGGGATATGGGCCAAAGGCAGGTATATGGAGCTAGATCACAGATCAGCCATGATCTTATCAAATGGCGGAGTAGGCACGAGGGGCTGAATGGCCTACTCCTGTTCCTATGTTCATTGTGTTCCTCTTCTGTTGCTGTCCAGGTAACTCTTAGTGGGGTCATCTCCATAGGAGTGGGGATATGCCTTGTCACCCACCAGTCATCCATTGACATTTTTTTCCCCAGAAGAGCTCAATGACGGTCCAGTGTCAAAGGATGAATGTATCACAACAACTTACAGCATATCTCACGTTGACGTGCAGGATCCTTTATATGTTGTCACACACAGTCTGTACATTCAGGGAATGGAAGCCCCTTCTGTTAAAGGGGTTGACTGGAGGAGAAAAGCAACGTAGGCACCATTTATTGCAACCTGGATCTTTGGAAAGCCAGCAACCCATAAAACTTGATTGCCCTTTCTTTCTGTTGTCTTGCTTTGATGTCGAAATTGATAAAGTTCCCAGCTCTCCTGCAAAGTATATCAGTCACCTGACAAAGGTTTGCTCATAGTATCCCCTGGCTATTATTATTCCAAGCCATTGACCCAGAGACATTGAAGGAATGACAGTTCATGTCCAAATCAGGATCGTAGGCGGCTTGGAGGGGAACTTGGAGGTGATGGTGTTATCACAACATTAGTGATCTTGTTCTTCTCGGTGGCAGAGATCGCAGGGGAGGCAGGCGCTGTCAAAATAACTTTGGTGAGTTGCTGCAGTCCATCCTGTAGATTGTACATACTGCAGCCACTATATACTGCTGGTGGAGGGGGTGGCACATCTCAAGTCTGTCCTCATGACTATAGTTTCCTATCCCTGGTGAATCTATGCTGCTGGCTCTCTATGGCTTTAATGTCCTTTCTATAATGGTGTGTTGGAAAGTGCACACAGTACTCAAACTATGACCTACCCCATTAACTTGTACAAATTCATCATTACTTTGTACAAATTCATCATTACCTATTTGCTCTTATACATGATTTCTGAATATCCATATACACTACATCTGATGCATCCCTTTATCTATACGCTCAGTAGAAGGAATGAAAGACTGCGGGATGCAAGGAGTTCCACAGTTCTGAGGTTCTGGGAAAATGGAGTTAAACTAGGAGATGGGATGATGCTCCAGGGAACAGGTCAGCATATTTACCACATAGGAGGAATAGGAGAGTAAAGTACAGAGAAACACTGACTCTAACTGCATTCATAAAGTACGGAGACATAAGAAAGGCTGCAATGGAGAGACAGAGGCTAGAGACTGGAGGCAGGAGAGCTAAACTAACTCAGTGGTGGCCAAGCTACGAACTGTGACTAGAGCCACAATGAAGTATGAGGTCTCTTTTTCTGAAGTGGTGGAGTAAAAATCCTCTTTGCCCTGGTGGTTGTAGGCCAATCACTTTGGGTGAGTGGAAGGGTTGATACTGAGGTATGTATTTGTTTTTTTTTCTCTGTTGCTACGGCATAGAATGTAAGGAGTTAACACCTTTCCTGCTCAAGCCAGTGGGATGGAAGCTTTGGCTTTGCAAATGTCCTATGCTTTCAGGTGACCAAACACAACCCCTGAGGAAACTCAAACTCAGAACTCTAAAAATAAATACCATGGAGAAGGTTACCAGTTCTTTAAACAATGGTATTCATAACCTGGCCTTCTGACCACTTGTGCAGTTCATCTGTGACCTTTGCAGACTTCCTATTCCCTGTGCTCCTGCGATGGCTCAACGGGTTTAACTAATGAGCAGCTGAGCCATACAGCATGGAGAGATTCCAGGTTCCATCCCAGTTTGAGGTTGTTCCGCCTTGTCCTAACAGTCATAGTTTAATTTGAAATCATCTTTTGGATACACCTTTCTATACTATTGACTACATATGTCCATGATGTTCCCTCTTTATGCTACTTCCATTGCTCAAAAGTACAGCTTTTCCTCATAATTCAGTCCTCTGGTCTAGGAATCAGTCTCACGGATCTCTTCTACATCACCTCTCGTGCCTGAATGCATCTCCTGGCCTCTTGGTGCCCAGAAATGGACACAATACTGAAGGAGCAGTTCTTAAATTTCAACTTCCTCTTCCTTACACTTAAGTTAAAGTGGGGTGAGTTGGTCCCAGCCCTATGCCTCTAGTGCCAGCAGCTTGAATGAGCACTATAACTGCCTGGGAGTGACCCGTCTTCCTGTTTTCTCTCCATTCCTGCAGGAAGCTCCTTCCTGATGGTTTACACTTCCCCATTCCAACACAGAGATCACCAAGTCACTATGTTGAAAGTAGCAGGATCACAAACCTACTGTACTGTGTCGCCAGGTTGGAATACCAATCTGACACGCCACTGTTCCACATGGTGACAAAGATTTTTTTTTAAAACTTGTATTCGTGCGCTGTGAAACTTTTATAAGTAAAATATATTTTTAAGACAAAACTATTTATTCCATTGAACAAATGGTGGCAATTATTCAACGTTCATACACAGTCTTAAATCTGTTTCAATCACTGAGGGTTAACAAAAAAAAAAATCAGATTTTCTTGATCTTCGTTTTTGTATTTCAATGTGAACAGCAGCCTTTTAAAGTGTAATATAATCAAAGATTTAAAAACGTATAGACATGATTTGTTTGGGACTAAAATCTGAAAACAGCTGGATAAGGAGAATGATAGAGAGACACATGGATGGGGGCTAAGAGAGGGGGAGAGGTGGGATGAGACAGGAAGGAACGAGAGGCAAGATAAAGAGAGGCAGCAGAGTGGGGGCGGGGGGGGGGAGGTGGGGAAACACAGGCAAAGAGAGAGAGAGATAGATGGATGGATAGACAGGGCCAGAAAGAGGAAGAGAAGGAACAGAGAGATAAAGATGCAGAGATTCTAAGAAAATGTAGCAACAGGAAGGATAGAACTGGAAAAAAAGGAAACACAAAAGAAAGAGAATGAGACCAGAATTCCCAACAGCATCTCCAGTGAGCATGATCTTTAATAATTCAGCTGCACTTCCAGTCATCCTTTCTGAGTAATAACTTGCCTCTTGGCAGCGTGCTAGTCTATACATTCCTGTGCTGAACATTACTCTGAATCCAAAAGGCTTTTGAATGCAAGTATATTATGGAACATTCCCGCAGGAACTTTATTTTTTAAAAATTGGACAGATAATTACAGTAAGTTGGATCACTCACTGCGAGGGTGACATTTTACAAAAGGGGTCTCTTCTATTTTGTTGCATTTTGGGGAACTGGAAAATTATTTACATAATTTCTGAGAATCTAATAAGCTGCCCTAAACTGAGTTCCCCTGACTGCTCAGTTGGTTGAAACAGTGAGTGAAGTGACTGAGTCGTAAAGACCAAGAATGTCTCAGATTTGATTCCCGTTATATGCTGAGTATGCTGATCTCAAGAGGGGTAGTAATAGGTGCTCCAATTGGCCTCGGCCCCTACATAAGAACATAAGAAATAGGAGCAGGAGTAGGCCATGCGGCCCCTCGAACCTGCTCTGCCATTCAATAAGATCATGGCTGATCTTCGCCTAAACTCCACTTTCCCGCCCAATCCCCATATCCCTTGATTCTCCTGGAGTCCAAAGCTCCATCTGTCTTTGAATACACTCAATGACTGAGCATCCACGGCTCTCTGGGGTAGAGAATTCCAAATATTCACGACCCTCTGAGTGAAGAAATTCCTCCTCATCTCAGTCCTAAATGTCCGACCCCTTATCCTGAGACTATGTCCCCTAGTTCTAGACTCTCCAACCAGGAGAAACATCCTCTCAGCATTTACCCTGTCAAGCTCCCTCAGAATCTTATACGTTTCAATTAAATCACCTCTCATTCTTCTAAACTCCAGAGAGTAGAGGCCCAATCTACTCAATCTTTCCTCGTAGGACAACACTTTCATCCCAGGAATCAATCTAGTGAACCTTCGTTGCACCGCCTCTATGGCAAGTATATCCTTCCTTAGGTAAGGAGACCAAAACTGCACACATTACTCCAGGTGTGGTCTCACCAAAGCCCTGTACAATTGCAGCAAGACTTCCTTACTCTTGTACTGCAACCCCCTTGCAATAAAGGCCAACATACCATTTGCCTTCCTAATTGCTTACTGTTTCTGTACCTATACCTGTTAACTTTCTGTGTTTCATGTACAAGGACACCAAATCCCTCTCAACATCAACATTTAATAGTTTCTCACCATTTAAAAAAAGATTCAATTTTTCTACTTTTCCTACCAAAGTGAACAACCTCACATTTCCCCACATCATACTCCATCTGCCACCTTCTTGCCCACTCACTTAACCTGTCGATATCCCTTTGCAGACTCTTTGTGTCCTCCTCACAGCTTACTTTCACTCATGGCTTTGTATCATCAGCAAACTTGGATATGTTACACTTGGTCCCTTCATCTAAGTCATTAATATAGATTGTAAATAGCTGAGGCTCAAGCACCAATCCTTGAGGCACCCCATTAGTTACAGCCTGCCAAACTGAAAATGACCTGTTTATTCCCACACTCTGTTTTCCATCCATTAACCAATCTTCTATCCATGCTAATATATTACCCCCAATCCCATGTGCCCCTATCTTGTGTAATAACGTTTTATTTGGCACCTTATTGAATGCCTTTTGAAAATCCAAATATACTACTACATCCACTGGTTCCCCTTTATCTACCCTGCTAGTTACATCCTCAAAAAACTCTAATAGATTTGTTAAATACGATTCCCCTTTCATAAAACCATGTTGACTCTGCCTAATCATGTTATGATTTTCTAAGTGCCCTGTTACCACTTCCTTAATAATGGATTCCATTGTTTTTCGACACCAACCGATGTCAGGCTAACTGGTCTGTAATTCCCTGTTTTCTCTCTCCTTACTTTCTTGAATAGCAGTGTTACATTTACTATTTCCAATCCATTGGGGCCGCTCTAGAATCTAGGGAATTTTGGAAGATCACAACCAATGCATCTGCTATCTCTGTAGCCGCCTCTTTTAGAACCCAGGTCCAGGGGATTTATCAACTTCTAATCCCATTAATTTCTCTAGTACTTTTTCTTTACTAATGTTAATTACTTTAAGTTCCTCACTCTCATTAGACCCTTGATTCCACCCTATTTCTGTTTTCTTTTGTGTTTTCTACTGTGACGACAGATACAAAATATTTCCTTATTTCCCATTATAATTTCTCCAGTCTCATCCTCTAAGGGACCCACATTTACTTTCACTACTCTCTTCCTTTTTACATACTTGTCGAAGCTCTTACAAACTGTTTTTATATTTCTTCCTAGTTTACTCTCATATTGTATTTTCTCCCTTACCATCATTTTTTGGTCATCCTTTGCTGGTTTCTAAAATACTCCCAATCCTCAGACTTACTACTCTTGGCAACATTATAAGTCTCTTCTTTTAATCTAATACTATCTTTAACTTCTTTAGTTAGCCACAGATGGATCACTTTTCCTGTGGAGTTTTTATTTCTCAATGGAATGTATATTCATTGACAATTTTGAAATATTTCTTTAAATGCTTGCCTTCGCTTATCCACCATCATACCATTTAATCTATTTTCCCAATCTATTTTAGCCAATTCACCCTTTATACCTATGTAATTGGCTTTATTTATATTTAAGACTCTAGTTTCAGCCTTAAGTAGGTCAACTCTTGAACTCAATGTGAAATTCTATCATGTGATGATCACTCTTCCCGAGAGGATCCTTTACTATGCGATTACTGATTAACGCTGTCTCATTACTCAAGACAAGATCTAAAATAACCTGTTCCTTGGTTGTTTCCATGACGTATTATTCTAGGAAACTGCCTCGAATTCATTCCAAGAACTCGTCCTCCAAACCAGCTTTGCCAATTTGATTTGTCCGGTCTATATGAAGATTAAAGTCTCCCACAATTATCGCATTACCTTTGATACAAGCTCATATTATTTCTTGATTAATGCTCTGTCCAATAGTATAGCTACTGTTAGGGGGCCTATTAACCTCTCCCACCATTGTTTTCTGCCCCTTGTTATTTCTTATCTCCACCCATACTGATTCTACTCTTGATCTCCCGAGGCAAGATCCTTTCTCACCACTGTCCTTATGTCATCCTTTATTATCAGGGCTATCCCCCCTTCTTTTCCATTTTGTCTGTCTTTTTGAAATGTCCTGGAATATTTAGTTCTCAACCTTGGTCACCTTGCAACCATGTCTTTGTAATGGCTACTAGATCAAACCCATTTATCTCTATTTGTGCCATTAATTTGTCTATCTTGTTACGAATGCTTCATGCATTCAGATAAAGCGCCTTTAATTTTTTACCATTTTTCCCTGCTTTGATCTTATTTGCTGATGCTCCATTACCATTAAACTCTCTGACCCTTCCTGTCCCCCTCTGCTTATCTTTACCCGAATCGCTACACTGCTCTATTGCCTTGACTTTTCTCCTTAGATTTCTAAATTTCCCCTCACCTGATCCCTCCCCCCCTTTTTAGTTTAAAGCCCTATCTACAGCCCTAGTTACCTGATTCGCCAGGTCACTGGTCCCAGCCCGGTTTAAGTGGAGCCTGTCCCATTGGAACAGCTCCCTCTTTCCCCAGTACTGGTGCCAGTGCCCCATGAATTGAAACCCTTGTCTCTCACACCACTCTTTGAGCCACGCATTTAACTCTGATTTTTTTGATCCTATGCCAATTTACACATGGCTCAGGTACTAATCCAGAGGCAATTTACACGGAGTTCCTGTTTACTATCCAATGATCCTTGCTGCAAGTGTTTTTGTGGAACTTCTTACCTCCCTGTCTTCTCTTCGTCCTGCAATCTATGGATTTTAAAAACGAGTTATGGATAGGAGACAAAGTGGGGATGGGTGTGAGCAGTGAGAGGGGAGATGTCACCAGAGCTTGTAGAGGGAGTGCAAGAGTGTCAGAAGCAGAGCAAAGAAAGGGGAGAAAGCCTTGGATGTTTGGGACACCAGAAGGCGGTAGAAGTGGAATGAGATCAGCAGGGAGTGGGAGGAAAGGTCAATGGCATTCAGAATGGTTCAGAAGGCCTCAGGAGTGGATGAGAACAGCTGGGGGGTGGAACGGAGATCAAGAAAGACGCTCAATATTAGACTTCAGGTTGTCGACGCTGTGGAGAACAGCATGATCAATACTGAAAAACACACTGCGGCGCTGGGAGGATCCATTGCGGTAGTAAGTCACGTTGGAAGAATGAGCCACTCAAGAGGTATGTATAAGAAATAAGTCTCACTATAGTGGCACTGAAGTTCTGGGGTGGGGAAATCCCAGTCTAAGTGCCAAGCACCTCCACTACTGACCCTATTGGACTCACCTACCTTGCCTACCAATGATGGGCACCCACGCCACTAAAAGTACATTTGGGATGCCTGCAAAATTCTGGTCCCCGACCAGAAAGGCCGCATAGAACTGATTTGTTTCTTTAAAAAACTGATAGACCACTGAGGATCCAGGCTAGTATCCTAGTCTGGACCCCACCCAGCTGGGTCCCATTTTCACCTTTTGGTGGTTAGGTACATCCAGTCTGATAATGCACTGGGCGTCGGGAACACGGGAGCTCCTGCAGTAGGGAGACACCGTCCCCTCCTATGCCGCTGGGGTAGACGTAGGTTTCTCTCCCAAAAGCCCATACTTGGGAGTTAAGGCCAGGACTCGCCATGGCTTAATATTTAATATTTTAATTAATGGATATTTCTGGCACCACTAAATCTCCAAGATTTCCATCTTCTGTCCTCTTGGAAATAGATAGGCAGATTTATCAATTTTGAAAAAAATGACAGTAGCAAGATTGTAGGAGGAAGAGAAGTCAGAAAGGTAAGGAGTTCCATAGTTTTGAGGTCCTCGAAACAATTACAAAAGGAGGCGAAGTAATGGGAATAATTTCACTTTCAGCAGAGGTAGAAAACTGGCGGTTGTGGCTGGGCCACCTGTTAGACACCCTGCTGGATTATCGATGGGAAGGTAATTCGGGGTGTATAACGGGCAGCTTTCCGCCAATATTTCTATACAGTGAGGATTTCCCCATCACCCCAGTTTTCTTCCATTCTTTACTAAAGATGCTGATAGATGCTGGGGTACACTGGCTTAGCACCCTATTGAATCTAGCTGAAGCGAACATTCTTCATGTGTGAACCTTGCCAGTGATTGGCGGTAGGCTAGTCAACAGTGAAGGGCATCACAAAACCTAATCATCTTCATCCTGTGCACTTTACAACAGGAGTCACTGAATAGCAATCAGCAGCTGGAACCCTGGGCGATTCTCCCCTAGCCCAAGGGCGTTGAAACCCTGTAGTGTCAGACATTGTCCTGGATGAGACCAGTTAATTGACTAAAGGGAGGATTTTTTCATTGTTCTGCTTCTGCAATAATGAAATCTGGTCAGTTCTATTCTGTACAGTGATATCTATGTAGGAATATGATAAAATTACATGATTAAATGTAATTTCCTCTAATTATTCCTTAACAAATTACTGTAATCTAGTTTTGTGCACAGTTATTGAAATAATAAAGGATAGGGTGACTACATACATTGACTTGGGACTGATGACCAAACTCTGACTCTCACCATTTATAGATGCTTTTCATTAGCCCTTCAGATATCATTCTTTGATTGGAGTTATTCCTCATATCAACCAGTTGGGGCCTGGGGGGTGGGAAGTTTGTTTCAAATTCTAGTTTTGTTTGTGAGTTGCCAATTTTGTAATCATGTTCTCAGGTATGTGTTTATAGTTTAAGTTGAATTATTTACTTATATCTACATTATCCATGCTTTCCATTATTTTAAAGGGCTGCACCATGTTTCTGCCCAAGCCAGTGGTCTGGTGGCTATTTTAGAAGTGGGTACACTGTACGTCCAGGGCAGTGTGAAGGCATGCTCCTGCACAATATTTTCATTTTTGACACTTCATTTTGCAGTAAAATGCTTTTTATTCTTTAGTGGTAATTGTAGAATTGGGTATACTGCAAAACATATCTAGTGCTGCACTTCTTACCAGACAGAGAGAAAACTTATTTTCAAAGAAGTGAACAGAACCCAGTCCTGTTGGAACTTGCAGTACCTACTCTTGAATGCAGCACCACCAATTGAATGACCCACAAGGCTGCTCCATCTGAGCCCTCTTCTTTTGCATCTCCCTATTTCGAAGTTGGTGGTGCCAGGAAGCATACATGCCAATCTAGAGAGCTAGCAAAATCTGATCAGCAGCTTGGAACAAAGCTGACGACTGAAGAACAGCACGGATAATAAGCTTCTGTGATAACAAACAGTTGCATAGCCTTTATAACAAGTTCCAGATATAGACAACATTCCTTCACTTGTATTGGAGAAATTAAAAAGTAACTACATGAAAACCCAACTGGGGAAGTCCAAATGTTAAAGACACAAAATCCTCAGGGATCTAGGTGACACTCCCTGGAAAGGTTTGAAATTTTGAAATTAAATATGGTGCATTCTAGTTAATTTTAAGCATCTTTATGCTTCACAATTGATTGTAGATTACAAAACAAAGTGATATTTGAATTTTCATCAGATCAACCAAAGCATAATTTCCCTAAAGGAAAAAGAAAAGAACTTGCATTTATATAGCACCTTTCACAACCTCAGGACGACCCAAAGCGCTTTACAGCCAATGAAATGCTTTTGAGATTTAGTCATTGTTGCACTGTAGGAAATGCAACAACCAATTTGCACACAACAAGGTTCCACAAACAGCAATGAAATAAATGACCAGATCATTTGTTTAGGTGCTGGTTGAGGGATAAATGTTGGCTCGAACTCATGTCTTCAACAGTCACTCTCCCACATCCAACCTCTCCTGCCCCAGTTCACAGAGGCATTGCAACCTATCCAACTCCCCATCCTATCTCCTCCTCCAACCTCTGAGTCATACATTTTTCACTCTCTGCCTCCCCAATTCAACCTGGCACTCCTCTCCTCTCCAACCAAACACTCTTCTTCCAATCGCCCATTCAAGCCTACGATATTCTCCCAGTCGTTCAAGCTGGCACCATTCTTCCCTCCATTCAAGTGGGCACTCTTCTTCCCTGCCTCAGTTCGAGCTGAAATCTTTCCCCCTCCCATTCTTCTTTCCCCAAAGCACAGCTCCCAGCTTCTTCCCTCTTCCTTTTCCCTTTATCATCCATTGCTCTCCCCTTCATTGCGATCCATTTCCCCACTTACTCTCCCCTTTACTGCCAACCATTTTCTCCCCCTTTTCACTCTCCTCTCAAGGCAGCTCTTATCTCAGTAGCAGTAATGGACAGGAACAGGTTCTGGCCCTTCAGTACAGCTCCCATTATTTCCACTAGTGGAAGGGATCTCCACCAATGCATACTGAAGGTGGGACATCCTGGTCTCATGAAAGCTGTCACCTACAACATGCAGAGCTAGAAATCTCTTCCATCACTGGTAGTGCTGAGGGGAATAGCTTATGTTGTCTTTTTCAGTTACTGAAAAGTAAGTGTACACTTCACTCCTGAAATTATAAGTGGGTATGGCGTGTGAACTTGCAAATACCCCATATTGCTTTGCTGGCCAAGCTCCTGTGACCCAGTGTAAACAAGTTAATTCTGTGAATCTCATTTCATACCTTACAGCCCTACATCCCTGAATCATCCTTTTCACCTTTCTCTAAAGCCTCTTGAATGCATCAAAGTCCTTTTGAAGGTAGATTGTTCAGTATTGCACAAAGTATCCCAAACGTAGCTACACCAGTGAAAATAATTTGTTCCAACATAAAAAGTATAACAACGCAAAGTATGGGATAAATGAAGACTATTATAAACAGTTCCCTTCCCTCCCTTTCAAAACCACCGTCATCATGCCCTTCCTCAAAAAACCCACTCTCAATCCCTCCGTCCTTGTAAATTACCGCCCCATCTCCAACCTCCACATAGGAGTTTTATTTTTCTTGCATCAGTGGAGATTTTCTTACATTTATTATTACATTCTGTAGAATAATCATAATTTTTAAAATCTTGAATTGTTCCTTGATCATATTTTAATTCTTCACATTTAAGTTTTTCTTAATTAATACTCACAAGAGCCGAATTAAGAATTATTGGGGCCCTGGACATGCCCCGCATAACCCCCCTAGTCCATTAAAACACAAACGTGTAGTAAAATGCTTGAAGAGATAGGCCCATAGAATGTTTATACACTGCATTCATAATAGTACATCACAATATACTAGGCTGACTGGGCACGGGCCCCACAGGCCAATGTGTTAAGCCGCCCCTGAATACTCTCAACCACTAAATCAATGATAGGAAAGCAATTCATACCCAAGAAAGAGCTCCTCATAGAGCTCCACACAGACACATAAAACTCTTTAATGTAAAAGATAATGTAAAAGATAAAAGGAAACACAGCTCAGCAGTAAATTTAGTGAAAATAACACTACCTGTTGTGATAAAAAGAAAAAGATCAAAGTGACCATATCAAAAGAACTCTTCTTTAAAGGGCATCGAAGGACAACTGTTCACTCTGTTATAGCAAAACAGGAAGTGACATCACAAAGAATTCTATAAACATTGCCTGCGACACTGAATCGTGTCACTTTGAACTAGCAAATGGAAAAGAACACTTTTTTCTGGAGGATACATATGCTTTTCTCCCTCTTTTCTCGCTCTTTTCTCCCCCTCAGCCCATATCAGTCTACAACACAGAGGATGGTCAGATGGTCTGGTCCTTGACAACCAATGTTGCCCTTTAGGCAGATACCAGAAGAGCTGTGCCAATAGCCCAATAAGGCCACTCTGTCATGTTGCTGTGATGGGCACGTGCTCCTCCCTATGGGAAGAAAAAAATAGTTCTTCCTCACTTGGCATTGTTCTTGCATAGCTCCTAGCAGCTGGTTATAGAGTGGCATTCATAGAGGCTTGTGAGCTTGTAGCCTACCCTTTCTCTTAACCACAGATGGTGCTTGGCACGGAAATAGTATACCTTTAAAAATCAGTAAATGAATGAATCAGTGAATCGCCTCTGATTGCCCAGTGGGTAATTAGCCCTGCTTGGTCTGATGCCAAGTCATACAGGCCAGCAGGGTCCCAGCTTCAATCTGTGCTTTGTGCTGGGTTTACTGATGTCAGCAAGGGTAGCAGTGGTGATGTTACAATTAACTTCAATGTCTCCAGGTCAGGAGAAAAAGAAAAAAGCATTAGACAGGCTTTCTGCTCCTGGTGACTTATCCAGAAGTCCTACTAAAAAAGTGTGTGTGTGTGTGTGTGTGTGTGTGTGAGAGAGAGAGAGAGGGTAAGAGTGTAAGTGTATGTGAGTGCGTGTGTGGGTCAGGTAAAGACATTATTAGATTTGGCTGTGGTGCCTTCCAACCCTTTCCATCAGCGGACTTCTTCCCAAGGCTTTACTTAAAAATTAAATCTGACTCAATATAATTTCTGAACTGCATTGCCCTGGGTGTCAAAGTGTGGGTTGATTTGAGATAATAAAATTTCAGCATGTAGTCAAAATGATGAGGTGAGTCTATTTCATTTGTGATTCTGATCCATTTGGGGCACCATATTCACATTGAGAGTGAGTGTCTATGATTATTTGGTTATGGTCATTCATAATTGTGTTTCCATTTTACTTCCCCAGTTCAAGGGTACAGCAACTGGATTATAATAGTTAAAACGTGAGATTTTATTAAATAGTGTGCTTTTAACAGTTATGCAGTAATATGATAAAGGAAATGTGCCAAACATGCAAAATCTCAACCAATTCTGTGTAGATACACCTTTATAATAACAAAACTCAGAATCTTTCCTGTGTAACTTGCCAGTCTTATTTTCATCACTATATAACAAGGATGATATAGGTACTATAGCATAGTGGTTATGCTCCTGGACTAGTATTCCAAAGGCCTGGACTAATAATCCAGAGAATGTGAGTTCAGATCCCACCATAACAGTTGAGAATTTAAATTCAGTTTTTAAAAATCTGGAAATAAAAGTCTGGTATCAGTAAAAGTGACCATGAAGCTATCAGTTTGTCTTAAAAGCTCAAATGGTTAATTAACGTCCTGTAGGGATACAAACCTGCTGTCCTGTGACTCCAGTCCTGCACCAATGACACTTAATTGCCCTCTGAAGTAGCTTAGCAATACTTTCAGTTGTATCAAACCACTACCAAAGGTTCATGGAACAACCTCAGAGCAACCAGGGATGGGCAATAAATGGTAGCCTTGCCAGCAACACCCACATCAAGAGAATGATTTTTTTAAAATCTCATTTTGTTCATTTTTATACAGAAGTTAGTATTAAAATATCAAATATTAATCTGTAATATTATAACATTGTGAATCAAATTTAAACAATTGCATATTTCTGTTGGTATGTTTCGGTAAAGTTACATTATTTTAAAAAATCTGTACAGTTATAAACCTTTGGAAATAACAGTAATGTCATTATCGTCATGATTCTCTTGATCTCATTTGGAGGAATTGTGATTTTTCCAGTTTAAGTCCTGATCAGATTTGAATGCCATATTTGCATTGGTGCCCAAGGAGACTCCAGAAATCTCTCTCTGGGGGACTAGTGAGACCTGCAGAGCTTGCCTTAGTTATACTAATGACACAGTGGTGCTGCTCTGATCATACATAACTGTGTGACAGTGGACAGATATCAGTAGGGTGGTGTCAAGCACAGCTGATATCACCCTAATGGCATCTATAATGACAAGTAAAAATCATGTCTGTTAGATGCAATACTTTGAGGATGAGACCTGGAGATTCTTTATTCTGGAGTCCTGCCAGCACAGAGATAAACTCTAGCGATTTCCAATCAGATTTTCAAGACTGATTTTGCTCCAGAGTTTAATTGGTAACAGATTTACTCCACCTCCAGTATGAAAATTAGTTATCAAGACTAAGCATATTCCTATTGATTACACTCCTAAAACTGTGACCACTCCGAGGCTCTCTATCAAGTTTAGCTGTCGGATCATCAACTCTTCCACTGGTCTACTATAAGCATTCAAACGTTGGGAGATCCAAGATTTGAATCTTTGTACTGTCTGAAGTCAAAGCCAAAACTATTCCATTTTATCCCCCTTCTTTCCTGAAGCCACTAATTCGAGCTGGAGTGTAATTCTACAAGTGCTAACCACCCTCCATTACCTTTCTCAGATAATCAGGTGAGTTTAGACAGTGATTGTCATTGGGCTATTTGATACTCTCTTCACCCTATGCTTACACATGCATACTTTCTAGCACGGATCATTGAACAGCAATCAAGAGCAGGAACACTGGCTGATTTTTTTTTCTCCCTTCTTTGGCCTTGGAGATCTAAAGCCAACTGTAGTGGTGCCTCAGCTGCTTCAGCACAGATAGATCGAACCGTTCTGGCCTGTACGCCTCAGTACTACATTGAGCTGTGCATTTACCAGTTGAGTCATCAAGGGAGCTCTCCCTTCCCACCACAAGCTCTGTTTCCTCACCACAGATTCCATTCCCTTCCCCGGCACTGCCTCAGGTTGAACTAGAATGTTTGCAACCTCGGCGTCCTATTTGACTCCATATTGTCTCCATCACAAAGAATACCTACTTCCACCTCCATAACATTACTTGCCTCCACAACTGCCTTAGCCCTTCTGCTACAGAAACCCTCATTCATGCCTTTGTCACCTGCAGACACGACTATTTCAATGCTTCCTATCCCATCCTCTACTTTTCAATAAACTTCCGCTCCTCCAAAGCTCCGCTACTTGTATCCTATCCCACACCAAGTACTGCTCACCCATCACCCCTGTGTTCACTGATCTACATTGGTTCGAGATCCCCCAATGCTTCAAATTTAAAATTCTTATCCTTGTATTTAAATCCTTTCATAGTCTCACTCCTCCTCGTCCCTCTAACCTTCTCCAGCCCTACAACCCTCCAAAAACTCCACCTTCCTTCAACTCTGGCCTCTTGTGCATCCCCTGGTCCCTTCGCCGCACCAGTGCTGGAAATGTCTTCAGCCATCTGAGTCCTATGCTCTGGAATTCCCTCCCTAAACCTCCACTTCTCCATCTCCCTCTCTTCCTTTAAGACCTTCCTTAAAACCCACCTCTTTGACCAAGCTTTTTGTCACACATTCTAATATCTCCTTTAACCCGGCAATGATTATTGTCTGATTTTGCTTCTATGAAGCGTTTTATGACGTATTTCTACATTAAAGGCACTATATAAATGCAAGCTGTCATCAGGGGAGCTTTCTATTCTATAACTAGACTGCCAGGAATCAGATCGATACTCACAATGTAGCGATTATGGAATACAAGCACAATATCTTCCTCCCATCGATGATTGAACTCACATTCCCTTTATGCACTGCCAATAAACCACATAGCCTGCCTGTACTCTACATAATTTGCTAAAAACCAAATCAGGTATAAAAATATTGCTGGGATTATAAGTTTTAATAAAACAATTTAATGCCACTTAATTTTGGTCCTGAAGCTCCAGTACAAAAGAAAGTTCCCTCTCTCATTTTGCAGAGAAATTGGGGACAAGGCAATGAAAATTGTGAGACCGATATAGGGGCATTTTATCCTCCATGCAACTGTGCTGCCTTTTCTTTTTAAAAAAAAATATTCACAAACTTGAATATTCACAAACCAAACCAAAAATTTACTCAGTGGTGAGAATGTGAAACTTGCTACCATGGAATGGTTGAGACGAATAGCATAGATGTATTTAAGGGGATGCTAGATAGGTACATAAGGGAGAAATAGATAGAAGGATATGTTGATAGGGTTAGATGAGGAGGGGTGAGAGGAGGCTCATGTGGAGCATAAACACTAGCATAGACCAGTTGGGCCAAATGGCCTGTTTCTGTGCTGTAAAATTCAATGTAATTCTATGTAAATGACCCAGTTTACTGGCTATTTACCCATTGCTGTTTATTTTTTGCATACCATGTTCTGATGTTAATTAGATGGCGTCTAATGCAGAATTAAAGACCTTGGGGTAATTTTACCTTACCTGACACAATCAGATTGGCTGCCCGTTTTACACATCGCCTGACTTTTCATCGACTTCAATGGAAAGTAAAGTCAGGCGGCAACCTGATCATGTCAGTTTCCCGCCGGATGGGTTAGGTTAAAATCACCCTTCCTTAATGGAGGACTGAGTGGTAATAGTAAGATATTACACTGACCTTTCACTTCTGGGGAATAACTTGCATGAAATATTGAGCGAGTGGGACTAAGGTGTACACATGCACAGTCAGACTCAATGCTGTCAATAGGACAGCTGGTCATTTTTATTCAGAAGTTTAGTTCTAAATTTGGACAACCCAAAACAAACAACATACATCAAAACATGAAGTACCATTGTTCGTTTTATAAATATCATATATAAAACTAACATTGCTACAATGATAAGCTGTAGCTTGTCCTTACAAGTTACCTTGTAACTTATATAATTGGAAGTTCTCTACATCTTTATAGAGAATAGATTCTCTGTTGACTGGCAACTTCACATGTCTAATAAGGGGGTGGACAGAAAAAAAAATGAATCTGTATTTTCTTTCCATCTTTTATATATTTTGTAGATTAAAGTGTACAGACTGAAAATACAATCTAGCTAATCAATATCTGAGTTATACACATTTCAGCAGCTATACAAATAGGTGATCCGCAATTACAGATAATCTATTTTTATTGTGTTTATTCTTCTTTTCCATTCTGTTGTGACTCACTCTTTTCACAGCAGGACCATCACATTCCTTACCAAGGTCAAGTTACTGCTATTTGTGTGGACAGTTGGGAGGCTGCAAACACTTATTAGTCCTTTTCAAATATGTCACACAGTTTCCCGTTTGAAAGTAATTTTTTTTTAAATGTGAGATTCAATTTTTACATTCTTGTCCAATTTTAGTCCATTGAGATTTTCTCAACAATAACTCGCATGTAGAAGGTGCCTTAAACATAGTAAAACGTTCCAGGACACTTCACAGGAGTGTAATCAGACAAAAATTGACACCGAGTTAAAGAAGGAGATATTAGGACAGGTGACCAAAAGCTTGTTCGAAGAGGTAGGTTTTAAGGAGTGTCTTAAAGGAGGAGAGAGAATTCCTAAGTTCTCACGCTTTCCATGTTCCACTGAAGCCTCCAAATCCATTATACCGAGCAGAAATTGTTTGAATTATCTGTGAATTAGATTCCCAGTAAAATTCAAATTCCGAAGAACTTCTTTGAATGTTCTTATGTATTGAGCTGTAACTGGGTAAATCAGAGTGATATTCCTGTTTCCTTATATGCAATAGAACAGATAACAAAAAAGGAACACAAGAAATTGCTACAGAGAAGGAAAAAAAAAGTTCTAAGTTTGCCCATCAGGACCAGAGTGATGCCCTGGACTAGTTTCGATCGCCTAAGGGGGGTCTGAAAGGAATTTGCTAGATTTTTTCCCCCCTAATTGGCCTGGGTTTTTATTTGGTTTTTCGCCTCTCCCAGGAGAGTTCATGGTTTTCGGGTGGGGTGGGGCGTCTATATATTGTGATGCACAAGATATCGTAATTGTGTGGGACAGGCTGGGTGGACCAGTGGGTCTTTTCTTGTGCATCATTGTTCATATGTTCGATATTTGCTGCAAGTTGCTACAAACTGACAAAATAAGATACCTGCCTAGCTACATTAGTGGCAGTCTATGTGTGTCCATACTTTAATTAAATATTCTTTAATTTAGAACAAAGGACAATGAGAAAGTGAGGAAAAGAGTCAATGGGCTCAAAATTTTGATTGGCCCACTCTGCCGGTGGAAGTGCGCCGGAGTGGGCCTTAAGTATGCCCATGGGCAAAGATGAAAGTCCCATCCCTAACACCAGGAAAAGGTTGTTCTGTAAAATCACAATGGGTGGCTCACACGTGTAAGGGTGCATCAGTGGCACCCACTCGGAGAGTCCCAGAAAATCAGAGTGGCACCCTGCTGTTATATGAAGAAGTCAGAGGCCCTTATTGGGTAGGGCAGGTAAATGGGAAATTTTTCCTCTTTGCCTGAGGGGGCACCAAGCTCAGCCTCCAAAAGTAATTTTTCACCTGCAGGATCGACTGATGACCTTTTACCTGAAGCAGTTTGGGCCCATAACAAAATCTACGTCTGTTCTGAGAAGGTGTGGATTCTGTTGGGTCAGTCGGGAGTGTACTTGATGGAATTTCCCAGGGAAGCCAGGAACTCCCCCAGACACACCCCACTGGAAATTTATGGCCTCCTCGCTGTAAAGCTGAATCCCGGTGAAACTGGGTTCCGCCATGGGTTCTGACTCTTCTCCAGAAGTTATGCCAGGCCCAGGGTGGAATTTTGGGCCCCAATGTATCTTTAACTATTTTCCCCCAAGATTTTAATGATTCTTTTTAATTATTTTACATTAATATTCTAACAGACACAAACATTATACAGATATACAATGTCTGTATAACTATTTAAATCCCATCTGGATAATGAAATCAGCTTTTATTTGCCCACCTCAAAAAGTCTACCTGACATTTTTCCTACAAAATATTTTAAACAAGCTTTTCTGTGTGATTTGAGCCTTAGTAACCTTGGTCATCTATTGGCCCTTTTGGGACTCGTGGAGGAAAAAAGTATTAATGTTCCATTTACACAAGAACAAGAAATATTTGAGTACTATGTGCACAGAGGGCTAATCTCCACCAATCTCCATATTCATCCAGGATCAGGTGCAGGGACTGATGTGATAATGAGTCTAACTCTGTATGAAACAAATGGTAAACAAATAGGATGATACAGCAGGCGAGAGGTGGGAGCTAGAAATCCCTATAATAGCTCTGCTCCGTAATAGGAAGCTAGGTGTGGGAACAACATTCCTGAGATTATGTTCAAACACTTCTTAAAGGGACACACTTTTCACAACAAATGTTTGACAAACCTTTTCTCATTGCAGTAATGATAGAAACATGCAGTAGGCTGTGAAGTATTTATTTTGTTACCATTAGTCTCGAGAGGTTCTTTCAACAATATTCATTCAGCAAAAATGTAAATCTTATGCTATTGGTAGGTTTGTAGATATATTTTAAATGATTCTAAAATAAACAAGTACTCAACAAGGGGTTTTCTGGTGGGTTGGTTGTTAAGTGCACTGTGCTCTGCAGTACACAGTCATTCAGACCAGGAGGATTCAAAGTTCAATCACTGGTCTGGGTTGAACATAAAAATATAGGAACATGGGACAGGAGTAGGCCACTCAGCCTCTCGGGCCTGTTCAGCCATTTAGTTAGATCATGGTTGATCTGTAACTCAACTCCATTTACCTGCCTTTGCTCCATATCCTTTGATACCCTTACTTAACAAAAATCTATTGATCTCAATCTTGAAAATTACAATTCACCCTGCATTCGCACCTTCTGGGGGGAAAAGAGTTCCAGATTTCCACTACCCTTTTTTGTGAAAAGGTGTTTCCTGATTTCATTCCTAAAAAGCCTAGCTCTAATTTTAAGATTATGCCCTCTTGTTCTAGATTCCCCCACCAGAGGAAATAGTTCCCTTGTATCTGCTCTATCCAACCCTTTTATCATTTTAAGCACCTCAGTTAGATCACCCCTCAACCTTCTGGACTGAAGGGAATACAAACCAAATTAACATAACCTGACCTCATAATTTAACCCTTTAAGCCCTGTTATCAATCTGATGAATTTGCACTGTACTCCCTCCAAGGCCAATAGGCAGCAGATCTCAGTTGAGGCAACAATGCAAGACACTAGAATATTCTTAGTATCCCTTGTCTAGACAAGGAGAAAAACATCAGCTACACTGCCTATTATTGATATCCAGTGACCTCTCCTGCAAAGTGCACCTGTGCGTATGGTGGTTGAGATCAGGATCGGTCTTTTGACATTCTTATAATTATGCTACTGGCATGCTGATTTTATCCTGAAGCACTAACTCCCTGCTGAGGTACAGTTCCATGGATCCAGATATTCTACAGTATCCAACACAAGCGGGCAATCTGCATGTATGAGCCCAGCCAATGATTGTCAACAGACTATTTGGCAGTGAAAGCATCACAGTCAGGCCCATTATTTTCCTCACCCTAACTCCATGCAGGTGCACCATCAGCAATGATCTCTAGATAGGGATTAGTAGCAGTAATTCTGGCAAATGTTTCCTTTTTTAAAAAAAGGACAGGGGTAGCGAGATCCAGCAAAGAGTGGTGAACTCAGCAAGAGATGGGAACTGAACCTGGGACCTTCTAGTTTGGTGAGGGTCAGCTACACATTACCTTTACCAACTCACAAAGGGAGTCTTCTTGCCTTTTCTTGAATACTGACATGATAAAGTTCTTCAAAGGCATTGCATGAATTATACTGCAGAAAAAATGACTGTCATGAGGTAGAAATGACAATAAACTGGATTAATATTCCAATATCAATCATAGTTTTAGAAGGCACTTCAGAACAACAGCACTTGGAGCAGTATAAGTTAGATCCTTCCCCAAGAAAGAGGAGAGAAAGAGAGGGAGGAAAAGGAAGAGGGAGGAAAAAGAAGAGTGAGGGGAAGGGAGGAAGAGGGAGGAAAAGGAAGAGGGAGGGGGAGGGAGGAAAAGGAAGAGGGAGGGGGAGGGAGGAAAAGGAAGAGGGAGGAAAAGGAAGAGGGAGGGGAAGGGAGGAAGAGGGAGGAAAAGGAAGAGGGGGGGAAGGGGAAGAGAAAAGAGAGAGAGAAAAAAAGAGGAGAGAGAAAGAAAGAGAAAAGAGAGGGAGATTAGGAGAGTGATTCATTGGGAATAAGTGAAAAATAAAAGGGCAAGACAGGAAAATGAGAGAACAAGAGACGATTATGAGAGAGAGACAAATAAGAGCAAGAGGAAAATGAAAGAACAGGTGAAAGAGCGAGGGCAGAGAGATATTCTTGAGGTGTACTTTCATATATGTCCCAGTGCCAGAGACCAATATTAGCAGAGGACTGAGAGCAGCTGGCACTCTGATCCTCTCATCTGGATAAAATTGCATGGCGTGGAGAGACCTTTCTGGCTGAGAAAAATATATTTTTTTAAAGTTTACCTCATCGATACAAAGCAAATGACAAAGCTGATAATGTGGTACCAGCACAGTGCTGTCAGGGCCACTTCTTCTCCTTACTGAGCCTTCAGCATCCATTGGAAATCAAGCTCGGGTCCTGGAGCTCTACTCATGCACTCCAGTTCCATTATGGCGAGTCCACCTAATTTGAATATTTTAATATTCAAAAAGGTTCCCACTACCCTCACACTGGTTAGTCACATTGGGCTGTGCTGAGCCCACTTAGTGCAATATAGGCCTGAGGCCTCTGCACCTGGCAGTACAGGGTCCCAGCACTTCAGTCATCACAATATCAGCCCTTATATATAACATATGGCTTTAGTGCTCAAATATAGAAAATAATGGTTGGGTGCTTGTTACATCTATAGATACAGTCTCAACCATTTTTTATTCTCCTGTTTTATTTTCCTTTGGTTAAGGTTTTGATGTTCAAGTTTGTAATTTGCTAATGCCACCTGTTTTTCCATACTCATCACCAGAAACTATCAGTGTTCTCACCAAATTTTGTTGTACGGCCTTCACAGTAAGAAGAGACGCCTATTTTTATTGAGAAGCTAGGCTTGTGGCATAGGACACCGCCCAGGTTGAAAACAGTAGTAGAAATGACCAGATATGTCAAGTGCTTACATGTCAAGCGACCAATAGAATTCAGGAGAAATATATTCCATTAAAAATAAGAACAAACTGACCAAGAATGAGGTGCTGCAGAAAATAAATAAGTGAGGATAAAACTGAATCCAAACAAAAAGGTAAACGCAAAGTACATAAACAATGAAGGAGATGATAAAAGGGAATAAATGGGAGCTTAGGAAAGAGGATAAAAAGACAATTAAGAAGGCAATGAGGAAATATGAAATAAAAATATAGAATATAAAAAGAAATACTAAAGTACTCTATAGGCACAAAAGTAACAAAAGGAGAACTAAGAAAGGGATGGGGCGATTAGGGGATAAGCAAGATAAACTCAAAGGAGATGATACTAAAATTGCAAAGATACTGAATACATACTTAGCCTCTTCAGTAAAAATTGAGGTTTACAAAAGGAAATAACAACAGTAGGTCAATTAAGATAGAAAAAAAGGAGATACTAGACAAAATAGCCAAACTTGAGGACAAGGCCCTGAATCGCACCTACGGATAATCAAAAAACTAGGGAGGAGCTAACAGAGGCACTAGTATTCATATATAAAAATATATAAAACAAAAAGGAACAGTATCAGAGGACTGGTGAATATCATATGTAGTTTCTATCTTCAAAAAGGCAGTTAGAACCAATCCAGGGAACTATAGACCAGTTAGCTGAATGTCAGTGGTAGGAAAGATATTAAAATCATTGCTAAAATATGAGACAACAAAACAATGGAGAATATAATAAAAAAGTCAGCATGGATTTCTAGAAGGGAGATCATGTTTAACCAACCTTATTGAATTCTTTGAAGAAATAACAAAAAGAGTGGACAAGGGCAATGCAGTGGATGTGGTATACATGGACTTTCAGAAGGCATTTGATAAGGTGCCACATAAGGTCAGGGCATGTGGGGTCAGAGGGCAGGTAACAGAATGGATTGAAAGATGGCTACAAAACAGAAGGTAGGGTTTAGGGAAGTTTCTCGGACTGGTAGAAAATAAGAAATGAGGTTCCATGGGGATCCATACTGGGATCACTGTTGTTCACCATATATGATTTGGACTTGGAAATTGGAGGTATGGGGCTAGATTTTACACGTAAATTGCAGGTGCGTTGGGGGTGGGGTGGGGTGGGGGTGGGGTGGGGTGGGGGGGGGGGGCTGCGAAAATTGCAGAAATGCAGAGCGGGTTCAGAAGCCGGCTCCAACCTGCCAACTTCCGAGTTCCCCACAGACGCACCTGTGTGCGCGCGGGCGTCCCGAATCCGGAAGTCCCGTCGCAATTAAAGCCGGAGGGATGATCGTTAAAGAGCCAAATGTACCTCATTGAGGTACTTACTGCACTTTACTTTTGACACATTAGGCAGTTAGAACGATTTTTAAACTTACTTGGGCGGCTTTCCCACGGCTTCTGATTCACGCCTGGTGAAACCAGGCATGAACGGCCGGATCAGGGAAAAAGAAACGAAATAAATTAAATAAAAAACCATTGCACGACGTTAAAACACAAAATCAACCTACCTTTCCACCCTGCTCCAACGTCCGATGTCTCCCTCTCCGATCTTCCACTCTCCCCACCCCGATCTTCCACCCTCCCCCTGCCCCCCCGATCTTTCTTTCCAGTGCCAGATGACATCTCGCTCTCTCTCTTTCTCTCCCCCCATCCCCACCCTCCCCCCTCGCGTTGCAGCTCCTGTCGGCAGCCAGCCTGTTAATCAGGCTAGTTGCCAGGCGCGAAACCCGGAAAGAACTTTAATCACCATCAATTATGTTACGGTTGCGTCGGAAATGCTAAATTTTGTTTATTCGGGTTTGCCACGCGCACCTTCAACCCCCCTGCTGCCAACCCGCCACCATTTCAAAATTGGGCCCATGGTGTCAAAATTTGCAGATGACACCAAATTGGGGGTATATTTAATAATGTGGATGACTGCATCAAAATACAGAAAGACATACAGGCGGGCAGAGCGGGTAGATCAATGGCAAATGAAGTTCAATATAACGAAATGTGAGGTGCTTCATTTTGTTAGGAGGAATAAGGAGGCCACTTATTTCTTGGAAGGTAAGAAACTAAAGGGGATAGAGGAGCAAAGAGATCTGGGATTACAGATACATAAATCATTAAAAGTAGCAACACAAGTTGATAAAGCCCGAAAGAGTACAAATGAAGTACTGGGGTTCATTTCTAAAGGAATATAATTTAAAAAAGCAAGGAGATAATGTTAAATTTATATAGAACCTTGGTTAGACCACACTTGGCGTATTGCATGCAGTTCTGGTCTCCATACGACAAAAAGGATATTGAAGCACTGGAGAAAGTGCAGAAAAGATTTACAAGAATGTTACCAGAATTGAGGGATACAACTATCAGGAAAGATTGAGCGTGCTGGGGCTTTGTTCCCTGGAAAGGAGAAGACTAAGAGAAGACCTTACAGAGGTCTTTAAAAATTATGAAGGGGTTCGATGGGGTGGATGTGGAGAAATTGTGGGTGAGTCCAGAATAAGGGGGTATAAATATAAGAGAGCCACGAACAGGTCAAATAAAGAATTTAGCAGGAATTTCTTTACACAAGAGAGTGGTGAGAATGTGGCACTCACTGTCAGGTAGAGCGGTTGAATTAGTGATGCATTTAAGAGGAGGGTTGATGCACACGTGAGGGAGAAGGGAATGGAGGGATATGGAGATAGGGTGGGAAGAGATAATTAGAATGGGAGGAGGCTCGTGAAGAGTATAAACAGCAGGATTGACCAGTTGGATCGAATGGTCTGTTTCTATGCTGTAGATTCTATGCAATTCTATGTAAAACTTTGCTTTTTAAAAGCCTAAAGATTGTTGAAGGAAGTAAAGACTGAGGGTGGTAATGAGTTCCACAGTTTGATGTGCTTGAGGGAAAAAGAGTTAGAATGGGAGATGACTAATAGTATTTGGAGCATAATTGGAGCTTAGGAGGAAAGACAGGCAAGTTCAGAGGAACGATAACGATAATAGTATCAATAAAAGAGAGAAAAACAACAAGTAAGGAAGAGAGATATAGGAGACTGGCGATGAAAGAATCACCTATCAATCAACAAGCTTTTACTTGTAATACACAAGACAAAAATGATCTTATGTGATACACAAAGACCATTATACTAAGAATTAATATATTATATTTGCCTGGACAATCGCATCAGTAGTCTACCTTCCCTTAATACTTGCAGATAGAAACCATTAAAGTCATGGGTTTATTAGCTGGCAATAATTGGAGGGTTTTAGTAATACTGGCAAAAAGTGTAGCCTTGACAATGATTGTAAAGATCCACTCCAAGTAACCTGCTTGCTTGGTAGGGCAGATTCTTTAGTCACCCAGTTTACCTATCAGTAGTTACTTAAATAGCATTTTTAATGAAATATTTTAAATTGCTGTTTGAGTTTCTGGAAGAGAATTATTTAATACAGTCTTGTAAAGTTATTTTCTGTCCATTCTGCACTCCATGCATCAAGGTTTGGTCAGGTTACCTGCTTCTACGTCTCACTTATTCCTCTCTGAAGATGGCTGCTGAACCAGCACAAGAAGCACCTGGTTTCCACATTCCCACAGTCATAGTCCTGAGATCAGAACACAGTGTGTGAATGATTGGCCCAGAATTTGTTGGGAAAATAACGGCTAGTTTATTGTGCACGCCATCATTAGTGTGTAGATAACCCAACAACTTGTGGCAGGGAAGAGATACCCCGTGAGTTGCGAATCGCCAAAAATTGCTGGACAATTTGTGCCACTCTGTCGTTAGCCTCGCGAAAACGGGAACTCGCCCTCAACCTCTCCGTGGGTTTAAAGAAATTGCTGCATTTGCGCAGTAAATACAAATTAAACTCATTGCAGAAGGTTAGTGCTGGTACTTAACAATGTAAGGACCCTTTTAGAAAGGAGATTTATGTTTCTGCAATGTCATTCAATCTCTCCGGCCCAGAAAGCAAACAATTGAAACTGTTTCATTCCTGCAGGTAGTAAATTGTTCCTAGATATTTTTACATTTTTAATTTTTTCTTACTTTTCCTTCCTGTTCCTTTTCTCTCTCTCTCTTAATCCAATCTTTCAAAAATTGGGCCCGTTTTCTTTAGAATGGAGGAGATTATGTGATGGTTTGATAAAGGTGTTTAAGATTATGAAGGGATAGAACAGAGGAGATGGTACCAGACTGTTCCTGTAGTTGAGAGGGTCTAGAATGAGGGAACACAGATACAAGATTAAATGTAAGAGATTTAGGACGGTGGGGAGGAGAAACTTTCTTTTTCTTACACATAAGGTTGTGAGGCTGTGGAATGCACTGCTGGAGTTAATGATTGAAGCAGAGACCTGTTAACTTTTCAGAATAGGTTGGATAGGTGGTTGAATGTAAGGGGGAATAAAAGAAATATGGGAACTAAGTGCGTGCTTGGGATTAGTGCTATTGCTTGTGTGAAGGACAAACAGCAGCACAGCCTGGTTGGATCGAATGGCCTGTTTGTGTGTTATAATTTCTGTTTCTGTGTTTTAATTTCTATGTAATAAGCATTTAGATGCTTGATGATGTCAACAACAACTTGCATTTATAAAGCACCTTTAACGAAGTAAAATGTCCCAAGGTGCTTCACAGGCGTGCTATCAGACAAAAATTGAAACCAAGCCAAAGAAAGACAGGTGGCCAAAAGTTTGATCAAAGAGGTAGGTTTTAAGGAGCGTCTTAAAGGAGGCGTGAGAGGTGGAGAGGGAACGAGGTTTAGGGAGGGAATTCCAGAGCTTAGGGCCTAGGCAGCTGAAGGCATGGCCACCAATGGTGGGGCAAAGGAAGTGGGGGACACACAAGATATACAGAGATAGGGAGGGGCAAGGCCATGGAAGGGTTTGAACACAAGGATGAGAGTTTTAAATTCCACAAAAATTTAATGTCCACAAAATTATGTAGTATTTGGCTCCATTTAGATGACGACTGCCCCATTTACCATCTGCAACACACCACCTAGCCATCAAAGAGCTTACAGGGCTAACAGATACTCATATTCTATGTGGACACGAAATCGGAATTTACCCCTGTGACTTTAGATAATGTAGGTAAAAGATATTTTGTGAAGAATCTTTTATTGGCTTGGGAGATTTTCAGCTGAGTAATAGTTGACAAATTCCTCACACTAGCCCCAATCTCCTTAAAATTATTAAAAATTATATAATCATGCTGGATATTTTTCCCAGAATATTTTGTGCTCTGATCCTTGTTCTGAATGAAAATGCAAGCAACTACAAGGTCCTGTTTCCCAAAGATGTGGCCTTTTTGTCTTCCTTAAAATAAAATGTGAAAAAGACTCATTTCATCTCATCAGTTTCTTTTATCTTCTTTTTGAAACAAGAGTACAGAGCATTCAGCCTCAGGCCTCTCCTCAACTAACATTGGACTGCATTTGTCAGGTGGATTGCATTTCCCTGATGATTTTCCTTTATCCGTACCACCCCCCACCAACGACCATATTGCAAGATGGTTCCCCTATTGAAAGTCCTCACTACCGAAGAACGGAAGGAAATGACACTCAATATACTGTCATGCCGCATCACCCTGCACGCTGGTAACTCTCAATTCAAAACCAAACAGCTGAAAAAGAGTGCAGCAGATCACAGGAAATCTGCAAAACCACACAATGGCTGCACCAAATAACAATCCAAACTGCAGCTAGTGTGAGAAGGCATGTGAATTACTACATCAAACTCATCAGTCACCGACTGATGGCCCAGAGACCCGAGAAACGTCTGATGACCTAGTTAACCTCGACACGGAATTACATAGAATGCACAACAAAGAAACAGGCCATTCGGCCCAATGTTTATGCTCCACATGAGCCTAGACCATAAGACTATAAGAGATAGGAGCAGGATTAGGCCATTTGGCCCTTCGAGCCTGTTCCGCCATTAAATGAGATCATGGCTGATCTGATTTTTACCTCAACTCCACTTTCCCGCCTGTTCCCCATATCCTTTGACTCCCTTGCTGATCAAAAATTTGTCCAACTCAGCCTTGAATATATTCAATGACACAGCCTCCACAGCTTTTTGGGGTAAAGAATTCCAAAGATTCATGACCCTCTGGGAGAAGAAATTCCTCCTCATTTCCGTCTTAAACGAGCAACCCCTTATTCTGAGACTATGCCCTCTAGTTTTAGATTCCCCCATGAGGGGTAACATCCTCTCAGCATCTACCCTATCGAGTCCCCTCAGAATTTTATATGATTCAATAAGAGCTCCTCTCATTCTTCTAAACTTCATTGAGTATAGACCCAACCTGTTCAATCTTTCCTCATAAGACAACTCTTCCATATCCAGAATCAACCTTGTGAACCTTCTCTGAACTGCCTCCAATGCAAGTATATCTTTCCTTAAATAAGGGCACCAGAACTGTACGCAGTACTCCAAGTGTGGTCTCACCAGCACCCTGTACAGTTGTAGCATGACTTCCCTGCTTTTATACTCCATTCCCCTAGAAATAAAGGCCAATATTCCATTTGCCTTCCGGATTACCTGCTGCACCTGTATGTTAACTTATTGTATTTCATGTACGAGGACACCCAGATCCCTCTGTACCGCAGCATTTTGTAGTATTTCTCCCATTCAAATAATATTTTGCTTTTTTATTTTTCCTCCCAAAGTGGATGACTTCACATTTTCCCACATTATATTCCATCTGCCAAATTTTTTCCCATTCACTTAATGGGCTCGATTTTAGCGTCGGGTTTCCTGCGGGTTTCCAGCGGGGGGGGCCCCGAAAATCCCGATATCCAGTCACGTGACCGGATCGCGCCGAGATCCCAGCCACTTCCGAGTGCCGCGCTGACGTGCGGGGCTGCGTGCGCAAGCCCCGCTGGTGGGAATCCCGCAGGCAATTAAAGCCAGCGGGGTTCCACTTGAGAGTACTTACCTTGCTTGTTGAGGTCATTAAATGAGCTGAAGCAGCTATCAAAACAGGAAGTGTGGGATATTAGCTTCAAGGCAGTGAGTTTCACACACTGGGGGAAACAGTCTCTCTCCAACCAGGCGTGTTCCAGCCAGCAGCCTGTGGCAGCTGCCAAGGTGCACTCCACAGCGGGTGGGAGAGCCCTCACCCACGCAGGAGGCCACCGCGTCACGTAGGGCAACCCCTGCCCTCCACCACCCCCCGCCAAGCCAGAGGACAGACCGACGTGAAACCGCAGCTCTAGTGCGAGGTACCACCTACCTACCCTGCACAACCCCTCAGACCAACACCTGCCAGATGGGTGGTGCGTTGACATCCTCGGAGGACGAACAGCATGACCAGCCCCAGCGGCCTCGCAGTCCACGCCGTCCGCCTCGGAGATGTGGAGCCCCCCAACACGGTGCTGTGGCACACCCACCTGCACAGCAGGAGGGAGGGCAACCGCAGAGAGAGATGCGTCGCAGGAGGCACTACCCTCCGCACAGGGTGTACAGACCGAGGCTCAGCTTCCCGGACCTCTCTGAGCAGCAGTGCACACGGAGGCGCAGATTCACTCGACATGTAGTCGTGGAGATCTGCAGGCTCTTTCATGCCGAGCTGCTCCTGGCTGGCCCCAGCACCATCTGCTTACCTGTCGCTGCCAAAGTCACCACTGCCCTCCACAACTTCTCCTCCGCATCCTTCCAGGGTGCAGCCGGGTACACCGCCGATGTCTCTCAGTCGTCTGCGCGGAAGAGCCCTGCAAATACACCTACACCTACTCTGCAGTAACACAATGGGTGGCATCAGTGGTTGGTCCTCATAGTGATATCCAGGAGCGGGCATTATTGGACACAACAGACAGGATTCGCGGAGACATGGCAGTGGTGGTGCCAATATAATGTGTGATGTTTGTTGCTCTGAAATTCAATATAGGTAACACCCATGGCAAACCCTCAGACACCCTTGTGCATCCCCTTCATGCTCACGACACGTTTGCCGTACGCTGCCTACTGCACATATGCGATGCGTGCCCTGTGGCTGCAGCACAGGTGGTGGCAGGTTGAGTGAGGCTGGCCGTGAGAGAGATGCACGAGAGGGTGAGTATGGGATAGAGCCATGAGATTGTATGAGGATTGGGTTGCGTGTTAGTGGCGGGTGAGTACTGGCGAGGTGAGTAGGTGCAGGTAAGATGAGGATGGGGTTTCAGTGGGTATGAGGGGTGATGTGACAAAGTAGTGTTGGTGGTGCCGAAGGAGATGTGGGGTGGGGGCAGTGTTGTGGCAGACGGAGTGTAGGGGAAAGACTACGTGTTCTCATTGTGGCTGACCTACTGAGGTCATTGGAGCGCCTCCTGCACTGTATGCAGGTGGGCCATATGTTGGTGGCGCAGGTGACCCCCTCTGCCACCTCGAGCCAGGCCTTCTTGGTGGCAGAGGCAGGCCGCTTCCTCCCGCCCGCCGGGTGGAAGGTCTCTGTCCTCCCCCTCCTCCTCACCCCATCTGATGATACCTGGGGTGAGGCATCATTAAACTGGGAGCAGCCTTCCCCCTGGGCTGCTCCATGCTGTAATATGTTCCATTGGTTGCAGCATCTGTCAGTGGAGGACTGCCCCTTTAAGTAGAGAGCCTCCAGCTGACAGATCGTACTGCGCATGCGCAGCCCGCCCGACGCGCAGACCAGCAGCGCGGAGCCCGGAGGAGCAGGTAAGTGGCTCCAATTAGTGCATTGCCTGCTACGATCGCGCGGGCAACCCACTAATTTCACCGGGCGCGGAGGCCACGCACCCGAAACCCAACCCGCCGGAAACCTGCAGGCCTGCTAAAATCAGGCCCAATGTGTCAATATCACTTTGCAGACACTTTGTGTCCTCCTCGCAATTGCTTTTCCATCTATCGTTATATCAACAGCAAATTTGGCCACAAGACGCTCTGTTCCTTCATCCAAGTCATTGATATATATTATAAATAGTTGAGGCTCCAGCACTGATCCCTGCAGCACCCCACTAGTTACAGATTGCCATTTTGAAAATGACCCTTTTATCCCGACTCTTTGTTTTCTGTTAGTTAGCCAATCCTCTATCCATGCCAGTATATTACCCCCAACACCATGAGCTCTTATCTTGTGCAGTAACCTTTTATGTGGCACCTTATCGAATGCCTTTTGGAAATCCAAATATACTGCATCCATTGGTTCCCCTTTATCCACCCTGCCCCATTACTTCCTCAAAGAACTCTAATAAATTTGTCAGACACGATTTCCCCTTCATAAAACTATGTTGACTCTCCTTGATTGTGTCATGAGTCTCCAAATGTCCTGCTACTACTTCCTTAATAATGGATTCTAGTATTTTCCCAATGACAGGTGTTAGGCTAACTGGTCTATAGTTACCTGCTTCCTCTCTTCCCGCTCCTTTCTTGAATAGGGGTGTTCCGTTTGCAGTTTTCCAATCCGCTGGGACCTTTCTAGAATCCAGTGAATTCTGGAAGATTACAATCAATGCATCTACTATCTCTGTGGCCACTATCTTTAAGACCCTCAGATGCAAGCCATCAGGTCCAGGGGACTTGTCAGCCTTTAGACCCATTAGTTTACCTAGCACTTTTTCTCTAGTGATAGTGATTGTTTTTAGTTCCTCCCTCCCCTTTGCCTCTTGATTATCTACTATTATTGGTATGTTATTAGTGTCTTCTACTGTGAAGACAGATACAAAATATCTGTTCAATTCCTCTGCCATTTTCTTGTTTTTCATTATTATTTCCCCAGTCTCATCCTCTAAGGGACCAATGTTTGCTCCAGCTACCTTCTTCCTTTTTATGTGCATGTAGAAGCTTTTACTGTCTGTTTTTACATTTCTTGTTAGTTTACTCTCAATTTATTTTCCCCCTCTTTATTATTCATTTAGTCATCCTTTGCTGGTTTTTAAAGTTTTCCCAATCTTCGGGCTTACCAGTAATCTTTGCCACGTTGTATGCTTTTTCTTTTAACCTGATACCATCCTTGACTTCACTGTTTTTGTGGAGTCTTTCCTCCTCACAGGGATATATTTTTGTTGCGAGTCATAAAATATCTTTTTAAATGTTTGCCTCTGCTTAACCACCATCATACCATCTAATCTGTTTACCCAGTCCACTTTAGCCAATTCCGCCCTCATTCCTTTGTAATTGCCCTTTTTGAAGTTTAATATGATAGTTTCAGACCCAAGATCCTCGCTCTCAAACTGGATGTGAAATTCGATCATGTTATGATCACTGTTTCCCAAGGGATCCTTTACTTTGAGATCATTAATTAATTCTGTTTCATTACCAATTACCAGATCCAAAACGGCCTGTTCTCTGGTTGGCTCCCCAATGTATTGGTCTAAGAAACAATCCCGAATGCATTCTATGAGCTCCTCCTCAGGGCTACTTTTGCCAATTTGATTTGTCCAATCTATGTGAAAGTTAAAATCGTCCATGATTATTGCATTACCTTTTTTACAAGCCCCCCTTATTTCCTGATTTATATTTTGCCCTGAAGTGTAGCTACTGTTAGGGGGCCTATATACTACCCCCACCAGTGATTTTTTTCCCTTGCTATTTCTTACCTCCACCCAAATTGACTTGACATCTTTGATCTTCTGAGCCAAGATCATTTCTCACTATTATACCAATTTCATCCTTAATTAACAGTGCTACCCCACCTCCTATCCTTCCAAAATGTTAAATAGGAACATAGGAATATAGGAACAGGAGTAGGCCATTCAGCCCCTCGAGCCTGCTCCGCCATTTGATAAGATCATGGCTGATCTGTGCTCTAACTCCATATACCTGCCTTTGGCCCATATCCCTAAATACCTTTGGTTGCCAAAAAGCTATCTATCTCAGATTTAAATTTAGCAATTGAGCTAGCATGTTTTCTAATTTCACTCCTGAAAGGTCTGGCTCTAATTTTTAGACTGTGCCCCCTACTCCTAGAATCCCCAACCAGCGGAAATAGTTTCTCTCTATCCACCCTATCTGTTCCCCTTAATATCTTATAAACTTCGATCAGATCACCCCATAACCTTCGAAACTCTAGAGAATACAACCCCAATTTGTGTAATCTCTCCTCGTAACTTAACCCTTGAAGTCCGGGTATCATTCTAGCAAACCTAGGCTGCACTCCCTCCAAGGCCAATATGTCCTTCCGAAGGTGCGGTGCCCTGAACTGCACACAATACTCCAGGTGCGGTCTAACCAGGGTTTTCTATAGCTGCAGCATAACTTCTGCCCCCTTGTACTCTAGTCCTCTGGATATAAAGTACGGCATTCCATTAGCCTTATTGATTATTTTCCGCACCTGTTCATCACACTTCAATGATCTATGTACCTGAACCCCTAGGTCCCTTTGGACATCCACTGTTTTTAACTTTTTACCATTTAGAAAGTACCCTGTTCTATCCTTTTTTGGTCCAAAGTGGATGACCTCATACTTGCCTACAATGAATTCCATTTGCCACAGTTTTGCCCATTCACCTAATCTATCAATATCCCTTTGTAATTTTATGTTTTCATCTACACTGCTTACAATGCCACCAATCTTTGTGTCATCAGCAAACTTAGATATGAGACTTTCTGTGCCTTCATCTAAGTCATTAATAAATATTGTGAATAATTGCGGTCCCAAGACAGATCCCTGCGGGACTCCACTAGTCACATCCTGCCAATGTGAGTACCTACCCATTATCCCTACTCTCTGTCGCCTTTCGCTCAGCCAGCTTCCGAACCAAGTCTGTACTTTTCCCTCGATTCCATGGGCTTCTATCTTAGCTAACAGTCTCTTATGTGGGACTTTATCAAATGCCTTCTGGAAATCCACATAAATAACATCCATTGACATTCCCCTGTCCACTACTTTAGTCACCTCTTCAAAAAATTCAATCAGGTTTGTCAGGCACTACCTACCTTTCACAAATCCATGCTGGCTCTCTCTGATTAACTGAAAATTCTCAAGGGGTTCAGTCACCCTATCCTTAATTATAGACTCCAGCATTTTCCCCACAACAAATGTTAGGCTAATTGGTGTATAATTCCCTGGTTTCCCTCTCTCTCCTTTCTTATAAAGCGGAGTGACATGTGCAATTTTCCAATCTAGAGTAACAGTTCCTGAATCTGGAGAACTTTGAAAGATCATAGTTAGGGCATCTGCAATGTGCTCACCTACTTCCTTTAAAACCCTGGGATGGAAACCATCTGGTCCTGGGGATTTGTCACTCTTTAGTGCTATTATTTTCTTTATTACTGTTGTTTTACTTATGTTAATTTTATTGAGTCCCTGTCCCCAATTCAATATAACCCTGAATATTTAGCTCCCAACCATGGTCACCTTGCAGCCACATCTTTGTAATGGCCACAAGATCATACCCATTTGTTTCTATTTGTGCCGTCAATTCATCTATCGTATTACAAATGCTGTGTGCATTCAGATAAAGAACCTTTAATTTTGTCTTTTTACCATTCTTTCCTACCCCGGCCCCATTTGCTACTGCACTCTTATGTTTGTATGCTCTGTCCCTTCCTGACACACTGTTTATCATTACCCCCATCACTTTCCTGTACTACTTCCTTGTCTTATCTCTTTATCAATCTAAACTTCGCCCCACCTGAACTCTCCCTCCCTTTATTTAGATTAAAGCCTCTCTACCGCTCTAATTATTCGGTTCCTCCTTCCATCTTACTTCATCTCACCCAATCAACATATCCTTCTATTCTTTTCTTCCTCACGTATTTATCTAGCTTCCCTTTAAATGCATCTATGATCTCCATCTCCTATATATTTATATTGGAGAATCGTTTTCTGACATTGCAGTAGAAATTGCCTTGATGTCGTGGCTTGGTTATTGCGTGGCAGGATCAACAGTAAAACAACTATTGCCTGCTTTTTTGGGCAGTTACCTTCCACAACCATTCTATAAGCCTCCCTCTCTGGCCTGTGTGAGCATGAGTGTTTAAGTTGCTCAACCTGTTGGTGTCCCAAGAAAAACATGAGCTCCTGTGCCAAGGGTGAGCTGTAGATTTATGGTACCATTCAAACGGTGGGCAGAAGCCACGTATTTTGGTAATGTGTCACCTTGTTTACATTGTTGATTTACTGCCAACCTCAAATCTACAACGAGGAACAACCTGGCAATTCAAAGGCACCATTAAGATTCGCTGGCAACAGTAGGCATATGTAGAGTTGCCAAATATGTTCCCCTGTTTCAACAGCGCTTAATGAAAAGTTATATGTAATCCTGTCAATTCATGAGGGACAAATATTAATTCTACTGAGATGGCTAAGAAACAAAAGCTCATCCAGAAAAGGAGTGGAATTTTACCTCAGACACCTTCAACAGGAGTTTCACATTTACACCTAGAATCACTGGAAACTTGGAATTCAAAGCGAAAGACAGCTATATCATGATTATACGGGAACAGTTTGATTTTACTGGACTTTCCAATTGAATTCATTGAAATCGACCAGAGTTGCTTTACATCTCTGCTTTTCTGTTATAAATATTATAGGGGTAAATTGTCGGCTCACTGCCCAGGCAGTAATCTGGTGGAGCTGATCACCCGCCCATTGTAGAACCCCTCAAATTTTCATTCCATTGAAATCAGTGGAATGAAAATCAGCGGGTTCTACAATGAGCAGGCGATTCACTCTGCCACATTACTGACCAGATGGTGAAGATGAAAATTTACCTTTATATGTTTCGACTATTTCTTTTAAAAAATTGCTTATTTGGAAAATAGTAGAATATTTTATCAAACAAAACAAGCATATACCTTTAATCAAGATGGGAACTATAATCACTCAAAATACAGTTGCGGTATAAAAGGCGCATTGCCCTGACTGCAGTGATTCAACTTGTTGGAGTAACAACAGGGTATGTGAAGCCCACCACACAGTGCAAGATTCCAATCTCAGCCAGTCCACTATGGGGATTGGGGAAATGCTGAGCGCCTCTCCATGCAGGTAAAGAAAAATAAAGGGAGACCTGCCTTGGCTCAGTTCTTGCATGTGTCAATACAGATTGGTATTGGTGTAACTTTTCCTCTCAGAGCAGCCACAAGGAAGGAGTATTGTATATTGCGGGGCATTTGGTTAGCCCTTAGCCCCTTTCCCAAAGATGCTTATGCACGAAGACACACGTTTGCTGTGTTGAGAAATATTTTATCTCCAAACAATCGATCACTGGAAAGCTAAACTTTTCCCCTCCATAATTTTTTCACAAAACTTACTTTAGTTTTGTTCACACCAAAAACTTAAAACAAATCTTGTGCATATAAATTAGAGCACAGAAAGAGCCACATTGGGCCTATTGTAGTACTATCACCTATCCATTGGAATGAAAAACATGGGAAAGAATGAGCTGCACAGGGTTACAAATATACAATGTGACACAGAACCCTTCAAATAAACAAGTACTTTGCCGTTAACCCTTTATGCCACATGCAGAAGGCTGTTGTCTGGCTCTGCTTGGAATGTAGGTTTTATTCCACTCTCCAATTAGAACAGTTTTGTTTTTCTTCTTGGGAGCAATTAGATCCATATTTCAGGAAGACCAGCAAGTTTTCAGTTTACACAACATTTCATTTCAAAATTTGTAAATATATTTCCAGCCCAAATTACAGAGCAATGCTCCAAAGCCCTACTGTAATTAAATACGCTTACATTTTTGGCAAAACATAAATTATTAGGCTGCAATGCATTTCATGTTTAATGTTTTTATCATAGTTAGAAGTGTAGCAGATATTGATTTATTGATAACTGACACAAAATCATATTTTACTATTTAATCTCTATTAAGTGGAAGTTTCTAGTAAACAATTTAACATTTCTTTGCATAATACAAAAGATTCAGCAGGAATAAAAGCTGCAGCCAATTCTAAAACATTTTCATTATATCTGAAACTGTGTTATACCAAATTCTGACTAACAATAACAACATTTATCAGTGGCTGGAGAAGAGGTTAATTTCCTACTTAGAACCTATCATCATTCCATGTCACAGCACTAATCAGTAGCCCATCTCTAGCTGCCCCTCAAATACTACTTAAAGCCACTATATTACTTACAGTGTTGTTTGGTACCCACCCACCCCACCCAGAGGTGGCCATCATGCAGCAGGGATGCTGAAAATATTCCAGCATTCAATTTACAATATTCAAACCGCCTTCGCAAAGAGGTTTAGAGGATCATCATTTCTGTTCATCCCTCCATGGCTGTACATAAAAATCTAGGCTCAAATTGAACATGACTGATTAAAAAACAATCTAATTGGTTACATCACTTTCACTTCAAATTAACATGCAGTCCTGGTCAGATAGTTTATGTTAACACTAAAAGCATAATTTCAGCCATTTTGGCAGACTGAAATATTGTTCATTATGTTAAAGTTAATGCACCTTATGCAAATAAAATATAATAATATTCACACACAAGCCTGACAGTCTCAATGTATGATACAGGAACATTTGGCACACTAATGTAAGTATCACCATATTAATTGCTTATACTGTTTCCAATTCACTGCAATATATATTCAAGTATTTGGAAATACTATCCCTCTGTTTAAATCAGAATTGTAGTTTGCAATTGATCTTAATTCACCTGTTAGATCATTTTTCATCCAAATCTGGATTAGTCCCCTACAATCAAGAATCTTTAAGAAATGTCACCGCTATAGCAGCCCTTTTAAACTCTTCTATGGGCAACAAATATGCAGTTCAGGAACCAGTACAAAAAACTGAGGAGGACACCGAGTCTTTCAAGGACCCATAAGGGTCATCTGCTTTTAGCTGCTACCTAAAGCACAATAGAAATCAATGTTTGACCACAAAAAAAAAAGAGTTAAAAATGTGAACGCTTGAGCTCTCCTGACAGAGCACAATTGCTGATTTGGACAAAAGCCCCAGACTTACTACTGGTCAGGCAGTTCAGAACGAAGGCTTAAAATATTACAAGGGATAGAAGCTTACCTTCCATCATGGTGGCAGAATTGCATTCCTCAATCTCCAAAGGTCCTGAAAGACACAGGAAAGCAGGGACCAGTTATCACGTATGAATTCAGCAGGAACGAAGATCAGCATCAGCTCCTGGCTATTGCAGATGCCAGCACAGAATTGAAATGCTGTGCTTATAGGCCATGGACGCTACTGTTGCTGTCAGCTACAGGATCACAGAACGATGCTGAAAAAAAGACAGGGAGAGAAAGCTTGCTGAGCTCAACACAACTGCCAGGTTCAGCCAATCCCTTTTTGCTCCGTATCTAATCACATGGTTGCCATCTCCTGACACAATACCCTTTGGGAATACAGGAAAAAGGCAGCTCCCCACCTTTCTCTGGTTTGAGTACACACACAACCCTCTTCATACCTTGTGACGCACTTCCTCGCCTTATAATCCTACTCGGGTAGCCAGATAGATAAGATTAATTATCAGCACTGTCAGATTAATGCAGAAGCCTATGCTGTCAGCTGGCAACTACTGAGCATCCGAAAAAAGCATTTTGCAAAAAGAAAACCTCTTCATTTAAAGAAGCATAGTGTTACTGCGGCTGAACAGCAATAATTAAACTACAGCATTGTTCTTGGGCTGATCAGCAGTTGATGCGTGTGTCCTTTTGTCAGAAGCCTGCTGCACATTTCTGCCTATTCCCCACTCACTCTCTCTCTCTCTCTCTCTCTGCCTCCCTTCCTCTCCGTGCCATTGAAGAGAAATCAATCTCACTGACGTCACATCATAAACAATTATCCCCAGAAGGATGATGGAGAAAAAAAAATCCTCCCAAGCTGCTTCACGAGAACCTTGGAAATAATGTGCCATGAAGGAAGCCGGTGTCAAAGGGCAAAAGAATCAACATAAGCACAAGGAGCACTAGGAATTTGTGTGGGAAAATGGATTTCACTCAGACTGGCAGAACACAGTGGGAAACTCTGAATTAATTAAAGAGCGTATGCTTGAATGTACATGAAGGGAGGATACTGGCAACTGACTGACACAGATGTCCCCTAATGAGTAAAGCACAGACAGATTTTTAGAGCCTCCCCCCCCCACTCTTCCATTTCTCCATAGTATCCTAACGATACAATTTGTATTGCTTCCTTACTATTTCTGAATCCTGAAAGTGTTAAACTTTTTCAAAATAGTCTCTGAATTGATAGTGTTTTCCTCTAAAACGCAAATATCTGAAATCTTCAAAACAAGTTGCAGATTTTTAAGTTTGTGCATATGCAGATAAGGCAATGTAATCTTCAATCAAAGATGTGCATATAGAAATAATATATCTAATCTATGATTTAAATCAGTGGTACTCATAAAACAGGCCAAGTGTTGTTTGCAGGCTACCTCCTCTTCACCTGTGGTCTTCAGCAGGTTGATATTCTGTTTGGCCTTGGACCTCCATTCATGCCCTGTCTGTCTGTGGGCATGGACTGATCTGGAATTCAGTGCTATTCCCTCTTCTTTTTTTGCTCTCCAACAAAAGAAGGAAAGAGAATGATATTAAGAGGCAGAGTCACCTAGCATCCTTACAGCAAATTAAAATGCCTTAATAAAATAGAACTATCGATCTATAACTTTTGTTTCTTCTCCTGTGGGAATGTTTATCAAACTGGAGGGATATAAACAGTGGTGTCTCCCAGGGACAATGTTATGTCCATTGATCTATATATTATTATTTGAACTTTGGTATAGGGGGCGCAATATTAAAATTTGCAAAATTGTAAAAAATAGGGAGCATGGTTAACTGTGGTGTGGACTGTAAATGACTTCAGGAGGACAGACAGGTTAGTAAATTGTGCAGATACGTGTTAGAAGAAATTTAATGCAGAGAAATGTGAAGTGAAACATTTTGGGAGGAAGGAGGAGGAGAAGATCCAGCGAGGGAACTTAAAAGAGCAGAAGTACCCCGAAGATGACCGGAGGTGTCCCAATGTAGGCCGTGGCCAAGACTAGCAGGTAAGTGTCTTGGGCCACTGGAGGGAGAGGAGGCTTTTATAAGGCCATCTCCCTCCATGGGAGCACATCATCACTGTTACCCCTCCTAGGGTCCACCACCACATAACAAATTTTTTAAAAATGACTAATAAACAAACTGCGTTTTTAACTTTAGAAAACTCATGTTGACGTTGAGAAATTGTTTTTTGGCTATGATAATATATTGCTATTCAGAAGCAACTACAATTCAATGTAATTTTTTCTCATTTTCCCTCATTCTCCTACAGAGAATTTTTGAGTTTCTCTTTGTCACACTGCCAGACACTTGCCTTGACCATCAGGATAGACAGATGACTCAATTTCAATGGTGTACCTTGAATGAATCTTGATTCCAATACAGTGAGAATGGACGGAGGTAAAAGAGTATTCATGTAAACCATACAGATTTGATGCTGACAGTCAGCATTTTGGACTGTCAGCATCATGGAGCAACATCTGCATTTTCCTATGCATAGATGAAAATAAGTGCAGACTGTGCTGCTCCTACTTCAGTGCTTTCCGGGCTCTTACCTTATGTTGCTACTGTTGCAAATGATTCAATATTGTTCCACACTGCGGCAGAAAGTCTCATGGCACTAAAGGGCAGAGGAAGCTGGAATTGGGGCTGAGGTAAAGAGCATAAAGGAAGGAGAGTGCCAACTTTAGGCAAGGAGGAGAGTGGTAGCATTAGGTGAGGAGCAGAGAAGAGTGCCATTAAATTCAGAGCCCATCGACCCTTAGTGATTCTTAACCCAGCACTGGAATGTGCCTTTGACTTGGTAGTAGCATTCCCACCTCTGAGTCAAAGGTGCAGGGTTCGAATCCCGCTCCAGACAGTCCTGGTGAGTGGAGACCAGAGCTTCGGTTCTGAATTCTGGTTTGACATCCAGCGAGGTACTCACATTCAATGGGTGTGGGTGTCCCCCTCCCTCATAGTATAGCTTGTGGGAGCCCATAATACCCTCCCGCCATAGAGGACTAACCACCCTATTGGCTGATATAAAGAAGATTACAGTCATAGAAAGAGTCTGTTGGTCTGTTAATCAGCCTGAGAATCATTCCACTACTTTACAGTATTCTTCATGGGAAAAATATGAAGATACGAAAAAAACAATCTACTATCTACTTTCACCCAGTTGAAAGCAGTTGTACAGCTGTTTCTTTTAGAGGGTGAACAGTATGCTGGTGGCCAGGGTGCTCAAGGAAGAAACGGGAGAGTGGCCAGTGTGTCACCTTTCCTGCCCTGGTGAGGTCATTGAATTTTTTGCAGGATTGATTTGCAATCCTGGAGGTGAGAGAGTTGGCATTTAGTGCCAATGCCACCTCCATCCATATGGCACGAGTGACCTTTTTGGTAGATTTCCTGCCACTGACATCCAGCATTCTGTCTCTCCTGTATTCTATTTCATCGAGAAGGGTTTGTAGGTTGGACTCAGTGAACTGTAACATCTTCTTTGCCTCTGCCATGCCCTGCTGCCTTCTTCGCCCCTCTCTGCCAGGTTCTCATGTGTTAGACATTCTTGTAAAGTGACACATATATACTCATGAGACATCCAATCAAGCTAGTTAACTCACTGGGCCCAGCACTAGGTCCTTACTTACCTATGGTTCTCCCAGCCTGCTGTTGCAATCTTCAGCCAGAACCAGCTTTTTAAATTTCCATGCACTCCAGCACATTACTCCGGTTTTACACCATATGCAAATGAGCTGGCCCATGAAATTCTGGTATAAATACCTTTAGAGATCATCAGTGGGCAAAACTCATTTTCCATTGGCGTAAAAGTGGTGCAACTCACTATGTGACATTTCTAGGTCAAAATGTCGAGAAACTACATTTCCTGGGGGCTCTGCATGGCCCAGACCCCCATCCCCACACACAATAAGTGTTCTGCCTTCAACCATTTATCCTCCTTCAGGTTTGTGTGTTTTTCTCCAATATAAGTGAAGGAATATATTGTACACTTACAGCTTAAGTTAGAGACTTGTATAGTGACTTTATTTTACATCAGACACACTTAAAAGCTTCGTCTTTTATTGCCAGCTGCTTTTGGGGCGGCAGCAGCTTTGTTTTAAAAAAAAAGATACTGGTCAGGTTTTGCTGGTTTTCTGAGTTGGCATATATGGCTTAGGGCAATGCATTTGGAGCTTCTAAGTAATGAGAGAGGATAGTTCAGAGCAACTATGGTATACGTATAAATGGTATACGTATTAAATAGAGAGAGATACATGAAAGGTTGTGACGGCAAGACAGAGGTTGGAAACGAAAGGTGACAAAACAAATTGCCTATTGGAGAATAAGCTTCTTCTTGTATCCTGTGCAAGGGAAATGTTAGAAGAGCCTCCACAAATATGATGACATATAGCAGTATGCGCTGTCACAAAATTGGACTGAGACCCATCTCTGTTTTAAACTGATAAAAATCAACAAAGAACTGCATATTTAGTTTCACTTTTACCAAGAGATTGGTAACTTTTAACACATACTCTCTCTGGAAAATGTGTGTACGTATCCCTTTGCCAGTCACCTGACTCATACACATAACTAGACTTATGGGTAGACTGCTACAGGTCCAATTGAGAAGGGGATAATTCAGCCCTAGAAGTAGTTACTTCCTAATTATTGTCTCCATAACAAATTGGCTTTCTCACAATTCTGCTTTGGAAGATCTCCCTTCATACCAGCAGCACAACACTATCAGCTGGAGACATTATTCAACTTGAAGATAACTGAACAGAAAGATCTTCTGGCTCAGGTTCATCTGGCGGCAGTGGTATCTCACGTGTAACCTGAAAATCTCAATCCTACCCATTCTCTATTAAACTTGGAATAAATTGCCGGTGTCTCCATTCTTGTGGTAATGTTTTTTAGCTATCTGTACGATGTATGATCACTGTAGCAGGATTTCCCACTAAGCTTGACCCTTGGTTGATCATCAGGGTCTATCGCTGCGAGTACTCTAAAAGAATATCACTGGTTGAAAAGTGCTAGTAAACCTCCTCAGCTTTCTTATTGGCCTCTCAATCAATGTTTTGCTTAGTGTTTTTGTTTTCAGTTTTTTTTTTCCCAAAAATCTTTGCGCTCATCCAGGTGTGGGTTTATATTTAATTGTTCCACGATAGACTGGTATAAAGATAAAGTATGTGAAAGCTTATTAGAATACATCTGAGATAGCTTTCAAGATATGTATATTTCCAACAAGAAAAAAATCATTGCTTGATTTAGTGGGAAACGAAGTGGGACAAATATCTGATGCAAAAGTAGGAGAACAATTAAGTAATAGCAACAACAGAAAGTCAAAACTCAGACAAGGAGGGATCTTGACCAAATTAACTGGGCAGAAAAACTAGCAAACAGTATGACAGATCAGCAGTGGGAAATCTTCAAATATGAGATGGATAAAGTACAAAATAGATATATTCTTTAAGTCAAAAAGGCAGTGCATCAGTGGTTAGAGTTCTGTGGCTAATGAGAGAGTTGAAAACTAAGCTGGAATTTTAAAAAGAGGTATGTGATAAAATGAGGGCTAAAGAAAATCATGAGTGATACAGAAAGCGTAGTGGGTAAAAATGGAGATTAGAAGGGTTAAGAGAGAATATGAAATAAAAAGTTTACAGAGAACATAAAAAGGAAATAGCATGAAAGAACGAACTTGCATTTGTATAGCGACATTCACAACCTCAAGATGTCCCAAAGCGCTTTACAGCCAATGAAGTACTTTTGAAGTGTAATCACCGTCGTAATGTAGGGAAATGCAGCAGCCATTTTTCACACAGCAAGGTCCCACAAGTAGCAATGAGATAATGACCAGATAATGGGGGTTAAATTGGATAAGCCCAGAAAACAGGCACGGGGATTGCAGTCCGGCAATTAACCCGAACCCGTTCATTGCTCTGCAGGCAGCATGTTAAATTGGTGCTGTCTGCTGATTTCTATGATTGCTGCGTGTAGCCACCGCTACCTACGCAGTTCATTGGCTGCACACATCAGCAGGGTGCCCAATATCGCAAGTGCTACTAGCGCTACTTAAAGGCAGCCTGCACCTCTTAAAGGGGCCACAAGAAGTGGTGGGAATTGTTTGAAAACTGAATCTGATACTTTGAGGAACGGCTGAACATGAGAGAGCGAGCACAAGATTTTTTCTGATAATGCACTGGAAGCCTTGGTGCAAAAGGTGGAGAGAAGGAGGAGCATCCTGTATCCGCAGTGGGGCACAAGGCCTTCCAGACAAATGTTCAAGAGGCAGTGGGAGGAAGTAGCGGAGGAGGTAAATGCCAGGAGCATTGCTCTGAGAACATGGGTGTAGTGCAGAAAGAAGTTCAATGATTTAACATGAGGTGTCAAGGTGAGTGAGTTCAAGTTTCAAATGGCATATCCTACCAACTGCACCATTAGCCTCATCCACTGCTCCACGCACTGCACCCCCATCACCCGCCTACCAACAATCTCTTTCAATCAATCAGTACTCAACCCTTCAAATCATACGCTTTATCTCACCCTCACATAGCACTGTTGCAAGCCTCACCCCCACAACTCACATTTCACACACACCAGCAGGACACTCACTGACACACTTCCCTCTTTCTTGCAGGAGAAGGTGGTGCATAACAGGAGGCAGCAAGAAACAACTGGAGGAGGACAAGCGCACCTACATGTTTTAACCCTCATGGAGGAGACAGTGCTAGGCGCATGGGAAGGGCCATCGCTGAGGCCGTGGCCACTGGCGGTTACTGGAGGGATTGATGATGAGGGTCTCTGCATACCTCATACTCCTTCTCACTTCTCCCTCATCCCAACAATCTCTTCTGACTCACGTGCTGCAGATGGTGTCAGCACGCACGTCTTACTTTCTCCTCTCCCCTCACCACAACTCAACCCTTGTCCCTTTGACATTTCAGATACCCAGAACTAGAACCTTCCCAGTCAGAGGAGGCAGAGTGATGATGAATAGACACCGTCACTCAATCTTACACTTGCAGCCACCAGCTCAGATACTAACACTGCACATACTTTAGAGGTTAGGTTAAAGGAGGGGTCTGCATGTGGTGAGACCCCGGGCAAAAGTGCGTAGGAGCCGGGGGTGGAGGGGGCGGTGGAGAAAGGATGCCGCAGGTGCCAGCTCACCGGAGGGCAAGGTCACATTAGTACTGCTGCAGAGGAGTCAGATAATGACTTCGATGGGCCAGGCTAGAGAAGAAGGCTGATGGGCGTACACAACTAAATGCTTGGTGCACTGGAAAGCCTGCCAAAAAGCCTGTGCACAATGCCAAGGAGCATGGAGGAGTCCAGCTCCAACTTGGCACAGGGCTTTGAGCAAAGGAGATTTGATGGAGGTATTCAAAATCATGAAGGGTCTAGACAGAGTAGTTAGAGAGAAACTGTTCCCGTTGGCGGAAGGGTCAAGAACCAGAGGACATAGATTTAAGGTGATTGGCAAAAGAACCAAAGGTGATAAGAGGAAAAACTTTTTTACACAGCATGTGGTTAGGATCTGGAATGGACTGCCAGAGTGGGTGGCGGAGGCAGATTCAATCGTGGCTTTCAAAAGGGAACTGGATAAGTACTTGAAAGAAAAAAAATTGCAGGGTTACAGAGATGGGGCAGGGGAATGGGACTAGCTGGATTGCTCTTGCATAGAGCCGGTATGGACTCGATGGGCTGAATAGCCTCCTTCCGTGCTGTAGCTATTCTATGACTCTTTCTATGAGCATGGAGCTTGTCCTTTCCAACCTGGAACAAGTGGCCACCTTGTGGAACCCACCACGATACAACATCTGATGACCGATATAAGGTCTGACTGCTGCTATTATGGCTTTGGATACCACTGTTGAAAGGGGCTTCCAGGGTGTCACAGCAGTCCAGCAATCTGTTCTCCAACAGATCACCAGGATTGCTGAGGTGCTGCCCCGGGAGTGTGGGAGTGGCACCATGGAAGACAAACCTGCTGTCCTCACTCAGGATGACAACATTCCTGCTCCCAACCCTGCCACTGCGCCAGTGCCCCTGCAGTTGCCTGTCAGCCAGCTAGGCCAGATATGGTGCAGTCTGAAGCCGGGCCCTCCCGGCCCAGAGCTGCTCGAGGTCATCCTCCAAGGCCATCTGCACTCTCCTCAATTGAAGGTCAGCAGCCTTCTACAACCCATGCTCCAGCCACTGGGGTAGCAACTCGTAGGAGCGCTCGGAGAGGTAAAGGCACACTAAAGACAGGCACTAAGGGAATGCACAAGGGTGAATAGTTTAATTTTGTTTGCATAATTTCATGTGTTAATTTATAAAAGTGGATTTGAATTTGCATTTGGTGTTGGTTTTTATTTCTGCAGTGAGCTGAGGGAGGAACCAATGTGTAATCATGAGAGAGAGGAAAGGTAAGGAGTGTGGGACTATTGGTGAATGGGGAGGTGTCATTGAGGTTATTGGTATCATTCATTAATAATCTGATCACGCAGCGCTCTGGCAGAAAGGGCCTATCTACGTTGTAGCTTCACTTCCTCTTCCTCCATGTTCTGTTGCACTTCCTCCTCCTCTTCCTCATGCTCCTCAGGTTCTCACCTGATAGGCGGTGGCAAGGGCTGTTCCCTCATAATGGCCAGGTTGTGCAAAATGCAGCATACCATGACAAATCTTGATATCCACTCAGCTGAGTGGATGCAGGGCTCCTCCAGAGCAGTCCAGGCAGTGGAAGTGTTGCTTGAGGACACCTATGGTGTGCTCTATGATGTTCCTTGTGGCAGATGGCTCACGTCGTAGGCCTGCTGTGCACGTGTGCGTGGGTTCCAGACTGGAGTCATGAGCCATGTCATGAAGAGATAACCCTTGTCGCCCAGTAGCCAGCCTTTGACTTGCTGTGCTGATTGAAATACAGGTGGAACAGAGGACTGCTGCAGAATGAATGAATCATGACTGCTGCCAGGGTAGTGGGCATTCACCTGCATGATGTGCTGCGTGTAGTCGCACACCAACTGCAAATTGAGGGGGTGGAATCCTTTTCTGTTCATGAGTATGCCCGAGTTCAGATGAGAAGCATGCAAGGCAATGTATGTGCAATCAATGGCACCCTGCGCCATGGGGAAGCCTGTTTGTCTCTGGCAAAAGGGAATGAGATGAATCTGTCTCTCATTGTATAGAGAGCCTCAGTGACCTCCCTTATACAGAAATGCACTGCAAACTGTGAGATGTTTCTTATATCCACAGCAGCAATCTGAAAGGAGCCAGAGCCATAAAAATTAAGAGCCATGGTCACCTTGACAGCCACAGGCAATGAAATCCTTGCTCCGCTTTGAGGCTGCAACAGTTGACAAATTTCAGTCGTGACCTCTTGTGAACCGAAGACATCTGATGCATTGGTTGTCGCTGAAGTTGAAGTAAGAGAATTGGTCCCTGAAGATCCTCATTGAATATGGCCTCCTGCTGAGTGCCCTTCTCTTCCTCTTCCCTCTTCTAGCAGCTTGTCCTGCTCTGCGTGGCCTCTCTGCATGCTTCCAGTCGTGTTCAATGCCCAGAGGGAGCCCTCCCAGGCCACCCATGTCTGGAAGCAACTTTTTTTGGCACAATATTTTAAATGACACAACGAGTACAGCAAAACCAGCCAGACCACTCTCCCTGTAGAGTATTGAAACTTTATCCAAGTAGAGAAAACCTCCAAAACACATACAATTGAACCAGCAGCCAGAATAAATAATCCAGAAACTAACCTGTAAGTACTTCATGATCCCTTTAAATAGCGCTGGGGTGGGGTGGGGTGGGGGGGGGTGGTCCTTCATGCCCTGTAAGTCCTGTTCAGCTGTGCGAGGTTAAGACTGGGTATTGGCTGGAGCGTGGAGTTCCAAAATAGCAACATTGCCTTCAATTCAGCATTGCACACTGATCCGCGTCATAATCACCCTACTCTGCATGCTGCTGGCGGTCATTAGGTGCTCGCACGCATTAACACCTTTACCAAGGTGGTGCCCTGCGCATTTCCCATCGGAAGTGTGCGAGCGCATCTTGGTCCCCATTTTCAGGACTTAGGTGTCTGCATAGCGCCTAAAATGCAGGCGCTACATAGCCCAATTTCACTCCCAATCTGTTTTCATGATGTTGGTTGAGGGATAAATATTCTCCAGGACACTGGGGAGAACTCCCGTGTTCTTCTTCGAATAGTGCCATGGGATCTTCTACATCCACCCGAGATATTTAACATCTTATCCAAAAGACAGTGCAGATCTCCCTCAGTGCTGTATTGAAGTGTCAGCCTAGATTATTTATTCAGGAGAGTGCAACAGATGACACTTAAGTGCTTTTATTAGCATATAAAAAGTAAAAGAATAGTTAAAGAGAGGGTAAGGCCACTCAGGGATGAATCCAGTTGTGGAGGATAAATGTATGGCAGGGATATTAAATAATTATTTTGCAGGGCCTTGGTGAGACCACACCAAGTATTGGAGTATTGTCTGCAGTTTTGGTCTCCTTACCTAAGAAAGGATATACTTGCTATAGAGGGAGTGCAGCGAAGGTTCACCAGACTGATTCCTGGGATGGCAGGACTGTAGTATGAGGAGAGATTGGGTCGACTAGGCCTGTATTCACTAGAGTTTAGAAGAATGAGAGGGGATCTCATTGAAACATATAAAATTCTGACAGGGCTAGACAGACTGGATACAGGGAGGATGTTTCCCCTGGCTGGGGGGTCCAGAACGAGGGGTCACAGTCTCAGGATACAGGGTAGGACATTTAGGACTGAGAGGAGGAGAAATTTCTTCACTCATAGGGTGGTGAACCTGTGGAATTCTCTACCACAGAAGGCTGTGGAGGCCAAGTCACTGAATATATTTAAGAAGGAGCTAGATAGATTTCTAGACACTAAAGGCATCAAAGGGTATGGGGAGAGAGCGGGAATATGGTATTGAGATAGAGGATCAGCCATGATCATATTGAATGGCAGAGCAGGCTCGAAGGGCCTACTCCTGCTCCTAGTTTCTATGTTTAATAGCAGTGGAAGTGAGAATATAGGTAGAAATGCATAGGTTAACCAAGGGCACCCAATGCAGGTTTGTTAAAGCCAAATTGTGTTTGACAAATTTAACAGGTTTTTTTTGAAGACATGATGCATTGGATAGATAAAGGGGATCCAGTAGATGTGGTGATTTCAAAAGGCATTTAATAAGGTGCCTCATAGAAAGTTGGTTGATGGACAGGAAGCGTGGGTGTTGCTCAGATTAGAAGAGGGTCACAGGTGATGTACCCCAGGCTTCAGCGTGGGCTCACTTTTTTTCTCTGTACATATAGATGACTTGGACTTAGCACAGGGAGCAAAATATTAAAATTTGCTGAACAGTAGGGGACTTGGCAAACAACAAGAACTACAAAAGACTTAAGGAGAACTCAAGACAAGTTAGTGGAATGGACAGATAGGTGGCAGATGCAGTTTAATACAGAGAAGATTGAGATCGTACATTTTGGGATAAAATGCAGGAATGGGAGTACACATTTAGGATGGTGAGCAACAGAGACCAAGGAGTAGAGTTTGACTTTGTGCAATAGTGTGAATGGGTGATAGCGAGACAGCAGCCCATTTTACATCTTTCCCAATTTTTATTTCTTGGGAGAGGTGTAAAATGGGCTGCTGACTCCCTATCACCCGTTTTACATTATTGCACAAAGTCAAAATTACCCCCTAGAGTTCAAATACATAATTGTCTGTAAGTGTGAGTACAGGTAGATAAAGCTACATAAAAAGACCAATGTCATTTTAAAAATATAGCATAGGACCATAGAGTACAATAGCAAAGAGGTAATAATAAATTTGAATAAGGCAACTTTACTTTTGGGTGCCTCATTGGAGAATGTTATATTAAAACCATAGAAAATGTATGATGTTGCCAGGGATGGGAAACTATAATTGTGAGGAAAGACTATAGATGCTGGGACCACTTCCACTGGAGCACAGAGTTAGAGCTTTTTAAAATTATGAAGGATTTTGATATGACAAGGAGAAGACTTTTTTTTAAACTTGGGGAGACAGTGATGAGGGTTCATTAATTTAACATTCTCACTGAGAGAGTGAGGAGAGAGGTTAGGAGACATTTATTTACACATTGATGGTTGATGGAGCATGAAATACTTTATTACTGGGAGTAGTTGAGGCAGAGACCAATGCATTTTTTAAGGGAAAAGTGGATAAATATTCAAAGCAGAGGAAGATACAGGGCAAAGGGGAGAGCGCAGGGCAGTGGATTTGTTTTGGATTGCTGTAGCAAAGAGCTAGTACAGACCGAATGGCCCAGTTGGCCTCTGTGCTGTAAATATTTATGGTTCTAACTCAGGCAATTATCAAGCATATCTGTCATACGCCCACACTCTTGTGCAACATGCTTTATCAGTTTAACTTCATGTTCCTTCTCTTATGTCAAAGTTTGGGAGCAAAATACAACCGTTAAAACCTTCTCAGTTCTGCTGCAACAATGAACCTTCCAAGTCATGACTGCTTGCATCTGCACTCACTGTAGGTTTGATTGTATCATAAGACACTAACACTGGTACCGATGATACAGTGTTCTTAATTTCCTAAAATGTTTGTTCCTGATCATAATCCCAAATTCATCCCATGGCTGCTTTTAGTAAATGACAGATCTGGCAGGATTCTGCCCAAGTAATTGACATTTCTGGGATGGGAATTTCTCCAAAATCCTTAACTTTGATAGGATCCAATTTAATTCCATCTCAACTGATGAAACATCCAAAATAGTGAAGCTTATGGTTACATAGTTGACATTTGTCTTTGTTTAATTCCGATCTGGATTCCATAATTTCAATAATGACTCCAAAACAGTGTTCAGCATGGTCTCCAAACATGCATTGTGGACTACATCTGATTCTCCAAACACTAAAGATGTCATCCAAATTAACTAAAGGTCTTTCAAAGCATTTTTGCACTAAAATATTTCTTCTTGTTGACAAAATTCCAAACTCATCAGAAACAGAACCTACCAAACGGGGTATTGAAAATTGTGAGCTGAGCATTATATGGATGAGGTGGTATCTCCCAAAACTCTAATGAAGTATCTAATGAGGAAAAAACTTAAGATGCGGCCAGTTTGGGGAAATATCCTTCATTGTAGGAACTGTGAATTTATCTCTTTCATGACTTCATTCAACTTCTTCAGATTCTCACCAATCTGGACTTTGCCATTCAATTTTTACAAATGGGACCATTTGCACAAAGGACATAGTGCAAGTCCTTTGAATTCCTCAAGGATGCTGCTTCTTCCATTCTTTTCCACTTTAGGAAGTATTGATAACGAACCTCTATGGCTATATTCCTATTATAAGGGATAGCATTGTCTTTAAGCACTATCTTCATTGGCTCATACTTCAGAGGCCAATGTCACAGAATACACTATGTTAATCCTCTCTGCTTTCTATACCACACCCATTTTGCAGGCTGTTCCTCAGTAACCAGTAACTCAATGACCACTAAAATTTGTAACCTGTACTCTCTCTCTTGTATGTGTATGCAGGAACTTTCATGAGGGTCTCTGTTAAAACATTCACTCGTACTTTGTTTCTTGCAATCCAGTTTCCCTCCTAGGCTGTGCAGGATAACATTTGATAGTTGTAATAAGGACACTGTAGGCTCGATAAAGTGTGCTGCAATATAACAGTAATGTGTCAACTTCAACATTTAGAATCTTGCAATTTATATCTTCAGGTCTTGCTTTGATGATGTGTCATCATCACGCTTAAATGACTGAAGCAGTTTGACTCCTGATTTATCACAAGTGGTTCAATGACTTTGGTACAATAAACTATTTTATGGCCTGACTTGTTACATTTCCTGCATCTTTGGTTAAATGTGGGATAGCTCTCCTCTCAGCACTTTTCAATTACATTGTGTAAAAGCCACATGTATTTTTTGATTGGCAGAGCCTACCCTCATGTGAATTATTCATTTTTTTCCTCCTATCTAAACTGTGGCTCTTGTGCAACCTCTTCTAGCTCTTCAGTCTATCCCTGACTTATTCAGTTCCAAGTGTCAAGCCATGGGGATCGCTGTGCTAAGATTTAGTCGGATTTCATTTGCAACTTCTGGGACAGGTCTTGTCAACGATACCAATTGCTATCATGTCCTGTATTTCTCACCTTTGCTTGAGCCAAACAGTTGACAGAGATTCCAGACAAATGATTTTACCATTTCACCCACTTTCTGATCACATTGATGAAAATGTGCCCTTTCATAGATCAGGTTATGTTTTGGCACAAAGCATTCATTGAATTATAGATCACTATTTCATACATATTTTTCTGATCTTCTGCCTCAAATATGAAAGCTTTAATAGATGTGGTCTGCTTTGCTCCCTATGCCATAAGCAAGAGAGCTAACTGTACATTTCCATTCTCTTTTTGGAGCTTCATTGCAATCCTGAAATATACACATCCATCGCTTCCACCCCAGTCAAAGTGATGGCTGCCTGAAGGTAAAGCTTTCTGGTGAATTAAATTTAGATATACTGAATAAATACATGCCACAAAACTAGATGCATCTTGGTTTAAAACTGATTTATACATTAACAAAAAAAAAGAATATTTAGGTTCACAGGGTTACTTTAACAAACCCCCTCAGGAAGATTCTAGAGTGTACATTCTTTTGTCAGTCACTGGACTCTCTGAAACTTGACTCTCAAAGGAGAAATGGCTAGTTTTATAAAATGACAGAATCTATTTACCACATGTGCCTTGGCCCTTCATCTAGGTTTCTCAATCTAAAAAAGGATGCAATTTTTTTTCCATTGACTGGCTGCTTTTTGCAGCTGGGCGTCATCGAGTTGCCATGGGAGTGGCAGGACCTAGATTGACGTCTGTTGCAGCAATTCACAATTTGAGCTCTGCCATGAAGGAAAGTTGACTGCTGAACACATGAACAGGCTCAACGTAGCAAGAGAATGGCAACATTTATAGTACAAACTAACCTCAGGCACTCTTGTACATCAGCAAAGGTCTAGGAGCAATTCAACTTCTCTGTCCCAAAATGATGTATCTCAGAGGGGAAAATTAGTTTTTTTCCTCTCTTACTCCCCAATTTGTTAATGTGATTTTCTTTCCTTACCTCTCCTCAAGGTGTAGGCTCATGCTGGGGAATGGTTTTAACAGGACCCATCAGCCTTCCAGTACCTCATAAAAGTGTCCATCTTGTGATAGCTGGGTGCTATTAAATTGGAAATGAAATCACTACCAAACCTACTCCTGTTCTTTGCTGATATACATGTGTACACAAACACACACACTTCCAGCAAGTGGTCACTGGACAACAATCATGAACCTCAGCCTCCATAGCTTAGGGTAATTGTGTGCATTTCCTGTTGGCAAACCTTAAGAACATAAGAAACGTAGGAACATAAGATAGGAGCAGAAGTAGACCATACGGCCCCTCGAGCCTGTTCCGCCATTCAATCAGATCATGGCTGATCTTCAACCTCAACTTCCTGTTCCCTCTAAATTCCTTTGTCCACATTTAATTTTACTATGTCAATGATTATTGATGACCCAGTTAAATCACTCAAAATGCTTTTTTCAAAAATTTTCCACCCATTATTTTTCATATCAATAACTGAAGTTTCTACATCCATAAAAATGTTTTATGCAAAGTAAAGAATTCATAATAAATATAACTTTTCTTTTTATTGCTTTCATTGAAGTTTTTATTTCATGGCCTAAGCTTCTCTCATAAAGCCTGAGCTTTAACTGGATGTTTTTTACTTCACAACAGTTAAGAGGGAGATTTCAATCACTTCTGTGCATACTGAGCATGTGCAAGTTGCAGAATTTCTCAGCATGCAACCTGTGCATCAGCAGGAGCTAAATGGTGTATCACCTCTTAAAGGGAGGACTTACAAATTCCTTTGCTTTTTCTATAGGACCTTGAAAGAAACTGGAGATTGAATTCTCAAAGTTTTTCTTTCAAGCAATTGTGCTGTTAGTAACTCCTCACAGACGAAAGATACTTGTGAACATACGAACAGAAACAACTGTGATTGTGATTTCTTTGACACAATTAGAAAAGAAAAGATTGTTTATAGAGAATGGATTACTATTGAAAATTCAGCTAAAAACCTCTCTCTTTTCAACCATTTGAGACTTAAGGTTTTTTTTAATATATTGGTCCAGAAATTGCTTTAAAAAAGAATGGAAAGCTCAACAGTGCTCACTGTTGTAAGTGGCAAAATCAAGGAGCACGTTCCAGTGTTCGCACATGCACAGTGAAAAGCGGAAATCCGGAACTTGGTTTGCCGGTGATATGACAGCTTTGAATTAAAGGGATATCGCCGGCTGCAATCAGTGGAATCAATGGACCAGCGCCAATTTGATCATCTGCTCAGCTGGAAAGTAACTAATATCGCCACAAAACAGGTACACTTAAAAATACCAGGTCTAAACTAAGTTTTAACAGTGCAGTAAGTCTTAATGACTGCCAAACAACTAAAAATTAACTTTTAAAAATGTGGAGCTTCATTACTCCTTATTTTAATAGTTTTTGATCATTAAAAATTTTTTTTTTTTACTTTTCCCTTCTGTCTCTTATTTATTTCTTACCCTCTTTTTTTCGCTGTCTATAACTGTTTTTACAATAATTTTAATGTTGTACCTTCCACTTCCTGGATTTTAAGTTCCAGTTTGCAGAAGCCGCTCATAATGTGTGAAAAATGTTGCAATCTGATTGGCCGAGGGGTGAGAGTGATCCTCTCACTTCTCCCATGGGTCCTAACTTCGCTGGAGCTAACACTGGGCTCTTCTCCACTTCGTATTAGAGGAATTGCACCCAGTAAAGACCACGGTAAGTTAGTGGGTTAGTATAAATCTACGGAGCGGCGAGCACTGTTGGTTCACCACTCCAAGCAATTTCTAAGCCATTAAAAGTATGGAAACTGAATGATGATGAACCTTTAAGCATTTTAGAGAGAACTTGTAATTGTTTATGGACACTAAAGACCATATGAACAAGAAATTCACCAATCATATTGCACAAAACTTTTTTTCCCCAATTTCAATTTTCTCTTCCAATATTCTCCAAGGTACAGCTACCAAACCAGTTCCTCATCCTACTATGTGCCCCTAAAAACTGAACTTATCATGTTGCAAACACATAAAATAAAATACAAACTTATCCATAAATTTGGCTCCAATAACTCTCCCCTCCACCATTCCCACTGTATTCCAGCTTACAGGAATATATGGCGTGTCGTCATGTGATTTCCTTGTCTTCAGTAGGTGAGTTAATATACACTATCAGACTGAGGCTCAAGCTATAACTCAACAGACAAATCTATTTTACATGAAACAGCTAAATGAATAGTATTCATTATGAATAATTATATTTATAAACTTTGAATGTCAAAACAAAAAGATACTTCTGAACTCTCAACCTAAAATTGATCCTTGAAATACAGTCACTCACTTCTTACATGATGAAGCACTATCAGAGTCATTGATGTAGCTCAATCTCCCTGCTGGCTTCAGACTGACTAACTACTGCTGTAAATCCTTTGAAGATGTACAGCAACAAGTGAACATTGAAAAACTATCTTATTTAACTATATTAGATTGACTGCAATTCGTTAATTGGGTCTTCATCCAAGTACAATGACAATAGTGAAACCATGCAGACGAAGGCCTTCCTGAACTATAAATATCGTTGCCTTAACATGAGGTGTGAATATATAACCAGGTGTAATGTAAATTCCATTTAGCTTGGAGAAAAATGCTAGCACTAAATGATCTTAACCCTTTGTGTATTGTGACCAGCAATATAGAATCAAGGGGTGATAATGCTGCCCCAACTGGCACCATTGATGTTCAGGCACTCCACACACTCCAACCCACGTGCAGGAATGAACGGATTTTGCCAGATAATGCAAGGTCAGTTGATTTGAATACTGCTGTGGTGCTGTAGGCAAATTGCTGATGATGTGCTGGGATTGCTGGGGGGCAAGAGCCATTTATGGGGCTAGCTGCCAGTGAAGAGCCGCTGGATCTCTGTGAAGCATCAACAGTTTTGCTTGCCAGTAAAAGGGATGCCAGTATAAGGAAGGGAAAAGGAAGACCATTGTGAGGATTTTTTTTAAATGAGGGCCTCTCTCAACACCCATTCAAAACGAGCACTGGACAATTTGAGTGCTAGCTAAGGCACCCCAGTCACATTATGGAGAGGTCCCCTAATTTAAATATTTTTCAAGGACTTGCAGTACCTTGTGCACCGACTGCCTGTATTGGACCATGCTAGACATCTGGAAGAATTTCCAGGCCTCAGACTTTAAGCTTCCACGTGGATTATTTGGGGATCAGGTGCCTGTGATTGCATGATTAGCCCCAGAATGTCACCTGACTTGACATGAGCAATGCCATAGGAGGGCCATTAGAAAACATTTTAAATGCTTCTACTGCATTTTTTATTTATAAGGACTACAAAAAGGCCATTAGGCCCAATAATCCCATCCTTTTTCAGTTGATCTCAACTTAACCTGCCATCTTCTCACCATATTCTTCAATCCTTTTCTCTCCAGAGACACAGCTTGTTGCCTTTTAAATCCTGTCTACTTTTTTGGTGATTTAGTCCACAAGTCTGCAATCTTTTGGTTAAAATGTTTTGCCCACTTCCCTTCTTACTCCTAATTTCCTAGTTTTTAAAAAAAACTTCTGTTCCAGTATATTTGAATCCTTTGACATAGTGAATAATTGTCCTGCATCAATCTGGTTAACTTATTTATAAAGCAAAGTTTCAAAAGTTCCCAGACAGTCCAATTAAACTTCATTATAGAATCATAGAATGATGCAGCACAGAGAAAGGCCATTCAGACCATTGTGTGTGTGCCAGCTCTTTGAAAGAGCTATCCAATTAATCCTGCTTGCCTGCTCTTTCCCAATAGCCCTGAAATTTTTTCCCCATCAAGTATTTATCCAATTCCCTTTTGAAAGTTATTATTGAATCTGCTTCCATCATCCTTTCAGGCAGCGCATTCCAAATCATTACAAAATCACAGCATAAAAAAATTTCTCCTCATGTCGCCTCTGATTCTTTTGCCGATTACCTTAAATCTGTGTCCTCTGGTTACTGGAAACAGTTTCTCCTTATTTACTCCAGCAAAATCCTTTATGATTTTGAGCACCTCTATTAAATCTCCCTTTAACCTTCTCTGCTCCAAGGAGAACAACCCCAGCTTCTCCAATCTCTCCACATAACTGAATTCCTGCATCCTGGGTACCATTCTAGTAAATCTCCTCTGCACCCTCTCTAAGGCCTTGACATTAATGTTAAAGAGATTTAAAGGAAGAGCTTACCAGCCCATCACTAATATTAAAACTTAACATTTGGATGCTGGTAGAGTTCTGGGCATGCACACATCGATAGAGCTGTACTATCACTGACTGCAGTACTATAATTCTATACTTGGCTTGTATTCCTTTGAGTATAGGAGATTGAAGGGTGATCTGAGGTGTTTATAACATTAAAAGGATTTGATAGGGTAGGTACGGAGAAACTATTTCCTCTGGTGGGGACATAATCTTAAAATTAGAGCTAGGCCATTCAGGAGCAAAATCAGGAAGCACTTTTTTTTACACAAAGGGGTGTAGAAATCGGGAACTCTCCCCCAAACGGCTGTGGATTCTGGGTCAATTGGAGCTTTCAAGACTGAGATAGATACATTTTTGTTAGGTAAGGGTATCAAGGAATATGGAGCTAAGGCGGGTAAATGGAGTTGAGGTACAGATCAGTTATGACCTAACTGAATGGTGGAGCAGGCCTGAGGGACTGGATGGCCTATTCCTATCTCAGGTCTGGCAGTTCAGCATAATCCTAAGCAGTTATGAGTCTCAAATTAGTCCCTGCACTATAAATCACCCTTGGAATGTAGACATGGAGATAAATTTTAACTTTCAACCGGGAAGGAAGCGGGGTGGGGGAGGGTGGAGGATGATTTTTGGGTCCGAAACCCGGAAGATAAGTGGCGATCACAACCTTAATGAGGCCAATCAATTTTACTTCCAGGTTTCGCGCCTAGTGGTCAGCCTGATTGAAAGGCTGGCTGGCTGTCGGGCAGGAAGGCCTGCGGCAGCAGGATGCAGCCTGAGATCGGGGGTCGGGGAGGAGATCAGAGGTCGCTGGAGGTCAGGTGAAGAGTCGGAGTTAGGTGTGGGGCTCCACCATGGGGGGAGGGGGTGGCAGACAATCACGGGATTCCTGTTGGCCAGGTAAGCTTGTTGGGCCTGGATGAAGCATTTCTGCTCCTCCGGGCCCACAAGCATAGGAACATAGGAACAGTGCAATAAAGGCACATACCTCATGGATCTGGCCCTTCCCGCCTGCTTTCACTTGCCTTGAATTGGAAGCGATGGGATACCCAAACAGGTACGGTTAAATTCATTTTAATTGTCCAATTTATAAAATATTAAGTGTCTCAATGAGGTACATTGCCCTTTTAAGTATCGGCCTACTGGCTTTAAGTGGGGGCCAGACTTCCTGTCCACACACATACAAATCTGCTTAGGTTAAACCCAGAAGAGGGCGTGTTGGAGCTGCGATTCGATCCCACTCCGAAAACCTGTTATATTAACCTCCCACCCGCCCCCAACTCACCCGTTCTTGGGGGTTAAAATTTACCCCATGGAATCTGTGTACATTGTGATTATTTTATGACTCCAAAGCCTGAATGAGAGTTTGCAACTCATGACTTAATTGAGCGGCAGTGTTTGAAGCAGGCGGGAGACTGCTCTGGAAACCAGATTTAAATGCAGCTCCTCATACCACTGTCATGTTAACACAAAGAAATCTGCCAAAAAAATTACTTGCAAAGCCGTGCCTTTGAATTCATTAACAGGCTGCAGTAGTCATGCTTGGACACCATGTGAGGAACCCATTCTGTGACAGATGCATCACTTACTCCTCCCACTCAAACAGCTTCAAGCTGCCTTTCCATCTGGAGCTGAATAGTCAATGCCTTCTGGACTATGACTAGCTGCAGTATTAGTGGGGTATTTGAGGGGGGTGGGGATTTGCTATATAAAGCTTAAATCTCTAAGCTTCATCACGAATTAAACTGAGTCAAAATAAATGATGCATTATTTAAGGAAAGAAGAGTGATTAAACCAAGCATGCTGTGGGTCAAAGGGGAAACCCAGTATTGGGAAGCATTATTATTATTATCATTATTATTATTATTATTTTACAGACTTGCCTGTTTTTATGGGCACCAAGAAAATTAAAGGCAAGATGATGTCATGCTTCAATCTTGACAGAATCAAGATTAACATCAGCTATCAGAAGAAGAGTACACGTCATTTCATTATTAAAGGAACACATGTATGTGATCTGATTTTCTAATCAGGTCAACTACAATTGAACATTACACGACACAAGTTAATAACAAGGGTTTTAGAACCTCTATTTTATCAATGCTATTGTTGTCAGTACTTTGAATTTTCCTCTCTTTTTCCTCCTAATCTTAAAATATCATTTCACATACGTGTCCTTCTCCTTGTGGCCTCACAATATAACACTTTGCTTCCGATGCAAACTCAATCTACCTTAAGGCTTCAAAACTTCTGAACTCCTTGGGCTCGATTTTCGCACTCCCAAGCGGGTGCGTTCGTGGCGGGGGGGCTGCAAAAATCCGGGATTCCCGGGGCGTGTCCGGAGCCCGGCTCCAACCCGCCCACTTCCGGGTTCCCCAGTGACGCACTGACATGCGCGTGCAGCCCCCGCATGTAGGACTCCCGCTGGCAATTAAAGCCGGCGGGATGCCACTTGAAGTAATTAACCAGGTATTTCAGGTCGTTTACAGACCTGATTGATCTGATATTTTAGGAGGGGTGGGATTTTCAAGTCAACTGGGACTGTTTCCCGTACTGGGGGAAACACTCCCAGTTCAAATGGACGTGTTGCAGCCATCAGCCTGTGGCAGCTGCAAAGGTCCATTTGACAGGTGGGAGGAGGGGGGGTGGGGGGGGGGGAGACCCTCACTCATTGCAGGAGGCCACTCTGTCACTTTGGACAAAGTTTGGCCTCCACCACCCTCCTCCTGACAATAAAATTCACCAACTTGCACACTTACCCCGGTGTCCAGAAATATATACCTACCTTGCGGACCCCCCCCCTCAAACGTACATCTTCCGGATGGGGGCCGCCGTAGCTGCAGTCATGACCTCCTCGGAGGACGAACAGCATCACCAGCCTCGCCGTCCACGCCGTCTACCTCTGACACGTGGAGCTCCACAACACACTGCTGTGACACATCCACCTGCACAGCAGGAGGGAGGGCAATGGCAGAGAGAGATGCATCGCAGAAGGCACTACCCTCGCCACAGGGTCTACAGACCGAGGCTCAGCTTCCTGGACCTCTCTGAGCAGCAGTGCACACGGAGGCTCAGAGTCACTCGACATGTAGTCGTGGACATCTGCAGCCTCCTTCATGCCGAGCTGCTCCCGGCTGGCCTGAGCACCATCTTCTTACCTGTCGCTGTCAAAGTCACCACTGCCCTCAACAACTTCTCCTTCGCATCCTTCCAGGGTGCCACCAGGGACATCGCCGACGTCTGCACATAAGAGCCCTGCAAATACCATCCACAGGATGCACTGCAGCAACGCGCCAAGGCTTCTTCGACAGCACCTCCCAAACCCGCGACCTCTACCATCTAGAAGGACAAGAGCAGCAGGTACATGGGAACAACACCACCTGCACGTTCCCCTCCAAGTCACACACCATCCCAACTTGGAAATATATCGCCGTTCCTTCATCATCGCTGGGTCAAAATCCTGGAACTCCCTTCCTAACAGCACTGTGGGAGAACATTCACCACACGGACTGCAGCGGTTCAAGAAGGTAGCTCACCACCACCTTCTCAAGGGCAATTAGGGATGGGCAATAAATGCTGGCCTCGCCAGCGACGCCCACATCCCATGAACGAATTTAAAAAAATACACCTACACCCATTCTGCAGTGACACAATGGGTGGCATCAGTTGTGGGTCGTCATAGTGATCCTCAGGAAAGGGCATTATTGCACAAACCAGACAAGATTCGCAAAGATGTGGCAGTAGTGGTGACAATATAATATGTGATGTGAGTTGGTCAGAAATTAAATAGAAGTAAAAACCATGACAAACCCTCAAACACCCTTGTGCATCCCCTTCATGCTCATGACACGTTTGCCTTACGCTTCCTACTGCACATATGTGATGCATGCCCTGTGGCTGCAGCACAGGTAGTGGCAGGTTGAGTGAGGCTGACCGTGAAAGAGATGCATGAGAGGGTGAGCATGTGATAGAGCCATGAGATTGTATGAGGATTGGGTTCAGTGGTAGTGGCGGGATGAGTACTGGCGAGGTGAGTAAGTGCAGGTAAGATGAGGATGAGTTTTGAGTGGGTGTGAGGAGTGATGTGACAGAGTAGTGTTGGCAGTGCAGAAGGAGATGTGGGGTGGGGGCGGTGATGTGGCAGACGGAGTGTAGGGGAATGAATAAGTGTACTCACTTGGGCTGACCGACTTAGGTCATTGGAGCACCTCCTGCACTGTATGCAGGTGCGCGATATGTTGGTGGTGCTGGTGACCTCCTCTGCCACCTCGAGCCAGGCCTTCTTGGTGGCAGAGGCAGGCCACTTCCTCCCACCTGCCGGGGAGAAGATCTCTGTCCTCCCCCTCCTCCTCACTCCATCCAATAAGACCTGGAGTGAGGCATCATTAAACCTGGGAGCAGCCTTCCCCCTGGGCTGCTCCATGCTGTAATTTTTCCTATTTTCTGTAGCATCAGTCAGTGGAGGACTGCCCCTTTAAATAGGGCTCCTCCAGCTGACAGCCTATGATGCGAGTGCACAGACCGCCCGCCGCGCACCTTTCCAGCGCGAAACCCGGAAGCAAAGGTAAGTGGCTTCAATTAGCCTGCGGAGCACCCCGATTTCACTGGGTGCGTTACCCACGCGCCCAGTCGACCCCCCGCTGCCAACCCACTGCCCTCCTAATATCGGGCCCCTTGTGACAGAAGGAAAATCTGTCTTGTTTCAATTTGTAAAAGACAATCTATTAAACAATAAAATGAGCAATACTGGAATTGGGAAAACGCCACCATGAAAACAGTGTTGTGTCTTTGAGTGAATTATGACTGAGGATGTGAGAAAGCTGCAAATCTACAGAAGCAGAAGAATGTAGGTATGCAAAACGTATTATCAAGTAAATGGCCTTCTCAGTGAATCAAGGTACGAAACAGGGCAAAACAGAACCAATTAAATTTGAGCCAGCATGTTGCAACACAATCCCAGAAATATTTGACTAACTCAGCAAGCAGAAATCACAACAACACTCCCCGCCCCTTCACTGAGCACAGATCAGAACACAAGCCACCCCACGAAGTAAAAATTGCAGGCCAACCACTCGTCACTTATCACAAAACATGGCACCCTCTCCCTCCCCCCCACAAACTGAACCAAAATCGCAGATACAACCACCCCCCCACCAAGCAGAAATCAGCGTACCCCCACTCTATTGCTCACGCACAAGCAGAGATCGAGCTCCCCCACGTCTCGCTGAGCAGAAATCCCATCAACCCTCACAGCAAACAACTCATGAACTCCCACCCCCCGACACCAGCAAATAGGCCAACTTCCCTCCCCTCCCCCCCCATGAAGTCTAGCTACTCACCTCCCCATTTCCCTTCACTTGGTCGACATTTCTCCAACCTCCCCCCACTTCACTTAGGGCAAAATCAGCCTTCTCCTTGCTCCTACTGAGGACAGATGTCTTGCCACCCCCCACCCCCGACCCCCCCGCCCACCCAAAGTGAGCACAAATAGCCTTCCATTTCGAAAAAATCTACTCCCCTTGGAGCTGAAGCCTCCTCCCACACTGCGTCCACCTGGAACAAATTCAGGCCTATTCCTGCCCTGCAAGCAGCCCCTCACCCCCACCCCACACCCAATGAGGAACAAATTCCGCCATGAATTCCGCCTCTCGCCACCGAGAAAGAACATGCCTCTTCCAGCTCATCTAGAAGCAGATCAGGATTATTCTGGATCCTGAGCCTAAAACCAACCTTCTGTACCAACCCCACCATGAAACAAAAAATGCCCCTCTCTTACACCCGCACCTCCCCCCTCCCCCCGAGGGGATGAAATTGGGCCTTGGCTCTCCTGCCCCACTGAGAGGAAAATTGGCCCTGGCCCAATGCCACCAAACCCTTCGCCACCATTTTCTCCAGCCTGAGTCCCTCCTTTTCTCCATTCACCTGCTCTGTTTCTCCCCTCAGCTCCACTGTGAAGAATGAGGCCCTGGACCAATGCCATGCTGCCCTTCATTGTCTTCTGTTGCTCGCTCTCCTCCACCCTCTGCTTTTACCCTGTCTCACACTTCTCATCCTCTCCACCTCCCTTTTTTCCCTATCCTCCTCTCCCCATTTCTCCATCTCTCTCCTCCCATCTGCCTCCTCCTCTGACCCCCCTTCCATTTACATCATAGATATAACTGGCGGTCCAGTTATCCCACCGCCTTCTAACCTGCTTGTTCTAAATACTGGACTTGGATGTGACTTCCTGCGTGTGACGCCATGCGAGATCATTATGCGTTTTTAATATTTCTTTGAGATCTTAATAGCTGGTCAGCTGGTGACAATTTTGAACTGCTTCTGCCTGTTGAGATCAGCCCATCTGTATCTGTATGACCGGCACGTTTCTTAGCTCCTGCATGGAAGCAACTTCAAAAAGGTAGTTTTTGATAGGTAGACAGGCCTACTGAGTGGTAGACAAAGTCCACCCAGGTAATAGAAACAATTAATATGATTGTCAGCCCATAGGATCAAGCAAGGCTCTCACAGCAGGACTTTGTCCTGAACATGGTTGTATGGCTTGAGCTGTATTTCTGGGCGGCTACCCCAATACCTTTGATTGACAGTTCTGCCTGAATGCAAATGAGAGGTTTTGATCTTGGTTGAGTTTCAAATAGAGAAGCATTTAACAAAGAAGGTATCCTAAACTCTTGACTTGCCTTTTTGCTGTACTGTCATGTGGGTGGTGGTAAACTGAGGACTTCAAGTCCATCTTTCTCTTCTAAAGCATTTCATTGTGGATATAAGTTGTTTCAAAGTACTGCAGAGAACTGCTGAAGAATTCTTGACTATTACAGTTTTATAACAGATTATATATTTGCTGTAATTTCACCCTTGCTTCTGGTAATTTTATTAACCTAATTCACAGTTGCAGATTGAGACATGCGATTTGTCCGAGTATTATTTGTCCGTCAACCAGAAAAGTTCAGAGTTACTGGGAATGATTTTGGTCTCTCTCTGCCACTCAGTTTTTCAGTGGGAACAGGGTGGTTGCGAGACCAGAATCAATAAAAGCCTAACCATCCACTTCCCGCCCTCTGCTATTTTCAAACGGGCCTCGATTTATTCAGCAAGCATTCCCTCTGGAAACAGGCAGCAGCCTCGTTATTCCACACAAATTGGGGTCTTATGACATACAGGACCACAATGTCATTCTGGTGTAGGAAAGTTTGACGCCCTCTGAGTGCTGAACCCGCCCACTGCACAGAACAGGAAACAACTAGAACCAGCGTCTCTTAAAAGGATCACTGGCAGCATTGCTGAAAAGATTCCAAAATAGTTTTTCCAGGGTTTTTGGCAGCAGGATAACCATAATTGCTCTCCAAGCTCCTCCTCCTCCCTAACTTGAATTTTGACATCTGCTATTCTTAAGCACCCCCACCCCCCCACCCCAGCAGATCAGTCTGGCCCTCCCTTTTAGTGCATTACTGTCGGCTTTATTCCGCGGATGGCTGCCGGATTTCCCTCCCCCAACCCCCACACACTGGCAGCTTGCCTCAGTAATGCAAATAATACCCGACTATCAAAATATATTGGGCCTCCCTCTGGTGACTTTGGGTGGGCATTCTGATCACTCTGCCAGCCCATTGTACACTACACGTCAAAGTTGCCCCCACTGTTTCTAGTGTATGTATTGACAGTTGAATGGGTTTATTGTTCACTTGGGGCGTGCTGCCTCCCAAGAAACATGGGCTCGTCCTTTGTGCCAGACATGAGAAAAGGTATCTGGAAAGGGCCAGAATTGTAACACTCCTCACTTCCTTCAAGTTTTCCTGTCATCTTACAATCAACCTCAGGGTGACCTAACCACCTCTTATTTTTTGATTTTCTTCATCATTTCTCCTACTCTTTTCAACTTAGTGGTGTTCTGAAACTGTGGCCTTGGTCTTGCACCTAGGTTTCTCAATATTAATTAAAAACGTGTTAGTGGAGCCTTACATGGACCCTCATCTAAAGTGATGCTTGAATGTTAGCAGCAACTAGACTTTTTTTCCTGTGATAACAGTCCCAAGGCGGCAAGTTTTAATTAACATAGGAATCTTATTTTAATGTGCTAATTGTTCTAATCACTAGCCCCCTCCAGGGCCACACACCATACTTCTTGCAGGAGGGCAAGGAGACAACCTATTCCCAGGATCGACAAATGCTAATCTACAGCTGGCCGCTGAAAGGTGCACGAGAAGAGTCCACAGGGCCGACTTTAACCGGCCAACGGGAACGGACGATTATCCCGTTCGGGAATGAGAGCTGGGGAAGTGGGAGAGCCCGGGGCAGCAAAGGCCTGGACTTTCTTTGTGGGGCCTCCGCAGAGGAGCAATCCTGCTCTGGGCCCCACTCAGGAAAGTTGCTTTTTAAAAAACTTCCCTTTAGTGCCCTTGCTGGTTTCCTGACAGCTTCAGCTGGTGGGCGGGCACCCGCTCAGGAGCAAGGTAAAATCCCTTGTACATCACAGGACCCCGATTTGCATTTATTAATGAGGCTTCTGCCTTATCCGCCGCTAAAACCACAGATCAGCGCGAACTGATCATTTTATAGAAAAATTCTATTTTTATTTCAACAAAGAATTGTAGGCATTTTAAAATTCCCGTTTTGCAGTGCATTCTTAGCAAATTAACTTTTCAGTTATTTTTTGTTCTTTATCAAGGGAGAAGATGCCAGTTCTAGCCAGCGGAACAATACATCATTTCAGCATCTAATGGCAGTAGTAGGTACGTCTAGGTCAGGTGTACCAAAGTCAGCCTGCAGAATATTGGTCCCTTTACCACCACTAGCAGCTCTGACTTCAGAAGCAGCCCTGTGAGGTAAACGAGGCAGTACTGCTGTGTCCTGAGGCACCAAGAACCATTTAAGAGGGTTTCTCCCACCCCCCCCCCAGAAACTCCAGAAAGAAGGAACTTGCATTCATACGACACCTTTCATGACCTTATAATGTCCCAAAGCCCTTTACAGTACTTTTTGAAGTGCAGTCACTGTTGTAATGTAGGAAACATGGCAGCCAATTTGCACACAGCAAGGTCCCACAAACCGCAATGTGATGATGACCACATAATCTGTTTTTAGATGTTGGTTGAGGGATAAATATTGGGCAGGACACTAACAACAAATGTAAATATTGTTGCCACCAGTCACCAATACTTATGACTGTGGATGGGCTGAGTGTTGACCATCAGCGAAGATCCAGTAGCCAGAAAAAAGTCACAATCCACAACTTTCAAACAGCTGTACGTGCACACATTGAGGCCTGTGCATTCGTTTATTATCATCAATACTGTGGAATCCACCCCACATTCTTATTTTAAATGGCAATATGATTTGATGGGAACATAAAGCTCTCTGTGCTCTCTCCTAATGTATTTCTATTCTAACTTACTGTGTTCACCTCTTACTGCACCAGTCTTTTTTAATGGCTGCATTTATGGTGGTGACCTTATCTGGTGAGTTGTGCATGTGCAGAACAATGTTATCATCGGTTTGGCCACAAAGTGAAAGTTTCCACACTGTGTCGCGAAACACTCTCCTTCACCAGCCATCTTTGTGATCTAAGTGAGATTGTACTCTCCAATTTAGTGACATTCTAGAGTACAGGTGAGGCAGTTTTGTGCTGTTGTCCCATTCCCATTGAAACTGGATTGAGATTGCCCAAAAGTCATTACAGCCAGACAGAAGGGTTTTATTCCTTCAGTCTGAATTGGATTTGAAGCCAGATGCTTGAGGCAAAAGTACAATATATCAATTTACTGCTCAACCAATCCCAGATACTGGGATTAATGTAAAAATGCAGTTCTCACTGAGAAGTGCAACGTGTGGTGTGGTGCGTAGTTATACACGCCAAGACGGTTTACGCCATAGTCTGAGATAAGATAGCAATTCTCAGGTGGGCAGTACAGATGCTACAGTTGGCTTGAACTAGGGAGGAAGGGAAGGAAAAAAAAATATTGACCAGATCTCCTGCTCCTGACTACTATCTAGTGACCTCTACTGGAAGTACAGTTGTGAGCATCAGTGCACACTGGATTGAGCTCAGCTGTAAAGCCTCCCTCCCAGCTTTGCCCACTCCCCTTCTGTAGGAATGCAGCTGGTCTCCACTCAGTTCCTTCCTTACAGCACTAGAAGGCCGAATGACTGAAAAACAATGGATGCATCAAGACAAGTGAATGATACCACAGGGTCTGTAGAGAGACAAGGGAGGTTAGTGAAACATTGGCAGTCACGCTGATGAGGGTCAGCACTGGGGCACTTCCAGCAGTGGAAGCAGGAAAATGTAATTCCCAAATTTGAGACAGGTAACAGAACCATTAGCCTAACCTTAATCATTAGAAAATTAACAGAATCAATCAGAAGTAGAATGGACTAGCACCTGGATGAAAGTATAAATGGCAACCAACACAGCTTGAGACGGAGTAGAATTTGTTTCTCAAAATTAAGTGATTGCCAGGTGAGCAATGGCAGTCATATTGACTGACTGTCCAGGCAGGTTTTACACAAAGTACCTTCAATCTAACTGCCTCTGATCAGTAATTTTAGAAACATGGGAATAGATTTGAACTTTTGGCCCATGCTGGGAGCAAAGAGGCAGAAGCCATTTCAAGGCCTGGGTCTCGTTTAAATACAATGGCCCAGGACAGGAACTAGCACTGGTCTTGGGCCTGAACAAGTGCAGTACACTTTCGATAAAGAACCAGGGCCAGAAAAATTGGCCCCAATATGTCTCAGTCACAGGTAACTGAAAACAATTTTTAAATTCACATTATTCTATTTACTGTTATATCAAAAATTATATGTTACAGAAATGTTCATATTTGAGGTAAGACAGAATTTTACTTCTATCATAGTATTATTTTGATTTATCAATGTCCCAGTAGTTTTTATGGATACTTCAATTAAGGAGGACCTGTCTTGATGTGTGGAGATGGAGAACAGCCAGAATGACTGTGTGCTTTGACCCAAGATGAGTCATTGCATTACGTTACTTAACAAAGACATAAAAAACATTGATTTGCTAAAGCATTTGTCAAAGACAAGTGTCCCATTAAACTCCCTTTTTAGGAAGCTGTTTAGTTCAGCCATAGTGGCCAGTTTGTAGAATTTCATTCAACCTTGTATTTACAAGACAGATACTTTCTTCCTCCAGTTTCTCTCCCTTTCTGCTTTCCTCCCTAGGTCTTGTCTCATTCTAGGGTACAGTTCCACGATTGCTGTCACCTCTCCCAAGTGGCCACTCTTCATATGCAAGCTATGACAGTAAGGGCAGCATGCTATTTTACCATGGAGGCATCACAGTGAAACCCTTTTCCCCCTAATCCAATGTCCATACTTGCACAGTTTCCAGCACGTTACTGGGCAGTAATCATAGAAAGGTTACAGCGCGGAATGAGGCCATTTGGCCCATCGAGTCCGCGCCAGCTCGATGCAAGAGCAATCCAGCTAGTTCCATTCCCCCGCCCTATCCAAGTAGCCCTGCAAATTTTTCCTTTCAAGTACTTATCCAGTTCCCTTTTGAAGGCCATGATTGAATCTGCCTCCACCACCCCCTTGGGCAGTGCATTCCTAACCACTCGCTGTATAAATGTTTTTTTCCCTCATGTCACCTTTGGTTCTTTTGCCAATCACTTTAAATCTATGTTCTCTCGTTCTTCCACCATTGGGAACAGTTTCTCTCTATCTACTCTGTCTAGACCCTTCATGATTTTGAATACCTTTATCAAATCTTCTCTCAACCTTCTCTGTTCCAAGGAAAACAACCCCAGCTTCTCCAGTCTATCCACGTAACTAAAGCCCCTCATCCCTGGAATCATTCTAGTAAATCTCTTCTGCACCCTTTCTAAGGCCTTCACATCTTTCCTGAAGTGCGTTGCCCAGAACTGGACACAATACTCCAGTTGTGGCTGAATCAGTGTTTTATAAAAGTTCATCATGACTTCCATACTTTTGTACTCTATGCCTCTATTTATAAAGCCCAGGATCCCTTATGCTTTTTTAACCGCTTTCTCAATCTGCCCTGCCACCTTCAACGAATTGTGCACATATACCCCCAGATCTCTCTGTTCCTGTCCCCCTTTTAGAGTTGTGCCCTCTAGTTTATGTTGCCTCTCCTTGTTCTTCCTACCGAAATATATCCATGTTGCTACTGTCCCCTTTATTCCATAGATCGCAATCTTCATGATAAGCCTACCATGCGGCACTTCATCAAACATCTTTTGAAAGTCCATATATACCACATCAACTGTATTGCCCTTATCTACCCTCTCTGTTAACTCATCAAAAAACTCTATCAGGTTAGTTAAACACAATTTGCCTTTAACAAATCTGTGCTGGCTAGTTGCTGGGTTTATCCTTACACCCTTTTTTTGATCAATGGTGTAACATTTGCAATTCTCCAGTCCTCTGGCACCACCCCCGTATCTACGGAGGTTTGGAAGATTATGGCCAGTACCTCCGCAATTTCCACCCTTACTTCCCTCAGCAACCTCGGATGCATCTCATCCGGACTTATCTACTTTAAGTACAGCTAACCTTTCTAGCACCTCTATCAATTTTTAGCCCATCCAGTATCTCAACTATATCTTCCTTTACTAAGACTCTGGCAGCATCTTCTTCCTTGGTAAAGACAGATGCAAAGTAGTCATTTAGTACCTCGGCCATCCCCTCTGTTTCCATGAGTAGATCTCCTTTATGGTCCCTAATCAGCCCCACCCCTCCTCTTACTACCCATTTACATGCCTGTACAAGACTTTTGGATTGCCTTTTATGTTGGCCGCCAGTTTATTCTCATACTCTCTTTGCCCCTCTTATTTCCTTTTTCACTTCCTCTCTAAACTTTCTATATTCAGCCTGGTTCTCACTTGTATTATCAACCTGACGTCCGTCATACGCCCCTTTTTTCTGTTTCATCTTACTCTCTATCTCTTTTGTCATCCAGGGAGCTCTGGCTTTAGTTGCCCTACCTTTCTGCCTTGTGGGAATGTGCCTAGACTGTACCTGAACCATCTCCTCTTTTATGGCCGCCCACTGCTCAATTACAGTTTTGCCTGCCAATCTTTGATTCCAATTTACATGGGCCAGATCTGTTCTTATCCCATTGAAATTGGCCCTCCTCCCATTGAGTATTTTTACTTTAGAATGGTCCATGTTCTTTACCATAGCTATTCTAAACCTTATGATCGCTGCTCCCTAAATGCTCCCCCACAAACACTTGTTCCACTTGGCCCGCCTCATTCCGTAGAACCAAATCCAGCAATGCTTCCTTCCTCGTTGGGCCAGAAATGTATTGGTTAGGAAAGTTATCCTGAACACATTTCAAAAACTCCTCCCCCTCTTTGCCCCTTATATTATTATTGTTATCCTAGTCTATATTGGGATAGTTGAAGTTCCCAGTTATCACTACTCTATAGCTTTTGCAGGAGGGGAACCCCCCCCCAACCCCACGCTGATTTTTCCTCTTCCTAGCTCATAGTGCCGAGGTGAATTCTAGCATCCCTACTGTTGCCGTGGATGTGATCAGTTAGGTTAGCATAGGTCCAGGATTGCAAGGCTCATTACCACACCGGACTCTATATTTATCTGCTTTTTAAAAAAAAAGTTTGGTTGTTGGAAATATCACAGAGGAAGGCGCTGTATGTGTGTATGATTTCAGATTTCTATAAGGAAAGCAAACAGAAGTTAAGATTGTTTTGCTGGGATCAGAATACAAAATGAAGAGCACTATACTTGGACTACATCCATATGGTAGTATGATGTCCAGTTTAGATTCCTGCATATGATAAAGGATATTGAAGCTCTGGAGAAGATGCAGAGGAGAGTGACCAGAATGATACCCAGCCTTGGAGCTCTTAGTTATGAGGATTAGAATTAGAACCCTTTACTGTAGAGGACACAGCCTTGGAGGGGATGGCGATTGGACTTAGTCCAGTTGAATAGTTTATTTGAGATGGATAGGGATGATAAGACTAGAGGGCATGTATATAAAATCTGAAAGCAAACAGGTTAGATTTCAGGAAGTATTTCTTTTCATATTGAGTCATCACCCTCTGGAACAGATGACTGAGACAGGCAATGGATATGGATTCACTTGCTGCAGTCCTTTAAGAGGGAAGTTGACAAGTGAGTGAGGAAAAAAAAACCAGTAATAGAGGCGAGTTGCTTGTTAGCATGTTTACATTGTTATCAGTACATCCACCATGTTATGTCAGCCTTGATAATTGTTACATTTTGGGATTTCTGACTATGCCACCATGGGAGGTTCTTGGTGTAATTTATGTTAAAATGTTACTATTAAGTTAAATGTAGGGTTAAATTCACAGTGCAGCAAAGCTGGGAAATGTAGGTTAGAAATCAGACGAGGCATCTGAACTCAAAAACTTTAGACAATAAAAGATAATTTAGAGATTTCAGTGAACATTCATACTGATTAAAGTGGGGCTGTTTCTATTTGTGTGATCCCAGCATGAGGAGTCTCCAAGAATATACTCTTGGCAGTGGGGGTAGTTGGTTCTATTGATAAGCCTACTGGTGAATCCTAGAAAGGGGAAGGAGTTTGAGGCCTGCTATTATACAACAACAACAATTTGCATTTATATAATGCCTTTAACGTAGTAAAACATCCCAAGGCGCTTCACAGGAGCGTTATCAAACAAAATTTGTTTATTGTGAAAAAGGGAAAAAGAGACACTTGCAAAATTAAGTTTTAAACTAGAGACAATGAGGTGCAGGCCTGAGCCTAGGGCAGGATGCTGAAATGCAGGTTAGTGTTTCAAGTTAGAAGTTGTCTAGAAAGAAAGGTAATGCCAAAAACACACAAGTCAGCCCACAAAAGGAACGGTTTTAAAAAGAACATTCTCAGGGAAGTGAAATGAGATTGAGTGAAGAAAGTGGACTTGTTTTGATTGCATGTTCACTTGCTGTTTGTAAAATAAAGCAACTTAACAAATCATACCTGGCTTCATCTCACCAGTGTTTTTTTCATAAATATTGGAGAAGTGCATATGAGAGCACAGGGAAAAGACAATATCTAGTTTAAAACTAGAGAGCTGCATTGTTACACCTCCTGGGTTACGCTACCATGTCATTAGATATTGGGCAGTACAGGCCCACTCCAGAACACAAGGCTCTTTTACTGTTTGCGGGAATGACCAGCACCACTGTACCCAAAGGAATATCGAAGGCAAACCGAAACTTGTAACAGCAACATTAATTTCTCATTGTTAAAAATATTTAGGAGACGGAGTGATACAGTGGGTTAGATACCAACAAATCAGCTCTGGTGCTTCAGTTTAAATCCAGCCACACTGCTGAGAAATACATTTCCTCTCTTTGCAGGCTGTTAAATGTCCTGTGTGAAGCAAGTTTAAAGAATATTAACTCAGTTCCTAATGGGCTTGGGCCTACAAAATAAAATTATCCTAATATTGCACTACATCTGTGAACTCAGTCAAAAGGGCCAAAGGATGGACAGTATGGGAAATAGAAAAATATCATACTGGTACTGTACTGAGGTTATGTCTGAGCAAATTGCTCTGAGGTTAGAGGAAGAATAGAGGGAGCTTTACTCTATATCTAACCATCCTGTGCCCAGAGAAGGTGCAATACAATTACTGGATGCCTGAATGGATGGAAAACCTTCCATTTCCCATCTTGTTGAGCTGAATATTGACATCTTTCACTTTGTTAAGCACAAATTTCACATAAGTATTAAAAATGAAATGAAATAAACATGTATGGGTTTAAACAACATTTCAGTTGTATCATGAAGTGAAAATGCTGACTTCAGTAACCACTAACATTAGGGCCCATGTTCTAAATGGACTGGCAGTGTTGTTAGGATAGACCATGAATATATATTATTTACATAGTAGAGGTAAAATCGGTAAAGGTGAACTCAGAATATAAAAAGGAAAAAAAAAAAATCAAGATTATAATATTTAGCTGAAATAAGAGTTCCTGGCATTTCCATTTTTCTTCAAAAAAAACCCCAAAGTGAGCCTATTCTAGTGTTCCCAAGATGTTTCGTCAACATAGCACAGCAAATGCTTTCTTGATATCAATAACTAACACAATTAGACAGAACATGGAAAGTTTCCCTTGAACAGATATGCCAGGAACAGGTCAGTTAATATTAGTACTTTGCCACATTTAAGGAGGAAGTTAACGTGGAGTACACTACAGGGTTTAAACCCGCATAGCACCCAAATAAATGAGTTTGTTCCCACAATTTTTTTTTATTCGTTCTTGGGATGTGGGCTTCACTGGCAAGGCCAGCATTTATTGCCCATCCCTAATTGCCCTTGAGAAGGTGGTGGTGAGCTGCTTTCTTGAACCGCTGTAGTCCGTGTGGTGAAGGTTCTCCCACAGTGCTGTTAGATAGGGAGTTCCAGGATTTTGACCCAGCGACGATGAAGGAACAGTGATATATTTCCAAGTCGGGATGGTGTGTGACTTGGAGGGGAACGTGCAGGTGGTGTTGTTCCCATGTGCCTGCCGCTTTGGGGAGCCAGGAGGTGAGTCACTCACCGCAGAATACCCAGCCGCTGGCCTGCTCTTGTAGCCACAGTATTTATATGGCTGGTCCAGTTAAGTTTCTGGTCAATGGTGACCCCCAGGATGTTGATGGTGGGGGATTCGGCGATGGTAATGCCATTGAATGTCAAGGGGTGGTGGTTAGACTTTCTTGTTGGAGATGGTCATTGGCTGGCACTTGTCTGGCGCGAATGTTACTTGGCACTTATGAGCTCAAGCCTGGATGTTGTCTAGGTCTTGCTGCATGCGGGCACAGACTGCTTCCTTATCTGAGGGGTTGCAAATGGAACTGAACACTGTGCAATCATCAGCGAATATCCCCATTTCTGACCTTATGATGGAGGGAAGGTCATTGATGAAGCAGCTGAAGATGGTTGGGCCTAGGACACTGCTCTGAGGAACTCCTGCAGCAATGTCCTGGGGCTGAGATGATTGGCCTCCAACAACCACTACCATCTTCCTTTGTGCTAGGTATGACTCCAGCCACTGGAGAGTTTTCTCCCTGATTCCCATTGACTTCAATTTTACTAGGGCTCCTTGGTGCCACACTCGGTCAAATGCTGCCTTGATGTCAGGGGCAGTCACTCTCACCTCACCTCTGGAATTCAGCTCTTTTGTCCATGTTTGGACCAAGGTTGTAATGAGGTCTGGAGCCGAGTGGTCCTGGCGGAACCAAAATGAGCATCGGTGAGCAGGTTATTAATGAGTAAGTTCTGTTTGATAGCACTGTCGACGACACCTTCCATCGCTTTGCTGATGATTGAGAGTAGACTGATGGGCCGGTAATTGGCCGGATTGTATTTGTCCTGCTTTTTGTGGAAAGGACATACCTGGGCAATTTTCCACATTGTCGGGTAGATCCAGTGTTGTAGCCGTACTGGAACAGTTTGGCTAGAGGCCAACTAATGCTGGAGCACAAGTCTTCAGCACTACAGCCGGGATGTTGTCGAGGCCCATAGCCTTTGTTGTATCCAGTGCACTCACGTGTCTCTTGATATCACATGGAGTGAATCGAATTGGCTGAAGACTGGCTTCTGTGATGGTGGGGATATCGGGAGGAGGCTGAGATGGATCATCTACTCGTCACTTCTGGCTGAAGATGGTTGCAAATGCTTCAGCCTTGTCTTTTGCACTCACGTGCTGGACTCCGCCATCATTGAGGATGGGGATGTTTACATAGCCTCCTCCTCCCGTTAGTTGTTTAATTGTCCACCACCATTCATGACTGGATGTGGCAGGACTGCAGAGCTTTGATCTGATCCATTGGCTCTGTCTATTGCATGCTGCTTCCACTGTTTAACATGCATGTAGTCCTGAGTTGTAGCTTCACCAGGTTGGCACCTCATTTTTCGGTACGCCTGGCGCTGCTCCTGGCATGCTCTTCTACACTCCTCATTGAACCAGTGTTGATCCCCTGGCTTGTTGGTAATGGTAATTACGACACAGATATAGAAGTAAATGCATATATCTTGTAATATGGAGGAGCAGCTCTTTACTCTCTGTTTCGAGTGTATTTTTTATAACAAAAGGTCAAGAATATATAAAACTTGAGTTTTTTTTGCATCTTCCTTTTATCAAATATCCCAGACGATGCTTTGTTTAAGCCAAACCTTTTGGTGAAATATTTTAAATTCAGAACCTTACCCCAGGAAAATATGAAAGATTCTCCCACTCAGTTGCTGTAATTGCAGCGGAAGAGCTGCAGAAACCTGGGAAAAATTATATAAGCAGTGGGTTGACACTATTTTTCTGGGGTTTCCTCGGAAAAGAGGAGGAGAGGGACTTACAAACATCAAATCCTATGACTGGATAACTGGGCGGAAAACACACGGGATCGATTGGAACTCAGTTTTACACCCCGCCCAATATTATCATCCGGTTTAAAACTAGCGTTGCACCCGATCCAGTCAGTTTCACGACGGGCGGGTTAGGTTAAAATTGCTTCCAGAGTGCTTTTAATGGATAAGTTTAATAATTTTATTGTAAATTCTATCATTTTCATTTTTTATTATGAGATATACCTTATTTCCAGTGTAAGTGCTCAGCTTAGTGGAGAAACAAAGGCACCAAAATGGATCTTCAAAAAATATTTGGAGCAATTTAATTAAATATTCCTTCTTTCATTGGTAGCCATTGCTGGCAGTCTGGCTGACTCGTGTGTATGTGTCAGGATTGGAATCAGTTGTCAGTCACCCACAGTCAAGTCATTTGCCAACATTCCCACTTGAAGAATGGCCATTTTTGCAAGCTAACATCGGTGACTGGAATCTAAACAGGATGAGTCAAGGCCCTCGGGAGATGAGAGAAATTGGAGGGAGGAAAATACATTACAATTCAGTGCTGCAATTATTTTACTGGAACTTATTTTACATTTGCATGCATTATATATCTATATTCAAGTGACTCTGGTGATTTTCAGAAATATTTTGTAAAAATCTGGCAAAGAATACAATTGAAATTTTTAGCCATTGCTGTTAAGTGAACTTAATACAAATTAATGTTCAAAAGTAACAAAATGTGCCTTGAACAAGATTACTTACGTGCAATTAGAAAGACTTTTTTTTTCTTTACCTTAGCTGGCACATCCAAAGTTGTTAATTTAGGAAAAATAGCAGCAAATCCAACAAGATAAAACTCCATTTTGTTTGATTTGGGATTCCTAAAAGGAGAGGACATTGCCTGTTTTTAAAATACAACCCTTAACAAAAAACAGGTCTGAAGCCTGAAAAAACAGGCCATTAAAAAAAGTAACTATTTTTCCTTGTGTTTATGGCCTTGAGTGGCCTATTGAAAAACAAATGCCTCAACCCTCCCATAAGTCAAAACTCAAAAAGTCATTCCCTGCAACAAAGTACTTCTTGTGAAATCATCTCAAAAATGACCAGCAGAGGGCAGGCTTTGATAAGCTTTAGGCCTTAACATTAACCAGAACCATCTCAACCATTGGAATGTGTCAGCAAGACCCAAACTTTCTGGCAGCACCGAAGATTCATCAATAATATACTAAAAGCCTAATCATGTTTGTACAAGTTAAGTGTAAAACCAAAGTCAAATTCTGAAATGAAGATGCAAAATAGGAAGAACTTGCATTTATATAGCGACTATCATGACCTCAGAACCTCCCAAAACGCTTCACAGCCAATGAAATACTTTTGAAGCGTAGTCACTGTTGTAAATATTGCAGCCAATTTGCATGCAGCAAGGTTCCACAGGCAGCATTGAGACAAATAACCAGATAATCTGTTTTTAGTGACCTTGGTTGAGGGGTAAATGTTGGCCAGGAGGCTATTAATGCCATTTCCTAGAATCCCTTTGATATCTAGGCTTAAAGAAAGACAACTTTACCTCAATTTTATAATCGTTGGAAAAATACCCAAAAACATAAACTTATGTAAAATTTCTCCCTGATGACCCCTACAAGGTTATCTGACCAAATCATCCAGGCTATTAATCCAAAATTACAATCCACATTATTTAATACCGAGCAATTTCATAAAAGTGACATATCCATGCTTCAGCGAGACTGGACTATAGGGGACCTGGAGCGAATCACTCACTTTTCAATACGATTCTGTGCTTGCAGATGATCATGAATGACATTGAACAAGACCTTAAACTAAATTGGCCTTTTGCTCACTTGTCACTTCTTTTAAAGAGTTAGGAAAAATTAACCAACACACTGCTCAGAGTAGCTACTAAAGCAGGCAAATTGTAAGCTGTTGCTTTCTGTCGACACTCCGCTCAGGTCTACTTTTTCGCTAAAATTATTAGACACAGAATCAATACCCAGTTTGTCCCACATAGGTGGCTGGGTGACTTCTACAAAAATAAACACAATACTGTTTCAAAATGTTCGAGAACTTTTAAGCAATATGAGAAGATCATCAGTGCCCCTGGATCTGCTCTCATGGGAAATGAGGTTATTTGAGAAACTACAGAGTCCATTATATCAACTGGTGCCTGTGGACATTGGAAGCTGGTATGAGTTAAGAAATTTGTGGGCATTAGGTTTTCCTCTTAGTTTGGGGAAAAAATATTACTGACCCACCTAACAAAATGGCAGGTGTGTGCACTTTGTACAATGCAGTTTTATTAGCAGGAACAACAAAAAGGAAACATGGCCAATCATGACACCCTTGTAATAATGATCCTTTAAACATATCAAGCAACTAACAAGCCAGTTAACTGGTATAAATATCAGAAAGTTTGTTAATCCATTCCCATTGTACAATTTTAAGCAAAATAGCTGAATGAAAATTGAGTAAATCCTGATTTACTCAGGAATAATGAATGTCCAGAGATGAGAATCCACCATCTTGTGAAAGGACTGAGAAGCAAGAGTTCATAGCTCCCTTGCAATGAACAATAGTCTTCCTAATCCCCATAAATTCACCCACTACACAAAGATTTTAATTGTTTTAATAGTGATTTTAATATAGAATGTAGAACATAAAGGCTTTACAGGAAAGCTACATCATATTTAACATCAATTAAACTAAAGTTCTACAAATATTTTATAAAAGGATATCAAAAATAGTAGGGTAAACTTTCTAATTAGGTTGACCCTACAAAAAAGGTATAAAATTGAGTGAGCTCGATTGGGAAAGTGCCAGATTACCAACCACTTTATGCAATGTATACATTCCCAACGTTGAGAAACACAGAGGCAAGAAGCTCGTGTCTGTTTCAAGTGAAATCAAAGTTACATGGGGCTATAAATTGGGCTGCGTAGCGTCCATTGTGCAGGTGCAACGCGGCCGCCTAAGGACCCAAAATGGCGTCCGTGATGTGTGCCGGACGCCATCTTGGTAAAGGTGTTTGCGCACGCACAGATAACGAACACTAGCAGCATATAAAGTGAAGAGAATCTGTGGTAGATCTGTGCAATGCTGATTTAAAGGGACAGATGTGATTTTGGAATTCAACTCTCCAGCCAGGTCTTAACCTCACACAGCTGAACAGGTCGTAAACAGCATGGAGGACCCCCCACCAAAGCTATTTAAAGGGATCATGCGTGAGTTACAGGTTAGTTGCTGGATTATTGCTTCTGGCTGCTGATGCATTTGTACCTGTTTTTAGAGGTCTCCTATATTGAATACCAGGACTGGGGACATAGCCTAAAAATTAGAGCCAGGACTTGCAGCAGTGAAGTTAGGAAACGCTTCTACATGTAAAGGGTGGGAGAAGTTTGGAAATCTCTTCCGCAAATGGCAGTTGATGCTAGCTCAGTTGTCAATTTTAAATCTGAGATTGATAGATTTTTGTTAACCAAAAGATATTAAGGGATATGGGGCTAAGGTGGGTATATGGAGTTAGATCACAGATCAGCCATGATCTCATTGAATGGTGGAACAGGCTCGAGAGGCTAAATGGCCTACTCCTGTTCCTATCTTCCTATAAGAAAGTTTCAATACTCTACAGGGAGTGGGCTGGCTAGCTGACAGGCAACAGCAAGGGCTCTGGTGGAGTGGCAGGGATGGGACAGGAATGCTGTCATCCTGAGAGAGGACAGCAGGTTCATGCTCCATGGTGTCACTGTCATTCGCTGCCTCCCGTTATGCGCCACCTTCTCCTGCAAGAAAGCAGGAAGTGTGTTGGTGACTGTCCTGCAAGATATTTGGGTGATGTGCCTGTCATGGTTGAATAGCTGCCAATGTGTGAGACCTGTGAGTTGTGGGTGTGTGGCTTGCAACAATGGTAATGTGTGAGGGTGAGAGGAAGCATCTGATTGAAGAATTGAGTACTGATTGAAAGGGTTTGTTGGTATTTGGGTGCTGGGGGGCGTAGTGCATAGAGCATTGGATGAGGCTAGTGGGGCAGTTGGTAGGAGATGCCACTTGACAGTTGACCTCACTCACCTTGACCACTCGTGTCAAAGCATTGAACTTCTTCCTGCACTGCATCCATATTTGTGGTGCTATGCGCCTGGCATCGACTTCGTCTCCTACTGCCTCCCACTGCCTCGGGAGCATATGTCTGGAGGGCCTCTTGCCCCCTGCTGATATAGATGCCCCTCCTTCTGTCCACCCCTTGCACCAAGGCTTCTAGTGCATCAGCTGAGAACCTTGGTGCATGCACATTCGCAGGACCTGGTACAAACTCAGATCAGCAGGTTGGTGAGGTCTGGCATGCGGATTGGAGGATGTGGGATTTAGTAGTGCACAACCTTTATTTAATGTTTTAACATAACTCAACAGTTTGTAAACATAGGGATAGGACCTGCATCTGTGTTTTACATGTACGATGTCTGATCTCCGTTCAGACTCCAAGCAGACCTGTATCTTATATTTTACAAATAAGAGGTGCAGGCTGCCTTTATGTAGTGAAAGGCACTCATGCGAAATCGAGGCCTCCCTGCTGGTGAGCAGCCATTCAACAGTGCAGATAGGGCTAGCTGCTCGCAGCAATCAGGTAAATCACCAGGCAGCACGAATGTTCCGTGCTGCCTGCATCGCAACGACCAGGTTAATCGCGCATCACGACCGCTTTCAGGGGTTATCCAATATAAACCCCATGATGTCATTTTGACATGCAACTAATTTCCCAACATTCCAGCATGCATTACACGGAGTGATCTTTACCCCATAGATGGGGTGTCCAGGGTTGCTAAGGAATGAGCTATATGTGGGAATAACTTTTAAAGGGCTCAGTAAGATTGAGTGGTCAATTTTCAGGCCAGTTCTACCCCATTTTTCATGATTTTATTTTGCTTTCTTCTGCCACCACTTCAGTTTACACCAGCTTTTGGAACTGTTTGGCTGTTGCCTTTCCCCTCCTATGCTTGAACAAAACCCCAATCCAGTTATTCTAGCCCCGATTTTAACTCAAGAGCGGGAATTGGGTGAGTAAGAGGCCGAGGCAAGCTCCGAGCTCCCTAACCTCAGCAGCGTGAGGCCCGGGAGATTTTAACTGCATGCCTGGTTGCAGCGTTAGTGCCATCAGATAATATGTGGGTTAGCAAAAAAATGCAGCATTCGTTATGAACGGCAGCTTTATACCCACACATATACTTTCAAAAGTTTACGGGGTAGAAATTGGGCACAGGGATGTCTGTGGAGTCGGGGGGAAGCACATCTGCTCCTGCTGGCTCCCCAGCAAGGGTTTTCTAAAAAAAAGATTTCTAACGTACCTTTAGTTGGCGGCCTTGGGGGCCGCTGAAGAACCCTCAACGAGGCAGACCAGATGCCTGTCCCGTTCATCACTGTTTAATTTTTAAAAGGGGGCCTTCAACAGGTTTTAGGCACCTTGAATATGGAAATTAAGGGCCTAACGCCCGTTTGCGGCATCTACCCTGGACGCCTAAAAAGTAGGCCTCGTGAATTTAGCAGTGGGACCAATGCCGGTGCAGATTGGGCCCAGCCCATCCCACTGCTATGTTAGTGTAGTTTGCACTAGATTCACGCTTGATAAACAGGCACAATGCATATCAATTTCCACCCCTACATTTGTTATTGGAAATAATTATCCATCTTTGTAGGTAACAGAAGAATTCCACTGACCCCCTATATCCTGCAGCAGGGATTCCACTGAGAGAATACAGACTTTCCACCCAGCAAGAAGGTTCACAGTATTGATATTCATGCTGTGCTTATATTTGCATTGTGTTTATTAGCTGAGGCCAATGAAAGAAGGGAGAAAGAAAGAAATGGGGAGTAAATTTAAAGCAAAATTAGAATGGAAGCAAGAATGAAAAAGCTAACCTGGATGAAAAGTTGTTTTTTCTAAAAAGTAAATTGGTGAAAAAGTAAGAATTTGGACTGAGATTCTTGTATATAGCATTAAAATCATAGAATGATACAGCACAGAAGGAGGCCATTCGACCCATTGTGCCTGTGCTGGCTCTTTGGTAGAGCTATCCAATTAGTTCCACTCCCCATCACTTTCCCCATAGCCCTGTAAACCTTTTCCCTTCAAATATTTGTCCAAACCTCTTTTGAAAGTTACTATTGAATCTGCTTCCACCACCCTTTCAGGCAGTGCATCCCCGATCATTACAACTTGCTGCAAAAAATCTTTTCTTCATGTCCCATCTGATTCTTTTGCCAATCACCTTAAATCTGTGTCCTCTGGTTACTGCGTGGGGTTCAAAACCCCTTTAACAAAAGATATTTGAAGGAAAGGGTTAACTGTACCCCTTTTAAACAAAGACTTTTGAAAACCTGCAAACACGGTAATGTGGTAAACTGTGATCTCACAAATCCTGTTTTTGCCTCACTGACACTGTTGGCATTGGAGAAGTCTGAGTTTTAGGATCGAAGACATCGTACTGCGGATTGATATCTAGATTATTAATTATGTAAGCTAGGTGGATAATATTGAGCTTAAAGCTTTGTCAGGTTTTCAAAACACATGGGCATTTGGAAACACAAGCTTTTCAACACAGCAGGGGATAATGTAAGAAAAGGCAACAAGGGCATACATCAAAGGCTTCAGATCAGGAAGGCAATGATAGGTGTGAAAAAAGCAGGGGACTCTCATTCCTATCTGGTAATCTGTTCAAAAGAACTGGGATTTGTAAAACATCAAATAGTGTTCCACCCAGCATATGATTAAATGGTATAAGGAATGGATTTGACACCTTTGAATCAATCAAAATTGGAGATGCAAGGACCGTTAAGAATGTTTGGGCTTAGAAATGTGAGGAGCCTTTTACAACCCATTGTTCGAACACATGGGGGGTGATTTTAAACCCCAAGAATGGGTGGGTTGGGGGCAGGTGGGAGTTGAAAACAGTTGTTTGTTGGGTCGCGACTGCAACCCGGCTTTATTTCCGGGTTTAACGTACAGGCTTCCCACTGGGAATGCAAAGTCCAAAAATTTTGCAGTTGTGACCCAAAAAAAACAACTATTTTCAACTCCCACCTGCCCCCAGCCCACCCGTTCTTGGGGTTTAAAATCACTCCCATGGTTTTTTCTACATCAAAGGGTCTCCAGTCACATGATCAAAGCCTAAACTGTCAATCATTGAAGCATGTTAATAATTGAGGCATAGCAACAGGGAGTGATTGGACAAAAATAATGACCCTCCCCAATCCTACGTCCTATTGGGAAAAAATATAAAAAGACTTTGAGAGAAGGCGGCTCTCTCTCCTCCTCTCTTCACCACCCGGCAGTCACAAGGAGCACACACTGCAGTTGAACATCACGCAAGAAGAAGAGGACATCGAGTTCTGAAGAGCTGATCAACCTTCAGGCCCGATGAGCAAAATACTTGGTTTAAAGGTTGTATATGTATTAATGATTTGCCTGATGTATGAACTGTTATGTCATTACATAATAACATTGCAAATTATTAAGTGTATAACGGGATTTTATAAAGGAAAGTCATATGTATGGTTTGATTTTGCTTCCTGAATGCTCATATGAATGATATCATTAAATAATTACTTTTGATTAACAAAGCCTCTGTGAGTGAGGGTGATTTTCCTTGCTTGATTATTCATCCAGGGTCCAAGAATCACACAATATAAAGAATTCCCTACCGCAGACCTTTCTGGAAACAGTTTCCTCTTATTTACAGTATCAAAACCCTTCATTATTTTGAACATCTCTATCAAATCTTCTCTTAACCTTCTCTGCTCTAAGGACAACAACCCCAGCTTGTCCAGTCTCTCATCCCTGGTACCAGTCTAGTAAATCTCTTCTGCACCCTCTCTAAAGCCTTGACATCCTTCCTAAAGTGTGGTGCCCAGAATTGAACACAATACTCCAGTTGAGGCCTAACCAATGTTTTATAAAGGTTTTGCATAACTTCCTTGCTTTTGTATTCTATGCCTCTATTAATAAAACCCAGGATCTCATATGCTTTTTTAACAACCTTCTCAACTTGTCCTGCCATCTTCAAAGATTTGTGTATGTGAACCCCCAGGTCTCTCTGTTCCAGCACCCCCTTTAATATTGTACCATTTAATTTATTTTGTCTCTCCTTATTCTTCCTACCAAAATGTATCACTTGACACTTCTCTGCATTAAGTTTCATCTGCCATGTGTTTGCCCATTTCATCTGTCTGTATGTCCTCCTGAAGTCTGTTACTATCCTCCATATCGTTTACTACATTTCCAAGTTTCGAGTCATCTGAAAACTTTGAAATTATACCCTCTATACCTAAGTCCACATCATTAATGCATATCAAAAAGAGCAGTGGTCCAATACTGATCCCTGGGGAACACCACAGTATACTTTCCTCTAGTCTGAAAAACAAACATTCACCACTACTCTCTGCTTTGTGTACCCTAGCCAATTTAGTATCCACACTGCCACTGTCCCTTTTATCCCATGGGCTTTAATTTTGCTAACAAGTTTATTACGTGGTACTTTATCAAATGCTTTTTAAAAGTCCATATGCACAACATCTACCACACTACTCTCATCAATCCTCTCCATTACTTCATCAAAGAACTCAATCAAGTTAGTCAAACACGATTTCCCTTTAACAAATCCGTGCTGACTTTCATTTATTAGCCCATACTTTTCCGGGTGCCAATTAATTTTGTCCCAGATTATTGTCTCTAAAAGTTTCCCCACCACCAAAATTAAGATGACTGGCCTGTAATTGTTGGGTTTATCCCTCTCCCCTTTTTTGAATAGGGGTGTAACATTTGCAATCATAGAATCATAGAAAGGTTACAGCAAGGAAGGAGGCCATTTGACCCATCGAGTCATGCCAGCTCTATGGAAGAGCAATCCAGCTAGTCCCACTCCCCCACCCTTTCCCTGTAGCCCTGCAAATTTTTTCCTTTCAAGTACTTATCCAGTTCCTTTTTTGAAGGCCATGGTTGAATCTGCCTCCACCAGCCCCTCAGGCAATGTATTCCAAATCCTAACCACTCGCTGTGTAAAAAAGTTTTTCCTTATGTCACCTTTGGCAAAAGAACCAATCACCTTAAATCTATATTCTCTGCTTCTTGACCCTTCTGCCAATGGGAACAGTTTCTCTCTATCTACTCTGTCTAGACCCTTCATGATTTTGAATACCTCTATCAAATCTCCTCTCAACCTTCTCTGTTCCAAGGAAAACAACCCCAGCTTCTCCAGTCTATCCACGTAACTAAAGTCCCTCATCCCTGGAATCACTCTAGTAAATCTCTTCTGCACACTCTCTAAGGCCTTCACATCTTTCCTAAAGTACGGTGTCCAGAACTGGACACAATAACCCAGTTGTGGCCGAATCAGTGTTTTATAAAGGTTCATCATGACTTCCATACTTTTGTACTCTATGCCTCTATTTATAAAGCCCAGGATCTCGTATGCTTTTTTAACCACTTTCTCAACCTGCCCTGCCACCTTCAATGATTTGTGCACGTATACCCTCAGATCTTTCTGTTCCTGCACCCCTTTTAGAGTTGTGCCCTCTAGTTTATATTGCCTCTCCCCGTTTTTCCTACCGAAATGTATCACTTTGCATTTTTCTGCGTTAAATTTCATCTGGCACGTGTCCACCCATGCCACTAGCCTGTCTATATCCTCTTGAAGTCTATCACTATCCTCCTCACTGTTTACTACCCTTCCAAGTTTTGTGTCATCAGCAAATTTTGAAATTGTGCCCTGTACACCCAAGTCCAAGCCATTAATATATATCAAGAAATGCAGTGGTCCCAGCACTGACCCTTGGATAACACCACTGTACGCCTCCCTCCAGTCCAAAAAACAACCGTTCACCACTATTCTCTGCTTCCTGTCCCTTAGCCAATTCTTTATCCATGTTGCTACTGCCCCCTTTATTCCATGGGTCGCAATCTTGATGATAAGCCTACCATGCGGCATTTTATCAAACGCCTTTTGAAAGTCCATATACACCACATCAACTGCATTGCCTTCATCTACCCTCTCTGTTACCTCATCAAAAAACTCTATCAGGTTAGTTAAACACAATTTGCATTTAACAAATCCGTGCTGGCTTTCCCTAATCAATCCACTCTCGTCCAAGTGACTGTTAATTCTGTCCTGGATTATCGTTTCTAAAAGTTTCCCCACCACTGAGGTTAAACTGACTGGCCTATAGTTGCTGGGTTTATCCTTACACCCTCCAGTCCCCTGGCACCATCACCCCATCTAAGGAGGATTGGAAGATTGTGGCCAGAGCCTCCAGAACGCCCAGCCTTACTTCCCTCAGTAACCTAGAAAGTGGCATTAGTGGCGTTGGATAATCTGTGGGTTAGCAAAAAATGCAGCAGTCATTATGAAGTGCAGCTTCGTACCTACATACATACTTCCAAAAGTTTATGGGGTAGAAATTGGGCAGGCAGTTAAAACCGACTGGGTGACTTGCGGGTGGGCAACTGGTGGGGCATGCAGGTGAGGCCCAGGAGTTAAAATCTCCTGGGCCTCACACTATGAGGTCGGGGGGTGGGGGTGGGGGTAGGGCTCGACATGTCTTTCAGGTATAGCCTAATTACTGTTCCTGAAGAACGAGAATCTCAATCCAAATTCTTAAATTTTCACCAACTTACTTTTTAAAAAAAAACTTTTCTTCCAGGTTAGCTTTTTCATTCTTGCTTTCATTCTAATTTTGCTTTAAATTTACTCCCCATTTCTTTCTATCTCCCTTCTTTCATTGGCTTCGGCTAATAAACACAACCGGAATACAAGCACAACATGAATATCAATACTGAAAACCTTCTTGCTGGGAGGAAAGTTCAGTCCATACATTGTTTAGTATGGTTTCCCTGTGAACCAAGGTTTGTTATCATGTGGGAAAAACCCAGGATGTGTATATAGGTAAAAGAGCCACAATCCACATGCTAAGTGCATCTTTTCTCCTGTTGTTTTCAGTGTTGGTGTTGCCCTGCATTATGGACCTCATCACCAGTTAGCCACAAATACAAAGATATCCCCTCATGCTAAAATTTTGTGTGTCCTCTGCTGAGTTACCCAAGTTAGGGTAGGGTGATGGGGACCTGGAATCTTAAGATGAAATTGGCCATCAGTAATGGTGCATGATAATGTTGTAGCATATTTTAACCACATGACAAAGCCTTCAAACAAAAACAGCAGATTAAGAATGTTTGGTAAGCATTGATGAAAAGTGTCAAAAAATATAGCATTAGGTGTTTACATGTGATCCTTTGTACAATAACATGTCCATGCTAAAACATCTGCAACTCTTGGTCATTATTCCTTTCTGAAGATAGCAGAGATTTGCAATTTTTGGTCTACTTTTCTTTAATCACTCATTTATACCTTACTCTCCCTCAACTTATAAAACAACAGCCAGAGTAAATATTCATGCAGCTTAGAAGCCCGAGAACCACATTGCAAGGTATTCACCTACATGTACATCAAATATGCCAACCATCTGTTCTTTTTGACATGGACACAGTCAGTATTTGGAGCTCTGTTTGCACATGCCAAGAAATTAGCGGAATTGGAACCCCTCCCCATATCCCGCTCCTTCCACGTTCAGTAGCTCAAGCACTAGACAGGCCCTGCTCCTCCTCTTCAGGTGCTTGCAACACTAATGACCCCAATTGCCACACCTCTGTATACCGGAGGTGGAAAATCTCGTGAGAGCTTGCTCGATGGCCTTAGGGAGTCAGAGAGGAATTTCAGAGTTTTTCCTGAATTGGCCACTGGTAGTTTACTCTGGCTTTTTGTCTCTCTTAGGGGACAGCATAACAAGGGTTCAGTGTGTGAGATTGCACGGTCTACTGGGTGGGTGAGCTTGTAACCAGGCCATAATCAGACCCATTCATTTTAAAGTTGGTTTCCAACCTCCATCTTAAAATTGAGCTACTTTTGCTTTTAAAAGTACGTTTAGCTCAGTACTGCTGAGCTCAGCAATCCCTTCCTATTGATCATTTAGATGGATCTCTTGGCGACATTATCTACAAACATGAGATCAACTGTAGACCAACTCTACCACTGCCATCACCATTGACCTCAGGACTGTTGCTGCACTGTCCAACTGCCTGTCTGACATGAAGTGCTATGTGAACCTTCCTACAGATCAATTTTAGCAAAACTGCTCCACCTTGTTGAGCTCTCACCAGCACTTGGGCTTGGACCATCAATCTCTCTCTGGCATCCAACTCAGGTTAAACCCAATGGTGTCTCTGAGATTGATAGATTTTTGGACTCTAAGGGAATCAAGGGATACGGGGATCGGGCGGGAAAGTGGAGTTGAGGTCGAAGATCAGCCATGATCTTATTGAATGGCAGAGCAGGCTCGAGGGGCCGTATGGCCTTCTCCTGCTTCTATTTCTTATGCTCTGATGTGTATAACCTTTATCCCAGCAGTTTGATATGAAGATTCTCAACTATGCCTTGACTCATCCTATTTGGGAAATCCTCTCCAGCAATATGTTCTGCACCTGCCATCCCTCTGATCTGGATTACTCTGCATCCTTCATCTCTTCTACTGGCTCCAGATTACTATTTGTCCCTAACCCCTTCCCAGTTATGCTTTCTCAGTATCTCAGTATTTATCTCTCCACACCCATTATTTCTAATGATTTCTCTACTAATGATATCAATGATTGTTACCAACTGCTGATTTTGCCTCCAGTGATCGCCCACTTTGGACCCAAAGCCAAGGGAGGGAGTGATTTAGGAGTGGCGCGGAGCTGGCACCTGGTAGAGAGTGAGCTAAAGAGCATGGAGTGGCTGGTCATGGCAGGCAAGGGGCAAAATTGGCATCTGTTGATTTTGTATGGTGAGAGGAAAGGGATGGCGAGATGAAATAATTAAACTCTGGGATGGCAAAGTTTATGGGCAAAGTTAATTATGTGATAAAGTTTACTTTTAGCGGCATACAGTGGGTAGGTGAGGAACTGTTATGATAGCCAAAAAACAAGTTGAAATTTCTTTCCAACATTCTGATTGATCCATTATCAGCAACATTAGAGCTCACTGTAATTATCAAATTACACTGCAATAGGACACAAGGGACCTGAAATTCCTGGGACTAAAAAGGGCAGAAGGCCAATTCCCACCTGGAGGGGGGGAGGGGAGGGGCAGAATAGGGTCTGGAACCCAATTCTAACGGGATGGCGCTCCATTTAGATCGGCACTTTAAATGCCGGTCAGGGAAGCCGCAAGCAGAACTTCTGCCACCCAACCCCACCCCCCACCCACCCACACCAAGGAGACATGTCAAAGGGAATTCCTGGGGTACCCAGGGAATTTAGCTCTTTATGCCCTTGAAAGGCCTCAGCGGAACTGGCTGAGAGCTGGCAGGAGTCCCTTTGAGGCCTCTTACAGACCCTAAACCTTCACAAAGAAGGTAATTAATCCCAGAGGGGATCCGTTACCTTATAATGTGGCAGAATGACTCTGGTGGAAACTAAAGACAATTTTTGTTTTCCTCACCCCTTGGTGGGACCTCAGGCAAAGTGGCATGGTGTCCCTCCACCTTACAAGAGCAGATCAGGCCTGGCCAGGACATACGCACTAACTTTGCAGTTGCTGGTGGCCCAGCTTGGCTGTACAAATGATCCTATCCCCAGGATTTGAGGCAGGATCTCCACCATGGGGCTAGAGTGAGCAAGGATTCCATTCTGTTGCACTTACACCAGCAGAGAGGACCGCCAGAAATTTTGAGGCCAGAGTTTGTAATAGATAGATAGTTAGAGTGAGAAAGTGAACTACAGCTCCTGGTTGGGGTAAATTCATCTTAAATGTAAACCACACTCTGCCAAATGTGCACCCATTACTTTCACAAAAGTTTACAGAAGATTGTTTACATATGCAGATGAGAGCTGACCAGAGTTGCAACAAAACTTATATCAATTCAGAGTCATAAATTGTGAAAGAGCCTCTGGCCTGTTTAGACAAAAGCTGTAAATCTGCATTGAAATTAAGAGTGATTTTAAATGTATTAAGAGAATAAGAATTTTTGAAAAATGAATCTTAAGAAATTGGCAGCTGAGTCAACAAATTAGCATTGTAATCTATGATACAAAATGCTCATAAAAATCAGCAAACTGTGAAAACTACCACAGTCAATATTTAGATTGCTTATGAGGTTTAAGATGAAGAAAAATAAATAATTCTGAGAAGAAGAAACAGACAGACAGAGCAAGAAGAGGGAGAAACAGACAGACAGAGCAAGAAGAGGGAGAAACAGACAGACAGAGCAAGAAGAGGGAGAAACAGACAGACAGAGCAAGAAGAGGGAGACCCATCTCACTACTTAACGTGGACTACAAAATTCTGTCCAAGGTCATCGCCAATCGGGTCAAGTCAGCCCTGGAGGTGGTGATCCACCCCGATCAGACCTGCACCGTACCCGGCAGGAAGATCTCTGATAGCCTGGCGCTACTCAGGGATATGATTGCCTACGTACAGGACAGGGGGGTGAACACCTGCCTGATCAGCCTGGACCAGGAGAAGGCCTTTGACAGAATATCCCACACGTACATGATGGACGTGCTCTCCAAAATGGGGTTTGGGGAGGGAATCCGCAATTGGATCCAACTGCTCTACACAAACATCAGTAGCGCAGTTTCAATCAACGGGTGGGAATCAGAAAGCTTTCCGATCAAATCTGGAGTCAGGCAGGGCTGTCCTCTCTCCTCCGTCTTGTTCGTGTGTTGCATCGAACCCTTTGCCGAGTCCATCAGGAGGGATGCGGGCATAAGAGGGGTGACGATCCCAGGCAGCGGAGGCACTCAGGTCAAGGCCTCCCTGTACATGGATGACGTCGCCGTCTTTTGCTCGGATCAGCTGTCGGTCCGCAGATTGATGAGCATCTGCGACCGTTTCGAACTGGCCTCGGGGGCCAGGGTAAATCGTAGCAAGAGCGAGGCCATGTTCTTTGGGAACTGGACCGACCGATCCTTTGTCCCCTTCACCGTCAGGTCGGATTACCTGAAGGTGCTGGGGATCTGGTTCGGGGGGGCCGGGGCGTGCACCAAAAACTGGGAGGAGCGTATCTCCAAGGTTAAGCAGAAACTGGGACTGTGGCATCAACGATCCCTCTCGATCGTGGGCAAGAACCTGGTCATCAGGTGCGAGGTGCTCTCGGTGTTGCTGTACGTGGCGCAGGTCTGGCCCATACCTCGCTCCTGCGCCGCGACAGTCACCCGAGCCATCTTCCACTTTGTCTGGAGATCAAAAATGGACCGTGTCCGCAGGGTCACGATGTACAAATCTCCAGAGAAAGGGGGGAAAGGCGTGCCCAACGTGGCCCTCATCCTGATGGCCACCTTTGTGTGCGGCTGCATCAAGCTGTGCATAGACCCTCAGTACGCAAACACAAAGTGTCACTACGTGCTGAGGTTCTACCTGTCCCCGGTGTTGAGAAGGATGGGCCTGGCCACGCTGCCACGGAACGCTCCGTCCAGTTGGACCGTTCCGCCCCACCTGTCCTTCGTGGAAAGGTTTGTGCAGGAAAACACCTTTGACCACAAGGCGATCAGCAAGTGGTCCGCACGTAACGTCCTCGAGACCCTGCGGGAAAAGGAGATGGTGGATCCTGTCGGTTGGTTCTCCGAGCAGACTGTCAATGTCATTTGGCAGAACGCCTCATCGCCAGAGCTTTCAAACAAGCACCAAGACCTAGCTTGGCTGGTGGTGAGAAGGGCCCTTCCCATCAGATCCTTCATGCACTCCCGGACTCTCAGCACCACCGCGCGCTGTCCCAGAGGAGGCTGCGGTGGAGACGAGACCGTCACCCATCTCCTTATGGAATGTGCCTTTGCAAAGAAGGTCTGGAGAGAGATGCAGTGGTATCTGTCCAGGTTCGTCCCGAGCAGTTCCGTAACACAGGTTTCTGTGCTCTACGGGCTGTTCCCGGGGACGCACACTGAGACGGACATCGGCTGCTGCTGGAAGACCATCAACTCGGTGAAAGACGCCCTTTGGTCTGCCCGAAACTTGCTGGTCTTCCAGCACAAGGAGCTGTCCTCGACCGAGTGTTGCAGACTGGCACATTCCAAGGTCCAGGACTACGTGCTGAGGGATGCACTGAGGATGGGTGCGGCCGCCGCAAAGGCCCTGTGGGGAAAGGCAACCGTTTAGAGCCTTCCCGCCATTGTAAACCGAGGGGCTGCAATCAGGGAAAAACCCCCTCGGGCAGAATGTAAAATTCAAATTGCTGTAATGTACCTGTAATGAATCTGAAATGAATCTGTAAGCAATAATCTGTGTTGAGTATGATGCAATGAGACACCCTAGAGTGTCATGAACTGTAATTATGTCCAATGTGTTCATTGAACTGTACTTGACGTAACCTGCAAATTGTATAATCTGTATTGTGTACATTTGGAAAGCGATATGACAACTGTATTGTATGTACTGCTGCAAATTTTATGAATAAAGTATATTTTTTGAAAAAAAAAGAAGAGGGAGAAACAGACAGACAGAGCAAGAAGAGGGAGAAATAGACAGACAGAGCAAGAAGAGGGAGAAACAGACAGACAGAGCAAGGAGTGAGACCGAACTGCACAGCAAACAGCTGAAAACAACTTCACGTCAGAAGCCAGACAATTAATTCAAGAAGAGGCAACATTTCATCATATTCTTTCTTACAAGGTGACCTCGATGAATAGAAGAAAATGTTAATCTCACCTGCTACTATTTGCAACCAACTGGAGCAGAGCTGTTCCGCCATTTAGCTCAGTAGATTCACCCTTCAGATCCCAGTCTTTCATTAAATACTCTCACAAACCAAAGACTCCAACATGCTGCAGACACACAGACTCAGGAAACAAACAATACCAATAAAGAATGTAAAAAAAAGGTGAAGGGGCTCCTAGTGATAATACGGCTATAAATGTAGTGACAGAAAGCTGCAGAGAACATAGATTACTGTGAGCATTTGCTCAGTCACGGCCTCTTAGAAGGTGACTCCTCTTTTCCCTATTGAGTGATCCGGCTTCAGGAAATGAAGGAAATAAAAGGTTTGTAGTCTCCTGGGATAAGATGCAAATAAACGGGACTTGTGTGACGGGTGATCCCATTGATTTATGCAATTTAAATATATTAGAGTCAGAAGACCGTAGAAAGCTTCAGGTTACATCCCATCTGAACAAGATAGAATTTAATCATAGACCAAAATCAGAAATCACAGAAAGATCACATAAATGTGAAGTCAATTCATTTTATTGCTGCCGATAGTATCATTCTGACACTGATGAGAATTTGCAGTATTAAAGTCCTTTTTATACCTGCCTGACTAACTGAAGTACTTAACACTGTGCCATTTAATTAAAGTCCATTAGAAGGTTCTATGCAAAAGCCACAAAAGGAGCAACTACAATATATGTAACGCTGCAGGCCAATGGGTTCACATAGTAAAACCCCCGAGGCTTTCATATTGCATTTGATATTGCCTTGTAATTTCCTTTACTGCTAATATACTGTACCAGGCCTTATGGACAAGGGAAGCAGCTGCTCTTTGATATAGCCACCATGTGTTGTGATGTCTCCCATGATGTGGAAAACAGATGGTGTTGGATGATCTGAAAACCTAGCTGCTGATAATTGCACCTGAAGATGTAATAAAGTGAAATTCTAGCTCAAGCAGTGTTCCTCAAAGTCTTTATGGATGAACCCCCACTTTCTACCCTGTTAAAAAGTGTCGTTGGGTACTGAAAACTCAAATGCTCTCTCAGGATCCAACCAAGCTGTGAACCCTGTGTCACACAACACACTAGAAAAGAACAGTTGATCCAAATTACACGCAAATTTACTGTCTTCAGAAATCTCTCCTGATTAATGCCAATCAAAATGTTAGCTTTAATAATGAAATTATATTGGATTTAATTTCAGTATGTATTGAAAGTTGAAATGCAAACTTTCATGAAAGTCAAAGCTCCCTGATCATTAAAATAAAAATAGTATGATATTAAAATGTTGAAATCAACTCACATTTTACAGACTAGATCACCAAATAAAGCAAAAGGACCTGGAGGCTTCATTTTCCCTTGCGGCAGTGGGGAGGGGGTGGGTTGCGGCCAGAGGCAGCAGCAGGCCGATACGCTCTAGAACATTTGTGATCAATGGCCAGGTTGAAGTCATCATCCAACCAAAGGTATAAAAGTAGGAGCAATTGCCAGAATGCCAAGTTGGGAAATGTGGGAGGCCATTGCTGGGGATGGAGGAAACTGAGACCCAAGAGCTACAGGCACATTAATGTAGGATAGAAGACAGCAAGGCCCAGGAGTTATAGAGGCAATAGGTTCGATAAAGAAAAGCAAGTTCAATGACCCCAGAGGTAACTGTTGGTGTGTGGATAGGAAGAAAGGAAGGCACCATTAGAGAGAAAATGGGAGACATGGAGAAAAGACAAACCCAAGTTTAGATGTGAAGAGAGAATATTGGGCCCAATCTTCCTGGAAAAATTACGTTGAATCGGCCAACAAGTTCAGGGGATTAAGAGAGACGCCGTGAGTTGCAAATATCCAGAACTTGCTGGTCGATTTACGCTGCTGTTTCACACAAACGGCATCTCACCCTTAGCCTCCCCATTATTTTTAAGAACTTGCTGGATTTGCACATTAATTGCCCATTAAACTCGCCGCAGAAAGTTAAGGCTCATAATTAATAGCGTAAGCACCCATTTAATAATGCGATGCAGTACCAATCTTTCCAGCCCAGAAAGGGAACAATTTAAACTGTTGAGTCTCATTCCTGCATGTAGTAAATTGTTGCTAAAGATTCACCCTCCTTCTCAATCATTCCTCTGTTTCTCAATCCTTAAATCTCATTAAGGAGATACACTGTTGGTCCCGTCGTTCACCAAGATCCCAAATGCCCTCACCACGAGATGCCCTGCTCCAGCAAGACTTGGCCCAACATATCTCACATGACTGAAAATGCATTATGTTTTCTTTACACTTCCAACTTTGGTTCGTGTGGAGCATAAACGCCGGCATAGCCCAGTTGGGCCGAATGGCCTATTTCTGTACTGTAGACTCGATGTAACTCAATGTAACATTAGATTCTGTGACTTCCTTGTTGTTTTGGGGCCAAAAAGTACCCGAACCACACAGACTTGGAAGGCTCTGGGTTCAATCCCTAGTCTCTGCAGTGGGGAGTGGTATGGTCCGACCTCAACATCCTTGGGTTAAAAGAAGAGAAAAGCAGCTATGGTTCCCATTACTAATCACTATCCTACTGGAAGAGCACATGAAAGATTTTAAACATGAGGAGGAGAATTTTAAATTGGAGGCATTGAGGGATCAATGGAGATCAGGAAGGAAAGGAGTGATGGGTGAGCAGGAATATTGCCAGTCTCCGCCCCTGCCTCAGCTGCTGAAATCTTCGTCCATGCCTTTGTTACCTCTAGTCTCAACTATTCCAATGCTCTTCTGGCTGGCCTGCCATCTTCCACCCTCCATAAACTTGAGCTCATCCAAAACTCTGCTGCCTGTTTCCTAACTCGCATCAAATCCTGTTCTCCTATCACCCCTGTGCTCGCTGACCTATATTGGTTCCCGGTCTGGGAACACCACGATTTTAAAATTCTCATCCTTGTTTTCAAATCCCTCCATGGCCTCAAACCTCCTTATCTGTTACCTCCTCCAGCCCTACAACCCTCCAAGATCTCTGCGCTCCTCCAATTCTTGCCTTTTGCGCATCCTCGATTTTAAATCGCTCCACCATTGGCGGCCGTGCCTTCCGCTGCCCTGGCCCTAAGCTTTGGAATTCCCTCCCCAAACCTCTCTACGTCTCTCTCCTCCTTTAAGACACTCCTTAAAACCTACCTCTTTGACCAAGATTTTGGTCACCTGTCCTAATATGCTCAAGTCTAATGAAGATGGGGCAGATGGGGGAAAGTGTAAGCAGATGGGAGGTTTCTGGAAGAAGCAACGTGTCACCACCAGCGCCAAGTTCCCGTCAATGTTATCGATCCCAATATGGTCATGGATGGCAAAGGCCTTATTCACAAGTGAAAAGACATTCTGGGGAGAATTTAGGTTACATAGGTATAGCAGAGATTAGGAAAGACATGTCCTGGTCATAAACAGAGGTCAGGGAGGACACAATGTGCCAGGAGACAGTCTGCACTTTTTCCTCTCTGTGAGGAAATTCCTGGCCTCCTGCTTGGCATTTCTCTACAGTCACACAGTCAAGGTTGGAACGTGGGGACAAACTCACAGCCCACTTCATTGGCCATGTTGCAGGACAACCTGTTCAAACCTCAGTATTGAACTGAGCAGTCAAGAGTTCTGTGCATCTTAAATTATTGTCTCCCTTCTTTATCCCCCCACACTTTTTCACTGGCAATTGTTAAGTAAGAGATCACAGCATAGTCACTCCCCAAGCAACTTAACTATTTATCCTCTCCAGTCATACTTTGAATGTATGCATTTGGTCACAGGAGGGCACTGCAGAACACCATTCAAATGCTACAAAAGCAGCTGCTTATATACTGGGCCACATTTACAGAGCTGCAAAGACATTAATCGGGGAAAACAGTGAGATTTAATGGCAATTTCCTGCAGTAAAGGTACATGTGGGACTTAATAGGCTTTTGGCACATGCATTTTATGGAGCTGAGAAATTGCCATTGAATTTTATACTCAATAGTGATAGTGATAGACTTCAAGAGAATATAGACAGGCTGGTGGCATGGGCGGACACGTGGCAGATGAAATTTAACGCAGGAAAATGCGAAGTGATGCATTTTGGTAGGAAGAACGAGGAGAGGCAATATAAACTAAAGGGTACAATTCTAAAAGAGGTACAGGAATAGATAGATCTGGGGGTTTATGTGCACAAATCATTGAAGGTGGCAGGGCAGGTTGAGAAAACGGTTAAAAAAGCAGTCGTGATCCTGGGCTTTATAAATAGAGGCATAGAGTACAAAAGTATGGAAGTCATGATGAACCTTTATAAAACATTGGTTCGGCCATAACTGGAGCATTGTGTCCAGTCCTGGGCACCGCACTTTAGGAAAGATATGAAGGCCTTAGAGAGGGTGCAGAAGAGATTTACTAGAATGATTCCAGGGATGAGGGACTTTAGTTACATGGATAGACTGGAGAAGCTGGAGTTGTTCACCTTGGAACAGAGAAGGTTGCGAGGGGATTTGATAGAAGTATTCAAAATCACGAAGGGTCTAGACAGAGTAGATAGAGAGAAATTGCTCCCATTGGCGGAAGGGTCAAGAACCAGAGGGCATAGATTTAAGGTGATTGGCAAAAGAACCAAAGGTGACATGAGGAAAAACTTTTTTTACACAGCGAGTGGTTAGGATCTAGAATACACTGCCTGAGGGGGTGGTGGAGGCAGATTCAATCATGGCCTTCAAAAGGGAACTGGATAAGTACTTGAAATGAAAAAATTTGCAGAGCTACAGGGAAAGGGCGGGGGAGTGGGACTAGCTGGATTGCTCTTGCATAGAGCTGGTGCGGACTCGATGGGCCGAATGGCCTCCTTCCGTGCTGTAACCTTTCTATGATTCTAAGTCCTAGGTCTACTAAGGGGACTTGTATAGTCACATGGTGAATAAATATGAGGTTGGAAATAGGAGACAAGAGTAATGTGACATTTGCCTTATGCATGCCACAGTGATGTATTATTGCTGGTGCATACTGCCTGACCCTCTCTTGGCAATCTGTGCGGTTAACACAACTGCACAACCCCCACATCGTGATCAGACTTATCATGTAGATCTCACATTCTCTTGCTTGCATTTTTTGTTGTCCACCTCTTGTTCTATAAAGCATCATCAAGCCCCATAAGATCTTAAGAACTAGGAGCAGGAGTAGGCCATACGGCCCCTCGTGACTGATCCACCATTCAGTAAGATCATGGCTGATCTTCAACCTCAACTCCACATTCCCTCCAGATTCCCATATCCCTTGATTCCCTTAGAGTCCAAAAATCTATCGATCTCAGCCTTGAATATACTCAATGACTCAGTATCCACAGCCCTCTGGGGTAGAGAATTCCAAAGATTCACAACCCTGAGTGAAGAAATTCCTCCTCATCTCAGTACTAAATGGCCGACCCCTTATCCTGAGACTATGCCCCCGAGATCTAGACTCTCCAGCCAGGAGAAACATCCTCTCAGCATCAAGAGTACTGTTTGCAGTTCTGGCCATCTTATTATAGGAAGGATGTTACTGTTCCTGAGGGTACAGAAGGGGAACAACAAAGATGGTTTCAGATATCAAAAGAGGTTTTGAAAAAAAGGTTAATGAAGTTCTTGGGGGGAAAAAAAGAGACTTTGAGATGATGTAACTGAAGTTTAAGATTATTAAAAAAGTTAATCCAGACAAATTGTTTATTGTGGAAAGGATTCAAGTACTAGAGGAGACAAGTAAAGTTGGGACTAAACATACATGCCAACCTATAAAATTCAAAAGCTGACAAATAGCTTCAAAAATAACCTGACAGCCTTCAAAAAAGCTGGCAACTCAAAAAACATACATTGGAAAAGCCCCATCGAGCCCTTTCTGTTTTATTACATTGCAATTCAGTTTTACCTTCCATGGAAACTGAAACCCAATGGTCTCACGTAAGACATGTAAAAAGAATCTTACAATGAGAGTGCAGTAGGACAGGAACTTGTCATGACTTAAGCAATAAGTCACCCAAAATTCTACCAGTCATATTAATAGTGGGGGGGTGGGGGGGGAGCGGGTGGGGGTGGAAAGAGGGAGGGAAACTAAAGTACATACATACAACTAAAGTACGTACATACACGTATCTGCCATCTTCTTGCCCACTCACTTAACCTGCCTATATCCCTTTGCAGACTCTTTGGGCTCGATATTAGGAGGGAGGCGGGTTGCCAGCGGGGGGTCGACTGGGCACGTGGGTAATCCGCCCAGTGAAATCAGTGGGTTTGGCACGCGATCGCAAGTAAATTGAAGCCACTTACCTTGGCTTCCAGGTTTCGCGCTGGAAAACTGCACAGCAGGCGGTCTGTGCACTCGCATCATAGGCTGTCAGCTGGAGGAGCCCTATTTAAAGGGGCAGTCCTCCACTGACTGATGCTGCAGAAAGAAACCAAAATTACAGCACTGAGCAACCCAGGGGGAAGGCTGCTCCCAGGTTTAATGATGTCTCACTCCAGGTCCTACTAGAGGGGGAGGACAGAGATCTTCCCCCCGGCGGGCGGGAGGAAGTTGCCTGCCTCTGCCACCATGAAGGCCTGGCTCGAGGTGGCAGACGAGGTCACCTGCACCACCAACATATCACGCACCTGCATACAGTGCAGGAGGCACTTCAATCATCTAAGTAGGTCAGCCCAAGTGAGTACACTTACTCATTCCCCTACACTCCGTCTGCCACATCACCGCCCCCATCCCACATCTCCTTCTGCACTGCCAACATTACTCTATCACATCACTCCTCACACCCACTCAAAGCTCATCCTCATCTTACCTGCACTTACTCACCTCGCCAGTACTCATCCCACCACCACCACTCAACCCAATCCTCATACAATCTCATGGCTCTATCACATACTCACCCTCTCATGCATCTCTTTCACGATCAGCCTCACCCCACCTGCCACTACCTGTGCTGCAGCCACAGGGCATGCATCACTTATGTGCAGTAGGAAGTGTAAGGCAAATGTGTCGTGAGCATGAAGGGGATGCACAAGGGTGTTTGAGGGTTTCTCATGGTTTTTACTTGTACTTGATTTCTGATCAACTCACATTACATATTATATTGTCACCACTACTGCCACGTCTTGGCCAATCTTGACTGGCTTGTGCAATAATGCCCTTTCATGAGGTTCTCCATGAACACCCTTGATGCCACCCATAGGGTCACCCTACAGTGGGTGTATGTGTAGTTGCATGATTACTTTGTGCAGGTGCCTGTTGCGCAGCACTGTGTTGAGTAGCTCCACACGGCGGAGGTGGACGGCATGCCTGGCGAGGCTGGTGATCTTGTTCGTCCTCCAATGGAGTGATGAATGCAGAAATGGACCCCGCCCCCATCCTGAAGGTGTGAGTGTGAGGGGGTCCGCAAAGTAGGTAAATGTGTTTGGACAGCAGAGTTTAGGGTATGATGTAATAATTTGGAGTGTGGAGACAACGGTGTGTCAGGCAAAACTTTGTCTGAGGTAACAAAGTGCCCGGCTGCAATGAATTAGGGTTTACCCTGCACCTGTTATATGAACGTTAGCAGCTTCCACTGGCTGCTGGGTGCCACACGTCTGTTTAAACAGGGAGTGTTTCCCCCAGCATGGAAAACACGCTCTGGGTAGTCCAAAATCCGAATTCTCCTACAATCTCCAACTAATGAGATCTGTAAATGACCTCAAGTACCCAGATAATGATCTTAAGTGGGATCCCGCTGGCTTTGATTGCCGGTGGGAGTCCCGCATGCGGGGGCTGCGCGCGCACCGATTCGCGTCATTGGGGAACCTGAAAGTTGGCGTGTTGGAGCTGGGCTCCGGGAATCCCCAATTTTAGGACCCCCCGCCACGAACGCACCCACTCGGCCATCCGAAAATTGACTCCTTTGTGTCCTCACAGTTTATTTTCCCACCTAGCTTTGTATCATCAGCAAACTTGGATACATTACACTCGGTCTCTTCATCTAAGTCATTAATATAGATTGTAAATAGCCGAGACCCAAGCATTGATCCTTGCAGCACCCCAGTAGTTACAACCTGCCAACCTGGAAAAGACCCGTTTATTCCTACTCCCTGTTTTCTGTCCATTAACCAATCCTCTATCCATGCTAATATATTACCCCCAACCCCATGAGCCCTTATCTTGTGTAACAATCTTTTGTGTGGCACCTTATCGAATGACTTTTGAAAATCCAAATATACTACGTCCACTAGTTCCCCTTTATCTACCCTGCTAGTTACATCCTCAAAAAACTCTAATGAATTTGTCAACCACCATTACCCTTTCATAAAACCATGTTGCCTCTTTCTAATCATATTATGATTTTCTGAGTGTCCTGCTACAAAGTCCTGAAAAATAGATTCCAGCATTTTCCCGACTATTGATGTCAGGCTAACTGGCCTGTAGCTCCCTGTTTTCTCTCCGCCTCCTTTCTTGAATAGTGTGGTTACATTTGCTACCTTCCAATCTGCTGAGACTGTTCCAGAATCTAGGGAATTTTGGAAGATCACAATCAATGAATCCACTATCTCTGCAGCCACCTCTTAAAACCCTAGGATGCAGACCGTCAGGTCCAGGGGATTTATCGGCTTTTAGTCCCATTAATTTCTCCAGTATTTTTTCTTTACTGATCTTAATTACTTTAAGTTCCTCAATCTCATTAGACCCTTGGTTCCCCACTATTTCCGGTATGTTTTTTGTGTCTTCTACTGTAAAGGCAGATACAAAATATTTGTTTAATATCTCTGCCATTTCCTTATTCCCCATTATAATTTCTCTAGTCTCAGCCTCTAAGGGACCCGTGTTTACTTTTGCTAATCTCTTCCTTTTTACATATTTGTTAAAGCTCTTACAATCTGATTTTATATTTCTTGCTAGTTTACTTTCATATTCAATTTTCTCCCTTTTTATCAGTTTTTTGGTCATCCTTTGCTGATTTCTAAAACTCTCCCAATCCTCAGGCTTACTACTTTTTTAGGCAACATTCTAAGTCTCTTCTTTTAATCTAATACTATCTTTAACTTCTTTAGTTAGTCACGGATGGATCACCTTTCCCGTGGAGTTTTTATTCCTCAACGGAATGTATATGTGTTGAGAATTATGAATTATTTCTTTAAATGTTCGCCATTGCTTATCTACCATCATATCTTTTAATCTAATTTCCCAATCAACCTTAGCCAACTCGCCCCTCATACTTATGTAATTGGCTTTATTTAAGTTTAAGACTAGTTTCGGACTTAAGTATCTTGAACTCAATGTGAAATTCATCATATTATGATCACTTTTCCTCAGAGGATCCCTTACTATGAGATTACTAATTAACCCTGTCTCATTACACAAAACAAGATCTAAAATAGCCTGTTCCCTGGTTGGTTCCACGATGTATCGTTCTAGGAAACTGTCTCGAATGCATTCCATGAACTCGTCCTTCAAACTACTTTTGCCAATTTGATTTGCCCAGTCTATATGGAGATTAACGTCCCCCACGATTATTGCATTACTTTTGTTACAAGCTCCTCTTATTTCATGATTAATACTCTGTCCAACAATATAACTACTGTTAGGGGGCCTATAAACTACTCCCACCAGTATTTTCTGCCCCTTGTTATTTCTTGTCGCCACCCATACTGATTCTACATCCTGATTTTCTGAGCCAAGATCCCTTCTCACTACTGTATTTATCTCATCCTTTATTATCAGGGCTACTCCCTCTCCTTTTCCATTTAGTGTGATTTTTCGAATAGTCAAGTGCCCTGGAATATTTAGTTCCCATCCTTAGACACCCTGCACCCACAACACAGTAATGACGACTAGATCAAACCCATTTATCTCTATTTGTGACATTAATTTGTCTATCTTGTTACGATTGCTTCGTGCATTCAGATAAAGTCCCTTTAATTTTAACTTATTACTATTTTTCCCCTGATTTGACCTTATTCACTGATGCACTATTACTGTTAAACTTTCTGTCCCTTCCTGACACATTCTGCTTATCTTTACCCAAATCGTTACACTTCTCTATTTTTGACTTTTCTCTTTAGATTTATAAATTTACCCTCCCCCCCCCTTTTTAGTTTAAAGCCCTATCTACTGCCCTAGTTATTTTATTCGCCAGGACGCTGGTCCCAGCCCGGTTTAAGTGGAGCCCGTCCCAATGGAACAGCTCCCCCTTTCCCCAGTACTGGTGCCAGTGCCCCATGAATCGAAACCCCTGCCTCCCAAACCACTCTTTGAGCCACGCATTTAACTCTCTGATCTGTTTGTACCGATGCCAATTTGCACATGGCTCAGGTAGGAATCCAGGAGACTATCACCTTTGAGGTTCTAATTATTAATTTGGACCCTAGCTCTTCAAACTCCCTCAGCAGAACCCCATTCCTAGTTCTACCTACGCGTTGGTTCCTACGTGGATCACAACAACTGGATCCTCCCATCTTGCTCCAAATTCTTCTCCAGCCACGAGGAGATATCCTTAACCCTGGTACTGGGCAGGCAACACAGCCTTCGGGACTCCCTGTTGCAGCTGCAGAGAACAGTATCTATCTCCCTGACTATACTATCCCCTACCACTACCGCATTCCATTTTACTCCCCCCCACTCTTGAATGGCCTCCTGTACCACGGTGCCATGGTCAGTTTGCCCATCCTCCCTGCAGTCTTTGATCTCATCCATACAGATAGCAAGTACCTCGTACCTATTGGACAAGGTCAAAGGCTGAGGCTCCTCCCATCACTGCATCTGGGGTCCCCACACCTGCCTGACTCACAGTCACACCCTCCTGTCCCTGACCACTGACCAAATCTAAACTACTACCTAACCTAAGGGGTGTGACTGCCTCCTGGATCAAAGTGTCCAGATAACTCTCCCCCTCCCGGATGCATTGCAATGTCTGCAGCTCGGACTCCAGCTCAACAACCTCTGTCCAAAGTTCCTCGAGCTGCAGACACTTACTGCAGATCTGGTTGCTCAGGATCTCCCTACTCTCCATCAACTCCCACATGCTGCAGTTACGACACACCAGCTGCCCTGCCATCTCTATCTAACCTGGTTTTAAAAACTTTAACCAATTAAATATATATTCACTCGATATTTTTAGTTTTTAAATAACTAATTAGTTTATCTAGTTTAATGTATTAATATAATAAAGTAATAGCAAGTTATAGTTTCCCAGCTCTTAGTTTAAACGACTGCCTTAGCTTAGAGAGCAAAAAGACGGTATCACTCCCCACCAATCACCTACCTCCTGTCCTGTGACATCACTCCTTGATTATTTTTTTGTTTTTCATTTCACCGTGTTACCGCCCGCCATTTTTATAGGGAGCGGTCCCTGGGCCTCCCGCTCAGGCCCACTCTCTCGTGTTACCGCCCGCCATTTTTATAGGGAGCGGTCCCCGGGCCTCCTGCTCAGGCCCGCTCTCTCGTGTTACCGCCCGCCATTTTTATAGGGAGCGGTCCCCGGGCCTCCCGCTCAGGCCCGCTCTCTCGTGTTACCGCCCGCCATTTTTATAGGGAGCGGTCCCCGGGCCTCCCGCTCAGGCACGCTCTCTAGTGTTACCGCCCGCCATTTTTACAGGGAGCGGTCCCCGGGCCTCCCGCTCAGGCCCGCTCTCTCGTGTTACCGCCCACCATTTTTATAGGGAGCGGTCCCCGCCCGCTCAGGCCCACTCTCTCGTGTTACCCCCCGCCATTTTTATAGGGAGCGGTCCCCGGGCCTCCCGCTCAGGCCCGCTCTCTCGTGTTACCCCCCGCCATTTTTATAGGGAGCGGTCCCCGGGCCTCCCGCTCAGGCCCGCTCTCCCGCCATTTTTATAGGGAGTGGTCCCCGGACCTCCTGCTCAGGCCCGCTCTCTCGTGTTACTGCCCGCCATTTTTATAGGGAGCGGTCCCTGCGCCTCCCGCTCAGGCCCGCTCTCTCGTGTTACCTCCCGCCATTTTTATAGGGAGCGGTCCCCGGGCCTCCCGCTCAGGCCCGCTCTCTCGTGTTACCGCCCGCCATTTTTATAGGGAGCGGTCCCCGGGCCTCCTGCTCAGGCCCACTCTCTTGTGTTACCGCCCGCCATTTTTATAGGGAGCGGTCCCCGGGCCTCCCGCTCAGGCCCGCTCTCTCGTGTTACCTCCCGCCATTTTTATAGGGAGCGGTCCCCGGGCCTCCCGCTCAGGCCCGCTCTCTCGTGTTACCTCCCGCCATTTTTATAGGGAGCGGTCCCCGGGCCTCCTGCTCAGGCCCGCTCTCTCGTGTTACCGCCCGCCATTTTTATAGGGAGCGGTCCCCGGGCCTCCCGCTCAGGCCCGCTCTCTCGTGTTACCGCCCGCCATTTTTATAGGGAGCGGTCCCCGGGCCTCCTGCTCAGGCCCGCTCTCTCGTGTTACCGCCCGCCATTTTTATAGGGAGCGGTCCCCGGGCCTCCCGCTCAGGCCCGCTCTCTCGTGTTACCGCCCGCCATTTTTATAGGGAGTGGCCCCCGGGCCTCCTGCTCAGGTCCGCTCTCCTGTATTACTGCTGGTAAACTGGCAAAGATCTGCTGGAGGGCTGCCAGCTGCTCGAGAGGATGGGAAACCGTCATGTTTTTTTTTATTCGTTCACGGGATGTGGGCGTCGCTGGCAAGGCCGGCATTTATTGCCCATCCCTAATTGCCCTCGAGAAGGTGGTGGTGAGCCGCCTTCTTGAACCGCTGCAGTCCGTGTGGTGACGGTTCTCCCACAGTGCTGTTAGGAAGGGAGTTCCAGGATTTTGACCCAGCGACAATGAAGGAACGGCGATATATTTCCAAGTCGGGATGGTGTGTGACTTGGAGGGGAACGTGCAGGTGGTGTTGTTCCCATGCGCCTGCTGCCCTTGTCCTTCTAGGTGGTAGAGGTCGCGGGTTTGGGAGGTGCTGTCGAAGAAGCCTTGGCGAGTTGCTGCAGTGCATCCTGTGGATGGTGCACACTGCAGCCACAGTGCGCCGGTGGTGAAGGGAGTGAATGTTTAGGGTGGTGGATGGGGTGCCAATCAAGCGGGCTGCTTTATCTTGGATGGTGTCGAGCTTCTTGAGTGTTGTTGGAGCTGCACTCATCCAGGCAAGTGGAGAGTATTCCATCAAACTCCTGACTTGTGCCTTGTAGATGGTGGAAAGGCTTTGGGGAGTCAGGAGGCGAGTCACTCGCCGCAGAATACCCAGCCTCTGACCTGCTCTCGTAGCCACAGTATTTATATGGCTGGTCCAGTTAAGTTTCTGGTCAATGGTGACCCCCAGGATGTTGATGGTGGGGGATTCGGCGATGGTAATGCCGTTGAATGTCAAGGGGAGGTGGTTAGACTCTCTCTTGTTGGAGATGGTCATTGCCTGGCACTTATCTGGCGCGAATGTTACTTGCCACTTATCAGCCCAATCCTGGATGTTGTCCAGGTCTTGCTGCATGCGGGCTCGGACTGCTTCATTATCTGAGGGGTTGCGAATGGAACTGAACACTGTGTAGTCATCAGCGAACATCCCCATTTCTGACCTTATGATGGAGGGAAGGTCATTGATGAAGCAGCTGAAGATGGTTGGGCCTAGGACACTGCCCTGAGGAACTCCTGCAGCAATGCCCTGGGGCTGAGATGCTTGGCCTCCAACAACCACTACCATCTTCCTTTGTGCTAGGTATGACTCCAGCCACTGGAGAATTTTCCCCCTGATTCCCATTGACTTCAATTTTACTAGGGCTCCTTGGTGCCACACTCGGTCAAATGCTGCCTTGATGTCAAGGGCAGTCACTCTCGCCTCACCTCTGGAATTCAGCTCTTTTGTCCATGTTTGGACCAAGGCTGTAATGAGGTCTGGAGTCTGCTTCTGAGGGCTTCAAGCCGAGTTTGTTCTTGTGCTGAGGAGGCAAATCACTGGAGAGTCAGCTAAACTAGAACGTAATTTGAGAAGCCACTGCTTGGGCAGGGGCCCAAAAAGCAAGTTGTCTACACCGAACACTGATGGTTGGCAGCTGCGAGTAAAAAGAGAAGTGAAGTAAACTTTTCACTCAACAGGGAACAGAGTTGTGGAGGGCGTTTAAGTGGACAGTATACATGGGTTCAAGGGGCAATTAAAAGCATTTTTAAAGAATAGGGATTTAAGAATATGGCGAAGGGCTGGGTAGAGGGGACTGATCGATGAGAAAAGGACTGCTCGCATAAAGATCTTTCCCTGATCCTAATTTTTTTTAATATGCTCATGTTCTAACCTCCTTCGGGAAAATTGTGCGGAAGCGCTCAAGAGCCCTCAAAAGGTCAAACAAAGCTACAGAATATTCTTTCATTCCCACATTTCCACTATTCTATCATGACCTACTACTCTCTGGCTTAGTGTTGTGTTTTTGCACATGTGGGTAGGTCCAGCCAGATTGTCCCAGCAGGCTTGCTTCTGTATTATAGAAAATAACAGGGGCACTGGATGAGGCAGAGGTTTAGCTACAAGCCTTGCACATCTAGAACTTGCATTCAAATCCAGCCCAGACCCATAAAGGTAAAATGAGTTTGGTCAATCTGAACCCAGTTCCCTAAGGGCATGGACTCAAAATCTGCAGGATGGCTAGTGTGAGAAATGGACAATCTATTAAATCTATTATCGGGGTCCATCTGAGATTGGTGCGGAGGCACATTATTGAGAAATAGAAGGAGTTTCCTTCAATTTGATCAGCAAGAATTCACAAAGATTTTTAGAACAGTTTCTGGTGGACAACTGGTTTACCCATTTGTCACCAGATCTGGCTGGACCACATAAAGCACTATCAGGTCCTGCTCTCCTCTGCCAAAACTGCTCACTATTCCAGGATCACCCTGGAATGCAAAGATAACCCCTGGCTTCTCTTCTCCACTACAAACCGTCTTCATAAACCCCTCTCCCCTGCCCCCTCCACCCTTACCTCCAACAATAAATGCAAGGAGCTCATGGACTTCTTTGTCACTAAGATTGAGACCATCCGTTCAGCTGCCTCTGCCACTTCCCTCCCTTCTCCCAGCCCACCAAGCCAAACTTCCCCTACGGTTCCCCCTGCCCTAGCCCTGAACTCACATCTTTCTCTAGTTTCTCTCCTATCTCCCCTCATGCTCTCTCCGAGCTCATCTTGTCCATGAGACCCACCTTCTGCTCCCTCAGTCCTATACCCACCAAACTGCTGACCACTCAACTTCCCTTCCTGGCCCCCAGGTTAGCTGATATTGTTAACGGTTCCCTCTCCTCAGGTGCTGTTCTCCCTCAAATCTGCTGTCATCATCCCCCTCCTCAAAAAAAACTCCCTTGACCTTTCTGTCCTTGTAAACCATCGCCTCATCTCTAGCCTCCCTTTCCTCATCAAAGTCTTTGAACGTGTTGTAGGGAATTCCTTATTTCCGGTGATTCTTGGACCCTGGACAAATAGTCAAGCAAAGAAAGTCACCCTCACTCACGGTAGTTTCATTAACATCATTAAATAATTACTTTTGATTATCATTCATACAAACATTCATGAAGCAAAATCAAACCATACATATATGACTTTCCTCTATAAAATCCCGCTATACATTTAATAATTTGCAATGTTATTATGTAATGATTTAACAATCATACACACATCAGGCAAATCATTAATACATATACAACCTTTGGTACATATACAACTGGTACTCAGTAAATTAGTGGGACTCAAGGCGGATAAATCCCCAGGACCTCATGGCTTACATCCTAGGGTCTTGAGGGAAGTGGCAGTAGGGATTGTGGATGATTTGGTAATAATTTTCCAAAATTCTCTGGACTCGGCAAAGGTCCCGGCAGATTGGAAAACTGCGAATGTAACACCCTTCTTTAAAAAGGGTAGGAGGCTGAAGGCTGGAAATGATAGACCAGTTAGCCTAACATCTGTGGTGGGTAAAATTTTGCAGTCTATTATTAAGGAGACAGTAGCGGAACATTTGGATAAACATAATTTAATAGGACAAAGTCAGCATGGCTTTACGAAGGGGAAGTCATGTCTGACAAATTTGCTTGAGTTCTTTGAGGACATAACGTACAGGGTGGATAAAGGGGAACCAGTGGACGTAGTGTATTTAGACTTCCAGAAGGCATTCGACAAGGTGCCACATAAAAGATTATTGCTCAAGATAAAGAATCACTGGATTGGGGGTAATATTCTGGCATGGGTGGAGGATTGGTTATCCAACAGGAAGCAGAGAGTTGGGATAAATGGTTCATTTTCGGACTGGCAACCAGTAACCAGTGGTGTTCCACAGGGGTCGGTGCTGGGTCCCCAACTCTTTACAATCTATATTAACAATTTGGAGGAGGGGACCGAGTGTAACATATCAAAGTTTGCAGATGATACAAAGATGGGAGGGCAAGTAGAGAGTGAGGAGGACATAAAAAACCTACAGGGGGATATAGACAGGCTGGGTGAGTGGGCGGAGATTTGGCAGATGCAATACAATATTAGAAAATGTGAGGTTATGCACTTTGGCAGGAAAAAAATCAGAGAGCAAGTTATTATCTTAATGGCGAGAAACTGGAAAGTACTGCAGTACAAAGGGATCTGGGGGTCCTAGTGCAAGAAAATCAAAAAGTTAGTTTGCAGGTGCAGCAGGTGATCAAGAAGGCCAACAGAATGTTGGCTTTTATTGCTAGGGGGATAGAATATAAAAACAGGGAGGTATTGCTGCAGTTATATAAGGTATTGGTGAGACCGCACCTGGAATACTGCATACAGTTTTGGTCTCCATACTTAAGAAAAGACATACTTGCTCTCGAGGTAGTACAAAGAAGATTCACTCGGTTAATCCCGGCGATGAGGGGGCGGACATATGAGGAGAGATTGAGTAGATTTGGACTCTACTCATTGGAGTTCAGAAGGATGAGAGGCGATCTTATTGAAACATATAAGATTGTGAAGGGGCTTGATCGGGTGGATGCGGTAAGGATGTTCCCAAGGATGGGTGAAACTAGAACTAGGGGGCATCATCTTAGAATAAAGGGCTGCTCTTTCAAAACTGAGATGAGGAGAAACTTCTTCACTCAGAGGGTGGTAGGTCTGTGGAATTTGCTGCCCCAGGAAGCTGTGGAAGCTACATCATTAAATAAATTTAAAACGGAAATCGACAGTTTCCTAGAAGTAAAGGGAATTAGGGGTTATGGGGAGCGGGCAGGAAATTGGACATGAATTTAGATTTGAGGTTAGGATCAGATCAGCCATGATCTTATTGAATGGCGGAGCAGGCTCGAGGGGCCGATTGGCCTACTCCTGCTCCTATTTCTTATGTTCTCAAGTTCTTCAGCCAAGGCTTTTGCTCATCGGACCTGAAGGTTGATCAGCTCTTCAGTCCTCAGGGTCCTCTTCTTCTTGCGTGATGTTCGACTGTAGTGTGTGCTCCTTGTGATTGTCGGGTGGTAAAGAGACTGTTCTTCTCTCAAAGTCTTTTTATATATTTTTTTACCAATAGGATGTAGGATTGGGGAGGGTCATTCTTTTTGTCCAATCGCTCCTTGTTGCTAGCCTCAATCATTAACGTACTTCAATGATTGATAGTTTGGGCTTTGATCATCTGACTGGAGACCCCTTTGACATAGAAAAGACCATGGGCTCAAATCATGGAACTTAGAAGGCCCCTTTACTGTCTGTTTATGGCCTTTCATGTAGAGCTAGCCCCTTACATTTCTAAGCCCAGACATTCTTAACGGTCCTGACATCTCCAATTTTGATTGCGTTAATAGCTTCAAATCCATTCCTTATACCGTTTGACTATATGCTGGATGCAATATTATTTGATGTTTTACAAATCCCAGTTCTTTGAACAGATTACCAGATAGGAATGAAAGGCCTATGCTTTTTTTCACGCCTATCATTGCCTTCCCGATCTGAAGACTTTGATGTATGCCCTTGATGCCTTTTCTTACATTACCCCCTGCGGTGTTGGAAAGCTTGGTGTTTCCAAAACCCTGTGCGTTTTGAAAGCCTGACAATGCTTTAAGCTCAATATTATCCATCTCACTTATTTATTTAATAATCTAGATATCAATCCGCAGTACAATGTCTTCGATCCTGAAACTCAGACTTCTCCAATACCATCAGCATCACTGAGGCAAAAACACAGTTTACTACATTACTGTGTTTGCAGGTTTTCAAATGTCTTCGTTTAAAAGGAGTACAGTTAACCCTTTCCTTCAAGTGTCTTTTGTTAAAGGGGTTTTGAACCTCACAGTGTTGTCGCCTCCCAAATCCGTGCCCATCTTTCCCACAACTCTATGTTTGAACACCTCCAATCAGATTTCCACCCCGGCACAGTACTGAAATGGCCCTTATCAAAAGGCACAAATGACATCCTATGTTACTGTGACCACGGTAAACTCTCCCTCCTCATCCTGCTCGACCTGTCTGCATCATTTGACATGGTTGACCAATCCATCCTCGTCCAACGCCTCTCCTCTGCCGTCCTGCTCTCGCCTGATTCCATTCCTATCTACCAGTCAAAGCCAGAGAATAACCTGCAATGGCTTCTCTTCCCACTCCCGCACCATTACCTCTGGAAGCCCCCCCCCCCCCACCCCAAGGATCTATCCTTGGCCCCCTCATATTTCTCATCTACATGCTGCTTCTCAGCGACATCATCCAAATACACAAATGTCAGGTTCCACGTCTACGCTGACGACACCCAGCTCTACCTCACCACCACCTCCCTCCACCCCTCCACTGTCTCTCATTTGTCACATTGCTTGTCTGACAGCCAGTGATGGATGAGCAAAAATTTTCTCCAACTAAATATTGGGAAGAGTGAAGCCATTGTCTTCAGTCCCCACCACAAACTCTGTTTACTAGCCAATGACTCCATCCCTCCCCCTGTCTGAGGCTAAACCTGACCATTTGCAACCTTATCGTCTTATTTGACCCTGACATGAATTTCAGACCCCATATCCACTCCATCACCAAAACTGCCTACTTCTACCTCCGTAACATCACCCATCTCCGCCCCTGCCTCAGCTCATCTGCTGCTGAATCCCTCATCCATGCCTTTGTTACCTCTAGACTCGACTATTCCAATGCTCTCCTGGCTGGCCTCCCATCTTCCACCTTCCATAAACTTGAGCTCATCCAAAACTCTGCTGCTCGTATCCTAACTTGCACCAAGTCCCGTTCATCCATCATCCCTGTGCTTGCTGACCTAGATTGGCTCCTAGTCTAGCAACGCCTCGGTTTTAAAACTCTCATCCTTTTTTTCAAATCCTTCCATGGCCTCGTCCCTCCCGATCTCTGTAACCTCCTCCAGCCTTACAACCCTCCGAGATCTCTGCGCTCTTCCAATTCTGGCCTCTTGCACATCCCCGATTTTAATCGCTCCACCATTGGCAGCTATGCCTTCAGCTGCCTCGGCCCTAAGCACTGGAATTCCCTCCCTAAACCTCTCCACCTCTCTCTCCTCCTTTAAGACTTTCCTTAAATCCTTCCTAATATCTGTGTCTCAGTGTCAAATTTTATTTGATAACTCTCCTGTGAAGGGCTGTGGGACATTTTACTACGTTCGGGGTGCTATATATAAATGCAAGTTGTTGTTGTTGATCCTAAATCAGCCCAAAATCCACAGGGTAGATTTTGACTTTGTGCAATAGTGTAAAACAGCTGATAGTGATTCAGCTCTAACAGTTCAGTGAGCACTGTGTGGGTTGGCACAAACACCTAAGAAATTGAGGTGGTGTTTTGCAGTTGTATGTTTGGAGAGTGGGTGGGGACAGGCAAAGGACAAAAAACACAAGACGGAGAAGAAAGCAGAGAGAGACCGAGAGAGAACATGAATAATGCAGCAGGACTTTATTTATCACCACTGGAAACGATCTGACGAAGCCGACTCATCCTAATTTAACCTCAATTTTCTCAGGAGCTCCCTAGGTTCGTGAGATCTGCAAACTTTTGCAAAATGGTTGCCATTCCAATCGCTCTGCAGAATCCACCCTTGGCAGGGCAGACAATAGCGTGCAGATATTCACCACCACATTATAGACTGTGGCTTCGGGTTTGGCACCAGCAGTGAATCTGGTCGTGCTTCAGTGGCTCGTGTTTTACAGACACAGTGGCTTCAGTCACGCAGCCTGTAACTCCAGTTTCCATTTGGTGCATCTTGCTTTTTCTAATGCCAGATAAAGTAATTTTGGAATTCCTTAAAATATGCATTTGCTGATAAGAACTGCAAGATGTAGAGGTTCTAACTTTTATTTTCTGCCTATCTGTACAACTATTTTGAATCTTTTCTCGCTCGTTATAAATTTAAACAAAGCATATAGATTACCAAATAACTAGACAGGATGAAACACCCAGACATTCTTAAAGCAACATTACCAATATGTTGGAATTTACAACATGGGATTGGCCATTCTCCTCTCTAACTGAAATAATTTACTTATGTCTTAGTGATTTACAAATTCTTCACCCATGAAAAAACAATGGCAATTATCAGCTCACCACCTTCTTCATTGTGTGGGTGTAGGCGTAGGTCAGTAATGAACAAATCTTACACCAATGCATTCACTTAGATGAATATATTGCTACTAATGTGTTGTAATGCTGATTATTGGTTTGAATGATATTATGCAAGTAGCAAATATTTTACAATAGATTTCAAAGATCTGTGGTTGTTAGTGTCACACAGGAGCTAGGCAGTATAATCATAACTTATTTTGCCAGCAAACGGCTTCAATTTTAATTAGCAGACAGCAGAACTATTTCATTTGCTCCTTACAATTATATATCTAAAATGTCTAAAACGCAAAGCAACACTGAGATGAGGAAGGATTTCTTCACTCAGAGTTGTAAATATTTGGAATTCTCTACCCCAGAGGGCTGTGGATGCTCGGTCGTTGAACATATTCAAGACTGAGATCGATAGATTTTTGGACACTATGGGAATCAAGGGATATGGAGATTGGGCAGGAAAGTGTAGTTGAGGTAGAAGATCAGCCTATTTCTTATGTAAGCACCATGACTAAGTGACTGAGGAAGACTACCCCAGCCACTCCCATTAATGACTGTCGAGTGACATCCAATGACTCATTCTAGGCAATGCTTAAATATATTTTAACAAACTATGGAATTTGCTTCTTTCAGGTGCGTGTGTGTGGGGTTTAAAAGTTGTGCCAATTCATTAAATGACAAGTGTGAGCCAGTGAACTATTAATTATAACACTATCTGCCTACACTGGGCTTTGTGACGTTTATTGCGAGGTTCAAATTAGCACAATGACATTTTTTCTATTCCAGCGTGCCAATGCTTCCTCCAATATGGAGTATAAATATCAGTCCTGAAAGATTAAATATAGGCGCTGACACAAATCTTGTAGTCAATGCTGGTAAATTAAAACATTGCTAGCTGGACATCTTTAGTCATCTAATTATAAAGCATGAGAAACTAAAAAGGGCATTTGCTTCCTGACCATGAGAATAATTTGGAAATGCCGCTCATTTTAATTAATGCACAGTGAATTATTTGGCACCTTCTAATAGTTAAAAACAATTATACTTAGAACAAGTAATATTGATCAGAATTAATTTTGCCCTAATGTAACAATCGTGATCAGAGTTATTTTTCCTCCCTTATCTCCTGAAGGTGGTGACTGATTTTGAGAAGGTCCCTCACAAGGGGTTAGTGTGCAAAATTAAAGCACACAGGATTGGGAGGAAATATACTGGCATGGATTGAGAATTGGTTGACAGACAGGAAACAGAGAGTAGGAATAAGCGGGTCTTTTTCCGGGTGGCAGGCAGTGACTAGTGGGTACCACAGGGATCAGAGCTTGGGCCCGAGCTATTCACAATATACATCAATGATTTAGATGACGGAACTAGATGTAACATTTTCAAGTTTGCAGATGACACAAAGCTGGGGTGGAATGTGAGCTGTGAGGAGGAAGAGGCTCCAATGTGATTTAGACAAGTTGGGTGAGTGGGCAAGAACATGGCAGATGCAGTATAACATGGATAAATGTGAGGTTATCCACTTTGGTTGTAAAAACAGAAAGGCAGATTATCTGAATGGTGATGGATTGGGAAAAGGGGAGGTGCAACGAGACCTGGGTGCCCTTGTACACCAGTCGCTGATAGCGAGCATTCAGGTGCAGCAAACAGTTAGGAAGGTGAATGGTATGTTGGCCTTCATTGCAAGAGGACTGGAGTACAGGAGCAGGCATGTCTTATTGCAGTTATACAGGGCCTTGGTGAGACCACATCTGGAATATTGTGTGCAGTTTTGGTCTCCTTATCTGAGGAAGGACGTCCTTGCCATGGAGGGAGTGCAACAAAGGTTTACCAGACTGATTCCTGGGATGGCAGGACTGACGTATGAGGAGAGATTGGGTCGATTAGGCCTGTATTCACTAGAGTTTAGAAGAATGAGAGGGGATCTCATTGAAACATATAAAATTCTAACAGGACGAGACAGACTAGATGCAGGGAGGGTGTTCCCGATGGATGGGGAGTCCAGAACCAGGGGTCACAGTCTCAGGATACGGGGTATGCCATTTAGAACCGAGATGAGGAGAAATTTCTTCACTCAGAGGGTGGTGAACCTGTGGAATTCTCTACCACAGAAGGCAGTGGAGGCCAAGTCATTAGATGTATTCAAGAAGGAGACAGATATATTTCTTAATGCTAAAGGAATCAAGGGACATGGGGAAAAAGCGGGAACAGGGTACTGAGTCAGACGATCAGGCATGATCATTTTGAATGGCGGAGCAGGCCTGAAGGGCCGAAAGGCCTACTCTTGCTCCTATTTTCTATGTTAACAATAATCCATCAATCTCAGATTTAAAATTAATAAATGAGCTAGCATCAACTGCTGTTTGCGGGAGAGAGTTCCAAACTTCTACCACCCTTTGTGTGTAGAAGTGTTTCCTAACTTCACTCCAGAAAGTCCTGGCTCTAATTTTTAGACTATGTCTCCTAGTCCTAGGCTCCTCAACCAGCGGAAAGAGTTTCTTTCTATCTACCCTATCAGTTCCCCATATCTTTTTTTTTAAAATTCGTTCACGGGATGTGGGCGTCGCTGGCAAGGCCGGCATTTATTGCCCATCCCTAATTGCCCTTGAGAAGGTGGTGGTGAGCAGCCTTCTTGAACCGCTGCAGTCCGTGTGGTGACGGTTCTCCCACAGTGCTGTTAGGAAGGGAGTTCCAGGATTTTGACCCAGCGACAATGAAGGAACGGCGATATATTTCCAAGTCAGGATGGTGTGTGACTTGGAGGGGAACGTGCAGGTGGTGTTGTTCCCATGCGCCTGCTGCCCTTGTCCTTCTAGGTGGTAGAGGTCGCGGGTTTGGGAGGTGCTGTCGAAGAAGCCTTGGTGAGTTGCTGCAGTGCATCCTGTGGATGGTGCACACTGCAGCCACAGTGCACCGGTGGTGAAGGGAGTGAATGTTTAGGGTGGTGGATGGGGTGCCAATCAAGCGGGCTGCTTTATCTTGGATGGTGTCGAGCTTCTTGAGTGTTGTTCGAGCTGCACTCATCCAGGCAAGTGGAGAGTATTCCATCACACTCCTGACTTGTGCCTTGTAAATGGTGGAAAGGCTTTGGGGAGTCAGGAGGTGAGTCACTCGCCACAGAATACCCAGCCTCTGACCTGCTCTCGTAGCCACAGTATTTATATGGCTGGTCCAGTTAAGTTTCTGGTCAATGGTGACCCCCAGGATGTTGATGGTGGGGGATTCGGCGATGGTAATGCTGTTGAATGTCAAGGGGAGGTGGTTAGACTCTCTCTTGTTGGAGATGGTCATTGCCTGGCACTTATCTGGCGCGAATGTTACTTGCCACTTATCAGCCCAATCCTGGATGTTGTCCAGGTCTTGCTGCATGCAGGCTCGGACTGCTTCATTATCTGAGGGGTTGCGAATGGAACTGAACACTGTGCAGTCATCAGCGAACATCCCCATTTCTGACCTTATGATGGAGGGAAGGTCATTGATGAAGCAGCTGAAGATGGTTGGGCCTAGGACACTGCCCTGAGGAACTCCTGCAGCAATGCCCTGGGGCTCAGATGCTTGGCCTCCAACAACCACTACCATCTTCCTTTGTGCTAGGTATGACTCCAGCCACTGGAGAGTTTTCCTCCTGATTCCCATTGACTTCAATTTTACACGGGCTCCTTGGTGCCACACTCGGTCAAATGCTGCCTTGATGTCAAGGGCAGTCACTCTCACCTCACCTCTGGAATTCAGCTCTTTTGTCCATGTTTGGACCAAGGCTGTAATGAGGTCTGGAGCCGAGTGGTCCTGGCGGAACCCAAACTGAGCATCGGTGAGCAGGTTATTGGTGAGTAAGTGCCGCTTGATAGCACTGTTGACGACACCTTCCATCACTTTGCTGATGATTGAGAGTAGACTGATGGGGCGGTAATTGGCCGGATTGGATTTGTCCTGCGTTTTGTGGACAGGACATACCTGGGCAATTTTCCACATTGTCGGGTGGATGCCAGTGTTGTAGCTGTACTGGAACAGCTTGGCTAGAGGCGCAGCTAGTTCTTGAAAAACTTTGATCAAATCACCCCTTAATCTTCTAAATTCCAGAGACTACAACCCTAGTTTGTGTAATCTCTCCTCATAATTTAACCCTTGGAGTCCAGGTATCATTCTAGTGAATCTACACCACACTCCCTGCAAGGCCAATATATCCTTCCTAAGGTGTGGTGCCAGAACTGAACACAGTGCTCCGGGTGTGGTCTAACCAGGGCTTTGTATACTGTAGCATTACTTCTACCCCTTTGTATTCTAGTCCGAGATGTAAAGGCCAGCATTCCATTAGCATTTTTGATTATTTTCTGTACCTGTACATAGAGGTTCATGTCCATGACATTTTAATGATCTAAGTCTCTTCGGACCTTCGCTCGAGCTTTTCACCATTTAGAAAGTACCCTGATCTATTTTTTTTTTTTTAGGTCCAAAGTGGATGACCTCACACTTGCCTACATTGAAATCCATTTGCCACAGATTTGCCCATTCACTTAATGGGGCTGATTTTCAGATGGCCGAGCGGGTGAGTTAGGCTCCAAAAATGGCTGAATCCCAGAGCGGATTCGGAGCCCGGCTCCAACCCGCTCACTTCCGGGTTCCCCAATGACGCAGCAGGGCACTCTGTCACTTCAGACAAAGTGTGGAGATGCCGGTGATGGATTGGGGTGGACAAATGTAAGGAATCTTGCAACACCAGGTTATAGTCCAACAATTTTATTTTAAAATCACAAGCTTTCGGAGATTATCCCCTTCGTCAGGTAAATGAGTGGAAGGTTCTCAAATCGCATATCTTATATTAGGCTGGGACACCATCACACCAATCAAAAGGTGTCGTTGTTGTTCAAACAGGCCAGTCACGGAGAACAGCACGTCCCAGCACACTGGATATACATTGTGTCAATTACACAGACAGAAAGAAAGAGATCCAAATGGCAGAGGCAGAGAGAGAGAGACAGACAGACAATATTAAAACACATAACTTTTTTTCCCTTTTTGCTGGTGGGGTTACATGTAGCGTGACATGAACCCAAGATCCCGGTTGAGGCCGTCCTCATGGGTGCGGAACTTGGCCATCAACTTCTGCTCGACGATTTTGCGTTGTCGTGTGTCTCGAAGGCCGCCTTGGAGAATGCTGACCCGAAGATCGGTGGCTGAATTTCCTTGACTGCTAAAGTGTTCCCCGGCTGGGAGGGAACCCTCCTGTCTGGCGATTGTTGCGCGGTGTCCGTTCATCCGTTGTCGCAGTGTCTGCATGGTCTCGCCAATGTACCATGCTCCGGGGCATCCTTTCCTGCAACGTATGAGGTAGACAACGTTGGCCGAGTCACAGGAGTATGAACCATGTACCTGGTGGGTGGTGTCCTCTCGTGTGATGTTGGTATCTGTGTCGATGATCTGGCATGTCTTGCAGAGGTTACCGTGGCAGGGTTGTGTGGTGTCGTGGACGCTATTCTCCTGAAAGCTGGGTAATTTGCTGCGAACGATGGTCTGTTTGAGGTTGGGTGGCTGTTTAAAGGCGAGTAGTGGGGGTGTGGGGATGGCCATAGCGAGGTGTTTGTCGTCATCGATGACATGTTGAAGGCTGCGGAGAACATGGCGTAGTTTCTCCGCTCCAGGGAAGTACTGGACGACGAAGGGTACTCTGTTGGTTGCGTCCCGTGTTTGTCTTCTGAGGAGGTCCATGCGATTCTTCGCTGTGGTCCGTTGGAACTGTCGATCGACAAGTCGAGCGTCATATCCCGTTCTTACGTGGGCGTCTTTCAGCGTCTGTAGGTGTCCATCGCGTTCCTCCTCGTCTGAGCAGATCCTGTGTATTCGTAGGGCCTGTCCATAGGGGATGGCCTCTTTGACGTGGTTGGGGTGGAAGCTGGAAAAGTGGAGCATCGTGAGGTTGTCCGTAGGCTTGCGGTAGAGTGAGGTGCTGAGGTACCCGTCTTTGATGGAGATTCGTGTGTCCAAGAAAGAAAACCGGTTCTGAGGAGTAATCCATGGTGAGTTTGATGGTGAGATGGAACTTGTTGATGTTATCGTGTAGTCTCTTCAGTGATTCTTCGCCGTGGGTCCATAGGAAGAAAATGTCATCGATGTATCTGGTGTATAGCGTTGGTTGGAGATCCTGTGCAGTGAAGAAGTCGTGCATGAAAATGTTGGCGTATTGGGGTGCGAATTTGGTCCCCATGGCTGTTCCGTGTGTTTGGGTAAAGAACTGGTTATCGAAGGTGAAGACATTGTGATCCAGGATGAAGCGGATGAGTTGTAGGATGGCGTCTGGAGATTGGCTGTTGTTGGTGTTGAGTACTGAGGCTGTTGCAGCGATGCCGTCATCGTGGGGGATACTGGTGTAGAGTGCCGAGACGTCCATCGTGGTGAGAAGCGTTCCTGGTTCAACTGGTCCGTGGGTGCTGAGTTTTTGTAGGAAGTCTGTAGTGTCGCGACAGAAGCTGGGGGTTCCCTGTACGATGGGTTTCAGGATGCCCTCGACGTATCCAGAGAGGTTCTCACACAGGGTACCGTTGCCTGATACGATAGGACGTCCGGGTGTGTTGGCTTTGTGTATCTTTGGGAGGCAGTAGAAGTCTCCCACGCGGGGAGTACGTGGGATGAGAGCACGTAGGATGTTTTGAAGGTTGTGCTCGGGTGACATTCTGGACTGTCTTGGGAGTGCGGCTGATGAATCTGGCATTGATGCCTCTCCTGACAGCTTGAGCATACATGTCAAGCTTAGGGTAGCGACCCTCCGGAGGAGTCCAGCTTGACTCTTTCTTCTTCAGTTGCTGTATCCCTCTGTCTGCTGTTCCGGATCGTTGATTGTCTCATTGTCTCAAACAGCCATGGGGACCAAATTCGCACCCCAATACGCCAACATTTTCATGCACAAGTTCGAGCACGACTTCTTCACTGCACAGGATCTCCAACCAATGCGATACACCAGATACATCGACGACATTTTCTTCCTATGGACCCACGGCGAAGAATCACTGAAGAGACTACACGATAACATCAACAAGTTCCATCCCACCATCAAGCTCACCATGGACTACTCCTCAGAACCGGTTTCTTTCTTGGACACACGAATCTCCATCAAAGACGGGCACCTCAGCACCTCACTCTACCGCAAGCCCACGGACAACCTCACGATGCTCCACTTTTCCAGCTTCCACCCCAACCACGTCAAAGAGGCCATCCCCTATGGACAGGCCCTACGAATACACAGGATCTGCTGAGACGAGGAGGAACGCGATGGACACCTACAGACGCTGAAAGACGCCCTCGTAAGAACGGGATATGACGCTCGACTCGTCGATCGACAGTTCCGACGGGCCACAGCGAAGAATCGCATAGACCTCCTCAGAAGACAAACACGGGACGCAACCAACAGAGTACCCTTTGTCGTCCAGTACTTCCCCGGAGTGGAGAAACTGCACCATGTTCTCCGCAGCCTTCAACAGGTCATTGATGACGACAAACACCTCGCTAAGGCCATCCCCACGCCTCCACTACTCGCCTTTAAACAGCCACCCAACCTCAAACAGACCATCGTTCGCAGCAAATTACCCAGCTTTCAGGAGAACAGCGTCCACGACACCACACAACCCTGCCACGGTAACCTCTGCAAGACATGCCAGATCATCGACACAGATACCACCACCACACGAGAGGACACCACCCACCAGGTACATGGTTCATACTCCTGTGACTCGGCCAACGTTGTCTACCTCATACGTTGCAGGAAAGGATGCCCCGGAGCATGGTACATTGGCGAGACCATGCAGACACTGCGACAACGGATGAACGGACACCGCGCAACAATCGCCAAACAGGAGGGTTCCCTCCCAGTCGGGGAACACTTTAGCAGTCAAGGACATTCAGCCACCGATCTTCGGGTAAGCGTTCTCCAAGGCGGCCTTCGAGACACACGACAACACAAAATCGTCAAGCAGAAGTTGATGGCCAAGTTCCGCACCCATGAGGACGGCCTCAACCGGGATCTTGGGTTCATGTCACGCTACACGTAACCCCACCAGCAAAAAGGGAAAAAAAGTTATGTGTTTTAATATTTTCTCTCTCTGCCATCTGGATCTCTTTCTTTCTGTCTGTGTAATTGACACAATGTATATCCAGTGTATTGGGACATGCTGTTCTCCGTGACTGGCCTGTTTGAACAACAACGACACCTTTTGATTGGTGTGATGCTGTCCCAGCCTAATATAAGATATGCGATTTGAGAACCTTCCACTCATTCACCTGACGAAGGAGAAAGCCTCCGAAAGCTTGTGATTTTAAAATAAAATTGTTGGACTATAACCTGGTGTTGTAAGATTCCTTACTTCAGACAAAGTTTGGCTGCAACACCTTTGTCTTTCCACTCAAAATTAGTAACTTATACCCTAAACTCTGCAGTGCAAACACATTTACCTACCTTGCGGACCGCCTCAAACTCACACCATCAGCATGGGGGGGCGCCATTGCTGCATTCATCACTTCATCCGAGGACGAACAACATCACCAGCCTCGCCGTCCACCTCCGCCACGTGGAGCTCCACAACACAGTGCTACACCACAGGCACCTGCACAACAGCAGAGAGGGCAACAGAGAGAGCGGCATCGCTGGAGGCACTAACCTCGCCACAGGATCTACAGACAGAGGCTCAGCTTCCTGGACTTCTCTCCATACGGAGGCTTAGAGTCGGTCGCCAGGTAGTCGCAGACATCTGTAGCCTCCTTCATGCCGAGCTGCTCCCGGCTGGCCCGAGCAGCATCTTCTTACCTGTCGCTGTCAAAGTCACCACTCCCCTCAACTTCTGCGCCTCCGGATCGTTCCAGGATGCCACCGGGGACATTGGCGGGGTTTCAGTGGTTTGCGCATAAGGCAGGTCACCGACAACTTGTTTCGCAGGGCCTCGCAATATATCAACTTCCCCGTGGATGACCTCAGCCAGACGGAGAGGGCAGTGCGATTCCACGCTGTGGCTGACTTCCCACGGGTGCAGGGTGTAATTGATTGCACCCATATAGCCGTACGAGCACCTCCACATGAGCCAGGACTGTTCATCAGAAGGAAGGGCGATCACTCCATCAACACTCAGCTCACCTGTGACCACCGCAAGAGATTCCTTCATGTGTGCGCCAAATACCCTGGCAGCTGCCACGGTTCCTTCATCCTCCAGGAGTCCAACATCCCGCCCCTCTTCCACGCACTGAACATCCACAAGGTCTGGCTCCTCGGGGACCAGGGATACCCCCTGCACACGTGGCTCATGACACCTCTGAGGAACCCCACCACCGAGCAGCAGCAATGATATAACGACAGCCACGTCGCTACCAGGTCTACAATTGAGCATGTTATAAGGCTGCTCAGGATGCGCTTCAGGTGCCTTGATCGTTCTGGGGGAACGCTTCAATACGCACCAGACAGAGTGGGACGCATTATAGTCGTGTGCTATGCCCTGCACAACAGAGAGGGGTGCCGCTGGATGAGGTCCCATCTACATCTGCCACCCACATTGAGGAGGAGGAGGAGGAGGACAAGGAGGCAGAGGAGGACCAGCAACCCATGGGCAGAACAGCGGCTCACCTGGCTGCTCGTGAGGCCAGAGATCACTGACATGTGAACGGTTCTCCTAACATCAGACAGTGTGAAGAGTCCAGTCCTCACCAGCTGGACAGAGAAGCGGCCACACCAGTACCCTCTCCCGCCCCCTGTACAAAATAGTTGTGCAACTACACATACATCCACTGTAGGGTGACCCAATGGGTGACATCAAGTGTGGGTGTTCATGGTGAACCTCATGAAAGGGACTTATTGTACAAGCCAGTGAAGAATGGCCAAGCCGCAGCAGCAGTGGTGACAATATAATATTTAATGTGAGTTGAACAAAAATCAAATATAAATAAAAAACATGACAAACCGTCAAACACCCTCGTGCATCTCCTTTGTGCTCACAAAACTTTTGCCTTACGCTTCCGACTACTCCTACGTGGTGCTTCCCCTGTGGCTGCAGCAGAGGTAGTGGCAGGTTGCTCTTGTTCATGCCCTGACCAATTAGATGCTTTGGGCCTAAGCTCTCTGGGTTTTGGTGCCCTTGAGGGCCCCTCCAAAGACTGCTCCACCTGAACCTGTCAGGGCCAGGCTCGGCCACCTGGAGAGGAGGCAGCATTGCAGGTACTGGTTGAGAGGGGGGCAACAGGTGAGACGTGGGAGCGCTTTGAGTGGTGTCCCCACTTCCATGTCCCCTTTCGCCATTATCCTTCTCATGGGCCAGGCCCACATCACTCCTACCACCCTGCTGGATGACAGTTTGGAGGACATGTGTGAAGCCTTGTAAGGCCAGTGCTAGTGTATCTGCCTGCCTGTTTAAGGCAGCAGAAAGTTGCTCACCCTGAGTACGAACAGCCGTTGTCAGGGCCTCATTGGTGAGCCATGCTTGAAGCTTGATGAAGCCCTCCCCCTCCATCGCAGACTTTCCGCACTTACCCGCGACACTATCTCAGAGATGCCCTCACGTCCCTGTGACAGTATCTCGGAGGTCCCCTTCTGTGCCTGTGCCACCATTCCACTCATGCAGGAGTTGGACTCCTTCATCCTCTGCGCGATTGTGGAGGGTTCGCGTGGCACCTGTTCCAGCACCTCGCAAATGTGCTGCTGCCCCTCGATCATTCTCCTTTTAAAGGATGGCCCCCAGGGTTCAGCCTCTCTGTCCAGCTGGGCAGAGCCTGGAGAAGAATGCTCCCACCGAGGCGGACTCTCCACAGCTGCCCCTGCCACCAGTGTCTGCTCGTGCTCACGTGTGTGGTGACTCACCATGTGCAACCCCAACTAAGTGAGGACGGGGACCCACCGAGGTGTGTGAATCAGCGCTGGTGGATGGCTCGCTCAGATGTGACAGTGCCACCTCGGAGGCCGGCAGGTCCTCTGAGGAATCGCCTTCCGCCATCACAGCAGTCACTGAAGGCCCTGTAAGAGAACAGAAGGCAATATTAAGCATGATGACAGATGTTGAGGTGCTGAAGATGGCAAGGCATGTTAACATCATTTGCTATTGTGAGTGTTGAATGTTAAAGTTCCATCACCGACCGTTTGTCGGGTGGCAGTCTCGGCGTCCCCAATGGACAGGCACTCGAGGGTACGGCTCCATATCCATGAGGACAACCTGATGTGCGGCCCCCCTCCGGTCTTTGCCCTCTCCCGTGCATTCTGGTCTCTCTTCTCCTATTAGGGGAGAAAGTAGAGAGGCGTGAGTGAAGGATGGTGACGTGGCCAACCGCTGAATGCATTGGTTTGGGTGAGGCTGACCGTGAAAGAGATGCATCAGAGGGTGAGTATGAGACAGAGCCATGACATTGTATGAGGATTGGGTTGAGTGGTAGTGGTTGGATGGGTACTGGGGAGGTGAGGTTTGAGTGGGTGTGAGGGGTGATGTGATAGAGTAGTGTTGGCAGTGCCGAAGGAGTTGTGGGGTGGGGGGGCGGTGATGTAGAAGACGGAGTGTAGGAGAATGGGTAAGTGTACTCACTTTGGCTGACCTAGTTAGGTCATTGAAGCGCTTCCTGCACTGGATCCAGGTGCGGGAGACGTTGCTGCTGCTGCTGACCTCCACTCCCACCTCGAGCCAGGCCATCTTGGTGGAAGAGGCAGGCCACTTCCTCCCGTCCGCCGGGTAGAAGATCTCCCTCCTCCTCCTCACCCCGTCCAGTAAGACCTGGAGTGAGGCATCATTAAACCTGGGGGCAGCCTTTCCCCTGGGCTGCTCCATGGTCCTGTGTCATTGTTTGCTGCAGGATCAGTCATTGGAGGACTGCCCCTTTAAATAGGTCTCCTCCAGCTGACAGCCTGTGATGCAGGTGCGCAGTCCGCCCGCTGCGCAGGTTTCCGACGGGAAACCCGGAAGCCACGTTAACAACGTGGAACAACACCACCTGCACGTTCCCCTCCAAGTCACACACCATCCCGACTTGGAAATATATTGCTGTTCCTTCATCGTCGCTGGGTCAAAATCCTGGAACTCCCTTCCTAACAGCACTGTGGGAGAACCGTCACCACACAGACTGCAGCGGTTCAAGAAGGCAGCTCACCACCACCTTCTCAAGGGCAATTAGGGATGGGCAATAAATGCCGGCCTCACCAGCGACGCCCACATCCCGTGATTGAATTTTTAAAAAGTGGCTTCAATTTACCCGTGATCGCGTGGGGAACGGATGGATTTTACCGGGCGGTTACCCACGCTGCCAACCCACTTCCCTGGTAATATCGGGGCCAATATCTGTCTGTAATTTTATGTTTCCATCTACACTGCTTATAATGCTGCCTATCATTGTGTCATCAGCAAACTTGAATATGTGGTCTCAACCCCGTCATCTAAGTCATTAATAAATACAGTGAATAGTTGAGGCCCCAACACAGATCCCTGTGGGACATCACTAGTCACATCCTGCCAATTTGAGTAAATGCCCATTATCCCTACTCTGTCTCCTGCCGCTCAGCCAATTTCCTAACCAGGACAATAATATTCCCTCAATGCCGTGAGCTTCAACTTTAGCTAACAGTCTCTTAAGAGGGACTTTACATGGACTTCCAGAAGGCATTCGATAAACAACATCCATAGACATTCCCCTGTCCACTTTTGGTCACCTCTTCAGAAAATTCAATCTGGTTGGTCAGTCATGACCAGTTCTTTGCAAATCCATGCGGGCTCTCTCTGATCAGTTGAAAATGGTCAAGATGTTCAGTCACTCTATCCTTAATTATAGACTCTAGTAATTTCCCAACAGATGTTAGGTTAACTGCTCTATAATTCCCTGGCTTCCCTCTCACCTTTCTTAAATAGCGGAGTGACATGTGCAATTTTCCAATCTAAGTTAACCATGACTTGCTGAATTCAGTTTCCTGGAGCATGCATTTGATTGTCAGGAATCTGCATTTTGTCCACAGAAACCCATTGCAATTTCTCCATGTCTTTCTGTGCTCCCACCTAATATAAAAATGTCAGCTGGTAAGTTCACTCATCAGACAAGTCAAATAACTTAGGCAACATGTAAAACAATTGTTCACATGAATTGGGGAATACCACTTTTAAATGTTTATGGGGTTTAAAAATATATTGAAATCCCAATTACTGGTCTGGACTGGACTGAGTTAACCATTGTCAACTGAGGCAGTGGAGAAGTGCTTGAAATGGAGAAGGAAACATTTGCTGGGAGGGGGAGGGGTCTTCCAGAGTACCTGCTGTTAGATCAAGTGCCCGTTGGCTTCTGCTGGAAAGTGCGTGTGGATCTCAAGTGAGAAGACTGAGTTAAGCTATGATGCTCCCACCATGGTTAAATAGCCTGTTGTCACTCATTGTCTAAGCTCACACTTGAAGAATGACTACTTGGATGAGGTACCAAAGGGCAACCAATGCCCACAGACTGATACACAGCATTAGGCAGAAAACTCAGGACAGGGGAGAATATTCAAGTGAAAACAACATTTTAACAAAAATGCAAGTCCCAAACGATTTAACTCAAGGTAATTCAATTGAACTTGCATTGACATGAGACCCGATTTTAACTCCCCTCCCGACCAGGCCGGGGGTGGGGGATGGTTAAAATGAGGGCAATCACTCACTCCGTGATCTCGCTGCCTTCCCGCCATGTCCCGATCTTAACCTGCTCTTTTGAGCAGGCGAGTGGGACACTCGCAGGAAGGAAGTGGTACTCCTTGCTGTGTGCAAAATGGCTGCCACATGTGCCTATAAACCAATGGTGAGCACACTTCAAAATCATTGCTGTGAAATATTTTGGGATCTCTTGAGGATATGAAACGGGTTATATAAACACAAATCTTTTCTTCCCTAACTTACAAATATTAAACAGAAATAAAAAATTGCAAGCTACACATACATGTAGCGCTGAAGACTTGTGCTCCAGAACTAGCTGCGCCTCTAGCCAAGCTGTTCCAGTACAGCTACAACACTGGCATCTACCCGACAATGTGGAAAATTGCCCAGGTATGTCCTGTCCACAAAAAGCAGGACAAATCCAATCCGGCCAATTACCGCCCCATCAGTCTACTCTCAATCATCAGCAAAGTGATGGAAGGTGTCGTCAACAGTGCTATCAAGCGACACTTACTCACCAATAACCTGCTCACCGATGCTCAGTTTGGGTTCTGCCAGGACCACTCGGCTCCAGACCTCATTACAGCCTTGGTCCAAACATGGACAAAAGAGCTGAATTCCAGAGGTGAGGCGAGAGTGACTGCCCTTGACATCAAGGCAGCATTTGACCGAGTGTGGCACCAAGGAGCCCTAGTAAAATTGAAGTCAATGGGAATCAGGAGGAAAACTCTCCAGTGGCTGGAGTCATACCTAGCACAAAGGAAGATGGTAGTGGTTGTTGGAGGCCAATCATCTCAGCCCCAGGACATTGCTGCAGGAGTTCCTCAGGGCAGTGTCCTAGGCCCAACCATCTTCAGCTGCTTCATCGATGACCTTCCCTCCATCAGGTGATCAAGAAAGCCAACGGAATGTTGGCTTTTATTGCTAGGGGGATAGAATATAAAAACAAGGAGATATTGCTGCAGTTATATAAGGTATTGGTGAGACCGCACCTGGAATACTGCATACAGTTTTGGTCTCCATACTTAAGAAAAGACATACTTGCTCTCGAGGCAGTACAAAGAAGGTTCACTCGGTTAATCCCGGGGATGAGGGGGCGGACATATGAGGAGAGGTTGAGTAGATTGGGACTCTACTCATTGGAGTTCAGAAGAATGAGAGGCGATCTTATTGAAACATATAAGATTGTGAAGGGTCTTGATCGGGTGGATGCAGTAAGGATGTTCCCAAAGATGGGTGAAACTAGAACTAGGGGGCATAATCTTAGAATAAGGGGCTGCTCTTTCAAAACTGAGATGAGGAGAAACTTCTTCACTCAGAGGGTGGTAGGTCTGTGGAATTTGCTGCCCCAGGAAGCTGTGGAAGCTACATCATCAGATAAATTTAAGACAGAAATAGACAGTTTCCTAGAAGTAAAGGGAATTAGGGGTTATGGGGAGCGGGCAGGAAATTGGACATGAAGCTGAGTTCGGATCGGTCAATGCCCTGTGGGTGGCGGAGAGGGCCCAGGGGCTATGTGGCCGGGTCCTGCTCCGACTTCTTGTGTTCTTTAGATTTGTGGTTGGGATCAGATCAGCCATGATCTTATTGAATGGCGGAGCAGGCTCGAGGGGCCGATTGGCCTACTCCTGCTCCAATTTCTTATGTTCTTATAAGATCAGAAATGGGGATGTTTGCTGATGATTGCACAGTGTTCAGTTCCATTCGCAACCCCTCAAATAATGAAGCTGTCCGAGCCCGCATGCAGCAAGACCTGGACAACATCCAGGCTTGGGCTTATAAGTGGCAAGTAACATTCGCGCCAGGCAATGACCATCTCCAACAAAAGTGTGTCTAACCACCTCCCCTTGACATTCAACGGCATTACCATTGCCGAATCCCCCACCATCAACATCCTGGGGGTCACCATTGACCAGAAAAGTAACTGGACCAGCCATATAAATACTGTGGCTACAAGAGCAGGTCAGAGGCTGGGTATTCTGCAGCGAGTGACTCACCTCCTGACTCCCCAAAGCCTTTCCACCATCTACAAGGCACAAGTCAGGAGTGTGATGGAATACTCTCCACTTGCCTGGATGAGTGCAGCTCCAACAACACTTGGGAAGCTCGATAACATCCAGGATAAAGCAGCCCGCTTGATTGGCACCCCATCCACCACCCTAAACATTCACTCCCTTCACCACCGGCGCACTGTGGCTGCAGTGTATACCATCCACAGGATGCACTGCAGCAACGCGCCAAGGCTTCTTCGACAGCACCTCCCAAACCTGCGACCTCTACCACCCAGAAGGACAAGAGCAGCAGGTACATGGGAACAACACCACCTGCACGTTCCCCTCCAAGTCACACACCATCCCAACTTGGAAATATATCGCTGTTCCTTCATCGTCGCTGGGTCAAAATCCTGGAACTCCCTTCCTAACAGCACTGTGGGAGAACCGTCACCACACGGACTGCAGCGGTTCAAGAAGGCAGCTCATCACCACCTTCTCAAGGGCAATTAGGGTTGGGCAATAAATGCTGGCCTCGCCAGCGACGCCCACATCCCATGAACGAATAAAAAAAGTTTTAAAACAATCATTACAAAAGTGACAAAAAAAGCTGTAAGCTCCTTTAACCAGTCAGTACAGTTTCTACATCCTGGTCTCATTCAGGCAGGGCCTCCTGCTGCAGTCATGCACCCGTGCTCCCAACCGCCCACACAATTCCTATGCTCTCGGGGCCGACCTCCAGTTCAACTATCCATCCAACTGTACCGCTATTCCCAACCACAAACTACTCACACCTCAAAATCCCACTCAATTCCCATTACTGTAGCAGCAAATTGCTTTTATAAACAGCGATGGACTGAGGACAAATATAACAACTTAAACTTGGGCAAGTGTGAAGACCTACATAGCACATTCAAGATAAATGTACAAAAAAAACCTCAGCATCATATTCATTCTTTTTATATTTCAAATAAATATATCACTTTTCTTAAGGGCCTCAAACTCACTACTTTCCCCTCGAGCTTTGTTCCCTATTATTTTTAATCACATAATAAACTAGCACCATATGTTAGTTTTGTTTTATTGATTCTTTTTTAGTACCTATAAATACCAGCATCTGTATTCTCTCTTCAGTTGTGATGCCTCTTTCCATCGTACTGATTTACCCGATACCTCTATCAGCATTCATCCTCCTTTGTTATCTGTATTTTTGTTGGCAGTCTATTTCTAAGCCTTTACCCGTCTCTACTCAGAAGGATCTGTGATTCTGGCTCTTATTGTTCAAATTCACGTCACTCTCTATAGGGGTTTCTGTACCTGATCACTAAATCTCTTAGGACCGCCACTGTTCCTAGCTTTTCACCGTTTATAGAACACTCTGATCCATCCTTTCACAATAGGAAGCAGAAGCAAAAGGGTCACAGAGGTCAATTGTGACACCCCTACTGCTACTCCAGGTAAAATCAAATATCTCAGTAGAGATCTAGAATCAAACCTGGGACCTTCCTGGTCTGTATGGCTCATTACTCTCTGAACTATCAGAAAACTATGCACGAGATACCATTTGATGGCAGAAGTTTATTCGAATGTCAAAGGATGGCAGACATTCTTTTCAAGTACAAGCAGAACCAGTCAGTGATAACCGAATTTCTGGTTTGTTCCAAAGGATGGATTTGTGGAAGCCTCAACAAGACCATGAGCACAGGCGGTTCTAACATATTGCTATTCAGATCACTCTATACCTATCCCTATAACCGCCAATCCCATTCCCGAATGTATTCATCTGGTATATCACAGCACTATCGCAGGTTTCTGTGACCAGAAGCTACTGTAGCCAGCTATAGAAAGCCAAACAATACAGGAAAGGTCAAAGTCTGAATACAAGTTTCCACCTCTGGAAACAGCACAGGTATAGAAAAAGATAGACATAGTAACTAAAATATTGAGGGGGGGGGGGGGGGTGGAGGGGGGAGAAAGAGAAGCAATATTTAAATTAAATTTTATATTTAAAAAAAATTGGGAAGCACACCATTGAATATCTAAAAAAAAATAACAGCTTACATTTGTTATGAACTAAGTTTCATCCTCCCACCACATACATCATAAACTGTAAGCCAAGATTTGGTTCCAGTTCTGAATCTGTAAGGTGGCAACAGTTATACTCAGCTATTTTTTCCTGGAACTTTAATGTTATCAAGGTACTGAATTGTCAGCAGGACTAAGACAATAGTATCAAATTTTTCACCTTCTTCATCAAAGACTTAATAAAAACCTTAGAAATCTTAAGCTCAAACATTACATACCTTTCCTTTTAAGACAAGGCAAATTGAAGTCATCTCTGCATTTCAGAAATCACAGCCTTTACAAACATTTAATAAATTTCAACTGAGTCATGAATGAGTAGGAACCTAGGAAGAAGAGGCAGCTTCAGATAAGTTAGTTGTAATTGGAATTAGCATCACAGGTGACTGTTCCTCTAGGTCAGATTGCTTTAATTTGTCTCAGATGTGCTGGTTAATTGTTTAATTATTACAAACAACTTTTTTAATTGTAAACTGAAATTATGCTTACAGGGCCACAGCCTTCTACTCACATCAAGCATTAAAGGATAATTGCATTGATCACAGCTGAGAACATAGTGGGCAATCTGTTCCCATTCTTCCAGAAATGCTGTTCTCATGTAGCCTGTTAGGAGGTACATAAGAATGGTCTTGGACTGAATTCCCTACCTGTGAAGATGTGACTGGCTGAGATTGGTAACTATCTATAGTCACCTTTAACTAAAATGTAACTAGGACAATGTTTTTTTTTGCCAATAACCTATTTATAACTATTAAAAAAATCAATGAGGCTAATTAATATCTTTGTCAACCCCAGACTTGACTATTCCAATGCTCTCCTGGCCAGCATCCTATTGTCTACCCTCCATAAATTTCAGCTCATCCAAAACTGTGTTGCCCATATCCTTTCCTGCAGCAGGTCCGGCTCACCCATCCTTGCTGACCTATGTTAGTTCTCAGTCCCCCAATGTCTCTAATTTAAAATTCTCATCCTTGTGTTTAAATCCCTTCATGGCCTTGCCCCTCCATATCTCTCTAGATTTATAATCCCCCAAACTCTCTGTTCCTCTCAATTTGACCTTTTGTGCATCCCACCATTGGCAGCTGTGATATGCTCTGGAATTCTCTCCCTAATCCCCTCCACCTCTCTCTTCTCCTTTTAAGAACAACAACTACTTGCATTTATATAGCACCTTTAACATAGTAAAACGTCCCATGGTGCTTTCACGAGTGTTATCAAACAAAATTTGACACCAAGGCACAGGTTGGATTTCACACTTTGGACAGGTTGTGGTTTGGCACCACTCTGCAGAAAGTCGGAAGGCTCAGGGTAAGTCCTTCGACCTACTGCCTCATGCAGAGCTTATGAAGAAGCTGGTAGCTATGGGGGTACGGTCTACACCCGCGAATTCAAAGTTTCTTAATTCAGATTACAGGATAATTTGAATTGCACTTCAAAGGGCTATTGTGCCATGTAATTACTTCATTCAAATTTTGAGGGGCGGGGTGCAAAAATATGATGCGTTATCAGGAGACTGGAGATGACTGAATGTTGGATTTTATCCAGTGTGTGTAGTCCAGCTCCAAGATCCATGCAAGGGTGGGTAAGCCCCTCTCTTTCAAAAGTGGAGCGAGGAAAGATTGCCCAACCATTACCAACCCATTCAGCCTCCTTCAAATCTACCTCTTTGGTGGTGAATCTGTGGCATTCTCTACCACAGAAGGCTGTGGAGCCCAAAATATATTTAAGAAGGGGATAGATTTCTAGACACAAAAGGCATCAAGGGGTATGGGGAGAGAGCGGGAATATGGTATTGAGATAGAGGATCTGCCACGATCATACGCTCAAAGGGCCGAATGGCCTACCCTTGCTCCGATTTTCTATGTTTCTTTGACCGCATTTCCTACGTTACAACAGTGACTACACTTCAAAACGTATTTCATTGGCTGTAAAGTGCTTTGGGATGTCCTGAGGCCGTGAAAGGTGCTATATAAATGCAAATTATTTCTTTTTTCTTTTCAGTGTATTACTGCAAGTAACCATACTAACCATTTATACAATAATTAGCACACTAACATTAAGTGAAGTTTTGGACACCCTTCCTTCAAAAGGACTTTGATGTTATTGAAGGTTGGAGAAGTCCCAAACCTATAAACATTCACAGAACCGAACTTGTTTTCAGAAAACAACAAAGGGCATCGGGGTCTTAATGTGCTACAACACTGCTTTGTTTCAACACTTCCTCAATGACACATCCTAATGAATTAAATATTATTAGTAATCTTTAAATCATCCATGTGACCTGTCCTCCTATCAAACCGTAGGGAAACACACAATTACACAAGTGGTTTCACCAAATTTCTAGCTTCTTACTCGACAGAATACCATTAGTCAATGCATTAATTTACATCTTAAAATTTATCTCTGTCTCTCATTGATGTTCAAAAAGAATCATCTGCCAGTCTTCAGAATCTGAACAAGAACAGACAGCTTGTTCAATGCCAAGGACTGATATGTGTCTTTTTCATTAAAACTGAGGACATGTTCTGTTCACAAGATGCATGAGAATGGCATGTTGTGACTTACCTGATGCCTTTCATTCCCTTTTCCTGGAGAATCACTCATGTCTTGCTCACTGGTTCTTTCTGATAGCACGGTAGAAATTAAGAGCTAACTATGAGGAAAATTGCGAACACAAACTTATATATTACAACAGTACCACACTGTGCATTACACATCTGATGAAGTGAGTCAATTCCTTTCGTTCCCTTTTGTACCACACTCCCTCCAATGGTTCTTTTTCTTCTCTCTCGTTTCTGTTCTGCCATCTCGGTATTCAGTGCACGTACAGTTCTTTGCTAGAACTTTAGCTCTCCTGGGTAGTGGTTATGTGGAACAAACTCCCAGCAAAAGCAGTTAATGCTGTGTCAATAAACTCCTTTAAAAAGAAGCTGGAAAAATGCCTGGTTTGTATTGGAATTAAAATTTATTGGGATGAATGTAGACAAAGAGGATCAAATGCTCCATGACACACAGTGGTTTCCTGGGCTGCTGGGACCATGGAAATGTTGTGTGAAAAACAACTGGGCAGGTTTGAATAATGGCGGTGTAAATGTAAGTAGTGTGCAGCTTAGCTTGATTCTCTATTGCTAACGAGGAGAATTTCTGTAGAACTTTTCCTAGGAAATAAAATATGTTGGGTACAATCTATAAGAATGCAAATTATCTATTACGTCAATAGATATTGTCCAATGTGCTAAATGGCCATTTCTCATTCCGTGCTTTTGTATATTAACATAAATCAATGTGGATGATTCTGAGCCTAAGGCATATTGATAACTGTTATTTCACATGCTCACAGACAAGATTGCACTTCCATTGATCCTAACCTGTCTGGGCCTGAGAATCGTGTGTGTGCCTGTGCCTACAGTGGCAAGCCCTCAAATCTCCAGTGTTTTGTTGTGTGTGAGTGCATGCCTACTTCTACCCTCCATGAACAGGTAACTGGAGGGGAAAGAGGATGAATATTTCCAAGTAGTTGAAAAGAATTCCTCAATGGCTAAGTTGGTAAATCCACAAAGACTAGAACCACCAGTTTCAATCTTTGGTCACTGCTTGATTAACTGATCTTAGTTAGGATTTAAGTAAGGGTGTTACAAATGCCATTAGTAATAATGAGCTGGAGTGTGGAAAAATCAGCCGGCTTTCCTGCTCCTGATCACTATCCAGTGACACTTGCTGGAACGTGTGTGTGTGTGGATATCTGAATTGGGCTCAGATATGATGCTCCCACGGCCAAATACCTTGCTGACACTCACTGTTTAGTTTCACATGAAGAATGGCCACTTGGGTGAGCTACTGGAGGGAGGCGAGTTCCCATGGAATCATACCCCTCCATGTGTCACTATCATTAAGATAGAAGATGGACAAATCAAATAAAGCCTTATTCTGGTGGAAAAAATAATGAAAATACATAACATTATACTTATGGAGTGTAAAAGCACCAATAGTGCTATTTAATAACTTCCAAAATGCAATAAAATTGAAGGAACATAAAATATACCCATGCTTTTGTTTAATCGCTTCATATAAAAATCTCTTAAAAGGTTTCTGAACACAATATACAATACTATACCATACATTGTGTGAGACTCAGAAAACATTAAGGAAATCTCCACCTGAAACATTGCAATGTTTAACAGACATATAAACCCATTACTCATGCAGACGTTCCATTCTGCTGAACTGTTTTCAACACAATTTGGACCAAACGCTTAAACGTAGTTTACAAGATACTGACATCAGACTGCAATTATTTTTTTGTTTTGTAGCTTTAAGTTCCTAACAGTTTTTCCAGACATTGCTTCACAGTTGCACATTAAATAGTTTTAGATGGTAATCTGTGGTGGATTACTTTAGATAACTGAAAAAACCTTGACACAAATATCTGTGATCTCTGGGTTCCATATGTCTCTTTATCACTACTGTTCAGGTTATTCTATATTACACAATAATAAAAAACAATGGTAAGGAGAAGGGAACGCTCACCTGGAATATTCTACACAGTAACACCACCACTTTACAGGCAATGTTAATGTATAAATTAATAATTTACAATAAACATTACAGTATGTACATGTTATAAATACACGGTTCTAAATATAAAAGGACATGTTCTAAGAATGTGGTTTGCAGTGTTGTACAAAGGATGGCACAAAAAATATAAACCGACAAAAAAGAATTTAAACACATTTAAATAAATTAAAGGGAAGGTGCATTCAAGTGAATAGTCTCATTGTCCTACGTGATACACCTAGAGATATCTAAATGCTCACTAGTGTCTCTCAATATAAACGCTTGTTGCCATGTTTTATGTTTTAAAACTGTTGGTTAGAAGCAGCCTGCAGTAGATATTTTGTTTGTTTTCTACTGTGATGTCATGAACAGGAATAATGGGCTGTGGTGCCAGTGGTTTTAAAGTATAAACAACAGAGGAACAAGGCGTGACTGCGAGGCATTGATGAGTCTACTAATTGGCTCTAATTCTGTGACTATCCAGTGGATTATATTTCCCTTTGAAGAGGCATTTTAAAAATGTAGATGATCGTGTCTAACATTAATAGTAACAGGGTGGTTTGGGTTCCTGGACTACCACAGATCATACAATGTACATATGCTGAAATATCAGTCTGTTTAAGAGGTATAGTCATGAAAATGTATGAAATCGAAGAGCTGAAACCTCCTCCTATCCTGTAGCTTTCATTTTGAAGAAAAATTATTCACTATATTCCTCCACCCAGTGATAAATATCAGACGTTGGACTTGTTAATTGAATCAAAATGACATTACAAGAATAATTTGTTTCACCATATTAATATCTATAGTTAATAAGTATTACTAATGAACAACTTTCCAGCATATGTTTATGATTTAGAAAAACAAGAAATTCTGTCCTAGAGGAATTAAGAAATGTTATGCCAACTAATGAACTGGAACAAAATAGCTGATAGGTTACACTAGAAATTTTTAGTGAAAATGGTGTCTTTACATTGAGGAAGTGGCAGCTCTCAGTGATTTATCCATTTTGCAAAGCTGGAAATTGTCATGGCAACACATAAATTCCATTGCAGAATGTTTCCAGCAGAGGATTAAGTAGTAGTAGAGAAATGTGAGAAAAGTAATATAATGCAAATATGGACCTCGGTGGTTGGGTTTAGTTCATTTGATATATAGAATGTAGAAGCAGCATATTGTCTCTACCTTTTCTTTTTGATTGATATTTTTGAATTTATCAAGATAGGGACCCCAGTTCTGGAAAATGTAAACACTATCCAATTTCAGGTACCCAGTATTATCATTAAACATTTCTAAGCAGGTATAAAACAGGCCAGATGCATTGGAAAGCTCCCTTTACTTTGCTTCCACAGCAGGCCTTAACCATGGCCTCAAAAGAACATTCTCACCTGCACTAATATGAATCTTTGAGACAAAGTTGAATGACATGATAGGGGGAATGTAATTTTTTATTATTCTGGATGGTTGAGAGGCCTCCCTCATCTATATGATCTTGAGAGACTCTTTCCACTTCGAAAACCAGCTATCTCTTTGGCCTCTCAGAGTGATGTTACCAATTTAGACTCAAAACTCTAGACTTGTAAGCAATTTTGTGCTGTAGATCCCTGGCAGAGTTGAGACCGCTCCAAATTCTCATCACATAGAACCCAGCAGAGAGAGGAGACTTTCAACCCATCAGTCTGAGCTGGATTCAAACTCATGCCCCAAAGGTGAAAAGTTGTGTTCAAACCTAATGAACCACCCAATCTCCTCACCTATATCTTTTTAAACTACAGAACAGGTAGTGACTTGGGACTATCACTTACCATTTAATTGCATTTCAAAGGGACAATTTCTTCACACTGTTGTTATATCATCAAACTTTCATTAAGCAGGTACTTAAAATTTCCCAAAAATGGTATTTTTAAAAAAGTGAGATATAAAAAGGAAAATGTTTTACTACTAAAAATTTTTTTGGGATACTTTTAAAATAGGCTATGAACTGTTTGTCCCTTTTTAACTTTCACGGTAAAGATGCACCAAAGAATAGATTTTTAAAAGCAGTTTGTAGCTAACTGTAAGGTATTGCCATTCTGTCTATGTAGGGAACCGGAAGACTTAATTCTTATTTCTTTTAATTTTGAAAAGAATTATAAATGGATTTGTTCATGCCACTGTTCTTTTTATATAGAAAAGTTTTGTTAGGACTTTAGTAAATTGTGTTCAATTAAATAAAACACTTTCGGAAGGACAAAAACATTTTTCAAAAGGCACACAGTCCTAAGACATCATTTACTGAACAGAGAACAGTTTCCTACATGAAAAGCTAGTTCATATTGTTGAGACTGGCATACAGTTTCAGTGTCTTGCAGTACAAAATCTCTCAGTGTTGTGTCATTCATTTGCATGCTCATCTCCAGTTAAATCTTGGACGGCTTTTGTCCACCAGTTTCAAATAAATATGGCTTGCAATTAAGCGCATACTTCAAAACTCCTAAATGTTTCATCTACCTTTGGCCCTTCAATCTTGCCGTCAATGTTAGTTCATCATCTGAACCAGAGTGGTAAGCTTTTGTTTGCAGAAGTCTACCTTGGGTTTAAAACCCACATCATAGGTTTTTCCCCTACAGATAATTTGTGCACGTGACAATAAGAAATGACCACTTTTGTAGAGAATTTACGTATCTACAGGAGATGTGTCTTCAGCGAAGGGATCTGCTTGTGTCTCTTCCACCTCAGTCTCCTGGCTTTCCGACTCCAGTGCAACAAATATCTTTGTTTCACAACTCTGACAACTGCTGTCCTCTTCCCCTTGACTCGTTTCCTCTTTCTCGGTCCCTTCTGAATCTTCATCTTCTTCCAGCGTGAGTTCAAACTGGAATTTTTCAGTAGAATACTGTCCTTCCTTTTCTTGCTCATCGGGGGAAGGGGATGGGCTCTGGGGGATCATGCTCTGATACCAATTCCTATTGTCCTCCAATGTGTCTAGTATATCCTGAGCATCAGGATGAACAAGGTCAGCCCATGTTTCCCATAAAGGATGTGCAATATAGTCAATGAATCCAACCTAGGCAAAAAGATTGATATTAAAAAAAATATTTACAACAGTGTCTAACTATCCAATTAAAATATAATTAATCCCATATTTTTCACAACTATATAAATTATAGAAATATTCACAAAAAAAGAATCAGTGTAGCAACTGCAGGTTATTCTTATATTCACTGGACTTTGATTATACATTATGTGTATTTAAACCATTTGATTAAAGTGTAAAATAAAAAACATAGTAAAGGCTGGAAATGCAGGTCTATCAGCTTGGGAAAGAGAATGCTAGCTTATTGTTGTAGTTGGAATTCATCATCAGAACTGACATGTTCAGGCAAGAGCATCCTTTACAGGAATGACCAAATGGGGCAGGGAAAACAGAAAGAGGTCAAATGTACAGATAACAACTTAAGATTTTTTTTTAAGAACAGGAAAAGACCCTGAAGACAAAACAAGCCTGCCTCCTTTACATAAATCAATGAAATCTAACCCATCTTCTCACTATAACACAGAAAGCAGAGATTAGTGGTGAACAAGTGTTTTTCAGACTGGAGGGAAGTATATAGTGGTGTCCCCCAGGGGTCGGTATTAGGACCACTGTTCTTTTTGATATACATTAATGACCTGGACTTGGGTATAGGGGGCACAATTTCAAAGTTTGCACATGACACAAAACTTGGAAATGTAGGAAATAGTGAGGAGGATAGTAATAGACTTCAGAAGGACATAGACAGACTAGTGAAATGGGCAGACACATGGCAGATGAAATTTAATGCAGAGAAGTGTGAAGCAATGCATTTTAGAAGGAAGGAAGGAGAGACAATATAAACTAAATGGTACAATATTGAAGGGGGTGCAGATACACAAATCTTTGAAGATGGTGGGACAAGTTGATAAAGCTTTTTTTTAAAAAAAAGCATATGGGATCCTTGGCTTCATAAATAGAGGCATAGAGTACAAAAGCAAGGAAGTTATGCTAATAATAAAACTGCACATGAAGTATTTTCAGACTCTGCTTGACAACGATAATAATTATCACCTACCTGGGATTTTTCAACTATTGCTGTGTGCTTGTCACACATTGGGCTGATTTCCATGCCTCGTTCCCGTTCCTTGTCTCCCTGGTGAAAGAATTCGTCCATGATTCGATCTGTCCACTGCCTGTACAGTTCCAGGGACTTTGTGGGATTGCTCAGATCGGCACAGTGCACCATGTTACGAAGAACCTGGAAGCAAAGTAACAGGGGGCTTGTTTAGAAGCTTCCGAAATATATCACAGAATTATCTCGTAACAACACATATCATTATAGGCAGGTTTCCCTGGACCTCCTCTGCTACAATGCTAGACAGGAGCAAGACACTCAAAACTCCTGATCAGCCCTATTCAGGATCACTGGGATTTCCTGTCCCGGGCCAGGAGCACCGTTAGCACAGGCTCTCCCCTGGCTGGGCCTATCGGAAGTGGAAGGAGCAGGAATGCAAGGTGGAGCTGCTGGCCTCTCAGGCTTCCAGTTATGTGCCATGTCTCAGACATTGGAACCTGCTGCTGATGGAAATTGCTAGTCAGAAGGTCCTGATTTGATGTTCAACATCTTGGTGGGAGGGAAAGAGACAAAACAAATTGTGATCCTGACCTGGAATGAAATCTTTAGCTTGACTCAGGGACCTCGTGCACCCTTCAGTCGCCGGGGACAAGTCCACAGTGCCGTGTTTTCTAGGCACCCCTATGCTGGCATGCTTTGTGACCCCCGGTCCTGTCCCCACACCTGGTAAACCCCAGAAATCCTGGGGCAATGTAAAAAAGGAGTGGAGATCCAGCAATCCAGGTCTTCTCCCTTTTTACTTCAGCTTTATGCCTAGGAACTGGGCAGTCCTGGGAGAACTAGTAAGGATGTTTCTCCCTGGGCTGCCAGTTTCGTTAGTTTTCAGCCCTTACACTGTGACACTGATATAAGAACTAAAAATAAATCTGCTCAAAAATCAGGGTTAGTTTTATCATGTAAATTACTAAAATAAGCATTAAAAATGCAATTTCAACAACAAGTAGATCAATTACACGTTAATTCTGCTTGCTTTGTCATTATATCTTTCTACCTCTATGGGTCCAATTTTTATTGTTTAAAACTTTATTTTACTTATTTTAACCTACTGAAAGCTATCTTTTTATAATTTCCTAATTTTTATTCCTCTACTTTCCTGTTCTTCTGGTTTCAACTTCCATTTCAGAGGTAGGAAATTTTAAAAAAGACATTTCATTTGCTGAAAATGGACTTACAAGTCTACTTTACAACCAGGTTAAAAGCTCATTATTTAAATCCACATTGGCTGCCGGGGCGCAACAAATCAACTCATTTTGCTGGAATGGGAATCTTCTTTATAGCACAAGCATCCTGAGTACTGTGCATCATGGTACACACCTGTATTCTATCTGTGTAATTGTCAAGTAGTAAAACGCCCGAACTTGTCACTTTTTTTGTTTCCACCATGGTCTTGAGGTCTGCTAATAAGGTCATGTGTTTTGACATGTCAGTGGCTAACACCTAGAGGGCAGAAGAATATTGAACATTTGAACAAATTAATATAAGTTTCAGATCTCCTCAATAAAACACAAAGACCTTTTTATATGTCAGCTTTCAGCACTGAGTCCAAAGACCTGCTTGCTTACCATATCAATGACCATCCTCCTCAGCATCTGCCGCTGTTTCTTGGTGAGATTCTGAAAAATGTCACAGGAGTCTTCCTGCAGCAGTTTAAAACCTACAGCCAGGTGGTGGTTTTCTAACACAGACTCATCGTTGTACATCAGTGCTAACTCGGAATCTGAAATAACAGGAAAAAGAAAACACAGTGTATATGGTGAAAAGAAGCTGAAAAGCCCCATCTGTTGTTGATTCTAAATGAATTAGGTAACATGTTTTGTTGAAGGAATCAGTGCAGCGCATTAAAGCACTGGCATGCCACATTACAGATGGAGTGACGCAAGTACAATTCTGCCCCTCCCCCTCCACTGAATTTACAAGAGGCACCCGAACTCTGCTCCATGGGGGAGAAGGAAAGTCAGACTTATTGTTATATGCTTCCTAACTGTTGGCTGTAAAGCAGCACTAACCAGAGTCTCTGGGCAGATCTCACACACAGCCTTTCAGCTTCAAGACGTGCATGGTCTAATGATACCTGGTGGGGGGGAAAATAGATTTATCTTGGAAAAAATATTATTTTTTTTAATACTTCAGATGTTCAGTCTATTTGCATATTCTGTGATATCAGCACAACTCGAGATGTAGAAATAGTTATATACTCAAAAAGCTCAATCAACATTGAGCCATACAATGTAGGAAGGTTTGAGGTTTGATTCCCAGCCTGTGCTAAGAGAGCTGATCTCACTGGATGGTGGTAGGTGTGCTATAAATGGCCTCAGGGTTAAGAGCGGGGGTGGGGGTTTGCAGCTCCCACTCCTGATAACTACCGTGCTGGAAAGTGCAAATTTGGATGTTGGGTGAGGCAGGATCAGGCTTTCTAGTGCCAAATAAGCTTGTTGATATTAACTTTCTAGCCTCACATGTAAACAATCGGGCAGGGTACTGAAGGGTGACTGGCATCTCAACAGGCTCTGTACCTCAGAATTAGCACCGTTAGGAAGAGAAGCGGGGATGAAATTCCCTCTGCATTGATGCAATTTAATGAGGGACAAAAAAAAACATAATTTATTGGAAATACTGCTTGATTTTAGTTCAGAACTGGATTGAAACACCAATGCAAACATAAAGATGATGAATCTTAACAGATTCCTTTATAAACTGAACCCACTTGGATCTAACTTGGAGATTTGTATTCTGCTTGCTCAATCCACCTACACAAAATGAGTCACTGCACCCACCAGGTGTTGAAACAGAGAGAACTGAAATAGAGAAACAGGAATACACAAACACATAACTGGCAACTGTGTAGGTGTGACACATAAATGATCCCAATTAAGATCTTTTTTTGAGAAATCAACAATTCTCCAGAAGTTAATGGGTTTCATGATTTTTAAAACTGTTCAAGATTTTTCTGTTCTTCATATGCTTTTCAATCATCATGAAAAATGTAACCAAATCTACACACTATGTAGTGATCAGAACTTATTTTACTACTTAAAAGAACATGATGTAGTGGTGACAATGCACATTGGTGCAATGATTTATGGACTGGATGTTTGTATCCATGATGGGGTAGATTGTACATGGTTTATGTTACCAGTTCAATGGCCTTTGCTCATTCCATGTATCTTAAGTTTTCTTATGGGTTTGAGGGGAGATTTGTTATCTTTTGTCAAGTCCAAAACTGGATATTGGAAGATTTCCCGGCTGCATCGCTCCAAAAATGGCATCAAAGATTGCTCTGAATATGATGTAAATTATGGTGGGGCAGTTAATTTTAGATATGTGACAATCAAATGATGTGGCAACATAGTACGTTAACATTTAGTATCTCTCACACAACCACATGAGGCCAAAATACTGCTGAGATCACAGTCACTGTGATTTCACACAACTGGAAAAATAAATTTCTGCTTTTAAAACAAATTTCTGCTTTCCCGAAGCTCAGTATAATTTTCCAGTGAGTACCTCAGCAATACTGATGAGGGAAGTCCCAAGTTTGATTTCTGTTCTGTGCTGAAATGGCTGATCTCAGCTAAAATTAGCCTCAGTACTCCTGGGCTAAGGGGAGAAGAATCAAATAACTTGTCAACACTCACAATGAAGGCTCACGTGTGCATAATGTCAATTGGGCAAAGTAATGGAGAGAAGGTCCAGTGCCCATTGAACTGTAGCCCAGTGAGTCGTCACGCCTTCTGAATAAAGGGCGAGTGGAAAAAATTAGCAGAAAAAATTTAATAAATGCATTCCTGACCTGAAGCACTGGCTCAAATTGCACCCTTTGAACACACTGCAGGTGAGAGTTATCGCACCACAGGCATGAGTCAGTTCTATCAGTTGACACATGAGCGATTTATTTTATGCAACCCACCCTGACCAACATTCACCCTATTTGTGAAAAACATAGCACATGATAAATAGAACATTAAATGGTATTGTTTTCCACAATATATTCTCTCCTCCTCTCCTGAAAGTGCTGATCTACTCTGGAGTCTGGTTCCACTTGCACCAGCCATCCCTTGCCAAAATGATTATTCTATATATGTGAGCCTAGACAGTGAAAGTCAGGAGGCCATTCAACCTTGTTGGGGAAGATTACCAATGCAGGTGGTGACGTTGGGTGAGGATAGGATCAGGCTTAGCCGTGATGCTCCCTGCAGGTGACACTCGGTCAAGGCTCATACATGAAGAATGGTCACTTCAGAAAAGTCACCTGATGCCTGTGGAATTGTACTCCAGCAAGGAGTCAATGTTTTCAGGAGAGGAGGAGACTGGGTAAAATATGCAAGTAAAGAAAAAAAGAAAGGACTCATAGTGCGTTGTAGAAATTTTAAGTCCAATCAGGAATCAAATCGATGATAGCAGGAGAAAATAACTTCCAAAAGAGAGAAAAATACATAAAAATAAAAATGAGTACAAAATAAACTTTCGTTATGAAATTGATGGTCATCCATTTGATAACTACAGCACTTACTGGTGTTTATTAAAAATTGATTGGAGACGCCAGGATGATCCACATCATGGATTGCGGCTGCAAAAATTGCAGCAAGAATCTCGAGGTCTGTGAAGACTGCCTGGAAAAAGAGAAACATCAAACAAACATGAATGAACCTCAAAAGATAAAATTAACTGCACATCAACCAAGAAGAATCCTTAACTTCTTGCTCTTCAAATACTACTTTGCAAAGGTCTCTTTGTGGAAGAGTACTTGCTATATTTACTGCAAGTAAATTCAAACCGTTATAAACTGAAGAATAAAGGGAAAGGCACATGGGGGTGCTTCAGTGCTAATGTGCAAGACTAGAGCTGTGGAGGAGAGGAATTTTGATTGCCTGTTCTACTCAATCCCTGATCTCAGGTGCACTGTCCTGGGAAAGCACCAACTAGCCGCCAGATGTTTCCCCACATAGATGGAGGAAATACCTGAGGGAGAGCCATCCCTGGGAAATATTTTTATGCACTTCCTCAGTCAACTCAGAGAGGCACTGGTGGAGGCCTGGTTCCTGTCTAGTCCAGGAAGGCCAGAGAAGAAAAATCATGGAGTAAAATAAAGAGGATGGTACCCTCAAATTAAAAAAAAACAATGCTATCAGCTGACCTGAACAAATCCCAGTAAAATGACCCATATAACAATATGTGTTGTTTTCATATCCATTAGGCCCTAGAATGCCACATAATTTGGATGAAAAACAAACAACTTACATTTATATAAAGCTTTTAGCATACAGAAATGTTGCAAGGCACTTACCAGAAGACAAAATTCGAGGCTGAGCCAAAGAAGGAGATATTAGAAGGGGCGACTATAAGCTTAGTCAAAAAAGTTGGTATTAAGGAGGAGAGGGAGATGGAGAGGTTTAGTGAGAGAATTCCAGAGCTTAGGCCCTAGCTGCTAATGGCGGGGCAAAGGGAATGCAGGATGCACAAGAGGCTAGAGTTGAGGAACGCAGAGTTCTTGGAGAATTGTAGCGCTGGAGGAGGTTACAATGATATGGAGGGATGAGGTCATGAAGAGATTTAAACACGGAAACGAGAATTTTAAATTTAAAGCGTTGGGGGTCAAGGAGCCAATGTAGATCAGCAAGCACAGGGTAATGGATGAACGGGACTTGGTGCGGGATTGGATATGGGCAGCATATTTGGAGAGTTTTGGATGAGCTGAAGTTTATAGAGGGTGCAGGATAGGAGGCTGGCCAACAGAGTATTGGAATAGTTGACTCTGGAGGAGACACAGGAAAAGATGCCAGCAGATCGCCTGAGGCAGAGGTGGAGATGCGTGATGTTACAGAGGTGGAAGTAAGTGTTTTTTGTGATGGAGAGGATATGGGGTTAGAAGCTCAGCTTGGAGTAAAATAAGATGCCAAGGTTGCGAACAATTGGGTTCAACCCGAGACAGTGGCCGGGGAGGAGGATGGAATCGGTGATGAGAGTACAGAGCTTGTGGTGGAATGGGGAGATGATGGCTTCAGTCTTCACAATGTTTAACTGCGGAAAATTGCAGCTCATCCAACACCGGATGTTGAACAAGCAGCCTGACAACACAGAGGCAGCGGAGGGGTTGAGAGAGACAATGCAGAGGTCGCCAACGTGAAATGTGACACAGGTCTTAGGATGATGTTGCCAAGGAGCAGCATATAGATGAGGAAGAGGAGGGGGCCAAGGATAGATCCAGAGGTAACAGTGCAGAGGGAGGAAATCTCAGCAAGAAACTTGGGGTGGGGCTTGCAGGGGTGGTAGAGAATGAGGATTTTAAAGGAGAGGCAAGGGAGGTAGAACAAGGTGAGGCACATGAAGGAGGAGAAGCTACCAGAAGTGTAATGGAAGGAGACTAAAGTGTAATTTGGTGCTAAGAGCCATACCAGCACCGCAGCAGTTTGGACGGGACAGGTGGTGGAAAGTATAGCCAAGCAGGGAGGATTCAGTGAGGTGCAAAATGTCACCACCCATGGGCCAAGTTTCAGTCAAAGCCAGGATGTCAATTCAATCATCCACTGTCAAGGGCCTTGTTCAAGAGTGAACAGCGGGAGGGAAATGCAGAGAGGGGTAGTGATTGATGATCCACTGACAGAGCCCAAGGAGATAGTAGTGGGTGGAGTGAGCAGCATGAGAAGGAGGTTGGTGAGGTTACTGTGGGTGCACTGGCTGGGAAGCTTAGTGAGAGAGGAGGATGGGGCAGTTGGGGTTGGTGCTTATAATAGGCAGTGATGGGATACTTTGATGGGCCCTTTGCAGACTTTTAAGACAAGGGGTAGGTGTGGACTTATGCAAGGGTGATTCAAGCTCGAGATAGCGGCAGGAGAGTAGGAAAGCAGAGAAGTAGTAATGGATTGGTTGGGGGGTGGGGGGGGGCACTCAGATCTGTTGTGGCAGCCTATATGCGCACACAAATGGACACAGAGGGAATTCGGGTTATACAGGCATATGACAGATTAGAGGGAACATATCCTGGTCATAAACAGTGGACAGGGAAGAGACGGTATAAAAGAGACCGAAAGTTAAAGTTTGAGGTCCTATGATAAGATGAAGTTGACTTGTAGACAGGGTGGAGTCAGCTTGGAGCATCCACGAACCAGTGTCCACGTTCGGAGACAGCTGTGTAGAGGAAATGGATCCATAAGCCACTCAAGAGGCACAGTACCAGTGGGCGCGCTGCTGGAGGTTGTCCAGTGGAATCAGAGGGCCAAGGAGGAATGGAGAGTTAACCATGAGCCAGCAGAGTTTGATTCAGGGGTCCAGTAGAGGTCCATAGAGGCCTCAGGTGTTAGCAGTGCACCCCAAGGATCCGTCATACCAGCAGAGAAGTGAGGAGCAGTGAGAGTGAAATCCAAGAAACAAGAACAATGAAGTCCAGGGAGCCAGGAGAGGTTGAAAGGTAAATCTACAGGATTAGTGCAGATAAGAGAGCTGGTCCAAGATACAGCTGTAGGAGTATGAGGAGCCAGTCCAACCCAAAGAGTGTTGGAGGTGTTCTGAAGGACGAGTGGAGTTAGTGGAAAGCAGCAAAACACAGATCATTCAGCAGCAAGGGAGCAGAATTTAGAGCCAGGAGGAATGAATCGGTGCTAGTTCAGTGTAGTATGAAAATTCCCAGTAAAGAAGCAGGAAACAGATCCTACAGAAGCAGGACAGGTACTGAAATAGAATCATCGGTTAACATTTTATGTGGAACCCTTTATTAGAATTAAATATCAAGGATCCCAAATGAAATGTTAATTGATTCTCTTTCAGATGCTGATCAGCCTGCTGTGTGTTTCCAGCATTTTCTACTTTTATTTCAGATTTCTAGCATTCATGGTGTTTTTCAGCTGTAATGCCATGTTCAGTAGTATAGTTGTTATTGAAAGATTCTTTAAAATGCAATAATTCAAAAACTATGTGCACTTTTCATTTAAAGGTCTTTGGAGGCATCTATTTAATGTGCCCACAGACACACACAAACATTAGTTCCAGCTAGCTTTGCTTTCTAAGTCACGGGAGTTCATGTGTAAAGTCTGACATTTTCTAGTCTTGGATAAACAAACCCGAGTCCCACGACGACATTGATGACTGTCTCCAGTCTGTCTGTCCTTATTAGCTGGAGGAAATGATTCCACTGGATTAGAAGTGAGTGATGGAAGCCTGCCATTTCCAAGTTGGCTGTATAAAGGGGTACTGGTTTCATTTAGAAAAAGCACTTGGCAAAACTTTTTTATTTACCCAACATTTGACAAAATATTGCAAGTTATGTTGAAATCCATCACTCAAAGTCTTGCTCAATAGCTCTGTCAGTAAATGCAGCACCCTAGGTGTTGCCGAGCGATACAGACCGGGAAGGTCTTAGGTTCTATCCTTGTTCTGTGTTAAATAAGCTGATCAACGTTAGGTCAGTAGTGGGAGAACAACAATTAGCTTCAGTGTTCCTGGGCTTGGGATAGGAGGAGAAAATATCAACCAGGATTTGTATTCTGATTGTTATCCAGTAATTCCTATTGGAATGTGTGTAAAGATTGGAATAGTCAGGATCAGGCTTAGTTGTGATGCTGCTCACAGTTGAATGGCCTGCCAACACACTCATTGTCCAGGATTACACACAAAGACTAGTCACTTAGGTAACATATCAGAGAGTCACCAGCTCTTTGAAATTGAACCTTTAGCATGAATCATTACTTCAGGAAAGGAGGTGAGAAAATAAAAGAATAAATAAATTCATCATTGGGTCAGGAAAACATAATTGCATCAGTTGTGCATGATATTACAGTGACATCAATACTGTTAGGCTATTCCTTCTCTCTGGTGACAAAAGAGAGTTCTCCTTTGATAAGCCAGAAATTAAACTGGATCAGCCATATAAATACAGTGGCTACAAGAGCAGGTCAGAGGCTGGGTATTCTACGGTGAGTGGCTCACCTCCTGACTCCTCAAAGCCTTTCCATCATCTACAAGGCACAAATCAGGAGTGTGATGGAATACTCTCCACTTGCCTGGATGAGTGCAGCTCCAACAACACTTAAGAAGCTCGATAACATCCAGGACAAAGCAGCCCGCTTGATTGGCACCCTGTCCACCACCCTAAACATTCACTTCCTCCACCACCAGCGCACTGTGGCTGCAGTGTGTCCCATCCACAGGATGCACTGCAGCAACTCACCAAGGCTTCTTCAACAGCACCTCCCAAACCCGCAACCACTACTACCTAGAAGGACAAGGGCAGAAGGCGCATGGAAACACCACCTGCACGATCCCCTCCATGTCACACACCATCTGACTTAGAAATATATCGCTGTTCCATCATCGTTGCTGGGTTAAATTCCTGGAACTCCCTACCTAACAGCACTGTGGGAGAACCTCCACCACACGGATTGCAGCGGTTCAAGAAGGCGACTCACCACCACCTTCTCAAGGGCAATTAGAGATGGGCAATAAATGCTGGCCTCACCAGCGACTCCCACATCTCATAAATGAATAAAAAAAAGCCAGTGGTGAAATCCAAACCAATGAAAGCAATCATTCACAGTCCTTACATTCCAAAAAGGTACATTTCCAATGTCGAAGATATCAATTAGGTTACTCAATTTAAGAAAACCCAACTTAAAAAAGCACAAAACTACATAATGTAGGACAACAGCAAGGTTTAAATAGTAAAAAAAAAGTTGCATTTATAAAGCACTTTTCAGATCCTTTATCCCAAAGTGTTTCACAGCCAATTAATTACTTTTGAAATGTAGTCACTATTGTTTTGTAGGCAAACAGAGTGGCCAATTTTCACCCAGCAAGGTCCCACAAACAGCAAGGCGATAAATGATTGGTTCATCTATTTTGGTGGTGTTGGTTGGAAGTTGGCCAAGACACTTGGAGAACTCCCTACTTTTCTTCAAAAAAGTGCCATTGGATCAGTTACATCCACCTGAATATTGAAACAACCTACAACCAATAATGCAGCATTCCACTGAAATGTCAGACTAGTATTTTGTGAGGCTTTTGACTTGAGAGTGCTACCACTGAGCCAAGCTGACACCTGTAGAAGAGATGAAGTAAAGCAAGAAGTAGTGCCTAAGTGATGCTAAGCTAGGGTTTTATAGCCTGTACATTATAGGAAGAATGGGAGACAGAGGGAGGGTAAGTAGTTTTACAGTCTTGTGGTCCTGGGAAAGAGTTATAAGAGAAGTTACAACAATTGTTGATTTCAACATATTGAGAATTTGGGGAAGTGAAAGAGGATTTGGAAACAAAATTGTTCAGTCCTGATTCTATACATTACACTTCAAAAATGCTTCATTGGCTGTGAAACACTTTGGGACATCCGAGGGTTATGAAAGCCCCTACATAAATGGAAATTCATTCTTTCTTAGTCTTTAAGGTTTACTTACGTCTAGAGCTGGAGTGGAAAGAAGAATGTGCGTAGATTGTGCAACATCAGCAGCATGCAGGCTGTTATGGTAGGCCACATCCCCGTGGTAGTGGTCTTCCAGGGTCATGATGTACGTTACAAATGTGTCTACAGGGATCCTAAATGTCTTCAGCAAATCCCTCTCCTGTTGAAAGTCATTTGCAAATTGCAGATTTTACTAATTTGTATAGAAAGCATTTGCATGTCAAGTTGGAATCAATTAAAAAAAATTAAAATTCATATTGTGCTACAGTTCATTGAACTTTTTCTTGTGCAGAAAATGATCTGTCTTATATTTTATTAACCAGTGCAATGAAATATCATATCCTAAAGTTGGTGGCAATCAGACCAGAAATAATCAGTATTCTCTGCCCACTTGATCCCACTAACCTGGAAGATGGTGTACATAATGCAGGTGAGTGGTCTATTGTTTGAAAACTCTGCCACTTTAAATATATTAAGGCCCCACTTATTCAGGTCATCCAGCTCCTGCAAAGACAAGGTGAAATGCAACAATTATACTAGCAAATGTCTGGAATAATTATTAAACTTCATATTGAAATATTGCATCGCGACACAAAATTCCCCAGTTTTTATCCAATACATTTTACTGTAACGATTACATTTCTGTAATGGGAATATAGTTGTTTTGAGGTGATTTGCTACTGAGATTAGTCTTGCAACTCATGTATGAGTGCAGATTGTGAATGTTGATAGGTTACATGAGCATGGGGTGGGGAAAAGCAGACAAGTCAAATCCTTTATTCACACACAACATCCACTTTCCAGCAGGAGATGCTGGATAAGGATCACGAGTGGGAACCTTGATTTTTCCGTCCTTTGGCCAAGTTGCTGAGACCAACGGTAGCACTTTCATTGCTACTTTGGCTAGGTTTAGCTAATTCATTCACCAGGAACTAAAAGAACATTTGATCATCTTATTGGAAAACAGAAAAGACCAATGCACCTCAGCTTTGACGTGGATGCCATTAATCCATCTTTAGCTCCTGCTACTGGCACTCCAGGAACTAAAATCTTGGACCTGCCTTGTCCTTATTGCTATATTTATATTTATTTATCAAATTGTTCAGGAGATCCCCCTCCACGCGCCCTCCATTTTACCTCCTTAAGAGAAATTAAATGCCTCTTTGATTTACTGACTTTCCTTCCATATCATTGCAATCTCAAAACCGCAGCTATGCCCATTCACCTCAAAAAAGCCAAATTAGGTGCCAAAAAGCAGATGCTTTGCGGCAGTCTTATTCTACAGTTGATGGTCATCAATGCCTGTTGGCCTTCATCATCCTTGATTTTGAGCTTCAAGAGATGAAGAATAGAGGCTGAGTCAGATTTCCAAGCTGCATTGGAAACAAAAATATCAAATGGGATCCAGAATCAGCATAGTTATAAGAAAATTATGACTGACTAATACCACAAGACTGATGGTGGGGCATATTGTCCATCTTTTCTGAAGTCAGTTTGTTGTTTATACATTGTTGTACATTATTAGCATGAGCAACACCCGTCCCAATGCCTTCATTGTGAAAGAGCCCATTTGCTCCTCTGACGATTGTTATTGAAAGCATTGGCCAATGTGAAACTGAGTCATGCAGACCAGTAAGTCTCCAGGCTCAATTTCAGTTCTTTGCTAACTCAACTAATCTGAACTAGTGCAGTGCTTGGGCGTTACTGTTGGCTTCAGAGCCTTGGGCTAAAAAGGGGAAAAATTCAGCCAAGATTCCCTCTCCTGATTGCTACTTAATGACAGCTGCTGGAAAGCGGCATGTGGATGTTTGGTCAGGACAGGATCAGGCTCAACTGTGATGTCCACCACTGTCAAATTGTTTACTGACAATCACTGTCCAAGCTTGCATGTGAAGATTGGTTACTTGGGTAAGGCATTGGAGGGCACTTGCCACCTGTGGTTCCATAACCTTGCATGCGTCAGAGAAGGGGAGAAATATAATAAAAGGAGGCCTGTTTATAAACATTATTGCAGATATTGTAAAACTGCAAATGGAGGTTTACTATGTACCTTGGAAAGAAGCTCTTCCATATCAGTTGTGACAGCAAATCGGGGGATGCTTGAGTGTGTGAGGCTGGAACTGTGCATCAGTTTTTTCACTCCACTGATCTGTGTCATGAGTTGCTGCTTTTTCTTCTTGTCTCTTTCCTTCTGTGTTGGGGAGGGCATCTCCACATCATTCTGCTTGTCTGTCAGGAAGGAATACAGCATTAGAGACAATTTGGAATAAATTAGGAATTCAAATATAAAAAAATATTATAAAAAAATATTTGTAACTTTTCTTTCAGAAGAGACAAGTTAGGTAAGAGGCGAAGAGTAAAAGTGCAGTCAGATTTGCAAGCTGCACTGGAAGCAAAAATATTAAGCGGGCCCAGAATCAGCATAGATACAATAAGAAAGTTCAGATTTCCTGGAGTAAAATTTAACTTTGGCAGGGAGGCAAAACAGGTGGTAGCGGATCGACTGCCCATTACACACCCCGCCCAATTATCCTGACAGGAAAATCAGGCGGATGTATATTGGGTGACCCCTGCCAAAGTTGAATTTTACCCTCATTAATACCACAGGATTCACGTTGGATCATATTGCCCATCCTTTCCAAAATCAATGTTTTGGGTGACATAGTCCCAGTAACTTCTTAAAAAATCTTTTCCATTATTTTCTGATTTTCTCTGCTGAAGGTGGTAGCTTCACTTGTGTTAAGTTTCCATGGACACCAGCTTCTCTCCAGTGCTTTGCCCAAGTAGTCTCTCTTCATTTCAGGCAATACTGTAACAGCAAGCTATCCAAGTTTTGGAGACATCACATTCCAGCCCAGTGAGCCAAATCATTTTTATCTTGTGATCTCAGCTAGGATGGTAACAGGCTTTAGTGCCCCTAGACTAAGAAGCAAAAATCAGCAATGGTTCCCACTCATGCTCATTATCTAGTGACCCTGGATAGAAAATGGACATTGATTGAGAGCAGGATCCAGCAAGACTATGATGCGACCTATAGCCATTCAAGTAAGGAGCATAGCCAGCATCTATAGAACTGTATTCTTGTCTGTTTAGCATCTTCAGAAGATGAAAAGAACAAATTGGGGATACTTCCTTACAAGCCAACTTTTCTTAAATGATTTATCAGTAGTCAACAAAAAGTTGTTTTTAAAAAAGAAAGATTGACAGTTTCTTTGCAAGGGTCCTATTAGAACAATCATTCATTTCTTTCCCTTCTCTATTGTGCAATAATTGCAGTTTATGTGGCAAATACTAATAGTATGACATCGTCACTTCACTAACTGATGAAAATGCCATTTCAGGAATTTCCACCACTAAAAACTGGATTTGATTTACTTACAGCTGAAAATCTTGAGATGCGTCTTAATGAAAACATTTTTTAAAGAATTACTATTTACTAAAGACAAGACAGTAAAGGGATATTTTGATATAGCTCCTAATATTCATTAGCATTCAGAATGGCACCCTGTGGACCAGGGAATGCAGCGGGCATATTAATTAAGTCAGGGGTTTCCTCTTCTGATGGCTTTTTTCAAAGTGTTTTCATTTTATCTCATTTTAACACAATATACCTACCGAATCTGTACAAATCTTACATTCAACACCAGAGCCCATCGTTTCTCTTTAGACGCGTATTGAATTGATGACATCCAACTGCTGTTTTTCATCTACTACTTAGATGACAGATCATTATATTCTTTGGACTACATTGTGTTTAATCAACCAGAATGATTTATACACCAGAATTCATAGGCTCTACCCACCAACCCGCTCAACTTAATTAAAGCCCCTTGCAACAGAAAGCAATTAAGCTGAACCAGGTTGCATCTAAGCAGCAAATCACGAAAGCACTATTCACAAACATCTTGTCAAACTGACGTTAATGGATGTTTTTTTCCTGTACAGACTATCAATGGATTAAATGGAGGGCTTCCCTATTCAGAGGCTCCCTTGACAAATTGGGTGCTGATGGTGAGCAGCTGCAGGAAAGGTTAATGGCATTGTCCCAGCAATACTCCATCATCTTTTAAATGAGCACAGTTACACATCTACAGTTGGGAGTGACTAAATTATGGCAGCGCCAAGTCTGAGCTATAAAAATCACTGATCACTCGGTAAGCAGACACTGAACAGTGAAATTGGGAGGGAAGTGCCTGGACATGTCCAATAAGATACAGCTCCTTTAGGAGAGATGGGGAGAAAATTGGAGGGCAGAGAAAGAAGTTCATGTTCACAAGATATCTTAAAATAGTAACCTATCAAGCTATAACTGAGAGCTATTTAGTGAAAGCTTGATAATCAGTGAATGGGAATTCAAAAAATCAATTTCAAGAGCACAGTAAGTTTCTGTGAAAGGTAGATTTGGAAAGGCCCAGATGTTTGAATTTCTCAGATGAAATGAGAATCCATCAAATCCTGTTTTCCATGGCAACAAGGAAATGGAGGTGTGGGTAGACCACTTACGTCCCATCTGTCACTCCTTTAGAGAATGCATTTACTGTAAAATATACACAAGATGGGCTATCATGCATTAGCATTGCTGGTAGGGTATGAAGTCATGGGATTTGTTCTGCCTCACTGCAGGAGGGTACCTACCGTCAATCTAATGCATGTATATGTTGTGGCTTCCCAGCACAGTGTAGCTGATTTCTCAACACAAATTTGACCTTGCTGGGCATGAAATAAATAGTACAATAGTCCACTGTGAAAATACTGGGAATTCTTTAAAAAAATTACACCCCAGTCTTGCACTGTGCATTTTTAGTGAAAGAATATTTATGCACAGGGAATTCTTCAATTTTTTTGTAGTAGGTTCACACCAGGTACCATGAATACGAGTGATGTAATTTATGCACTCTGTAAGCAACACAGAAAGGGGTAGGGGCATGCAGAACAGAAGATCCCATGGTCTGTGTTAAGTTAGCTGATCTCAGCAAGGACTGATATTAGGGCAGCACTAAAATTGGCCTCAATGCTGCTGGTGAGGGGAAAAAAATCAGCCACGACTTCTGCTCACCATTCAGTGACACCTGATTAAAAGTGTACAGATTTCATACAGAACAGGATAAGGCAGGGCTGTGATGGCCTTGACGGTAAAACAGCCTGTTGAAACTCAATGTCTTGGCTCACATATGAAAAATGGCCACTTGGACAAGGTACCTGAAGACTGTCGCTACCTATGGAACTGTGCTGTGGAAAGAGTCAGCTCCTTCAGGGGACAAAAGGGAAAAGGTTTGGGGGAAAAGATGGGAGGGGGTGTCATTGTGGTTTTCACAAATTGGGATGAAGCCAAGTCAGAAGAAACACACATCATTTTCTGTTATGCAATGGTGCATTTCAAATCATGTCACTGCGTCATATGTTTGGCAAAAACGGTCTGCCAACACATTTTTGTATGGTGCTGAATAGATCTCCAAAACAACTGTCCCATAGTGTTCCTGCAGGAAACATCTTATCAAAAAATATTTCTAATTTCTTATTCTGGCTCACTACAAATTCCTAACTTATTTGATTTAGAAAAGATCAGAGCTGTTCGTTTTTCTTTGCTGATCTATACCATTTCATTAAGACTTTCTTGGTGTACTTCAACTAATTCTTTATTATCTTTAATATCTTCAGATAAAGTAGTTATATTCAAAAATATGTATTTGTTAACTGTTAGTAAAATTTATGTGAATGTACGGTTGAAAAGCTCTTTTTTTCCTTCCTCCTTTTTCTGCCCTCCTCTCAATTCATTGATTCCTTGTTGGAGTACGGTTTCATGGTGCCAGTTGCCCTTTGGCCAAATGCCTATCTTCACTTTCAAGTCAGGACATTGAGCAACAATGGGAGCATTAAGATCCTACCTTCACCCGATGTATAAGCCCATGCATTTTCCAACAAGTGTCACTTGAAAGCAATTAGAAGTAGCAACTCTGGCTGATTTTTTTTCCAATTGTATCGCCCTACTGCTATCCTGGCTGAGATCAGCTAACTCAGCACATACCAGCTATTGTACCAGGGGCTTTGCTGATCTGTATGGACAGTTGCTGTCCAACTGAGCCATCAGGGGAGTGAACTCCTTTGCTAAATGAATCATGAAATGATTTATTCCAATGTTGAGAATAATCGAGTCAAAGAACGGAATGCACAACACAATGAAATAATCAATGCAGAGGGAAGTAAAAAGGAGACAATTAGAACCAATTAATTGATTCCATGCTGGTCAGTAAATGCATCAGAAAGAAGCCTTTGGGAACATTTTGACAGGGATTTAAAAGATACAGGACAATCAAAGGAAGACACATGCTTAAGTCAGGTGTTCACACTTTCAAAGGGATTATATGGAAATTTAACTATTTTCCCCACTCGTATGCCAAGCAAATCACTTTACAAAGGTAAATGATGTGAAGCAGCAAAACAACACATGCAGAAATCCATTAGTGTAGGGTTGTAAATACCATCGGTGCCAATCAACTACTCTATAACTTAATGCAGTACGTGCTTGGATAACTAAGTGAGGGAAAGATTGATTTTCAGCCAGCCTTGCTTCTTCACCTTTTATGAATATACCTAATTATAAGATAAATACATGTGTATTTGTGTTTACAAAATGTTTTATAAGCTTGCTTACGCTAGATTTTTGCTTCAATTAAAAAATAGTAAAAAATAGAAATCTTAAGGAGTTTTCTCTCAATGGTTTAGTGTGGCACTGAACCACACAGATCAGGAAGGTCCCAATTTTGAACCCCAGCCTGCAATTAATTAGCTGATCTTAGTTAGGATGTTCGCATACATAACAAGTGAATGTACTTTGGATCAATTCTGAGAGATGGTGAGGTGCTATATAAATGCAAGTTCTTTTTTAGGGCCCCTGCACAAAAGAGGGAAAAATTCAGCTAGGGTTTCTGATCTTGATCTCGACCAGTGACTTCCCTCTTCCCTTTACTGGAAGTGGGTATTTGTGGATGTCAGAACCAGGCTGCAATCTGATGCCTGATAAATTGATCACTCATTGTCCAGGTTCCCACACGAAAATGGCCACTAGACTAAAGTACTAGAAAGCTGCCAGTGCCCATGGAAAGATACTGTAGCATGTGCCATCATATAAGGATAAGTAAAGGGAGGGAAAGAAGCTTTCAATCAAACACAATAATATAAATATATTCTATTTACACAGACACTTTTGGCAGAAGACAATGATGCTTCAATGATTGCCATATATTTTAATTATATATTACATATCATTATACATGGCAGATGATTAACATCAGTGAGTGTTCTGCTCTGGGAAGGTCAGAGGAGCAGGATTAATTTAAATTCTAAAATGGATGTGGAAACTCTTCATTCTGTTCTCTCTTCCGGCTGTCGTTGCTTGGTAAGTTCCTTTGGAATTACTTTTATCATTTTTATTTATTGCATGGTCTGGTGCTGAAGATGCCTATATGAACTTCAGAACTGAACATGGGTTTTTGTGTAGGATTAAAACCAACAGCAACTTTTGATGATCTAACAGGTAATAGCAATGACTGGTGCAGCACTAATCCACACAAATAGAAAGTCCCAGGTTTGATTTTCATTCTATGCTGAAAGTCAGTTGACTTCAGCCAGGGAGATGTTAGAGCATTACAAAAGCCAGTCGGGGTGATTTTTTCCTCGTAGTGTCTATACTGGATTGGACCTGCACCTGCATAGTGATCCCTGCTGGAAAGTACATATGTGGACATCATTTGAGGACAGGGTTGGACTTGAATGTGATGCCCAATTTTGTTCTCACCTGACGTCCACAAATATACGATCTCAGAAAAAAAAGGGCCGTGGTCACCAAACAGTAATCAGGAGTGGGAATCTTGGTGGAAATTTCCCTGTAGCACCTTATCAACTCCCTTAATGAAATCAGCAAACTCAATATGGACTGGGAATCAAACCTGAAATCTTGCAGTTTGTATGGATTAGTGATGCATTCTATAGTTGAATAGCAATCAGTATCTGGGCAAAGGCATTAAGAATGCCTACTTTGGTGAGGCACAGAAGAACAAGAGTTGGCACATTCAGGATAGGATCAGGAAAAAGAAGGAAAAATATGAAACCAGTTATGATAGCTGTAGAATATCAGTACCACGCTGGGTATGGAGCCCATCTTAGAAATCTTTGACTAAGTTTTTAATCCTGCACTGATTTTTGCTTTTATAATGGACCAAAATTTTCTCGGAACTGCTTCTACTCCATTGATGGAACTTTGCAAACGGGGCTTCCCCCGTTCTTCCAGCGAAGTTACAGCGACAAAATAGGAATAGCCCTGAGGAAATTCCGGGCCACTAAAATGTCATCGATTTTCATTGTGTAACAAAGAGCAATCTTACCTCCCCCGGCTTGGCAGAAAGCAGGCACACAGGTGGGCAGTAAAAATGGAGTGGGTGAAATACCTGCTCCGTTCCAATTTTAAAATGCCTGATTTTTCATCCTAATTAGGCGCACATAATCTTGGTTGTAATCTTCCAGAATTCACTAGATTCTGGAAAGGACCCAGCGGATTGGAAAACCACAAACGTAACACCCCTATTCAAGAAGGGAGTGAGACAGAAAGCAGGTAACTATAGACCAGTTAGCCTAACATTTGTCATTGGGAAAATGCTAGAATCCATTATTAAGGAAGTAGTAGCAGGACATTTGGAGACTCATAATACAATCAAGGAGAGTCAACATGGTTTTATGAAGGGGAAATCATGTCTGACAAATTTATTAGAGTTCTTTGAGGAAGTAAAGGGAAGGGTGGATAAAGAGGAACCAATGGATGCAGTATATTTGGATTACCAAAAGGCATTCGATAAGGTGCCACATAAAAGATTACTGCACAAGATAAGAGCTCATGGTGTTGGGGGTAATATACTGGCATGGATAGAGGATTGGCTAACTAACAGAAAACAAAGAGTCGGGATAAAAGGGTCATTTTCAAAATGGCAATCTGTAACTAGTGGGGTGCCGCAGGGCTCACTGCTGGGGCCTCAACTATTTACAATATATATCAATGTCTTGGATGAAGGAACAGAGTGTCTTGTGGCCAAATTTGCTGATGATACAAAGATAGGTGGAAAAGCAAGTTGCGATGAGGACACAAAGTGTCTGCAAAGGGATATTGACAGGTTAAGTGAATGGGCAAAAATGTGGCAGATGGAATATAATGTGGGAAAATGTGAAGTCATCCACTTTGGGAGGAAAAATAAAAAAGCAAAATATTATTTGAATGGAGAAATACTACAAAATGCTGCGGTACAGAGGGATCTGGGTGTCCTCGTACATGAAACACAAACAGGTGCAGCAGGTAATCCGGAAGGCAAACGGAATATTGGCCTTTATTTCTAGGGGGATGGAGTATAAAAGCAGGCTACAACTGTACAGGGTGCTGGTGAGACCACACTTGGAGTAGTGCGTACAGTTCTGGTGCCCTTATTTAAGGAAGGACATACTTGCATTGGAGGCAAGTCAGAGAAGGTTCATAAGGTTGATTCCGGGTATGGGAGGGTTGTCTTATGAGGAAAGATTGAACAGGTTGGGTCATTGGAGTTTAGAAGAATGAGAGGAGATCTTATTGAAACATACAAGATTCTGAGGGGACTCGATAGGGTAGATGCTGAGAGGATGTTACCCCTCATGGGGGAATCTAAAACTAGTGGGCATAGTCTCAGAATAAGGGGTCACCCACTTAAGACGGAAATGAGGAGGAATTTCTTCTCCCAGAGGGTCATGAATCTTTGGAATTCTTTACCCCAAAAAGCTGTGGAGGCTGAGTCATTGAATACATTCAAGGCTGAGTTAGACAAATTTTTGATCAGCAAGGGAGTCAAAGGATATGGGGAAAAGGCAGGAAAGTGGAGTTCAGGTAAAAATCAGATCAGCCATGATCTCATTGAATGGCGGAGCAAGTTCCAAGGGGCTGAATGGCCTACTCCTGCTCCTATCTCTTATGGTCTTACGCCTGACTCAAGCAGCTGCGACCAGGTCTGAAGACCAAAGAAATCTTTCCAGGTTAAGTTTAAAACTTTCCTTTGTGGGGTCAGAAGGACCAAGAATGTTCCCCCCCCCAAGCCACACAAAGAAAGTGTAGGCCTCCACTGTCCCGGATCCCCACCCCACCACATACAACTAACCGCTGTGGAGTCCCTGTCCAACCCCCCATCTGCGTAATTACATTGGGCCAAGTAGGCGATCAATGGGCCACCTGATTTTACGCCGCTTCCGCTGACTTCCCTCCCGTTTTGGGCAAGATGTCAGCCAGCGGCATGTTAATGAGGCTGGAGCTCCCGTTGCTGCTCTTGGATGGGCTGGCTATTCGCTAGTACACTTTCCCGCCTGGAAATTAAAACTTCCACCATAATGCCTCAAACGAGTGTCTGCACTGCTTAATATTTAATTGACAGACGACAATAGAGAATGCACAAAATGATTAAATATAAAAGTTTTTCTTGTAATTTTAAGAGCACGAAAACTTATTTCTCTCTATTCCTTGGTGTCTCCAGTTTACTCATTTCCTAGGCAGCCTGTTCTCAGGCCTTTGTCAGTGTTGTCTGAGAAGAGCCAATGCCTATTATACAGGACTGCAACAAGGTTGAATAGAGTGAAAAAATAATTTGTATTTATGTAACAACTAATCATGTCCTCAAGGAATTCCAAAGCGCTTTAAGGATTACTTTTTGAAGTGCAGTTACTGTTGTTATGTGGTCAAATGCTACATCCAAATCTTCCCAGAAGGATCCCACAAACAGCAAATGAATAAATGACGAGATAATCTGTTTTTTCTTGGTGGTGTTAGTTGAAAGAGGAATGCTGGGCAGGAAAATGGGAGAACTCCCTGCTTTTCTTCAAATAGTGCCATGGGGTGTTTTACAGTCACCTGAACAGGCTTAAATTTTCATCCAAAAGATCAGCTTAGAGAAGACTAGGTAAACCAAGAAGGGGTGGTTAGGTTATTCCAAGCTTGAATTTGAAAAGATTGTGGGGATAACCTGGCAGGGTGGATCACCCGCCCATTGTAGAACCAATGGAATGAAAACCAGCAGGCTCTATAATGGAGCGGGTGATCCATTCTGCCAGGTTACCAACAAGGCAAAGTTGAAAATTATCCCCTATAAATCATAGGGGGAAAGGAAAACTGAGGCAGGTAAGCAGTTGAGAAAGAATGCGTTAGCGTAGGAGATGGTGTAATGAGTCTTGATTTCAACATAGAGAGATGGAAGAATGTGTAGGATGCTGCATTTGTAATTTAGAGGATTAAGAGATGAAAGTTCAGAGGAAAAATTACCATAACAGTATCATAGAGAAAGAAAGAAGTAATCACTGGGAGGTATGCGTTAATGGCTCTAGAGAGAACTCGTCTTTTGATATTCTCTCCTAGTGGGGAATTGCCTGGCTTCTGATTACTGCACCTCAGATTGAATATTTAGTGATATTGGAGCATCAAACTGCATCCCCCATAGCTCTTGGGCCTCCAAAATGCTGGACCTTCATGCTATCTCTCTTGTTTTATAAAAGCATTTTTTAGGACGCGACTGTAGCTGTAGGCTTGGTAATGACTTACCGATAAAAATAAGTTTAACGGTAGCAATGATGCAGCTTTCAGTATAACTCCAAAACAATTATTTCCTGGATCACAAGAATTATTTTTGGAAAAAGCTGGTGCACATATGAAGCCAACCATTTACATTAATTTAGAAATCTTAAAAAACATCGAAATGGCAGGGATACACAGGACAATACTGCAAAAGAAATTAAAGGCAGGATGTTTGCAGCGAAAAATACTTTGATATTGTATTACATATTTTCAAAAAACTCTTGGATGTTTTGAATATCGGTAATTATATTATTTTTGTGTTGAGTTCTCTGCAGGTGGTGTAAGGGAAAGCTGATTTACCAGACTCACCTAAAAAGGTGTTGGAAATAAACTCGGATACTTGGTTGCCAGAGCGGCTCATCTCCGAGAGATGGGTGAGCTCACGGTTCAACATTCTCTTGAACTGTTGGAAAGACAAACAAAGGAGTCAGAACCCACCTTTCTTGTAAACCATTCAAGGTAACTTTTGAATCACATTCCTTCATCAATAAATGGATTCAATTATAGAATTAAAGAAGGGAGAGGACTGTGAAACTTCACATTAGATATTCACACTCACATTTATTGTCACACCTTAATGCATTAATAAAGTTTAACTAAGCTCAATTTAAACCTAGTTATTTAACAAGCTAAGGGGCTGATATGCCAAAACACACCTAAAAAATAAAATCAAGTTTCATGTTTCTTTCTTTTTTAGTTATTATTTTAACAACTAAGATAACAAGATAGCTGATAATGGGTCATTTAAAAGTTACCAAATATGGATATAAAATAGCTCATAGTATAGAATTAGTAGTGTTTGACTTACACACAAAAATATTTACTTATACGATAAGCAGTGGCATTGTAATTATGTAACCATATTATCTACTGAATTAATTCTAAGAAAGACAGCAAATGACTGGACAAAGTATTTTCATTTTACATTTAAGATTTATACAAAATTAAAGTTGAAAAAAGTACACATCTACAATTTAAATTAATCTATACAGACTATACAGCAGTACAATGTTATAATTCCCCACCCCACAGCTGGATTAATTTTGATTTGAGTAACGGCTTAATGTTCTGTTGTTCTATAATAAAAAAAATAAAATCTGGAAAATTCTAACATTTTAAAATGGGCATCTGAAGTGGAATTGTGAATTGGTAATATTCGACTTATAACAGGCATTATAAATATACATACCTTGTTGCACAGAGAGTTTAATAGTGATAAAAAACATACCATCTTTGAAAAATTCTCCCCTCCCCTACCCCACACAGCTAGTTCGAACACAGTGTATTGTCTCACAAAAACTTTAAAATTAAAATTACGGTGTTTGCTGGAATTCACTGATCGGTCCATTTTTGCTTGTTTCTTTTATCCCCCTTTCCTCTTAAGACATAACATTTTATTGGAGCCGTATCAACTTCATAGACACCATTTGAATTTTAAAAAGCAAAATATATATAAGCCAGTTGTCAATATGGGATAACGTGTTGTTGATACAAAGGTTGCTGCATTTGAACTCACAGCCACATATCTCACAGCAAAAACCCAGATTCATATATACTTGTAATTTTTTGATAAATTTACTCACCTTGATATAACCCCAAGAAACAGATAGTAAATAGTTTGCTTCAGGCATTTTGGCCCTCTTGACAACAGGAGCAACAATAGCCGTGTACAAAATAAGCAATCTAGCTGGACAATTCCACACGCACAGCTTCAGTAGTAATAACCAAAAGGTGTAGATGTTTCATTAACAGCTTGAACGTTTGAAGAATTTTTTGCTCCAAAAATCAGTGTATTTTTTCACTGCATGAGAAAATCCAGTCCATGCAATACATCCTTGGAAAGACGTATCTGTGCGTTTGCACTGACAGAATTGAGATAATGAAATCAGGGGTCACATGGAGCCAGAAACCATACAAGTGTGTGCAGTTCACAGCACTTATGAATTATGAATAACTTTGGTTTCTTGGCTAGCTAGAGAGGGGGCCCTACTTCAGATTAGTCTCAGTACAAAGGGGCAAAAAAATAGTCTTTTGTTTGTAAACTTACAGTATCTACATCATTGCAACGGGATATGGGAAATGACAGAAAATGGAGGATGCCCAGTGCATATTTATGTAAATTAAATGCAGACGGTGTCCCCATTTCATCAGAGAATATAATCTGCTTTTAGCACCTTCCTACACCGTTGTCAGATACTTGCAACACAATGACAATTTAGTAGAATCATATTATCAGGACCAGATAGAATTATGATCTAAGCAATATCTGCCTTCCCTATTGCACAAAATGAGTGGGGAATAAAATTGGCACTACAAGATGATTTACAATAATAATCAGTGTAATTCTGTGAGGCTTAGATTTTTCTGCCTTGTTTGCTGACACACAAAACACCAAAAGAAGGTTCATTTATGCTGATCACTTCTATCTAGTTCATTCCTATCTGAAGAGTTAATACAGTAAATTTAAACAATTAGTTTTTTTTTCCCCCAAAGACAGAAATGTTTTATTCCTAGATTGTTTGCTGTTATTTGCTTGGGTACATAGTTTACAATTTAACTAAAATTGTTTAAAATGAGCATCTTTAGGACTAAAACTGATAGTGACGTACCCACTCAAACAATCTCCTGCATCTTATTAAAGTTGCACTGTTGTGCAACCAAACATTCCTAATTATAAACACAGATTTAGATCTTTTATCTACAGTTTTTATTAAAGCTACAGAAAGAGTGTGTTCCTCAGACAATGGGGAAGGCCCCATTATTAAAGAAACTGGGCTTGCTGACTAATGTTCAAAGCTTGACTATTTTATGGCGTCTACAATAATTTTTCACCTATGCACTCTCCACAGCAGTTCCCCTTTAAATCCAAGCTGAAGCACGGTGCCTGCATTGAAATGTTATTCACTCTGTATCTGATTGGCTTTCAGCTCAGCTGCAGTGACATCACCCAGCTTTCTCTGCACTGCTGATAAAGAGCATTAGAACATGGGAGGGTAACTGCAGCAAGGAGCTCCAGAGAATCCTGAGACTGAACTTCAAGCAGTACCATGAAATGAATATTACAGCTCCATAGCAACCGTACCACATGACATTCCTCCAGCTGGTTACAATAAGAGTTCCCTCTATATGTTATATCACCAATGAACAATGGAGCTGCCTGGCTTCTAATCCATTTTGTGTGCAAATATAACTCGCCTTTGCCTTAGCAACACATTCAAAAGAACAATTGTCACGATCATGCAAATCAATCAGTACTCCTAGCTTTCCCCAAAAATTCCTGTGATCATGCTCAATGCACTCATTGTTATAAGTAATAAGGTTTGATGTCTTTAGGTTATTAATTTCTCTAAATTCCAATTCAAATGTAAAGCAATTATTACATTAGTGACCCATCTAATTTTCTTTTCTTCTTTCCTAAAGGCTCTGATGATGGTGTACCATTCCATGGGTTTGACTTTTACTTTCTTCCCAAGTGACCATTCTTTATGTCTGAGCTTAAACAGTGAAACTGGCAGATTATTCAACTGTGAGATGCATCACAGCTGAGATAGATACCTCACATCGCATCCACATGTTGCTTTCCAACAAGGGATCACTCGATTATGATAATGAGAGAAGACGCCTAGGTAATACCCTTCTCTAACCCCAGTGTTATCCCAGATAAGATCAGTTAACTCAAATAAAAACAGTAAATGCTGGAGCAAGTCAAGCAGCATCTGTGGAGAAAGAAACAGAGTTAATGGGCCCGATATTAGCAGGGCGGCGGGTTCACAGCGGGGGGTCGACTACTGAAATTGGGGTGCTTGGCACGGAATCGCAGGCTAATTTGAGCCACTTACCTGAGCTTCCGGGTTTCCCACTGGAAAGCTGCGCAGTGGGCGGTCTGCGCATACGCAGCATAGGCTGTCAGCTGGATGAGCCCTATTTAAAGGGGCAGTTCTCCACTGACTGATGCTGCAGAAAATAGGCAAAATTATAGCATGGAGCAGCCCAGGGAGAAGGCTGCTCCCAGGTTTAATGATGCCTCACTCCAGGTATTATTGGATGGGGTGAGGAGGAGGGGGAGGACAGAGATCTTCCCCCCGGCGGGAGGGAGGAAGTTGCCTGCCTCTGCCACCACGAAGGCCTGGCTCGAGGTGGCAGAGGAGGTCACCAGCACCACCAACATATCACGCACCTGCATACAGTGCAGGAGGCGCTTCAATCATCTAAGTAGGTCAGCCGAAGTGAGTTTACTTACTCATTCCCCTACACTGCATCTGCCACATCACCACCCCCACCCCACATCTCCTTCTGCACTGCCAACACTACTCTATCACATCACTCCTCACACCCACTCAAAGCTCATCCTCATCTTACCTGCATTTACTCACCTCGCCAGTACTCATCCTGCCACTACCACTCAACCCAATCCTCATACAATCTCATGGCTCTATCTCATACTCACCCTCTCATTCATCTCTTTCACGGTCAGCCTCACTCAACCTGCCACTACCTGTGCTGCAGCCACAGGGCATGCATCACATATGTGCAGTAGGAAGCGTAAGGCAAACGTGTCGTGAGCATGAAGGGGATGCACAAGGGTGTTTGAGGGTTTGTCATGGTTTTTACCTATATTTGATTTCTGATCAACTCACATAACATATTATATTGTCACCACTACGGCCACGTCTTTGCAAATCTTGTCTGGTTTGTGCAATAATGCCCTTTCCTGAGGATCATTATGAAGACCCACAACTGATGTCACCCATTGTGTCACTGCAGAGTGGGTGTAGGTGTATTTGCAGGGCTCGTTTGTGCAGACGACTGAGAGACGTCGGCGATGTCCCCGGTGGCACCCTGGAAGGATGCGGAGGAGAAGTTGTTGAGGGCAGTGGTGACTTTGACAGCGACAGGTAAGAAGATGGTGCTCGGGCCAGCCGGGAGCAGCTCGGCATGAAGGAGGCTGCAGATGTCCACGACTACATGTCGAGTGACTCTGAGCCTCTGTGTGCACTGCTGCTCAGAGAGGTCCAGGAAGCTGAGCCTCGGTCTGTAGATCCTGTGGCGAGGGTAGTGCCTTCTGCGACACATCTCTCTCTGCCGTTGCCCTCCCTCCTGCTGTGCAGGTGTATGTATCACAGCACTGTGTTGTGGGGCTCCACGTGTCAGAGGTGGACGGCGAGGCTGGTGATGCTGTTCGTCCTCCGAGGAGGTCATGACTGCAGCTACGGTGGCCCCCATCCGGAAGATGTGCATTTGAGGGGGTCCGCAAGGTAGGTACATGTGTCTGGACACCGGGGTAAGTATGCAAGTTGGTGAATTTTATTGTTAGGAGGAGGGTGGTGGAGGCCAAACTTTGTCCAAAGTGACAGAGTAGCCTCCTGCAATGAGTGAGGGTCTCCCCCCCACCTCCCACCTGTCAAATGGACCTTTGCAGCTGCCACAGGCTGATGGCTGCAACACGTCCATTTGAACTGGGAGTGTTTCCCCCAGTACGGGAAACAGTCCTAGTTGTTTGCAAAATCCCACCCCTCCTAAAATATCACGTTAATCAGATCTCTAAAAGACCTGAAGTACCTAAATAAATACTTTAAGTGGCACCCCGCTGGCTTTAATTGCCGTCGGGAGTCCCACATGCAGGGGTTGCGCCCGCATGTCAGCGCGTCAATGGGGAACCCGGAAGTGGGCGGGTTGGAACCGGGCTCCAGACCCGCCTCAGGAATCCCCGATTTTTGCAGCCCCCCCGTCACGAACGCACCCGCTCGGGGGTGCGAAAATCGAGCCCAATGTTTCAGGTCGAAGGCCTTTCGTCAGAACTGGAAGATGTTAAAAAGTTAACAGTTTTTAAGCAAGTGCAGAACCAGGGGAAAGGGGGAGGGGGGTGAAGGGGAGGGGAGGAAAGAACAAAAGGGGAGGCCTGTGAAAGGGTAGAAGGCAAGAGTGATAAATGACACAAGGGATGATGGTGTAAGGCAAGGAGGGTGTAATGGGACAAGTCAAGAAACAAAAGATGGGTCTCAAGGAGCTGTAAATGGCAACAGCAGAATCATTATCAGCAGCTGCAGTGCAACAAAAAAAAATGGGAACAGTGGTTATGATCTGAAGTTATTGAAATCAATGTTGAGTCTGGAATGTTGTAAAGTGCCTAAACGAAAAATGAGGTCCTGTTCCTCAAGCTTCTGTTGAGCTTCAATGGAACGGTGTAAGAGGCCGAGGACAGAGAGGTCAGATTGGGAGGGGGAATTAAAATGGCAAACTATCGGCAGGTCAGGGTCATGCTTGCGAACTGAGTGGAGGCGTTCAGCAAAGCAATCACCCAATCTGCATTTGGTCTTCCCAATGTAGAGGCGACCGCATTGTAAGTAGCGAATACAGTATACTAAATTGAAAGAAGTACAAGTAAACCGCTGTTTCACCTGGAAGGAGTGTTTGGGGCACTGGATGATGGGAAGGGAGGGATGAAAGGGCAGGTGTTGCATCTCCTGCGCTCGCACGGGAAGGTGCCGTGGGGAGGAGAGCGGGTGTTGGGGGTGGTGGAAGAGTGGACCAGGATGTCACGGAGGGAGCAGTCCCTTCGGAATGCTGGGGAGGGGAGGGTTTGCCGTTATGTCAGTTAATCCCTATGGGGATAAACAGGTGGCAGGTGGTTGAATCTTAAATGACTGATTGCAAGAATGGTTATGTGTTTAACTTAAGCTGTGTTTGATTTTTAAAGAGTTACTGTTATTTACTTAGCTTTGTGTTTTATTTTATTGATAGCCCACTCATTTTTCCATCCTAAATGTCCTGCTTCCCCCAGTGCAACTACAATAATAGCATTGCCAATGGTATCTATCTAATGAAACAAAACTAAATAAATAGCCATTATTAAACTGAGAAATGGGGATGGCTGCGAGCTGTACAAGTTCTTGATTGAGGCACCAGATGGATCACCACATGGAAACAAAGCATGTTATTGGGAGGGGAGGGGAAAATGGTGAGGCCTAATACTGTCCTACTTAAATAAAGCTTGTGCGTCCACAGATCAAATAGTCTTACTGCAGCAGCTGAAGAAGGTGGGATAGTAATAGATGGCAGCAGTGGGTATCTAAAGGAATTTAAGAATCTTACAACACCAGGTTATAGTCCAACTGTTTTATTTGAAAATCACAAGCTTTCGGAGGCTTTCTCCTTCGTCAGGCCCACACTCACCTGACGAAGGAGAAAGCCTCCGAAAGCTTGTGATTTTCAAATAAAACAGTTGGACTATAACCTGGTGTTGTAAGATTCCTTACATTTGTCAACCCCAGTCCATCACCGGCATCTCCACATCATATCTAAAGGAAAGGAGAGGAGAGGGGGTTTGATGTAAACGGCATAAAACAGGAAAAACCACTAGTATTAATATATAAATAATAAATAGTAAGTCAGGCTGCTTGTCTGACATCCAGTACTGGATGAGCAGAAATTTCCTCCAACTAAATATTGGGAAGACCAAAGCCATTGGGGGCATGATTTTTACTTCGAGCCAGGTGCCCCGTGCATCCGCAGATATCTGCGTGGGAAACCCGGAAACGAATTGAGTGCTTCGCAATTTGCGATCGCAACTCAGTTGAAGGTTTGTATTTGAGCTTCCAGGTTTCCCACGTGCCAGGCAGCCAGATTGACAGGCTGGAAATCAGAGTGGTGAGAGGGAGAGAGAGTTCATCGAGCTTAAAAAATTCGGAGCGGAGGACGTGGACGACACGGTGGGAGTGAGGTCAGCCCGCAGCGGGGTCAGCCATTGGCGACATCGGGGGGGGGGGGGGGGGGGTGCGGGGGGGGTCCATATCCACTCCATCATCAAGACTGCATACTGCCACCTCCGTAACAACTCCTATCTCCACCCCTGCCTCAGCTCATCTGCTGCAGAAACCCTCATCCATGCCTTTGTTACCTCTAGACTTAACTATACCAATGCTCTCCTGGCAGGCCTCTCATCTTCCACCCTCCATAATCTTGAGCTCATACAAAACTCTGTTGTCTGTATCCTAACTTGCACCAATCACCCCTGTGCTCGCTGACCTACATTGGCTCCCAGTCCAGCATCGCCTCGATATAAAAATTTGAATTCTTGTTTCCAAATCCCTCCATGACCTCGCCCCTCCCCATCTCTGTAACCTCCCCCAGCCCTATAACCTTCCCGATCTCTGCGCTCCTCCAATTCTGGCCTCTTGCGCATCTCCATTTTAATCACTCCACCATTGGCAGCCGTGCCTTCAGCTGCCTCGGCCCTAAGCTCTGGAATTCCCTCCCTAAACCTCGCCATCTCTCTACCTCTCTCCTCCTTTAAGACGTTCCTTAAAACCTACCTCTTTGATCAACCTTTTGGTCACCTGTCCTAATATCTCCTTATGTGGTTCGGTGTCAAATTTTGTTTGATAATGGTCCTATGAAGTGCCTTGGGATGTTTAATTCGTTAAAGGCGCTATATAAATGCAAGTTTTTGAGAGGGTAATTGGTACAGCAGTACTTGCCCTTCACTAGTGTGTGGGGATGCCCTGTAACTCCTGTACTACCAGCACATTTATATCACCTTTCTTGACACATTCTACAGTCAACAAACTGCTGACAGAAGGATAATTTCTCTCACATATATAAAACACATTAGTTACCAAATAATAGACTACTGCTGGTAAATTCCATGTGCTTGAATTAAGCATGGTCCATTATTCACTTTGAACGTATTTCTGGTATAGAAAAGCCTGGATATTTCCCGGTACAATCTCTCTGACTTGCCATTTTATTATCTAGAATACTTCCATCACAGTGCTGGAAAACTCCCTCTTCTTGTCACTTGACACATTCTGCCGATGTCATGTTAAGCACAAAATTTCCTGCAAATCTCATTAGATTGTGCCTGAACATAAAATGGGTGTAAATCAACATAAACACTTGGGGCCCAAGGAAAGCCCTGAACACACACGATATATTTCTCCTTTAAGTATCATAATTAAAGTTTTAACTCGTTTAACCATCATTTTTGCACATTAGGCACAGCATGTTTAAGAACCTGCGATCGGGAAAGCTTTTCAATTTTTAATGTGACTTATACTTACGCTATAAAAGTCCATGCAAAGAAACAGAAAATACAGTGCAGGTCTCAGTGAGGATAAAATTTTAATAACACTAAGAAGAAATGCAATAAAACAACAGAAAAATGACTGCTGCACCTGAAAACCTAGTTCTAATTTCAAGAGAGCTTCTGAGCAAACACTATTGCAGGAAGCTTGCTTATGAGGCTCTGTAACTTGAGGATAGAATCATAGAATCATCGAAGTTTACAACATGGAAACAGGCCCTTCGGCCCAACATGTCCATGTCGCCCAGTTTATACCACTAAGCTAGTCCCAATTGCCTGCACTTGGCCCATATCCCTCTATACCCATCATACCCATGTAACTGTCCAAATGCTTTTTAAAAGACAAAATTGTACCCGCCTCTACTACTGCCTCTGGCAGCTCGTTCCAGACACTCACCACCCTTTGAGTGAAAAAATTGCCCCTCTGGACCCTTTTGTATCTCTCCCCTCTCATCTTAAATCTATGCCCCCTCGTTATAGACTCCCCTACCTTTGGGAAAAGATTTTGACTATCTACCTTATCTATGCCCCTTATTATTTTATAGACTTCTATAAGATCACCGCTAAGCCTCCTACTCTCCAGGGAAAAAAGTCTCAGTCTATCCAACCTCTCCCTATAAGTCAAACCATCAAGTCCCGGTAGCATCCTAGTAAATCTTTTCTGCACTCTTTCTAGTTTAATAATATCCTTTCTATAATAGGCTGACCAGAACTGTACACAGTATTCCAAGTGTGGCCTTACTAATGTCTTGTACAACTTCAACAAGACATCCCAACTCCTGTATTCAATGTTCTGACCAATGAAACCAAGCATGCTGAATGCCTTCTTCACCACCCTATCCACCTGTGACTCCACTTTCAAGGAGTTATGAATCTGTACTCCTAGATCTCTTTGTTCTTTAACTCTCCCCAACGCCCTACCATTAACAGAGTAGGTCCTGGCCCGATTCGATCTACCAAAATGCATCACCTCACATTTATCTAAATTAAACTCCATCTGCCATTCATCGGCCCACTGGCCCAATTTATCAAGATCCCGTTGCAATCCTAGATAACCTTCTTCACTGTCCACAATGCCACCAATCTTGGTGTCATCTGCAAACTTACTAACCATGCCTCCTAAATTCTCATCCAAATCATTAATAGAAATAACAAATAACAGCGGACACAGCACCGATCCCTGAGGCACACCGCTGGTCACAGGCCTCCAGTTTGAAAAACCCTCTACAACCACCCTCTGTCTTCTGTCATCAATCCAATTTTGTATCCAATTGGCTACCTCACCTTGGATCCCGTGAGATTTAACCTTATGTAACAACCTACCATGCGGTACCTTGTCAAAGGCTTTGCTGAAGTCCATGTAGACCACGTCTACTGCACAGCCCTCATCTATCTTCTTGGTTACCCCTTCAAAAAACTCAATCAAATTCGTGAGACATGATTTTCCTCGCACAAAACCATGCTGACTGTTCCTAATCAGTCCCTGCCTCTCCAAATGCCCGTAGATCCTGTCCCTCAGAATACCCTCTAACAACTTACCCACTACAGATGTCAGGCTCACCGGTCTGTAGTTCCCAGGCTTTTCCCTGCCGCCCTTCTTAAACAAAGGCACAACATTTGCTACCCTCCAATCTTCAGGCACCTCACCTGTAGCTGTCGATGATTCAAATATCTCTGCTAGGGGACCCGCAATTTCCTCCCTAACCTCCCATAACGTCCTGGGATACATTTCATCAGGTCCCGGAGATTTATCTACCTAAGACTTCCAGCACCTCCCTCTCTGTAATATGTACACTCCGCAAGACATCACTATTTATTTCCCCAAGTTCCCTAACATCCATGCATGGGGTCATTATCATCAGTGGAGATGCATTTGGGCAGATGGATTGATAGATGATCGAAAAGATCGAGGCGATTTGGGCGTATTGTAGTTACGTGCGCAACTCACTTATGCCCAAACTTCCATGATCTTTTAGGCTGCATATCTAATTTGCATCCAGATTGCGTGTGTATCTAGGCGCAAATACGTTGAAATTTCCAGGCCCATAATTTAAAGGCAGGATGAACTATTTTGATTGAGAGGGTGGCCTACACACTAAGTGAAGAGGAAAGTTGCACAGATATGTAATTGGAGACCTGGTCAACTTTTGCTCCTGTATTCAAAGGATGCGGAAGGAAATTCAGTACCAGATTTGTGAAAAGTACCACAGGAAGGAAAGAAAGGAGGGGAATGAAGATATGGAACATGAATGCTGATAAAGGCAGTGAAGGAAAAATCATGGGGGAGGATCTGAAATTGTCTTATAGATAGACAGTGCTCAATACTTATGGTACACATAATGATTGAAAACCTAGGGGAGAAAATACACAAGCAGCACTGTATCACCACACAGCAAATAGTTGACTGGGGGGGAGAAGCGATAGGGTCAAAAAAGAGGCAAGTGGTGGTTATGGGTTTTTCTATCATCAAAAGGATAGATGGCCTTGGTCCAGAATGGTCTGTTGCCTACCAAATGCCAGGGTAAAGGACAAACAATGTAAGTGGAAGAGATTCTGGAAAATAAGGTGAGTAGCCTGAAGTAATGGTTCACCTTGAAATCAATGATATCAGGAAGAGCAGGATGGAGGTCTTGCAAAGGGATTGCGAGCCCTGATAAAGGAAATGTCAGCCTAGATTATGTTGTCAAGTCTCTGGAGTGGGGCTTGAGCCCACGAACTTCTGACTCAGAAGGGAGAGTGCTCCCACTGAGCCAAGGCTAACATGGTTGATGCATTTATCAATTGAGTTCTACTTTGCTTGGTTATTGATTTGAGTTGTGTTGAGTGGAAGAGCCAAACGAAGTTTGTTCTATTTCCCTGCATGGGAGAAAAACAAACAGAAGAGTCATGCCTGGGTGATACCCAGCACCCCCTAGTAGCTGGCTACAGGAGATGGGGTAAACATATACAGGCCCTACCAGCAGCAGAGTCTTTAAGTCTAGCTGGGCTTAAATATGGGGTACAAGCTGATGAAAAATTACATTAAAACATCCACGAGTAATTGCAGGTTCTGATGCAGGTTGCTCCACTAATAATGGCACTGTTCTAGTCCATTAAACTAACAAGTACAGTGGTGCTTTGAGATATGATGGCATTCCACAGAACGTTTGCTTCCCCCTTTCCTCTCTTTTTGCCATTGCTTGTCCTACCAAACTTACAACTTTTTAATTTTTTTTATATAGAAACAGATTTTAGAATGTTCTACTTAATTCACTGTATAAGAAACCAAACATTCAAATAAATACAGAAGTCTAAAATGTATCATCTCAAATCTGTTCAAAATACAAATCAAGAGCAAGTTTCAGAGAGCCTTTCAGATGAACTGGGGCAGCTGTAAGGATCCTACAAATGGCAGGAAAGTTTACTTGCCCATAAACTCTTGCGCACTGGGTGTACTGAATGTATACTTGTTAAGCACTGTGGGACGTTTTCTTCGTTAAAGGCACCATACAAATGCAAGTTGTTGTCTGACAGCCCTCTTCCTGCTTTTGACATGTAAAAATGTTAGATATGACCTGGATCACACAAGTGACTAGGTCAATTATCAAAGCCCACATTTTTTATTATGTGGGAAAAGAATAGACTTTAAAGCCCATTTTCAGCCAATAAAACCCAGAATTTCTATGTTAGAGGGATTATAGAAAAACTTTTAAACTTGACTTTTTTTTAAAAACAGAAAAAAATTAGGAAAGTTAGGATACATGTCAGAAAAAAGTAAAACTAAACGTATAAACAAAAGACAAAGAAACATCGGGAAGGAATAGAGAATGGATAAAAAAATGTAGCACAAGTAAAGTCTTTGATCAAAAGCAAAATACTGCGGATGGTGGAAATCTGAAATAAAAACAGAAAATGCTGGAGAAATTCAGCAAGTTAAGAAACAGAGTTAACGCTTCAGGTTGAAGACCTTTCGTCAGAACTGGAAGATGTTAAAGAGTTAACAGTTTTTAAGCGAGTATAGAGGCAGGGAAAGGGTAGGGGAGGGAGGGAGAGGAGGAAAGAACGAAAGGGAAGGTCTGTGATAGGGTAGAGGGCAAGAGCGATTAAATGACAAAAGGGATGATGGTGCAAGGCAAGGAGGGTGGTAGTGAGACAAGTTAAGAAACAAAAGATGGGTCTAGAAGAGCTGTAAATGGCAACAGCAGAACTATTATCAGCAGCTGCAGTGCCACAAAAAAAAATGGGAACAGTGGTTATGATCTGAAGTTATTGAAATCAATGTTGAATCTGGAATGTTGTAAAGTGTCTAAGTGAAAAATGAAGTGCTGTTCCTCGAGCTTCCGTTGAGCTTCACTGGAACAGTGTAAGAGGCCAAAGACAGAGAGGTCAGAGTGGGAGGGGGAATTAAAATGGCAAACTATCGGCAGGTTACGGTCACGCTTGCGGACAGAGCAGAGGTGTTCAGCAAAGCGATCACCCAATTTGCGTTTGGTCTTCCCAATGTAGAAGAGACCGCATTGTGAGCAGCGAATATGGTATACTAAATTGAAAGAAGTACAAGTAAACCACTGTTTCACCTGGAAGGAGTGTTTGGGGCCCTGGACGGTGGGAAGGGAGGAGCTGAAAGGGCAGGCGTGGCGTCTCCTGCGCTCGCACGGGAAGGTGCCGTGGGGAGGAGAGCGGGGGTTGGGGGTGGTGGAAGAGTGGACCAGGGTGTCGCAGAGGGAGCAGTCCCTTCGGAATGCTGGGGAGGGGAGGGTTTGCCGTTATGTCATTTAATCCCTACAGGGAGAAACAGGTGGCAGGTGGTTGAATCTTAAATGACTCTGATTGCAAGAATGGTTATGTGTTTAACTTAAGCTGTGTTTGATTTTTAAAGAGTTACTGTTATTTACTTAGCTTTGTGTTTTATTTTATTGATAGCCCACTCATTTTCCATCCTAAATGTCCTGCTGCCCCCAGTGTAATTACAATAATAGCATTGCCAATGGTATCTATCTAATGAAACAAAACTAAATAAATAGCCATTATTAAACTGAGAAATGGGGATGGGATCGAGCTCTACAAGTTCTTGATTGAGACACCAGATGGACCACCACATGGTAACAAAGCATGTTACTGGGAGGGGTGGGGAAAATGGTGAGGCCTAATACTGTGCTATGTAAATAAAGCTTGTGCGTCCACAGATCAAATAGCCTTAGTACAGCAGCTGAAGGAGGTGGGATAGTAATAGATGGCAGCAGTGAGAGGAGAGGGGGTATCGCTGACCTACACTGGCATCGCCTCGATTTAAACAAGTAGAGCCAGGGAAAGGGGGGAAGGGAGGTGAGTGGAGGAAAGAACAAAAGGGAAGGTCTGAGATAGGGTAGAAGGTAAGAGTGACTAAATGAGAAAAGGGATGATGTTGCAAGGCAAGGAGGGTGGTAATGGGACAAGTTAAGAAACAAAAGATGGGTCTAGAGGAGCTGTAAATTGCAACAGCAGAACCATTATCAGCAGCTGCAGTGCAACAAAAAAAATGGGAGCAGTGGATATGGTCTGAAGTTATTGAAATCAATGTTGAGTCCAGAAGGTTTTAAAGTGCCTAAATGAAAAATGAAGTGTTGTTCCTTGAGTTTCCGTTGAGCTTCGTTGGAACAGTGTAAGAGCCCGAGGACAGAGAGGTCAGAGTAGGAGCGGGACGGGGAATTAAAATGGCCGGAAGGTCAGGGTCCCGCTTGCGGACTGAGTGGAGGTGAACAGCAAAGCGATTACCCAATCTGTGTTTGGTCTCCCCAATGTAGAGGAGACCGCATTGTGAGCAGCAAATATAGTATACTAAACTGTTTCACCTGGAAGGAGCGTTTGAGGAGATTTGCGAGGATGTTGCCAGGGCTGGAGAATTTTAGGTGTGATGAAAGATTGGATAGGCTGGGGTTGTTTTCTTTGGAACAAAGGAGGCTGAGGAGAGATTTAATTGAGGTATATAAAGTTATGACTGGACTAGATAGAGTGGATAGGGACGACCTATTTCCCTTAGCAGAGGGGTCAGTGACCAGCGGGCATAGATTTAATGTAATTGCTAGAAGGATTAGAGGGGAGCTGGGGAGAAATTTTTTCACCCAGAGGGTGGTGGGGTCTGGTACTCACTGCCTGAAAGGGTGGTAGAGGCAGAAACCCTCAACTCATTTAAAAAGTAATTGAATGTGCACTTGAAGTGCCGTAACCTACAGGGCTACAGAACAAATGCTGGAAAGTGGGATTAAGCTGGATCGCTCTTTTTTGCCTGGCACGGACACGATGGGCCGAATGGCCTCCTTCTTTGCTGTAACGAAGACTTCTGTCCATCCCCCATTCCCATTGTCAACTTAGGGGGCATTCCCAGGCTACCTGGAAATTCCAGACACTATACTCTGGTTAGGCCTAGTAGAAATCTTATCTACTGAGAGCATCTGTGGGCTCCATACTGGGCCTTAAAAAGGCCCCAAACATCAGTTTGGAGGCAAGATATTTGATCACCTTATAGTGAATAACTGATAAAAGAATAAAATGTTTAAGAGAATAACATTTTCATGCTCAGATCCCTTTTCCATCCTTTCCAATGATGTATGTCCCTGTTAAATGAATAAAATGTTAAAATGAATTGCAAAAGACTGGATTTATTCATTTAAGTGTTGTACTGCCTCATTAAAGCTGATGTGTTCAGCTGTTTTTACAAGTGTTTTTGTCTAGGTGTAAAAATCACCCAGTAACTGATTCAATGCTATCTTAAGAGTCTTTTGCACCTTATCAGGTGCTAGGGCTCAAGCACTTTTGGCAATCAATGTGATAAGCGGTTTTGCTTAGATGTGAAAACCGTCTCATCAGGTGCTAATGCTCAAGCTTTGTGTAATCTTATAATTTATCCACATTTTAGCAGCGCACAAACCATTTAGCAACAAACTGTTGCTCTGATTTTAAAGGGGGGGTAGGCACAGTGAGCACGAGCTCACAAGCAGGCAGTGAACCTGGGGAATCCGGGGACGTGGAGGCCCGGCTGTTAAGATCGACATCCCTTTCTAATGAAGGAGTACCCTTTATTTATTTTGCTTCTATCTCACTCTAATTTTCTCCCACCTATTGAAAGCACTAACTCATGCTGGGATACTGTTATACAAATGCCAAGCCCCTCTAGTAAATCACACAAGTGCAAGTTAGCAGGGTATTTGACTATAAAAGGTATCACAGTCAAATCTGATCCTCTTTTTTCACCTGACATCCACAGACATGTAGTTCCCAAGAGCAGAAACCATAGTTGATGCTTTTTCTCCCCTTATGCTAGCCCTGGGGTGCAAGGGCTTACTGGCACTCTGGATGAGATCCATTCTGCACAGATATAGGATCAAACCTACTACTTCCTTAGACTGTGTGTCTCAACTCCAGCACTGTTGGGTGTCCTAATGCTGCACTTATACAGTGAGCCATTGGGGAGCCCAGATGTACTCCTTTAAAAAAGTAATTCAGTCACAGCATAATAGATAATTAATTGGGAAGTCATAGATTACAACTATTGCTACTGGATATCAGAATGCCAGCCCTGCTGTGCATTCGTTATTTTTTGTTGTCTCTCCCAATACAGATAATAAATTATCACTCAGGAGAAGATATGCTGGTTTAATGATCCTAGACTAACTCTAGTTAAGTGATAAATATTTGGAAGAGCTTTTGTATGCCATATTGTTAAATTGCTTTAAAGAAAAAGAAAGACCCTGAACTTCCGACAGCTTGCCACTTTAATTCTCCTTCCCACTCTGACCTCTCTGTCCTCTGTCTCCTAAACTGTTCCAATGAAGCTCAATGGAAGTTCAAGGAACAGCACCTCATCTTTTGATTAGGCACTTTACAACCTTTCGGCCTCAACAGTGAATTCAGCAACTTTAGATCATAACCACTGCTCCTATTTTTTCATGATGTGGAGATGCCGGTGATGGACTGGGGTGGACAAATGTAAGGAATCTTACAACACTAGGTTATAGTCCAACAGTTTTATTTGAAAATCACAAGCTTTCGGAGCTTACCTCCTTCGTCAGGTGAGTGAGTGACGAAGGAGGTAAGCTCCGAAAGCTTCCTATTTTTTCAGACAGCAGGTGCTGGTAATGGTTCTGCTGTTAACATTTACAGCTCCTCTAGACCCATCTTTTGTTTATTTACTTGACCCATTACCACTCACTTTGGCCTTGCAACATCATCCCTTTTGTCATTTAATCGCTCCTGCCCTCCACCCTATCGCAGGCCTTCCCCTTTGTTATTTCACACACCCCCACCCCTGCTTTTCCGTAGCTCTGTACTTGCTTATAAACTGTTACATTTCTAACCTGTTTCAGTTCTGATGAACTTCAGATGCTGCCTGACCTGTTGATGGTTTCCAGCATTTTCTGTTTTTATTTCTGCATTTATATAGTGCTTTTCACAATCTCAGGACACCCCAAAGCGCTTTACAGCAAATGGAGTAATTTTGAAGTGTTATCACTGTTGTAATGTAGGGAATGCAGCAGCTAATTTGCACACACTAAGGTCCCACAAACGCCCATGTGACAACGACCAGATAATCTGTTTTAATGATGTTGGTTGAGGGATAAATGTTTGCCAGGACACCAGGGAGAACTCCCCTGCTCTTCTTCCAAATAGTGCCATGGGATCTTTTACATCCACCTCAGAGTGGCTGGAGTCATACCTAGCACAAAGGAATATGGTAGTGGTTGTTGGAGGCCAATCATCTCAGCCCCAGGACATTGCTGCAGGAGTTCCTCAGGGCAGTGTCCTGGGCCCAACCATCTTCAGCTGCTTCATCAATGACCTTCCCTCCATCATAAGGTCAGAAATGGGGATGTTCGCTGATGACTGCACAGTGTTCAGTTCCATTCGCAACCCCTCAAATAACGAAGCAGTCCGAGCCCGCATGCAGCAAGACCTGGACAACATCCAGGCTTGGGCTCATAAGTGGCAAGTAACATTCGTGCCAGATAAGTGCCAGGCAATGACCATCTCCAACAAGAGAGAGTCTAACCACCTCCCCCTGACATTCAACGGCATTACCATCGCCGAATCCCCCACCATCAACATCCTGGGGGTCACCATTGACCAGAAACTTAACTGGACCAGCCATATAAATACTGTGGCTATGAGAGCAGGTCAGAGGCTGGGTATTCTGCGGCGAGTGACTCACCTCCTGACTCCCCAAAGCCTTTCCACCATCTACAAGGCACAAGTCAGGAGTGTGATGGAATACTCTCCACTTGCTTGGATGAGTGCAGCTCCAACAACACTCAAGAAGCTCGACACCATCCAAGATAAAGCAGCCCGCTTGATTGGCACCCCATCCACCACCCTAAACATTCACTCCCATCACCACCGGCTGCAGTGTGTACCATCCACAGGATGCACTGCAGCAACTCGCCAAGGCTTCTTCGACAGCACCTCCCAAACCCGCGACCTCTACCACCTAGAAGAACAAGAGCAGCAGGCACATGGGAACAACACCACCTGCACGTTCCCCTCCAAGTCACACACCATCCCGACTTGGAAATATATCGCCGTTCCTTCATTGTCGCTGGGTCAAAATCCTGGAACTCCCTTCCTAACAGCACTATGGGAGAACCGTCACCACACGGACTGCAGCGGTTCAAGAAGGCGGCTCACCACCACCTTCTCGAGGGCAATTAGGGATGGGCAATAAATGCTGGCCTCGCCAGCGACGCCCACATCCCGTGAACGAATTAAAAAAAAGAGAATTTAGCAAGCTTGCAAACCTATGAAGTACATAATGGCCTATTTTAAATTATCGCTCATGTGAAGCAAGTGATACACAGCAGCGAGCAGAGAAAATTGGCAAATGAAGCACTAGGTTCATTTCTAGAGGGATAGAAGAAATTAGAGACAGGAGAAATTATAATGGGGAATAAGGAAATGGCAGAGATGTTAAACAAATATTTTGTATCTGTCTTCACAGTAGAAGACACAAAAAACATACCGGAAATAATGGGGAACCAAAGATCTAATGAGAGTGAGGAACTTAAAGTAATTAAGATTAGTAAGTAAAAAGTACAGGAGAAATTAATGGGACTAAATGTCGACAAATCCCCTGGATGCGATGGGCCTACGTCCTAGGGTTTTAAAAGAGGTGGCTGCTGAAACAGTGGATGCATTGGTTTTGATCTTCCAGAATTCCTTAGATTCTAGAATGGTCCCAGCGGATTGGAAGGTAGCAAATGTAACCCTGCTATTCAAGAAAGGAGGGAGAGAAAACAAGGAACTAAAGGCCAGTTAACCTGACACCAGTAGTACGGAAAATGTAGTATATTTGGATTTTCAAAAGGTATTTTGTAAGATGCCACACAAGAGTTTGTTATACAAGGGGCTGAATGGCCTACTCCTGTTCCTATATTCCTATGTTCCTAAGATTAGGGCTCATGGGATTGGGAGTAATATATAATCATGGATTGAGGATTGGTTAATGGACAGAAAACAGAGTAGGAATAAATGGGTCAGTTTCTGGTTGGCAGGCTGTAAGTAGTGCGGTGCCGCAAGGATCAGTGCTTGGGCCTCAGCTGTCTACAATATATATCAATGACTTAGATGAAGGGACTGAGTGTAATGTATCCAATTCTGCTGACGATACAAAGCTCGGTGGGAAAATAAGCTGTGAGGAGGATGCAAAGAGGCTGCAAAGGGATATAGACAGATAAGTGAGTGGGTGAGAAGGTGGCAGATGGAGTATAAAGTGGGGAAATGTGAAATTATCCACTTTGGTAGGAAGAATAGAAAAATAGAATATTTTTTATAAGGTGAGAGAGAGTAAGAAATGTTGGTATTCAGAGAGATTTGGGTGTCCTTATACATGAATCACAGGAAGTTAACATGCAGGTACAACAAGTAATTAGGAAGGCAAATGGTATTGTCAGTCTTTATTGCAAGGGGGTTGGAGTATAAGAGTAAGGAGGTCTTGCTGCAATTATATAGGGCTCTGGTGAGTCTACACCTGGAGTACTATGTATAGTTTTGGTCTCCTTACCTAAGGAAGGATATACTTGCCTTAGAGGTGGTGCAACGAAGGTTCACTAGATTGATCCCTGGGACGAGAGGGTTGTCCTATGAGGAGAGATTGAGTAGAATGGGCCTATATTCTCTGGAGTTTAGAAGAATGAGAGGTGATCTCATTGAAATGTATAAAATTCTTAGAGGGCTTGACAGGGTAGATGGTGAGAGGCTGCTTTCTGCTGGCTATAGAGTCGAGAAGTAGGGGTCATAGCCTCAAGGTAAAGGATCAGCCATTTAGGACCAAGATGAAGAAAAATTTCTTCACTCAGGTGGTTGTGAATCTTTGGAATTCTCTACCCCAGAGGGCTGTGGATGCTCAGTCATTGAGTATATTCAAGACTGAGATCGATAGATTTTTGGACACTAAGGGAATCACAGGATATGGGGATCGGGCGGGAAAGTGGAGTTGAGGTAGAAGATCAGCCATATTCTTACTGGAAGGCGCAGCAGGTTCCCATGAACAATCCTTTCATGGTACCGATAAGATTCAATGAATGTGCTTTTCCCTGATTCTAGCCAAATACCTTCTGGGAAAATTTAGAACAGTTGCACTCAGCCACCCCTATGGCTTGGTGGGTAAGTGCACTGCTTGGTGGGTAAGTGCACTGCTTGGTGTGCTGCTGAGTCACACAGTCTGGGTAAGAACTGCAGGTCAATTCCTCCCAGTCTGTGAAGTAGCTGATCTTAGCTGGGATAACTGTAGGGAGAGTTGATGCGATTGATCTCAGTGCCTTGAATTAGGGAGGGGTTTGTAAGTCTTTTCATTATCCAGTGACTAGCTGAAATGTGCCTTTGTATGGACATTGCACGAGGATAGGATTGGGTTTGGGTGTGATACTCCTAATGGCCAAATACTCTACTAATGCTGAAAAATTGCTGCTTTGGTGAAATATTAGAGAGGCCAGGACCAAGGAAGTTCCTAGCATTGGGATTTCCTCCCCTCAGCCCTCTGAAATCATGGGCCATGTTTGGGGCAGATAAAAGTTCTGCCCCAAACAGGCATCTGTGAGATTTATCAGTGGGTGAAATTCTGAGTGGAGACCCAGCATCCTTGGGTCCTGTCAGATATCCTGTCTCTGTTGGGCTTCCTGCACCCAATTTCTACTCCAGCAGTGCCACTGGAGCCATGGAATTTTGGTCACATTGTTTATTCTAAATTAATCAGTGCACACTACTTGCATCACAACCAAATTGCACATTGGAATACTGCACCACGGTTAGAGATAGATTCCACCCCCCACCCCCCCCCCACTCCAAAGGAGTGAGAGAAAATCAGAAGTATGTAACTACCATTTCTCCTGGCCACCTTTTAATAGCCACCTGCATAGGTTAGCTGCCCGCCCTCTTAGTTTAGTGAATGATATGTGCTATGGGAAGATATATGCAGGTGGGAGGAAATCATTTACAATCAAGGAATGGGAAATGTCAACCCTGAGAATTTACAAGCAATAGCTTGATAACTATAAAGCATCTGAATCTAAATCAAATGGTTTGAACAATGGTTTCACTGATGTTTGAGTTTATTGGGCGAGTTCCAAGTCAAACTGCATGGTATCAGCATGAATCCTCCATCTCTGGAGACAAATCTACCTGTCAGCTGACCACACACTGACAGAGGCCTTGCAGATCTCAATCACCCTGACCTCCCACCAGTAAGGGGGCACACAGTGGTGAGAGACTGCAGTGGGAAATTCAAAAGGAAGAAAAGTTTTATTGGGGTAGTCACATAGTGCATTGAAGTCTTAATGCACATTCCCACAGAGTGGTGGTTTATATCCAAGATCTCGCGCACACGGTGTGAAAGTACAAAACGAATTCCACATGCTTCCCTCAAGGATGGAAAGAAAACTGCAGAGACAGTCATTCTCTCATCGACTTCTGCACATCTCCCATCGATCAGTGTCAGAGCAGGACCAGATCACCTGCCTTCTCAGTTTCAAATGGTTTGTGTCACAGAGAAGGGAGAAAGTAACAGAGAAAAAGGGGCAGATCACACCCTGAAAAAGAGTGGAAAGGAGAAAGGTGTGAGAAAGAACAGCTCTCGTAAAAAATATTTTGCTACAAAAGACATTACACTAAACGGTAAAAACATAACTTCATCACAATAACTATAAAGCATCTTACTGTTTGCACCAGACAGTTCCCCACCTTTTACAGCAATAGAAACAACATTTTCCCTTTAGGATATAAGGGCTCTGATGTATAGCCGGAGTGCAATTCAATATCAGTGAGTGCCTACATCTCTGTAATGTAATGCACTCCACCTCCTGCACCAGTTTTTTTTTGAAGGAAATCTAACAATTTAGTAAATGTAGGACTAATGACTCACGGAAGGTGATGTAACACCAACCTTTGTAAAAGTGTGTCACTGGTGTTAGCATATGAATTGGCACTTGGATCCTTGTCTTGTAAACTGCTGTCTTTATGCTGGGCATGCCATTCTACACAATTGTATCTGTTCCACTAGGTAGCAAACTTACTCCTTACTCATGGAGACCTCCAGCTATGGAGGCCATTTTTTGAAAATCAAGCCTCTTCCTCCAGCTCATTATGTGACAAGATTTCTAAATCAGACTATTATTCAATAAGTGACTATCATGAGGGTTGATGATGTTTATAATTCTGCAATTGTAAACAATTTTACAACACCAAGTTATAGTCCAACGATTTTATTTTTAATCCCACAAGCTTTCACTTCCACACCGCCTGAGGAAGGGGAAAGCCCCCGAAAGCTTGTGGGATTAAAAATAAAATTGTTGGACTATAACTTGGTGTTGTAAAATTGTTTACAATTGTTAACCCCAGTCCATCACCGGCATCTCCACATTATAATTCTGCAGTGGAGGGAATAGGCTCAAACAGGTTTTATAAAATAGAATTGATGGCAGAACTGATCCTTACCGCACTTGCCTGGTTCATTTTCATCCAGTCCTAGCCAGAGAATCACCTACAATGGTTTCTCTTCCTGCTCCCGCGCCATTATCTCTGGAGTTCCCCAAGGATCTATCCTTGGCCCCCTCCTATTTCTCATCTACATGCTGCCCGCTTGGCAACATCATCTGAAAACCCAACTCCAGGTTCCAAATATATGCCGACGATATCCAGCTCTACGTCACCATCACCTTTCTCGACCCCTCCACTGTCTCTCATTTGTTACACTGCTTGTCCGACATTCAGTACTGGCTGAGCAAAAATTTCCTCCAACTAAATATTGGGAAGACTGAAGCCATTGTCCTTGGGCCTTACCACAAACTCCGTTCCCTAGCCACCGACTCCATTCCTTTCCCGGCCACTGTCGCCTATTTGACCCTGACATGAACTTCCAACCACATATCTACTCCTTTACCAAGACCGCTTACTTCCACCTTCATAACATCGCCCGTCTCCACCCCTGCCTCAACTCATCTGCTGCTGAAACCCTCATCCATGCCTTTGTTACCTCTAGACTTGACTAGTCCAATGCTCTCTTAGTTGGCCTCCCATCTTCCACCCTCCATAAACTTGAACTCATACAAAACTCTGCTGCCTGTATCCTAACTTGCACCAAGTCCGGTTCACCCATCATCCCTGTGCTCGCTGACCTACAATGGCTCCCAGTCCGGCAACACCTCGATTTTAAAATTCTCATCCTTGTTTTCAAATCCCTCCGTGGCCTTGCCCCTCCCTATCTCTGTAACCTCCTCCAGCCCTACAACCCTCCAAGATCTCTGCATTCCTCCAATTCTGGTCTCTTGCGCATCCCCGATTTTAATCACCCCACCATTGGCGGCCGTGTCTTCAGCTGCCTAGGCCCTAAGCTCTGGAATTCCCCCCCTAAACTTCTCTCTCCTCCTTTAAAACGCTCCTTAAAACCTACCTCTTTGACCAAACTTTTGATCACCTGTCCTTATCTCCTTATGTGGCTCGTTTTACTATGTTAAAGCGCTATATAAATCCAAGTTGTTGTTGTTAACCATTCCAGCCCAAAATGATTTTTTGTCTAAATCATAATGTCACAAACAGGCACAGCCCTCCATGTGTTTTTCCAAACTGTCATTTAAAGTGTTTTGGGCAAAGCTTTGTTTTGTTTGTTTGCAAACATGTGATGCTATGATGGAACCATGACAAAACATATCATTGCATCACTTGCTTGTGATTTCATTTTAATGTAGGGCTCCACGCTTTCTCCGAAGTAAAAACAGTTTTATCAAATACATTTTCTGTAAAAGAGTTCTGCTCCTTGAAAATTGATTAAGCTGTTTGCCATTCATATTACAATTAAGCGTGCTTTCCTAACTGCATGTTGTGGTCACGGTGTTCTAAAACAATAAAAAAGGACGCACCGTCTGAAGTTTATTAAGAGATCGGATAGCTAAGGTTTGGCACTTTGGAAAGCACACTGCTCACCTTTTGAAGTTGTGTTCAAGGCTAATCTTTAAAGCAGAGAAGAAAGGGCAAAGTACAGTGCCTTTTAGCTAACACCAAAAGAATGAAAGCAGGTCAGAAATTTTGATCAAAGGGCATTTGAAAATAATTTGCATGAAATTTATTACTTAAAAGTAAAAATTAAAATCTGCTGTCACTTAAAAAAAATTAAAATTACAACGTGACAAATTTGAATTGTACAATTTTATATGATCATAATCATATATACTAAAAATCCCTGACATTTCTGTCTTTTCTTTCACAAAGTAATTGGTCCAGAAATGGAAAGCATGCTTAATTACATTTCAGAAACGCAATGTCTTTTAAATAATGGTATTCCTGGAGATTCAGAATTGGTTACTTCCTAATGAACAGGGGAATTAGAGAAACAACAGAAAAAGATGTTTGTAATGCTGGATTTGATGTGGACTTGTCTCTTTGTGGAATATTCAATACTTTCCATAATTTGTGAAATAAGAAGCACAATTTTACTTTGAAGCGTGAACTTCAGTGACTCCCCAAGAGCTTCATTTGGTAACGGCATTGTCCAATTTGGGTTGAGCCATAAAGACCATGAATGTGCTGGATTGGATCCCACATCTATGTTGAACTATCTGATTTCAGCTGGAGCTAACTGAGCTATAGGGGGAGCTATGTACCATAAAGTTAGATCATTACCTCCTCTGGCTTATATTCCTTGGTTTTGGCTGTGTAATTCACATCCTATTGGCTTTGTGATTGCTGCTCTACATTAGTTGAACATGTTGAGTCTACTAAGACCCCTAGGCTTCTTTCAACTTCATTCAAAGCTATATCAACACCATTTTAGCCACTTTGTGTGACTGTCATTATGTGTCTGATCTGCTAGCATGTGACAGTTTATTTATGGTTACTGTGCAGGATATTTGGAGATGTTATAGGTTGCAAAGGATCATACCTGTCTAAGCAATTTAAATAACTTGACTGTACTATCTTTCATACAACCAAATCTTCACTACATAGCTCTAGTCAGATCACACCTTGAATATGGTGTCCAGTTCTTGCCAAGACAGAAGAGAGATACTGAAGTGCTGAAGCAAGAGAAGAGCTATGAGGCTGATCCAAATGTCTGCCGTTTGAATTATGAGGAAAGTCTGAAGAAATTTGGGCTTTGGAGCCAGGAAAACAGGCAACTAAGAGTTGACCTTAGAGTTATACAAGATTGTTAAGGGTATAGAAAATTTAACTTAGAATATTAGTTTAACAACTAAACAAGAGTTAAGAGCAGAACAAGAGGACACAGGTTCAAACTAGAGAAGGATACTTTTAGGACAGATGTCAGGAAATTCTTCTTCACATAAAGAATGATCAACATGTGGAATAAACTTCGAAATAGAGTAATGGAGGCAATAACCCTGGAATTATTTAAGAAACAACTGAGAGGTATGTTAAGATTTCTTTGGATGGATGAATCAAGATAGGCCGAATGACCTTCCTCATCCAAAATTATATTGTGAAATTTAACCAAGCCAATTCTAACAATTCACCAGTATTTCAAGATATATTTGTTATTATTTCCACTAACAAAGCTGTGTACCTGGAGTGACCCAGTGATACCACTGGCTATAAATTGGGCCGTGTAGTGCCCGGTTTTTTAGGCGCAATGCGGCCTCCTAAGGACACAAAACGGTGTCTGGAATGGCATCACGTGTGCGCCGGATGCCATCTTGGTAATGCATGCGCAGATAACGAATGCTGATACCAGGTAAAGTAAGGAGAATATGCGTTAGATCAGTGTGCAATGCTGATTTAAAGGGATAGATAACATTTTGGCACTCAACGCTCCAGCCAATGCACTATCTTAACCATGAACAGCTAAACATGTTGTAGACGGCCTGGAGGATCCCCCCACCAGCGCTATTTAAAGGCACTATGCAGGATTTACAGGTTAGTTGCTGGATTATTGCTTCTAGCTCCTGATGCATTTGTATCTGTTTTTGGAGGTCTCCTATAATTGAATACCAGGACTCGGGGACATAGCCCAACATTTAGAACCAGGGTTTGCAGGAGTGAAGCTCGGAAACTCTTCTACACAAAAGGGGTGGTAGAGGTTTGGAATGTTCTTCTGCAAACGGCAGTTGATGCTAGCTCAATTGTTAATTTTAAACCTGAGATTGATAGATTTTTGTTAACCAAGGGTATTAAGGGTTATGGGACTAAGGCGGGTATATGGAGTTAGGTCACAGACCAACCATGATCTCAATGAATGGTGGAACAGGCTCGAGGGGCTAAATGCCACTGTCACTTGATGCCTCCTGTTATGCGCCACCTTCTCCTGCAAGTAAGCGGGACGTGCGTCGGTGAGTGTCCTGCAGGATGTTTCGGTGATGTGCCTGACATGGTTGAATAGCTGCCAGTGTGCGTGACCTGTGAGTTGTGGGTGTGTGGCTTGCAACAGTGGTAATGTGTGAGGGTGAGACGAAGCATCTGACTGGAAGAGTTGAGTACTGATTGAAAGGGTTTGTTGATAGGTGTGTTATGGAGGGGTGTAGTGTGTGGAGCGGTGGATGCGGCTAGTGATGTAGTTGATAGGAGATGCCACTTGACAGTTGATCTCATTCACCTTGATCACTTGTGTCAAAGCACCGAACCTCTTCCTGCACTGCATCCATGTTCATGGTGTTATGCGCCTGGCATTGACTTTGTCCCCTACTGCCTTAGGAGCATATGTCTGGAGGGCCTCTTCCACCCATCACCACCCCCCCACCCCGCGGATATAGGATGCCCCTCCTTCTGTCCACCTCATGCACCAAGGCCTCCAGTGCATCACCAGAGAACCTTGGTGCATGCTCTCTCTCGCAGGCCTGATAAAAACTCAGATCGGCAGATTGATGAGATCTGATGTGCAGATTTGAGGATGTGGGATTTAGTAGTGCGCAACCTTTATTCAATGTTTTAACATAACTCAACAGTTTGTAAACATAACGACAGGACCTGCACCTGTGTTTTACATGTACGATGTCTGATCTCCATTCAGACTGCGTGTGGACCTGTATTGTATTTTTTGAAATTAAAAGCTGTAGGCTGCCTTTAAGAGATGCGAGCCACTCACGTGATATCTGGTCCCCCCTGCTGGTGAGAAGTCACTGAACAACGCAGCTAGGCCTGGCTGCTTGTGCTGGAATTAGGTTAAATGAGCAGGCAGCACGAATCTCACATGCTGCCTGCATCGGAACGACTGGGCGCGGGTTAATCGCGCACCACGACCCCCGCGCCCAGATTCTGGAGTTATCGAATTTAACCCCCTACATGTATAAACAAGAAAGCACATTATCTGCAACATGCAACACCTGACCTACCGCAGCTCAATTGTTCCTACTTAGGCATCGGCCCACTTTTCAAATAGATGGAATACAAGATTTCACAGTTTTAGAATACTCTGAGAATTTATGAAGTTAATAACAAAACATCAGTCACAATGCTGGCATAAAAATTCATTCAGTTCATTTGTGTTTCTAGTCAAAATAAAAGGGAGAGGGTAACCACACAAAACAAAGGCACTACATAAAAATCACATATCAAACAATGAGAATAAATGGAAAATAAGACCTTTGGGGTTATTTATAAAATTGGAGAACCAGGCAGAACAAATTACATTAGAACATTGTTTACCTGCCTGTTAGATTTAACACGTATTCATTTACATGCATGACCTGAGTTCTCACATGTGCCATCTCCCTCTCCAGCACCGCATGCGCACAAAATGTTATGTGCTGAAAAGGATTCTGGTTAACTCAAATATATTCCTGCTTCAAACAGGAAAAGAATTATGAGTGCTATTGAAGAAAAACTGAATTAAATATAGTGGCTGTTAAGCAGACAAACAGCAGCAAAACTTGTCCATGAATTCAACCTGGGTGTCCAAACTCTCTATGACATTAAGGCAGCAAATGAGAAGCTATGGAAATCTAACAAGGAAGCAGAATGCAGTGAAGAACAATCACAAAACAAGAAGATCAAGGTGTCCAAATTCCCTCAAGTAAACAAAGCATCGTGCTACAGAAGCTCCCATCTCAGGTTCCATGGAGAAGATATGTCATTTCCATGAATAGCTGGGAACAATGGAGCCATCTGTAGGAAGCACTGACTCGTATAAAAGCTTAAAAAAAGCATTGCATGAGGAAACTGATGATGTTGGGTGAGAGGCTTTCAGTGGATGTGTCAATGGTACAGTTCACCAAGGAAAATTTGCTAAATTCGTTCAACAGATGACCCAAATCTGAAACAAGTATACAACACAGACAAAACTGGTTTGCTTTGGAAGCATATGCCTACTGACACATGCAGGCATGAGGTGAAAGCACTTGGCTACAAAGTTAGAAAGGAGCAGCTGACATTGCTTGCCTGCTTAAATGCTGCTGGTACACATAACCTCTCACTTACTGCTATTGGCATTTGCACTAACCCAAGGGTATTCAAGAATTTGGACATGCACTTGCTGACTACAACACCCAAAGATTATGGACAACATCCGTTCTTGTTTTGCGCAAGTATTCATGCCGCAATGAATTAACATTTTGATATGTCAAGTTTGCCATAATAAAACAATACTCCAGTACGTCCAGATGATGGCTCATTCTGATTGGAGACATCAATTCTATAACCTGTCTGCCCTCCAATACCATCTTTGTGCTGCAGCTACAGGATAAATAAAGAAATTGCTGAGTTACACATGCACGCTCTCTATGCTTCTGCAAAGTATTGGGAGGAGATACAGTAAGCGGTGTTGCGACATTCTTGGATGAACTGTATTCCAGAGAACAATTAGTGCAAGGAATTCAAAGCGGTGAAGGCTTTAATCGTAGGTTATTTTGTGGATGACTTAAGAAATGTACCAGGATGTGGTGAAGAAGAAATGTACCAGGATATGATGGTGATAATGATGAAAATGTTGCTGAATGGTTCTTGGTTGACAAAGCAGGTCAAAGAAACACATTTTTCAATGTTGCAGAAATTGTTGATGGTGTCTGTAGCAAGAAGGGAGCAAACCATGAAAGATGTGGTAAGAATGGTATACAGGAGGAGAGGGTGGTATACATCAATAAAATTCCCCTTAAAGAAACAACAGCAACAACAATCTGCATTTAAATGGCTCCTTAAGTCACTTTACAGAGAAGTGAGAAAAAAATAGGAATGGACACTGAGGAGAGATTAGGAAGGCTAACCAAAATTTTGGTTAAAAAGATGGGTTTCGAGAAGGTTTTTAATGGTGGAGAGGGGAGAGAAGGAAGAGTTTGGGATAGGAGCTCTGCAGAGGAAGGCCAAGACGGCTGAAATGTGAAATAAACAGTACAAGTGTTTTTAATATTTAGAGGAGCAGGCTGACGCTGAAAGATAAGAAATGTTTCTTTATATGATTGAAATATTGAGCTCTGAAAAAAGTCCATGCACAAAACAGTGGATGATGGTTTTTCCATCCTCCTCCACTCCAATTACAGCAGAATAACTTGAAACTCCACTGCAAGAGAGAACCTGATAACCACAGGTTTTTTACAACCACAGTGAGATAGCTCCCCTCTTGTGGGTAAGCAACATCCTACTGTATTTGGGTGCTTAAAGGAAAACTATTGAAGAAGAATTGACCTATAATCCTTCAAAATTAAAAAAGGGAGATATCTATGCCGTTACTGGTATCATCTCTCAGTTGTACCTAGTTACCATGTTAAAACAATAACTAGAAGCAGTTCAGAAGTAGACATTCTGTAAAGATTCCTGCCACTTTATTCAACATCATGAAGGTTCATTCCAATGACATCATGAATTGGGAGTGATGCCATCTGCCCGTTATGTCACTGGAATGATAAGTTATGATGTTATGTTAGGAGAGTTTTGTATAATACGTCCGCTCTCAGTCTGCATGTAGCCAGTTCTCAAGCATAAAACACTGTAACAAGAAAGACAACTTTGAGTTGGCCCCTGCCTCAACAAAATTTTGACTGAACAGTCTGATTTTTAGTGGGCTGACATAAATTTATAAAATGTAAATCAAACACCAGTAATATATTTTCTATAAAATAGAATTCCATTTTTCGTATTTAGTTTTGCAATTTTTTTTCAAAGTTTTCAATGAATTTTCACCAGCAGCAAAATAAACATCAACTAAAGTTGTGATTCTATCCACGGAGCACTCCTATTCTGTCCCCTGTTGCAAAAACAACTATACTACCAGTAATAGTACAGACAACTCCCCTTTAAAACATTTAGGATTCTATAGCATTTCACTTGGGTATATGTCCCCTTTAAAGTCCTGAGAATTAGACAGCAGTCTTAACAACATGTAATTATAGATAAGTTTGTGTTTGGCATTAGCCTTTCGCCTCCATGATCAAGATTCAAACCTACCACAGATCAGTGAGATGAGTCTCCTCTCTCTCATGGTGCAAGACTCCTTTGCAGTGTGAGTTTCGGCAATCTCAGTTCCTATAGAGCATGGGCCCACGGCACAAAACAGTCCCCAATTCAGCATCAATTGGTATTAACGACAATTTAATTTAAAAAGGCCATAGGATGGCGATTGTGGGAAATGGAAGTAATGTCATACTGATGTCTCTTCTGAGGCTGGGATCTGTTTCTCGCCATATCTGAACTGAAAGTACTTAATGTTAAAACTCGATGCTCAAAATGGAAAGTGTTCCATTCCCTAACACCCAAATCCTTGATGTACACAAAATTCAGACCAAAAAAAAATATTTTTTTTGTGTGAAATGTTTCACAATGCACTGAACGTGTCTAACTCCACCCTAGAATATTTACACTGTTAATCATAATGTAACCTGAATATCAAAGCTCATCCAGCTGGTACCGGCACCATATATTTGAACATTTCCAGCTACTGATAATAATGAGTGTTTGTCAGTTGTTGGTGGGACATCTTGTCATAAGGAAAAACTAACAACCTTTAATTCCAACATTGTCTACCTTGTGTTGGCCCACATGTGCAACAATGTAAGTGTTGAAATATAGTGTGATGTAACTGGCTGAATACATACCATCAAAACGCAATATAAAGTAGTACTGTCTTCACACAAAGTGTTTGGTAAACAAATACATTAAATATATTGTATCAAAATGCATCATTGTTCATCATTTGGGCTTTTATCATTGTGGTGAAAATGATGCACAGCTTTTCTGGGTGTTCTCACTTCCCACCCAAAAAATGTATTAACACCAGCAGCTCATACTGATAAAGTTAGTACTGGGTGTCAGCAGTTGGTTATTTGGATGAACTTACAGTTCTACTTTATGTCTTATCATCTATCTCATTTAATTATTGGTAATAATAGCTGTATTTAGTTGATTATCTGCATTCAATCGTTTTGAATCAAAAGATTAGTAGTTGCACACGCCTACATTCCGGATATCTTAGCGTCTCTGTAATTCTGCTAAGTAGCCAGGAATTAGGCAGGAAATGCGAGTCACTTTAAACAGATGCACGGTGCCTACTATCAGTTTGCAATGACGTCTTTTGGCTTCAGTGACACAGTCAGGAACTCAGTAATGGTCTGGTCAGAGGAACAGTCAGTGTTTGTGCAATTGCAATAGACGTGCTCACATTTGGACTGCCTTTTCCACCCCACATTGTTTCACTGACTGGTCTTCCTTTCATAGTTATCTGGAATCCAAGCATCCTGTTTTTGAAAACACAGTCATGGTTACCTTTAACCTTTATTTCAGCCACATTGAAATATTATTCTGACTTTTCCCACCAAACTGCACTATTCTAACCTGAGTTAAAACTTTGAAGGGGTATTATCTTCACATGTAAAAAAGAGTTGCAAAACTTTTTTTTCATTTGGGGAGAGACAAGAGCGGTGTATTATTTTTATGATGTGGAGATGCCGGTGATGGACTGGGGTTGACAATTGTAAACAATTTTACAACACCAAGTTATAGTCCAGCAATTTTATTTTAAATTCACAAGCTTTCGGAGATTTTCTCCTTCCTCAGGTAAATGTTTCAAGATCTTGAAACATTTCGAGATCTTGAAACATTTACCTGAGGAAGGAGAAAATCTCCGAAAGCTTGTGAATTTAAAATAAAATTGCTGGACTATAACTTGGTGTTGTAAAATTGTTTACAATTATTATTTTTATGTAAGTGATGTAGTGATCCATTTTGATATGATATATGTCATTACATTTTGTGTGCTTGTGAGCAAAGAAAAAAAAGTCTGCAAACTAATTTTTCATTATGACATATACTTTTAAATCTTCCTCCCCCTTCCTTCCACTCAGTTTCATCACACTTTATATTTTCTGAACAAGAAATGTTCAAGCCAAAAAAAGTTCAGCACATTCAACTTAAAAGTGTACGAATTTTTTTTCTCCCCGAACAGCAGTTGCATAAAAACTCCACTCCAATAAAAATGTTCACACTGATGTACCTTTTTATATCATGACCTGTCTTATCACAGAATTCTAAAGCACCCAAAATTTCCAACTGACTTCGATGCACCATACTATATATCAAAACATAGCCAATCTGCTTGTTCGAATGACAAGATACATCTAAACCTTTGAACACATATCCTAGATATAAATAACCATATGTTTTTGATATGTAAACAACTGCTACACTTTTTTGTTACCTACTTAATCTCATTGCAATGTTAGCATCTCATCTGCCTTTCCATAACCTTTTGCTTTCACTTAAACTGTCTCTGCATCCTTAACTATTATCTCTGATTTGTTCCTTTATAACCAATTGAAGTACCAACAACACTAAATGATACATAAAGGGAGTAGCTACACTTACTGGTATGTATCTTATGGTGCATTTATCTTACATGAACAGAACAGTTTCAATTTTGGGACAGATCTTAGTGGACCAGCTGCAACACCAAAATCTTTGCACATACTCAGGTGTCTTAAATTCACATTTTGCAACTGGGGGATGTCTGCACAGTGAAAACAAAACTGTATAGCTGGGTACAGCATCTTAATCCATTAGTAACTAGGAAAAGATGATTGTAAACAATTTTACAACACCAAGTTATAGTCCAGCAATTTTATTTTAAATTCACAAGCTTTCGGAGACTTCCTCCTTCCTCAGGTAAATGTTTACCTGAGGAAGGAGGAAGTCTCCGAAAGCTTGTGAATTTAAAATAAAATTGCTGGACTATAACTTGGTGTTGTAAAATTGTTTACAATTGTCAACCCCAGTCCATCACCGGCATCTCCACATTAGGAAAAGATGTACACCTTTGCCTCTAATGTCAGTGTATAAATTGCCATTGGTGGAGATGTTTACTATGGAAGTGCATGCAGAAACTACCACTTTCAGTCAGTCTTGATCCCACAGTAGTGCCTCTCATACTTTGCTACGGTTTCCCAAGATTTTACCCCAATGACATACATGCACAAAAAGAGGTCCCAACACATGTGTGCATATTTCCACTTGTAACATTTATGACCAGTTAGAGGAACACACTCCTGCTTTTCATCTGCTTACATAAAATTTTAAATTGAGAAAATTGGATGTGATAGGATGACTATGTTTGGAAGTTAGTGATTTTGATCTGTAACACTGATTCAAACACAAAATCATATTTAAGTTAAAGTCTGAAAGGGATGGGATGGGGTTAGAGCTGCACTTTTGATATATGTCATTACATTTTGTGCGCTTGTGAGCAAAGAAAAAAAAAGTCTGAAAACTAATTTTTCATTATTGGTAATAATAGCTGTATTCAAGTCCAGCCCAGAATGATTAAATGAAAGCTGCTTCTATTTCCTGACTGTAATAGTCCTACATGAAATGAGTTTGAGTAGTCTTAGTCTTGTTCCTACTTTCACAGCTCAACCCACCCCTAATTCTGCAATCTTACTCAGACAGCCGCAGGATAACTTGTATAAGAAATTTTAAAAATCACATCAGTAAGTTAGGTATGTTTTTCTGAAGTTGGGGTGAAGCATATTGTTGGGGCAGAGCAGAATATGCATTATTCTGCAACCAACTGTGCTATATACCTGACCTGGAAGTGTTTAAAGTTAACACTGAGTGTTTAAAATGGAGTGTTCCATTTCCTAGCACCAGCAATCCTCACCTTGATGAGCACAAAATTCACAACAAAAAACATTAAAAATCTTAAATTGCAGATGCTTTTTTGATAACAAATTATATTGTAGTTACACGGTATCATTTTGTTTACACAGCATCCTGCGCTTTTCTAACCTGAGTTAAACATGTAAGATCAGAATCAAACAGTTAAAGTCACTCTCCAAATGATCATTCTGTACAAGTTACAATTCAATAAAAAAAATAAAGTTGTCTAGCTGGTAAATACACAAACTGCTTAAATTCTCATTAAAGCATCTATTTTTAAAGTTCAATGTGTCCTTGCAATATAATCCAATCCAATACCTTATCACTATTCAAAATATGCACTTAATTGTGCTTATGGTTTATTAATCAAAGTTAATCTTCGATACATAATCAAGTTCTATTACAAGTTCCAAAAATATCATTTGATTAAGTGTGTGATTATATTAAAGAAATGAAGTATCAATAACAAAAGGTAAAACTGGTAATATTAAACTATTGGAAATATTAATTTCACAAACCGTTGTAAATTAAGTAGCAATCCACCCCATTTGGGGGTACCAGCAGTTTAATATCTGCCCAAAAAATGTGTGTAGCATTTTTTTGATTTGGTTTTAGTTACCCATGAAGATATTTAAAACATTATAAACTGTATCAGTTGTTTCCAAAAATGGATATCACCTAGGGTGTAACGTAGACAAAATGTAAACCAAATAAGCCACAATATACCGATTATTAGTTTTAACTACATTTTATGTTCTATAGCAGACTGTAGTTTACCGATTTTGCATTCTTCACTTCTCAAGCATGAACACATACGGAATAAATAATTCCTTACCTTGTTGGAAGCCATCTCGCTGACTGACCGGTAGGTCTGTATTGTCTCAAGCTGATCCAAACACCAATCTAATTCTTCCAGAGTCTCCATGGCTAACTTTTGGTAGGATTCTTCTGTAAACAAGCACACAGGCATGTAGTCAGGGCTCAACTGCTGCATAGTGTCCATATCAGTATTACTCGAACAGCCCAAAGTCAGACAACAATGTTCCTTCATCATGCATCTCTCGCTCTCCCTCTGGCAACAGAATCAGCGATATGATACTGCTGCTGCCGTGTTTGTTGTCAAGCTTTAGATTCAGGATATCAGCAATCCATCAACAAAACCTTTCTTCTGAAGGTACCAGGGCAGTCAAGAAGTGACACCATGTCAGGGAGATTTGCATATTGGTTGTTTTGCTCAGAATAATGGTTTCCCAAGACGTCACGTTTACAACATAAAATCAGTCAGAACACTATTTACTTCCTCAACGAAACTATGATTAGCAATTTTCTTTATGTTGTAATTACTTGACGGGGGAAGCTATGTCAGTTTCACTTCGATATCTCACTTCAGATGAAAATTCGTCTTAAGAGATCTAGCAGACGTAGAAAAACCCAGTTAGAGTCACCGAAGCAGCTCGATTCTTGCCGGCACTAGTTGCGTGACGGACTTTCCACAACTTCGTGATTAGAAAAATGCAATCCCTAGATAAGCTCACACAAGGTAGTCCCCTTTCCCCATGAGGTGCCAAATAAGGCCTTTGATGCGTTTGTAGTTATACGAAGTTTGGCTGTATGAACAACTTTGTTTCTCGTTAAAAGAGTCATGCCTCTTTACAAAGGCAAAAAACTTTCTGAACTCAGCTAAAAACACATAGAAACCCTGGACTGGATCATCCCCCCCCCCCCCTCCTCAAAGACACCCGACCAGTAAACTAGTCAATTATATGAATAACGTACTGCAAAGTTACAACTAATTCTAGGAATAGGGCACTCTATTCCAGGTAAAAGTATCATTGTTTTCCCGTTTATTATTGTTGGGAAGTTAAGGCTACGTTCATGGAAATTCTAGAATATCCCCATCTAAAAGCTCAACTGCAAATCCACCAAAGTAGTTGCTGGATCATTTGTGCACTGGTTAGTGCAGTGATGGGGATTGGGGGAACAATAATTTCTAGAACCCAGTAAGGGTAATATCTCCACAACCAAGGCTGACATTAATCCACAAGTTAGAAGGTCATTAAGTCTTAAAGACGTGTTTATTGTTAAATGTTTAGTAAACTTTTTATGCAATTATTTGTCAATCCCACAACACAATGGGGTTTACACTTGAAATGTTAACTTATTTGTTCTCTCTACAGATACTGACTGATCTGCTAATGTTTCCAGCATTTTCTGTTTCTGTTTTGTTCCACAGCACGTGTTGTAATATGATTTGGAAAGTATTGTTACACTGCAATTCATCATCACTGCATGCGATCTTGTGATGTACCTTCTTATCTCTCACCAGCAATGACGACTACCTCACTTGAATTGATTGTATTTTGGTTGTTTTTTGCTACCTAGATTCTATCTGGCTTAATTCTTTTTAGGACTGCTACCATACAAATAAAATGAATTTGGGATGACGGAGAGCCAACTACTGAGAGAGTATTGCTGTCTGAAACTGTTAACCTAGCAGTTTGCCACTAAATCCGTCCCTCTTTCAGCGTACATCCAGTACAAAACTGCTAGCAAAGGAATCTTTGGGAATTGATGCTTCCAATTCACTTCATTTCAGACAGTCGAAAAACAAGGGTCTGTGTGCACTTTCAAACCGTGTCTGTTTCTGAGATAACAGAATTTCATTCCAGTTCATCTAGATACTAGTGTGAGTCCAACCACCTACCCCACCCCTGGACTGGCGCCAATAACAGGGTGAATATTTGTGCAACCAAGAAAGCAAGCTGCAAGGGTGGCCATTCTGAACCAAATTCACATATTGTTTTGTGAATTGCAAACAAAAAAATGCAAATATGCCTCCTCTGGCTGAACTTGTACTTGTTTGAATTCCTAGATCTATTGGTGATGAGGTGTTGTTCCTGAGCTATAATTGATGGATTTGGTTTTCCAATAGCTGCCAAAAGTCCTTCAGGCCCGAAGGCCTTAACGGAGGCTATAAAGTAACATTCCACTTACCCTTTTAGGCTTCCCTTGCCTTACCTCCTTCCCCTCCAATCTAAGGGAGCCCAGGCGTAACACCTAACATCAGTTTCTTCATGCATCCTCAAAATTGGTGTCCTTCTGTCACAGTTGGAGCAAACAGACAGGAGGCTGGCAATACCTCCTCCCATCTCATCCCCATAGATGCCCTATTCCTGAACCTATTGTACAAAAAAATACAATCCCAGAGTAACCTAACGGGAATGGGTGGGAGGGGGGGTGGGGGAAGAAGGGGAAGAGACCCAAAGTAATGGGTCTCCACCCCTTTTTCTCTCCCTTGTGCCTGGGAACAAGGCATTCCCCAGATGCATTTAAGAAGAATATCAGGACCTATAAGTTTCATAAGAAACTATGGAACAAAGAAAGACCACTTGGATCATCAATTCTGTTCCTTTCACAGAACATGCACAGCTTACTCTTACTGGCCAGAGTTGTCAACATTGGACAAATAATATGAGATTTTCACATATGTGCCAACCTAGAAAGCTAGCAAAAACTGTCCAACAACCTCAAAAAAGCTGACAGTCTCCAAAAAGTTGACAGCGCAAGAACAGCCCTGACATGTGAAAACAACTAGTTACATGGGCTTTGTAATATAAGCTGTTGGTATACACAACAGTCCAGAAATATAGCTGACGGGGCTGAAATTCAAACAAGGGGACAGTGACAACCTGCAGCAAAGCAAAGGTGCAGAGACCACTGGCAATACAGAATTGGTGAGTCTTTAGGGTACAAAATTTAGGGACTGAAGTCTGAGAAGTTGCAACTTCTGGATCGCAGGGGACACAAGGTCCAGTGATACCACTGAAAGAGAACAGTTCACTAAAGTATCATAAACTTATCCTACAGGAAAAAGTGTTGAAGGCACAATATTTTTTTTTAAGAGGAGTCTGGGGACATAACCCCCCAAAAGTTGGATTTTTGGCACTTTTTTGGGTGCATTTTCCAATATCTGGATCCTACAAAGAATAGGGCATTGCAATTTTTCATCTAAAAAGGAAGAGACATTTGCACAGTTTTATTGAAAACAATTCTCTATTTGCCATTTTGGAATTCATTGTTTTCTTGTATGTTTTAGACTTTTTTTCACTATTAGCAGCAAGAGATGATCTATTACTGGAAGAAATAAGTTTTAATTTCTTTTTCAGTGACTATTCAAGGAAAGAGCAACTTGTTTTGACTTATGAAGGTAGATTTTACGATTAGCAATGATAATCTTGCAGGTGTAGAAAAGGCACAGGGCATCAGAAAATTACCTTAAGTGGGGATATTGTGCCCAATTCCTTCTACATGTGATTTCCCAACTTGCTGTATTTTGTGTGCTAGTGCACTTTTCATGCCATAGACTCATTGAGGCCTCAGACTGTATGCAAAAATATTTAAATAAATGCCTAGTATAATTCGTTGGCTGTTGAGTTAGCACTATATTTTTTGTCTTCAACGCATGGAATAGACTTGCAGATAGAATAGTGGAGGCAAAAGCCCTGGAATCATTTAAGAAACAATTGGATGTTACAATAATGGTATGCTAGGGTCTTTCTGGTTGAATAAATCAAGATGAGTCAAAAGCCTTTCTAATCCATAATTATATTGTCTCCTTGTGATACTTGCAGGCAACCTGCATCATAGTCAGTGACAGTTAAGGCCACATGACAGACATGCTGCACTAAAGGCCTCTGGGGGGGTGTTCTGGAATGCCAAATAGGTCATACCTCCTCATACCCACCTCACGCAGCAGTACCTCCACCACTAGCTATGAAACTAGAGGTACGGGTGCTGCGCTGTTCCAATTCTTGCTCACAGAGTTTCCTGCCTCCATAGTTACTTTACCAGCCACAGGACTTTGCCAGACACTTATTATACCCCAAACAGCCTTTGGAAAGGCTAATATATGCAGAGAAAATATTATCTTCAAGGCTAACATTTTGTTTAGCTCCATATATCGCTTTAATTTTCCCAGGAGCCTTTTAAGGGCTGCTTTTGCATGCCATTTCCCCTTCTGCCCCTTTAGTTAGCTCCCAGTGCAATTCCCAGTAGGTAGGGCTCTCACTGTGAATAAATGATAAGGGCAGACCATAGGAAATCTCAGAACATGGTTCTGCTGGACGCTGGTAAGCATTGAGCCTGCAGTGTGAATGCAAAAATCACAGAAACCAGTGAAACAATCAAATGTCGTCAAGGTGCACACTAGAACTGGATTAGCACAGTGGGTAGCAGGTCAACATTGACGTCAAAGTCCCAGAAAATATTCAAAGTCATACCCAAATCTCTTTTAATTTCCATCTTTGCTAATGGACTCCCCGGAGCCGACCGCACAGTTAAAATCAGCTCTGAAAACTTCCATTCCCGCCCTTCTCCACCAGGCCTTTTCTATTAGGCGCCGAGGCTTCTGCCTGTGATTCAGGCAGGAGCCCCATTAATCCATGAAAACGGGGCCCTCTAATGTTTTTAGGACCCCGATGACATTTTAACTACTGAGTGAGCGAGGTACCCCCGCTCAGTGAAACCTGGTCTGCAGATCCCACAAAATAAGTCTAGGCCTCTGCTATACTGGGCGTCCCCCCCTCAATCCCACCCGCGAGACCCTCTTCCCCATGCGGCTTACCAGAGTGCTGGTGGGGGGCATCTAATCTTCACCTGACAGCAGATGGGTAGCTGCCTCTTTATGCCCGTTTTGAGCAGGCAGCTGGCCAGCGGAATGTAAATGAGGCTCAGGAGTTAAAATTGCCCGGGCCCCAAATTGATGACATTGTGGGGGGGGGGGGGGGGGGGTGGGGGAGAGAGGAGGAGATTTGACACACCCCGCCCCTCATTCACCCAAAATCCACTTCTACTCAACCCATCCCCACTTGCTCATGTCCCACCAGCCTACTTTTACATAAGACCTCGACAACATGTCCCCTTTTTGGGGAGACACTTGTATGTCGGTTCAGTTTGCTTTTGGCCAATCCAACAGTTCCACCAGGTTACTTTTAAAAAGGACTCCTTCATCAAATACACATAATAGGGCTGATTTCCCTCTCTGGCACTCTCGGTGAGAAGTGGCAATTACAGTCAAGCTCTGGTTAGGAGACGTGAGCCCACAGATCCTGATTTGCCAGATATATAAATTAATGGAGAAAAAAATCCAAGGCTGTGAGATTGCACGTCTCAGAGCAGAGCTCCCTGCAGGATTTAGTGCCCTGCAGCAGTTTAAAGAGCTCAGAAGACTTCTCATCAGCAGCAAGCTGGATGATAATGCCATTCAGACAATTTCTTAGAACTGTATCTGGACGTTCTCCTGTAGCAGATGAGAAGAGGTACAGCTTGTTTGGGATGTGAGGGAGGAAGACTTCTAAAGTAGTGTCTCATGCCCAGTAGAAGGAAATAGCATTTTCTGTAACTGCCATCTCCATGACTCCATGGACATATATAAAATGTTGGAAGAAGTTTAATGACCTGACAAGGGCAGGTAAGGTAAGAGGACTGACAGGCAATGTCTAGGAATATACAGTTCTACCATATGTTCCTCACATCTTACCCTCATTGGTTGAAGGGCTGCCATAGAGGATTAATAGCAGTAAATACGTCTGCTGGCACCTCCAAATTGATTTTCCTTTAGTCTTACGTGGATGGTCTCCCTTGAAAGTTTCACCCAGCATAGTTCTGTCCCAGCACCTGTCATCACTGTTTGATGTTCAGCCTGCAGATAGCTGGGTTCCACTGCATACCCTGCCCAATACTGGCCTTTTATACTGTCTCAATTCTTTTTACAGGAAAAGACTGCCAATAATACTAGGGAGAGATGTGCCAGATGGAATGGTACCCTTCCCCCCAACCTCAGGCTTCTGATCCCCATGAGGAGGAAGCTCTCCAATTCGTAGGGAGGTCAACAGCAGAGGGATGTGGTGACAGATAATTGTCAGCTGTAGGTTCATCTTGCCATTCTCTAGCAGTTCCATCTCATGTTGGAGCACAGCCAACCTTCCTGCAAGCAACCTCACGTTACTCTCTTTCTCGAAACACAAGAGATCTCTACTTATCTGCCGCTCATTCTAAACTCTCGTCTTCTTGTCTAGATGAAATACAGTAAGAAGAAGCAGCGGAAGAGCAGGAAGATCAGCCAGGCCCCTTTATTTCAGTCCATGCCATCACATCATCATCATTGGTTCTATTAACTCTCTCCCTGCCTGTCAACAGCACAGAGACGTCCATCTGGGGAGAAATCCACCAGAGTATTTAATGCACAGGAAGAGACTACACTGATGAAGCACAAAGTGTGTGGGAGAAGTGGAAGATAAGGAACTTGGCGTCCCTGAAGAGGGTTAGGAGACCGACAGCTTGAGATCTGTGGGTCCTAATTTTAAAAGAAACTGTGTGGGTACAGCAGACTACCTTAAGATGAATGCATCCCTGCAGTTGCCAGGATATGCATTAATGTGGAGGATCTGGTATTGTTGGTCACAGACCAGCTGGATATTTGAGGGAATGGAGGTCTTTCCTGTTGATGAAATTAATTAGAATGATACGCAGAGCATATATGGTTATGTGGGTGCTAACTATTACACCCTGCACTTTGGGGAAGCCAGAAACTCTATAAAACTGAATGGCCTGGTAGGGATCCATTTTGAAGCTGATTAACTAGCTGGATTTTATGAACAAGGTAGCAGTGACCAGCTTGATGCAGGTGTACAAAACTAGCTGAGTAACGTTGCAAATGTCCCCCAAACCAGTCTGGAATGACCCAGTTGCATAAGAAATGAGAGCAGTGGTGACCTTTACAGACACTGGCATTGTGGTCCTAATGGAGGGGGTGGGCTGTAGATCACAACCCATTCAGGTCTTCCTTGATGAAATGCAGCCTCCTGAAGAAGTTCTACCAGTTGGAGGTAGAAGATTTTTCCTTTCATGGTACGTCCATGTGATCCACCTCTTCTTCCAGAAAAATCAAATATATGGAAATTCCCAAATGAAATGCTACAGTGGTCCCTGTAGACTGGGTGAGTGTTAGAAATTGGACAGTCCACAGCTGTTGCCTGAAAGGTGTGGTTTGAAGTTGTCCAGAGCAAAAATAAAGATCCAGAAAAAGGGTTTCTTTTTTACAGGCAAAACAATTTTTATCTGCTTTTCCTATTTAAATTGCACTTCTGTTTTGACAGCTGATCCTGGCAAGCCATACACCTATGAACATCTCACTGAATGCAGATGAAGCAGAAATCATGAAAAATCTGATGTACAGCATCATTACCATATCATTTGTGTATGTCTGCACGTTAGCGGACGAATGCTTCTTGTGCCTTCTCTCACTTCTGGCAGAAATACTGGCGTGCACAAAGATGGGCAGGGAATTCGGCGTAACAGGCCCCTGCTCCATTTTGCACATCTGCCCGTCCAGGTTATGCTGGTGTGCCAGATTATCGGCATAACAAAATAGGAAAATTGTCTCTCAACTGCTTAGCAACTTATGTTGAGTTTCTCTTTCAGAACTGGTTCAGACAGAAGTGGCTTTGTAATATATTGCAGCTCTAGTAGTGTGGGATCTCCAAATCCATACCAAAGCACAGACAGCAGTCATAAATTACTGCATATGGACAACACTGAACAAAGGCAGTTGTTTGGAGGTTGAAATGTAATCTTAATTTTCTTGCCATGGAAATTTCCTTGCCTGGAGAAAATGTATACCGGCTAGTGATGCAAAATCTGAATTGGTGCCTTGTACAAGGAAGCTTAGTGTTCAGATTGCTCATGGCTGGTTATGTGGTAGCTCCCCATTGGTTGCCTCCAAATAGTGAGGAAATACCATCATTTCCTCCAGAGGCAGAAGCACATCATTTACATAGAGCACTGATGCTGCATTCAGTGTGTTGATGGTGCTCTAATGCAAATATAGCATTCAAACATTTTTCACTTCATTGATGGGGGGGTCTCAGGGAGGGCAAAGGTCTTCCAAGGTTGCGTCTATTAATGGTAGCTGAACGGTAGGAAAAACATTGAATAACACCTTTTTCTATTTTCTTCCTTTTGCTTAAATGCAGAAATCGATGGCTTTTGCAATATGATCCATTTTTTCCATCTACTTCTGCCAGCATTGCAAATTGTAACAGGAGTTTGAATGGAATTTTAATTGGCGTGGATGCTGAATGCACAAATCTTCACATATAGACAAAGTACACTGATTGATTCATTAACAAGCGCAGTCACCCAAATTCAACTCTTTTCCTTAATTGGCTTTTTCCTTATCCAATACCGTTCAATCATTTCTCTTTCTCAAAGCCAGCATTGTAGTTGGATTTCAGTAACATAATGGCCTTTGGAGGAAGGGATTAGATCCTAGCATAGCTTGTATAGTATTAACTTCCATATCCGCAAGAGGTTTTCTTCCCATGTATGACCCAGTTGGTGAGACATGGGCTCAATTACATAGTATTACATCTATTAATTATCCAGGATTTACAAGAAACAGCTGCGAAGACCAGAAAACAAAAGTCATGGCAATGCAGCATGTGCATTTGCCACTTCAAAACACAAGATTGCATTCTGATTTAACCAAATAATGGCTCCGATTTTCCTATAGGGTTCCAATAAACTCCCACTACACCCTACAGGAAAAAGACTGGTTACAGTTGGTCCTCACCAACTCCAGGAATTCTCAGCTGGCCTTGTAAGGGATGGAACCTTCGTCCTCTCCTTACATGGCCAATGATGTCAAGTTGGGGATTCCGCACATCAAGATTTCCTGCTACCCGGTACAGAAAGGACCCACCATAACACTGGAGACCAACCAGTAAGCCGACAAAGATGAGGTGTATTGGCCTCCAGGAGGGAGCAAGTGGACCCCACCAGGGGGTGAGGGGGTAGGGGGGGTTCCAGGCAAGGGAAGCAGGTCCAATTAACCAAATTAACCCATTTTATCCCACTGAAAAGATTATTTTCATTGTTTGTTGTAATCTGGATTAAAGAGAAACACAAGGCTCATTTGTTAGAAAGCTCCCTGCAAACATACTTGAATGGAATCATGTAAACATATGTAACTCCAGGTCTAAAAACAAAGATTCTCGTAAACGGGAGAATGCCTGAAGAAATTCTGGGCAAAAGTTTTGGCACGCTATTCAACCACTGGGGAACATAATGACTTAGACTAATCCTCCTCTGACCAGATGTTCACATTTTCCAGCACTTTAAATTTCCGTGTACAGTGAAAAAGTAAAACACAGCCCTAGAGTCTAGAATCGTTGTGATTATGTTGCTACTTTGCTAAATAATTCAATAAAAGCCATAGGCTTCACTTCCAGCATAGGTCCTTACTAAACAGGAACATAGCTTGCAGAGAGGTCACTTAACACGATATGGCCAATTCTGCAATCAACTCACCTGCCTGGTGAAGCTTCATGCCGGAAGTAAAGCCTTGCAAAATTTACCGATATCTTCTGTGTAGTTTTTACCCTAATTGAATTACTAAAAGCAATTGCGATACCTACTTTTTTTCATTAAAAATGTCTCCAGTGGCTGGAGTCATATCTGGCTCAAAAAAGATGGTTGTGCTTGTTGGAGGCGAAGATCTCAGCCCCAGGACATTGCTGCAAGAGTTCCTCAAGTCAGCGAGCTAGGCCCAACTATCTTCAGCTGTTTCATCAACGGCCTTCCCTTCATCATAAGGTCAGAAGTGAGGCTGCATGGACAACGTGCAGGTTGGGCTGATGTGGCAAGTAACAGTCAGGCCACACAAGTGCCAGGCAATGACTATCTCCAACTTGAGAGAGGCTAACCACCTACCCTTGATATTCAATGCCATTATCATCACTGAGTCCCCCACCATCAACATCCTGAGGTTCACCATTGACCAGAAATTCAACTGGATCAGACACATAGATGCCATGGCAACTCAAACATTTCAGAGGCTGTGTATTCTGCGGTGAGTGGCTCACCTTCTGTCTCTCCAAAGCCTCTCCACTACCTAGAAGGCCCAAGTTAGCAGTGTGATAGAATACTCTCCACAGTATTCCATCGCACTGCCTGAATTGGTACAGCTGCATCACACAAGAAGCTCGCCGCCACCTAGAACAAAGCAATCCGCTTGATTGGCATCACATCCACTAGCTTAAGCATCCACTCCCTCCACCATTGGCATACCATGGCTGCAGTGTGCACTATCTACAAGATGCACTGCAGTAACTTGCCAAGGCTTCTTCAGCAAACTTCCCAAACCTGTGATCTCCATCACCTAGAAGGACAAATCCTCCTGGCATATAAAACTGCCAGAAAATGCGGCAAGCCTGAGGATTGGGAGCAGTTTAGAATTCAGCAAAGGAGGACAAAGAGATTGATTAAGAGGGGAAAAATAGAGTATGAGAGTAAACTAGCAGGGAACATAAAAACTGACTGTAAAAGCTTCTATAAATATGTCAAGAGAAAAAGATTAGTGAAGTCAAATGTAGGTCCCTTACAGTCAGAAATGGGGGAAATTATAATGGGGAACAAAGAAATGGCAGAACAATTAAACACATAATTGGTTCTGTCTTCACAAAGGAGGACACAAATAACCTGCCAGAAATGTTAGGGAACCAAGGGTCTAGTGAGAGGGAGGAACTGAAGGAAACCAGTATTTGTAAAAAAAAATAGTGCTAGGGAAATTAAACGGGCTAAAGGCTGACAAATCCCCAGGGCCTGACAATCTACATCCCAGAGTACTAAAGGAAGCGGCCCAGGTAATAGTGGATGCAGTGGTGATCATCTTCCAAAATTCTATAGATTCTGGAACAGTTCCTACAGATTGGAGGGTGGCAAATGTAACCCCACTATTTAAAAAAGGAGGGAGAGAAAAAGGAGGGAGAGAAAAAACAGGGAATTACAGACCAGTTAGCCTAACATCAGTAGTGGGGAAAATGCTAGAGTCTATTATAAAAGATGTGATAACAGAACACTTGGAAGGCATTAACAGGATTGGACAAAGTCAGCATGGGTTTATGAAAGGGAAATCATGCTTAACAAATCTACTGGAGTTTTTTGGGGATGTAACTAGTAGAATAGATAGGGGAGAACCAGTGGATGTGGTGTACTTGCATTATCAGAAGGCTTTTGATAAGGTCCCACACAAGAGGTTAGTGTGCAAAATTAAAGCACATGGGATTGGGGGGAATATACTGGCATGGATTGAGAATTTGTTGACAGACAGGAAACAGAGAGTAGGAATAAACAGGTCTTTTTCCGGGTGGCAGGCAGTGACTCGTGGGGTACCACAGGGATCAGTGCTTGGGCCCCAGCTATTCACAATATATATCAATGATTTAGATGAGGGAACTAGATGTAACATTTTCAAGTTTGCAGACGACAGAAAGCTGGGGTGGAATGTGAGCTGTGAGGAGGATGAAAAGAGGCTCCAATGTGATTTAGACAAGTTGGGTGAGTGGGCAAGAATATGGCAGATGCAGTATAACATGGATAAATGTGAAGTTATCCACTTTGGTTGTAAAAACAGAAAGGCAGATTATTATCTGAATGGTGATGGATTGGGAAAAGGGGAGGTGCAACAAGACCTGGGTGTCCTTGTACACCAGTCGCTGAAAGCGAGCATTCAGGTGCAGCAAACAGTTAGGAAGGTGAATGGTATGTTGGCCTTCATTGCAAGAGGATTTGAGTACAGGAGCAGGCATGTCTTACTGCAGTTATACAGGGCCTTGGTGAGACCACACCGGGAGTATTGTCTGCAGTTTTGGTCTCCTTATCTGAGGAAGGATGTCCTTGCCATGAAGGGAGTGCAACAAAGGTTTACCAGACTGATTCCTGGGATGGCAGGACTGACGTATGAGGAGAGATTGGGTCGACTATGCCTATATTCACTAGAGTTTAGAAGAATGAGAGGTGATCTCATCGAAACATATAAAATTCTAACAGGACTAGACAGACTAGATGCAGGGAGGATGTTCCCGATGGCTGGGGAGTCCAGAACCAGGGGTCACAGTCTCAGGATACGGGGTATGCCATTTAGAACCGAGATGAGGAGAAATTTCTTCACTCAGAGGGTGGTGAACCTGTGGAATTCTCTACCACAGAAGGCAGTGGAGGCCATGTCATTAGATGTATTCAAGAAGGAGACAGATATATTTCTTAATGCTAAAGGGATCAAGGGATATGGGGAAAAAGTGGGAACAGGGTACTGAGTTAGACGATCAGGCATGATCATTTTGAATAGTGGAGCAGGCCTGAAGGGCCGAATGGTCTACTCTTGCTCCTATTTTCTATGTTTCTATGTTTCCAAGTGGAGCAGGTGCATGAGAATACCATCACCTACAAGTTCTCCTCTAAGTTCATAATACAGTAGAGAACCAAGCTGAATAAGGAAAATACAGAGGAGATTTAAAAAAGGAAATAAGGGGGGCAAAGAGAAAGTATGAGAATAGATTAGTGGGCTAACATAAAAGGGAACTTAAAAGTCTTTTATAAACATATAAATAGTAAAAGGGTAGTCAAAGGAAGGGTGGGACCGATTAGGGACAAAAAAATAGATCTTTTGGAGGCAGAGGGCATGGCTGAGGCACTAAATGAATACTTCATATCCATGTTCACTAGAGAAGAGGATGCTGCCAATGTAGCAGTAAAGGAGGAGGTAGTAGCAATATTGGATAGGATAAAAATAGATAAAGAAGAGGTACATAAAAGATTGGCAGTACTCAAAGTAGAAAGGTTACCCAGTCCTGATGGGATGCACCTTAGATTATTGAGGGAAGTAGGGTGGAAATCGCAGAGGCTCTGGCCACAATCTTCCACTCCTCCTTAGATATGGGGATGGAGGATTGCAAATGTTACACCCCTGTTCAAAAAAGGGGAGAGGGATAAACCCGACAATTACAGGCCAGTCAGCCTAACGTCGGTGGTGGGGAAACTTTTAGAGACAATAATCCGGGACAAAATTAATTGGCATTTGGAAAAGTATGGGCTAATAAATGAAAGTCAGCATGGATCTGTTAAAAGGAAATCATGTTTGACTAACTTGATTGAGTTCTTTGATGAAGTAATGGAGAGTGTTGATGAGAGTAGTGCAGTTGGTGTTGTGTATATGGACTTTCAAAAGACATTTGATAAAGTACCACCTAACAGACTTGTTAGCAAAATTAAAGCCTATGGGATCAAGGGGACAGTAGCAGAGTGGATACAAAATTGGCTAGGGGACAGAAAGCAGAGAGTAGTGGTGAACGGTTGGTTTTCAAACTGAAGGGAAGTATATCGTGGTGTTCCCCAGGGGTCAGTATTAGGACCACTACTCTTTTTGATATATATTAATGACCTGGACTTGGGTATAGAGGGTATAATTTCAAAGTTTTCAGATGTTATGAAACTCGGAAATGTAGTAAACAACGTTGAGGATAGTAACAGACTTCACGAGGACACAGGCAGATTGGTGAAACGGGCAGACATGTGGCAGATGAAATTTAACGCTGAGAAGTGATGTGTTTTGGTAGGAAGACTGAGGAGAGGCAATATGAACTAAATGGTACAATTTTAAAAGGGATGCAGGAATAGAGAAACGTGGGGGTGCACGTACACAAATCTTTGAAGGTAGCAGGGCAAATTGAGAAGGCTGTTAAAAAAGCATTTGGGATCCTGGGCTTTATTAATAGAGGCATAAAGTACAAAAGCAAGGAAGTTATGCTAAAGCTTTATAAAACACTGTTAGGCCTGATCAATTCTTGGCACCATACTTCAGGAAGGATGTCAAGGCCTTAAAGAGGGTGCAGAAAAGATTTATTAGAATGGTAGCAGGGATCAGGAACTTCAGTTATGTGGAGAGACTGGAGAAGCTGGGGTTGTTCTCCTTAGAACAGAGACGGTTAAGAGGAGATTTGATAGAGGTGTTCAAAATCATGAACGGTTTTGATAGAGTAAATAAGGAGAAACTGTTTCCAATGGCAGAAGGGTCGGTAACCAGAGGACACGGATTTAAGGTGATTGGCAAAAGAGCCAGAGGTGACATGAGGAAACATTTTTTTTATGCAGCGAGTTGTAATGATCTGCAATGCACTGCCTGAAAAGGTGATGGAAGCAGATTCAAAAGTAACTTTCAACAGGGAAGTGAATAAATATTCAAAGGGAAAAAATTTACAGGGTTATCGGGAAATAGCAGGGAATGCGTCTTATTGGATAGCTCTTTCAAAGAGCCAGCACAGACGTGATGGGCTGAATGGACTCCTCCTGTGCTATACCTACTATGATACTATGAAGTCACATACCACCCTAATTGGACATAGATTGAAGTTCCTTCACCATCACTGAATTAAAATCATGGTGCTCCCTACCTAACAGAATTGTGGGAGCACCTTCACCAAACAGACTACAACAGTTCAAGACAGCCCAACACCACCTTCTCAGGGCAACTTGCTTATGGAAACTGCTGTGCACACAAGTTGAAATTGATGAGAGGAAGTCTAAATCACAACACAGAATACCAGCCTGATTGAAAAGAACAGGAAAGAAGATGAGGAAAATCAAGAAATTATATTTGGTGATCCCGGGCTTAGCTATTAAAAAACTCTAGATTGCACAAGGATAGAAAATTGAGGAGCTAAAGTGTTCCACAGTTTTCATGGTTGATTTGGTTTGCCTCATTCTTGTATAGAATTACACATCTCACTTTGAGTTGCTCCATAACTCACTTACAAAAGTAGTAATTTGCAGTCCAAATGATCAAGTCCATTTAATATCTCACTCCCCACAACAAAAGGATTTGTAACATAACAATGAATTTTAAAGTGGCACTGACATTATGAAAAAGTGTTTGGCAAAATATTTCTCGTTTGTCAAATAACACAAATACCACATTATGATCAATAGCATATCAACAAAAATAATGTATGGTCTTCTGGCTTTTTTTCTCTCACCAGTGAAGACTATTCTTGTCCCTTTGAAAGGTTGTCTTTGATTTTAATATTAGGTGTTGAAATAAGCTCTACAAAACAAAATAAAAACTGAAAGTTATTTTAACCAAAAGTGGCCCCACATTAGTGAAAGATTTGTGAAAACTATAATAGCCATTTTATTCTATTGTTGGCAGTTGTCTTTCCTTCATTTCTCACTGTGCCCTCTGTGGTCTTGAGAAGCAAGATTATTGAATTCTATTCAGTGCCAGAGAGGAAGTGTCTGTACTGACAATCTGATTTGATTCAACTGATCGACCTAAATCCAAACACCGGCAGAAAGAATTCATTCAGGTTAAAATGCCACTCAATTGACAATCTCTCTCAAAGAAATTCATACGGATAGCTGATAGGTGAAGTGGAAAAATAAGCTCCTATTATAACAATTGCAATAAGGACAGATGGTTTTTATTGTGGTGGTTACAGAAAGACTAATGCATGTTCAAAGTATAATAAATATTAAATGGTTAGATAAGGTAAACTCAGAATATTAAAGTAAAAATTAAGAGTATCAAATGGCGAGTTGTTTCCCAGGTGCTGGAGTAAGGCATATCATAGAATAGATGCAAATGATTTTGGAGAAAAATGGGAACAGCCAGAACCCATGGCTGAGATGATATAGGAAGGAAGGGTTCATATTCCTGGGATACTGGGGTCAGTTCTGGGACAGTTGCGAAGGACACAGCAGGCTACAACTATTCATGACACATATCTGCAGCATACTGCAGAGCCCCTCCCAATCTGTCCAGGCAGTGAAAATGTGCCTTTAAGACCCCGATAGTTCTCTCGATTACCAATTTAGCAGAGCCAAATGCTTCATTATAGCATTCTTCTGCTGTTATTCATGCCAATCTTACTGGGCTTTTATTCATGGGTGTGGGAGGGGGGGGGGGGGGGGGGCGGTAAGCTTTGTCATCTATGAGACCATCCTTTGACCCGAGGTCAGGAAGGGCCAAATTTCGAAGGATGAATGCATTGCAACAACTTCCAACCTATCAAGCATTGACATGGAAGATTCTGTGCGTTATGGCCTCCTTGGTGAAGCACACTCTTATAAACAGTTCTTCAGTAAGGTCTTCTTCTGACCTGTACTGCCTGTTTATTCTATGGGTGGGGGGCAGAATGGTGAGGCATCTGGTTGGTTGCATCCTTCTTAAATGTTGCCTGACTCAACTTTGCGCCAACCTGTGCTGATCTTCCTCCTCCTTCTCGTTCTTCTCCGTGGTGATAGCATACAAGGATATGCCTATACCGAATGCCATACCTGACCTAAGAAGCCTTAACTATGGGTAGCGGATGGGGGAAGGGATGAAAATCTGCCAGAAGTCTGATCTGTCAGTAGCAGTGAGAGATAAGTCCAGGTGTGTACAGGTAGAACGGGGGAAAAAAATTGCAAACAGTGTTTCCCAGCTGCAAAAAATGCTAGGCAAACTCTACAGACTTGTCAAACTCTACAAACTCTTCAGCCTCAGAAATTTCTCACCTCCAGCTTCATCAGCTGACTTTGGCAGCAGCTGTGCGGTATAATTCTCAGACTACGTTACCTTGAGAGCATTGCCACTGTAAAAACAGGAACTGGGAGCTTCAATGCCATTGGTCCTCATTCATATATATTGAAATAAGGGCATTCGGGGCTCAGTGGGTGGATTGCATCAAGGGCCAAAAAGTGCAAGGGCACAGGGAAAGTTATTTAATGGTAGAAAACAAGCAGAAATGGCTTCTGACCAATCTTCATGGCAAGAAAATTCTTGCCCTATTTATGCACCACTAATATACCAACAAGAATAAGGAAATTCACTCCAATGACTCCAAATCTGGCTAATAGGCGAGGAGGATCTAGGGGGTGAACTTCCCTAGGGCTTCTCCTTCTCTGCTGCCATAACTACATGTGTAAACAGGGTTTCCGCCACACTTCCGCCAAAGTTACAGCTGTGGAACGAGAGAAGCCCCAAGGAAATTCACCTCCATAAATTTAAATGAGTGAAAAGTAAACCTAAACCTGATACTAGAAAGATTTTCTTTCTCAAAAAGTGATAAATATTTGTAATGATCTGTCAGGCAAGGCAGCAGAGACAAAGACATCAGCGGCATTCAAAATGCAGTTGGATGCTGGGAAAGTTAATGTACTATATGGATGAAGTCGATTGGTCAGATGGCCTTTTATTGTTTTTAATATGTTCCCAAAACCTCTGGTTATGCAAGAGATGATTCAGTCATCGTTTAAACTTTGGCATACAAGGAACCAGAGTTCCAGGTGATGACACAGTCTTGGAGCAAATTTCACTGGCAGAAGTGATGTGTGAAGCTTTCTCATTGGTACTCTGCGCTGATATTCTTCATTCCATATCCTTCTCACACCGTGGGGAGTATAGCCTAACTTTTTAAGTTCTATGGAAACCATTTGCTGAACACACACATAAAAATATTGTGTTGCAGCAGATAAGGTGCTGCATGTGGTCTCCTACTCCTATATCATATAGAGCCTCTGGGCCTACATCATTGTGCAAGTTCATTTTCCCCAGCTAAAGCTTATTTGCTCCCTGTGTTGGACCTCTCATCGTTAATACTTGGAACCAACTCCAGCCGCTCTACAGAAGTAGTTTACATTAGTCAGTCATTGGAGTATCAAGTATATTCTGTTAATTTATCCAGCCTGTCAGAGATTTTGTATTTTTTTTCTAATCTCTCAGGAGATCAAGATCACTGGATAGCAATCAAGAGCAGGAACATTGGCAATTTTTTTCCCCTCTTCTCTTGTTCAGGGATAAAGACAAATAGTTTAATTGAAATGTCCTTTCTTCTTCAATGCAAAATTTGTGCAGATTCTATTTTTGGTGTTTGATTAATGTAAAACTTTACTACTGATAACAGCAATTCAGTTTTGTCAAGGCAATCTCTTAGTGCCCTTTTATTATATAATGTTGTGCAGAACTGGAAAATTGTTCAAATGTCAGCTGAGCTTGCAGTGATAACTGCACTAGGCCAGACCGGTTAGTACTGTATGTTGACAAATGAATGGAAAAAGTAACAATGGGGTAGAGTTTAATTTTTGCACCCAGTTGGAAAACTAGTGATAGTAGATCAGCCACCTGTTATACTCCCCGCCCGATTTTCCTCTTCCTTGAAGTCAATAGCCTATCAACACTCACTGTCTAGGCACACACTAAGAATGACCACTTTGCGTGAGGAACTAGGGACCTGCCAGTGCCAATGAATCACTACCTTTCTGAGATTGTAGGATGGAAATTGGAGGAGAAAAAGAGAGAAATGTTTGAATTCAAATAGATGACTCTCAGTTACAATATTTTGCTGAGATGGTTATGTTATTAGCCTGTTGCATATAAGGGAAAGTCTGTTTTATGACAACTATTCTTTTCATCTATTTGGTCATGGTGTCACCACTGTATTGCTAGCCAAGGAAAATGAGATAACAGGTTAGCTGTGAGTGGATTCGACAAACTTTGGCACCTTCGTGTAAACAGCAAGTAATGACAGGAGAGTAATCATGGGCAGTGTGGAGGTTTATTGCACTATTATTGTTTTCAACGGGTAAATGCAAACACAATTATTACAAGCTTTTTTTGTACCTTGTGTTTGTTCTGTGAAGTAATTAAATTTTGCTTGTTTGATACATTTTCAATTGAGGCTACTTTTCAATGGATCCAGCTGGCATGTATTATTCTGTATCCACTACTATCCAGACAACAACAACTTGCATTTATATAGCGCTTTTAATGTAGTAAAACATCCCAAGGCACTTCACAGGAGCATTATCAAACAAAATTTGACACTGAGCCACATAAGGAGATATTAGGATAGGCTTGGTCAAAGAGGTAGCTTATAAGAAGCGTCTTAAAAGGAGGATAGAGAGGTAGAGATCTCAAGAGGTTTAGGGAAGGAATTCCAGAGTTTAGGGCCTAGGAGCTGAAGATGCAGCCATTAATGGTGGAGAGATTAAAATCGGATGTGCAAGAGACAAGAATTGGAGGAATGCAGAGATCTCGGAGGGTTGTAGGGCTGGAGGAGGTTTGGGAGGGATGAGGCCATGGAGGTTATTTGAAAACAAGGATGAGAATTTTAAAGCTGAGGCACTGCTGGACCGGGAACCAATGTAGGTCAATGAGCACAGAGGTAATGGGTAAACAGGACTTGGGGAACTCTCCAACATCCCATCCTCTTATAAATTGGTCCCCGATCAGCATTGACTTTTAAAGTATCCTATATCAACTGCAATAACACTAAAATATTGTAAAACACACATCTGAATTACAAATACAAAATAAGAAAGTACAACATTTTGGGACTCTTTTCTATGTTCTACTCAGTCTGTCTTGAGAGGTTATTGAATTACTGTACCAGAGCCAGCGAGCCACTCTCAGTGGTCACTTAAAATTTTTGTTTCTAATCCCAGACGTTCATAGCCTATTCTTATTTCAGGCAGCCATTTTCCAACATTCAGGACAACCTCTTGACAATCCTGATAGCCACACTTCATAATCCCATCTTCTCAAATAGACAGGAACTGTTCCACAATCCTTACATTAAAAGGAACATGCACTAAACCCAACAAACTCCTGCCGACAGCCAATTTATCAACTGCTTGCATGTCCCAACTTAGAATTTCACAACTTGATATGTGAGATTCCAACTCAAGACCTTTGGGTTGCTAGTCCAACCATAACCACTACACTACTGTCTCCTCATGAAGCACATGGGCTGTTTCTGGGTCTTTATGCTAGATATTCTCCTTGGGTTCAATATGATCCCTCCAGTAAGTGGACCTTGCCCCCCCTCCTTATAAACCAGGTTGTGCCTTTTCCTGGTTGAACAGAGAAACCTTGGGGAGAAATTGGTCCTTTTGTCTGTTTTCTGGGTGAAAAACAGGGGGAAAATGGACCAATTTAGGGACGATGCTTCCTGTGCTCCAAGGACACCTGAAATATGTCTGACCCCATATTGGACCAGATGATATTCAGGCATTCCATTAAAAAGCATTAGGCCTTGAAAATGTTAATGAGGGGCCTGATGCCTGTTTATGGACCTATGAAATTTGTCAACACTGAGAGGTTCCTAATGCAATCTAACGAGTGGTCCTTAAATAGAACGTTGGAAGCCACCACCAAAAAGGTAAATATATATTTTTTAAAAACTTACCTTTATGTGGAGCCGGTTGGGGGTGGGGGGGGGGGGGGTGGGGGGGAGGGGTGGTGGTGCACAAGTGCTCCTCCCAGCTCCACAGCACTACTGCGTGCCGCTGACAACCCATGCTAGCCCCCCTCTCATTCTCATCTCCCCACCCAGGAACTATCGCAGGGTCACAGTTGGCCCAAATTGGTTCTGCAGCAACTGGAGAACTATCTCTGGCAGTACAAGAGGTCCCAGCAGCTCGCTGCAATTATTAATTTTGAGCTGAATGAGGGGAACAAATGGAAGGATGTCTACAATGGCGCATAGAGATGACTAACCCAAAACTGGCACCATAAAAAATTGGGGAAAGTTCAGCTATAAGTAGCAGCTATAACCCAAAACTGCCAAATTAATTTCACCAGGAAGCTAATTTGTCATTAATCCTATTGCACATGGATAAAGCTTCACGTATGCTTAGTTAGTTTTTGGAAAATTCAGACTTTACGCATCCAGACTGAATCAAACATCTACAATGGAGCATGGGTCTCTCATTCCTAAACAAACATTCATATTCAATGTGGATTGTGCTGAATAAAAACTAAACTGAACATGTTATAGGATACTTACAACTTGCAGCTGTTGCTGTAAGAGTGCAATATGGGACCACTACCGGCTACTAAGACGTTCAGGTGCACCTCAGGCCTTTAAGCCAGTCTGAAGCAAGAGAAGGCAAGAGCAATGAAGTGCAGCAGAACACTCATTATTCAGTGACCCCGAGATTCTTGCAAGAAGATCAGTGAGTGTCTTGGCAGCTCCAGATAGTTCTGAAGTGTAAAAAATTGAATCTGGCTGAAAGTTTCTTATAACAGGGCCATAAATATAAGATAGTCACTAATAAATCCAACAGGGATTTCAGGAGAAACTTCTTTACCCAGAGAGTGGTTAGAATGTGGAACTTGCTACCACAAGGCGTAGTTGAGGCGACTAGCATAGATGCATTTAAGGGGAAGCTCGATAAACATGAGGGAGAAAGGAATAGAAGGAAATGCTGATTGGGTTAGATGAAGTAGGGAGGGAGGAGGCTCGTGTAGAGCATAAATACCGACATGAACCTGTTGGGCCGAATGGCATGTCTCTATACAGTACATTCTATGTAATTCTATGCAAAATGCTTTCAATATACGAATGACTGAAGTCTGCCTTGAAATGTATGCATTTTTGCTGTTTTTTCAATCCCTTGGTGCAGTTCGTCTGCCTCTCTGGCAGGATAGGATGACAGAAGCATGAAGAGGAAGGCAAATGGCTCTGCAGTTTGAGGAGTGTTGCTGCATGTTGTGGAGGACAGTGTTGTATCCTGCCTTAAGCAAAAAAGTCTCAAGAACAGCTGGATGGAATGTATAGCAGCAATTAATGGAGGAACTGAACTCCAACTGTACCGTACAATGCACAGGTATACAGTGCCGAAAGAAGTTCACTGAGTTCATCAGAAGGGGAAATGTAAGCCATTGGTTGGCTACGCTTCTAATCAAGAAGAAGGTGACTGTTGTGTGCACCTCAAAATCTCTCGTTTTGCACAGGTCATGAAAGCCTCCTGTCTTCATTCTTCTAAATCTGATTTCAGCATCATTCATTCTCACAACACAAGCATGCCCAATGCTTGAATGCCTCCTCATTCGCTTAAAACACTTTTCTCTCTTACCAGCCCCTCCCCTCTGACGTGGGCTTCTTCAATGTTACTTCTCAGTATGCTATAACCCTCATCGCTGTTTCATTTCACAAAAGAATGCAATGCCTGGTAACAGGAGGGGGGAACCCTCCATAAGGGATGACATCCCCTTTGAGGAGCGGACTATCTCCATCCAATGACACCGAATCTTGGAGGTTGAGGAAAATGAAGAAGCAAGAGTACAAGAAGCAAGGCTCCTTCCAGAACACTACAATATAATATTCTATTAGAAAAACTCTCACACAATCTCTTCAAGAGTATTAGAACCATATGAAATGCTTCAAGTGCAACTATCTGAAAAGCTATACAAGAAGTTCAACTGCAATGCTAATGAGATACAAAATGGAGGGTAAAGGATTAGCACCCATTATGCAGTGATTTGATAGAGATGTTTAAAATTACAAAATGAGTATTGACATCACTGTGTCAGCTAATGAGTTGGAGGCAGGGCAGGACTTGTGGTTTTAATTTACTTATAAACTACACAAACAGAATCTATTTGCTGATGAACTCCAGCAAAGAGTCTCTACAGCAAACAGAGTCTATTTACTCATAGGAACATAGGAACAGGAGTAGGCCATTTAGCCCCTCGAGCCTGCACCGCCATTTGATAAGATTATGGTTGATCTGTGATCTAACTCCATATACCTGCCTTTGGCCCATATCCCTTAATACCTTTGGTTGTCAAAAAGCTATCTATCTCAGATTTAAATTTAGCAATTGAGCTAGCATCAATTGCTGTTTGCGGAAGAGAGTTCCAAACTTCTACCACCCTTCGTGTGTAGAAATGTTTTCTAATCTCACTCCTGAAAGGTCTGGCTCTAATTTTTAGACTGTGCCCCCTACTCCTAGAATCCCCAACCAGCGGAAATAGTTTCTCTCTATCCACCCTATCTGTTCCCTTTAATATCTTATAAACTTCGATCAGATCACCCCTCAACCTTCGAAACTCTAGAGAATACAACTCCAATTTGTGTAATCTCTCCTCGTAACTTAACCCTTGAAGTCCGGGTATCATAAACGACAGCAAACAGAGTCTCCCGAGTATAGCAGGATTATTTCTCCAGCAAAATACAGTGAATGGAGGATAGTTACGTAATACAAATTATGTGCGAAAAATCAATCCCAGTCTTTACAGGCGTGATTGACGGGGGAATTGCCCAGTCATCTCCATTCTGGCCAGGACTTGTGGTGCCACTATATGCAGCCTTAAAATTATGAAGGATGGGACATAGTAGATAGAAACAGACTGTTTCCAGTGATTGAGGGATCTAGTCTGAAGGAACATGGATATAAGATTAAATGAGAGATTCAGGACAGAAAACAAGATCTTTTTTTTTATACAAAGGAGCTAGTGCTTAAAGCAGAGACCATGTGAATATTTAAAAATAGGTCAGACATCATGGCAAACGATAGGAGGCTGAAGGAAAGGGGATAAAGGATATGGGAACAGGGTGGGCACATGGGATTAGGGCTACTGCTCATGCGGAGGATGAACACCAACATGGACAGGTTTCCATGTTGTAATTTCTCAGGCACTATTTGGACACTAAACCTGAGAAAAATGGCCATACGCTTTCTACCAGGAGTCAAAGAATTGTAGAATGAGAATCCTGGCTGATTTCCCCATCCCTTGCCAAGCGGCACTGAGTCTATTTGTAATGCCACAACTGCTGTTTCAGCTGAGATCAACCATATCAGCACAGACTGGGTACTGAACCTGGGACCTTTCTGATTCATATGGCATAGCACCACAAGTAGTGCTTTAAGGTGATTTTTTTTTGGCACAAGACCCTAAGAGTGCAGCTGAAAGAAAGAACTTGCATTTATATAGAATTTTATCACATTCCTCAGAAATGCCTCAAAGTGCTTCACATGCAATTAATTATTTTGAAGCGTAGTCACTTTCATTATGCAGGTAAATGCAGCAGCCATTTCACGCACAAGGAGATGATTGACCAGTTAATGTTTTTTTGGTGGAGTTAGTTGAGGGAAGACTGCTGGCCAGGACACTGGGAGATTACTTTGCTCTTCTTGTGAAAAATACAACAGGGTCTTTAAAGTCCACCTAAACAGGCAAACTCCGTGTAATATCTCTTCTGAAGGGTGGCCACTCCGTGTAATATCTCTTCTGAAGGGTGGCCACTCCGTGTAATATCTCTTCTGAAGGGTGGCCACTCCGTGTAATATCTCTTCTGAAGGGTGGCCACTCCGTGTAATATCTCTTCTGAAGGGTGGCCACTCTAACAATTTAGCGCTTAATACTGCATCAAAGGCCCCGACTTTAAATCCCCTCACCTGACAGAAACTGAGTGGGGGGCAGTTAGAATGAGGGCACATCCTGATCTCAACCCGTTCCTTTGAGCAGGCAAGCTGGACACCCGCAGGAAGGAAGCGGGGTCCTTTAAATAACTGTAGTATTGTGTCCAGTTCTGGGCACTGCACTTTAGGAAAGATGTGAAGCCTTTGAGGGGGTGCAGAAGAGATTTACTAGAACGATTCCAGGGATGAGGGACTTTAGTTATGTGGATAGACTGGAGAAGTTGGGGTTGTTCTCCTTGGAACAGAGACGGTTGCGAGGAGATTTGATAGAGGTATTCAAAATCATGAAGGATCTAGACAGAGTAGATAGAGAGAAACTGTTCCCATTGGCGGAAGGGTCAAGAACCAGAGGACATAGATTTAAGGTGATTGGCAAAAGAACCAAAGGTGACATGAGGAAAAACTTTTTTATGCAGCGAATGGTTATGATCTGGAATGCATTGCCCGAGGGGGTGGTGGAGGCAGATTCAATCGTGGCTTTCAAAAGGTAACTGGATAAGTACTTGAAGGGAAAAAATTTGCAGGGCTACGGGGACAGGGTGGGGGAGTGGGACTAGCTGTATTGCTCTTGCATAAAGCCGGCGTGGGCTTGATGGGCCGAATGGCCTCCTTCCGTGCTATAATCTTTCTAAATATGCAGATCGGGGCCTGATGATGTAATCGGGATCTGACTGCAATATTAGTGGTGGGTCTGAGTGGGGCAGCAGTGACGGCATTCCTCGTCAGGCCAGACCTTCCGGGAGCCGGATCACAGGCCAGAGGAAGCCCAGGCAGGTAAGTAACTAAATTTAATTTTAGTTTTCCTTGTGGGCTAGGAGGAGCAGGAGTGCTCTTCCAGTTCTCACAAGGAAGACTGGGGCCTCACTTGCCCCGGGCTCCCCACCCCTCCGCCCCCGATCGTAGCCAGATCCCCTCCCCCGATCACGGCCAATACACCCACTCCCCCCAATCATGGCCAGGAATCCCGCTCACCTCATTCGAAGCCAGAACCCACCTCCCCTCCCCTCGATCGTGGTCAGAACCCCCCTCCCCATATTCGTGCCTAGAATCACCCTCCCCCCGATCGTGGTCAGAACCAACCTCCTCCCCGATCATAGCCAGAACCCCCCTCCCCCCGATCGTGGTCAGAAACCCCTCCCTTCTGATCATAGCCAGAACCCCCTCCGCCGATCATGGTCAGAACCCCCCTCCTCCCCGATCATAGCCAGAACCCCCCTCCCCCCGATCGTGGTCAGAACCCCCTCCCTTCTGATCATAGCCAGAACCCCCTCCCCCGATCATGGTCAGAACCCCCTCCTCCCCGATCATAGCCAGAACCCCCCTCCCCCCCGATCGTGGTCAGAACCCTCTCCCTTCTGATCATAGCCAGAACCCCCTCCCCCGATCATGGTCAGAACCCCCCTCCTCCCCGATCATGGTCAGAACCCCCCTCCTCCCCGATCATAGCCAGAACCCCCCTCCCCCCAATCGCGGTCAGAACCCCCTCCTCCCCGATCATAGCCAGAACCCCTCTCCCCCCAATCATGGTCAGAACCCCCTCCCCTCCGATCATAGCCAGAATCCCTCTCCCCCCGATCGTGGTCAGAACCACCCTCCCCTCCGATCATAGCCAGAATCCCTCTCCCCCCGATCGTGGTCAGAACCCCCCTCCCCTCCGATCATAGCCAGAATCCCCCTCCCCCCGATTGTGGTCAGAACCCCCTCCCCTCCGATCATAGCCAGAACCCCCCTCCCCCCGATCGTGGTCAGAACCCCCCTCCCCCCGATCGTGGTCAGAACCCCCTCCCTTCTGATCATAGCCAGAACCCCCCTCCCCTCCGATCATTGCCAGAACCCCCCTCCCCCCGATCGTGGTCAGAACCCCCTCCCCTCCGATCATAGCCAGAATCCCCCTCCCCCCGATTGTGGTCAGAACCCCCTCCCCTCCGATCATAGCCAGAACCCCCCTCCCCCCGATCGTGGTCAGAACCCCCTCCCTTCTGATCATAGCCAGAACCCCGTCCCCCGATCATGGTCAGAACCCCCTCCTCCCCGATCATAGCCAGAACCCCCCTCCCCCTGATCGTGGCGGAACCCCCTCTCCCTGATCGTGGTCAGAAACCCCCTCCCCCAGATCGTGGTCAGAACCCCCCTCCCCCAGATCGTGGTCAGAATCCCCCTCCCCCAGATCGTGGTCAGAACCCCCCTCCCCCAATCGTGGCTAGCACCAACTGCCACCACTTACTTGACTGCCGGGGATTGATGCCGTGGGTCCCTGGCTGTGGCGACCTGCCACCTGAAGTCCCCGCCCCGCCCCGCCCGCCAATCAAGTAATGGATCTGGCCAGGTTCGGGCGGGAGTTGGAGGAAAGATAACTTAATGAGGCTTGCCCATTAAGTTCGGCCGGGCTTCCATGTCCCTGGACTCCCCAGGTTCACCTCCCGTTTTTGAGCTTGCGTGTTCGTACCTGTCACCCCTTTTAAAATCGGAGCGAAAGTGTCAACCGAGATTGTATTTTGAAGACCTGGAGTGGTTCTTGAAAGTGGAATGCCCTGACAAATTAATGCATCACCGCCACCTTTTCTCCTCATAAAACTGAACCTAAAGGAGAAGACTGGTACAACGTGAGGATTTTCAAATCTGAACATGTTTTGCATAATGTTTGTGATAAACAGTTTATGACAAACAAAAGCCTTAAATAGCACGAATTTAACTGAAAGTATGTCAATTAAAGCCAAAACAAGGAACATTCTCGGACTAATGAAAAGTTGAATGCATGCCTTTAATGTTAAAAACCTGAAAAAAAACACAAGGAATACCCGTTTAGAACATGGAATATTTTTTGGTTCTCAAAACTGTGCATTTTAGATAAAGTGGAATTGTTATTTAACATTCATTTGATTAGTTTCATGAAAAAAGACAGCATAAAAGCATGTCAGTGCTACTGCAGCGCCTTTTAAATACAGTATGTGTGGAGTTCAGTGTTTCGTGTTTTGGCAGGTTCTGCAGCTGGGAGGGCCTTATGTCCAATTAATGATTTCAATGACGTCAATAGCATAGCTGAAATATTTACTTGGGTGCATGAAACCAGCTTTCAGAGTTGTGCGTTGAGGATAACCAAGAATACATGAAATGGATTTACTGATTGGGAACTGGATTCTGAATATTCCAGATTAGCTTTGACAAGAACTATCGAATTTGCACAAATTCTTAATTCTCAAAATTATCCCTTAAATCAGCTCCGGAAAAACATCTATTCTTTTATAATACAAACCGACACACTTAAGTTGATCTCAGCTAGCGCAGCAGTCAGAGCATTGGATTTGCCACAGTACCCTGGGCTAGATAGGGAAAAAGAATCAACTATGAATCCAATTATTATTTGCCATCCAGTCATCTGGCTGGAAAATGCGACCCCGATTTTAATTGAGGAGTAGTTTTTGGCAGGTGAGTTTTAGTGTCAATTCAAAACTGACTCGCTGCAGCAAAAAAGATGCTGGGGTATTTTAACTTCCGGGCCTTAATTAAATGCTGCTGGCCAACTTCCCACGTAGTCCCATGATCGGGGTGGAGGGGAGGGGCCGAGGTCATGGCAGCGGATACCTAACATTTCCATCTGGGCCCAGAGGAGCACTTCTACCGCTTTTTGGGTCTCTTCTGGCCTTGATCCACTACCATGCTGGATTGGTCTGGCAGGAAACTCTCTGTCGTGACCCTCCTAATAAAAGTTGCACTTGGGACCCGACATGCATATATTAAAAGGGACTCTGCCGGCTTTGGCTGGGTGTCCTTGTCACCTCTTCAGGAGAGCAGATTAAAATGAAAACCGGTCAGCTCCTGGTAGCTTCAGGCCGTATGTAACTTGGGCGATTTGAACTGCCTGCTGTTACGCCGTTTTCCAGGGGGCTCCATCATTCTCACACCACAGTTACGATGGGAGACTGGTAAAACCCCCATGGAATTTCTGAAAACATATATTTGGACATTAGTTGAGAACAGGAGGATTAAAAAAAACTTTGTTGCTTAAAGGTTTCTGAAAATATTCAATAAAAATGAAATGCTGGAAATGCACAGGTCGCTCAGCATTGAGAGAAAAAATAGGCACTTTCATCAGTTTTAAGGAAATGTCTCAACTGAAATGTTAAGCTATTTTTCTTTTCCAGATGTTGATTGGCCCTGCTGTGCATTTCTAGCACTTTTTGGTTTTATTGAGGATTTCGAGCATTTGCTGTTTTTCTTTATATATATATATAAATATTCAATAAGTACAGTGAGCAATGTAATGGTCGAAAGCTGAAGCAGCCACATTCTTTGATTGTACAAATACTCCAGTTTGAAAGTACTTGCCTTTTTGGCATCAAAATTGCACATCTCCCTTTGGAGCAAGTTAAAAATTGAACCAGTAAATCTCATGCTTATGGCAGGATGTACGTTGATAATGGCATAAAGATTTATTACAACTCGGAAACTGGGACTTTTCAAACCCAATTCCATTTAATGCAATGTGGTTCTGTGCAACCTAACCACTTTCCTCATACAAGAACTATTTATTTTGCTCCTACAGTTTTTATTTTCTTGAAAATGTTAGGAACCCAGGGGGTTCAGACAGTACGTAGATGATTATTCATAAATCCACATCTGCGATTGGGAAATTAACAGCATCATGTGCACAAAGACGGCAGACTAGAGTACAAATCAAGTCCAGGCCTGGTATAAAACTACAAACGTCACAATAATATTAATTCCAGATTACTCATAGATATTAAAATAATCCTCTCAACTCCTGCAATGACTTAGTTGGTAAAAGCATTGTCCACTGCAGAATTTGGCCACATAGACCAGGAAGATCCCATGTTTGATTCCCAGTTCTATAGCGAGTGAGCTGATTTCAGTCAGGATGTTGGTAATGAAAGAAAGAACAAACTTACATTTATATAACGCCTTTCACAACCTCAAGAAGTTCCAAAGCGTTTACATCCAATTAAGTTCTTTTGACGTGTAGTTACTGTTGTAATGTAGGAAACTTTGAATAGTGCCATAGGATCTTTTATGTTCACCTGAGAGGGCAGACGGGGCCTCAGTTTAACGTCTCACCTGAAAGATGGCACCTCCGACAGTGCAGCATTCCCTCAGTACTGCACTGGAGTGTCAGTTTAGATTATGTGCTCAAGTATCTGGAGTGGAGCTTAAATCCACAACCTTCTGACTCAGAAGCGAGAGTGCTACCTCTAGGACAAGGCTGACACCTTGGCAATGGTGTTAAGCATTTCCTCAGCATCTCTGAGCTAGGAACAATTTGTTATGGTTTCCATTCCAGATTGTTGTTCAAATGACTCCTGCTAGAAAATGTGTGTGCGGTGTACATCAGGTGAGTAGAGGATCAGGTGGGCTGTGAGGTCCCCTGTTGTCAAACAGCCTGTAAACATTCAGTATCTAGGCTTGTGTATGAAAAATAGCGACTTGGCTGAGGTACTAGAGAGTGGCTGGCACATGTGGAACCAGCATACCACAGCACATCTCAGCAACTTCAGGACAGGGGGGACTAAAAATAACATCCAGTCACTAGGATAACTGCATTAGTTAAAATGATGCCAGAAATAAAATATCCAGTGAATGTTGTGTGGATAGAATAAGAGAAACGAATGCAACTCAGTTACAAGGATAAGAAGCATTCTTGGCATTATCTCATTGAAAGTTATAGAATAGATGCACAGTCAGTGGTGAAACAGCACGCAACTGATTCTCATGTGGTCAGAGTGCTCCGTGGGAGCACAGAATGGGCTCTGTACAGTGGAATTTCCAAAGGACATCCGTTGTTCAAAGAGCTATGATGGGAACTCCAAACTGTAACCCCTAAAAAGCTCCTTGATCCACACAGCGCAACATATGCCCAGCAAAAAGGAATGTAAAATCACAAAAACATTAGCAAAATCTACCATACAAGCATAGGATGGGCAGGAAAAGACCAGCTGATCTATCAAGCCTGCCCCACATTCATGATGGCTGGAACATCATAACTAGACACTTCATCCCCCCAACCCTTCCTGCAGCCATGTAATTTCCTGGGAGATGCAAAAAAAAGAGAAAAACCCAGGGTCAATATGGGGGAAAAAACTCTGGAATATTCATCTCCGACTCCCTCACCGATCGAAACCAATCCCAGGAGATCACATTTTTTCATGTGTTCGTTATCTGTTAATCCATTTACTTTTTATGTGATGCGCTCACTGCCTCAATCAAGAACCAGTCCAACTCCCTTTTGAATGCGTGCAGAGTCAGTACACACCGCAGCAGCCGGCAACACATTCCAGGGGCTCACGACTCTCTAGGAAAAGAAGAACTGGCTAACATCGAGTCTATTTCTTCTTTTGTGTGGTTAAATGCATGTCCCCGGGTCCTCTCCAATCTATCAAACTGGAATAATTTATCAATAGGCACACAATCCAGCCCTTTAATTATTTTATAAACCTCTATCAGGTCTCCTCTAAGTCTACACTGCTCAAGAGTAAATAGACTCAGCCATTAAGCCTAACTAAGGTTCTTTAAGCTAAGAATCATTCTCGTAGCCCTCCTCTCAACCTTTTCCAAGGTCACTATGTCACCCATCATGTGAGGAGTCCAAAACTGGGTGCAGTATTGCAGATGCGGTCTAATCTATAACGACAGAATGGTGTCTTTTGATTTGTACTTAATGGTTCTATTAATACAACCCAATAACTTTAGCTACAGCCTGGATTGGTCATGAACCTTCGGGTGATCTGTGCACAATATCACCAAGAACCTTTCCTTTCTCAACTTCTTTCTGTATTGTTCCCTGTAAATTGTGTGTATTCTGTGTTGGTCCTACCAACATGTATGACACTACATTCATCTAGGTTAAACGCCAAGGAGAACAACCCCAGCTTCTCCAGTCTATCCACATAACTAAAGCCCCTCATCCCTGGAATCATTCTAGTAAATCTCTTCTGCATCCTCTCTAAGGCCTTCACATCTTTCCTAAAGTGTGATGCTCTGAGCTGGACACAATACTCCAGTTGTGGCTCAACCAGCGTTTTATAAAGGTTCAACATGACTTCCTTGCTTTTGTACTCTTATGCCTCTATTTATAAAGCCCAGGATCCCGTATACCTTTTTAACCGCTTTCTCAACCTGCCGTCATCTTCAATGATTTGTGCACATATACCCCCAGATCTCTCTGTTCCTGTACCCCTTTTAGAATTGTACCCTTTGGTTTATATTGCCTCTCCTCATTCTTTTTACCGATATGTATCACTTCGCAATTCTCTGTGTTAAATTTCATCTGCCATTTGTCCGCCCATGCCACCAGCCTGTCTATATCCTCTTGAAGTCTATCACTATCCTCCTTACTGTTCACTACACTTCCAAGTTTTGTGTCAGCTGCAAATTTGTGTCTTGCACACCTAAGTCCATGTCATTAATATATATCAAGAAAAGCAATATTCCTAGTACCGACCCCTGAGGAACACCACTGTACACCTCCCTCCAGTCCAAAAAACAACCGTTCACCACTACTCTCTGCTTCCTGTTACTTAGCCAATTCGCTATCCAAGCTGCTACTGCCCCTTTTATTCCATGGGCTTCAATCTTGATGACAAGCCTATTATGCGGCACTTTATCTAACGCCCTTTGAAAGTCCATATACACATCAACTGCATTGCCCTAATCGACCCTATCTGTTATCTCATCAAAAGACTCCATCGAGTTAGTTAAACATGATTTGCTTTTAACAAATCCGTGCTGGCTTTCCCTAATCAATCCATACTTGTCCAAGTGACGATTAATTCTGTCCCGGATTATCGTTTCTAAATGTTTCCCAACCACTGAGGTTAAACTGACTGGCCTATAGTTGCTGGGTTTATCCTTACACCCTTTTTTGAACAAGGGTGTAACATTTGCAATTGTTCAGTCCTCTGGCACCGCCCCCGTATCCAACGATGATTGGAAGATAACGGCCAGTACCTCCGCAATTTCCACCCTTACTTCCCTCAGCAACCTAGGATGCATCCCATCCGGATCTGGTTAATTTTGGCAAAAGATTGGTGGAGGCCCCAGATAAATGGCCAAAACAGCCATTACTGTCGTTTCTCCAGGGCTTTGCCAAAGCAACCCGGTTCGGTAGAACCCCTGTGAAAATTACAGGCACATAAGTTTTGCGTGTCTCTTCATGGAAGATTCTCGATACAAGAAAATTGTTAGTGGGTTATGTTAGATTGAGAAAGAAAGTTCCTGATTGGCCAACAAAATCTACATATTTTAGGACTGTTCAAGAAAAATTGAATGTAGGGCTGATTGCATAGACTTGGTGAGGGTTAGTAATTCAGAGCCCTGTAGATTTAAATTACTAGTGCTCTCTCAAAGCACCAATCCTCACTCTGAGTAACCGATCAGGGAATCGCGCCTCATATTACCCCTTTTATTTTTGGACCGAGAGATAATTACAGTCTACACATTCAACCTCACTAGGGTAAATTTTGAAGGGCCTTGCATACAGTCAATACATATAAGAACGTTGTGAGCAATGTAGGGCCAGGGTGCAGGGTCTCACATAATTTACTCTTCTGTCACTGTTCATGAAACCATGATACTGTTTCATACTGTGAGCCAGCTTCACAAACAGCAGAGAGAAGAAAACGCAAAGCTGTGAAAAGAAAATCACTTTTTATTTTCAGTTCTATTAAAATCACAAATAAAGTTTTAAAAAATTGTAAGAGCCTGATTTAAAGTCATTGGTGTTAAAACCACGAAGAAAAGTGTGAGGCAGAGAGTTTGGTCAGGGCCATACTTAATTTGCCACCACAATCTGGTAGTTGGAGCCCATGAATGTACCAGTGAGAGTGGTGCATTTTATCCAATTAGAATAATGGGCTTTGTTTTGTCCAAACAGACTAAATTTGCTATATTTACAGTCACAAACAGGGACCAAATCATCCATTTTTTTTCTTTTATTGCTCCTAATTCAGCTCCCAGTTGTGACTACTAATGAGGCATAAATCCGTACATCCAGTCCACATTTATAGGATCGAAGAGAATAAGTTTATTTTATTTAGAACTGTAGGCGGTAAATGTTAGCAGTGAATAAATTTGCATCGTAGCAATTAACACATTTCACATGCCAAACTACATGCTAATGACGCACAGACTCACTTGAGTGTTTATTACTGCCAACAAGAACTGTGTAGCTGTACAAAACTCTAAACGTATGTATATTTAAGCATAGAGCAATCTGCAGGATATTGTATATTCTGTTATTCCATAATATACCATGACTTGAAAAAAGTGTAAATTTTTATACAGCTCAATAATAAGACAATAAAATTATCTGAAAAAAGTAAAGAGCTCCACAAAATACAGAGAGGGATCACACAAAAAGCAAAACGAAAGCCTAATATGAAGCACAAAAACAGCTTTGGGAAATAGAGGTGGGGGTCCTGGAAAACCCCAGCAATTTTCCTGTTGTCTTTACCTGATTGGCCCTCCTATAGAGGGGGCTAGTACACTTGACTAATGCATCTTTGAGGAGGGTATGCCAGTGACCCCCCGAAGCGATCATCTGGCACTGCATTTTCCACCCACTCCTGTAGCAGGCATCCAAGATGCATCCACTGTGACGTGGTCACCCACCAGCTATATTATAATTAGCTGACCCCACCTATTGCAATGGGATTTTCAGGCCTGCTAAATATAATGTTATCCCACTATCTCACAACTCCATATCAAAAGAACAAGGGTTGGTTGCCAGATATGATTCAATGATGTCTGCAAACACGAGAATTGAAGGTTCACTACCAGGATATAGACAACAAAGGAAACTAGATAATCCAGGCTTCACATTGCCATTCTGATCCTGTAGCTTCTAAGAACAGGACAATCTCTATCTCACTACAAGAACAGTCACTCGGTTAGCAGGAGATGAGAGGCTACACGTAGGATGCCAACAAACTTACTACTTTTGATTTACTTTAATATTGCATCAATCAATTTGTTTGTGACACAAATGCAATTGAGTCTGAGACTATATCAATTCATGCAACAATTTGTGGTATATTTTGCATACGTTAAACTATAATGGGGTGAAGGAATGAGCCTTTACTGAAATGAGGTCAAAGATAATTAAATATATCAATGTAAACTCCATCACCACTAAACAGGATACTAAACAAACATGAGCAGGATAGCATTTGAAATTGAAGTTCATTAATCAATGAGATTAGGGAGTATAAAACAATGTGAAAGGCCTTTATAAATTTATGAATATAATAAAACAGGCAATCAAGGAAACAGGGGGGCCCCTGAAGGACTCCAAAGGGGAAATTATATTCAAGTGATTTTTTTTATTCATTCATGGGATGTGGGCATCAATGGCAAGGCCAGTATTTATTACCCATCCCTAATTGCCCTTGAGAAGGTGGTGGTGGGCCGCCTTCTTGAACTGCTGCAGTCCGTGTGGTGAAGGTTCCCCCACAGTGCTCTTAGGTAGGGAGTTCCAGGATTTTGACCCAGCGACGATGAAGGAATGGCAATATATTTCCAAGTAGGGATGGTATGTGACTTGGAGGGGAACGTGCAGGTGGTGTTGTTCCCATGTGCCTGCTGTCCTTGTCCTTCTAGGTGGTAGAGGTCGTGGGTTTGGGAGGTGCTGTCGAAAATTCACTTGATTGCACAGTGTTTAGTTCCATTCGCAACCCCTCAGATAATGAAGCAGTCTGTGCCCGCATGCAGCAAGACCTGGACAACATTCAGGCTTGGGCTCATAAGTGGCAAGTAACATTCACGCCAGACAAGTGCCAGGCAATGATCATCTCCAACAAGAGAGAATCTAACCACCGCCCCTTGTTAGTTGTTTAATTGTCCACCACCATTCACGGCTGGATGTGGCAGGACTGGAGAGCTTTGATCTGATTCGTTGGTTGTGGAATCGCTTAGCTCTGTCTATAGCATGTTGCTTCCACTGTTTAGCATGCATGTAGTCCTGAGTTGTAGCTTCACCAGGTAGGCACCTCATTTTTAGGTACGCCTGGTGCTGCTCCTGGCATGCTCTTCTACACTCCTCATTGAACTAGGGTTGATGTCCTGGCTTGTTGGTAATCATAGAGTGAGGAATATGCCGGGCCATTATGCTGGAATACAATTCTGCTGCTGCTGATGGCCCACAGCGCCTCATGGATGCCCACTTTTGAGCTGCTAGATCTGTTCTGAATCTATCCCATTTAGCACGGTGGCAGTTCCTCCAGGTGGTGCTCAATATGGATGAGGACAAAATCATCAGCTAAGGGAGGGCGGTAGGTGGTAATCAGCAGGAGGTTTCCTTGCCCATGTTTGACCTGATGCCATGAGACTTCCTGGGGTCCGGAGTCAATGTCGAGGACTCCAGGGCCACTGCCTTCTGACTGTATACCACAGTACCGCCACCTCTATCTGTCCTGCCGGCGGGACAGGACATACCCAGGGATGGTGATGGAAGAGTCTGGGACGTTGGCTGAAAGGTATGATTCTGTGAGTATGGCTATGTCAGGCTGTTGCTTGACTAGTCTGTGGGACAGCTCTCCCAATTTTGGCACAAGTCCCCAGATGTCAGTGAGAAGGACTTTGCAGGGTCAACTGGTTTGCCTTGTCGGTGCCGGGTGGTCCGTCGGTTTTATTCTTATTGTGACTTTTTGTAGCGAGATTGTCCAACTGCTAGGCCATTTCAGAGGTCAGTTAAGAATCAACCACATTGCTGTGCGTCTGGAGTCACACATAGGCCAGACCAGGTAAGGTTCCCGAAAGGGCATTAGTGAACCAGATGGGTTTTTACGATGATCTGGTAGTTTCACCATTACTGATACTAGATTTTTTAAATTCCAGATTTTAATTTTAATTAATTGAATTTAAATTCCCCATGCCGTTGCGGGATTTGAACTCATGATTCTGGATTACTAGTCCAGTAACATAAGCACTATGCTACCGTACCCTCGAGGAATGGCGAGGTTTCTAAGTGAGTTATTTGTGTCACAGTGCAAACCTCACACAGCCTTTGAGGTAGAATTTCTAGGGCAAGATGATGAGATTCTAAGAAACACAGATATAACTGATAAAGAGATGATAAACAAGCTAAAGATATTGAAGGAAGCCAAGCCCTAAGGTCCAGATGGTTTTCACCCGAAGGTACCTGACGAAGTAGCTAATGAAATTAGTTATTTCAAGTAGATGTCTTTATGGGGCACTCCTGCTGCTTCCGGCTCCACATTCAGGTAAGTTACTTACTAACGTGGTTGGCAGGTGTTCCATATGGCTGGTTTCCCGAAGTGAAACCTGCGATGGTGCTGGCTGCCTGAGGGAAAACCAATGTTGCAGCCGTGACTTCAAGCTGGTGTTAGGCCCCTCATTTGCATATGCAAAAGGCCTAACAACTGCTTCAGGCATGGGTAAAGGACGCCTCTTGTTTGTCCTTACCCAATATGGCAGCCGGCGTACTTTGGGCTGGAAGCGTGCGCACACTTCCCGCTCGCTATTTTAGGGCCTTAGTAGGTCATCTCGCACCACAAAAACGGGTGCTACGTGGCCCAACTTCAAGGCCCCTGTCTCCAGTTTCAGATATTCAGACTTTGTAGTCATAATGCATTGCCATGATCAGTCCTGCCTTGAGCCAAACGCACCCAAAATTGCTTGATAATTTTCATATCAGCCCCGAAGTATTTCAGCTCTGTCAAACGTCCACGTTGCTTATTTGTTTTTATTTTCAGTTTCCTCTCCTACGAAAGACAGTAGGGTTAATTCCTCAATCCCATGCTTGCAGGGAACATGGGTTGGAAAATCTGTGCTGCAATGTTGCAGCCCTATTTCCGATCCACGCTCTTTGAGCACATTTCCTTTGCTGGGACTGCAGGATTGTGGAATTAGTCTTAGTGACTCATGCTGAGGGTAAAGTTCCATGGGTGTTGCCACTCCTCTTAGTACTTCATCCAAATGTCCGTTCTTAATGCCTTGAGCAGAGATAGTCGGTGTTGTCAGGTTAGTTGACCATGGGAAAATCACAGGTGAGTTTAAACCCGTGTCCACATATTCTTTATTTTTCAGTAGGAGTCATTGAACAGAAATCAGGAGCAGAAACTTTAGTTGGTTTTCATCCTCCCTCCCAAGGAACACTAAGTACTAAGAACTGTAGCATATTCTCTGGTGTCCTGGCTGACTTAGCACAGACTGAGGATTGAACTGGGATCTTCTGCTCTATATAACTTACTACACCACCACATGGCCTATTTACCCCAAAGCCATTGGGGGAGCCCACTGTGTACTTTTTGGGTGTACTACAGGTGGATGATAGCTTCATGGGGTATAGTAGGCAGCTGCCACAGTGTTCTGGACGCACTGTTATAATGAATCACTTGTCTTTACGCTTGGTGAGTCATTTTATCATTTTTGTCAAGATCAAATTACTTGTAAGTGAAGGGAAGATGGTTATTCAACAATATACTTTAACATAATTTGCACTGTTGCAGTAGTGTAGAGGCTATGGTACCGGACTGGTGCCCCAGAGCTTGAGTGTTCAGAATCCCACCATGGTAAGCTGTATAATTAAATTCAATAAATCTGGTAATTTGTGGGCAAACACAAGAAATAAATTGACCACAAAAGTTGCTGGATTATCATAAAACCAACTAGTTCACTAATGCCTTTCGAGAAAGGGAACTTGCCCCCCTACCTTGTCTGGTCTACACATTACTCTAGTCCATACTATGTGGTTGTCTGTTAATGCCTCTGAAGTGGCCTTGTAATTCACCCAGTGGTGCAAACTATCTCTATTCAAGAATGTTATATACTCAGGACAATTTGAACAATAAACACAGCCATGCCAGGGTTACACACATCCCAGGAACAAATATAAACAAAATTCCTTTTGAAATCAACAATAGTGCCCCTTTCAGGACAAGAACAATGGTGGATATTTAGCACAATGCGTACTTTGCACACAAAATACAATATTATTTCACACAAGAAATATTTGGTGTTTTATTGCACCTAAATAACAGTGCAGAATGAAACTAATGCTCACAATCACCAATTAGCAAAGATACACCTGAAGACTTGTGCTCCAGAACTAGCTGCGCTTTAGCCAAGCTGTTCCAGTACAGCTACAACACTGGCATCTACCCGACAATGTGGAAAATTGCCCAGGTATGTCCTGTCCACAAAAAGCAGGACAAATCCAATCCAGCCAATTATTGCCCTATCAGTCTACTCTCAAACATCAGCAAAGAGATGGAAGGTGTCGTCGACAGTGCTATCAAGCGGCACTTACTCACCAATAACCTGCTCAGCGATGCTCAGTTTGGGTTCCGCCAGGACCACTCTGCTCCAGACCTTATTACAGCCTTGGTCCAAACATGAACAAAAGAGCTGAATTCCAGAGGTGAGGTGAGAGTGACTGCCCTTGACATCAAGGCAGCATTTGACCGAGTGTGGCACCAAGGAGCCCTAGTAAAATTGAAGTCAATGGGAATCAGGGGGAAAACTCTCCAGTGGCTGGAGTCATACCTAACACAAAGGAAGATGGTAGTGGTTGTTGGAGGCCAATCATCTCAGCCCCAGGACATTGCTGCAGGAGTTCCTCAGGGCAGTGTCCTAGGCCCAACCATCTTCAGCTGTTTCATCAATGACCTTCCCTCCATCATAAGGTCAGAAATGGGGATGTTCGCTGATGATTGCACAGTGTTCAGTTTCATTCGCAACCCCTCAAATAATGAAGCAGTCCGAGCCCGCATGCAGCAAGACCTGGACAACATCCAGGCTTGGGCTCATAAGTGGCAAGTAACATTCGCGCCAGATAAGTGCCAGGCAATGACCATCTCCAACAAGAGAGTCTAACCAGCACCCCTTGACAGTCAACGGCATTTCCATCGCCGAATCCCCCACCATCAACATCCTGGGGGTCACCATTGACCAGAAACTTAACTGGAACCAGCCATATAAATACTGTGGCTACGAGAGCAGGTCAGAGGCTGGGTATTCTGCGGCAAGTGACTCATCTCCTGACTCCCCAAAGCCTTTCCACCATCTACAAGGCACAAGTCAGGAGTGTGATGGAATATTCTCCACTTGCTTGGATGAGTGCAGCTCCAACAACACTCAAGAAGCTCGACACCATCCAAGATAAAGCAGCCCGCTTGATTGGCACCCCATCCACCACCCTAAACATTCACTCCCTTCACCACCGGCGCACAGTGGCTGCACTGTGTACCATCCACAGGATGCACTGCAGTAACTCGCCAAGGCTTCTTCGACAGCACCTCCCAAACCCGCGACCTCTACCACCTAGAAGGACATGAGCAGCAGGCACATGGGAACAACACCACCTGCACGTTCCCCTCCAAGTTGCACGCCATCCCGACTTGGAAATATATCGCCGTTCCTTCATCGTCTCTGGGTCAAAATCCTGGAACTCCCTTCCTAACAGCACTGTGGGAGAAGCTTCACCACACGGACTGCAGCGGTTCAATAAGGCGGCTCACCACCACCTTCTCAAGGGCAATTAGGGATGGGCAATAAATGCCGGCCTCGCCAGCGACGCCCACATCCCATGAACGAATAAATTTTTAAAAAATCATCAGGTAAATTTCCAGATATGAACCACTGCATTGAATTATAGAGGAGGGTAGAGTGATTGAATAAACATCTGTTTTACAATAAATGAATGAATCATCATAATCCTAAATGACATCATCAGTTTGAACCGACTGTACGTGCAGCAGTTTGTTATGCTGCTGGTTTCATAAACTTTAATCATACATGGAAAATCCCTATTTACACTACAGATACACAAAGTTTGAACCCTTGTTTTTGTTTTCTGCAAACATCAGCAGCTATATAATGTAGTTTACAATTACAATGAAAAATAGAACAGGGAGATTACTGGAACAGACAGAACCAGGAAATTCCCAGCTTGTTCCATGAGGAACAATGGCCCAATAATTCTTGACAAGACAAGTGTAGCACATTTTGTTTCTGCAACAAGTACGGAATATAAGACCAAGTCCAGTATAGAGGTGAGGCACAGTTAGATGGTGGGGGGATAATTAAATTGGATCAAGAATGGAAGGGAGGGAGGAGGCAGATGGATGGACAGTGGACAGAGAGAGAGACAGTCCAAGAGAAAGGAAAAGAGAGGGAGGAAGGCGAGAGAAAGGGAGGAAAAGAGAGGGGGGAGAGCACGCGAAAAGAGAAAAAGCGAGAGTGAGAGAGAGGAAGAGAGAAAGGAAAAGAGGGAGGGGACGAGAGGAAGAGAGACAAAGAAGCGGGGCTGTTGCAGGGGAAGAAGTTTGGGCAGGATAGTCAGGTTCCAGTGATACAGGGTCATGATTCTGTATTCCTCCCTCTCTCTCTTTTCCTCCCTTTCTCTCTCTCTCTCTCTCTCTCTCTGTGTCCTCTGTCCATCTAACTATGCCTCACCAGTACACTGGACTTTGTCTTAATATATATATATATATCCCGTATTTGTTGCAGAAACAAAATGTGCAACACTTGTCAATGGGATTAAATAATTTACTATGGGATTCATAAATTACTTTATTGGCCAGGATAGACTGAGGAGAGAGCATTAATAAAAATTCATCTTTACCAAAATGTCCGCTATGCTCCATTAATTAGTGTACTTCCACTTGGTGGCAAGTGTTAGGAATTGGATTGATAGTTCAGAAAAAGGGCTTACTATCAGTTAATTGATGGTCAACTAATGTTACGTCGAGTACCATTTACCTTAACCAGTAACATAACCTGATGCTCACAGAGCCATCTAAAGACATGGCACAATTTGAATTTCGGTACCACATACCATTTTTAATTTATAATAGATATACATAGTATCATAGTAGGTACAGCACAGGAGGAGGCCATTCAGCTCATCGTGCTGTGCCGGCTCTTTGAAAGAGCTATCCAATTAGTCCCATTCCCCATAGCCCTGTACATTTTTTTCCCTTCAAGTATTTATTCAATTCCCTTTTGAAAGTTACTATTGAATCTACTTCCACTACCCTTTCAGGCAGTGCATTCCAGATTATTACAACTCACTGCGTAAAAAATTGTTTCTTCATGTCACCTCTGGCTCTTTTGTCAATCACCTTAAATCTGTATCCTCTGGTTACCGACCCATCTTCCACTGGAAACAGTTTCTCCTTATTTACTCTAACAAAACGGTTCATGATTTTGAACACCTCTATCAAATCTCCCCTTAACCTTCTCCGTTCTAAGGAAAACTACCCCAGCTTCTCCAGTCTCTCCAAATAACTGAAGTCCCTCATCCCTGGCACCATTCTAGTAAATCTCTTCTGCACCCTCTCCAAGGTCTTGATATCCTTCCTAAAATGTGGTGCCCAGAATTGAACACAATACTCCTGCTGAGGCCAGACCAATGTTTTAAAAAGCTTTAGCATAATTTCCTTGCCTTTGTACTCTACGCCTCTATTAATAAAGCCCAGGATCCCAAATGCTTTTTTTAAACAGCCTTCTCAACTTGTCCTGCCACCTTCAAAGATTTGTACATGTGCATCCCCAGGTGTTTCTGTTCCAGCATCCCCTTTAAAATTTTACCATTTAGTTTATATTGCCTCTTCTCATTCTTCCTATAAAATGCATCACTTCCCACTTCTCGGTGTTAAATTTCATCTGCCACGTGTCTGCCCATTTCACCAGTCTGTCTATGTTTCGCCTGAAGTCTGTTACCATCCTACTACATTTCAGAGTTTGGTGTCCTCTGCAAACTTTGAAATTATACCCTCTGTGCCCAAGTCCAGGCCATTAATATATATCAAGAAGAGCAGTGGTCCTAATACTGACCCCTGGGGAACACCACTGTATACTTCCCTCCAGTCTGAAAAACAGCCATTCACCACTACTCTCTGCTTTCTGTCCCGCAGCCAATTTTGTATCCACGCTGCCACTGTCCCTTTAATCCCATGGGTTTTAATTTTGCTAACAAGTCTGTTATGTGGTACTTTATCAAATGCCTTTTGAAAGTCCATATACACATCAACCGCACTACCCTTATCAACCTTCTCCGTTACTTCATCAAAGAACTCAATCATGTTAGTCACACACGATTTTCCTTTAACAAATCTGTGCTGACTTTCATTTATTAGCCCATGCTTTTCCAAATGCCAATTAATTTTGTCCCGGATTATTGTCTCAAAGTTTCCCCACCACTGACGTTAGGCTGACTGGCCTGTAATTGTTGGGTTTATCCCTCTCCCCTTTTTTGGACAGGGGTGTAACATTTGCAATCCTCCAGCGCTCCGGCACCATCCCCATATCTGAGGAAGATTGGAAGGCCAGAGCCTCACAATTTCCACCCTTACTTCCCTCAGTAACCTAGGATGCATCCCATCTGGACTGGGTGACTTTTCTACTTTGAATACTGCCAATCTTTTAAGTACCTCTCCTTTATCTATTTTTATCCTATCCAATATCACTACTCCCTCCTCCTTTACTGCTACAATGGCAGCATCCTCTTCTCTCGTGAAGACGGATGCAAAGTATTCATTTTGTGCCTCAGCCATGCCCTCTACCTCCACAAGAAGATTTACTTTTTTGTCCCTAATCGATCCCATCCTTCCTTTGACTACCCTATTATATATCTGTTTATAAAAGACTTTTGGGTTCCCTTTTATGTTAGCCACTAACCTATTCTCATACTCTCTCTTTGCCCCTCTTATTCTCTTTTTTAGATATCCTCTGTACTTTCTGTATTCAGCCTGGTTCTCTACTATATTATGAACCTTATATTCATCATAAGCCTCCTTTTTCTGTTTCATTTTAATCTCTATATCTTTAGTCATCCAGGGAGCTGTAGCTTTGGCTACCCTTCCTTTCCCCTTCATAGAGATGCATCTACTCTGTACCCGAACCAACTCCTACTTGAAGGCCTCCCATTGTTCAATTAGTTTTGTCTGCCAATTTTTGATTCCAATCCACCTGGGCAAGATCCCTTTTTAACTCACTGAAATTTACCCTCCTCCAGTTAAACATTTTCACATTTGTTTGTTCCTTGTCCTTTTCTATAACTATTCTAAAACTAATGATATTAGGATCACTGTTCCACAAATGCTCCTCCACTGAAACATGCTCCACCTGCCCCTCTTCATTCCCCAGAACTAGATCCAGCACTGTTTCCTTCCTGGTTGGGATGGAAACACACTGTTCCAGAAAGTTCTCTTGAACACACTTCAGGAATTTTTCCCCCTCTTTGCCCTTTACACTGTTCCTGTCCCAGTCTATATTGGGATAATTCAAGTCCCCCATTATCACTACTCTATAGTTCTTGCATCTTTCTGTAATTTGCCTGCAAATGCTTTCCTCTATCTCCTTCCCACTATTTGGTGGCCTATAATATACACCCAGTAGCGTAATAGCTCCTCTATTGTTCCTTAATTCTAACCAAATAGATTCTGTCTCAACTACATTATCTCTCTCCAGTGCTATGATAGCTTCTTTGATCAATACTGCCAACCCCACCCCGCTTTCTTTCCTTCCCTATCTTTCCTGAAAATATTGTAACCAGGAATATTAAGTACCCAATCCACCCCTTCTTTGAGCCAGGTATCTGTTATTGCCACTAAATCATAGACCCATGTGGCGACTTCAACCTGCAGCTCACCAACCTTATTTATCACGCAACGTGCATTTACGGACATGCACTCCAATCCAATCTTAGACTACCTTGCACTTTCCCCGTCTGATCCCTCCTATTTCTGAACTGTTCCGTACTCTAGTGCTACTTGTCCCTCCCAGTCCTCTGTGTGCCTTGCTTCTCCTCTCTAATGTTTCATCCTGGTGCCCAGCCCCCTGCCAAATTAGTTTAAACCCTCTCCCACAGCACTAGTTAACCTCCCCACGAGGACATTGGTCCCAGCTCTGTTGAGGTGCAACCCTTCCATCTTGAACAGATCCCTCCTGCCCCAGAACTGATCCCAATGCCCCAGGAATCTGAAGTCCTCCCTCCTGCACCATTGCTCTAGCCACACATTAACCTGTCTTGGCCTACTATTCCTATACTCACTAGCGCATGGCACTGGGAGTAATCCGGAGATTACTACCTTTGAGGTCCTGCTTTTTAACTTCTTCCCTAGTTCCTGAAACTCTGAGTGCAGGACCTCAACCCTTTTCCTTCCTATGTCATTGGTTCCCACATGGACCACGACTTCTGGCAATTTCTCTTCCCCCCTCAAAATGTCCTGCACCCTCTCAGTGATGCTCTTTACCCTGGCACCGGGGAAGCAACACTCCATGCGGGACTCACGTCAGCTGTTGCAGAAATGCCTGTCTATTCCCCTGACTATCGAATCCCCCACCCCATGCAGCAGAGTCTCCCACGGTGCGTGGATTTGCTCCTGACTGCACTCCCCCGAGGTGTCAATACGCTCACTGGTATTCAACACTGAATACCGCTTTATGAGTGCCACACTCCCAGGGGACTCCTGCACTGCCTGCCTGTTCCTCCTAGTCTGTCTGGTGATCACCCACTCCCTCTTTGCCTGAACTCTCTGTAGCTGCAGGGTGACCACCTCCTGAAATGTGCTATGCACAAAACTCTCAGCAATGTAGTGACGCCAGCCGCCCCTCAAGCTCCAAAACTCTGGAGTTCCCACATGGCACAGGATGTGCATGCGACGGGCCCCAGCTGTCCTGCTACGTTAGCTAACAGTTATTCAAATTGTTTGTTTAGCTTTAAGGCACTTCACTATTTATCTGACACAAAAACACTAACCAACCACTAAAAAAAACCACCAACGAACTAAATACTTACTGACTTACTGGAAGAGGGTATTTCTGGCCTCCCTCTTCACTTTCTTCTGACTTTGCCTATGGGATACCCAAAAGCAGAGACAACCCAAGAATCTTAGTAGTGAGGCTTGTGCTGAGACCCTCCATAGACTAGAGGATCTGCAGGTTCCCAAGAACACCCTGAAGAAGGAAAGTAGCAATGTTGTTCCTCCCCTTGATTACCGAAAGGCCTTCAAGGCCCCGCCAGTGGCCAAGAGTTTAGCTTTAGACCTCTTTAGACCGCTGCGGCATTCCTCCTTGCTTTGTTTTCATTGCTTTGTGGTTCGCTTTATGCTCGGTTTAAATCACTTAGCATCTCCTTCCCCCTCTGCACCTAATTCCCACACTCACCAAATTCCCAGTTGAATGTCCTCACTCTGTTATCGCTTCACTCCGTTGGAGGTTCACTCTGTCTTTCCCAACCTCTGTGCTCAACAATAAACGGTATAAAATATTTAACTTATATACAAGGATAGTTACATCTGTGAAGGAAGTTTTAATATTTTCCCAATATTGTAGAGACTGAAGCACCCATGAGGGTCCATTTTTTACTTGGCTGCCCTGCAGATGGAACACATCAGACAGTAAGTGCCTGTGATGGGAGATATCAGGCGAATTCTCCTGGCCCAGGTGCCCTCCCAACAGAGGCCCACCCCTAATAGGGTCCTGCACTGGGATCAGGGGAGCAGCAACAGGAACAAAGCTGAAGTCCTGAAGAGAGGTCTAAAGCTACACTCTTGGCCACTGGCAGGGCCTTGAAGGCCTTTCAGTCATCAGGGGGAGGAACAACATTGCTACTTTCTTTCTTCAGGGTGTTCATGGGACCCTGCAGCTCCTCTAGTCTGTGGAGGGTCTCAGTACAAGCCTCACTACCAAGTTTCTTAGCTTGTCTCTGCATTTGGGTATCCCATAGGCGAAGTCAGAAGAAAGTGAAGAGGGAGGCCAGAAATACTCTCTTCCACCTCATTTGCATCTTCATGCTGGGTCTGCACTGTATTAAAGAAGGGATCTTCACTGGCCAGGTTGAGGACCCATCACAAGTGTTATAAGGATGTCTTTTATGTGATACAATGACATTGAGTGGCAGTGGGTTTTTCGACACACAGCTGATCTCCACCCTGTCCACGCCGACATCCATCCATGCAAACTTTCCTATAGAGACCACTGAATAGCGATTAAGAATGGATTATTTTTGTTTTGTAGCTCAGGGATTCTAAGGCCAATTGTAGAGATCTATTGCTCTTCTGGCTGAGAGCAGGGGCTCGATTTTCCTGGGAAATTGCAGGTGCTTTGGGGGCAGGGTTTCCGAAAATCGGGGAAATCCCATTTGGGTTCGGAGCCCGGCTCCAACCCGCAGACTTCCGGGTTCCCCATTGACACGTCTGGGTGCGCGCGCCTCCCAAATGTGGAAGTCCCACCGCCAATTAAAGCTGGCAGGATGATCATTTACATAGTTGTTGAGGTAGTTTAAGTACTTGAAGTACTTAATTTTCTCCATATTTTGGCAGGAGTGTGATTTTGAAACATCATCAGCATATTTCCCATGCTGTGGGAAACACTCCATGTTGCGACAGACGTGTTTCAGCCAGTAGCCAGTGGGAGATTCAAATGCTTATTTGATAGATGGAGAAAAAAGGTCACTTATTGCAGCAGACTTTGTCTGTTGTTTCAGACAAAGTTTTGGATGCAAGATCTTTGTGTTTGCACTGAAAATTCTTACTTTCCACTCAAAATTCTGCTGTTCAAACATATTTAACTACTTCGCGGATCCCCTCAAACTCACACCGTCAGGATGGGGTGGGCGCCATGGCTGCATTCATCACTACATCCGAGGAAGAGCAACATCACCAGCCTCGCCAGGCACACCATCCACTTCCGCCACGTGGAGCTTCACAACACAGTGCTGTGCCACAGGCACCTGCACAAGAGCACGGAGGGCAACAACAGAGAGAGTGACGTCGCAGGAGGCACTACGCTCGCCACAGGGTCTATAGACTGAGACTCAGTTTCCTGGACCTCTCTGAGGAGCAGTGCATACGGAGGCTCAGAGTCAGTCGCCAGGTAGTCGCAGACATCTGCAGCCTCCTTCATGCCGAGCTGCTCCTGGCTGGGCCGAGCAGCATCTCCTTACCTGTCGCTGTCAAAGTCACCATTGCCCTCAACCTCTTCGCCTCCGGATCCTTCCAGGATGCCACTGGGGACATCGCCGGGGTCTCTCAGTCGTCTGCACACAAGTGCATAAGGCAGGTCACCAACGGCTTGTTTCGCAGGGCCTCACAGTACGTCAGCTTCCCCATGGATGTCCTCAGCCAGACGGAGAGGGCAGTGGGATTCCACTCTGTGGCTGGCTTCCCACGGGTGCAGGGTAAAAGCGATTGCACCCATATAGCAATACGAGCACCTCCACATGAGCCTGGACTGTTCATCAACAGGAAGGGCTATCACTCCATCAACACTCAGCTCGTTTGTGACCACCACAAAAGATTTCTTCACGTGTGCGCGATTTCCTGGCAGCTGCAATGGCTCGTTCATTCTGAGGGAATCCAACATCCCGCCCCTCTTCCATGCACCGAACACCATTAAGGGCTGGCACCTTGGGGATATGGGATACCCTCTGCACATGTGGCTCATGACACCTCTGAGGAACCCCCTCACCGAGCAACAGCAGCGATATAACAGCAGCCACATCGCCACCAGATCTACAATTGAGCATGTTATAGGGCTGCTCAAGATGCGATTTAGTTGCCATGATCATTCTGGGGGAACGCTTCAATACGCACTAGACGGAGTGGAACACAACGTAGTCGTCTGTTGTGCCCTGCACGACATGGCACAACAGAGAGGGGTGCCACTTGAGAAGGCCCCATCCACATCTGCCACCCACAGGAGGAGGAGGCGGAGGAGGAGGCGGAGGAGGAGGAGGAGCAACCCATGGGCAGAGCAGTGGCTCACCTGGCTGCTCGTGAGGCCTGGGAGTCACTGATATGTGAACGGTTCTCCTAACATCAGACAGTGTGAAGAGTCCAGTCCTCATACAACCTGGATAGAGCAGCGCCAACACCAGCATCTCCCCACCCCTCCCTGCACAAAGCAGGTCTGCAACTACACATACGCCCATTGTGGAGTGACCCAATGGGTGGCATCATGTGTCACCGTTCATGGTGAACCTCATGAAAGGGCCCTATTAGAAAAACCAGTCAAGAATGGCCAAGAGGTGGCAGTAGTGGTGACAATCGTAATATTTAATGTGAGTTTAACAAAAAGCTAATATAAATAAAAAACATGACCAACCGTCAAACACCCTTGTGCATACCTTTCGTGCTTACAAAACCTTTACCTTTCTCTTCCGACTACGTATACGTGGTGCATCCCCTGTGGCTGCAGCAGAGGTAGTGGCAGGTTGCTCTTGTTCATGCCCTGACCGATTAGATGCTTTGGGCCTACGCTCTCTGGGTTTTGGTGCCCTTGAGAGCCCCTCCAAAGACTGCTCCACCTGTACCTGTGCAGGGGCATACTCGGCCACCTGGAGAGGAGGCAGCATTGCGGGTACTGGTTGAGAGGGGGGCAAGGGGTGAGACGTGGGAGCGCTTTGAGTGGCATCCTCACTTCCATGTCCCCTTTCGCCATCATCCCTCCCCTGGGCCTGGCCCACATTGCTCCTACCACTCTGCTGGACAACAGTTTGAAGGACATGTGTGAAGCCTTGTAAGGCCAGTGCTAGTGTAGCTGCCTGCCTGTTTAAGGCGGCAGAATGTTGTTCACTGTGAATCCGAACAGCTGTTATCAGGGCCTGAATGGATTCATTTGTGAGCTGTGCTTGAAACTCAATGGAGGCTAGCCTTCCCTCCATCACAGACATTCCCACACTTACCCATGACCGTATCTCTGAGAGTTGCTCACGTCCCTGTGACACTATCTCAGAGATTCCCTCACATCCCTGTGACAGTATCTCAGGGAGTTGCTCACGTCCCTGCGACACTATCTCAGAGATTCCCTCCCGTACCTGTGCCACCATTCCACTCATGCAGGAGTTGGACTCCTCCATCCTCTGCGATGTTGGGGAGAGTGCATGTGGCACCTGTTCCAGCACCTCACAAATGTGCTGCTGTCCCTCGATCATTCTCCTTTTAAAGGATGGCCTCCATGGTTCAGCATCTGTGTCCAGCTGAGCAGAGCCTGGAGAGGAGTGCGCCCACTGACACGGACTCTCTGCAGCTGCCCCTGCCACCAGTGTCTGCTCGTGCTCACGTGTGTGGTAACTCAACAGATGCCAACTCAACTAACTGAGGACTAGGACCCACCGAGGTGTGAGTATCTGCGCTGGTGGATGGCTCGCTCAGATGTGACGGTGCACCCTCAGAGGCCGGCAGGTCCTCTGAGGAATCGCCCTCTGCCGTCACAGTGGTTGCTGAAGGCCCTGTAAGAGAACAGAAGGAAATATTAAGCATCATCACAGATGTGTCATGTTGCGATGAACATATTGAGGTGCTGAAGATGGCAAGGTATGTTAACATCAATTCTTATGGTGTGTGCTGAATGTTAAAGTTCTGTTACCAGACGTTTGTCGAGTACCAGTCTCGGCATCCCCGATGGACAGGCACTCGAGGGTTCGGCTGAGCTCCAGCGCCTCCTGCTCCGCGTCTGTGCGGATGACGATTTGCTGCGGCCCCCCTCTGGTCCTCGCCCTCTCCCTTGCATTCTAAGCTTTCTACTGCTATAAGGGGAGAAAGCACAGACACTTAAGTGAGTGATGGTGACATGGCCAACCAATGAATGCATTGGTTTGGGTGAGGCTGACCATGAAAGAGATGCATCAGAGGATGAGTATGAGACAGAGCCATGACATTGTATGAGGATTGGATTGAATGGTTATGATGGGGTGACTAATGGGGAGGTGAGGAAGTGCAGGTAAGTTGAGGATGAGCCTTAAGTGGATGTGGGAGTGATGTGATAGAGTAGTGTTGGCAGTGTAGAATGAGTTGGGGGGTGGGGGCGGGGATATGTAAGACAGAATGTAGGAGAATGAGTAAGTGTACTCACTTTGGTTGACCTAGTTAGTTCATTGAAGCGCTTCCTGCACTGGATCCAGGTGCTGGAGATGTTGCTGATGCTGGTGATCTCCTCTGCCATCTCGAGCCAGGCATTCTTGGTGGCAGAGGTAGGCCACTTCCTCCCATCCATCGGGTACAACATATCCCTCCTCCTCCTCACCCCATCCAGAAGCACCTGGAGTGAGGCATCATTGAATCTTGGAGCAGCCTTGCCCCTGTGCTGCTCCATTGTGGTGTGTGGGTGTTTGCTCCAGGAGCAGCCATTGGAGGACTGCCCCTTTAAATAGAGCTCCTCCAGCTGACAGCCTGTGACATGGGTGCACAGTCCGCCCGCTGCGCAGCTTTCGGACGGCAAACCCGGAAGCCACGTTACGTGGCTCCAATTGACTCACGATCGCGTGCAAAACGGTCATTTTTTTGCTGGGTGAGTTACCCACACGCCCAATCATCCCCCCACTGCCATCCAGCCTCCATGCTAATATTGGGGCCCAGTTGTCTAGGGATATGGACCAGGAATTGAACATGGGACCCCCCAGGTCGATATAAAATCTTAAATTTGTATTTATGTAGCACCTTATTACGGTCACAACGTCTCAAAGCACTTCACAAAATGAATTACCTTTTCAGGATGCAGTGACTTTTGTTACATAAGCAAATACAGCAACCATTGTGCACCACAAACAATGAGATGAATGACCAGTTAGTGTTTTTTAATTGGTATTGGTTGAGGAACAAATGTTGGCTAAGAAACCTGTTCTTCTTCTGATAATGATATTTATTGTCTACCTGAACAGGCAGATCGGAAATCTGTTTACATTTTGTTTGAAATTTGTCACCTCTGACAATGCAGCACACTTTCAATACTACACTATCAGGCTAGATTATGCTCCAAATTACTTGCATGCTATTCAAGAAGCTACAAACCTCTGATGCAGAGTTGAGATTGTCAGCATCTAAACAATGCTAAGATACAGTGCTCCATTCCATACAGTATGGTGCTTTTACCCTCTGAACTTTGGAGGAGATATAGTTAATAGCTTTTTTAAAGAGGTTCATGGAGGGAATACTTCACATTGAATGTATTTCCTCCACATTGATATTCCTCTTTCAAGACCCTATCTGTGGTTAGCAGAAAAAAAACTAACAAATACTGACATGAGTTTTTAAATATTCAAAATGAAAGTAATTTGCAGACGAGTTATTTACTACTAAAAAAAAAATCAAAAATATGTTGCAATCCCTGTTGCGCTGCAAATCAGGTCTGTAGTTTTGAAATAATAGACAATATAATTGTAACACACAAATCGCTGTGACTCACTGATGGAACTCTCCATGGTGTGGCTGTCTAATGAACTTTCTTTGAGGCTTCAAAACAATATCACCCCACAGTCCATTTCTTTTTTTTACACTTCAACCATTTTTAAATAAAGTGCTTCTTTGGATTATTTTTGTGCCTATTAAACTGAAGGTGTTAGTGCTATGGAGTGTAAGTGTTTTCTCAAAGTTTTGTACCCTGTCTTAACATCAAGCACTGCTTTTAGGACCAGGATCCCTTAAAGAAACAGATAAAGGAAAGATCTTACATCTATATAGTGCCGTTCGCAACCTCAGGACATCTCAAAGTGCTTTACAGCCAATTAAATATTTTGTTTTTTAAAGTGTAGTCACTGTTGTAATATAGGAAAGTAAAAACTTGCTCTGGACCAGCTGCATTAATGTGTCTTAAATTAAAATGCACCGATTTGATTTTTTTAATCCCCCCATTTTCTCCATCAGCCATTTTTATGGTCTTGCTAAGTGAGATTGGCAAGTTAGCACAAATTACTGAACTACAATGGAAGCAGATTCCATATGAACTTTCAAAAGGCGAGTGGACATGTACTCAAAGAGGACTAATTTGCCGGGTTATGGAGATAAAGCTGGATAGTGGGACTGGATTAGACAGCTCTTTCAAAGAACCGGCACAGGCATGATGGGCCGAATGGCCTCCTTCTGTGCTGTAAGATTCTATGATTCTATCTTGAGGCAGCTTTTTGCTGCTAACTCACTATCAATAGGAACTGAGTTGTAAAGCCCCAAATTAATTTCACATAGGACTCTTACAGCCATTAGTTGGGGAAACTTTCATCGCATCAGTCTAGAATAGATTTGAAACCCAGGATCCAGAGGTGAAAGAATATTGTTAAATCCTCTGCATTGCTCTCACTAAAATAAAAATCACAGCATTAGTGAGTGTGTGCATGCACTTGAGCAAACTCCTCACAGATAGACAATCATTTTCTAAAGTCTTTTTTACATTTTTCACTTTCAGCTTTCTTAAGCAGCTCCCACATAGTGGCCAAACTAAGTTGGGGAGAAATAATTATGCACAAGGATGCAAAAGCAACCATAATGGGAGTAAGCTGGTGGGGTCATGATTTCTTCTATTCACTGGCTCCAAAGCCACCTGCAATATTTGGCTGACTTTTGGAGATACAGCATATTAGATTGAAGACCAAATCAAACGACTAATCCAAAATTTAATATTAAATCACCATAGAATAAAAAAAATTTCAAGTCTGAAATTGATAAGACTATCCTCTAACTAAAGTCAACAAATAACCAGGTTTTAGCAATATAGCTTTGGAAAGAATACTCCAGAATCTCTCACAAAAATTGTACCCTTGAGCCTTACTCAGAACTAGCATCTGTCAAAGTTAATTTTTAACTTTAAATTTACCTGCATTAGATATATTAGATTTGAACCTATGAATGACTGTTCTTTGTATTGAAGTAACTTTGGCCAATAGCCTATCCCACACTCAAATGACATAGGAATTTCAAATCCCAAGCCTAACACACCCCACATTTTATAACTCAACTAATTTTTGGGTGGTATTGCAGTGGCTGCATGAGAAGAGGTCTCACTGGAAATGCATGAGGTTTGCATCCCAATACATTTTACAGTAGAACCAGCCACCTCAAATGGGCAGGCATTCTATTTTAATATGCTTTTGGGGGAGGCGTGCTAGTCCTTCACTCCATTTCCTGCACTTCTAGTATGCAGGACGCCAACATAAGGGACAACCGTTTGAAACGGCAGAGGTAAACATTTTATGGCGATCATGAAAAAGATAATACAATAATATAAAAGTAAGTGTACTTTCACAATTTCTCAACTTTTGTTAATTAATTTTTTTGTTTTTTCCTGTTGGCACTTCGGTTCTCATGAGCTTTTACGCCAACTGATGTAAGTTATTTGTTTTTCCTTCAGTACCTTTACTGGCACCAATGGGTAGGGAAATCCTCCTTTTTACCTGCCTGGAAGAAGAGGACCTGTAGAGGAATACACAGATATGCATTGTGCCCACACCTTTATCCACAGAGGTGAAAATACCTCACTTTAGCAGACCATTAGTGCCATTGGAAGCTCTTCTTCTCAAAGGAAGTTGGATCAGCAGACTCAATAGTATCACCAACATAAGTGAATGGCTAACTAAATGTATTGTTGGATGCTTCTTCAGATGCACTTCGATCACAGTATATTATGTGTTCAGATTCACTGCATGAAAGAAAACATGCCAGGATTATCAAGATCTCATGTTGTCTGATTGGCTACAGCTACCAAGGTGCCACCATATCTGCAGGGTGTCACATACTTACCTGATTATGGCAATAGGGAACAATTTTCCTAGGGTCTGGGTGAGCAGAAAGACAGAAGCAGAGCTGATCCATCTGCTGCAAGGCCAGCTGTGGCTAATAAAGCAGAGGAATGGTAATGGAGTGACAGTAATGACCAACTGTGGCCTGAAATTTGGAAATATTGGTGCTTTGGGACATCCTGAGGTCATAAAAGGCACTATATCAATGCAAGCTCTTTTTTCTTTCATTAGATCTCCTTGCAGGCATGTTGCAATACTGACATATGGGGATGGTGAGGTGGAGTGGCATAGAGGCCAATCCTCCTTGCATCATACCTGATGCAGCATCATCTCATTTCAGAAGCCAGTGGGTTGTCTGCTCTGTCACTTGCCTGCAGACTTATGCCTGCATCTTGGATTTCCTTTCCCTTCATTTTTGCCCATCACTTCCTAGTTCCATGCCCCTTTAGCCTTGGCAAGGCTACTAATGGGTTATGATTTCTTCTGAGATTCTCCAAAGGTTTTCAGATTGTTGTCCCTCTTTAATTGTCTGCAACTCTTGAAAATTGACTTACATGCAATTTCTCTCTCTCAGATCCATTCAAATCTACACCTGAAATCATGCTAATTGGCTGCTTCTCCTTGCAATGCTGACCTATGGGGAAAGTGCCATATTATACAAACCATATCTATCTGTCAAAAACCCACTAATAGTCATTCCAGCAGTAATAATGCCAAAGAGGAAAATCTATGCTGATGAGTATTGGCAGACTATATAACCACTAAGACTAACACTGCTGAGCTTAATGTTATCCTCACACATTGTCCATGTGCGCACAAACACAGACACACACTTTTCAGCAAAGGTCACAGGGCAGTGACCAGGAATGGGAACCCTAGTTGTTCTTCCTCTCCCTATCCCGGGGACACAAACCGTTGTAGCATCCCTCACTAGCCCACCAATGAAATCAGCTAACTCAACACAGATCTCTCTCATTTAGCACCATACCAGGAGGTGCATTTATCTTCTTAAATTTGTGATGATTAACAAAACATTTTTGAAACTGCTGCAGTCACAACAAAGATAATGTGCCCTTGGATTTTATCACGGTAAGTGTTTAAGGAAATGCTGCTTTGAAAATTGAAAGCCAGTCAGCCACTGGGCAATTGAAAGTGCTGAACAATTCAAAGTTACTGGAATTGTGGCCAGAATCAAGAAGCACCAGTGATGTTTTCACACTCTTAACAATCACTGAAACAAACACTGGCTTTTAATTGCATTACATACAAATGTTTACATTTTTAGGTCTGGGTACAATGCAAAGCAGAAGATACACTACATGTTACACAGTACTGGTGGATATCTAACTGAGGGTCTGACCATTCAATCTACCTCAGTGGTACTACTCAATGGCAGACTGAGATCATTCCTGGTTGGGGGCATAAGTCAAATGATAATGGGGTGAGGTGAGATTAAGGACTTGTTGAATACTGGGATTTCATGCTGCATGGTCCCTGTAAGAGCTTAAAAGGCTTGTATGCATCAAATGGTCTCAATCGCCCTTTGTGGTGTTTCAGTGGGGAATGGGGCAATTGTGGTGGGCATTTGGTGTAGTTTGCCAGCAGGAGGGGTGCCCGATATTTCAAACTTAATAAAAGTCTCAGAGAGATGTTTCCTTCGTGAGAAGTTCATTAGTCCCAAAGGTTGCTAGAAACAACAGAGGTGTTTTGCATACATTGTAGGAATTCTGCAGGGCCCAGTCACATAGTGCAATCAATAAACTCACATGCCAATGGAATAAAGAGAAGTCATATGTAACTTCTGGAACTTTTCAAACAGAACAAGAGTTTATCGATAAATTTAATTATGCAGAGCGTGCGGGTAAGACAAGTTTGTTACAGAAAGGTAGATTATTATCTGAATGGTGATAGATTGGGAAAAGGGGAGGTGCAACGAGACCTGGGTGTCCTTGTACACCAGTCGCTGAAAGCAAGCATTCAGGTGCAGCAAGCAGTTAGGAAGGCGAATGGTATGTTGGCCTTCATTGCAAGAGGATTTGAGTACAGGAGCAGGCATGTCTTACTGCAGTTATACAGGGCCTTGGTGAGACCACATCGGGAGTATTGTGTGCAGTTTTGGTCTCCTTATCTGAGGAAGGATGTCCTTGCCATGGAGGGAGTGCAACGAAGGTTTACTAGACTGATTCCTGGGATGGCAGGACTGACGTATGAGGAGAGATTGGGTCGACTAGGCCTATATTCACTGGAGTTCAGAAGAATGAGAGGTGGTCTCATCGAAACATATAAAATTCTAACAGGACTAGACAGACTAGATGCATGGAGGATGTTCCCGATGGCTGGGGAGTCCAGAACCAGGGGTCGCAGTCTCAGGAAGAATGTAATGAGTGTCTGTTTCAACTAGCGTGTTTGCTCATTGAAGAAAAGAATTCGAGATTCATTTGAAAATTGCAGAGCCCATCTTCATTGTAACCTCATGGCCGGGCATATTCCTCACTCTACCATTACCAACAAGCCAGGGGATCAACCCTGGTTCAATGAGGAGTGTAGAAGAGCATGCCAGGAGCAGCACCAGGTGCCAACCTGGTGAAGCTACAACTCAGGACTACATAAACTCACATGCCAGGGACAGAAGGTATGGAGTAAAAGGTAAAGTGTTAAAAAAAGGAAAAAGCAGGAACGAAGTGTCACAAAACATATTTGAAAGTTCTTTATCTGAATGCACGTAGCATTCGTAACAAAATGGACGAGTTAACGGCACAAATAACTACGTATGGGTATGATCTTGTGGCCATTACAGAAACATGGCTGCAGGGTGACAACGACTGGGAATTAAATATGCCAGGGTATTTAACAATCAGGAAGGACAGGCAGGAAGGAAGGGGAGGTGGGGTGGCTATGTTAATAAAGGAAGGAATCACTGTAATACAGAGAAATGATATTGGGACAAAGGATCAAGATAATGAAACAGTTTGGGTAGAGATAAGGAATAATAAGGGGAAAAAAACACTAGTGGGCGTAGTATAAAGGCCTCCTAATAGTTGCAACTCTGCTGGAAGAAGTATTAATCAGGAAATAGTCGGGGCATGTAATAAGGGAACAGCTATAATTATGGGGGATTTTATCTATCATATTAACTGGACAAATCAAATTGGGCAGGGCAGCCTTGAGGAAGAGTTTATTGAGTGTATTAGGGATGGATTTCTTGAGCAGTATGTAACTGATCCTACAAGGGGGCAAGCAACCTTGGACCTGGTCCTTTGTAATGAGCCAGGATTAATTAATAATGTCCTAGTTAAGGATCCCCTTGGAATGAGTGACCATAACATGGTTACATTCCATATCCAATTAGAGGGTGAGAAGGTTGGTTCCCAAACAAGCGTACTGAGCTTGAATAAAGGAGACTATGATGGTATGAGAGCAGAATTGATTAAAGTGGACTGGGAAAATAGATTAAAGGGTAAGACGGTACATGAGCAGTGGTGTTCATTTAAGGAGTTATTTTACAACTTTCAAAAACTATATATTCCACTGAGGAAAAAAGGGTGTAAAAGAAATGACAGCCATCCGTGGCTAAGTAAAGAAATTAAGGATAGTATCCGACTAAAAACAAGGAAATATAAGGTAGCCAAACTTAGTGGGAGGATAGAAGATTGGGAAGTCTTCAAAAGACAGCAAAAAGTAACAAAAGGATTGATTAAGAAAGGGAAGATAGATTATGAAAATAAATTAGCAAAAAATATAAAAACAGATAGCAAGAGTTTCTACAGTTATATAAAAAGAAAAAGGGTGGCTAAGGCAAACGTAGGTCCCTTAGAGGATGAGACCAGGAAATTAATGGTGGGAAACATGGAGATGGTAAAAATGCTGAACAAATATTTTGTTTCAGTCTTTACGGTAGAGGACACTAAGAATATCCCAACACTGGACAAACGGGGGCTCAAGGGGGGGAGGAGCTAAATACGATTAAAATCACTAAGGAATTGGTACTCAGTAAATTAATGGGACTCAAGGCGGATAAATCCCCTGGACCTGATGGCTTACATCCTAGGGTCTTGAGGGAAGTGGCAGTAGGGATTGTGGATGCTTTGGTAATAATTTTCCAAAATTCTCTGGACTCGGCAAAGGTCCCGGCAGATTGGAAAACTGCTAATGTAACACCCTTATTTAAAAAGGGTAGGAGGCTGAAGGCTGGAAATTATAGACCAGTTAGCCTAACATCTGTGGTGGGTAAAATTTTGCAGTCTATTATTAAGGAGACAGTAGCGGAACATTTGGATAAACATAATTTAATAGGACAAAGTCAGCATGGCTTTACGAAGGGGAAGTCATGTCTGACAAATTTGCTTGAGTTCTTTGAGGACATAACGTACAGGGTGGATAAAGAGGAACCAGTGGACGTAGTGTATTTAGACTTCCAGAAGGCACTCGACAAGGTGCCACATAAAAGATTATTGCTCAAGATAAAGAATCACTGGATTGGGGGTAATATTCTGGCATGGATGGAGGATTGGTTATCTAACAGGAAGCAGAGAGTTGGGATAAATGGCTCATTCTCGGACTGGCAACCAGTAGCCAGTGGTGTTCCGCAGGGGTCGGTGCTGGGTCCCCAACTCTTTACAATCTATATTAACGATTTGGAGGAGGGGACCGAGTGTAACATATCAAAGTTTGCAGATGATACAAAGATGGGAGGGAAAGTAGAGAGTGAGGGGGACATAAAAAACCTACAAGGGGATATAGACAGGCTGGGTGAGTGGGCGGAGATTTGGCAGATACAATACAATATTGGAAAATGTGAGGTTATGCACTTTGGCAGGAAAAATCAGAGAGCAAGTTATTATCTTAATGGCAAGAAACTGGAAAGTACTGCAGTACAAAGGGATCTGGGGGTCCTAGTGCAAGAAAATCAAAAAGTTAGTTTGCAGGTGCAGCAGGTGATCAAGGCGGCCATCGGAATGTTGGTTTTTATTGCGAGGGGGATAGAATATAAAAACAGGGAGGTATTGCTGCAGTTATATAAGGTATTGGTGAGACCGCACCTGGAATACTGCATACAGTTTTGGTGTCCATACTTAAGAAAAGACATACTTGCTCTCGAGGCTGTACAAAGAAGGTTCGCTCGGTTAATCCCGGGGATGAGGGGGAGGACATATGAGGAGAGGTTGAGTAGATTGGGACTCTACTCATTGGAGTTCAGAAGAATGAGAGGCGATCTTATTGAAACATATAAGATTGTGAAGGGGCTTGATCGGGTGGATGCGGTAAGGATGTTCCCAAGGATGGGTGAAACTAGAACTAGGGGGCATAATCTTCGAATAAGGGGTTGCTCTTTCAAAACTGAGATGAGGAGAAACTTCTTCACTCAGAGGGTGGTGGGTCTGTGGAATTTGCTGCCCCAGGAAGCTGTGGAGGCTACATCATTGAATAAATTTAAAACAGAAATAGACAGTTTCCTAGAAGTAAAGGGAATTAGGGGTTACGGGGAGCGGGCAGGAAATTGGACATGAATTTAGATTTGAGGTTAGGATCAGATCAGCCATGATCTTGTTGAATGGCGGAGTAGGCTCGAGGGGCCGATTGGCCTTCTCCTGCTCCTATTTCTTATGTTCTTATGTACATGCATGCTAAACTGCAGAAGCAACATGCTATAGACAGAGCTAAGCGATTCCACAACCAACGGATCTGATCAAAACTCTGCAGTCCTGCCACATCCAGTCGTGAAGGGTGGTGGACAATTAAACAACTAACGGGAGGAGGAGGCTCTGCAAACACCCCCATCTTCAATGATGGCGGAGTCCAGCACGTGAGTGCAAAAGACAAGGCTGAAGAGTTTGCAACCATCTTCGGCCAGAAGTGCCGAGTAGATGATCCATCTCGGCCTCCTCCCGATATCCCCATCATCACAGAAGACAGTCTTCAGCCAATTCAATTCACTCCACGTGATATCAAGAAACGGCTGAATGCACTGGATACAGCAAAGGCTATGGGCCCCAACAACATCCCGGCTGTAGTGCTGAAGACTTGTGCTCCAGAACTAGCTGCGCCTCTAGCCAAGCTGTTCCATTACAGCTGCAACATTGGCATCTACCCGACAATGTGGAAAGTTGCCCAGGTATGTCCACAAAAAGCGGGACAAATCCAATCTGGCCAATTACCGCCCCATCAGTCTACTCTCAATCTTCAGCAAAGTGATGGAAGGTGTCGTCGACAGTGCTATCAAGCGGCACTTACTCACCAATAACCTGCTCACCGATGCTCAGTTTGGGTTCCGCCAGGACCACTCGGCTCCAGACCTCATTACAGCCTTGGTCCAAACATGGACAAAAGAGCTGAATTCCAGAGGTGAGGTGAGAGTGACTGCCCCTGACATCAAGGCAGCATTTGACCGAGTGTGGCACCAAGGAGCCCTAGTAAAATTGAAGTCAATGGGAGTCAGGGGGAAAACTCTCCAGTGGCTGGAGTCATATCTAGCACAATGGAAGATGGTAGTGGTTGTTGGAGGCCAATCATCTCAGCCCCAGGGCATTGCTGCAGGAGTTCCTCAGGGCAGTGTCCTAGGCCCAACCATCTTCAGCTGTTTCATCAATGACCTTCCCTCCATCATAAGGTCAGAAATGCGGATGTTCGCTGATGATTGCACAGTGTTCAGTTCCATTTGCAACCCCTCAGATAATGAAGCAGTCCGAGCCCGCATGCAGCAAGACCTGGACAACATCCAGGCTTGGGCTCATTAGTGGCAAGTAACATTCGCGCCAGACAAGTGCCAGGCAATGACCATCTCCAATAAGAGAGAATCTAACCACCTCCCCTTGACATTCAACGGCATTACCATTGCCAAATCCCCCACCATCAACATCCTGGGGGTCACCATTGACCAGATACTTAACTGGACCAGCCATATAAATACTGTGGCTACAAGAGCAGGTCAGAAGCTGGGTATTCTGAGTGACTCACCTCCTGACTCCCCAAACCCTTTCCACCATCTACAAGGCACAAGTCAGGAGTGTGATGGAATACTCTCCACTTGCCTGGATGAGTGCAGCTCCAACAACACTCAAGAAGCTAGACACCATCCAGGACAAAGCAGCCCGCTTGATTGGCACCCCATCCACCACCCTAAACATTCACTCCCTTCACCACCGGCGCACTGTGGCTGCAGTGTGTACCACCCACAGGATGCACTGCAGCAACTCGCCAAGGCTTCTTCGACAGCACCTTCCAAACCTGCAACCTCTACCACCTGGAAGGACAAGAACAGCAGGCACATGGGAACAACACCACCTGCACGTTCCTCTCCAAGTCACACACCATCCCGACTTGGAAATATATCGCCGTTCCTTCATCGTCGCTGGGTCAAAATCCTGGAACTCCCTTCCTAACAGCACTGTGGGAGAACCTTCAGCACACGGACTGCAGCGGTTCAAGAAGGCGGCACACCACCATCTTCTCAAGGGCAATTAGGGATGGGCAATAAATGCCGGCCTCGCCAGCGACGCCCATATCCCATGAACAAATGAAAAAAATGGATATGGGATATGCCATTTAGAACCGAGATGAGGAGAAATTTCTTCACTCAGAGGGTGGTGAACCTGGGGAATTCTCTACCACAGAAGGCAGTGGAGGCCAAGTCATTAGATGTATTCAAGAAGGAGATAGGTATATTTCTTAATGCTAAAGGGATCAAGGGATATGGGGAAAAAGTTGGAACAGGGTACTGAGTTAGACAATCAGCCATGATCATTTTGAATGACGAAGCAGGCCTGAAGGACCGAATGGCCCACTCTTGCTCCTATTTTCTATGTTTCCCTATCTGTACCACTTGCATAAGTACAATCAAGGAAATTACTTATACAACAAGAATCTTGCTCTTTAGGAGTTCTGTTGCAGTCCCATAGCATGCTCCATATCCATACCACTCAATTGTCCGATTTTAATCAGCGTGCCCTGACATTAAACGGTACCACTGAGTAAAGCAGTGTACAAGACACTCAAAGTGACAAAATCAGCCGATTTACTAGTTCTACAGAAAACTGCTCTCCTCCCGAAGGAGCCAGAATTTCATGTTTTGAACAAATTGCTGTTGAAGGCCAAGTACCAGAATTGACTTTTCTTAATTGGTTTATCACATAAATATGCTAAAGTCCTTAGTAATTTTCACTTTTCAATTCTACTTATTCCACACCTACAATTAGTTTCATAGGAATCAACTCAAGTTCATGACAGTGGAATTTTTGAAATCTGAAGCTGAGCATAAAATGACAAATTTTCTGAAGCGCAGAATGTTTCCTGATCTGTATGCTTTACATGGGCTGGTGAACTTGCCAATTCAGAGACCTGGATCGTTGTTACTTTTTTAATACACTATCTCTAAAGGCATCATTATCCCACCTGTGTTAAAAATTCAGTCAATTAAAAATAAGTCAAAATGTTTCCCCATTCTCAAAAAAGAATCACATTGCAACAGCTGTCACATCTTCTGTGGTGATATGAAAGTTGAGGGAAAGGAATTTTTAGAATAAGCTTTTCCAGAAACTGAGCCTGCCCTGGAAACGCGGGGCAATGATTCCTGTTCAACAGTTCCAACTCTTCAACTTAATCAAACTTTTAAATCCTGCTTTCACCCAAAAGACAGGTCACATACCATTTTATTCTGCTTGATTTCTACTACCTGGTATTTCCATTGTTTTATGTATATGTTAAAAATAATATTTTAACTTTATATTTTTAGCACATTTTTGTGCTCATCAACATGAAGTTATCCGTCTGTTCAGGAATGAAGATTTTTTCCCCATCTATTGATATTGAGCTCTTGCAGGTCAGGTGGAGCACAGGCTGTTAGCAGAGTGAAGCTTCCTCCACTCTGCCCTAACAATGTGCCTTAATCTAATCTCAAAAGAAAACTTTCTACTGCGATAGTGTGAAATTTGTATTTCCCATATTATGTTGACTTCATGAATGAGATGACCAATTTAGTGCCAATTTCTGGGCCATTTTGCACTGTGGAATGTATCCATTAGAACAGGGTTGGAACATAGGAATAGGAGTAGGCCATTCAGCCCCTCGAGCCTTTCACCATTTATTGATTGATACTGTCCAAACCCAGGTTCCACAGTGAAAGAACAGTGTGCTAAGCTATTGGACCATCCAGTCGTTAAGTATTTTTTTTTCTATTGGACAATAATATTTGCAGTTTATGTATCACATGCTATGTTGCTAGTGTATTGGATTTCTTAATTAAGCTGCAACTTTGGAATTCACTTTGTTCTTAATCGTTGCGCTGCTTTTGTAATTTTATTAACAATTCACATTTCAGGAGACTCTCTGACCTATTCTAACTTCCTAAAAACTGACAAACAGGAAAAATCTGCTAACATTGACTCAGACAGGCAGACACAGAGGACAAAACACCGGATATGAAGGGAAATGTTACTTTTCCTCTTTTCCTAATCTAAAAGACCCCAAGCTATGCCAATCATGTTTTTTTGCTGGAAACACACTCCTCAAAGCATTTATCATATTCATGTAATAGCAAGTGTTGTCTTAATTGTTGATTTCAAACATGCCACAAAGTAAATCTATGTTTTGTAATTTCCAGATGGCATAAGGACAGACAGAAATTCCGACAGGTAGAAAAGTTATTTTTCATTAGCAGCTTTTTGTGTTTCGCCAAGAGAACAGGATACAGGAAAGTGCACCCATCTGTGTCCATAACCAGGAAACAGAGGGAAAAAAACAGAACTAGATTTTCCTGCTTTGATGACGTAAAGTTGCTGTGATGGAATCTTAAATCAAGGATTGTTAACAACAGCTGACAGGAACAACGAATACCTCAGCTGTGACAATTACTGCAACGTGAAACTACGAGAGTGACTCAGCTCAGTGGGTGTAGATTCTTCTACACCCACAGCATGGCAATGATTCACTCAGGTGAAATAACAATAATGCTCAATATTACAGGTGTCATATAAGGAATTATCCCTTTCCAACATTATGGGCAGGTTCACTAATCCAGGTGATGTTGGCCTGCGGGGGCTGGTGGGCATATTTGTTCAGCAGTTTTTTTTACTCTTTGAAGATTGATCTGATTGATCCTTTTATTCTAGGCTTTCCATTGGCTGAAACAATGGCCTTAACAGTAGTTGCAGCCTTTGAAAATCCAGTATTTTGAAAATTATAGCACTTTCACAACTCAAATGCTTATGCTAACCTTTCCTTTACCCACACACTAGGGAAGATTCCACACAGAGCAACAAATATTTCCCCAAACATCACCCTCCCAACAAGGAACAGGAGACCAAAACTACCAATTAAAATAGTCACTGTAGTTAGAACCATGAACAGAGGCTTGAAGAAGATATTTTCTGTGATACCATGACTACACTACATTGCATCATCTTCATCCTCTAAGTCTGCTTTACTTTTATTCTTAAATTCAGATCTAACCAAAAAATTATTCTTCAAATCAGCTTGAACTTACTGAATAATCTGAAAGCATGTGAAATATTGTTATACTGTTGGGTCTTCCTGCTGGGTAAATGGCTCCCCAGAATATACCCTGTACATTATACCAGTGATGGGGAACTGCCACCATCGTTTACTCTATGTTGTTATCACGGGTCTTTAACACTCATGAAAGAACTTCTACAACATATTAATGCCAGTGACATATACTCTAAGTACTGCATATAAGAATAACAAGATTTATTTGGCTGAAAGTAAAACTTGCCCCAATGAATTTTTTTTGACATAAATGCCACAATGCAGCTAGGAGATATTATTCCAAATGTTGATGTAGACACAAGCTCATTCCTACCTAGCATGTATGCTATGGCATTGGGTATAACAACCCTGTAAATCTGCAGCCATTCTGGCACTTCAGCAGGAGTGCTCAGATCACAATTCCATAAGCCGTGTTAAACCACAAGCACCAAATATTAGCCAGTGCTGAGAAATTACAGTTTCAGAGACACTGGCTGACCATTCTGCTTACACATTGAGAATTTCATATTCAGAAATGATGTTTCTTTCAAAGAAAATAATTTTATTGTATTGTCAAGCTAGTCACTGAGTTAACAATTACTATTTTGAAAGATCATGAACTTTAACATCCTTTTGTTTATTTCTATTTTTCTGGTGATTTGTTTTGAATCTTTTTCTTTAAACAGTGAGATGACCAATGTGCTGATGACAGCATTAGATGAACTAACTTGAATAGAATTACCAAACTCAATAATGCGAGAGAGTTGAATTCAGTGGACAGTCATTAACATTGAGGCTGTTTGGGAGGCTTTACTTTTGGATAGTTGCCTCCTTCAAGAGGTTGCATGAATTGTGTGGAATCTATTTTGGGCCAAACTATACGTCACTGATGGATGCAATGGGTTTGATGATTAGTCAAGATAAAATAAATTTCCAGTCAATGCAAGGCTAATAGTAATCAAGAACTGGGATGCATATTAAGGACTTTGGTTTATAAGTCAAAATAGGTTCTTTCAACCTTGTCTAATTCACTGGTAAGACCTGTTAAGGTTGGCAGGAGAGAAATCCAGCGAGGCAGCAGCTCATAAAGGGCAACTCACCATTAAAGAGGAGGAGAGGTTTTGTGGTGCTGAAAGTTGTGTTTGCTGGAAAAAAACAGTTAAGAAATATGGATCAAATGGGCAAAGGTGAATGCCAGCAACAATGTCTGAAGGCAGGAATGTGGGGAAAATCCCTTGGAGGTCTTTCTGCAAAAGGGGCAGGAAAATAGGCTGGCCCTCCCTGAAGTGGCAGGTCAAAGCAGAGGTCAAGGCTGCTGAGCTGGAAGTAGCAGAGAGAGTGAAGAAATTAGAAAAAAAATTAATGATATGAGGAGGAGTGCCAAAATAAATAACCCCACCCCATTGCATACATTATTTTACTCCTGGAAACAGTTTGCGTGGGCCAAATTAAATCTGTGATTTGCAGCACCCTCACGCACCAGTAATCCTGGCGCCCAATGTCTCTAGGGCGCAAAAAACGGGAAATACACTGTATGGTGCACTTATATTATTTGCATATAATTTGAATAAAGCTACCCAAATTAGGGAATTGTGTGTCCCCTGTCACTTCATCCTGGTAGTGAAAAGGTAGGTGGAGTGCAGTTGGAGAAGCTCTGTAACTGATTTTCTGCCCTTTTCTGCTGAAGTTACGCCAGGGAGCTGGCAAAATTCCAGTGGAATAACCTGCCCAAGCTGTGTTTTGATTTAGTCATCCCTAAATAACACTTCACATGCTATTCGCCTCAACTACTCCTTGTTGTAATGCATTCCACATTCTTACCACTCTTTGGGTAAAGAAGTTTCTCCTGAATTCCCTATTGGATTTATTAATGATTATTTATATTTATGACCTCTAGTTTTAGACTCCCCCACAAGTGGAAACATTTTACCTACATCTACCCTATCAAACCCTTTCATTATCTTACAGACCTCTATCAGGTCACCCCTCAGCCTTTTCTTTTCTGGCGAAAAGAGCCCCAGCCAGTTCAGCCTTTTTTGATAAATATATCCTCTCAGTTCTGGTATCATCCTTGTGAATCCTTTTTGCACCTTCTCCAATGCCTCAATGTCCTTTTTATAATATCAAGACCAGAACTGTGCACAATATTCCAAGTGTGGTCGAACCAATCATAGAAAGGTTACAGCACGGAAGGAGGTCATTCGGCCCATCGAGTCAATGCCGGCTCTATGGAAGAGCAATCCAGCTAGTCCCATTCCCCTGCTCTATCCCCGTAGCCCTGCAATTTTTTTTCTTTCAAGTACTTATCCAGTTCCCTTTTGAAGGCCATGATTGAATCTGCCTCCACCAGCCCCTCTGGCAGTGCATTCCAGATCCTAACCACTCGCTGTGTAAAAAAGTTTTTCCTCATGTCACCTTTGGTTCTTTTGCCAATCACCTTAAATCTATGCCCTCTGGTTCTTGACCCTTCCAGCAGTGGGAACACTTTCTCTCTATCCACTCTGTCTGGACCCTTCATGATTTTGAATACCTCTATCAAATCTCCTCTCAACCTTCACTGTTCCAAGGAGAACAACACCAGCTTCTCCAGTCTATCCACGTAACTAAAGTCCCTCATCCCTGGAACCATTCTAGTAAGTCTCTTCTGCACCCTCTCTAAAGCCTTCACATCCTTCCGAAGTGCGGTGTTCAGAACTGGACACAATACTCCAGTTATGGCCAAACCAGTGTTTTATAAAGGTTCATCATGACTTCCTTGCTTTTGTACTCTATGCCTCTATTTATAAAGCCCAGGATCCCGTATGCTTTTTTAACCGTTTTCTCAACCTGCCCTGCCACCTTCAATGATTTATGTACATATACCCCCCAGATCTCTCTGTTCCTGTACCCCTTTTAGAATTTTGCCTTTAGTTTACATTGCCTCTCCTCATTCTTCCTACTGAAATGTATCACCTCATATTTTTCTGCGTTAAATTTCATCTGGCACGTGTCCGCCCATGCCACCAGCCTGATTATATCCTCTTGAAGTCTATCACTATCCACCCCACTGTTGACTACACTTCCAGGTTTTGTGTTATCTGCAAATTTGGAAATTGTGGCTTGTACACCCAAGTCTAAGTCATTAATATATATCAAGGTTCGATGCAAGTTTATCATAACTTCTTTTCTTTTCAATTCTATCCCTCTAGAAATGAACCCCAGCGCTTGGTTTGTCTTTTTTATGGTCTTATTAACCTGCGTTACTACTTTTAGTGACTTCTGTATCTGTACCCAGAGATCCCTTTGCTGCTCTACCCCATTTAGACTCTTATTAGCCAAGCAATATGTTTATTCTTCCTACAAAATGCACCACCTCACATAAGAACATAAAAAATAGGAACAGGAGTAGGCCATATGGCCCCTTGAGCCTGCTCCACCATTCAGTAAAGTCATGGCTGATCCTCTACCTCAACTTCACTTTCCCACCCTATCCCCATATCCCTTGATTCCCTTAGTGTCCAAAAATCTACCAAGCTCACTCTTGAATACACCTACCTGCATTGAAATTTATTTGCCAATTACATGTGCATTCTGCAAGTTTGTTAGTGTCTTCTTGCACTTTGACGCATTCTTCCTTTGGTATTAACTACAACCACCAAGTTTGTGTCGTCCGTAAATTTTGAAATTGCACTTCTGATTCCAGAGTTGAAATTGTTAATTAAATTGTGAACAATAGTGGTCTCAGCACCGATCCCTGTGGAACACCACTTACCACCTTTTGCCAGTCTGAGTAGTTACCCTTAACCCCGACTCTCTGTTTTCTGTTTTGTAGCCATCTTGTTACCCATTCTGCTACCTGTCCCCTGATTCCACATGCTCTGGCCTTAGTCATGAGTCTACAATGCAGTACCTAATCGAAGGTCTTTTGAAAATCCAAATATATTACATCTGCTGCATTACCCTTGTCTACTCTTTTTGTTACTTCTTCAAAGAATTCAGTAAGATTGGTCAAGCATGACGTTTCCTTCTGAAATCCCAGCTGACTATTCTTTATTATATTTTCATTTTCTAGATGTTTTTCTATTACATCTTTGAGTAAAGATTCCATTATATTTCCTACCACCGATGTTAAGCTAACTGGTCTATAGTTCCCTCGACTTGTTCTGTCTCCCTTTTTAAATATAGGAATAACATAAGCTGTCTGCCGGTCCTCTGCCATCATTCCCTTTTCTAATGAATTTTTATCTATATGTAATAACGCCTCTGGTATGTCTTTCCTAACTTCTTTAAATAGGCGTGGATGCAATCCATTCGGACCAGGGGTTTTATCCTTTCAAGTTTGATTAGTTTATCAATTATCTGCCCCCTTTCTATCTTAAAATGTCTTTATATCTTTTTTGATCTCGCTTTCTAATGTCTTGCCCACCTTGTTGGTCTCCCTGGTAAATTCAATATTTCTGCCATTTCACTGTCATTACCGGTGAGTTTATCTTGTGCATCCCTTAGTGACCCTGTCCCTATCCTGACTTTTCTTTTGTTATTTATGTGTCTATAGAATACTTTACTATTGCTTTTTCTATTCCTTGATAATTTAATTTTGTACTTCCTCTTTGCTTTCCTAATTGTTTTTTGACTTCTTTCCTAACATCTTCGTATTCCCTTTTATCATCCTCTCCTTTATTGTCTATGTACTGAAGAGTATGCCTTTTTCTTTAGTTTCAATTTTACTCTCATCTCTTTATTCATTCATGGTGTTTCATTCTTGGATAGTTTGTTCTTGTTTTTTTTAAGAGGAATACATTTCTCCTGAACTCTAATGATCACTGTTTTAAATATTTCCCACTGTTGTTCTATCTCTTTGTCAATTTTTTTTCCAGCTTACCTTCTCTAGTTCCATTCTCATCCCCTCAAAATTAGCTTATTTCCAATCTATTGCTTTGGTCTTTTTCATACTGATGTCTTTCTCAATCAGTATTTTAAACCTTATTATGTTATGATTGCTATTGCCCAGATGTTCCCCAACACTTATTTTTCTTCTCTGCTCTGGTTCATGTCCCATTATTAGATCCAGCGGTGATTCCTCTCTCATTGGGCTTCTCACATATTGGGTAAGAAAGGAGTCCTCTACACACTGTAAAAACTCCATTCCCCTTTCCCCTGCCTCTTCTTGCCAGTTTATTTGGGGATAGTTGAAATCGTCCATGATTATTCTTCGAGTTTTTTTACTCATTTTATAGATTTGTCTACATATTTCATCCTCCACTTCCCTTCCACTATTAGTTGGTCTGTAGAATATACCTATTAACGTGATCGATCCCTTCTTATCCTTTGTCTCAATCCATATGAATTCTGTTTCTATCCTAATGTTGTCTCTAATTAGTACATCTACCCCCCCACTTCTTCCTTCGCTATTCTTTCTAAATATGTTATATCCTGCAATATTTATCTGCCAGTCCTGTTCTTTATGTAGCCATGTTTCAGTTACCCCTACTACATTTGGCTGCCTCCAGTTCCCTCATTTTGTTTTGGATGCTGTGCATATTGCTGTACAGGCAATTTAATTTGTTTTTAATAATTGTTCTGCTCACTTTATTTTTAACAGTCATTTTGTACTTATGTTCTATAACTGTATTTGTTCACTGACCGTTTATATTATTCTTATTCCTTACTTTGGACTGCCCTTTATTCTCATCCCCTACTTATTTTATCTTCAGACTTATGTTATTTTCACCAGATCCCTCCCTACATCTTATTAGTTTAAAGTCCTATCCACAGCCCTATTTATCCTTTCCGTGGGACACTGGTCCCATTCCAGTTCAGGTGGAGCCCGTCCCAGTGGTACAGCTCCTTCCTGTCCAAGTACTGATGCCAGTGTCACATGAAATTGAACCTCTCTTTCCCACACCAGACTTTCAGCCATGTGTTCATCTTCCTGATCTGTTGATCCCCATGCCAATTAGCATGTGGCTTGTGTAGTGATCCTGAGATTACCACCAGTGAGGTCCTGTTTTTTAATTTAGTTCCTAACTTTTGATATTCTCTTAGCAGGACCTCCTCCCTTTTCTTCCCTATGTCATTGGTCCCAACATGGACCACTGGATCTTCCCCCTCCCTTTCCAAGTTCCTCTCCAGTTGCTCCGAGGTATCCTTTACCTTTGCACCAAGTAGGCAACACACCCTTCTGGGCTCTCGGTCGCGACTGCAGATGATGCTATCTATCCTCCTAATTATTGAACCCCATATGACTACAACCTTTCTATTCTGCTCCTCCCACTTTGGACTGCCTCCTGCTCCAGGGTGCCATGGTTAGCATTCTCGCTATCCACCTCGCAGCCTGCACTCTTATCCTCACAGATAGCAAGTACATTGTGCCTGTTGGATAGGTCCAGTGTCTGCGGGACCTCCTTCTCTACCTCCCCTTGGTTCCCCATATCCTGTTAATTGACAGTCACACTCTCCCCTTCCTTTACCTGTGCTTTCCTCTGAGGTGTGACTGTACCCTGGAGAAAATTATCCAAAAATTCCTCCCACTCCCTTTATGTCGGAGTGTCTCTAACTCGCACTCCAGCGCAAGAACTCTGATCTGGAGTGTCTCAAGACAGACAATTCCTGCAGATGTGGCAATCCGGGACAGTCTCACTGTCCACAAACTCCCACACATCATAGTCCCGACACATAGCCTGCACTGCCATTTCGAGTTCTTATTTATTTGTTAGTAGTAATTTAATTTTAGATATAATACAATTACTTGAGCTCTAGATTATATTTAGTAGATGGATGTAGCTTGATTTCAGATTAATTTGTAACTATTAGACTTGTTTTTTGTTTATTAATTTCTTTATTTTAGTAGCTTAACATTGGTGGTAGGAAAAATAATGGAATCTTTACTCAAAGATGTGATAGAAAGACATCTAGAGAACAAAAATATAACAGAGAATAGTCAGCAGAATAGCGGATTTCAGAAGAAGTCATGCTTGACCAATCTTATTGAATTCTTTGACGAAGTAATACAGAGTAAACAAGGTAATGTAGTATATGTAATATATTTGGATTTTCAAAGTACCCCATTTTAGACTCATGGCTAAGGTCTGAGCATGTGGAGTCAGGGGACAGGTAACAGAATGGATAGCAAGTTGGCTACAAAGCAGAAAACACAGATTAGGGGTTAAGGGTAGCTACTCAGACTTGCAAAAAGTGAGAAGTGGTGTTCCACAGGGATCGATGCTGGGACCATTGTTGTTCACAATTTACAGTAACGATTTGGATTCAGGAATCAGAAGTACAATTTCAAAATTTGTAGACAACACCAAATTGGTGGTTGTAGTTAATACAAAGGAAGAATGCATCAAATTGCAAGAGGATATTAATAAACTTGCAGAATGGGCATGGTAATTGGCAAATGAATTTCAATATAGATAAATGAGGTGGTGCATTTTGGTCGGAAGAATAAGGAGACCACATAGTGCTTGGATAATAAGAGTCTAAACGGGATAGAGGAGCAAAGGGAGCATTGGGGGTGCATTGAGGATTGGTTAACAGACAGAAAACAGAGAGTAGAAATAAACAGGTCATTTTCAGGTTGGCAGGTTGTAACTAGTGGGGTGCCGCAAGGATCAATGCTTGGGCCTCAGCTGTTTACAATATAAATCAATGACTTAGATGAGGAGACCGAGTGTAATGTATCCAAATTTGCTGACGATACAAAGCTAGGTGGGAAAGTAAGCTGTGAGGAGCACGCAAAGAGGCTGCAAAGGGATATAGACAGGTTAAGTGAGTGGGCGAGAAGATGGCAGATGGAGTATAATGTGGGAAAATGTGAAATTATCCACTTTGGTAGGAAGAATAGAAAAGCAGAATTTTTTTTAAAAGGTGAGACACTAAGAAATGTTGATAATCAGAGGGATTTGGGTGTCCTTGTACACGAATCACAGAAAGTTGACATGCAGGTACAGCAAGCAATTAGGAAGGCAAATGATATGTTAGCCTTTATTGCAAGGGGTTAGAGTATAAGAGTTAGGAGATCTTGCTGCAATTATATAGGGCTTTGGTGAGACCACATCTGGCGTATTGTGCACAGTTTTGGTCTCCTTACCTAAGGAAGGATATAATTGCCTTAGAGGGGGTGCATCAAAGGTTCACTGGATTGATTCCTGCTATAAGAGGGTTGTTCTATGAGGAGAGATTGAATAGAACGGGCCTATATTCTCTGGAGTTTAGAAGAGTGAGAGGTGATCTCATTGAAACGTATAAAATTCTTAGAGGGCTTGACAGGGTGGATGCTGAGAGATTCCCTGACTGGAGAATCTAGAACTAGAGGCCATAGTCTCAAGATAAGGGGTCGGCCATTTAGGACTGAGATGAGGAAAAAATTTTCTCCCAGAGGGTTGTGAATCTATGGAATTCTTTTCCCCAGAGGGCTGTGGGATGCTCAGTCATTGAGTACATCAAAGACTGAGATCGATGAATATTTGGACACTAAGGGAATCAAGGGATATGGGAATAGAGCGGGAAAGTGGAGTTGAGGTAGAAGATCAGCTACTGTCTTACTGAATGGCGAAGCAGGCTCGAGGGGCCTTATGGCCTCCTCCTGCTCATATTTCTTATGTTCTTATGTTCTTACATTCATCTTACAGAATTGCTAGGAGTAGTGGTCCTATAATATCCTTGGCTGTCAGTGTTGTGGAATGAGCCGTGTTTATATTGTAAGCAGATTCCATCGCACCAGAGTAACATAGAAAGTTACAGCACAGAAGGAGGCCGTTCGGCCCATTATGTCTGTGCTGGCCAAAAAAGAGCTATCATGCCTATTCCCACTTTCAAGCACTTGGTCCGTAGCCCTGTAGGTTATGTCACTTCAACTGTACATCCAAGTACTTTTTAAATGAGTTGAGGGTTTCTCCTCTACCATCCTTTCAGGCAGTGAGTTCCAGACCCCCACCACCCTCTGGGTGAAAATATTTCTCCTCAACTCCCCTCTGATCCTTCTACCAATTACTTTAAATCTATGCCACCTGGTCACTGACCCCTCTGCTAAGGGAAATAGGTCCTTCCTATTCACTCTATCCAGGCCCCTCATAATTTTATACACCTCAATTAAATCTCCCCTCAGCCTCCTCTGTTCCAATGAAAACAACCCCAGCCTATCCAATCTTTCCTCATAGCTAAAATTCTCCAGTCCGGGTAACATCCTCGTAAATCTCCTCTGTACCCTCTCTAGTGCAATCACATCTTTCCTGTAATGTGGTGACCAGAACTGTACGCAGTACTCAAGCTGTGGACTAACTAGTGTTTTATATAGTTCAGGTATAACTTCCCTGCTCTTATATTCTATGCCTTGGCTAGTAAAGGAAAGTATCCCGTATGCCTTTTTAACCACCTTATCTACCTGTCCTGCTACCTTCAGCGATCTGTGGACATGCACTCCAAGGTCCCTCACTTCCTCTACACCTCTCAGTATCCCATTTATTGTGCATTCCCTTACATTGTTTGCCCTCCTCAAATGAATTACCTCACACTTCTCTGGATTAAGAACATACGAACAGGAGTGGGCCATTCAGCCCCTTGTGCCTGCTCCGCCATTTGATAAGATCATGGCTGATCTGTGATCTAACTCCATATACCTGCCTTTGGCCCATATCCCTTAATACCTTTGGTTGCCAAAAAGCTATCTATCTCAGATTTAAATTTAGCAATTGAGCTAGTATCAATTGCCGTTTGCGGAAGAGAGTTCCAAACTTCTACCACCCTTTGTGTGTCGAAATGTTTTCTAATCTCACTCCTGAAAGGTCTGGCTCTAATTTTTAGACTGTGCCCCCTACTCCTAAAATCCCCAACCAGCGGAAATAGTTTCTCTCTATACACCCTATCTGTTCCCCTTAATATCTTATAAACTTCAATCAGATCACCCCTCAACCTTCTAAACTCTAGAGAATACAACCCCAATTTGTGAAATCTCTCCACATAACTTAACCCTTGAAGTCTGGGTATCATTCTAGTAAACCTACGCTGCACTCCCTCCAAGGCCAATATGTCCTCCCGAAGGTGCGGTGCCCAGAACTGCTCACAGTACTCCAGGTGCAGTCTAACCAAGGTTTTGTATAGCTGCAGCATAACTTCTGCCCCCTTGTACTCTAGTCCTCTAGATATAAAGGCCAGCATTCCATTAGCCTTATTGATGATTTTCTGCACCTGTTCATGACACTTCAATGATCTATGTACCTGAACCCGCAAGTCCCTTTGGACATCCACTGTTTTTAACTTTTTACCATTTAGAAAGTACCCTGTTCTATCCTTTTTTGATCCAAAGTGGATGACCTCACATTTGTCTACATTGAATTCCATTTGCCACAGTTTTGCCCATTCACCTAATCTTATCAATATCGCTTTGTAATTTTATGTTTTCATCTACACTGCTTACAATGCCACCAATCTCTGTGTCATTGGCAAACTTAGATATGAGACTTTCTATGCCTTCATCTAAGTTGTTAATAAATAGTGAATAATTGAGGCCCCAAGACAGATCCCTGCAGGACTCCTCTAGTCACATCCTGCCAATGTGAGTATCTACCCATTATCCCTACTCTTTGTCGCCTTTCGCTCAGCCAACTTCCTGACCAAGTCTGTACTTTTCCCTCGATTCCTTGGGCTTCTATCTTAGCTAACAGCCTCTTATGTGGGACCTTATCAAATGCCTTCTGAATTCCATTTGCCACTTTTCTCTCCACCTGATCAGTCCATTGATATCTTCCTGCAGTCTACAGCTTTCCTCCTCACTATTAACCACATGGCCAATTTTTGTATCATCTGCAAATTTCTTGATCAGGCCCCCCCCACATTCAAGTCCAAATCATTAATATATGCCACAAAAAACAAGGGACCTAGTACTGAATCCTGTGGAACCCCACTGGAAACAGCCTTCCAGTCACCAAAACAATCCGTGGACCATTCTCTTTGCTTCCTGCCACTGAGCCAATTTTGGATCCAACTTGCCACCCTCCCTTGGATCCCATGGGCTTTTTTTTCTTAACAGACAAACAACTGTGCATGCAGAAAACATGGTTACAGAATGTTACTTGTAAACAATTATTCAAATCAATTTCTGCCACTAGTCTTTGCCCAGTCATTGGGATAGGTCTGTACAGGGTCAGGAATCTGGCAACTACACTGCAACACTGTACATTCAAAATCATGAGGGGTCCAGACAGAGTAGATAGAGAGAAACTGTTCCCATTGTCAGAAGGGTCAAGAACCAGAGGACACAGATTTAAGGTGATTCTCAAAAGAACCAAAGGCTACATGAGGAAAAACCTTTTTACACAGTGAGTGGTTATGGTCTGGAATGCACTGCCTGAGGGGGTGGTGGAGGCAGATTCAATCGTGGCTTTCAAAAAGGAATTGGATAAGTACTTGGATGGAAAAATTTGCAGGGCTATGGGGAAAGGGCGGGGGTGTGGGACTAGCTGGATTGCACTTAGGAACATAGGAACAAGAGTAGGCCATTCAGCCCCTCGTGCCTGCTCCGCCATTTGATAAGATCATGGCTGATCTGTGATCTAACTCCATATACCCGCCTTTGGCCCATATCCCTTAATACCTTTGATTGCCAAAAAGCTATCTATCTTATATTTAAATTTAGCAATTGAGCTAGTATCAATTGCCGTTTGCGGAAGAGAGTTCCAAACTTCTAACACCCTTTGCGTGTAAAAAACCGACATGGGCTCGACGGGCCAAATGACCTCCTGTGCTGTAACCTTTCTATGATTCTATGATTCGTGCGAAGTGCGTAATCGACATCTGCCAAAAAAAAAGGTGCTAGTCCCTTTAGCAGCATTGGTGCCTCCAGAGGTGCCAGTGAAAACAATGTTCTGGATTTTAAGGCGATTTCTGAGTGGGTGGGCACAGGAAATGCAGTGGGAAGCCATTCCCCCATTTGCCAGACCTCTTGTCAACAGTTCCAGGATTTCCCACCAGAAGTGCAGGCTGACGCTGAATTTGCCCACCCATATTTGGGCGGGTGTATTCAAATAAATGTTAATAATGAAAGACATCATCAATGCTTTAGCAATGCTGGACATTGGGAACACAGTTACAGTCCTGGGGTTCATCATTGCTAAAATTATGAAGGGCCAATAAAAATTTAAAGGGCTGTGATCAATGAAAATTTGTTATGACCAGCACTCTCAACAGCGCTACTTGCTGAAGAGATTTCCCTTTCTCCCTCCTCAGCCAAGGCAGGTGACACGGTGGGATTAGACATACTACCAGGGGCCAGCCACTATTACTATAATTAGCTTAACACCAGAAAACCCACCAGGATCAGGGCAGAATTAGAGGGGCGGACAGAAACCAACTGTGGATTAGATTCCCGGTGGATTGGAACGTACAGGACAACCTATTTAGGTGAACCTCAGATCCTCTTGAGGCAACAAGGCTACTTAGTTTACCTGACAATACTGCTACTGAAGTCAAGACCCTCATTGGTAAATGGGACATGAATTTCACCAGTTTCAAGTCAATCCAATGGACAGAACGTTGCATAGCAGCGGACAGCGCAATATCAGACTGGGGAGAATAAATCTGCAGTACCAGCATTTTGTCTAAAGGAAGCAAGCTCGGGAATGGATGACAGTACAACAAGTGTGGTTATATTTGAAAGATATGCATATTAATAAGGATTAAAAATTCTCATTTGAGTTTGAACATGATTCTTTAAGAAATAATTTAGTACCTGTGAGGCTGATTCTGGTAATGGGAGGTTGACTTGCTGCTGGGGACCTCCTACGGAAAGAGAGAGAGAACGCAAATCAGACAATGACCTACTTTCATACATCAACGCAGTAGAGTAACTTGATGGCACAATAGCCAGAAACAAAATGTGGTTTAAAACAAATTGTAAACATGTCAGAACTGTAAAACTTGTTTTGTAACAAACCAGTTATAATACGTTTCTTTTCAAAATCAATTTTTTTACATTTTGATTGTTCTTTTCTTTCTTATTTTGTATTCCTGAAGGTATGGATCTCAGTGCTGGACAGCAAAACACTTTTCAATTTTCGCTGTGTAGTGTAATTCTAAAGCACTTGCAGGGCAGGTACAATATTTGTTAGATGCAGAATTAAACCCCTCCATACTGCATTGGCAAAATGATTCAATTCTGCCTGTAGCACCACAGAATTGTTTTCATTTCCTGTATCCTTGTGACTCTGAGTGAAATTGCCAATAAGCTCGCTCTGAATTGGTATGATAGCACCCAAACTCATTTCACATGGGACCTCTATAGCTGGCAGAGAGAAGACACCTTCATCCAATTGACTTAGGCTGGATTTTGAATCTAGGGCTGGGATTCTCCTCCCAGTTCTGGCAGGATCGGACTTCTGTCCTCCCCTGCGACACCATTGCAATCCGAACCCAGTTTCTTGGGTTGGGGGGGTCACTAAGAATACAGGGCGGGCTCCCAATGGAATTCCTGGTGCCAAGAAGACAGTCCATTATTGGCCAGCTACAAAGTCCCAGTGATGCTGCAACAGAATCAATGCTAGACCACCAAAAGAGACAATTAATAGGGCAGACTGAAGATTGGAAGATTGATAGCCCAGTAGGCTTTGGGAGAGACCGAGGCCTATAAAGCAAATGGGGTCCAAAATGGAGGATGAAGAGGCTGTTACAAGGCCCTCTCCCTCTGAGCAGGGACCCCAGAGCTGTTACCAGTACTTCCCGGGCCTACCAGTTTCTTCTCCCTGGCGGCCCCAGGAAGCAGGCTAGAGCAGAGCAGGGGAGAGCGGAATCCGCTGGGGATTTAGGTCCCATGCCTCCTGCTGCCAGTTGTATGCAGTGAGTGGGGAAGAAGCAGTCAGCAGCTGTCCTGGCAGGGTAGGGGGAGAGAAATGCAGGTTGGACAGGCAAGCGACAGTGGTCCTCATCACCAAATTTTCCATCATTCTCCACTGTGGTATCATGGAGCAGAATCCAGCCCAGATCTCTAAGGTGAAAGAACAGTGTGTTAAACCATTGCACCACCCAATCACTAAAAATTCTGATTCCTAAAGGAACATCATCGCCACTGAAAATTGGCAAAACTTTCCAGCGCTGTTTGCATGCTGGCAACACAAATTAATGTATTTGCAATGCAGTGAAAATGACAAATGCCGCTTTATGCTTTCCCTCTCCCTCAAACAAGGCCTATTTAAATATACAAATGTATAAATGCGTAGGCTTCAAGGAGCTCTTGAAACATTTGCCTGAGGAAGGAGGAAATCTCCGAAAGCTTGTGAATTTAAAATAAAATTGCTGGACTATAACTTGGTGTTGTAAAATTGTTTATAAATATACAAATGTATGGGATCAATATCAAAAATTGAGATTTTGAATTTTTTTCACTGTGGAAAATGTGAGCCAAGCCAAGCACCTTATGCTGTTCACTGTTATCTCATCTAAAAGAAACACAGGCCTCTATTCTGAATGCCATCACAATACATATATGCATCAAATATTAAATGCCACAAACATACTGCAATACAAATGACTTTCCATCAACAAGTGCAGATCAGTCATTTGCACTTGTGTCACAGATCCCTGTAATAATGCTACACTGTTAAATGCACACACATCTGGGAGTAACCAACTCTAATAAAGGTCTTTAAAATGCTAAAGGGATTCAAATGGTAGATACAGAGAAACTATTTCCTCTGGTGAGGGAAATCCAGAACAAGAGGGCATAATCTTAAAATTAGAGCCAGGCTGTTTAGGAGTGAGATCAGGAAGGACCTTAAATTGAAGCAGGAGAATCATAGAAAGTTACGGCACAGAAGGAGGCCTTTCGGCCCATCGTGTCCGTGCCAGCCGAAAAAGAGCTATCCAGCTTAATCCCACTTTCCAGCCCTTGGTCCATAGCCCTGTAGGTTACGGCACTTCAAGTGCATATCCAAGTACTTTTTAAATGAGTTGAGGGTTTCTGCCTCTACCACCCTTTCAGGCAGTGAGTTAGGTCCAGCAAGCAGTTAGGAAGGCAAATGTTATGTTGGCCTTCATTGCAAGAGGATTTGAGTACAGGAGCAAGGATGTCTTACTGCAGTTATACAGGGCCTTGGTGAGACCACACCTGGAGAATTATGTGCAGTTTTGGTCTCCTTACCCAAGAACGGATATATCAGCCACAGAGGGAGTGCAGTGAAGGTTCACCAGACTGATCCTTGGGATGGCAAGACTGTCGTATGAGGAGAGATTGGGTCGACTCGGCCTTTATTCACTTGAGTTTAGAAGAATGAGAGGGGATCTCATTGAAACATATAAAATTCTGACAGGGCTAGACAGGCTGGATGCAGGGAGGATGGTTGGAAAGGCATGGTTTAATCAGAGATAGTCAGCATGAATTTGTTCAAGGAAGGTCATGCATTACAAATCTGATTGAATTCTTTGAGGAAGTGACGAGGAGGATTGATGAGGGTAGTGCAGTGGATGTTGTCGACATGGATTTTAGTAAGGCATATGACAAGGTCCCACATGGCAGACTGGTCAGAAAGGTACGAGCCCATGGGATACAGGGAAATGTGGCGAATTGGATCCAAAATTGGCTCAGTAACAGGAAACAAAGGGTAAAAGTCGATGGATGTCTTTGCGAATGGAAATCCGTTTCCAATGGTGTGCCACAGGGCTCAGTGTTGGGTCCCTTGCTGTTTGTGGTATATATTAATGATTTGGACTTGAATGTAGGAGGCATGATTGGCAAATTTGCAGATGACATAAAAATTGGCCGTGGAGTTGATAGTGAAGAGGATAGCTGTAGGCTCCAAGAAGGTATCAATGGGTTGGTGGAGTGGGCGGAGAAGTGGCAAATGGAGTTCAACCCAGAGAAGTGTGAGGTAATGCACCTAGGGAGGGCAAACAGTAAAAGGGAATACACAGTAAACGGGAATATATTGAGAGGGGTAGAGGAAGTGAGAGACCTTGGAGTGCATGTGCACAGGTCCCTGAAGGTGGCAGTACAGGTAGATAAGGTTGTGAAGAAGGCATATGGAATGCTCTCCGTTATTAGCTGAGGTATAGAATACCAAAGCAGGGATGTAATGATGGAACAGTATAAAATGCTGGTAAGGCCACAGCTGGAGTATTGTGCGCAGTTCTGGTCACCACGTTACAGGAAAGACGTAATTGCTCTGGAGAGATTGCAGAGAAGATTTACAAGAATATTGCCAGGGCTTGAAATTTGCAGCTACGAGGAGAGATTGGATAGGCTGGGGTTCTTTTCTTTGGAGCAGAGGAGGCTGAGGGGAGACTTGATTGAGGTGTACAAAATTATGAGGGGCCCAGATAGAATAGACAGGAAGTACCTGTTTCCCCTAGCGGAGAGTTCAAGAACTAGAGGACATAGATTTAAGCTGATTGGCCGAAGGATTAGAGGGGACATGAAGAAAAACTTTTTTACCCAGAGGGTGGTGGGTGTATGGAATTCGCTGCCCGAATTGGTGGTAGAGGCAAGGACCCTCAACTCTTTTAAAAAGTACCTGGACCTGCACCTAAAGTGCTGTAAGCTGCAGGGCTATGGACCGGGTGCTGGAAGGTGGGATTATAATGGGCACCTGGTTGTTCTTCGAGCCAGCGCGGACACGATGGGCCGAATGGCCCCCTTCTGTACTGTATCGTTTCTATGGTTCTATGGAGGATGTTTCCTCTGGCTGGGGGGTCCAGAATGAGGGAGTCACAGTCTCAGGATACAGGGGCATTTTGGACTGAGACGAGAAGAAATTTCTTCATTCAGAGGGTGGTGAACCTGTGGCATTCTCTACCACAGAAGGCTGTGGAGGCCAAGTCACTGAATATATTTAAGAAGGAGCTACACAGATTTCTAGGCACAAAAGGCATCAAGGGGTATGGGGAGAGAGCGGGAATATGGTATTGAGATAGAGGATCAGCCATGATCATATTGAATGGCGGAGTAGGCTCAAAGGGCTGAATGGCCTACTCCTGCTCCTATTTTCTACGTTTCAATGAGTTCCAGATCCCCACCACCCTCTGGGTGAAAACATTTATCTTCAGTTCCCCTATAATCCTTCTATCAATTACTTTAAATCTATGCCCGCTGGTCACTGACCCCTCTGCTAAGGGAAATAGATCCTCCCTCTCCACTCTATCTAGTCCAGTCATAATTTTATATACCTCAATTAAATCTCCCCTCAGCCTCCTTTGTTCCAAAGAAAACAATTCCAGCCTATCCAATCTTTTCCCATAGCTAAAATTCTCCAGCCGTGACAACATCCTTGTAAATCTCCTCAGTACCCTCTCTAGTGCAATCACATCTTTCCTGTAATATAGTGACCAGAACTGTACGCAATACTCAAGCTGTGGCCTAACCAATGTTTTATACAGTTCTAGCATAACCTCCTTGCTCTTATATTCTATTCCTCGGCTAATAGAGGAAAGTATCCCGTATGCCTTTATCTACCTGTCCTACTACCTTCAGGGATCTGTGGACATGCGCTCCAAGGTCCCTCACTTCCTTTATACCTCTCAGTATCCTCCCATTTATTGTGTACTCCCTTGCCTTGTTTGCCCTCCCCAAATGCATTACCTCACACTTCTCTGGATTGAATTCCATTTGCCACTTTTCTGCCCACCCGACCAGTCCATTGTTATCTTCCTGCAGTCTACAGCTTTCCTCCTCACTATTAACCACATGGCCAATTTTTGTATCATCTGCAAACTTCTTGATCAGGCCGCCCACATTCAAGTCCAAATCATTAATATATACCACAAAAAGCAAGGGACTTAGTACTGAGCCTTGCGGAACCCCACTGGAAACTGCCTTCCAGTTGCAAAAACGCCCGTCAACCATTACCCTTTGCTTCCTGTCACTGAGCCAATTTTGGATCCAACTTGCCTCTTTCTCTTGGATCCCCTGGGCTTTTACTTCATTGATCATTCTGCCATGTGGGACCTTGTCAAAAGTCTTGCTAAAATCCATGTACATTACATCAAACGTGTTACCCTCATTGACCCCAACTGTTACTTGATTGAATTTTTTGAGGAGGTAAGTCAGACACGACCTTCTCTTAACAAATTCACGCTGACTGTCCTTGATAAACACATGCCTTTCTAAATAAAGATTTATGCTGTCCCTCAGAATTGATTCCAATAATTTGCACACCACCAAGGTTAGACTGACTGGCGTATAATTACTCGGTCTATCTCTTTCTCCCTTTTTAAACAACGGTTCAACGTTAGCAGTCCTCCAATCCTCCAGCGCCACACCTGTAGCCAGGGAGGATCAGAAAATGATAGTCAGAGCCTCCGCTATTTCCTCCCTTGCTTCTCTTAGCAGCCTGGGATACATTTCATCCAGTCCTAACGATTTATCTACTTTCAAAGATGCTAAACCCCGTAATACTCCCTCTCCTACTATGTTTATCCCATCCAATATTTCACGCTCCTCCTCCTCAACTACAATCTCTGCACGTCCCTCTCTTTTATGAAGACAGACGCAAGGAGAAGGAGATGAGTGCCAGTTATGAACTTGGAGGAGGGAAGGTTGTTTTTGTGAAAGGGTGACAAATTGGATGGGGTACAGTGGCCTAGAGATCCGATGATGCTGCACCCAGTTTACAGGCGTAAACGTGCGCAAAAGCATCCAAAATGGCGTACTGCAGGCCGCCACCAAAAAGGTAAGTTTTGTAAAAAATATTTATTTCTCCTAGCTCCACATTAAAACCACAGGTCGCTGCCAGCCACCGCTCGCTCCCCTCCCGATTGCCTCCCTCCCTCTCCGGATCGCTCCTTTCCCTCCCTCTCCCGATCGCTGCCTCCTTCCCTTTCCCTTGGCCCCTTTCCCCCCGCTCCCAATCGCCCCTTTCCCTCCCGCTCCCGATTGCCCCTTTCCCTCCCGATCACTTCCCCTCCCCCCCCTGGTGACGCAGTGGTCAAAAATGAAATGTCTTCGCCGACAAACTGCCCTGGGATGCCCAGCAGACGTCGTATCTAGCCACAGTGCTCCAACCATCATGGTATGTGGGGCAGGATTGATGGACCAGCTGGACTTTTCCCGCCCGTCATTTTCATATGTTCATATGCCTCAATTACATGTCAGACAGTGTATTTGCAAACTGAGCATCCAAATTTTGATTAGGTGACATATGTCAATGAATTTCAGGCTACCCACCGAATAATCAGCATGCTCTGAGCGGGGAGATTACTGGAGTTAGTCAGTGAGCTAGTGCTAGAGCCTCCAACGCCATTGAGGTAATAATACATTTAAACTAATTTTGAATAATTAAACTTTAGAGCAGTATGGGCAGCAAATTAAGGCTTACGGTTGTAATTTCTACAAGCTGTCAGCAAGCTGATGGTTCTCTGGGGAGTCTTTGTGAGTTATTAATTTAATTATTTAGCAGATGTTGTCTACTTGCCAGCCATATTTTTTTCAGGGCAATGGGGCACCTGGTCTTCCTCAACCAACTCAAACCCATCTTGACTCTGCCCACTCTATCCCATATTGTGCATTTGAAGGTAGCCTGCTTTCAGGTTTCCTCCAGTGTTGTTCTGAAGACTAGCTATTGGAAGTAATGTGAGCAAGGTGTCCATGGTGATTCTTCCTTTGTATCCCCCCGCCTGACTTTCTTGTGAGAAAGCAACTGACCGCTGCTGAACTCCTCCCCACAGCAGCACTTCCAGGAATTCTGACGCCAATTGTAGCACCTCTATTACCACCTTGGCTGAGAATAACTTACTCAGCACTGTCTGAAACCTATCTTGTCTGTGTGGCTTAGTTCCACACTTGGTTGTGCATTTACCAACAGAGCCATCAAGAAAATCTATTTTTAAATCAGAACTCCAAATTGAATCTGGAACCCAATTTCCTGCAATGGTTGTAGAGATTTACACTATCAGCTCTAGAAACATCTCTTACTAACTGAGTGTTGTAAACAATTTTACAACACCAAGTTATAGTCCAGCAATTTTATTTTAAATTCACAAGCTTTCAGAGATTTTCTCCTTCCTCAGGCAAATGTTTCAAGATCTTGAAACATTTGCCTGAGGAAGGAGAAAATCTCCGAAAGCTTGTGAATTTAAAATAAAATTGCTGGACTATAACTTGGTGTTGTAAAATTGTTTACAATTGTCAACCCCAGTCCATCACCGGCATCTCCACATCATAACTGAGTGTTGAGCAACAAACAGGCTTCTGCCAGACCTCTGAAACTGCTGAATCTCTCAGCATTGGTATAGGACAATTATCAGCAGGACTTAGTGAAGGTGTTGGGTGGTAGGACAGTGGTCCTACTGATCTGTGCTCCAACTATACCCTCTCATTGTTTATGCCTACCACCAAAGGGCATAATGGCAGTCAGGAGTTATCGCCACCACAAAAAAACCTGCTCCCAGGCTATTGCTAATACCACCCTTTCACCAATGGCTGGGAGGTACAGGTCAAGCACTGGAAAAGGGGTGGGAAGGACTCTCACTCTGTTTCTGTGGGGAAAAGCCTAAGCTCCAATACTTATCTTGATGCTACTGCCAAAATAAAGAGTTGTCCAAGCGGAGAATTCAGGTTCTGAAATCCATATCCGACCACTTGATGAGAACATCAATGTTCTGCCTCGGGTGATATCTGTCAGATTAGCCAATCTGCAGTTCACCACTGTATATATCAGGTCACTGATACATTGTTTGCCAGGGTGGAGGACTTCATCACTTATCCTAAGCATCAAGAGGGTGCTTGCTTTTCATTTTTCAGAGTTCCCAAGAATGTAGGCTCTCATTAATGGAAGCCATATGGTCACACAAGAACATTTCCAGAATCCATTCCATCAACATCCAGGTTGTTTGCAGCCATCAGAAATATATCAAGAATGAAGCTTCCTTGATGCATTTATTCTACGCCAGTCAACATTTGTGTCATATATGCTTGTAATTGAAAAAGACTAAAGGACTCCAAAATGACCAGAATAAGTCCAATGTGAGGGTGCAGCTGATTGAGGTGAAAGTACACGTCATTTCTCTATTACAGCTTTGGAAACAAGGTAAGTGATTGCTGAATGTACCTATCAAACTTCTTCAATGTGTTAAATTTCTTCTGCCCTAAGTTGAGGGATTCCTCACCTCATAAACTGTGGTCCAATGTTCCACAACTTCTTCCAATGCAGCCCAGATAGCTGCCTTCTCAGGGGGATGCCTCTCCAACTCTCCCTTACTTCATTTCTTGCAACATTACTTTCATGGGTTTCTCAATAAAGGGAGTAGTCTTTCCTCCACCCTGGGCCCTTGCCCTCACCTCAGCCATCTCTAATATGCCAGCAAAGTCAAATTCTAAACACAACACTTGCAAATGCTGAAAGTATAGGTGCCTCTTAAGGCAGAGCAGCAGTTCCTTTCTGTTGTGCATCAGATATGTCACCAGCCCCACACCCCCCTACCACTGCCTCCCCCCGCCGACCCCAAACCCCCGTCTTGCACACTTGGACCAATCCACACTGGCAATGTTGCATAATTATTAAAATGAAGTGACAGGGAATCTCGGAAAATACTGGGAAATCCTCCCCAAGCACCCTGGATCCTAGAAGCCCTTTTGCAATTCCGGATGCACAGAAAGTATAAAATATCCCCTACAGTGCAAGTATAAGAGCAGAAATACCAGAGAATTATATTAGATTAAATACGTCTTATGAAAGCAATATTGAGATGATTAAACAAATAATGCCAGAAATTATTTTCCCACTTTCACATTTATTTCTATTCTGCAAGAAACAAGCCTCCTCACAATATGGTGAAGTACGCCCTCTACCAGCTTTCTGAGGCAAATATGCTTTGTTGCAAAAAGAAGGGAGAGGTATCTCATGTCTCTCTAGTTTTCTCCTTTGCTCTCCTCCTCTCCTCAAGGCCCAATTTTAACCTAATTCAACAGTGGGAATGGGGTGGGTTCGGTTCAGAGGCCAATCTTACACCCCGTCCAATTTTATGCCCCGTCCCCGACTGGTAGGTTCGGTGAAAATCGGGGCTTTAGCATTCACCTCTTGCTGGGTGCAATTCCACATTTACCAGCAGCCTTTCAGTACCTCACTCACGTGAATCTAGACAGTGAGTACTGACCAGCTACTTCACTATGGGTTGCATCGCAGTCAAGCCCAATTCTACCCTTGCCAAACATCCACATGTGCACTTTCCAGCAGGAGTAACTGGAGAGCAATCATGAGTTGGAACGCTGCCCAAATTGCCTCTTGCTAACTCAGGGGTGCTGAAACCAATTTAAATGCCCCTAACATTGCCCTGGTTGAGATCAGCTAACTCATCAAACCTGAGACTTCCCTCTGTGTGTGGCTCAGCTACTCACTATTTTAACCAGCTTAGCCACTAAGGGATAATGAAGCAGTCCATGCCCACATGCAGCAAGACCGGGACAACATCCAGGCTTGGGCTGATAAGTGGAAAGTAACATTTGCACCAGACAACTGCCAGGAAATGACAAGAGAGAGTCTCACCACCGCCCCTTGACATTCAACGGCAGTACCATCGCCAAATCCCCCATCAACATCCTGGGGGTCACCATTGACCAGAAATTTAACTGGACCAGCCATACAAATACTGTGGCTACAAGGGCAGGTCAGAGGCTGGGTATTCTGCGGCAAGTGACTCACCTCCTGACTCCCCAAAGCCTTTCCACCATCTACAAGGCACAAGTCAGGAATGTGATGGAATACTCTCCACTTGCTTGGATGAGTGCAGCTTCAACAACACTCAAGAAGCTCGACACCATCCAGGACAAAGCAGCCCGCTTGATTGACACCCCATCCACCACCGGTGCACCATGGCTGCAGTGCGTACCATCTACAGGATGCACTGCAGCAACTCGCCAAGGCTTCTTCGACAGCGCCTCCCAAACCCTTGAAAAAAAAGTCCAGATCAGGTTTACTTGCTTACATTCTTTTCATTCATTCATGAGATGTGGGCGTTGCTGGCAAGGCCAACATTTATTGCCCATCTCTAATTGCCCTTGAAAAGGTGGTGGTGAGCTGCCTCCTTGAACCATTGCTGTCTGGTGAAGGTTCTCCCATAGTCCTGTTAGGTGGACAGTTCCAGGATCTTGACCCAGGGATGATGATGAATGGTGATATATTTCCAAGTCAGGATGGTGCGTGACTTAGACGAGAATGTGCAAATGGTGTTGTTCCCATGTGCCTGCTGCCCTTGTCCTTCTAGGTGGTAGAGGTTGCGGGTTTGGGAAGTGTTGTCGAAGAAGCCGTGGCAAGTTGCTGCAGTGCATCTTGTAGATGGTACACACTGCAGCCACGGGGCGCCGGTGCTGGAGGGAGTGAATGTTTAAGGTGGCATATGGGAAGCCAATCACGCGGGCTGCTTTGTCCTGGATGGTGTCGAGCTTCTTGAGTGTTGTTGGAGCTGCACTCATCCAGGCAAGTGAAGAGTATTCCATCACACTCCTGACTTGTGCCTTGTAGATGGTGGAAAGGCTTTGAGGAGTCAGGAGGTGAGTCACTCGCCGCAGAATACCCAGACTCTGACCTGCTCTCGTAGCCACAGTATTTATATGGCTGGTCCAGTTAAGTTTCTGGTTAATGGTGACCCCCAGGATGTTGATGGTGGGGGATTCGGCAATGGTAATGCTGTTGAATGTCAAGGGGAGGTGGTTAGACCCTCTCTTGTTGGAGATGGTCATTGCCCGGCACTTGTCTAGCATGAATGTTACTTGCCACTGGATGTTGTCCAGGTCTTGCTGCATGCGGGCATGGACTGCTTCATTAACTGAGGGGTTGCAAATGGAACTGAACACTGTGCAATCATCAGTGAACATCCCCATTTCTGACCTTATGATGGAGGGAAGGTCATTGATGAAGCAGCTGAAGATGGTTGGGCCTAAGACACTGTCCTGAGAAACTCCTGCAGCGATGTCCTCGGGCTGAGATGATTGGCTGCCAACAACCACTATTATCTTCCTTTGTGCTAGGTATGACTCCAGCCACTGGAGAGTTTTCCCCCTGATTCCCATTGATTTCAATTTTACTAGGGCTCTTTGATGCTACATTCGGTCAAATGCTGCCTTGATGTCAAGTGCAGTCACTCTCACCTCACCTCTGGAATTCAGCTCTTTCGTCCATGTTTGGACCAAGGCTGTAATGAGGTCTGGAGCCGAGTGGTCCTGGCGGAACCCAAACTGAGCATCGGTGAGAAGGTTATTGGTGAGTAAGTGCCGCTTGATAGTACTATTGACGAAACCTTCCATCACTTTGCTGATGATTGAGAGTAGACTGATGGGGCGGTAAATGGCCGGATTGGATTTGTCCTGCTTTTTGTGGACAGGACATACCTGGGCAATTTTCCACATTATCGGGAAGATGCCAGTGTTTTAGCTGTAGTGGAACAGTTTGGCTAGAGGCACGGCTCGTTCTGGAGCACAAGTCTTCAGCACTACAGCTGGGATGTTGTTGGGCCCATAGCCTTTGCTGTATCCAGTGCACTCAGCCATTTCTTGATATCACGTGGGCGAATCAAATTGGCTGAAGTCTGGTTTTTGTGATGGTGGGGATCATGGGAGGAGGCTGAGATGGATCAGCCACTTGGCACTTCTGGCTGATGATGGTTGCAAACGCTTCAGCCTTGTCTTTTGCAATCATGTGCTGGGCTCTGCCATCATTGAGGATGGGGATGTTTGCAGAGCCTCCTCCTCCCGTTAGTTGTTTAATTGTCCACCACCATTCATGACTGGATGTGGCAGGACTGGAAAGCTTTGATCTGATCCATTGGTTGTGGAATCGCTTAGCTCTGTCCATAGCATGCTGCTTCTGCTGTTTAGCATGCATGTCGTCCTGTGTTGTAGCTTCACCAGGTTGGCACCTCATTTTTAGGTATGCCTGGTGTTGCTCCTGGCATGCTCTTCTACACACCTCATTGAACCAGGGTTGATCCCCTGGCTTGATGGTAATTGTAGAGTGAGTGATATGCTGGGCCATGAGGTTACAGATTGTGGTGGAATACAATTCTGCTGCTGATGATTGCCCACAGCGCCTCATGGATACCCAGTTTTGAGCTGTTAGATCTGTTCTGAATCTATTCCATTTAGCACAGTGGTAGTGCCACACAACACGATGGACAGTGTCCTCAGTGTGAAGATAGGACTCCATCTCCACAAGGACCATGTATTAGTCACTCCTACCAATACTGTCATGGACAGATGCATCAGTGACAGGTAGATTAGTGGGGACGAGGTCAAGTAGGTTTTTCCCTCGTGTTGGTTCTCTCACCACCAGGCCCAGTCTGGCAGTTATGTCCTTCAAGACTCGGCCAGCTCGGTCAGTAGTGGTGCTACTGAGCCATTCTTGGTGATGGACATTGAAGTTCCCCCACCCAAAGCTCATTCTGTGGTCTTGCTACTCTCAGTGCTTCCTCCAAGTGATGCTCAATGTGGAGGAGTACTGGTTCATCAGCTGAGGGAGGTCGGTAAGTGATAATCAGCAGGAGTTTCCTTGCCCATGTTTGACCTGATGCCATGAGAATTCATAGGGTCCGGAGTCAATGTTAAGAACTCCCAGGGCCACTCCACCTTGACTGTATACCACTGTGCCGCCACCTCTGGTGGGTCTGTCCTGCCGGTGGGACAGGACATACCCAGGGATGGTGATGGAGGAGTCTGGGACATTGGCTGCAAGATATCATTCTGAGAGTATAGCAATGTCAGGCTGTAGCTTGACTAGTCTATGGGACTGCCCTTTCAATTTTGGCACAAGTCCCCAGATGTCAGTGAGGAGGAGGACTTTGCAGGGTCGACTGGGCTTGGTTTGCCTACTACACTGAAATCAAGACTCATCGCACTGTCTGCTACTCCAACCCATTCTTTTCTAGGACCTCAAAATTTTGGAGCTCCATACCTGCAATTTAAAAGCATTTGGAAGGCAAGTTTGATGTCATCTAACCACATTTACCTCATCTGCTTTCCTGGACTATTGCCACTTTGCAATAAATTTTTCAAAAAAGTTATTAATCACCAATTAAAATGGGCACCAGCTCAATAATGCAGTTAGCTCACACAGTAATATCCGAATTAAAAATATTTACTTTCCTCATAGGGGTGTGGAAATTAGGGAAAAGAAAATCATAGGTTTTGTCAATCTATCTCATTAACCTGTGCCTCCTAGTAATAAGTTGAATACAAGGTCCTGGCATAGGTCTTGTAAAGGTGCCATTTGTCTGCTTTCTCAGTTAGGGAATAATGCACTGGCATTGGTGGAAACTACAGAAGAAAAACACACATTTCTTTAACTAGTTTTGAAATTATTTGCATTTCCTATCAGGATGAAAACCTCTGCAAAGCCTGCTTCATTTGCAGCAAACATATTAATTAACATTTGCCAAATGACTTACTTGTTTGGTGCTCCGTGAATGTTTGTTAGTACTGAGAAATTGCTTCTCACGCTCTGTAAGCTGGCCAGTACCTGAAAAATAAAAGTGGATTTGGTTTATTCATGTAACTTGAAGATTATTTAGAGGTCTTCAGATAGTTCAGTTTGTAAATGCATTGCCTGGTCTAGAACTGAGTCAGAAAGGTGAAGAAGGTGCTAGATTCAATTCTCTTTCTGTTCTAAGACAACTGATTTCAGCTGGGCAGCAGGCAAGGTACTACAATAGGACTCATTGGGATTGAAATCGATCACTGTCAGTAGCGCAAAATAAACTGATTTATTTTGGCGTGGTGTAAAACGGGCAGCAGATTCACTATCAGCCTGTTTTGCATCACTGGAGGTGACCACTTTCACTGCCATTGTCCCTCGGGTAGTGAGGAGAAAAAATGTCAGACAAGGTTCCATTCCTAATTGCTATCTAACTACTCTTACTGGAAAATGCTCATGTGTGGACAGATTGCCATCCAGCGATCCTTGCTGGAAGGTGCCCATGTGTGGACAGACTGCCAACCAACAGCGACCCTTGCTGAAACATGCCCAATGTGTGCTCAGGTAGGACAGGATTAGGATTAGTTATGATGTCAAACAGCCACTGATGCACTGGCTGGGATTTTTCAATATTGCAAAATGTTGGCGCATTTTTGGCAGGGCAAGGGGTGTGTCATTTGCGTGTAATTATAATATGCCCACTCATATTTGAATGGACGTATTATACGCTTGAATACACTTTTGGGGAATTATGCTGGAAGTGCTGGCATTGAGTGGGGGATGGTGGAGCAGCTCTCAAAGGATTTCCCACCAAATTCCATCCGGATTACACCAGGGAATTGACGTAACTTGAGCAGGAAACTTAGCCCACTGTCTGGGCTATTTGGGTGGGGTTCTAGAGGACAACTGGCATCTGTGGAGCCGTACCCCAATAGGAGTAATTGCTTTCAAGAGACAAGGAGAAAATTAGAAGGCACAGCTGTATGGTATGGACTGTGGTGTAGTCCCAAACACTGTGCGACAGAGTTGTTGGACACATCTTCTTGGTAAGGAGGGAGGAAAATATCAGAGGGAGAACCGCCCTTGAAAATCATTCTTGTACAGACTCTTCATGCCAACTTTCAGAGCAGCACTTTCAGAATTTTGAGAACAGGTTGTCTGCTTTGGTGGGCATAACTTATATACCAGGGAAACGGAAACAAGAAAAAGGGAAGAATATCTGAGGCAAAGGGAGAGATATATTCTCAACTAAATTAAGAAAGTTCAGGAAATATGTCCTTTTTCATTACAGTGAAAATGAAATTTAATATACCTGTGCAAATGGTGTAACTATCAAGTCATCTCCATGTCTGAAAATATAAAAGGAAATAAAAGTCAGTTAGTTATTTTAAATTGTGGCAAACATTTTACAGTTAGCAGATTTAATTCAGCATTAATCCATGTAATAATAATTAGTTGGGAATTTATCCCAACTCCTGAAATTATATTTTATAATGATAAAATTGCTGAAAATTATTTTTAATAAACTAGATTACAAATGACAAATCACTATGCATTATAATGGGAGGACACCGCCTCCCCCCACTGTATAGTGCTCTGGTCATAGACACCATGAGCACCATGTCCAGTTTTGGTCACCAAGATACCAGAGAAACATTCATGGAGGTGGTGCAGAGAAGGCCCATGTGGCTAATCCCCACATCAAATAACTGAACTATGAACAAAGAACTGGGGCTTTTCAGCCTTAAAAGAAGGCAGCTGACAGGTGACGTTATGGAGACATATAAGATATTAAACAGGTAAACCCAGGGCACTACTGCCAGTAGGAGAAAGGCCTGTAGGTTCAAACCACTGGAAGACGAATTTAAGATATCAGGAAAGATTTCTTCACATAAAGAATTCAAATTATTTGCAAGGTCTTCTGATGGGGTAGTTGAGGTCAAAACCTTAGAGTCATTTAAGAGTCAGTTTGATGCTTTAATGTTGGGGTGTGGGGAGTCTCAGTTTTTCTTTATGGAGAAATTAGCTAAAATGTGCTATTGTATACATTTTTTCTATTTCTAGGTGATATACAATAAATCTTTGAGGTACAACACTACCACAATAGCACAGGAGGATTGGGGTCAGGAACTGAGGCAAGCTAATGAATATTATTGAATCAGAAATGAGTTACACTAAGGCCTCACTAAGGAAATTGGACATGAAGCTGAGTTCGGATCGGTCAAGGCCCTGTGGGTGGCGGAGCAGGCCCAGGGGCTGAGTGGCCAAGTGGCCGAGTCCTGTTCCTACTTCTTGTGTTCTTTAGATTTGAGGTTAGGATCAGATCAGCCATGATCTTATTGAATGGCGGAACAGGCTCGAGGAGCCGATTGGCCTACTCCTGCTCCTATTTCTTATGTTCTTATGTTCTCCACCCTTTTGCTCTTTTTATGCTGCTAATTTGGGTGTGTTGGCAAACTGTGCCTTTAAATTGTGGCGCACATTCTCAAGGGTGGAAAGGTGGAAGTAATGGAATTTAGGATGGGTGAAGCCATCCAGTCTTACTTCCATCATTTGCACGTGGCTGCCACTGGGAGGCCGGACATTTCTTTATTGGACCCCAAGCTCAAAGGAATTTATGCTGGGGAGCTTCTGGAGCAGAAGCCCAGTGTACATTGGGCCTATGCCAAATTGCTGGCAAGGTGCAATTACTTACTTATACCCTCCCCCAATTTTGGGGCCAATGTTTCTCCATATCAATAGCTGAACAATGACCTGATCCTGGGCACAGGTAAATCCTAGTTAGAAACCAGCTCTTAAAAGATGCACATTGCAGCACTACAATTCCCCTTCTTGGAACTCTTTGTTCTTCGAGCTCTGATACCTTGTGCAATCCTTCCCTTTGTCCACCATTGGAGGCTGTGCCTTCAGGCCCCATGCTCTGGAAATTCCTCCCTAAATCCCTCCACTTCTTCACCTCCCGCTCCTCCTTTTAGACTCATTCACCCCTCCTAATATCTCCTCCTTTGGCTCAGAGTTGATTTTTTGATGTTAACTATTATCCAATAACCCAAGCCAGACTGTGAACACGTGGCCATTAGTTGAGGATAGAATGGTAGTACTCTGGGTTTACCTGATGGTGGCCATGATTGAGTAACCCACTGAAATTCACTGGTTGTCCTTACACATGAAGAATAGTCACTTTGGTAAAGTACTGATGAGCTGTTGTGACCTGTGAAACTACTACAGCAAGAATCAACACTTTCATGAAAGGAAGGAATAATGTTGGGTCACGGGACAGAATAGAACATGTGCTGGGTCACTCATTGCTAAAGGGTGTGTCATGCTTTGTCATTCCTATGTAAACTGACCCGTAGCCTGTTATCCTACAGGCAATTGATACAAACATATTGCAGCCCTATAATTCCCCTTCTCGGAACTCTTTGTTCTTCGAGCTCTGATACCTTGTGCAATCCTTCCCTTTGTCCACCATGGAGGCTGTGCCTTCAGGCCCCATGCTCTGGAAATTCCTCCCTAAATCCTTCCACTTCTTCACCTCCCACTCCTCCTTTTAGACTCATTCACCCCTCCTAATATCGCCTCCTTTGGCTCAGAGTTGATTTTTGATTAGACCTCTGAGACACGCTTTGGGACTTTTTTCCTATAGTAAAATCACTATATAAATGTTGTTGTTGTTTTAGGGTTACCTTCGTTCTGACACCAAATTGCATCATGCTATCACTAACACTAACACATGCTATACTTCATAATCTTGGTTGCTAGTCCACTCATTTCTCATGGCGTGTCATGATTAGGTTGTTGCTATGTTGTGCTCGAATGCCATTATAGAGATTGCTATTGAATGCTTTGGCTGCAGCCACCACTGTAGTGATTGGAGTTCCAGCTCAGAGTGGTATAAAAGTGGCACTGAGCAATCTTGGAATTTACAAAGGGAAATTAGAATTCTTTTTTCGATCCAGCTGGACCTCACTTCCAGCTCTTGTCCATTGCTGATAGCATGTAAGTTTCTGGCACCAAAATATGTCCAAGGAGACATTCAAGTTTTTTGACGTGGCGTTTACTGGCAGCAGTGGAAATAGCTATGGCAGTAAATAAAATTAGAACAGATTTATTACTGGCTGTGAGTGATTAACATCTGTTTAGTTGAAAATCGAGCCCCAAAGATTGCAAAGCTGACTTATATAGCTGCTTTCCACATGGCTCAGTTGTCAGTGCATTGTGCTGCACAAAGCAGGGATGTCCTGTTTCAATCCCCAATTTGTGCTGAAGTTAGCTGATTTCAGCCGAGGCAGTAATGGAGGTAGCACAATTAGACTCAGCTTACTTAGGATATCTGGGGTGAAAAAATCAGTCCAGGCTCTTGCTCCTGAACACTATACACTATCCAGTGACTGCTGCATGAAAGTGTGCATGTGTGGATGATGGGTGAGGACAGCACTGGGCTAGAATGTGAATGCCCCTCTCTGCCAAATGGCCTGTAGGTATTAACAGCCAAATTTCTGAGTACATGTTTTTGCCAGGGAGCCTCGCCATCCAGTATTTCATATTGGGAAATCATGAACACACTACAGCACAACTGCAATTTAATTATATACATGGCCAGTGGCAGCAGGCCACTGTCAGCAGCATGGACTCAAAAGATAGACCCTTTACTGTCTAGGCTCACATGACAAATGGTCATTTGGACAAGATACTGGAGAGCAGCTAGCACCTATTGAAACTTATTGGGCCAGAACTTAATGTCAAAATAACTGTGGGGCTAACGGCACTCACCGTTATTGTTGCACAAATAATGCAGCAACTTCAGGCAAGGGGCAGATGTGCAGTTAAACATGAAAATCAGGAAGTTGCTGTCCAAGTTGCATTGCTACGGCATTAGCTTCCCAAAAACGGTATCTCGCTGTCTACCTCATCATTCAAATGCATCGAACGGTGTGAAGTTCCTGTACTTGCACGGTAGATGCGAACTTAACTCGCCACAGAAAATTAGGGCATGTCCCTTCAGTCTCATTAACAGTGTGATGAGTCTTAATTACTGCCAAACAACCTCGCTGGCACTGAAAATTAACTTTTACAAGTGTGGAGTCGCATTCCTTCAGCTTTTAATTGTTGGAGATTTAAAAAACAAATTTAATTACATTTTTTTAAAGCTTTTTCTTTCTATTTTTTTTCTCTCTCTCTTTATCCAATCTTTCTTTTCCCTCTTTTTATTTTGCTTTCTGTATCTGATTTGGCATTGAATTCTCTATACTAACTTACATATCCTGGTTCAGACTCTGCACTGTTCATTGTCAATTCTTCAATCTGATTGCTTAAGGAGATATGCAGTTGCTTTCCCTGTTCACACAGACCCCAAATGCCCTGCAGAGGGCATCATGCTGCTTCTATTTCCAACTTATAGCAACTTGCCACGCAAAAGTTCGTGGAAATTAAATGGGCAAGGGCAAGTCTAACCAAGGGCAAGTCTAACCAAGGGCAAGTCTAACCAAGGGCAAGTCTAAGTCTAACTAGTGCCGTTCGTTCGCCGGCTACTGTAATTTCTGGCCCAATATTCTTGCAAAGTTTTTGCTGAATTAATTTTTCACTTTATTCCTTATATACTGCAGTACAGTGGTCACACTGTAAATACTAATTAATGCTTCAACACCATATTGGCCCAGAAATTGCTCAGAGCGGTGAACCAACAGTGCTCACCACTCCATAGATTTATACTAATCCACTAACTTACTGGATGCAATTCTTTACTGGGTGCAATTCCTCTAATACTCCAGTGTTAGCTCCAGCGAAGTTAGGACCCATGGGAGAAGTGAGAGGATCACTCTCACCCCTCGATCAATCAGACTGCAGCATTTTTGACAAGCTGCGAAACTGTTTCTGCAAGCTTGAACGTTAAATCCAGGAAGTGAAAGGTACAACATTAAAATCACTGTAGAAACAAACAGTTATAAACAATGAAAAAAAGAGGGTAAGAAATAATCGAATTAAATAAACAAGACAGAAGGGAAAAGTAAAATAAAAGTCTAAAAAAATGTTTTTTGAAAAATGAAAGAATGACCAAAAATTATTAAAATAAGGAGTAATAAGAATCCACATTTTTAAAAGTTTATTTTTAGTTGTTTGGCAGTCATTAAGACTTACTGCACTATTAAAACTTAGTCTAAGCCTGTTATTTTTAAGCTTACCTGTTTTGTGGCAATATTAATTACATTCCAGCTGGGCAGATGAGCAAGTTGGCGCTTTTATATTGATTTAGCTGATTGCAGCTAGGAATATACCTTCAATTTGAAGCTGTCATATTGCCGGCGAACCACTAGGAGCAAGATCCGAATTTCAGTGTTTCACTGCGCTTATGAGAACGCCAGAACTTGCTCCTTGATTTTGGCACTGACAACGGTGAGCGCTGTTGAGCTCACCATGCTTTTCCAAGCAATATCTGCCCCATTCTGTTTGCAACTTTAGCAGAAATCATTCCAGCTCACTGGATTATGTGAGAGTCCTGCACTGCCATACTGCTATGTGCTAGGAAAATAGCAGAGACATGCACAAAAGCCAACAGTCTTGAAAGGTGATGCAGCCTGCTTGTCAAGGTCTGTATGTTGTTAGCTAATTACCCACAGACGCTGCCTCAGCATCAGCAAAATCAAAATGGAGGATTAATTGTATTGTTGCTTATTTATTGTTAATCTATTCTGGAAATTGCCTGCTGGAGTGACCTCCATTAGAATCACGTAAAATTTGCAAACTCTCTTGTGGCTCAGTCGGTGAATTCACCATACCCCGTGTGGTATTAATTCATCAGAGCAAAAAGGTCTCAGGTTTGATTCCTAGTCTGTGCTGAATTATCTGATTTCAGCTAGGGGTAAGGTGGCAGTAGGGGCCCTCATACCGACTCTAATATCTGCTGACTAAGGAAAAGACAAACCAACTATCCAGAAACCCATGCAAAGTATGCATGCATTTGGACATTAGGCGAAAACTGGATCAAACTCAGCTACGATGTCCCTGCTCCCCCATCCCCGATTAGCCTAATGACTGTTGAGGTGAGATACTGAACAGCCACTTGAACCTTTGGAAAATACTTCAGCATGAGTTAGTGCTTTCAGAAGGAAGGGTAGAAAATTGGAATTAAAAAAAAACAAACAAAACATTCATCAGAGGCGCTTTATCTCCATACATGTTTTCTTAAACTCTCTCCTGCCTACAGACCTGCAAAGTATTAGCATTAACCAACACAGGGTGATTTGCAGCACAGGGAAGGGAGTCAAAAGATTGTACAGGATATGAATGCTGCTGTAAATCAGTCCTCCACCACATGGATGGAAACTTTCAAGACTTGACAGGTTAAATATTTATATTTCCTGTTAAAATAGTTAATCTATTCCTTCTGCCCCAGGAAGAGTATTTCAGGTGTCTGTTCTCGGTCAGATAATGGATCTGTGAAGCTCATTCTGTTTTAATTTGATTATAGTTCACTTTCACATATAACATCATCTGTCCAATTTTTTGAAAATTTGATTGAGAATGACTGCACTTCCATAGAATATACTTCCCCTTTAATAAGAAGTTGTCAACTTGTAAGATAATGCTATTATTTTACTCCAGAATCTGTCATAAATCCACATACATTTTTGCCCTTCAAATAAAATGTCACTAAGAATAGCACATGATTCAGGCCTACCGACTGTCGAGCATTTGGTGGAAGCCTTACAAGTGAAATCATGATCTCTTGCCCTCCACCATTCATAGCAGTAATGAAGGTACCCTATTAAAGCGATAAGGTCTGTAGAATAGAGGCTGGGTCACTGCCATTATCATCAGTTCTGGGATAACCCTGCATCCATTGTGTTATCTAGTTCTCTCTTGATGGATAGAGAGAGAAAGCAGGAAAAAAAAACTTGTAGCCAATCTTGCTGTGAAGAGAGAAATAACAAAAATAAATAGAAAAAGGAAATAAAAAGGAGAGAGAAATGGAAAAAACAAGAAAGGAGAGAAAAAGAAAAAAGGAGATACATAAGAAATTGGAGCAGGAGTAGGCCAATCGGCCCCTCGAGCCTGCTCCGCCATTCAATAAGATCATGGCTGATCTGATCCCAACCACAAATCTAAAGAACACAAGAAGTCGGAGCAGGACCCGGCCACATAGCCCCTGGGCCCTCTCCGCCACCCACAGGGCATTGACCGATCCGAACTCAGCTTCATGTCCAATTTCCTGCCCGCTCCCCATAACCCCTAATTCCCTTTACTTCTAGGAAACTGTCTATTTCTGTTTTAAATTTATCTAATGATGTAGCTTCCACAGCTTCCTGGGGCAGCAAATTCCACAGACCGACCACCCTCTGAGTGAAGAAGTTTCTCCTCATCTCAGTTTTGAAAGAGCAGCCCCTTATTCTAAGATTATGCCCCCTAGTTCTAGTTTCACCCATCTTTGGGAACATCCTTACTGCATCCACCCGATCAAGACCCTTCACAATCTTATATGTTACAATAAGATCGCCTCTCATTCTTCTGAACTCCAATGAGTAGAGTCCCAATCTACTCAACCTCTCCTCATATGTCCGCCCCCTCATCCCCGGGATTAACCGAGTGAACCTTCTTTGTACTGCCTCGAGAGCAAGTATGTCTTTTCTTAAGTATGGACACCAAAACTGTATGCAGTATTCCAGGTGCGGTCTCACCAATACCTTATATAACTGCAGCAATACCTCCTTGTTTTTATATTCTATCCCCCTAGCAATAAAAGCCAACATTCCGTTGGCTTTCTTGATCACCTGCTGCACCTGCATACCAACTTTTTGATTTTCTTGCACTAGGACCCCCAGATCCCTTTGTACTGCAGTACTTTCCAGTCTCTCGCCATTAAGAAAATAACTTGCTCTCTGATTTTTCCTGCCAAAGTGCATAACCTCACATTTTCCAATATTATATTGCATCTGCCAAATCTCCGCCCACTCACCCAGCCTGTCTATATCCCCTTGCAGGTTTTTTTATGTCCTCCTCACTCTCTACTTTCCCTCCCATCTTTGTATCATCTGCAAATTTTGATATGTTGCACTCGGTCCCCTCCTCCAAATCGTTAATATAGATTGTAAAGAGTTGGGGACCCAGCACCGACCCCTGTGGAACACCACTGGTTACTGGTTGCCAGTCCGAAAATGAACCATTTATCCCAACTCTCTGCTTCCTGTTCGATAACCAATCCTCCACCCATGCCAGAATATTACCCCCAATCCCGTGATTTTTTATCTTAAGTAATAATCTTTTATGTGGCACCTTGTCGAATGCCTTCTGGAAGTCTAAATACACTATGTCCACTGGTTCCCCTTTATCCACCCTATACGTTATATCCTCGAAGAACTCAAGCAAATTTGTCAGACATGACTTCCCCTTCATAAAGCCATGCTGACTTTGTCCTATTAAATTATGCTTATCTAAATGTTCCGTTACTGTCTCCTTAATAATAGACTCCAAAATTTTACCCACCACAGATGTTAAGCTAACTGGCCTATAATTTCCAGCCTTCTGCCTACTACCCTTTTTAAATAACGGACTACCCTTTTTAAATACAAAGGGTATGAAAAGGAAAAGAGAGAGAAAAATGACAAAGGAAGGGAGAGGAGAAAGGATAGAAGATGATAGTGAGGAGAGAAAAATATATTAAATCCATGTTTCTAATCCAGTGAAAGATGCATTTTGAGCTCAATTTTCACAATTCTTGCTGGTATGAGACCACCCTATCCAGGTGATTTCTGATGGGTAAAAGTGCTTCTTCATGTAGTTACCAGGACATGCAGCATGGTTGGTCTAACTTTAAATGAAGAAAATCAGTTCCTTGACGCATCCAATTCAGCAAACTTAGATTAAAGCAGGTGACAAGACAGGTTACTGTTTTTAACCATGCTAATGCTCCTGATGCATTGCCTCCACTATATGGCTGCCTCACAACTGAAAGCTTCACACCTCAGATTTGCCCAATGTTAACAGCTCTGACATGCTAAGAGTTACCAACCTACTTACAGTTCACTTGCAATTGACGAATTCCTAGACATAGACTTTGGTGACAATTCATAATCGCTGTCAGAGCGATAGAGAAAGGATTCTCGTCGTTGGTTGTGGCTTGGAAAATTAGTGTGCAATACAAGTCCTGATCCGGGGCTGGCCTGAGGATCCAATACACTCCGGCCTGGAGAGGGGCCATTCTCCACATCAAAACTATTAGAAAACACACAAAAAAAGAGCTTTATTGATACATGCTTATATTTCTTTTTAAAAGGCTGTTAAAAAATGAATCTAACATATTGTTAAGTGTATTTTTTTGTTCTTTTGCTTGAACCCCAGGTTATATAACACCTGCAGCTTAGCATGGTAGGTGGGTGGCTTGATGCTAGGCCACTGCCAATGGAGCTTTGAGCTTGCCACCAGGGCGTACATGAGAGCAACCAAACAATAAATCCCTCTGCTGTTTAATAAAGTAATTAAAATTAGTGGATAGAAGTCTCTTAAGTATTTTCACATTTGTTACTGACTAATCTGAAGAACAAATGCTACATGAGGGCTGAATTTCTGGGGGGCATCCACCAAGTGGGAGAATCCCCCTGGAAATTCATTTCTATCATGTTAGTTATCTGAATCTACCAGAATTTTTTAAAAGGAGATGCAGAGCAAAGAAGCAAGAAAATCCAGCTTCCTACTGTTAGTTCCATGTGCTTTTTCCTCTAACTAATCAAATACATGTAAAATGTGTGATTATATCAGCTGAAAAGTCAGTTAAAATGAAAAATTTAAATTATTAAGCACTAAGAATGCAGTCACTACAGTTCTGCAAATTGATTATTCAAAATTTACCATTTGCAACAAATTTAGAAATGCCGGTATTCTGGTAAGTAATTGGAAAAGCTGTAAGAGAACTTGTTGCATTTAAGAGATTGCATCACATCTCATTAAGCAACCAAAAGATGCCAGAACTGCTACACCAATTACCAGTATGGACAGAAAGGACAAATAAAGAGAGTCTTATTTAGTGGTTGTTCATAGTCAGATGGAAAAAAAGTGTTGAATAGGCTAATGAAATCGATGAGCACTATTTTTTTTTATTCATTCATGGGATGTGGACGTCCTGGCAAGGCCAGCATTTATTCCATGAAGACAGACACAAAGGAGGTGATTTTAAACCCCAAGAATGGGTGGGAGTTGAAAGTTGTTTTTTTGGGTCGCAACCGCAAAACTTTTGGACTTTGCATTCCCAGTGGGGAGCTTGTACTTTCACGCGCCGACGTTAAACCCGGAAATAAAGCCGGGTTGCGGTCGCGACCCAAAAAACAACTATTTTCAACTCCCACCCGCCCCCAACGCACCCGTTCTTGGGGTTTAAAATCACCCCCAAAGTATTTGTATAATTTCTCTGCCTTTTCCTTATTCCCCATTATAAATTCTCCCGTCTCTGTCTGTAAGGGACCCACATTTGTTTTCGCCAGTCTTTTTCTTTTTACATATCTATAGAAGCTTTTATATTTCTCTCTAGTTTACTCTCATATTCTATTTTCCTTTCTTTATCAATTTCTTGGACCTCCTTTGCTGAATTCTAAAATCCTTCCAATCCTCAGGCTTACTGCTTTTTCTGGCAACTTTATATGCCTCGTCCTTGGATTTAATACTATCTCTAATTTCTCTTGTTAGCCACGGTTGGACCACTTTTTCTGTTTGGTTTTTGTGCCTTAAAGGAATATATATTTGTTGCAAATTATGTATTAATTCTTTAAATGCTGGCCATTGCCTGTCTACCGTCATACCTTTTAATGTAGTTCCCCAATCAAACAAAGCCAACTTGCGCCTCATACCTTCGTAGTTTCCTTTGTTTAGATTTAAGACCCTAGTTTCGGATTGAACTACATCACTTTCAAACTTAATGAAGAATTCTATCATATTATGGTCATTCTTCCCTAAGGGCTCCTTTACAACAAGATTATTAATTAACCCTTTCTCATTGCACAATACTAGATCTAAAATAGCCTGTTTCCTAGTTGGTTTCTCAATATACTGATCTAGAGAACCATCTCGTATACATTCCAGGAATTCTTCCTCCACAGTATTACTGCTAATTTGGTTTGCCCAATCTATATGTAGATTAAAGTCCCCCATGATTACCATATTACCCGAATCGAATTGGCTAAAGACTGGCTTTTGTGATGGTGAGAATCTCGGGAGGAGGCCGAGATGGATTATCCACTTGGCACTTCTGGCTGAAGATGGGTGCAAACGCTTCAATCTTGTCTTTTGCAATCACGTGCTGGACTCTGCCATCATTGAGGATGGGCATGTTCACAGAGCCTCCTCCTCCCGTCAGTTGTTTAATTGTCCACCATCATTCACAACTGGATGTGGCAGGACTGCAGAGCTTTGATCTGATCAGTTAGTTGTGGGATCGCTTAGCTCTATCTATAGCATGCATATAGTCCTGTGTTGTAGCTTCACCAGGTTGGCACCTCATTTTTAGGTACGCCTGGCGCTGCTCCTGGCATGCTCTTCTAACTCTTCATTGAACCAGGGTTGATTTCCTGGCTTGATGGTAATGGTAGAGTAAGGGAAATGCCAGGCCATGAGGTTACAGATTGTGATGGAATACAATTCTGCGGCTGCTGATGGCCCACAGCGCCTCATGGATGCCCAGTTATGAGCTGCTAGATCTGTTCTGAATCTATACCATTTAGCACAGTGGTAGTGCCACACAACACATTGAAGGGTGTCCTCAGCATGAAAGACAGACTTCATCTCCATAAGGACTGCGCAGTGGTCACTCCTACCAATACGGTCATGGACAGATGCATCTGCGACAGGTAGATGGGTGAGGATGAGGTCAATTCAGAAATCAATAGCAAGATCCTGAGTAATAGAGCCCTATGTAGCAACTCTCTGCACCTTAGCTAGAACATGTAGCCATGGGGCTCTAGAATCAAAGACTTAATAATTATCAGGATGCAGAACAATGGTACTAGGAAGAGACTTTTACAAAAACCAAAACTGGTATTGAAAGCTTGCATCCACATATGGACAGCAAGTGAACGGCAAAGCAACTGAAAGAAATGAGTATCCAGAAAGAAGTGCAATTGCTAGGAAGGAAATGGAGATAATGAAGCCTATGAAATTTTAGAAAGCTCCTGAAATAGATGGTCTGAAAAAAAGTTTACTTACCTTTTTAGGCCTACCTTTGCCTTGCTGCTGGCCCCCTCAGTTCCTCTAGCCTAGAGGGAGGAGTGGGCAAGAGCAAGGCCTACCACCAATCATTTTTTGGCACCCCCAAAAATGGTGCCCTAGCAGGAGGTCTGGGGCACATTTCCATGCCTGCCCTTTGTCAGCATCTGTTGTAGGAATAGGCACTCTGCTCCCTCTGGTGGAAGCCCTGGAAATCTTGGGGCAATGAAAAGGTGCAAATACAGCATCATGGGTCTCAGCCCCCATTTATTTTCCTTTGTGACTGGGAACTGAGCATTGCCAGGCAAATTGGACAGGAGAATTAGCCCCCTAGAGTCTATAACACAAGATGAAATTCTTAAACACTTAGAGAAACATGAATTAATTTGCTGGCTTTAGATTGTAGACTGCTGATCTAAGTATTATTAGCCCAATAAAATCTGTAATTGGAATCCTTGGCCACAGATTTGTCCATCAAAAAGGACTACAAAGAATCATTAGTCTTGTCCCCACTTGCACATCTGACCCATGTCTTCACTCCAGGCATGGAACAAAGAATCACAACCCCCAGCTGGTTTGATTCTTTGACCTATGTCAGATACCTTGACTGACTTGTTTGAAGATCTGAAGATATGTCAAAACAAAAGATTTTAACATACTGTGCTCTCGTAACCATTCAAACAATGTTTTTAAAAGATACATAGCACACTGATACTTAGATTGAATTACTGCTGCAATAATCCAATTGACAACAGATTAATAACAATGACTCCACATTCAATTGACATTAACATTCTATGATTCTATCAGGTGTTGTGGCTTAAGTAAAGGAATATCTTCAAAGGAAAAATGAAGTCAGAAGGCACTCTGCATCTTCAAATTGATCCTAGCATCCCACCTACACATCTGCCAGCCAGGAAGCTACCCCTAGTTATAAAAGAATGTCAAGAAGCATGTTACTGAGCTTGTTGATAGGAAAACACTGATCAGTGTCCAGATTGAGTGGGTATCTTCAATTGTAATGGTAATGAAAAGGTTCACCTGTGCAATGATTGAAAGCTTTTTATCAAAACCCTCAAACATAATCATTGCCCGCTTTGAACCACAGATGATGTTCTGCCCGAACTGGTAAAAATTCACTGTTGTGGAGGAAAAAAATGGGTCTTGGAATGTTGTATAGATGACAATTGCTTTTGCTGACTAGTCAAAACGATTTCAAAGATACAGATGGTTGCATGTGCCTTTCAGAATCTCTCCTGCTCTTGAGGAATTTTAGAGAAGGGTTGATGAGTCATTTATAATCTTGCACATATATTTTTGACTTGCAAAATTTAGAAACAAAGACCATGCATTCCTGAAACTTGAAAATTACAAAACATTGTCATAACAGAGTGCTAAAGAAAAAAATCCCACTTGAAAATTAGAAGAATGCAATTACAGGACGGAGGAATGTCCTCCATCTTTAATTTATACAGATGTACCAAACATAGAATGAAAGAGTCATGGAATTGGCCTATCAAGTTTGCGTCAATGTTTTTCTCCACATGAGCCACCTAGACTAATCCCGCTCTTCTGCTCAGTCTCCATACCCTTTTATATTCTTTTTTCAAATAATTACCTAATTTCCTTTTAAAAGAATTTATGGAGTCCGCTTCGACAGTGGTTTACAGCAGACAATTTCACATTCCAGTGCTGAGTAAAGAATTTTTTCTGACCTCCACTTCAATTATTTTTGTGAATATCTTCAATTTGTAGCCTTTCATTACCATATCACCAAACAGTAGAAACAATCTATCAACGTTTATCCCAACGCAAGCCTTCATAATCAGCAAGAACCTTTCTGCATTGTTTTACTTAAAAACATTTTTTAAAAGCACTGACTTCACACAAGTGTTTTAGACAAACCTTTTCTCAATTGCTTCCAAACACGTCATACTTTATCGTAAAAATTAAAATATAGTTCAGCAATATTTATCTAAAATTTCTTTTTAGAAGTATGCATTCTAGTAGTATTCCCTCAAATTACAGTAATAGAGCTGTAAGGTTTGAATAGTTTTGCTCTCTATTATCAGTAGTTTGTTCTGTATGCAGTGCATCACTGGGACATGCTGCTTCACTGGGTCCTCATCTAGGGCAGTAAAGTAATTTCACTGGGTCAGAATGGCAGTGGGGGAGGGATATGCAGACCCCCTCCCTTGCAATTGGAGAGACTCACAGCAGGGGTGGGGCACAGGGGTACAAAATTTGGCTCCCCTCAAATTTTAATTGAATCTATCTGCCCACCTCACAGAGGAAAGTTTTATGACACAAAAACAAAGTGCTGGAGACATTCAGCAGGTTGTTCAGTATCTGTGGAGAACAGGTGGGTTATTATTTCAGATGTGGACCCTTCATCAGAACTGTTGATTATTGGCCTACTATAGGATGGAGCCCCCTCTCTTCCCTTCCCAGTTCTGCAACATGCTGTCTGGTACCCAGTCTGATATTAATTAGGAAGAAACTGCCTATGCTTTTGTAAGTAAACTCGATTCCTTTAAAAAAAAATCACATCTCTGCTGTAGACTCTCACCACCGAACTCAGAAATTTTGTGTGAAGCTGACCCTGGCCCTACCTCCTACCTCCCACTCTCTCTGCCTCTACAAATATGGAGATGCCGGTGATGGACTGGGGTTGACAATTGTAAACAATTTTACAACACCAAGTTATAGTCCAGCAATTTTATTTTAAATTCTACAAATAGTTCTTGTTCTCATGAAACAAAAAAAATGGTTTGACAAGTACTTTTTTTTTCCTCGTGAAGACAGCATCCCCTTAAACACATTGGCCCCGATGTTTACAGGGAGGCGGGCAGGGAGTGGGGGCACGTATTTGATGGGGTGGGGGGACCGGGAATGCAGAGGTCCTGCTGAATTTAACGGTAGGACCTCATTGATCATTTTTTTACTCCACTTCCCGCCCGGCTGATGGGTGGGGAAGCCAGCTGTAAAAGGCCGTAGAAGGGGGTCCATTGGGGACGGCCCCTGGCAACATCACGGGTTTGTGGGGGTGGGAGTAGTCAGACCGGCAATTGGGGGGGGGGGGGGACTGGGAAACATTGCGGGTTTGGAGGGAGGGGAGTCGACCGATTGCGGCAGAAGATTTACTTGAGGGGTCGGGGGAAGCACTCCTGCTCCTTGGGCTCACAAGCAGAGCTATAAAAGGCATTTACATGCTTGATCCAGCTACTCCTGCCTCCCTTTAGCTGCCGGGTTTCTCAAGCCCTGAGAAACCCGGCCGGCCGGCCAGCCAGCATTAAATTTAAATGGTTATCAAAATATCAGGAACAGAGCCTCCTTTACATATTATAATAACAGACCCGCCTCTCCAGAGCAGGTTACTCGGATGCCCCCAAACCTGCCGCAGTTAAAACGGAAGCAGGCGTGTTCATAGCAAGTTGGGGTCGAGTTTTGCATATTTGCCGATTTAAGCCCCCCACCCCGACCGTCGAGGGGGGTTAAAATTCCCCTATTAGAGAAACGTGCATACAAAACACTGAGGCTAAAAACATCTCTTTTTTTTAATCTGAAATTTAAGCTGTGTTATTTAAGTGTGACAGGGCATTAAGCTGTCGGAGGAACTTTGTTGACTTTAGCAGGTTCTGATCAGCTTTATTTGTCGATAATAAGTTGTTAATAAGTGATATATAGATGTGAAAGCAATGCAATAATCTTTGATCATTGAGGCAAGTACTTGTTTAAACTTTGATAATGGGCTTTACTTTCACATAAAAAGAAAGTCTTTCTTTTATTTTCACATACCTGACTTTATTTATCCTGCAGGTGCGTCCTCCACTTTATTGTACTAGAGTTTAGCCTAAACATATGGACCTTGCAGTCAGTTTACACTTTAATTGACGCTCATGTTCATCCAGTGATCAGGTGCAGGAATACTGGCCAATTTATCCTCTACTTAACCAAGGGTTACTGAGGCCAATTGTGGCACCCATATCATCGCTCCAGCTCAGATAAGCTAATGTAATTGTGGATACAACCTAAAGTTTTTCTGGTCTGTAGTGTCAACTACTCACAATCTTAACCAGTTGAGCTACCTGGGAGTCTAACTTTCTCTTATTTGTGACATGATGTGGAGATGCCGGTGATGGACTGGGGTTGACAATTGTAAACAATTTTACAACACCAAGTTATAGTCCAGCAATTTTATTTTAAATTGCTGGACTATAACTTGGTGTTGTAAAATTGTTTACAATTATTTGTGACAAGCAGTGTATCGCTTTTGTGACAATGATGTCACTCACAATTGATGCAATGATGCATTTCAACATGATTAATGTAACATTAATCATGTTGAAATCAAGGAGAAACACCTTTTTGTGAAGCCAGCATCCCTTTAAAATGAAAGAAATGTGTGGCAGTAATTTCTGCAGGGATTCTCCCAATCTCCAGCCATAATGTCAGAGAAACAGTGTATACAGCTATTAACGCCATTTCTCTGAGGTTTCCGACAATTTTCCACCAAAGTTACGGTGGGAGATTGGGGAATCCCTGCAGAAATTCTACCCCATAGTATTATTTGTGTGCAGCTATGAGCACAGTCTCTATTAGAAGTGTTGTGTGCAGAATGTAATTACCACAAACAAGCAATTGGATAGAACAGTGTGCTATAAACCAGTTTGCACTGTTGGGGCTCATATTTGAGTTCAGCCCAGACTGATGAAATGAAATCATCCTCTCTCTGTTGGCTATAAGTTTCCTTTGTGAAATGACAGTTCAGAGAGATAACTAAGAACAACAGGGCAACAACACTGGGTCATATTGACTATCCCAAGATAGACAGGAGTAAAGGTAATGCATATGGGTCAAGTGGGGAACAATTTTTAGAATGCATCTAGGAAGATTCCTAATCAGTATGTTTCCAACACATCAAGGAAAGAAGCATTGCTTAATTTAGTTCTGGAAAATGAAGTGATGCGAATAACTGATATGAGAGTAGGAGGATAATTGGGTAATAGTAACCACAATATAGTTAAGTTCATAGTAAGATTAGAAAAGGACAATGAAAAGCCAAAGATTAGGGGTGCTCAACTGGAAAAAGTCAAAGGTCAATGAAATAAAAAGGGGGTCTGGCCCAAATGAACTTGGCAGAAGAGTTAGCAAACAGGTCAACAGATGAGCAGTGGGAAATGTAGAATCATAGAAATTTACGGCACAGAAGGAGTCCATTTGGCCCAGCGTGCCTGTGCCGGCTGAAAAAGAGCTATCCAACCTAATCCCACTTTCCAGCTCTTGGTCCATAGCCTTGTAGGTTATGACACTTCAAGTGCATATCCAAGTACCCTTTAAATGCGATGAGGGTTTCTGTCTCTACCACCCTTTCAGGCAGTGATTTCCACATCCCCACCATCCTCTGGGTGAAAAGATTTCTCCCCAACTCCCCTCTAATCCTTCTACCAATTACTTTAAATCTATGCCCCCTGGTTATTGACCTCTCTGCAAAGGGAAATAGATCCTTCCTATCCATTCTATCTAGGCCCCTCATAATTTTGTACATCTCAATTAAATCTCCCCTCAGCCTCCTCTGTTGCAAAGAAAACAACTCCAGCCTATCCAATCTTTCCTCATAGCTAAAATTCTCCAGTCCTGGCAAAATCCTCGTAAATCTCCTCTGTACCCTCTCTAGTGCAATCACATCTTTCCTGTAATGTGGTAATCAGAATTATACACAGTACTCTAGCTGTAGCCTAACTAGTGTTTTATACAGTTCTAGCACAAGCCTCCCTGCTCTTATATTCTATGCCTCAGCTAATAAAGGAAAGTATCCCATATGCCTTCTTAATCACCTTATCTACCTGTCGTGCTACCTTCAGGGATCTGTGGACATGCACTCCAAGGTCCCTTTGTTCCTCTACATTTCTCAGTATCCTACCATTTATTGTGTATTCTTTTGCCTTGTTTGCCCTCCCAAAATGCATTACCTCACACTTCCCTGGATTGAATTCCATTTACCACTTTTCTGTCCACCTGACCAGTCCATTGACATCATCCTGCAGACTACAGCTTCCTTCCTCACTGTCAACCACACAGCCAGTTTTTGTACCATCTGCAAACTTCTTAATTTAACTCTAAATCATTGATATACACCACAAAAAACAAGGGACGAGGTACCAAGCCCTGCAGAACCCCACTGGAAACAGACTTCCAGTCACAAAAACATCCGTCGACGATTACCCTTTGCTTCCTGCCACTGAGTCAATTTTGGATCCAACTTGCCACTTTCCCTTGGATCCCATGGGCTTTTACTTTTCTGACTAGTCTGCCACGTAGGACCTTGTCAAAAGCCTTGCTAAAATCCATGTAGACTACATCAAACGCGTTACCCTTATCAACCCTTCTTGTTACCTCCTCAAAAAATTCAATCAAGTTAGTCAGACATGACCTTCCCTTAACAAATCCATGCTGACTGTCCTTGATTAATCGGTGACTTTCTAAATTAATAAACGATTAATACTGTCCCTCAGAATTTTCTCCAATAATTTGTCCACCACTGAGGTTAGGCTGACTGGCGTGTAATTACTTGGTCTCTCCCTTTCTCCCTTCTTGAGCAACGGTACAACGTTAGCAGTCCTCCAGCACCACGCCTGTAGCCGGAGAGGCTTGGAAAATGATGGTCAGAGCCTCCGCTATTTCCTCCATTGCTTCTCTTAACAAAAATATATTCCTATAAGGTGAAAAGAAGGTGCATCAAATAGAGTTCTGTGGATAAATAGAAAGATTAAAACTAAAGTGAATGTTAAAAGGGAAGCCTATGATAATGTTAGGGCTAACAATACTAAAAATAATCATGAGTAACATAGAAAGTGTTGTAGGGAAGTGAAAGGGAGATCAGAAGAGCTAAAGGGGAATATGAAAAAAGACTCGCAGATAATATAAAAGGAAATAGTGAATGATTTTATTAGCATATAAAATGTAAAAGAATAGTTAAAGAGGGTAGAACCATTCAGGAATGAAGGACTGAGTCTAATTGTGGAGGATGAAGGTATTGTGGAAATATTAAGTAAATATTTTGCATTGGTTTTTACAAATGGTGGTGGAATTAAAAATGAAGGCGTACTACAGAAAAATGTAGAAAAATTGATGGAGCAAACTGCAGAAAAGGATCTGGTTCTGAAAAAATGAGCAAACTCAAGGTGGATAAGTCATTGGGCCCCAATGGCATGGAGCCTAGCCTGTGGAGAGAAGTAAAAGAGAAAAAAGTAGAGAATCTGGCCACAATTTTTCAATCCTCCTTAGATATGCAAATTGTGCCATGGGACTGGAGATCTGCTGACATAACACTGTTGCTCAACAAGTGAGAGAAGGGTATGTTGGGTAATGATATAGTCTAATGTCAATTGTTGGGAAACACTTAAAATCCATAATAAAAGATAAAATTAGCAAGTATTTAAAAATACACGGGTTAATGAAGAAAGCCTGCACGGATTTATTAAAAATCTTCATCATTGCTGGGTCAAAATCCTGGAATTCCCTACCCATCACAATGGACAAATCAGTAAGTGAATAGGTGTGAGGGGTGCCAGGTTTTTGGTTGAATTTCCCTTCAAGGTCAACAACCTGCCAGCACTCGCTGCCTAAATGAAAAATGAGCAGCACCTGTGGAAATGTAGCCCAAGAGAACAACTATAAATTATAAATTCGGTGGCGAACAAATTTGAGGCGCACAAGTAAATGTGCAACATGCATATGAGTAATAAATTAGCTTTAAAAAGTACATCAGCATAGATATTGGAAAACAAGTATTATATATGATATTTTTCATGGTTCTCAGTGATGTATAAAGAGTAAAATTTTAATCTCCATATAACAGGAGTTTTTCAGCAAAGGATCCAAGGCCCATAAACTTAAAGTGAGCAAACTTTACTTATGAAGTATATAACCCAATTTTTCAGTTTCCTAAAGATTTGTAGAATCCCCCTGCAAGTTGCTGAGTTTAAGAAGGAAAGGCCAAAAAAATCATAGGGGTAGAGCTGGGTTTGAGGTAGTAATTGGAGAATGCAGAGATGGGGGTGGGAGATAGAACAGGACAATAATGGAACAAAGGGGGAGATCAAGAAGAACAGTTTACAGGGACAGGAAAACAAAATAGGCACAGTGATATTGAAGAAATCATGGATTAATAGGAGATAATAAAATATAATGAAAGAAAGTGAACTGGGATACGACACTGATTGAAAGAAGAGGGAGAGAGAAAAAGCAACATAAAAATATGTTTACATTGCCACTCGAGTAGGGAGGGTGAGGCTGTTTAAAGCATTCTGGTTATTCAATGGTCTCTTATTTGGAGCATTTATAATGAGTGACTGGACTAATTTCCTCCTTCAAGCCGAGTCAAAATTCTTGTCGCTATGACTCACTGCAGTGTTTATATGATAGATTTTAAAACTGGCATTTTGGTAAAGAACTAATAGTAACACTATTACTGATGGTTATCAATAAGGTTGCATGTAATTTATATTTTTGGCAAGCTGTAAAATACAAAACACTCAGAAAACTAGAAATTTAAATTTGTACCTCTCAATTTTTAAACTTTACTCCTTTCTGATGGGGTTTTGAGATAGAGGACAAAATCATTTGGAGAGAAATTAAAGATAAATTTACATAACGTCCTGAGAGGCATTAAAGTGAATTTTGCATACCTTCTGTTTATGGTTCAGTTGCTAAGTGCTCTGCTTAGTGTGGAACAGAGCCCACTAGATCAGAAAGGTCCAAGGTTCGATAACTGGTTTGTGTGGACTTAGCCGATTTCAGCTGGGCAGTAGTATGGGCACTACAATTAACTACATTGCTCCTGGGCTGGGGGTGGGGAGAAATCAGAAAGGATCACCTTTGATTGCTATTCGGTGACCCCTGCTGGAAAAAATGAGTACGTGGTGATCAGGTGAGGTGTTGTGATGCCCCTTATGGTCAAATAGCCCACTGACACCCACAGTCACTCACACATTAAGATGACCACCTGGGCCAGGTAACAAAAGGTGGCTAGTGTCGATGGAACTGTATTCTAGCAACTGAACCATCAAGAGAGAAGGGAAGTAATTTTTGTATTTACAACAGCCAAGAGTAAAATAAAGCTTATATAGTAATGAGATTAAAAGTAGCAAGGGGCATGTGGGTTACCCCAAGATGAGCCGCCGAATATAGAAAATATTAGAAAAGGTTCAAAAACATGGCACAGTGTTTAAACCCTGATGTCCTCTAAGTTGAAGTCATGCAGCTAAACCAATCTTATTATTGTAAACAGACAAAAAAAAGTCACCTTACCAGCATTGCCACATGGGACAAGAGTTAGGGAGTGTGACAGGAAAACGGCTAATGTATCAGCTCAGGGATCGCACAAGAACAATGATTAAAATAATTACGAGAAATAAACACATAAAATTAAAGCATCTGTAATTTAATTTTTTTTTGCCTGTTAGTACAAATCACATGGATTGAAATTGCACTATGCCCATGCAATATTAATAACAAGTGCAAAACTCATACAAAATTACCCTCTCCGCTGACATAGTGAAGGAGCTAACCCATGGATTAAGGCTTCATTGAAATATCAGAGGAATTTCATATAAAGTCATTAATGTATTTTTTGCTAATATATCACTCATCGTAATTTCACCTCAATTGTTTTTTTTATAAACAGTATGGATTCTTTAGTGAGTTACGTATGAACTGGATGGAAGCAATTGTGTTTCAGAGCCAAGAACGAGGTCCTCAGGTGAGACTTACATTTCACTATTTGATATATTGAAGTCCTTTTAAGTACAAAGCTGAACAAACTAACCTACACCATTACTTCCCAGTTAAATAAAGTAGGAAGAAAAGGCCTGTGGTTGTATCATAAATAAATTATATAAAAAACTTAAACATATTCACGACCTGCCGCAGTTTAATTGGAGTGAATCAGATTGTTCTGAATTTAACAGCTCTTTAAAAGCATGAAACTATTTGGTGCAGAAAGGAAACAGCAGAATACAAACCTGTATTTGGCAGACAGGCGAGCTCGTTTAATATCTTCCTCACTGAAGGAGAAATGAACTTTATTGGGACGCCTTACAGGAAAGTCCCAAGACGTAGAATGAAGAATCATTGTCGAAATTAGTATTTGTCCCACATTTCTGTAGTGTGTAATGTGACTATACTGCAATACATACGCCTAAAAAGTTTCTTAGCAAATCCTCTTACTGAACTGACCAGGAAAGAGATGTGCATGTACAGCATCCTGAAGTGGACTTTCCTTTTTTTTGGAATGGACTGACAGTTGGCTATAATGCACAACAGGAATTATTGAAGCCAATTTATAGCCAGTCAAATCAACGTTACCAGGGCGGTAATGGACCCAAAATGGAATTGGTAGTCATCTGCCCCATTAACGCCGTGCTCTGGCTGCCACCGTTTTAAAAGGGACAGAGCACCTTGGGCAGCCGGAGCACCTGCTTGGTTCGAGCAGAAGGCCTTTTGATTATGCAAGTTGGGGGTTCTGTGACCCCGATTTAATTTTAAAGGACACATGGGCAGAGTGGCGACACACACGTTCCCCTCATGTGTCCTGGCGTTGAGTGGCCTAACCAGCAGATCTTAAAGGGGCCTTGCTGGCCCCTCCAAAAACGGCCCAGAAAAGTTTCTGCCCTGAAATTGGGTCACGGAGCGCCTAAACAAAAAAGGGCTCTACGCAGCCTCCTAAGTCCCCAAAATGGCGGGCAGGATGTGCACCGGCGCCATATTGGGTAAGGACAAACAAGAGGCATTCTTTACCCACGCCCGAAGCAGGCATTAGCCCTTTGCATATGTAAATAAGGGCCCCAACGTCTACTTCAGATCCAAGCTGCAACTTTGGTTTGTCCTAAGGCGGGCTAATCGTGGGCTGCACTCGGAAACCAGCCTGAAAGATCGCTCGCAAAAAAATGGTAAGTTACTTACCTGCAAAGCATCATCCCAATTGCTGCCGCTCCCCTGGGTCCAGAGATCCCCCACCCCTGGCCATCAGCCCCCGACCTCCACCCACCAGCCCCCCCCACAAGATTTTGTGTGGCAGAAGTGAAGGCCAGAATGGACCATCTGATGGGCACAGAGGGAAGGACACCCCATAGGAAAATAGTACAGACTATCTGGAGGGAGGTTGCAGCAGCAGTCAGTGCAACCTCCACCATCCCAAGAACTGCTACAGAATGGAGAAAGAAGTTCACTGACCTTACAAGGATGGCCAAAGTAAATCTAGTCCTTGGTGTCAGTAAGTATCCTCTGCCACTCATATAGCTTCACTCAACTCCTATCATACCCTTTCTCTCTCAGCAGTTGGGTGTCAGGGAAATTCACTCCTGCAAATGGTAATCACTCAAGTACCTTCTTTACTCAAAATCACTCTCAACTCACTTTGCCTGTCACATTGGTAAAGGCCAAAAAATTGTTGTGCAATACCCACGCCTCAAACAGGCGTTTGTTCCTTTGCATATGCAAATAAGGGGCCTTACGCCTGTTTGAGGCCCCCACTGCAAGATGAATTTGCCCTGAGGCAGCCGGCACCAGCTGCACATAGGAAAACAAGGCCTAACAGGCAGTCTTTAGGTTTTAACCAGCAAGGAAAGTTTTTAAAATGTACTTACCTGCAGATGGAGCCGGGAGGTTCCCGACCCGACATTTAAAGAACATGGACGGCTGCCGGTCGCTGCCCTGCCTGCCTACTCACCCCTGCCACCCCACAGGGACAAGACTCAATCATATGTAGTTTCAGCTTCATGTGCTTTCTCAAAGTATTGTAAGGCCCTTACACTCACCTGATGTTTCTTCAAGAGCAAGTGCCACTGTGTGCACAGCTAAACCAGCTCTTCTGTCTTTCACATGATAGAGGATGCTTTGGAGGAAGAGGCTAGCCACTCTAATCATTTCCCGGCACTTCCAGGTCCACAACTGCTGCCATGTCCTCACCATCTCTATCCTGGCATCTTACTCACACAAACACCAGCACAGAGACACCCACTTGCAAGAAATTAGTTGGACAATTTGAAGGGTTGTCACTGAGCACTATTGAAAATGAGGACCTAGGAATGTAAGAGAGGGAGAATGCTGCTTCTCCACAGAGTGGGGAGTAATGACTGCTGTCCACTGAGTAGCCTAGGGACCCAGATCTCAGGGGGCCAGTCATCAAGAGAGCAATGGTTCCCGAGTAAGATGATGGTGGAGTAAATGTAGGCCTCTGTCTTATGAAAGATCTTGGCAGAAGCGCAGAAGTTTTGGGAAGTAAGGGATTTTGTGAGGGTGTGAGGGTGTGTGTGTGGTGGGTGGGGAGGGGCGGGGGGGGGGAAGAGTTGAGGGAACAACAGACAGGTGTGAAGTGACTAATTGGTGGGTCAAACTATATTGAAAGTTCTGGGCTATCAGTTGTGCTCTCCTGTTCCATTTCCTCTCCTTCTTGTGCACCCTCCTCATGCTGCTGGAATGCTTAAGTAAAACCTTTGTGGCCTATGAACCCTGTTGAATGAGTGTATACATGTAGCGAATTGGTGATGCCTGACACTGAAAGCCTCCAACCTAGCCTCTCCAATGTCTTCATCTTCCTCCTTTTCATAACATTGAGAAATCCACATCTAGAGATGCAGTACTTGAGAAGAGCTGACTAAAGGTAGCAGCAAAAGTCCTGACTCAATCCCCAAAGAACCACACAATATGGCCTCCTCAGTGTGATAACCACCTTAGGAATACCTTACAGCAGCTCTTACTGCTACTGATAGAGTGACGAAAATTATTTGGGGTGCAAATGGAGGAGAATGGAGTGGAGGGGTTAGCTTGCCTTACAGCAGGTCATGTTTCAGGATTTTTTTACCCTTTTTACCAATTTACATTTAAATGGTGAGTTTCTAAAGGAAAGTGTACGCACACAAGTTTTAAAAAACACTGAGACAAAACGTGGTTAAAATACTAGGCATTGACGTTATTTCCCCAAAGACCGTAAATGATAAGCAATTCATTAGCCTGTCTTGGTATCAATAAACACTTTGCACCCATTGCATTGGGAAGTCCCTGGTCCCAGCCATTCAGCTGGGGTTTCTGGCATAGGCCCGACCCATGGGTTGTGAACAGGAGATGTAACTAGAGACAGAAACACTCCCTGATGGTCAGGATTTTATCTGCGTGAACAAGCGTTCGCCAGGCTCAGAAGGTTAGAATGCAAGAGGCTAGTTAGAAGTTAAGCAAGATGACCTAGTGACGTTGGGAAATGTAGTATGTTCAGTACTTTGCATTACGCAAAGACAAGTTATATTGATTGAATGGAATTACATAGAAATTACGGAAACAGGCCATTCAGTTCAATCAACCCATGTTGGTGTTCATCCACCACACGTGTGGCATTTCTAATCTCTTGTGTAAATGCTTGTTAGATTAATGAGTAATCACATTAATTACTCAGATACATTCCAGGCATAGATTTTGTCAGCTTCAACACCTTTATCTACATAGCTACACAGATACACAATGGAATTTTTCCTTTTTTAATCATAAGGAAGTGTGCAACTTTAAATGTCAGACTCCATAATAGGCTTCAGAAGTTATTTCACTGTAAGGCAAGTAGTTCAACAATAAATTCCATCAGGGTTGCACCCTTTAAATAGACTGCAATATGCTATTACTTGAAGGCAAACTTGACAGCTACGTAATGGCATTAAACCTTTATGTTCTGGAATTTTTTTTTTCTTGAGGTGCCATGTTCACCTCTGTTCAGTAATTATTATGGCAAGGCCAGATGTTAGTTTTACTTCATTACTGTCCAATGGACCATTAAGGTCAGGGAAAGATTAAGTAAGACTTTTAATTCAGGCAGTTTGATTCACAATGACTCATTCAAGGTAATTCTATAAGTCAGGAATATTTGAGACATGGATAAATATTAATCCTACTACAGGTGCAGTTTATTTAAAGCCGTCATGGTTACACAAACAGATGAAGTAATTCTCATGAGGATACTTCTGAATTCATGTGACAATATATAACATGACTCACTGAGGAATCAACAGGTGTTTGGAAAATGTCCCACTAATTGCAGTAGAGCACAACAGCCTTCAATGGTAATGACATCACAAAGAACAGCCCAAAGACCTGAAGATCCTGAAACTAAAGTGAGTAACACTTGGATTTAGGGGATCAAAAATGTAAGTTCTGAAGAAAAGTTAAGGAAATTGGGCTTGTTTTCTTTGGAATAGAGAACACTTCAAGGTAATCTAATCAAAGTTTCCAAGATTGTAAAGAGGACTGATAAAGTTGATCCATGGACATTGCTCAATATAGGGAAGGACACAGATGCCAGGAGACAAAAATAGAAAGCTAGAAGTAAGAAGGGAAGTCAGGAGGACCTTTTTTTACCAAAAGCATAACAGAATTGTGAAACAAGTAATCTAGGGGCCATTATCAGAAATTCAGGCATTCACTGCATATGATTTTATGGCCATTTAAAGTAATGGTCAGAAAATTGTGCGCTGTGCATGCCTGAATTTCTGATAATGTGAATGCCTGAATATATGCTCCTGATGGATGAGGTAACCTGTCCCTAAGAATATTGTTAGAAAATGGGCAGGTCGAACAAAAGGATCTTTTATTTTGGTCTTTTAAGTCGACTCGTGGGAGCAAAGTATCCATGAGCCAGCACCTGGCCTTTATAGAATTAAATCTGGTTTCTATAGACCAGTAGATGACTTATAGACCAAATTTTACCTGGGTCCACATGTATACCACCAGTTTAGAGAAACTGCATGTTGCAGGATAATGGCCAGGAGCTGTTCCCAGATGCTTGGCATCCAGAATTTGACTTAAAAGATGACCAATATAAAAGAGACTAAAAAACATCAAGCTTGTTGGCCTATTGGATTTATCCTATTTCTCAAGATTCTTATATCAATAGTTCATGGATACAACCTTAAACTTGAGTCTGAATTTGTAATGTATCTATAGAACACACACAAAAAAAATAGCACACATACATTGAGAAACACAGCATACACAACTGAACAAAGAAATAGCACAGTCCCCCTCAGAAAATGATTGCATTTTTCATCCAAGTGTGAAAGAAAATAAACAATGATCAACCTCTGGGCTATAAGGTGGCTGATTGTCTCTTTGGCATTTGCGCTGAATGAGAAATTCCAGTGCTTCCCATTTTGTATGTAGCTAATGACGTACATGATGAAAAAAGTCTTTTTGTTAAATTTTTGTTGAGATGTTAGTGCTGGCAGATGGAACATTTTCCCATCTAAGTAGCCAGTGTCAATGTGCCTCAGACCCAACCTCAGAAGAGCCCCCCTAGAATGTATGTGTTGCTCCAGTCCTATCAGCATGTTAGCGTTTGCTAAATGAAATTACAATTTTTTTTACAACCTCAGCAACTGCAAGAAGCAAAAGAGCAATGCAAAGTGCTTTGAAAGTACTGGAGGGTAGAAATTGGATCTCTGAAGTTTTGCCCGTGCTACACTGGCTCCTAGTCTGGCAAAGCCTCAATTTTTAAATTCTCATCCATGTGTTCAAATCCCTCCATGGCCTGGGCCCTCCCTATCCCTGTAACTTCCTCTAGCCCTACAACCTTCTGAGATCTCTATGCTCCTCCAATTCTGGCTTCTAGCACATCCCCGATTTTCAATGCTCCATCATTGGCGGTCGTGCCTTCAGCTGCCTGAAGCTCCGGAATTCCTCCATAAACCTCTCCGCCTCTCTATCCTCCTTTTAGTCGCTCCTTAAAACCTACCTATTTGACCAAGCTTTTGGTCACCTGTCCTAATATCTCTTTATGTGGCTTGATGTCAAATTTTGTCTGATAATGCTCCTGTGAAGCGACTTGGGATGTTTTTAATATGTTAAAGGTGCTATGTAAATGCAAGTTGTTGTTGTTTTGATATTAGTCTGAGCCTGTTTTCGGGCCCAGACCCAGTGCTGCTCGACCAGCGTGCGCCCAAACTGAAAGGCGCGATGATCGATAGAAATTGGTCCTCGGGCCTCATTAACCTACTTGATGTGATCTGTTGGCCCTGGTTGCACCTCCACAGGCCGCTCGCCTGAGCAAAGAATCAACGTCTGGCTGTCTGCCTAGCTGGCAGTGGCCCTCAGGTAAGTTTTGGGACTTACTCAAGGGGGCTGGAATACAAAGGGGAGGAAGTTATGCTTCAGTTGTCCAGGTCCTGTTGTAGGCTGACATGGGCTGCTTCATTATCAGAGGAGTTGTGAATGGAGCTGAACACTGTGGAATCACCAGCAAATAGCCCCACTCCTGCCCCTATAGAGAGAAGATCATTATTGAAGCAGCTGAGGATGCTTGGGCCAAGGATGCTTCACTGAGGATCTCCTGCAGCAATGATCTGGGACTGTGATGATTAATTTCTGACAACCACAACCAACTTCCTTTATGTCAGATATTATTTCAACCACGAGACAGTTTTCCCTTTGACTCCCCGCCCCCCGCTTTGACCTATGTTTTGCTAGGGCTCCTTGGTGCCATACCCTTCAAATGTTGAACACATGTTGAGGGCAGCTACTTTCACCTCTCTGCCATTCAGCTTTTCGTCCATATCCGGATCGAGTTGAAGAGCCAGCAGGTCAAACTGTGTATTGATAATTCTATTATTTTTCTTGCTTAACGCAATCAAAACATACCATTTCCTCTATGGAAGGAAGTTGAAGCAAAAAGAGTTGCCGGATAGAAGTATAATTGAAGATGCAGATGGTCCTACATCTTGGGTCTTGCCTCCAGTAATTGTCCCCTAGCTCAGGAATCCTAAAAATATATGCTTTTGTGTTGATCTACCAGCTGAAATCAAAGCAGTTGAGCATGAACAACATGGTTCTCCAATCATGAAGGAGATTACCATGGAGGTATAAATGGATCATGTGTTTTCTCAAAGCTAGACCTAAAATCTGTGTATCATCAGTTACAGCCCGACCAGAACAGCTGTTATATTAAAAACAAAGTTTGTAATGCATATTGCTTTGAAGCAATAATAAAAGATTTACATTTTGGTATAACTTCAGCAGCAAAGGTATTTCAACACATCATCAAACAAGGCATCTTAATGTAAGCGATAATATTCTAATTTACAAACCCAATCATGTAGATCATAATGTGTGCCTTCACAGTGTTCTTCACAGACTACAAGAAAAGGGTGAAACATTCAGACAAGACAGGCAAATGTAGTAAGGAACACCTAGAATACTTTGGCCAAGTCTTCACAAGGCAGAGAAAATCACAAGACCCCGGAAAGGTCAATGTAATTCATAAGGCCGCAGTCCCAAGTAGTGCATTGGAAAACTTCTAGGCATGGAACACTTACTGTTCCCATTTTATACCCAATTTAGCTACAATTAGAGAACCAGTATGAACTAATATCTTCAAGTGGCAAGATAGGCATGCCTTACTCCAATCAAGCAATTACTATCTAGTCATTCAGTAATGACTTATTTTGATACTAACAGACCAACAGAGATCAATGTTAATGCTAAGCCAGTGGGCTTAGGAGCTATCCTTATGCAAAATGACAATCTTGGTACAGCTAGACCTATCATCTATGCCTGGTGTTCACTCAACTCCACACAGCAACACTACAGCTAGATTAAATGTGAAGCATTGGCAATTATGTGGGTTAAATAATGATTCCACCAATACATCTACGGTTGACAATGGACGGTAGTTATTGATCACAAGTTTATTCTCTAAACTACAATCTAAATCTTCTTTGAAGATCCAGCACTGGTTGTTGAAAGCCCAATCTTAAAACTATTGCACTGGATCTGAAAATCCTGCAGACTACATGTCATGACACCCAGGTAAGGGTGCTGCTGTAAGCCATTATTCAGAGAAAGCTTAAGAATTCATGAATTTTAAAGGTCAAAATTCTACACCCAAGACAATTGCTCCAGCTGACATCAAGCAAGCTGCAAAGAAGATTCAAGCAAATCTTACTTGCAATCTTTCGTTAGGAACAGGAGATATTCATTGTACTTGAAATATTATTTATTTAAAATTTTGCATATTATGTCTTAAAAAGTCCAGTTATTTGTTGATAAAAAGGATTTGCTGTCAGACTATCTTAAAGGAAGGGAAGGAAAAGTATTAAAGGGAGAACTGGTAGTTCCCCCTGGGAACAAAGACTATGTGGTAGTTGTACAACTTATAACAACAAAGGACTTTACCCACAAATAAACACTATTTATAAAGACAAATGTATTAGGTTCCACCACAGAGGCCATTGTGGATTGGTGCTCCAATGTGCTGTCGTACAGTGCCTACCAATCCTTTGCATCTTTCAACATATGCACATATTTTCATTCAGACAGCATCTTCAAAACTGACTCACTGGAAGACCATGTAGTATGGTGGGTTAGCACACATTGCACCTCTGGTAGCTGGGTTTGAATCCAGCTCAGATCAATGAGGTGAAAATCTTCAGTGTTTATTGGTTGCAAGAGTGTTACGTGAAATGGGTTTGGGCATTTTCGACCTAGGGATAACAGTTGTGGCATGCCACTCCTTGGTGCATGATGGGATTACAGGCTGGTCTCAGACGGACAGGAGAAGAGTAAGGAAGAGGCAAGTGTTCAAGTAAGTCTTAGATTGGATGGAGGGGGGCGGGCATGGGGGTGAATCAGGGCATCGGCTGGCACGGGGCGCCGGCGTGGTGGGTCAGTCATTGGGGGCGGCAGTCATCGGAGGGAGGATCGGGGGTCATCTGGGGTGGAAGTGGGGTGGTCGCTGCGGGTAGGCTTGTTGGGCCTGGGGGAAGCACTCCTACTTCTCTAGGCCCACAAACAGTGCATTAAAGGCACTTACCTGCAGTTTTGGGGCTCACGATTATTGGGGGTCGCAATCATCGAGGGGGGGTCGCAATCGTCGGGGGGGGGGGATGGAGGGGCGTCGCTGCAGGTAGGCTTGTTGGGCCTGGGGGAAACACTCCTGCTCCTCCGGGTTCACAAGCAGTGCATCAAAGGCACTTACCTGCAGTTTCGGGCCTTCTTCCCTCCTCTCACACGGCGTGAAGGAGAAGGCCCGGCAATCCCGGCCCCCAGAGGCTAAAATCATAAAACCTGAAAAAATGGCGGCTCACAGCCTCGTTGAAAAGCTTTAGTGACCAACCTGCCTCCTGAAAGCGGGTTGGTTGCCTACTCCTCGTCCCACCCTCGTGAAAATTAAATGGGCAGGTTGGAGGCGGGTTTGAAATTGTTGCAATTCTTAATGCCCTCCTGTCCCCAACCCACCCAATTTTCTGGCTAAAATCATGGCCTGTGTGTCTGAAATTGGAAAGCAACCCAAGAATTAACGTCCCTTATTTTCAAGAGCATTTTTTTTTAAAACAAACTTGAGTAATTTTAAGTGGCCAGTGCTAAATATTAGAAGATCTAAGATTTGTTGGGATAGAAATTGGGCGGAAAAGGGGGCAAAAATGACCAGTAAAACCCTGCGCTTCAAGGACGCCTGAAATACGTCTGACACCATTTTGGACCCGGGCAGCCGCCTAAATGATTGTGACTTTCTCAGGATGAACTTCAAAAAATTTTTTTAATTTGATTTAGTTCGATCTGATCCTGAGGACGAAATCACACAAGAAGCATTCCCAAGTCACAGGACCTTCATCCAATCTTGTTCCTGAGAATATTTAATTCCAAATCTTTTGTAACTCAAGATTTTTCTTCTTCTGAAAAATGCTTAAATATTAAAAGTTATGCATACTTACAACCACCTAGCTCACTGAACTCTTTGCAAATGGAGTTTGTTAAAATGAGTTGTATTTATTATTTAAATTGTGCAGTATTTATTTAATATTTACTAAATTTAGTTTAATTAGATGATACTATAAATTGTACAAAGGGTAAAAGAACATTGGAATAAAATAAAGCATTGTTGATTAATAGGGAGCATATCTGAGTCAGGTAGTCTAAAAAGGTAAATTCGTTAATGCTGATGGGAGCTTTAATATTAGCAACGGAATTATACACACATGGTTGTACTTGCACACAGCTGCCTCCTACATCATTAAACTACTCAGGCCTTACTGAAGCACGGCTGTTCTCTATTCTCTTTTTCTCATGAGCTCCCTCTCTCTCTTGAGCACTTTCTCTGCAAAAATATAGCACTTTTATACTTTTTTTCTTGGATATTTACAAGTCCATTAAAGTCAACTATGAAACTCAGAACAGCCTGGTCCTGGTAAGTCTCACACTAAAGTCTGCTGGGTACTAGAAGCCTGTTAGGTTCTTGTAGGTGTGTGTGCATTGTAAATGGTTTTGCTTTACAAATCAACAAATCAGTCTGGGGTTAAGTTCCCAATGAAAGGAAGGCAAGCTATAGTGGCTTCAAAGGCAGAATCACAGTAGGCTCCAGTTTTTTTTAAGCTGTTGATCGGCTTTTGCTAATGTTCTGGATTGGCATGTATGAAAAGCCAAACATTTGTCACTGAGAAACTTAGGTCATGGGCTAAGCCCCATGCTGTATCCGATCACCAAGGTTGGAAAGAGTAGAAGAGAAGACAAGATGAATCAAGAGTAGTGGTTAAGTGGTGTTTTGGGCAAAGGAGGCAGATAGAGTGGAGGGACTGGAGAAGCATCTGGAATATCCTAGTGGGACTTTTCAGTGTTTGAGAGACGGTGGTGATGCTATCCCAGGTGGTCCAAGAAAATCTATTACCTAAAGTTCCTAAGGGGATAGATGCACGCTGGCACCAATTCAAGTGCATCCCAATATAATCTGATGGGCCCCAAAAATCCACTGGGCCATTTACACCAGCGTTTCATCCTTGTCCTTTCCAGTGCTGACCCCCCAGGGTCAGCTCATTTATATATAAGTTGGTGTTAGCTGAGTGCAACTCCTGTGTAACACAGTTGGGGGGAATAGAAATAGCCGGTGTAGAGCTTTAAAGAGTGTAGAATGACTGATGATTTCACCAGCAGGCTGTGGGTGCAGCAGGTAAATAATAAACATTTTGCAAGTCTGAAGCAACTGTCAGGTATGTGAAGAAGATAGTTCATGTGAAAATTTGTGGCACTTTTAAAGCATGTCTTCAGGAAGATGACCTGATAGAGACCAGGAAATTGGAAGGAGACAGAAAAGAAGATCCCAAAATTTAAATGAGACTGACCTTCAGACACTCTTGGATGATTGCAGCAAAGGAGCGTAACATTGCTACATCTTCATAGAAGGAAGCCACAAAGAAAGTGTCTCGCGTGCCATGTCACTCCCAGAACTGCAGACCAATGCCGGAAAAAGTTCAATGACCTAACAAGAACAAGCAAGGTAACAGGCCGGCTACTCTGCCTTTTCCTCCAAGGGCACCAACACACCATTCACCTGCTGCGCAAATAACCTTTCATACTACACTATGGTTAAAGGGGGTCACTAACTTGGGAATCTTACCATATGTGTCACTAGCTCCCCAACAACAATTACTTGCATGCAAAACCTTCAAATCTCTTTCTCCCTTTAACAGGGTGATAGAAGCAGATCTATTACATCAGCTGTCTGATGTCACCTGGGCGACATCCCTCAAATACAAACCTACACCTAATTCACTCAATCTTCTTAGAGGAGAAACTTGCATTGAATGCTTGTGAAAGGCAGGGGACCATAGTATGCAGTCTGGACATCAGAGAACTGACTGCCAATGAGGAGCAGGCCATAGATTTGCTGGTGAAGAACTCTACACTAGCCATGAGAAATGACGAGATTGTTAGGACAGTGCAGGTGGCAGGTTCGTCGGTACAAATCTAGACAATGCCATGAAGCTATGAAGCAGCACACAGCCAGAAGCTTTCACACCCTTCTCTGTTTCCTTAATTTCAAGGGGGTAAGGCTTATCAATTCTTAGCTAATACCCCCTCTCCTGCAGATCTACCATATTAATGGGGCATGGGGGAGGGGTAGGAGGGTGGGGAGGATGAGGGTGGGGAGGATGAGGGATAGAGGAGGAGTGAGAGGAAGGTTGGAGGAGGAGGGGTAGGGGAGGGAGAGGAAGGGGAGAGGGAAGAGGAGGAGAAGGACGGGAGAGGAGGTAGAGGGAGGGCAGAGGAGGAGAAGTGGGGTGGAGGTGGAGGGGGAGGGGAGAAGAAGGGAGGGGGAGGATGAGGGAGGGGAGGAGGAGGGGGAAGAGGAGAGAGGAGGGCGAGGAAGAGGAGGGGGAAGGGGAGAGAGGAGGGGGGAGGAGGAGGAGGAGGAGGGGAGGAGGAGATGGGAGGGAGAGGATGAGGGAGGGGGAGGACAGGAGAAGGAAGGGAGGAGGGCAGGACGAGGAGGAGGGAGAGAAGAGGTGGAGGAGGGGGAGGGGGAGGAGCTGGATGCTGTGGAAAAGGACACACAGGCATCCCTGGAGCAACATCCTGCCTCAAGTTCCTCCGTTGCAATCTGCTCAATGTCACCCCCTCCCTCTCTTGGTTTCTCATTGTCACACACCAGTTCAGATCTGCCACCTATTGAGAATTAGATAGTTTTAAAAGGGATGTGCTACCTTCCCAGGAGAGACCGAGGAGAAGTCTGCCAAGGCTTTGGAGTCGTGGACCCAGAACTCATGGGTACTTATCTTAAAGGAAGGTTGTTTGAGGAACATCATATCTACTAGAAGGCTCCGAGGTCAGTCTTCGAGAATGAGAAGCAACTGAGAGCTATCACTCTGGAGTCTACAGTGATCATTTGCAGTGCCATTAAGGAAAATTTCTTTTGCCTCCAAAGCAACTGGGGCCACCTTCAGAGGAATCTCCATGTCCAGGTCTTTTTGGGTGGCAAAATTGTGCAGGGCACAGTAAACTACAACTATGTGGGAAATCCACTCTGAAGCATAGAGAGCCCCTCTTAAACTAGCAAGGCAATGAAAGCACACTTATGGTTCTCGCAATGTTGACTCTGATAGAGGCACGTGCCTCAGTGTAGCACTACTCAGCTGCTGTTATAGCAGCTGTTAGTGGGGTTATTATCCACAGCAGCAAGGAATACACCTGGTTACCCACAAGCCATCTGTTTACTTGACTATTTTCCTGGAAGACCTCAAAAAGGGCAGAATTTCTGAGGAAGAATGCATTATGGTGACTTCTAGCAAATATGGCATTCACATGAAGGATTAGTAACTGCAGCAGCTTGCAATGATATGTGTATGCCACCTATTGCACCCTACATTCTGGGGAACCCAGTAACGCAGCAAAACTGTATAGCCCTATCATGCCTTGCTATCGTACCAAACTGGGTGAATTCCCCAGCTGTCCTAAAAATTGTATCAGTTACCCAAAGAATATCCAGCTGACACCCTGGGTGATATTACACAGAACACCCATGGCTGCTATTACACAGATCACCCATGGCTGCTTTAATCCGCACAAAATTTGAGTGCGGTTGTCACTTTCACAGCCACAGGCAGAGCTCTCCAGAAAGGTGATCTTGGCCACAGGTCTTCATGTAGTAACTGGCACAGCTCCCTTACTGCCTCTTTAGTGAAGCACATGCTTCTCATGCACAGCCCTTTACTGAAGTCATCATAAGATCTGTGTAGCCCATAAATTCTCTGGTGGGGGTATTATATCTATGGCACCTCCTTCTCATATGCTATATCTCTCTCCTTTCCTCCATCCTGTACCACTAGTCTTCCTCCTCCGTAAAAGACAAATAATGGAATGCCCATTGAGAATCCTATACCTAATACTCCTATACCTGAGCTTCTCTCTGTGACAGCAGATAAAAATATCCCAGTGGTCTTTCAGGCTGTCAAACAAGTCCAGCTCCATCCATATGAAAAGCAACAAAAAAACACTTTGAAAGTTACTTTGTAACTCCAGCAAACACTTCTCAAAGTTTCTTTAGGCTGCAGGTGCCAAAGGATGTCACTTCACAAGATCACAATTTGATCCTGAGGAACCAGATGTAGTAGGAATAGTTGAAACATGGCTACATAAAGAACAGGACTGGCAACTAAATATTGCAGGCTATAACATAATCAGAAAGGGTAGGAAAGGAAGGGGGTGGAGTAGCTGTACTAATTAGAGATAACATAATGGCAGAAGAAAAAAGAGACATAACTGACAGAAGGATAGAAAGAGAATCCATATGGATTTGAAATAAACGATAAGAAGGGATTAATCACACTAATAGGGATATACTACAGACCACTTAATAGTGGAAAAGATGTGGAGGAAGAAATATGTAAGCAAATATGTGAAATGAGTGAAGGACATAGAATAATAATCATGGGAGATTTTAACTATCCCCAAATAAACTGGCAAGAAGAGATAGGTATAGGGGTGCAGGGAATGGAGTTTTTACAAAGTGTGCAGGACTCCTTTCTTACCCAGTACGTAAAAAGCCCAACAAGAGAAGAAGCACTGCTGGATCTAGCACTGAGAAATGAACCAGAACAGATAATAGAAGTAGGTGTAGGGGAACATCTAGGCAATAGTGATCACAGCATGATATGGTTTAAGATAAAGATTGAGAAGGACATAAGTAAGACAAAGACCAAAGTAATAAATTGGAAAAAAGCTGATTTTCAGGGGATAAGAGAACTAGGGAAAATAAATTGGAAAAATTTAACTGATGAAAAAAGAAATAGAACAGCAGTATGAAACATTTGAAACAGTGACCAAGAGAGTCCAGGAGAAAGATATCCCACTAAAAAGCAAGAACAAACTAGCCAGTAATGATACACCATGGATTAATAAAGAAATAAGGGCAAAATTGAAACTGAAGAAAAAAGCATACACTAAGTACATAGACAACAAAGGAGAGGTCGACAAAAAGGAATACAAAAAGGTTAGGAAAGAAGTTAAAAAAAAATTAGGAACGCAAAGAGAAAGTACGAAATTAAATTATCAAGGAATATAAAATACAATGGTAATGTATTCTACAGACACATAAATAACAAAAGAAAAATCAGGATAGGGATAGGGCCACTAATGGATGCACACAATAAACTCACAGGTAATGACAGCGAAATGGCAGAAATATTGAATAATTACTTTGCCTCAGTATTTACCAGGGAGACTAACAAGGTGGGCATGACATTAGAAGAAGAGATCAAAAAAGATATAAAGACATTTAAGATAGAAAAGGGAAGATAATTGATAAGCTAATTAAACTTAGTGAGGATAAAACTAAGTGAGGTCCACATGGATTGTATCCGTGCATATTAAAAGGAGTTAGGGAAGAGATAGCAGAGGCACTATTATATATATATATATATATATATATATAAATTCATTAGATAAGGGAATAGTGCCAGAGGACCAGCGGACAGCTAATGTTATTCCTATATTTAAAAAGGGAGATAGAACAAGTCCAGGGAACTGTCCAGACCAGTTAGCTTAACGTCAGTGGTAGGAAAGATAATGGAATCTTTACTCAAAGATGTAATAGAAAAATATCTAGAAAATGAAAATATAATATAGAATAGTCAGCATGGATTTCAAAAGGGAAGGTCATGCTTGACCAACCTTATTGAATTCTTTGAAGAAGTAACAGAAAGGGTAGACAAGGCTAATTCAGTAGATGTAATATATTTGGATTTTCAAAAGGCCTTCGATAAGGTTCCGTATAGTAGACTCGTGACTAAGGTCAGAACATGTGGAGTTAGGGAACAGATAGCAGAATGGTTAGCAAGTTGGCTACAAAACAGAAAACAGAGAGTAGGGGTTAAAGATAGTTACTCAGACTGGCAAAAAGTGGGAAGTTCTGTTCCACAAGGATCGGTGCTGGGGCCATTGTTGTTCACCATTTACATAAACAATTTGAACTTGGGAATCAGAAGTACAATTTCAAAATTTGCGGACGACATCAAATTGGGGGCTATAGTTAATACCGAGGAGGACTGCAACAAAGTACAGGAAGACATTAATAAACTTGCAGAATGGGCATGTAATTGGCAAATTAATTTCAATGTAGATAAGTGTGAGTTATTACACTTTGGTAGGAAGAATAAGGGGGCCACATACTGCTTGGATAATGAGAGTCTAAATAAGGTAGAGGAGTAAAGGGATGTGGGGGAACAGATACACAAATCACAAATTAGCGATAAGGCCATAAAAAAAGGAAACCAAGCACAGGGGTTCATTTCTAGAGGGATAGAATTGAAAAGCAGAGAAGTTATGTTAAACTTGTATAGGACCCTGGTTAGACCACACTTGGAGTACTGTGAACAATTCTGGTCTCCATATTATAAAAAGGATAAAGAGGCACTGGTGAAGGTACAATAAAGATTTACCAGGATGATACCAGAACTGGAGGTTATATGTATCAGGAAAGATTGAGCAGGCTGGGGCTCTTTTCTCTAGAAAAGAGAAGATTGAGGGGTGACCTGATAGAGGTCTTTAAGGTTATGAAAGGGTTTGATCAGGTAGACGTAGAGAAGGCATTTCCACTTGCGGGGGGAGACCAGAACTAGGGGCTATTAGATAGTCATAAAAAAATCCAATAGGGAATTCAGGAGAAACTTCTTTACCCAGAGAAGTTAGGGAAGAGATAGCAGAGGCACTATTACATATATATAAACATTCATTAGAAAAGGGAATAGTGCCAGAGGACTGGCAGACAGCTAATGAGAGTGGTTAGAATGTGGAACTCGCTACCACAAGGAGTAGTTGAGGCAACTAGCATTGATGCATTTAAGGGGAAGCTAGATAAACACATTAGGTTGAAAGGAACAGAAGGATATGCTGATAGGGTTAGATGAAGTAGGGAGGGTGGAGGCTCCTGAGCATAAACACCAGCATGGACCTGTTGGACCAAATGACTAGTTTCTGTGCTGCACATTCTATGTGATTAAGGATGAGAAAGGCCTTTCAACTCATTTTGGCTTATCCATCCAAAGCGATCCTAACATCATGGATACGATTTTATCAAGGGGGTGGGGGAATTCCTGACGGGGAAACCAGAAGTACGGGTTTCCTGGATGTCCTTATGATCTTGACATAAGGTCGTCTTCTTTTTTGATGGTTTCCCGCCCGACAGGCCGGCCTGATTAACAGTCCAGTCTCAGTCGGACGGGAGAAAAGGAAGCAAGTAGTAAGGGTTAGATGTTGCGGGGGGGGGGTTAGGAGAGAGTCATCAGGGGGCTCAGCCTCTGGTGGGGGGGGGATGGTATAAGTCAGTCATGAGGGGTGGGGGTCATTGCGGGGTCGGAGATCGTGAGGGGGGAATCGGGGGTTGGTGACTATGGGGGAGTTGGGGCAGGATATCGTGGTGGGGGGGGGGGGGGGGTTGGGGCAGGATATCGTGGGGGGTGGATGGCCCCGGAGACCGTGGTGGGGGGTAGGGCCGGATATCGTGGAGGGGAGTGGGGGTCGGAGATCGTGGCGGTAGGCGGCGGAGATCGTGCGGAGCGGTCACTTCAGGTAGACTTGTTGGGCTTGGGGTAGCACTCCTGCTGCTCCAGGCACACAAGCTGTGCTATAAAGGCACTTACCTGCAGTTTTGGGCCTTGTCGCTTCCTCTCGCGTGGCATGAAGTAGAAAGCCCGGGAATCCCGGCCCCCAGGGGTTAAATTAAAAAAATGTGTCAAAATGGAGGCCCGCAGCCTCCTTGAAAGCTTTTCTGAACGACCCGCCTTCTGAGAGTGGGTTGGTCGCCCGCCCCTCGACCCGCCTCATTGAAAACCTGAAGTGGCCGGGTTGGAGGCAGGTTTTAGATTTTTACTGCCCCCACCCCCGCCCCCAACACACCCATTTTTCCCATTTAAAATCATGCCTCTTGTCTCCTCTCCATTGTAGCATCCATTTTTTCTTAGGTAATTCTAGAGTTTTTGTCTCCACTACTCTAGTTGGAAGTTTATTCCTCACCTTAATCACTCTTTGTGTGAAGAAGAATTTCCTGGTATCAGTCCTAAAGTTACTTTTTATTAATTTGAACACGTGTTCTCCAGTTCTACTTCCGCAGTTTAATTTGAATACTCTGAGTTAACTTTTTCTATACTCTTAACAATCATATATTCCTCTATACGATCACTTCTTAAACATCTCCTTTCTAGGCTGACAACTCCAGTCTTTCCTTGTAACTCACACCCCTAACACTGGGGATCAGCCTGGCACCTCTTCTCTGCACTGTCTCCAATGCTTTAAAGCCTCTCTTACTTCTTGGAGACCAGAACTGAATGCAATATTCAAGCTGCGGTCTCACCAGAGCTCTATATATTCTACTGTTTTGGTTATGTAGTTCAACATACTATAGGCTTTGTTGATTCAATGTCCAACCAATGCAGAACAGCAATCAACTAAGATTCCTTTCAGTTATTTCCTTAGTTGTTTCAACACCATTCGTAAAGTATGCGTGTTGTCTATTTGTCCTTCCTATGAGTAGAACTTTATATTTTTCTGCACTTCCACCAGTCTCAACTAATGGAGGCAACAGATACCCATTTTTCTTTAAACTCATTGTTAATTACCCTCGGTGCAATGGGTGTGCAAGTCCCGGGTCATCTTCACTTTATTATATATATCCACATACATATATATATATCCACATACATATATATGTATAATAAAGAGCTCCCAGCAGCATTGGCAAGGACACGTGCAGTAGAAATTATAGCGCTGCCAATACGGCGCAGAAGCCCAGCGGAAATCCCCTCCTACACTACATGTTGCAACCCCCATTTCCTGTCTGCTATTTGGTAATCGCTCACTACATCATTAAAAAATGCATGGTAAAAATGAACAGAAGTTACACGGTTGCTCCAGTAGATGGCAGGATTCAACAGTTTTATTGACTAATATTGTGTATTCACACCTATCATTTTGAAAACATGAACTATAGACCCTGAGTCACAAGGTGATGAAGGTGTGGATTAGGTTTTTGGCAGCAAAGGGTGAGAAACAGGGGTGCTTGTGGGAAGTGTTCTAGAGGTGGAAAATGCAGTCGTGGGAACTGGCAGGTTTGGGGTAAGAATGGCCTATCAGAGTTGAAGGGAACATGGAGGTTGCACACTGCCTGGGATCAACCTATGTGTGCAGATTGGTGAGGTTAATGGAAATGGAGCTAGAAGTGCTCAGGTGCTGGCAAGAACCAAAGAGAATGCCTTCGGTTTTGCAAATTCTAACTTGAAGAAAAACATAGCTCAAAGTACTCTGTAACTCTATTTCTACTCTTCTATCTAGCCCTCTCATAGTTTTATGGAGTTCACTGCGCTTGGGATTTTGTCACTACTTTCTCTTTTTACACTAGACTTTGTGACAAGTATTGAAAGAAAATTTTCATTTGGCACACTCAGTAAAACCTTGTGTCACGTATACACACATTAGTGGTGAAATTAATATAATTTTGAAAATGTTACAACATACCAGAGATCAGATTGAGACCTGGATTTTGTTGAAATCAAGCTGCATTGCACCACATCCCATTCTTAATTCATTCTTTCCCAGGATCTCAAAACTGTGGAACCGCAGTCTTCCCTTCCTCTTATAATCTACAAGCTTTTAAAACCCAAGCTTGACATTACCTAACCATTACATCTTGATGGGTGTTGTCTTCTTTTCATCCTTAGTAATGTACTTTATTTTGGGCTTGGTCTTTTCATCTATACTTCTCCATTTAAAAAAGCATATTAATACTGATGAAGAATTCAGCCTCAAGGTTTCAAACACGTGCTTTTTAAACTGCATTAATACCCTTTTCACCTTAGTGATTTTCTCCCCAACCCCACAGAAGGTTAATAATTCAGGTGGGATTCTTCATCAGACCTGCTGTGCGTTTCCTGCATTTTCTGTTTTCATTTTTATTTTTTGGTGATGCTGGATCTCATTCTTGGCCAGGCTTTTGGTCAAGGTCCTAATATTGATTAGCCGTCGCCAAAAAACATCTCAGGCTGATCTTCTGAGATCTTTCAAGCTTGACCTCATGAGCTATTCATAGCAATTGAGCCTGCCCATGAGAGCTTGCTGTTAGCGGGAAGCAGGAAATAGTTTAAAAGCTGCAGCTGTTGTTTAAAGGGGCTGCTTCTGTTGCTGGTTTAAAAAAAGAGAACCAGCTGAAGAAAGGCACAAAGAACCTTAATTTTCTGAGGTAGGTTTGGAGATGCTTGTGAAGAAGTGGAGCAAAAATGGGGGTAGTGGTTACTTTCCTTGGGGCGCAGAGCATAGCCCTGTGAAATTGGTCCTTTTTGTCCTCATTTGATGTCTGGAAAGTGACGAAATGATGACCAATTTCTACCCCGTTATTTTTAAATTGTAAATAGGTCTGATCAGTTGTTTAGTCTGAAGGTGGCCCATTGATGTCATTCTTTCCACCTTCCGGATGAACAGACCATGTGGACATTCTATGTCCTCTTCAATAAGCAACTTATTGTGATCAGGGTTAATTAGGAATATAGGAAGAGGAGTAGGCCATTCAGCCCCTTGAGCCTCTTCCGCCATTCAATGAGATCATGGTTGATCTGTATCCTAACTCCATTTACCCACCTTGGCTCCATATTCCTTAATACCCTTGGTTAGCAAAAATCTATCGATCTCAGATTTAAAATTATTGATTGAGCTAGGATCAACTGCTTTTTGTGGGAGAGAGTTCCACACTTCTACCACCCTTTGAGTGAAGAAGTGTTTCCTAACTTCTCTTCTGAATGCCCAGTATTCAATTGCCCAGCAATGAACTCTTACCTTAATTAGTACAAAAGAAAAAACCTTCTGGAAGAAACCATGACACTACACTGGTTTCTATGAAGCACCATGATGAATCAATACATGAGAAGCAAAGTGTGATAACATATTATAGAAAGACAGTAAACATCACAAATGTGACAATGAATTACTGTGAGAAGAGAGCATATGGCAAACCTGCAATGAGATTCAAGATTGTTGAGACCATCAGGCACACTGCAACAAATGCCTTTGGTGTTGGGGTGAATCATGATTTCTCACTAGAAGCAAGTACAAGTTATTGAATGACACCACAAGGAACTATGGATTCTAGCCAATCACCTAGCTTTCTCAATAATACAAACACAAGGCTATGAGATGCAAGAGCATCATAGAAAATCTGTATAAGAGAGAGAATTGCTGCAAATCCCTGAAGAGAAGAAAAAGATTTTAAAAAGAACTTTGCTTGAAACAACAAATCATAACAAATTCTCCCAATAAATGAGTATCATAGTGAATCTGTCTAAGAACCAAGAGGACTAACAAGACCGCCATGACAAACAGTGTGCTGTGAGAACATCCCATGAACGAATAAAAAAAAATCATGGGGAACTGCAACACGGGTTAAGAATGTCCACAAGAAACAGTTGTGCACAGTGGAAATGCCCACAGAAAATAAGAAGGTTATAACAAATTCTTGCAAATGAGACCATCACAAATCTAGCAAAACAAGAATATTTAAGCAGCAAAACCATATAACGCAAGAAAAAAATAAAGGGGCAATCTGCTATCAAACATTCCCTGTCATTTGGACCCTTGTAAAAAGTATGTCTGAGCTATTATTTTCTTTCTCTTCCTTAGACGTTATGGGCCGGATTTTCCTCCAGGGCGAGTTTGCCGTTGAAGAAGGTTTGGATGGGACTTTTGTGCACTGCTCTAACCACGCCGTGTCTTCAAACCATTTCTTCGATCAGTTTTGATCAATAATGCAGAGTAGAGTCAAGGCAGGATTCCCATCACCAAAAGGGAACCTGCCACTGCCGAGGAAAAAGATGTGGCAGTGCTGCAGAGAGACATCTGCTCCAGCATTAGAAAAGGTTGGGGGGTGGGGGTGACAAGTTTAAATGCCCCAGACTGAGCTGAAACCTAAAAAAAGGTAAGGTTTTGAGGCCAGAGTAGAGGGACACATGTCCACTGCTGGGTCTTCTCTCTCCAAAAAGGAGGTTCAGTAAGCCTCTTTCTGCTGCTGCTGTTGCTGTCCCAGTGACAGCCTCTGAGATCAGTGGTAGTAGCGGCAGAATGCAGGGAAATCAGGCAGGTTTCTGCCTCCTGCCATCATTTACATGTGGTGGAGTTTCCGAACGTGAACAATTTCAGCCAGTTTGGAAGAAATTACGGACCTATTTCTTTTTCCCTTTATTCCCTCTCTGAATGCTACAAACCAGTGCACATTACCTGTACTGCAAGAGAAGGCTAATTAAGGCATCCATCCTGGTACAATTACACAAATATCCAGAGTTATTAACTTCTTATTGGCTTCAACTGCTTTGATAACACATGAAAGTGTCCAGATTTTGCCAGTAAGTCTACATCCTAGTATAATTATATCAAGGATATGTTACTAAACCTTCACCATTTCCGATTTTCATTTCGTTATACATATATTTTTTATTGCTGATGGGCTACTTCTAATGCCAATTTTTTTTACTGAATATTTTCTGTAAATATATTGTGCAGCGTAATTTTGGTTTCTAACCATAAGTAAGTATAAAGTAGCAAAGCAATTGTCTATGGTGTCACATGCAGCTGCAAGTATCTTACTCCATATATCCTGCAGTGCAACCCAGCAGGCACAGGGATATCCAACAGTGTGAGCAGGAAATTACTAAACGAACTCACAATAATAATGCTACCTTTTGTAAGATCTCAATGGAACCTTTCCTCACAAAGTCCATTCAATTTGGAGTTTGATTAGCATAATTATTCAAAATTATGAAAGTACTTTGAAGTAGGAATCATGTAATATTATTTTATGCTACATAATTATATTTCCATTACTCTTTGTTGACTTCATTTCAGAACAATTTTAATGATCAGATTTAAAAGACCTATATTAACAGATCAATAACATTCCATGTTACGTGTGGCAAATCATCCCAGCAATTTTGTGAAGATTTTCCAATGTGAACAAAAGGGGATGAAATTTATAACAACTTAGAATCTCTTAAAGGGAAACTGTCATGAACTTGGGGAGGGAAAGAGGCCAGAAGATCCATGACAGTTTGCATCAGGACGACGCTGTGTGAAAACAACACAGTTTTTGCACGATATGATGAAGCCATTGAAATGCCAAAAAAGGTAATTGCATCATATATAATTACAAATACTGCTCCAACCCTTTCCATACAACCCTACAGGGCTTACAGCCCCTTTAAGCTGCTTCCATCAAACAAATTTTTAAAGTTTTCGTGACTGTTTAGTGGAATATCTGCTGCTAATGCATCAACAACGGCTTTGAAATAAGCCCTTTAGTTCAAACAGTTTAAGATGCTTATTAGTTCCCATCTCCTTGAAAGGTAACTGTTTGTATAATCTTTAGTCTGTATATATAGAATTGCAATAGAGGATCATCTGGCTTCCATCATTCCCAGCTTTGAAATGCACATGATTGACTTCAATTTATTTGTTTTCCATATTTCATATGATCTGACAAATCCTCAGTATTACCACCTGATGGGCCCCAGTGAATGTGTTTCCAAATAAGCTGAAATCTATGATAGGTAGTGCAGCCTAAAGGACACCAATATGGGATGGGACACATTCCACTCAGTTCCTGATATCAGCTGCAATACTTTATGGAATAAAAATTGACAGTTATCGCCAGGCCACTTTTGCACACGTTGGACCCAGTTCAGCAGAAGTACTGGTGGAGGCCTATCAGCAGGTTGCTTGCAACTAACAACTTATGTCTGAAATAAGAACTACTCATTATAAATAGTATAATAAATGATACAATAATGTTCATCCAATGGTTCAGTTGGTAAATTTCCTGCCCAGTGTGCAATTCGGAGAGGCAGATCGGGAAGTCTGGGGAGTCGATTTTAGGATGGCCGAGCGGGTGCATTGGGGGCGGGGGGGGCGGCTTCGTAAAATCGGGGAATCCCCGAGCGGGTCCGGAGCCCGGCTCCAACCCACCCACTTCCGGGTTCCCCGATGACGTGTTCGGGTGCGCTCGCATGTGCCCGCATGCAGGATTATGACAATTTAAATACTTACTTACCTAGTTGAGGTACTTGACAGACCTCATTGACTGGAGATTTTGGCAGGGGTGCAATTTTCATGGATCCTCAGCGTGTTTCCTGTCCTGTGGGAAACACTGCCTGTTGGGGCAGACATGTTTCAGTCAGCAGCCAGTGGGAGATGCAAAGGATTTTTTGACAGTTGGGGGGAAAACCTCATTTATTGCAGCAGGGCACTCTGTCACTTCAGACAAAGTTTTGGCTGCAACACCTTTGTCTTTCCACTCAAAATTATTAATTTATACCCTAAATTCTGCTGTGCATTTACCTACTTTGCGGACCCCCTCAAACTCACACCATCAGGATGGGGGGGGGCGCCATGGCTGCATTCATCACTTCATCTGAGGACGAGCAACATCACCAGCCTCGCCAGGCACACCTTCCACCTCCGCCACGTGGAGCTCCATAACACAGTGCTGTGCCACAGGCACCTGCACTAAATAGTCGTGCAACTACACATACACCCACTGTAGGGTGACCCAATGGGTGGCATCAAGTGTGGGTGTTCATGGAGAACCTCATGAAAGGGACTTATTGCACAAGTCAGTCAAGAATTGCCAACATGTGATGACAATATATTTAAAGTGAGCAGAACCAAAATCAAATATAAATAAAAAACATGACAAACCGTCAAACACCCTTGTGCATCCCCTTAGTGCTCACGAAACCTTTGCCTTACGCTTCTTACTACTCATATGTGATGCATCCCCTGTGGCTGCAGCAGAGGTAGTGGCAGGTTGGGTGAGGGTGACCGTGAAAGAAATGCATCAGAGGGTGAGTATCAGGCAGAGCCAAGAGATTGTATGAGGATTGGGTTGAATGGTAGTGGTGGGATGAGTACTGGGGAGGTGAGTAAGTGCAGGTAAGTTGAGGATTAGGTTTGAATGGGTGTGAGGAGTGATATGATAGAGTAGTGTTGGCAGTGCAGATGGAGTTGTGGGATGGGGGCGGTGATGTGGAAGACGGAGTGTAGGAGAATGAGTAAGTGTACTCACTAGGGCTGACCTAGGTCACTGAAGCGCTTCCTGCACTGTATCCAGGTGCGGGATATGTTGCTGGTGCTGCTGACCTTCTCTGCCACCTCAAGCCAGGCCTTCTTGGTGGCAGAGGCAGGCCACTTCCTCCCGTCCGCCGGGTAGAATATATCCCTCCTCCTCCTCACCCCGTCCAGTAACACTTGGAGTGAGGCATCATTAAACCTGGGAGCAGCCTTTCCCCTGGGCTGCTCCATTCTATACTTCTGGTTCTTGGCTGCAGGAGCAGCATTGGAGGACTGCCCCTTTAAATAGGGCTCCACCAGCTGATAGCCTGTGATGCAGGCACGCAGTCCGCCCACTGCGCAGGTTTCCAACGGGAAACCTGGAACCAAGGTAAGTGGCTTCAATTTAATTGCGATCGCATGGGGAACGCACCGATTTTACTGGGCGGGTTACCCACTCGCCCAGTCGACCCCCTGCTGCCAACCCGCCTCCCTGGTAATATTGGGGCCTGAGTCTCTGCTGTGACAGCTGATCTCGCCAGACAGTAGTGGAGGCACCTTGATTGGCCTCAGCATCTGTTAAATAGAAAAGGGAAAATCAGCCAGGAGCCTAGTGATTTTGTTGGGGTATGAAGTGACCTTTTGATAAGTAGGTGCTGCACGATGAAACTATTGATGAAGCCTTCTATCACTTTTCTGATATTTGTAAGGAGGCTGCTACAGTGGTTAGATTAGTCCTGGTTTTTTTGCGGATAGGACATACCAGAACAATTTTCCACATTGTTGGATAGATGCCAGTATCAAGATTGCATTGAAAAAGCAAAATACCAATAATATAGTTTATTTGGACTTTCGGAATGCCTTTGATAAAGTTCCACCTGAAAGATTTCTTATCAAACTAAAAGTCCAGGGTTGGATGGCTGCTATTTCTAGTGCACAGGTCTTCAGCACTATGCCAAAACCCGCACAATCAACATTTTGAGAGATCACCTCTGGCCAGAATCTCAAATGAACAGGCCATGTCAACACTGTGGTTACAAGAGCAGGGCAAAGGATGTGTACTCTGTAATGAGAGGCGTGCCGACTGATCCCCCAAAGAATCTCCACCATCGACAAGGCTCGTGTTAGGAATGAGATGGAACACTCAAAATTCACCTGGCAACTACACTCAAGAAGCTCAACACTATTGAAGACAGAGCAATCAATTTGATCAGCACCTTTGCCATTGGACTCAATAACCACTTGCTCCACCAGTGGCATACTGTCTTGTGATGCTTGTGTATTCTAGTTAATAGAAAAATTAACTAGAGTTACTAGAACAATTAACTAGAGTTAATAGAGGTCCCACCATTTTTCTGTAACAACCAATAAACAGGTAAAATAATGGATAACATTCTAAGTAGTCGGCTGGTGAATATTTGTATAACAATGGGAGATGCTGTCTGATTAACCTCCTTGACTTCTTTGAGGATGTTACAAATAAAGAAGATAGTAGAACTGTCTATGATATAGTTTATTTGGACTTTCGGAAGGCCTTTGGCAAAATTCCACATGAAAAACGTGTAATCAAATGAAAAGTCCAGGGTAGAACATGGGACTGGATAAGTTGGTTAAAACAGGAATCAAAGAGTGTTCACGAGAGGTGCGGTGTGTGAAATGTTGAGTGGAGTTCGCCAGGAGGTCTGTGCTTGGACCCCTGTAATTTATAATCTATATAAATGACATGGATGCCAAAATCAACTCTAAGCTTGCAAAATTTCCAGATGAGGTTAAAATAGGGAGATCAATAGTGGGCGAGTTAAAGATTTTCAGAACGATTTAGATCAGCTTGTAATTGGACACACCCAATGACAAATGAAATTTAATATAAACAATTGTAAAGCATTGCACGTTGGGCAAAAAAAAAACTCAGTGACATTAAGTATAAGAATGGAACAGAATTAGCACAGGGAGATCATGAAAGAGATCTGGGAATAATAGTAGATACATCATTTTCCATATCTAGTTAATGTGGCAAAGCAATTAAAATAGAAAAAAAATGCAGGATACAGAGCCAGAACATTAGAGTATAAATCTACATGGGTTATGCTAAGGCTTTACAATGCACCAATTAGACCACACTTGGAATACGGTGTTCAATTTTGGTCATCAAAAATGATGGAAAGTGTGCAGAGAGGATAGATTGAACTCTATTGTCTAGAGAGAAGTACAACAACAACAATTTGCATTTGTATTGCACCCTTAACATAAAGAAATATCCCAGGAGCTTCAAAAACAGATGCAAGCAAATGGACGACATGTCAGGAGGGAACGATTAGGAGGGAGGTCCAAAAGCTTGGTCAAAGGAATGGATTTTCAAGGTGGAGAGGCATAAATGTTTATGGAAGGACCTTTAGAGAGTAGGAATGAAGTTTAGAGAGTAGGAATGAAGTTTAGGGAGTGAACTCCAGCGAATGGGAAAACAATGGGATATATTTCACTGGTGCCGCTGGGCAATAACAGAGGAACAGCTTACCACCCAGTTCCGGCTCCCGATCTGGCTGACACCAACTTATGAAGGGCAAGCGGTAGGCCCTTTTGATATGCAAATAGGAGTCCTATGACCCCGATTGCCATTTTAGGACAGTACTGGGGGAGCATGCGCTGTACACACTCCACACAGCATCTGCTGGTGGTCCAACCAAAGAGGAGGCCAGCAAGTAAGTTTTAATTAATTTTTGTGGGACCAGGAGTAGGAGTGCTAAAGGGATCAAGGGATATGGGGAAAAAACGGGAACAGGGTACTGAGTTAGACGATCAGCCATGATCATTTTGAATGGCGGAGCAGGCCCAAAGGGCCGAATGGCCTACTCTTGCTCTTATTTTCTATGTTTCTATGTCTACATTCTAGTGTTCTAAAAAAGGTCGCTACAGAGATAGTGGATGCATTGGTTGTAATCTTACAAAATTCCCTAGATTCCAGAACAGTCCCCGTGGATTGGAAGGTAGCAAATGTAACCCCACTATTCAAGAAAGGAGGGAGAGAGGAAAAGAGGGAACTACAGGCCAGTTAGCCTAACATCAGTCGTTGGGAAAATGCTGGAATCCGTTATTAAGGAAGTGGTAATAGGGCACTTAGAAAATCATAATATGATTAGGCAGAGTCAACATGGTTTTATGAAAGGGAAATCATGTTTAACAGATTCATTGGAGTTTTTTGAGGATGTAATTAGCAGGGTAGATAAAGGGGAACCAGTAGATGTAGTATATTTGGATTTTCAAAAGGCATTCGATAAGGTGCCAGATAAAAAGTACGCAAGATAAGGGCTCATAGGGTTGGGGTAATATATTAGCATGGATCGAGGATTGGTTAACAGCAGAAAATAGAGAGTAGGATAAATGGGTTATTTTCAGATTGGCAGGCTGTAACTAGTGGGGTGCCGCAAGGATCGGTGCTGGGGCCTCAGTGGTTTACAATCTATAGTAATGACTTAGATGAAGGGACCGAGTGTAATGTATCTAAGTTTGCTGACAATAGAAAGCTGGGTGGGAAAGTAAGCTTTGAGGAGGACACAAAGGGCTCGATTTTTGCACCCGCGATCGGGTGCGTTCATGGCGGGGGGGTTGCGAAAATCTGGGATTCCCGGGGCGTGTCCGGAGCCCGGCTCCAACCCGCCCACTTCCGGGTTTCCCCACTGACGTGCTGACATGCGCGCGCTGCCCCCGCATGTGGGACTCCCGTCAGCAATTAAAGCCGGCGGGGTGCCACTTAAAGTACTTGAACAGGTACTTCAGGTTGTTTACAGACCTGATTGACCTGTTATTTTAGCAGAGATCGGATTTTGCAACTGACTGAGACTGTTTCCCGTACTGGGGGAAACACTCCCAGTTCAAATGGACGTGTTGCAGCCACCAGCCTGTGGCAGCTGCAAAGGTCCATTTGACAGGGTGGTGGGGGGGGGGGTGGGGAGACCCTCACTCATTGCAGGAGGCCACTCTGTCACTTTGGACAAAGTTTAGCCTCCACCACCCTGCTCCTAACAACAAAATTCACCAACTTGCACACTTACCCCGGTGTTCAGACACATGTACCTACCTTGCGGACCCCCTCAAACGTACATCTTCCGGATGGGGGCTGCCGTAGCTGCAGTCATGACCTCCTCGGAGGGTGAACAGCATCACCAGCCTCGCCGGCCACGCCGTCCACCCCTGAAACGTGGAGCTCCACAACACAGTGCTGTGACACATCCACCTGCACAGCAGGAGGGAGGGCAACCACAGAGAGAGATGCGTCGCAGAGGGCACAACCCCCGCCACAGGGTCTACAGACCGAGGCTCAGCTTCCTGGACCTCTCTGAGCAGCAATGCACACGGAGGCTCAGAGTCACTCGACATGTAGTCGTGGACATCTGCAACCTCCTTCATGCCGAGCTGCTCCTGCCTGGCCTGAGCACCATCTTCTTACCTGTCACTGTCAAAGTCACCACTGCCCTCAACAACTTCTCCTCCGCATCCTTCCAGGGTGCCACTGGGGACATCGCCGACGTCACTCAGTCATCTGCACAAAAGAGACCTGCAAATACACCTACACCCACTCTGCAGTGACACAATGGGTGGCATCAGTTGTGGGTCTTCATAGTGATCCTCAGGAAAGGGCATTATTGCACAAACCAGACAAGATTCGCAAAGACGTGACAGTAGTGGTGCCAATATAATATGTGATGTGAATTGATCAGAAATTAAATAGAAGTAAAAACCATAACAAATCCTCAAACACCCTTGTGCATCCCCTTCATGCTCACGACACATTTGCCTTACGCTTCCTACTGCACATATGTGATGCATGCCCTGTGGCTACAGCACAGGTAGTGGCAGGTTGAGTAAGGTTGACCGTGAAAGAGATGCATGAGAGGGTGAGTATGAGATAGAGCCATGAGATTGTATGAGGATTGGGTTGAGTGGTAGTGGCGGGATGAGTACTGGCGAGGTGGGTAAGTGCAGGTAAGATGAGGATGAGTTTTGAGTGGGTGTGAGGAGTGATGTGACAGAGTAGTATTGGCAGTGCAGAAGGAGATGTGGGGTGTGGGCGGTGATGTGGCAGACGCAGTGTAGGGGAATGAATAAGTGTACTCACTTTGGCTGACCTACTTAGGTCATTGCAGTGCCTCCTGCACTGTATGCAGGTGCGCGATATGCTGGTGGTGCAGGTGACCTCCTCTGCCACCTCGAGCCAGGCCTTCTTGGTGGCAGAGGCAGGCCGCTTCCTCCCGCCCACCGGGGGGAAGATCTCAGTCCTCCCCCTCCTCCTCACCCCATCCAATAAGAGCTGGAGTGAGGCATCATTAAACCTGGAAGCAGCCTTCCCCCTGGGCTGCTCCATGCTGTAATTTTTCCTATTTCCTGCAGCATCAGTCAGTGGAGGACTGCCCCTTTAAATAGAGCTCCTCCAGCTGACAGACCTTACTGCGCATGCACAGCCCGCCCGCCGCGCAGCTTAGCAGCGGGGAACCCGGAAGAACAGGTAAGTGGATCCAATTAGCCTGCGATTGCGTGCGGAGCAGACTGATTTCACCGGGCACGTTACCCACGCGCCCAATCGACCTCCCGTCGTGAACCCGCCGCCCTGGTAATATCAGGTCCAAAGAGTCTGCAAAAGGATATAGACAAGTTAAGTGAGTGGGTAAGAAGGTGGCAGATGGAGTATGATTTGGGAAAATGTGAGGTTATTTACTTTAGTAGGAAGAATAGAAAAACAGAATATTTTTTAAATGGTGAGAAACTATTAAATGTTGGCATTGAGAGAGATATGGGTGTCCTCGTACAAGAAACGCAATATTTAGCATGCAGGTACAGCAAGCAATTAGGAAGGCAAATGGCATGTTGGCCTTTATTGCAAGGGGTTTGGAGTACAAGAGTAAGGAAGTCTTACTACAATTGTACAGGGCTTTGGTGAGACCTCACCTGGAGTACTATGTACAGTTTTGGTCTCCTTATCTAAGGAAGGATATACTTGCCTTGGAGGCGGTGCAACAAAGGTTCACCAGATTGATTCCTGGGATGAGAGGGTTTTCCAATGAGGAGAGATTGAGTAGAATGCGCCTATATTCTCTGGAGTTTAGAAGAATGAGAGGTGATCTGATTGAAACATAAGATTCTGAGGGGGCTTGACAGGGTAGATGCTGAGAGGTTGTTTCCCCTGGCTGGAGAGTTTAGAACTAGGGGCCATAGTCGCAGGATAAGGGGTCGGCCATTTAAGACTGAGATGAGGAGGAATTTCTTCACTCAGAGGGTTGTGAATCTTTGGAATTCTCTACCCCAGAGGATGTGGATGCTCAGTCATTGAGTATATTCAAGGCTGAGATCGATAGATTTTTGGACCCTAGGGGAATCAAGGGATATGGGGATTGGGCAGGAAAGTGGAGTTGAGGTCGAAGATTAGCCATGATCTTACTGAATGGTGGAGCAGGCTCGAGGGGCCATATGGCCTACTCCTGCTCCTATTTCTTATGTTCTTAGGAGTGCTTCTCATATTGTGGCTGCCCGAGGTGTATGTTTTTCACCTGCAGTCCGCCAGCCCTATGCTATAGAGATCTGGCCCTTAAAAAGGACTGGGCCTCCCAGTCAGCCACCCAAAACCCGCCCATAGTCAAAATCTATCCCAGCCTCACAGATGTTGAGCTGGAGGAAGTTAAGACACATCCAAACTTGATGTTGGATGAGCACCGAGGCAGTCCAGGGTCGAGAGGGGTAGTGGAAAGTTAGAACTGAGTATTATCAAAAGAAGAGTGGAGGAACTTCATTGGAATATATACAAATAAATATCACTCTCTCTCTCCCTATAAAGAAAATTAAATGGTATAGATGCCAGAATATTACTTGAAAGCATGTCAGGCTAATTGGAGAAGGTATAACTTAAAATTAATGAGAAGTAAATTCGGAAGCACTTCCTTACTTAAAGGCGATAAATATTTGGAATAATCAGGGAAGGAAGTAGAGACAAAGACACAAAGGAGTGTTCGAAATGCAATTGATGGTAGGCTAGGATAGTTGGGGTTCTAGAGGGACAAACATCTTGACTGCTATTATATTTTAGTTGTCTGCTAAGGCAGCTGGTTCATCCTCCAATCTGTAGGGGGTAAAGTGCAAATTTATGCATTGTTACTTGGAAATGTCAATCGTTGGAAGCAGCTGCATGCACACGTGTGCCTATGATTTGATTCCAAACAACATACGTCATAATTTCTTGTTAGTGTTTTTAGTAATGAGTTTAACTTTAGTGCATCATTATAACATATGAAAATAATATTGTTTTCTTGAAGTTGAATTGAGATGCAATTCTGACACTAAAGGAAATTTCTGCTTAAGAAGTGAGATTTCGCTAACAGTTTGGGAGCATCATCTGTGAGTCCACCTGAGAAAGGGCTCACAAACTAGTGCACTGGACAGAAGGTCTACTACTTCAGTATGAAATTCAAACTTCACTGTTGAAAGAAAAAGACTATTTTAGTTCACCAAGATCCTTCTCAGGACTGCAGAAACAATTTGAAAAGTGAAAATGAACCTCTTACAGGATATGGTATTATATCTATTGTCATTGCCTATTTGTCATGCCTCATTATTCTGTTTATTTGGTAAATAATTACTGTAATGATTACATCTGTTTTCTGAACAAAAAATTGCTATGGTTAAAAATGAATTTCACTTACTAATTTTTGGCCATGGGGAGGAAGTGGGTGGAATATTTGTGCTGCGCTAGCCTTTTCTTTCCCTAGTGGTATTCTCGGATTCTAATGTGCTGATGCAAAAGTGTGCTAAAAATTCAAATTATGTATGAATATTCATTTGTTAGCAAGAAGAAAAGAGAAGAGGGGAGAACATGCCATGAATATATTTAGGGTTAATATATCAGAGACAACCATAAAAATATACTAACAAATTGATGGCAATCATACTATGCTAAGTTGAATGCCTATTATTGCAGATAAAGAAACTGAACGTTCCCAGACTTGATTTATATTACTACTGGGTATATATATATATATATATATATATAGATTAAAACTAGTGTTCGGGAATAAGTTATCTACAAAAATAAAATCCCTGGAATTTACTTTAAATATGATTGTATACATATTAATTTCATTTTGTGCGCTTGTTTGTCTGATACTCTTTTTTCCACTATTTACTTTTGTGTTTCTTGTACGTTATTACTGTGAAAACAGAGAGACTTGGAACTGAATTTATGCTCATTGGTGTTGGTGGGGTGGGGTGGGGTGGGGGGGATGTTCCTGGTTACCTAAATGGAGATACATGGATAATGTAGATGTGTCCAAAATAATTGACCCAGGCTGTTAGAACTTGAAAGGAGAACAGATTCATAGCAAATTAAATCTATGTTGATTAACTCTTCAAGATAGAGCTGGAGAAATTTTGCAGATGTTTCTTTCAGATGAATAAATTAGTGGAGCACACTACAGGAAAGACTGGATATGGTCTGTGGAATGAAAAGACTTGATTATCTGAATGGCCTTTTCTCATTTCATATTTTCTTATTTTAACAAATTGTGCCTTTCAATGCGAATTATCACTATTACAATTGTGAAAGTTTCCTAAAGGCATACATGTGTATAAAACATGATTGATTTGAAGGTTGTGTGTGAATTAATTAGGTCAGCAATCAGAGCAAGAAGTATGCAATGGCAAGTTCACAGAAGAGTAAATTTTTGGAGACCCCTGGTTCTGGGACAGGAGTCTGAGTTAACAGAACAACACATTAGAACACTGGGAATAGAGTTGAGTGTGCCCGATATGTGGCACTTCCAATTTTCTGCCAGGAGCAGAGTTGCCAAAAATTCACCCCTGAATTCAGCAGCCTATTTGGACTTATGCAGGGGAAAAAAAAATGAAGCTTCTGTGCTATTGTTTTAAAAATGCTACAAGAGTGTATGGGGCTGATTTTCCTCTCCTATTCACCAGAGGAATGCTTAGTTCCCAGGTGCAAAGCTGAAGCAAAAGGGGTGGAGACCTGTGGCACCAGGGATCTGCAAAAGGGGGCACATAGTGAGTGCTTGTGTTTCAGGACAGGTGCAGCCATGTAAATGAAAGGCAGGCTTAATGGGGCCTGCTGCCTCATTTTCCAGTTGGATCACCAGACAGGTACCCAGAAGAGTAGTTGCTGGGCCTTACGCCCAGTCGCACCCAGTGCGGAATATTTTGCAGGCAGCAAGCCCAAGCAGCCAAAAAGAGGTAAGTGGAAACTTTCTTTACAGAGCCAGCAGGAAGACTGTCTGGGCTGGAGGTCTTCTGGCTGGAGCAGCGGCTGGATTTCCACCTGTGCCTGGGAAGGAATTGGGCCTGAGCTAATTACCTGAGCCCATAAAAACAGGTAGGTTCAGGTTAGGCCAGGCAGCATGCACTTTGGGTCTGTTCAGGCTGACTGGTGCCCAGGTAGAGGCAGTGGAAGGAGGAAAATTGGAGCCTTTATTTGAGAATTAATTTTACTTCAATAAAGTTCTTTTCCAACAAAGTGAATACATGACATGCCTGTCTCTAATGTTTGTGGCACTCTGTCTATATATATCTCTGTCCCTTTTTGTAATATATATATATTGTTCTGTGATAAGGAAGTAGGTATTTTCTCTAGTTCTGGTTTGGTAGTTGTTCCTTTAAATCCAACCAGAAGTACATAAGCAGTTTAAAAACTGACTGCAATTCAAATTCTTGTACCAAGCTCATTCCAAAGCAATGTTGCACATTTTGCTGGTTGTGGACTGGAGAGAGGAATAATTCAAACATAAACAATGCAATTTGTATATGATTGACAGTTACTTTTTAATTTTGATTGGTAAGATATTCAAAATCCAGGAAGTCCAGGTAACTCTTTTCTGGGATATAAAAATTGGTGTTCTATTCCAAGTGAAGAGCCAGGTTAAAATCTCAGAAGGAACCAGTTTGAAATTCTTAAAAGAGAGAAAAATCAGTTTGAATTTCCAAGAAACAATATAGACTCCCACAGTGGGAAAAAAAACACTGGCCTAAATTTACATGACGTTTTTGAAGTAATGTCAACATAAAATTGTAAACAATTTTACAACACCAAGTTATAGTCCAGCAATTTTATTTTAAATTCACAAGCTTTCGGAGGCTACCTCCTTCCTCAGGTGAACGATGTGGAATCAGCATCGTTCACCTGAGGAAGGAGGTAGCCTCCTAAAGCTTGTGAATTTAAAATAAAATTGCTGGACTATAACTTGGTGTTGTAAAATTGTTTACAATTGTCAACCCCAGTCCATCACCGGCATCTCCACAACATAAAATTGGGACAAGTAACTTTTTTTTTAGCAGCAAGATAGGGCCGAAATTGTTTATGCCGGTTTTCCACCCCAATTCCCAAATTCCCTTGTATTTTCAGGCCCTTCCTGCGATCCACCTGCCAAGTCCCGAATTATCTCATTTAAATATATTTTAATATTGGCCAATGGCACTACAGCTCTGTGCTTCCTGCTTTTGCACTCACAATTCACTTGGGGCAAGTCAGACTGAGAATTAAAAGGCACAGTTGTTGCTAAGATCAGCTGAGACAAGCAGAAGTGAGGAGTTTCTAGGCCCGAAGGGTTTGGAGAGGTTTAGCAGTGATTTCTGCAGCTGAGAAAGACTTTGCAGTGATTTTATTTTTGGCATTCTCCCCACCTGCTTCTGACTGATTCTGGCAGTGTGAGACCGAGAGATTTTCACTCCCCACACTCCACCCACAGTGAGCACTTCTCAGGAGCAGGTATGGTATTTCTCCATGGGCACACACTAGTGTGTCATTATCATAGAGGAGAAGGAGCAACACAAGATGGAGCAAAAGAGAGTTAGGCAGCATTTAAGGAAGATAGACCCTACCAGATATTACCACTCCTATACAATATACAAGCAACATAGATCAGATGAGGACCTTACTGAGGAGATGTGTATAAAATGAGTGCATTTCACCACAGAGGGCAGCCCTGCCCTCTAATGCAGGCCATGGTCATCTGTGTGCACTGCTCTCTCTGTGGCTATGAAGGTGATAATTGCTCTGGCACAGGGTCATTTCAGGCACCCACCACTATGTAATCTATGTATCAGCTAGAGTGCATTATGGGCATGAATTCACTAGGTGGCTGATGCACTTTAGAGAACAGTTGAGGAATTCATTAACTGTATCACAACAAGGCAGCAGCGAGATAGAGTCATCCAGTTTTATGGGGTTGCTGGCTTTCTCAAGATCCGGGGTGCAATAGATGGCACTGACCTTGCTTTGCGAGCCCCTATAGAAAACCTCTTTAACTTCCTCAACAGGAATGGCTTCCACTCCTTGAATGTACAGATTACGTATGACAACATGGAAAGGATCCTGTACGTCAACGCAACATGTGCTACAAGTTGTCACAATGCACCCATCCTTCAAAATTCGGCCCTCTCTGATCTGACCTCTTCAGGGAAGAAAATTATGCTTGTGGATGACAAGACCTACCCCCTGCTCTCATGGATACTGAACAGCAGTAGAGGAGCATTACAACAGAGTACATGTCTCTATAACAATGGTGGAAAGTGAGCACAAGTCAAACTATTCTTTCCTAACACTGTTTTTCCCCTGGGTGCCTACACATGTCTTTCTTTCACCTATTCTAAAGGTTCTCCTAGGTGCAACCTAAGGGCCAGTATCACTAGAGGTAGTTGGTTACTCATGTTGTAGAAAAAGGTCATGGGTCGGATGTGGCCCTCCTCTCATGGCAGTTTGCTCTTGGCAGGGAGCCGCTGCTGGCTGCATCTCTGGAGCTTATTCCTGGGCTGCCTGATGTCACCTCTCACAGTCTACTAGTGTGGTGCAATGGAGGCCTGACACGTGCTGCTGTCCTGAGAGAGGGCACTATCAGCCAGGTCGACACAAGCCCTCACCATTCCACTGGGCCCTGTATCTATGCCCCACTGATCAGAAGGATGGCTGGTCTGATGCAGCCATCAGATCAGGGGGTGAAGAGGGTGCTGGTGCCCAGGTTGCACAAGGAAGGGAAGGGAGAGTAGAAGGCTTGTTACCTTGCCTGCCCTGGTCAGGTTAGGTCATTGAACTTTCACCGGCACTAGTCTGCAATCCTGGAGGTGAGAGAGTTGGCACAGTGTCAATGCCATCTCCCTCCACATGGCATAACTGACCTTCTTGGTAGGTGTCCTGGATACCCAGCACTCTGTTCACCCTCTGATTTATTTCATTGAGGAAGGTTTTCAGGTCGGACTCTGTGAAATGAAGGCATTTTTTTCATGCCCTTATCCCTTGTTTGTTCGCCTCTGCTAGGTTAGACATTCTAGTAAAGTGGCAGAAAAACAGTTATGAGACATGTAGTCAAGCTATCTGACCATCAACTGACTGAGCCATGCACTGTTCTTTACTTGTCTGCTGTTCCCCCAGCCTGCCGCTGCAATCTTCAGCCAGAAATGTCTTTTTAAAAACTGCATTCTAATTTCAAAGCACCATAGCAGATTACTCCTCTGTTACACAGGTTTTGCGTCAATCACTACTCCAATGGATATGGAAATGAGCTGACCCAAGAAATTCTTGTGTAAATATCTCTCCAGACCATTGGTGGGCACAAGTCATTTTCCATTGGCATAAAAGCAGTGCAACTCACTGTGTGGAATTTCTCGATCACTAGTATTTAAAAGTTATTTACAAAGTATTAGCTTATTTGTTAAAAGTTGCAAGGTTTTGATTATTTTGTTCACTCAAGGTGTTAGGTAGGAGGATGTCGACCGTAAATATAAAACTATGTATGTGCTTATTCATCTCTTAGAAAATAAATTCATTTGATACTTTAAACTTAAAACAAATTCTGATGTAAAGTTTGACTGCTTTCTAAGATTGGAGTGAGATTTTACGGAAGCATAGGAAAAATCCAGTAGCTAAAAACAATTATGGGATAGAGATTATTATTCATTTCTTTGGAGCATTACCAAAAGCTTACTTAGATCTTAAAGCAAAGATGGACATTTTTGAAGGTAGGTGTGTTGGGATTCACCCATGAAAATGATCTAAGATATGAGAGTCAAAATAGTCTAGAGTACGAGAGCAGCAGGTACATGGGAACAACACCACCTGCACGTTCCCCTCCAAATCACACACCATCCCGACTTGGAAATATATCGCCGTTCCTTCATCGTCGCTGGGTCAAAATCCTGGAACTCCCTTCCTAACAGCACTGTGGGAGAACCTTCACCACACGGACTGCAGCGGTTCAAGAAGGCGGCTCACCACCACCTTCTCAAGGGTAATTAGGGATGGGCAATAAATGTTGGCCTTGCCAGCGATGCCCACATCCCATGAATGAATAATAAAAAAACATTTCCATGAGTTTTCCTGAGGGAGGGCAGAGTGCTTTTGAGTGCAGGACGAGAAATTCGACCCATATATGCCATTAGACATATCTATTGATCATTGGCCAGAAACATTTTACCATGTATATACACCAATCTTTAACATTATTAACAATTTTTTTGTGGGATCAAGTTCCATTGAGTACAAAATCTAAGAGGACATTTCAACGTAGTTCAGACAGAGTGTTACAATGTTGGACTTGCTGTTTTTTGGATGATGCATTAAATTGAAGCCTTGTCTGTCTGTTCAAGTATATGCAAAAGGTCCCATGGCACTACTTGAAGAAGAACAAGAGGTTATCCCTATCTCCAGGTCAATATTCCTCCCTCAAACACGATCAAAAACAGAACAACAGGTCATCCATCGCATTTGCTCTTTGTGGGACGTTACTATGTTCAAATTGGATGCTGTGTTTGCATATTTAACAGTAAGCACACTTCAAAAAGTTGTAAACAATTTTACAACACCAAGTTATAGTCCAGCAATTTTATTTTAAATTCACAAGCTTTCGGAGGCTTCCTCCTTCGTCAGGTGAACGATGTTCACATCGTTCACCTGACGAAGGAGGAAGCCTCCGAAAGCTTGTGAATTTAAAATAAAATTGCTGGACTATAACTTGGTGTTGTAAAATTGTTTACAATTGTCAACCCCAGTCCATCACCGGCATCTCCACTTCAAAAAGTTGGCTGTGGAACACTTTGGAGTGTCTGGATAAGATATTATATAAATGCAAATTCTTTTTTTTTCAAATGCAAAATTCATATTGTACCAGAATTTACTGCCTCAACATTATTTATGCTCAAATCGGATAGCAACTTCAGGCGAGGGCAGATGCGCAGTTAAACGCAAAAATCCAGAAGTTGTTGTCCAAGTTGTGCCAGACTGCCATTAGCTTCATGAAAATGACAACTCGCTGTCTGCCTCACCATTGAAAGGCATTGAACGGTGTGAAGTTCGTATACTTGCATGGTAGATACGAACTAAGCTCACCACAGAAGGTTAAGGCTTGTCCATTTCAGCCTAAGTACCCTTTTTAATGGCGTGATAAGTGTTAGTGACTGCCAAACAACCTCTCTGGCACTGAAAATTAACTATTACAAGTGCGGAGTCTCATTCCTTCAGCTTTTAATTGTTGCTGGAAAATTTTTAAAAACATTTTCTTTGTCTTTTTTTTCCCCTCTCTTTTAATCCAATCTTTCTTTCCCTTTCTTTCTTTCGCTTTCTGTGTTTGATTTGACATTGAATTCAGTATTCTAACTTACACTTCCTGGTTCAGGCTCTGTGCTGTTCATTTCACAATCCTTCAAACTGATTGGTTAAGGAGATCCACAGTTGCATTCCCTGTTCATACAGGTCCCAGATGCCCTGTAGAGGGCACTGTGCCGTTTCCTCTCGCACTTACAGCAATGTGCAGTGCAAAGTCTCATGGAAATTAAACGGGCAAGGGCAGTCAACAACAGCGGCCGCCATTCGCTTGCTGACTACAGTATATTTTGGCCCAATTATTTTTTGCACATTAAATTTATATTGAACATCTGATTACAAGGACAGAAATTGTTGAGAATTTATCTGAAATGTTAATTTCTCTTTCTGATGCTGACTGATCTGCGGTTATTTCCAGCATTTTCTGTTTTCATTTCAGAATTGCAGTGTTCATAATTTTTTATTTTCATCTAATTCCAAATATCTCTTTCTGGAACAGCAAATGAGTGCAACCAATGTATTCTTTCCACAAAGCAAATATGTCAAGCAAAATATTAGTTCAGGGGATTTTACTTGTATTATTTTAATGAAGGGTGAGAATCCAACTATGCAAATCTAAATCACATTCTTAGTGAAGTGTAACTCAATTCTCAAGCTAACGAGCCGGAATTTCCTCGATCCGACTTACACCAATCTTGCCGACAGCAACTTACACGGAAATTTTCTGAGAATCTCATCAGCATGTGCTTGAATATAAAAATTGGAGTAAATCCAGCAGAAACAATCGAGGCCCAAGGAACGTGCGAAACATATGCCATCTATCTTCTTTAAGTCCCTCTTTATCTTACTGATGTTATGAAAAGTAAAGTTTGAATCCATCAAACCATTATATATGCACATTAAGCACAGTACGTTTAAGAGAATACAATATGGAAGCTTTTATCTTTTTAATGTAACAGATTCTGATGGCATAAAAAACATTCAAAAATATGGGAAGAACAGTAAGGAGTTTCAGTAAGGAGAAATAAAAACAAAATCGCTGAAAAAAATTACTATAAGGCACTAAAAATAGAGAGTTTGGGTCTTGCTCTGCCTAAAAGTTTGGGTGTAAATCTATGATCACTGTGAACTGGCATAAATGCAGGAAACTGGCATTCTCTGGTCTTTCGTATGGGGGTGGAGTTATGTTAATGAACTAAGAGGAGTTTCGGTGGACGTAACTTAGGAGCCATGCAAATGATTGTGGAAATTCGCACGTAGTGACATTTCAGCATAAATTGGTTACACGTAAAGTTCCTCAGAAAAAAAAGGTGCAATGCTACTCTTACACTGTGGTTAGGCCAAAACTTTCCAGGCCATTGGCAGCTATCTTGAACAACAAATGCATGTAGTTTAGCTGCCAGGTGTCTTGAATGAAAAAAAATCAGAAAAAAAGGCAGAAGCAGAAGATCTTTGATGGTTTTAAGCTCTCCCCAAATGATCATATAAAATTGCTATTACTTATTAGCAATAATGTTAAAGTGGAAAACTTTGCAGCCCAAGGGATCCAATGGAGAAATTGTTTATATAATACTAGCAGGTCATCCTGTGGCAGTGTCCACAGTGAATTGGAGGTTCTGTTCTTGCAAGGACATCTCTCTTTCAATTCCGCACAGGAGTTGGCCAGCCACAGCTAAAGCAAATACACTTAATCGGGCAAATAGGTGGCTTCATCAAGGCTAGCCTTTCACTGCCAGCTGCAATATTAATACCACAAAAAGTCACATATAATATAAAAACAATTTATTTGACAGGTACTATATAAACTATAGGAGCCAGGATATAGATTTCTGCTTAACCAACAACAACTTGCATTTATATAGCACCTTTAAGGTAGTATATAGTGTATCCAACAATTTTTCCAAGTTTTACGTATTAATGTAATATATCATTACTTGGATAGAGAAGGACATATTAGGGACGCTCGACTGCTACAGACTGATCTTGATGTGTTGGGGGATTGAGCTTGGGACTGGCAAATGATGTTTAATTTGGAAAAGTGCAGTGTTATGCATGTGGGCTGGACAAATGCTTAACATACATAAACCCTTCAGGGAAAACATTAAAGCAGGTGGGGAAAGAAAGAGATCTGGGTGTTCTAGGGCTTAGATCTCTAAAGGCTCATGAGCAATGCCGTGAAGTAATAGCTAGAGCAAATTGGGTGTTGGTGAGCATTTATGCGACAATTGACTATTAGACAAAGCACACCATTTTGTCCTAGAACAAGACCTTGGTCAAGCCTCAATTTGGTCTCCTCACACGGTGCTTGATATTAATGCATGATAAAGGTGCAGAGGAGGGCCGCTAGGCTAATTCCCAGATTAAAGCATCTCAGTTATCAAGATAGGCCAAAAGAGCTGGGTCTCTACACTTTAGAGAAATGTAGACTTAGGGGTGATCTGATCGAGGTTTATAAGATGATGAAAGGAATAGAATGTGTTCATGTTGACAGTTTGTTCCAATTAAGTAGGTTAGGGAGGACCAGGGGTCACAATTTTAAGTTGTATAAGGCCAGATCTAGGTTAGATGTCAGGAGGTGGTTCTTTTTCCAGAGAATTGTGGACTTCTGGAACAAGCTGCCAGCTTGTGCAGCGGACGCCAATTTGTTGAATTCCTTCAAGCGAGAGCTGAACTTGTTTCTGGCTGGAGTGGAGATCACCCCTTAGAAAAGGTAGGTGATGTAATGGATAGAATTCAGGGCCAGAGTGATCTCCTGGACAAGTTTTGATCGCCAAAAGAGTTGGAGAGGAATTTTCCAGATTTTTCCCATATTTGGCTTGGGTTTTTATCTGGTTTTTCGCCTCTCCCAGGAGATCACATGGTTTTGGGTGGCGTGGGGAGCGTATATATTGTGATACACAAGGTATCACAATTGTGTGGGACAGGTTGGATGGATCAGAGGGCCTTTTCCTGTCCGTCATTGTACGTATATTTTATTGTACAATTCTTTCTATGCTTCCTCCATGGTTAGAGGTATAAAATACAACGTTTTGAGAAAAAATAACACAATTTATAATTCTGTTCCAAAATAGTCTTTCCCTCTAAAATTGAATAGACATGCTATGCAATGTGTTTAGGATGCAAGTTTTTATAATGAGGTCCAAAAAATATAAAGCTAAGACGACAAAATTAATTTGCATTTTTTTTTAATTAAATATTTTAGGCATAGAACTTAGACCCCAATTTTAATGCCGGGTGGGTTTTGGGCGGGTGGGTAGCAAGGTGAGTTGGAAACTCATCTTATGCTCCAGAAATGAGACCAGAGCTATTTTCATTCCCACCCATATTTAAATCCCGGTGGGATGGGAGGGATATCGACAGGAAGTGGTGGAAAACAGCTCCTGGAGGCTGCCCGCTAACACCAGATATGTGGTGGGATCGGTTTCTGGCTCCCATGCTAAGCCAGCCGATAGGACGGGCCTTGGGGGTGGGGGAGGGAGACAATCCCTGGAAGTTCGGAAAGTATGGGTGATTGGCGAGGGAAATGGTAAGAGTGAGTGGCAAGTGGCAGGAAGGCATGGGAGTCTAGTAGAAAAAAGGCATTAAGAGAGAGTGGGAACATATGGGTGATTGGGACAGAGGAATTGGTGAGTGGCAAGGGATAGGAAAGCATGGGTATTCAGGCAAAAGTCAGTAGGAGAGTATGGGCAATTGGGGCAGGAGGTAGCAGGTGAAAGCAATGAGTGGCAGTATGGAATGGGCATGAACTGAAGTGGTGTGGGGGAACTGCAATGGGTTTATGTGATCTGAGATTAGTGAAGGTGATTTTGGGGATGTTGGAATTTCGGGAAGGGGCTTGTGGTATCCCAGTATCTTTCTTATTGCCTGTCACCTTCATGTGGCTGCTGGCCTCTTTCTTGTTCTGCTTTTATCCCTCTCTTACATTTGTCTTGTTATCTATAGGAACATATGAACAGGAGTAGGCCATTCAGCTTCTCGAGTATGTTGCACCACTCAATTATATCAGGGCTGATCTGTACCTCAACTCCATTCACTTTTGAATTCCAACCTCCTTGAGATAAGTGCCAACATTCCATTAGTCTTTTTGATTACTTTTCGTACCTGTGCACTAGCTTTTAGTGATCTCTGTTCCTAACTATTATTTTTGCTTGTTTCTCCATTTTCTAGTTGCTTTTTAGGTAGAAGGCGGTGTGGCATGGCCTGTAAGGGAGCTACTGAGGGCTGAAGTCTGCATTTTCTGATGGCAGTTGTTGGGAAAATGCAGATTTTTGTTCTTGGCTGCTATTTTCCATTGCCGTACACCATCCCAATTGCTTCTGCAAAGTTCCTTGTTCCTATCAAGTCCCCTACGTTTTCAGCTTTCCACAATCAACCTCATTTTTCTCATTGCTGTCATTGATTCACGTACCCCTTTGAAGTATCTGGTGAATCACTATGTCTCCTATTGCCTCTTGTACCTACTCATTCCCTCAACTGAACCCCCACTGCCTTTGCTGACGTCAGTCAGTCGCCCCCACGCCCAGAAAAAGGCAGGATTCGGAGCGCGGAGATCAGCTGAGGCGGTGGAGCAGAGGAGAGGCGGAGCCAGAGCGTGAAGGAGAGAGCAAAAACAAAGTGACGTCAGCACTAGGTAAGCAGCTGATTGGTGAGTAGCTGGTAAGTGATTTTTACGTCTTAAAGTTCATTTCTATTAAGTTTATTTAATAAAATAATAAATAGAGAAATCGAGGCGTGGCCGCGCAGCTCAGTCCTGTGGAATGCGCATCTTGTGCCATGTGGGAACTCCAGGATGCTTCCCATGTCCTGGACAACCACAGGTGCAGGAAGTGTCGTCAGCTGGAGGAGCTCGAGCTCAGGATTTCGGAGATCGAGCAGCAGCTGGCGTCACTACAGTGCATCCGCGAGGTTGAGAGCTACGTGGATAGCATGTTTCAGGAGATTGTCACCCCACAGTTTAAGAGAGTGCAGGCTGAGAGGGACTGGGTGACCGCCAGACAGACAAGGAGGACTAGGCAGGTAGTGCAGGAGTCCCCTGAGGGCATCTCCCACTCCAACCAGTATTCAGTTCTAAAAATTGGTAAGGGAGAGTGTCCTCTGCGGAGTGCAGCCAGAGCCAAGACCATAGCACCAAGGGTGGGCCAGCTGTACGGAGGGGAGGAGAAAGGTCAGCAGAGCAATAGTGATAGGGGATTCCATAGTTAGGGGAGCAGACAGGCGTTTCTGCGGCCGCAGATGTGATTCCAGGATGGTATGTTGCCTCCCTGGTGCCTGGGTCACGGATGTCACTAAGCAGCTGCAGAGCATTCTTGGGGGGAGGGGGGAGGAGGATGAACAGCCAAAAGTTGTGGTCCATATCGGTACTAACGACATAGGTAGAAAGAGGAATGAGGTCCGGCAGGCAGAGTTTAAGGAGTTAAGAAAGAGATTAACAAGCAGGACCTTAAGGGTAGTAATCTCAGGATTACTCCCAGTGCCACGCCCTAGTGAGTATAGAATTAGGAGGATAGAGCAGATGAATGCATGGCTGGAGAGATGGTGCAGGAGGGAGGGCTTTAGATTCCTGGAGCATTGAGACCGGTTCTGGGGGAGGTGGGACCTGTACAAGCTGGACGGGTAGCACCTCAACAGGGCCGGGACCAATATCCTTGCGGGGAGGTTTGCTAATGCTATCGGGGAGGATTTAAACTAATTTGGCAAGGGGATGAAAACTTGAGATATTCAGAGTAACAAAGCTGGAAGTGGAAGGCAAAAAAGTAGTGAGTGAAATTGGAAGGAGTGGAAACAAATGCCAACAGCAAATAAGGTCAAAATAGGAAAAAAAGTTAAAAAGGCAAAATTAAAGGCACTTTATCTGAATGCACACAGCATTCGCAACGAGGTAGATGAACTGATGGCACAAATAGAAGTAAATGGGTATGATCTAATTGCCATTACGGAGACGTGGCTGCAGGGTGACCAAGGCTAGGAATTGAATATTCAAGGGTATTTGACATTTAGGAAGGACAGGCAAAAAGGAAAAGGAGTTGAGGTAGTGCTGTTAATAAATGATTAGATCAGTACAATAGTGAGGAAGGATCTTGGCTCAGAAGATCAAGATGTAGAATCAGTTTGGGTGGAGCTAAGAAACAGCAAGGGGCAGAAAACATTGCTGGGAGTTGCTTATAGGCCACCAAACAGTAGTGGTAATGTTGGGCACTGTATAAAGCAGGAAATTAGAAGTGCATGTAACAAGGGTAATACAGTAACCATGGGGGACTTTAATCTACATATAGATTGGGCAAACCAAATTAGCAGAATGCATACGAGATGATTTTCTGGATCAGTATATTGAGGAACCAACTAGGAAACAGGCTATTTTAGATCTAGTATTGTGCAATGAGAAAGGGTTAATTAATAATCTTGTTGTAAAGGAGCCCCTAGGGAAGAGTGACCATAATATGATAGAATTCTTCATTAAGTTTGAAAGTGATGTAGTTCAATCTGAAACTAGGGTCTTAAAATCTAAACAAAGGAAACTACGAAGGTATGAGGCGCAAGGTGGCTGTGGTTGATTAGGGAACTACATTAAAAGGTATGATGGTAGACAGGCGATGGCTATCATTTAAAGAATTAATACATAATTTGCAACAAATATGTATTCCTTTCAGGCACAAAAACCCAACAGGAAAAGTGGTTACACTGTGGCTAACAAGAGAAATTAGAGATAGTATTAAATCAAAGGAAGAGGCATATAAAGTTGCCAGAAAAAGCAGTAAGCCTGAGGATTGGAAGGATTTTAGAATTCAGCAAAGGAGGACCAAGAAATTGATAAAGAAAGGGAAAATAGAATACGAGAATAAACTAGCAAGAAACATAAAAACGGACTGTAAAAGCTTCTATAGGTATGTAAAAAGGAAAAGACTGCGAAGGCAAATATGGGTCCCTTACAGACAGAGACTGGAGAATTTATAATGAGGAATAAGGAAATGGCAGAGAAATTAAACAATTTCACGGAAGAAGACACTAAAAAACTCCTGGAAATATTAGAGAACCAAGGCAAGAATGAGGAACTGAAAGAAATTAGTATTAGCAAAAAAATAGTATTAGAGAAATTAATGGGACTGAAAGTTGATAAATCCCAAGGACCTGATGATCTACATCCCAGGGTTTTGAAAGAGATGGCTATAGAGATAGTGGATGCATTGGTTGTCATCTTCCAAAATTCTATAGATTCTGGAACGGTTCCTGCAGATTGGAGGGTGGCAAATGTAACCCCACTATTTAAGAAAGGAGGGAGAGAGAAAACAGGGAACTACAGACTTGTTAGCCTGACATCAGTAGTCGGGAAAATGCTAGAATCTATTATAAAGGATGTGATAACAGGATACTTTGAAAATAATAATAGGATTTGGCAGAGTCAACATGGATTTATGAAAGGGAAATCATGTTTGACAAACCGATTGGAGTTCTTTGAAGATGTAACTAGTAGAATAGATAAGGGGGAACCAGTGGATGTGGTGTATTTGGATTTTCAGAAGGCTTTCGATAAGGTCCCACACAGGAGGTTGGTGAACAAAGTTAGAGCACATGGAGTTGGGGGTAACATACTGGCATGGATTGAGAATTGGTTAACAGACAGAAAAAAAGAGAGTAGGAATAAATGGGTGTTTTTCAGGTTGGCAGACTGTGACTAGTGGAGTACTGCAGGGATTCGTGCTTGAGCCCCAGTTATTCACAATCTATATCAATGATTTGGATGAGGGGACCAAATGTAATATTTCCAAGTTTGCTGATGACACAAAACTAGGTGGGAATGTGAGTTGTGAAGAGGATGCAAAGAGGCTTCAAGGGGATATAGACAGGCTAAGTGAGTGGGCAAGAACATGGCAGATGGAATATAATGTGGAAAAATGTGAAGTTATCCACTTTGGTAGGAAAAACAGAAACGCAGAGTATTTTTTAAATGGTGAAAGATTGGGAAATGTTGATGTTCAAAGGGACCTGGGTGTCCTTGTATATGAATCACTGAAAACTAACATGCAGGTGCAGTAAGCAATTAGGAAGGCAAATGGTATGTTGGCCTTTATTTCAAGAGGATTTGAGTACAGGAGTAAAGATGTCTTACTGCAATTATATAGAGCCTTGGTGAGACCGCACCTGGAGTATTGTGTACAATTTTGGTCTCCTTACCTAAGAAAGGATATACTTGCCATAGAGGGAGTGCAACGAAGGTTCACCAGACTGATTCCTGGGATGGCAGGATTGTCACATGAGGAGAGATTGAGTAGACTAGTCCTGTATTCTCTAGAGTTTAGAAGAATGAGAGGTGATCTCATTGAAACATACAAAATTCTTACAGGGTAGATGCAGGGAGGATGTTTCCCCTGCCTGGGAAGTCTAGAACCAGGGGTCACATTCTCAGAATAAGGGGTAGGCCATTTAGGACTGAGATGGGGAGAAATTTCTTCACTCAGAAGGCTGTGGAGGCTCTGTCATTGAGTACATTCAAAGCAGGGATTGATAGATTTCTAAATATTAAACGCATCAAGGGATATGGGGATAGTGCAGGAAAATGGCATTGAGGTATAAGATCAGCCATGATCTTGTTGAATGGCGGAGCAGGCTCAAGGGGCCGGATGGCCTCCTCCTGCTCCTATTGCACTGCAACAACTCGCCAAGGCTTCTTCGACAGCACCTCCCAAACCCGCGACCTCTACCACCTAGAAGGACAAGAGCAGCAGGCACATGGGAACAACACCACCTGCACGTTCCCCTCCAAGTCACACACCATCCCGACTTGGAAATATATCGCCGTTCCTTCATCATCGCTGGGTCAAAATCCTGGAACTCCCTTCCTAACAGCACTATGGGAGAACCTTCACTACACGGACTGCAGCGGTTCAAGAAGGCGGCTCACCACCACCTTCTCAAGGGCAATTATGGATGGGCAATAAATGCTGGCCTTGCCAGTGACGCCCACATCCCATGAACAAATAAAAAAAAAAATTCTTATGTTCTTAAGTTCTTAACCTTTTGTCATCCCCCAAACTCGTATGTGCTGTCTGCACTTCTGTATTCCTTTTCCTATACCCAATCATTAGCCTCTCTTGAACACTATCTGCCTACAACAGAATGAGGAGAAAGCACAGGGCTTACTGCAGCCTTTGCTGCCTCACCCGCCTGGTCCAAGTTTCAAAGCTACGTCTCCTCCCTCTTTAACCTACCATTGGCATGCCTTGTGCCGGAGGCCAAGCATGGAGCCTAAGCGTGGAGCCAAGGAAATAAACGGGGCCAGAGGCAAAGCCAGTGATATTTTCTTATCACCATATAAAACTTAATGGAGAAAGGAGGTGGTTGGATAGGGCTGGAAATTTTTTTTAAATATTGTAATGATCAAAGACAGGCCGAGCTGGGAGAAGGACCAAGTTTGTTTGAGGGGGAACATGATGCAGAATGGTGGGCTCAGGTAGAGAGCACACGCAATGAGAACATATTGAAGCGTGCAAGGTGGCCAGTTCCAGTGGGAGATTTGGGAGACAGCATGGCAGTGGGAGGTCATTGAAGTGGACAGGATCGGGAGCTTGCAGGTTGAGTGAGTATAATAGCAGCAAAATAAATCTTATCTGTAGGCCCAGATTTGGTAGCAGGCAGTAGGCAAGCACAAATCTCCAAATTGCAAACTCACATGTTGATTAGCTCAGGGATACACAAATGACAGACAGAGCTGGTCAACTCATGCCACAGCACCATCAGTGCTGGAGGGCTGAATAGCTGGTGTTAGTGTTACCCATTAAAAGTAATCGAAGCAGGCATCACTGTAACACTCAGGCATTTAGTTACACCCAAAGTGTTATCTCTAGGTGTTGTCAATGCCACAAAAGCATGACTAAATAACAAGAACAGGAAATAGGTGTAACAGATAGGAAGTGTCAAGAATTTTAACATTTTAGAAGATAGGTATATATACACTTAATAATATACAAAATGAAGCTCAAATTAAAAACTCATATAATGCCTGTTATGTGATGCCATATATCATCTTATTGAATCCCACGCTTAACTATTATACTCAATATCATGGCAATCCACATCACAACTGTGTCCCACCATTATATAGGTTTCCTAGGAGTGGGGATGAATTTTTCTGCTCATGAAGGTGATGGCACCAGGAAATGAAACATTTTATGACTGAGCATTCAGCAATAATACCAAGTAGGCTCAGGGCAGGTGTCGAATAGTCAGATACAGAATTAGTTAAATGCTTATGCATTAAAATTAAACATAGTTCTAAATGTTTAAGTGTTAGAAATATCAAAAGATGCAACCAGAATGAAAAAGCCTTGACAGATTTGCTTAACTCCAACCTCACAGAACACTTCCTATGAGTCAGTATGAAATTTGCAACTTCCACCAAATGACAAATACCCGGCAGGGATAAAAAAGTTGGAATTCAACCTCAAAGATTATCCTATACCCTCTGTTCAGCAACTTATATAGATGACCCTTACTGCAAGAATAGCAGCTCAACTGAAATTTACTATGATTTTTATGCCTCTATAGACTTAAAGTTAGCATGGAAATCATGGTTTAACACAAAGATTAAATATTGAGATAAATCTACAAACCAAAAGTAAACAGTTTGATGTATTCAAAGAAACACCACCATCATAAAAAGAAATACTATACACTGCTACGCAAAATTGGTTTTCATTCTTCTTAAAATGTTCCTTTTGATTTTCTTTCCTTCTTACCCCTCTCCTGAAAATACTGACTTATACAGGGTTATGGTTTCTTTGCTGTCAGTAACCCCTGGTACCTCACTTAGGCAGCTATTCATCATGTGTGAGCCGAGACCAAGACACTGGTGTACAATTCAGCTGAATGGATCATCACTACTGCCCCCTTTTCTGTACTCACCAAGCATCCACACACATGCATTTCCAGCAGGGAGGTCACTGGATACTGAGTAGGAGCAGAAACTCTGGCTGAGTTTATTTTTCCCTTCAAGACTTGGGACGTTAAGGCCAACTATGTTTTTCCCACCATCACCATAGTATCATAATAGATACAGCACAGGAGGAGGCCAATCGGCCCATCATGCCTGTGCCGGCTCTTTGAAAGAGCTATCCGATTAGTCCCATTCCCCTGCTCTATCCCCATAGCCCTGTAATTTTTTTCCCTTCAAGTGTTTATCTAATTCCCTTTTGAAAGTTACTATTGAATCTGTTTCCATCACTCTTTCAGGCAGTGCGTTCCAGATCATTACAACTCGCTGCATAAAAAAATATTTCCTCATGTCACCTATGGTTCTTTTGCCGATCACCTTAAATCTGTATCCTCTGGTTACTGACCCTTCTGCCAGTGGAAACAGTTTCTCCTTATTTACTCTGTCAAAACTGTTCATGATTTTGAACACCTCTATCAAACCTCCCCTTAGCCTTCTCTGTTCTAAGGAGAAAAACCCCAACTTCTCCAGTCTCTCCACGTAACTGAAGTTCCTCATCCCTGGCTCCATTCTAGTCAATCTCTTATGCACCCTCTCGAAGGCCTTGACATCCTTCCTAAAGTGTGGTGCCCAGAATTGAATGCAATACTCCAGCTGAGGCCTAACCAGTGTTTTATAAAGGTTTAGCATAACTTTCTTACTTTTGTACTATATGCCTCTATTAATAAAGCCCAGGATCCCTTATGCTTTTTGTGTATGTGCACCCCCCGGTCTCTCTGTTCCTGCACCCACTTTAAAATTGTACCATTTAGTTTATATTGCCTCTCCTCATTCTTCCTACCAAAATGCATCACTTCACACTTCTCTGCATTAAATTTCATCTGCCATGTGTCTGCCCATGTCCTCCTGAAGTCTATTACTATTCTCCACATTGTTTACTACATTTCAGAGTTTTGTGTCATCTGCAAACTTTGAAGTTATATCCTCTATACCCAAGTTTACGCTATTAATATACATCAAAAAGTGCAGTGGTCCTAATACTGACCCCTGGGGAACACCACAGTATACTTCCCTCCAGTCTGAAAAACAACAATTCACCAGTACTCTCTGCTTTCTGTCCCCTAGCTAATTTAGTATCCACACTGCCACTGTCCCTTTCATCCCTTGGGCTTTAATTTTGCTACAAGTCTATCATGTGGTACTTTATCAAATGCCTTTTTAAAGTTCATATACACAACATCAACCGCACTACCCTCATCAACCCTCTCCATTACTTCATCAAAGAACTCAATCAAGTTAGTCAAACATGATTTGCCTTTGCTCACTTTCATTTATTAGCCCATGCTGTTGCCATTTACAGCTCCTCTAAACCAATCTTTTCTTTCTTAACTTGTCCCATTACCACTTTCCTTGCCTTGCACCATCCTCCCTTTTGTCATTTAATCACTCTTGCTCTCTACCCTATCACAGACCCCACCTTTTGTTCTTTCCCCTCTCTCTCTCCCCTCCCCTGGCTCTGTACTTGCTTAAAAACTTTAACTCTTTAACATCCTCCAGTTCTGATGAAAGGTCTTCGACCTGAAACATTGGGCTCGATTTTTGGACGTCCGAGCCGGCGGGATCGTGGCGGGGGGGGGGCTCCGAAAATCGGGGATTCCTGGGGTGGCTCCAATTAAAGCCGGCGGGATCCCACTTAAGGCAATTAGTGTGATAGTTCAGGTCGTTTGTCGACCTGATTTGTAGGATATTTTAGGAGGGGTGGGACTTTCATCTCAACTGAGTATATTTCCCCTACTGGGGGAAGCACTCCCAGTTGAAATGGACGTGTTGCAGCCACCAGCCTGTGGCAGCTGCAAAGATCCATTTGACAGGGGGCGGGGGGGGCGGCGGGGAGACCCTCACTCATTGCAGGAGGCCACTCTGTCATTTTGGACAAAGTTTGGCCTCCACCACCCTCCTCCTAACAATAAAATTCACCAACTTGGAACCTCAACCCCGGTGTGCAGACACATGTACCTACCTTGCGGACCCCCTCAAACGTACATCTTCCGGATGGGAGCCGCCATAGCTGCAGTCATGACCTCCTCGGAGGACGAACAGCATCACCAGGCTCGCCGTCCATCTCTGACACGTGGAGCTCCACAACACTGTGCTGTGACACATCCACCTGCGCAGCAGGAGGGAGCTCAACCGCAGAGAGCGATGCTTCGCAGAAGGCACTACCCTCGCCACAGGGTCTACAGACCGAGGCTCAGCTTCCTGGACCTCTCTGAGCAGCAGTGCACACAGAGGCTCAGAGTCACTCGACATGTAGTCGTGGACATCTGCAGCCTCCTTCATGCCGAACTGCTCCCGGCTGGCCTGAGCACCATCTTCTTACCTGTCGCTGTCAAAGTCACCACTGCCCTCAACAACTTCTCCTCCGCATCCTTCCAGGGTGCCACCAGGGACATTCGCCGACGTCTCTCAGTCGTCTGCACAAAAGAGCCCTGCAAATACAAATACACCTACACCCACTCTGCAGTGACACAATGGGTGGCATCAGTTGTGGGTCTTCATGGCGATCCTCAGGAAAGGGCATTATTGCACAAACCAGACAAGATTTGCAAAGACGTGGCAGTAGTGGTGACAATATAATATGTAATGTGAGTTGATCAGAAATCAAATATAAGTAAAAACCATGACAAACCCTCAAACACCCTTGTGCATCCCCTTCATGCTCACAACACGTTTGCCTTACGCTTCCTACTACACATATGTGTGCATGCCCCTTGGCTGCAGCACAGGTAGTGGCAGGTTGAGTAAGGCTGACCGTGAAAGAGATGCATGAGAGGGTGAGTATGAGACAGAGCCAGGAGATTGTATGAGGATTGGGTTCAGTGGTAGTGGTGGGCTGAGTACTGGCGATGTGAGTAAGTACAGGTAAGATGAGGATGAGCTTTGAGTGGGTGTGAGGAGTGATGTGATAAAGTAGTGTTGGCAGTGCAGAAGGAGATGTGGGGTGGGGGCTGTGATGTGGCAGACGGAGTGTAGGGGAATGAGTAAGTGTACTCACTAGGGCTGACCTACTTAGGTCACTGAAGCGCCTCCTGCACTGTATGCAGGTGAGTGATATGTTGGTGGTGCAGGTGACCTCCTCTGCCACCTTGAGCCAGGCCTTCGTGGTGTAAGAATCTCAAAATTCACAGATCCCCCAAAAACTCAGAGAAAAACCCGAAAGAAATTCACCTTTTCCCTGAGTATGGAAAAACTTTGGCCCCTGACTAAAATCCTAAGATGGAAGGATAGGTGAGAGGTCACCAGATGAATCCACAACCCACACGTGGAAGGTGGGAGAATTACTGCTTCAGACATGTCTCTGTTTTAATGCAAAACCGACAGCAGGTGGTCGACAATCACTCCCATTGAAAGAGGTAACTTTTCCAGACATCGTGGGGCCATGCTTTTGTTTTAAAGCAAAACGATCAACACCTAGGACGTTGGATACAAAAGGAAGCCTTATGTGACAAGCTCTAAATCAGAATTAAAACAATGACCCATTGGGAGAAGCAATTTGCAATATGATTGGGACCATCAAAAAGCCATCAAAGGGCTTTGTAAGAACTGTTTTAAACAGACCATTGTAAGAGAGACATCCACAAGGCGAAAGCTCTCTCTCTTGCTCTCTCTCTGGCTTGCTGGCTCTGGTGGGCTGCTTGTCTTGGTTCTGCCTGTGTCTGGAAAGAAGAGCAGTTTCCAGCAGACAACAAGGAAGGCAGTTCGACCGGGAAGGACAGCAGCTCGAGAAGCATGCTGACACACAAGAAGAAACCAGAGCAACAGTCCCAGTGACCATCAGACACCTCGCAGCAACAAGGGCCTTACGAAACAACCAACCGAATATTACCACCAACCAACCGGGTAATATTGAGCCACCGCGACCAAAGAAAACCAACTCGGGAGAAAACCGAAGATCCGCAAAGTTTCCACTCTACAATCTATTTCTGACTTACCTCTGGGTGAATTACTGTCAAGGTTTCGTTTGGTGAGCATTATCCCTGGTCCTTTAGAGTCCAACCTAGCTAGTACAGTGGGATTGGGAGGGGTGAGGTATCCTTCCGACTGTAATTTCTCTCGTGTGTACTGAAGTGTTCCCCATTTTATGAGAGCGTTAAGATTGTTGTGTTGTATTTCCTCTCTTGAATAAAGGTCAAAGTTTCTTGCACCAAAATCAGTTATCTGCTGCACTTTGTCACAACCCCCAAATAAGTCCAAGGTCTAGAACCCAGGGAGTGGGAGCGATTCGGACCGCTCAGAAGTCAGAGGTGAAGCTGACACACACCACCACCCCCTACAGTGGTGGCAGAGGCAGGCCACTTCCTCCCGTCCGCCAGGGAGAAGATCTCTGTCCTCCTCCTCCTCCTCATCCCATCCAGTAGGACCTGGAGTGAGGCATCATTAAACCTGGGAGCAGCCTTCCCCCTGGGCTGCTCCATGCTATAATTTTGGCTCCTTTCTGTGGCATCAGTCAGTGGAGGACTGCCCCTTTAAACAGGGCTCCTCCAGCTGACAGCCTATGATGCGGGTGCACAGTCTGCCCGCTGCGCAGCTTTCCAGAGCGAAACCCGGAAGCCAAGGTAAGTGGCTTCATTTAAGCTGCAATCGCGTGCGGAGCACCCCGAATTCACTGGACGCGTTACCCACATGCCCAGTCGACCACCTGCTGCCAACCCGCCTCCCTCCTAATATCGAGCCCGTTAACTCTGTTTCTTTCTCCACAGATTCTGCCTCACTTGCTGAGCTTTTCCAGCATTTTCTGTTTTCATTCCAAGCTTCCTTTGACTACCCTTTCAATATTTATAGGTTTATGAAAGACTTTTGGGTTCCCTTATATGTTACCCGCTAATCTATTCTCATACTCTCTTTTTTTCCCTCTTATTTTCTTTTTTAGATCTCTTCTGTACTTTATGTTTTCAACCAGGTTCATACTGTATTATGAACCTTACAGTCGTCATAAGCCTCCTTTTTCTGTTTCTTTTTAATCTCGATATCTTTAGTCATCCAGGGAGCTCTAGCTTTCGATGCCCTTCCTTTCCCTCTTGTAGGGATGTGTCTACACTGTACCCAAACCAACTCCTCCTTGAAGGCCTCCCTTCATGATTGAGGTCAGCCAATTCAACACAAACTAGGGATCAAACCTGGGGCCTTCCTAGTCTGTAAGGAACAGTTCCATCAGGGACCAAAAAATCTTTTTTAAGGATTATTATTATTATTAATAACACCAAATGTGGTGTAATTCCATTAATCATTTGAGGTTCTAAATCAGATGTTGACTGGAGTTTTGCTATGCAGGAAACAGTAGAAAGTTGTCAGCATTTATTATTCCTGTAAATGCTTTTAAGCTTTTGCTTTTCATCCAATTCCTGCAAGGTTTGTTGGATTCTTCAGATTCACTTGAATCCTCAAATTGACGTCAGCAGTATAATGTAACAAGGCTCACCGTGACAGCTGCAATAACTGTAGAATCTACCGAGGCATACCCTTTCATTCTGCCAGGTGACAGCCAAGTAGAGATTATCACACAATCCCATCTGGTGCATTGACTGAAAGTGTTAGTATTTAAAGCTTTGAGAAAGCAATGAAAGCTGTAATTAGAGTAGCGTTCCACAATTTCATGCAGTAATTGTTTTTATCTGGTAGAGTCACAAAGTAATCAAACAGCATACCAAGATCTGGCACGAACAGTCAAGCATAAATATTTGGAACCAAATAAGAAAATAAAGCAGGCTTGCATGCTACAAATGCTGAAGAGAGCTCCACAAATCCTAGCTCATTCATTTTGTTATTTTTTGTTTATACAATATAACTTTTTTCCATTTCAATTTACGCCCTCACTCTTCCAAAGAGATGTTTCCCTGAACTTGGCCAGATTTCAAGCTCCAGGGTCATTAGTATGTGGGAAGAGGGCTCCCCAGCCTCTACCAGGGAGATGTGCCAAAAGGTGGGTGTAGTCATGACATGGCAGGCTTCGGGGACCTGCCACTGTGCCAGGAAACAGGCAGCATCCGTACTGCCAGAAAAAAGGCCAGAAGCTTATGAAAAAAATTTAAATTTTGTCCTTGTTGCCTGTTCAAGGCAGTGCTCTGTGAATGCTTGCGCAGGCTCCGCCAACCATAAAGATCTCTTCCACCGATTTATGAATGCCGAACATCTGGGCCCTAACAGATGGCCCTTGCATTCGTATATGAGCAGGTGTACTTTAGGCTGGCAAGAGGAGGTAGGGACAAGGCAGGTCACATCCCTGAGCAAGCTTCTGCCCAGGCTTGCCTCAGATCCATTAAAAAAATTGGTAGGGGTAGGTGGAAAACCTAGTGCCCTAACTCCGAGGCTCTGTCCCCTCTTTCTACTTGTCCCAGTCACCTCAACCCAGCAATTTGTGGTGAGTCTTGGGGTGCTTGGAACACTTCAATTAGAAATGGCATATCAGTGCAGATATCAATTCAGGCAAGGATCTACCTGGACTGGTAGAAAACTTATAATTTTGTCAAAAGACACTGCCTACCTGGTGGGTGCCTGCAGCTGCCTAAACTAACAAGTATAAACACCACTGATGTAGCAGATATCAGACCTATCAGAGATGCTGCTACAAATTGATGGGGATTCAAACATTCTGTGCTGTGCTAAGATTGCTCCATAATGCACCTTCTCTGGCTATGCAAGGCTGCATCAGTGGCTCTCATACCTGTTAGTTTAAGCCAGCCTGTCCTGCTTGTCCCCCCCCCCCCCCCCCCGATAACCTTGTCGCTCCCCCCAGTTTTGGAACCTCGGCCGAACTCATGCTGCGGTACAGAACCAAAGGTACTGACTGTCCCCTGGTATTTCGCCTAATGGCCAATCTTCACATGAACCTAGGCATTAAGCGAAGGCAGGCTATTCAACCGTCAGAAAGCCAAGCTCAATCCTGCCTGCCCCCAATGTAAATTCACGTGCTTTCCAAGACACTAAACAGCAAACAAGAATATGTACCCTGGCTTAATTTGTTTTCTAATCACTAGCCTGGGGGATTGTGAAGCCAGTTATAGCGTCCTCACCATTGTCTTGGTTCAGGTTAGCTAACTTAAAATAGACCACGCATCAAACCTGAACCTTGTGGTCTGAATAGTTTAGCACCATACCACACAGTGCACTTTCCTACTGTGCCATCAGGACTTACAAAATGGGCTTTTAACAAAAGGCCAAGTTTAATAACATTTTATTTAATTTACTATAATATGGGGCAGAAACAATATTAAAATAGGAAAGAGGGGTTTACTAGGCTGGCTAGAAGTATTGTTGATTTTGTATATACTATGCCACAGAGAGATTTTGTGCTTTTGATTCCCCACACACCAAATTCTAAAACTCATCTAGGCTTGTAAGAAAAGTCCTCGGGGGCTCCCAAATAACCTGTGCCAGCGTATAACTCCCAGCGCTGCAGGGAAAACTCCCAACTGGATTGCTCACTACTAATTAGAGTAGTGCAGTTGAGAATTTTGTCTGTAGCAACATTGCCAGGCAGTTGGTAGCCCAGCCAGTTCAGGTTCCTCCCAGACAGACTGGAAGACGTGCAAAGTATACTAAAGGTATCTTTATATTGTAAAACTGCTTGAGGAAGTAATTTTGCATTGCCATCTCAGGACCCAAGTACAGTAGAAACTATGCCCTTTGTATTGTGAGGTCGATTCTGCAGCAGCCAGAACAGTACAAGAACAGTTGCATGTGCATCATGAGGAGAGGGAGGTGGAGGGCTTCAGAGATGGAATTGCAGAGCGTGGGGCGTTGATAGCTGAAGACATGGCTGTCAAGACCCGTTCGGGGTTTGTGGAGGCAGTAGCATCACCTTGTTTACTTGCAAAGTGAATAACTGAAACAAGTGAATATAAACAGATTTTTCAATAATAGAAAGAGCCTTTTTTTTCATTATTCGTGACATATGAAGATTACAATTCTAAATTCATATGCTGAGATAGAAATTTCCCAGTAACAGGGAGGGAAATTCGAGGAAGAAAATGGAGTTAGGTCACAGATCAGCCATGATCTCATTGAATGGAGGAACAGGCTCAAGGGGCAAAATGGCTTACTCCTGTTCCTATAAGAAAATTACATGTTATTCAAGGAAGAAAATAATGGCTTTACCAAGATTGTTCTTTTGAAAAATGGCAGGTTTAGACCCCTGGGTATGCTTTTCTCTCTGCTAGGCTGATTCAATGATATAAATTACAGGGAGGATCCTGGAGCAACTCCATTACAAAGAACACAGGGCATGATTTCAAACTGGCCTGATAAAAACACTACAGCTACCTATCCCACGAAAACTGGGGGAGCCCACCAGTGCCCAGCTGGAATTTTCCAGCGGTGCTGCAGCAGGATCACGGTTAACGGGACAGATGTGGCCTGGAGATCAGACCAGCTGTCCAACTGAAAACTCAGTCAAGACCGGACCGTCAGCTAGTAAGTGCTGGGATGGACTGGAGAATGAAAAGGCCAATGCAATGCCTTCTCCCTCCACAGATACCCCAGGGCTGCTACCACCGCTTCCGGTGGCTTACCACCACTTTCTCCTAATGAAGTGCCAGCAACCCAGGTGGACAGGAGGCAAGTCTGCCAGGGAACTGGACCCCATCACTCAAATTTTCCCTTATTCCCTAAGCACCCACCCAATTTGGGTGGGTTGATGGAGGAGAATACAGCCCAATGTGTTTGTGTTTCAGTTTTACTGTGTACAAGGATAGTTATCGAACAACCTTTCATTGTGTTTCATTTACAGCAAGGTATTGACTAAATTCAGGTTAATAACATTCACGTGACTGACACTTGCAACCTCCCTGTACAGCCATTTGTACCAGGTTAAATAATTGGCCCCCATACCCATATATAGCAATGGAAAGTAATTGATAGTAATATCTATATATAACACATTGACAGTAATCTTCATTGCTAACCTTGACACTTCAATTCAGACACATTCTTTGCCATGTCCTTTCAGCATGCCGGGTTGTGAAAACTATCTTGATCTCCCACATGATCGCCTTCCATTTCTATTTAGTAGTAAGTCACCCTTCTAACTCACCACGCGATCCACAATAATCTAAAGGGCCTCATCAATACAGGGTGTCTTTCTACGCTTTAATTCCTCCATCACTGCTGTGTTTTTTTTTGCAAGCCACAGCTTGTTCTACACACTGTGAATTAGAATATTACTTGTATACTTATCAGTGCACGTAATGGGTGATATAGCAAAAGTATTGAAGGATTTTCTGATTGGTTGCTCATTTTTACATTAGTTGTGATGCATTTAAGAGCAAAGAATGCACTATGACTAAAGCTGTGTGTTCACACAAATGTAATATGAAGTAAATGAATTCTCATTTAATGCACAACCAGTGCCTAAAGAGCAAATTAAATCCTGAACAGACCTACCTGTATCTGTGTAAAAGTATAAAAGAGGGCGAGCTGAGTGCCCCCGCTCCAGTGAGGCCTCCAATAATCAATGAGATAGGAGCCCATTGTGTAAAATTATACCTATGCTGTATGTATAATTATCCTACTTTCATTGACAAGTTATGAAAAAACAAATACCAGGGTCCCCAACAGCAAAGACTTCAGAACAGTCTCTAGTCTGCTGACCTGACCCAGACACGTTCCTCAATAAATAGTTGCCCAATTGATACAATGTTATCTGGTACACTTGTCCCTGAATTTATTGTGTCCTGCACAACTTTGCAATACAAAAGGCTTGACACAGGCATTCCTGGGGAGGTATCCTTGGCTGCTTTGGAGACAGAACTATATGTAGGAGAGTATCAGAGTGACTGTCACTCCAAGCACTTATCAGTGACTGTTGCAAGTGGCATCAGAGTACAACTGATCAATGGAGTATTCTCATCTGCTTATCACAGTCTACTGTTGTTAAAATTGTCATACCCTCTTCTCCCCACTTTCAAATAAAAAGCAAAACCTTCAATCCAGTATCCTTGCTAGAATATCTCATTACATCAGACCTCTTTGGCTCTACAGGAACATGCAAATCTTAATCAACTGAATAAGTCAGCACAAAATAAGCACACCCTTTCCTGTAATCTCCATGACATTTGTGAGCATTCTCCTTTAATACAACAAACTCCAAAGTGAACAGAAACCACCCTACTATTTACACCATACCTTCCCTGGGTGGCTAAATGTGCCTTTCTTTCTCCTATTCAAGTGCTTCTCCTATGTGCAATCTGGTATTACGAGAGGTGGTTGACTGCTCGTGCTTCAAAAGACTTATGGGACTTAGATGGCAGCTCGTTCCTGGTGCTGGGGGGGAGGGGGGGTGCGGACCCATGGCTGTACGCATCTCTGGCGCTTGTGCCAGGCAGAATGGTATCACTGGAATAGTACTTTGAAGAGGAAAAGCCTGTTGCCTGACTTGTGTTATTCTGAGAAACAGCAGCCACATATAGGTTGCTTCCAGACACTGCTGTTCCACTGGGCCCTGGATTAGCGGATGGCTAGTCTAATGGCAACTATCAGATCCTGAAAGGCCCAAAAGTCAGTAGCCTGCATTCCAGCCCCCAGAGTGCTGAAGCTGATAGGCTGTATACTGTCTAATCTGTTCTCTACTGCCTTCATTGGGGGATGAGGCACTGAATGGTCACTGGTCTCTTTTGAAGCGGGCGGTTGCTGCAGTCCCCTTTACAGTTACATGTTGATTCATGTAACAAAGAAGAAACTTCCCTAATGTTGCCGTAAATGATGGCTGTAGAGTCCACAGTTACAGCTGTCAGTTGTCGCACATCATCGGAAAACTAATCTTGGAGCCTGCTCTTAGGTGTGATATTTCTGAAACATCCTTCTATTCAGATGAGTACCCATGAAATTTCGGTCTTAAGACTTTGAAGCCATGAGCAGCCTACTCCTTGGCATCCACTGGGATGGCACATCTTCACCCAGTCTCCATCCCTCTGGCTCCCTTCATGCTTCGTGAATACTTGATGCCACATCCCTACAAACGCAATCTAATTTCCCTCCACCTCGCCTCAGTGAAGGTATCCAATGTGGGTCGTGGAGTTAAAAAGCAAGTAATGCAGGGGGTGAAATGGCGGGGTGGGGGGGGGCTGCAGTAGAGGAACATGAGGCAGGATCTTGGTCCAGATACTTATGGGTGGGCTTGATTGCCACATCTTCTCGTAGCAAACAAGATTGATTTTCCTTCTCCTCTGCCCCTTGTCATCCTGCTCCACCTCCTCTGCCTCATCATCACTATGTTCCTCCTCCTCTGTATTTCTGCCCTCCCTTACTGCTGTGAAGCACACTGTATGAAAAGAGAGATTAAGCCAAGAATGGGTGTGCTTAACCCCCGCCCCCCCCCCCCCCCCCCGGGATTAAGGAGACAGAGAGGGGTGTGGAAACTTTTGGCTGTCTGCTGCTTCACAAGGATGCCACGACGATTGTGTAGATGTGGACTCAGTAACATGCCATCTGCACCATCCCAGCAATCTTTCTATTTCCTATGGCTAGGGCAGAGTGACTCCCAAGCAGCTTTATGGCCTCCTCCTTACAGGGATTGAGCTCCCATATGTCAGGAATATCCCCTCTGATGTCCTATCTCTACTGGCATTGTGTGCCAGTTTCTCCTGTGACAAGATTGAGTGAATTAGGTGAAGGCTTGCATTTAGGAGGGGTCATTCAGGTGACACTGGAGAGCTGATATAATAGATCTGCCTGAATCACCCAGTTAAAATGGGAGGAAAGGGTTTTAAGGTTCCGCAGGCAAGTGGTTGCTGTTAGGAGAGGCGGCAACAGATATTGTAAGATTCCAAGCTAGAGTCCACTGTAGTTTGAAAGGTTATTACTGGTAGGGGAGAGAGTTATGTGCAATGACACAATTAAAGGGGGGTTTATAATAAGGCGGAATACAAACATTCAGAAAACTTCTGGAGCGCCTTAAAAAGCACATCCATCCATCAGCGGCCTTTGCCAAGCTTAAAGGAGCAGGGGAGTAAGTGGCAGGCCAAGATGAAAGGAAAAGGAACCCCAAACACAGGCATGAGTCTGCGGACAAGTGACGATGCAGCCCAAGATCTGGCCCCCTCTTTGATGGCTGCTGAAATCAAAGTAGTGCTGTATGAGCTGCTTGCAAGGAGGATTACCCTCGGTATCATCCCATTGGTTAAATTTACAACAAAGCCTCAAAGAAGGGGCAGCCAAGTTTTAGGCAACAGCTGTTACCCTCCCCAAATGTGCCATCTTTTTGCTCCATGGTAGCCTTAAGTGTCCTTGCAGCACATGGCACAGCTGCTGACCCTGATCGTCAGAAGGAGGTCCCCATGACCATTCCCAGGAAGATTTGCCAGTCCTTAAGGAAAATGTTGGTGGCATCTTGGCAGGTGCAGCTAAACAGGCAATCCCGACTCCTGATAATCCTGGAATGTGCTTTTTTTTTGCAGTACCATGTAAAGCATGACATGCTGTGATTGTGGTGCTTCTGAAGAACCTTCCAGCAGAATGGTTGGTCAAGCATTCACATCTCATAGTCATACCACTGGAGTGTGCTGACTCATTCTCCTTTCAGAAGTGGACTTCCACCAACGTAACGGTGCCAAAGTAAGGTGTGTTAACTCTCCCTGCAGATACAGGGGTGAGGATGTCAGTGGGAAGGCATGGAGCACCTCTCAGGCAGCCTAACCTCTCTGGTGTCCCTCAGCATTTCCTCTTCCACCTCTGAATATATCAGCTCAGAGGATCCCTAATGATAAACTTCCCTGTGCCAATAAAGGGACTTGGGGCCAAGAAAACCCATAATCACAACTGACACAAAGACTCATGAAAGCCTAAGTGGCAGCAGGAGGAAAAAACAACAACAAAAAATTACAAACAGGGCCTTTAAACCACTTACTTTAAAAATCTGCAAACCTTTTAAATGCCTTCCTGCTTGCAGGTCTGCCCGAGGCCTGCTTGTCATCAGGATTACATGGGACCGCTGCAGATTTGGCATCCAGCATGCTCACAGGCTGGAAAAAGGCACCGTGCCCTTGCCAGCCCCTTTTTACATAAACAAAGGAAGCTCCAACCTGCTTAGGATGAAAGCTTCATACATATACCCCAGAACTGACCTGAAGAGTCAGGGGGCCCAAAGAAATCGATTTCTATTGGTTTGCCCAGCCTCTACCCTGTTTGCACCCAAAATTGGGGCACAAGAGGACAAAAACCAGCCTTGTAGTGTCTGCACTGCTGCTCTAGCCATGAGCAGCTAACTTAGAAGAGACAGGAACCTTGCTGGTCTATATGGTTCAGTACCACACCACATGGCACATTTACTAATTGAGTCATCAGGCTAGCCACTGACAAGCCAATTCTTTCCCAGTTACGTTATGCACTCTCTGAAACACACAGATAAGGACTGAGATAGCTATGAGGCATGAAAGGACTAAGGCTGGAGAAAATGTAACAAGAAGAGGGAAGAGATAAGTAAAAGATTAAAATATAATTGGAACATAGCCATTTGCTGGAGAAATGCCAAGGTAAACTGGAATTTGCTTATTGTTGGAAAACAACGCAATTCAAACAGACCGCCAGGATAGATTAGTAAAGGCTGCAACATGCTCCAAGCTGCATTAATATGATTGTTGAGGTTATTTTTAAGTAATGATGAACTGGCTCTGTAATATGCTTTGCAGTGAATAAAATAATTAAGGAACAAAATAAAAGATTTTAGCATCATGTTTCTCTAAGATATGATTAATATGTGGATGTGAATTGAAATTATTTCTCTGTCTTGAGCTTAAAACAGTCTTACACTAGATTATGAGGCTTGATATTTTTTGCTTGTATGATTCATGCACTAGATTTGGTGAGACCTTGTTATGTTTGCACCTGGGGCAAAAGCTGCAACCCAAGCATTAGCTACCATATTTTTTCTTTTTAAATACAGTTAAAGCATCATTGCAGAGTGTGATTACAGTGGGAGGAGGGATTGGGAAAGGCAGGTTTTATCCCTTTGCCATAGAGTTCCTGTTTTCAGCTGCACTGTCATGAGGAGATGTAAAGTGCAGGTTGGGTAATTACCCGCAGGAAAAGTGGATATTCTGAAGGAGTCTCATTTGCAGGTTGTTGTGTGCACGCTTGCCGTTGGTTCAGAGTAACTATGTTGGCATAGGTGGCTACTGGTTCCTAAACATCAGAAGAAATGGGAAAATAGGAAGATTTGATTCTCAGACAACATTTTCAAAGAAATACATTTAATATTTTTATACTTTATGTATACTTTGCTCTGTGCTGGATAGCAAAACAGTAATCGGGAAAACATTTCAGTTTATTTTTCTTTTTTAAAAAAAGGAGCGCACATGTGCATTATTTTATTTAGTACAATGTGCTGCTGACATCAACCTCTCATCTGGAACTAAAGTATGAGCTTTTTTTTTGGTTCTTTGTATCATGGGAACATCAGGGACCCCGGTGTATAAAGGACTTCCTTGGGGATTGGGTGATGCAGTTGGGAGCGCATGATCCCTTCATGGCTGTAACGTGGGTTCATCTCCAGCCGAGACTGATGGGAATAGATTCTCCTAAGTGTCCAGCATTAAAAGGCTTTGGGCAGTCTAAGCTGGTAAAAGCTGGCAATCGCATTCAAAAGGTCATACAGATAGCTGGTAGAAGACAGTGTCATAGTAGGATTTTTCTTCGAGGGAGTAGGGGAGGTGTTTTGATAGGAGTTTGCCAAATCATGCAAAACTACTTCAAATAGGAATTTTTCAAATAGGAATTTCAGAATAAGGTTCAAATAGAAACATTATTACTCCCATTAATGTAACAATTCAAAGAAAATGGCAAGAAAAAACAGGCTTCTACTATTCAATGCAATATTCCGGTGAACATTTAGAAGCTCAAGCCCAACTGATCAGTTTTCACTGGTCGAATTGCGAACCTGACTATCTTTGGAAGAACATCCATAGTTTCCGTCTTCTATCAAGTGATCTAAGGCACATTCTTTAGAAAGGAGTAGTCCGATAAAAAAAATCATAGAAATTTCAGGGTGTTTGAACACCCTGAATACCAATTCTGCCTAAGCCACTGGTGTAAGAAATGAAACATGAAATATTGGAGATAAAGGGTGCTTATCTAAGGTTGGGCCTGAGAGTAAAGGGAGCTTTACTCTGCATTGTACTGTGCTGTACCTGAGCTTTGACTGCTTGTAACTGAAGCATTACCTGCCTCATACTGCCACTGATGGAGAGTGAAAAATACCTTTCTTTCCAATTTAAATTCTTCACATCTGGAATCAGCTTGGCTGTTCACCACATAGACAGAAGCATGAGGCAAATTACATTTCTGTTCAATTAACATGTGACCTTAAGTATTGCTTTGAGCCCAAAAGAATAATAAAGTAAAACCATTGATGACTTAGAGCTATTATGAACACTTAAAATTGTAGCCAATGTTTTAACTCAAGCCCGCACCTCTAGAATGTTCTACATATTAATGCAAGTTCCTTGTACAAACTAGAATCTTGTTTATTGAACAGATTCATTGGACCAACTGTGACTTTGCAATAAAATACTTCAGCCAAAGTAATCATTCATTGAAGGAGAAATCGTAAAGGTACTCTTAAGACTCTCAATTGCTTTTTAGAAAGTATCTTAAAAAGCCTTTAGCTCCCATTGAAATCTTCTCAACCACTTAGTTTATTTAAATGTGAAACATAAAACCATAGAATGATACAGCAAAGCAGGAGGCCATTTGGCACATCATGCCTGTGTCAGCTGTTTGAAAGAGCTATCCAATTAGTCCCACTCCCCTGCTTTTTCCCCATAGCCCTGCAAATTTATCCACTTCAAGTATTTATGCAATTCCCTTTTGAAAGTTATTATTGAATCTATTTCCACCACTCTTTCAGGCAGTGCATTCCAGATCATTACAAATCGCTGCGTAAAAAAATGTTTTCCTCACGGCGCTTCTGGTTCTTTTGCCAATCACCTTAAATCCGTGTCCTCTGGTTATCGACCCTTCCGCAACTGGAAACAGTTTCTCCTTATTTACTCCGTCAAAAACGCTTCATGGTTTTGAACACCTCTATCAAATCTATTCTTAACCTCCCCTGCTCTAAGGAGAACCACCCCAGATTCTTTAGTCTCTCCACATAACTGAAGTCTTTCATCCCTAGTACCATTCTGGTAAATCTTCTCTGCACCCTCTCTAAGGCCTTGACATTCTTCCTAAAGTGTGGTGCCCAGAACTGGACACAATACTCCAGCTGGGGCCTAACCAGTGTTTTATAAAGGTTTAGCATAACTTCTTTGCTATTGTACTCTATGCCTCTATTAATAAAGCCCAGGATCCCATATGCATTTTTAAAAAAAACAGCCTTCTCAACTTGCCCTGCCACCTTCAAAGGCTTGTGTACATACACCCCCAGGTCTCTGTTCCTGCACCCCCTCTAAAATTGTACCATTTAGTTTATATTGCCTCTCCTCACTCTTACTACCAAAATGAATCACTTCACACCTCTCTGCGTTAAATTTCATCTGCCATGTGTCTGCCCATTTCACCAGTCTGCCTATGTCCTCCTGAAGTCTGTTACTATCATCATCACTGTTTATTACATTTCTGAGTTTCGTGTCATCTGCAAACTTTGAAATTATGCCCTGTATAACCAAGTCTAGGTCATTAAAATACAACAAAAAGAGCAGTGGTCCCAACATCGATGACACCACTGCACACTTTCCTTCAGCCTGAAAAACAACTATTCACCACTACACTCTGCTTTATGTCCCTTAGCCAATTTCTTATTCACGCAGCAACAGCCCCTTTAATCCCATGGGCTTCAATTTTGCTAACATGTCTATTATGTGGTACTTTATCAAATACCCTTTGAAAGTCCATCAACCAGACTACCCTCATCAATCTTCTCCGTTACTTCATCAAAGATCAATCAAGTTAGTCAAACACTATTTGCCTTTAACAAATCCATGCTGGCTTTCATTTATTAACCCATATTTTTCCAAGTGCCAATTAATTTTGTCCTGGATTAATGTCTCCAAGCGTTTCCCCACCACCGACATTCGACTGACTGTAAGTGCCAGGTTTATCCCACTCCCGTTTTTTGAGCAGGGCAGCATCCTCTTCTTTAATGAAGACAGATGCAAAGTATTCATTTAGTACCTCAGCCATGCCCTCTGCATCAACAAGATCATCTTTTTAATCCTTAATTGGCCTCACCCTTACTTTGACTACCCTTTTATTATTTATATGTTTATAAAAAGACTTTTGTGTTCCCTATTATGTTACCCGCCAATCTATTCTAATATACTCTCTTTGCCCCTCTTATTTCCTTTTTCAATTCTCCTCTGTACTTTTGTATTCAGCTCGGTTGTCTACTGTATTATGAACCTGACATTTATCATAAGCCTTCGTTTCTGTTTCATTTTAACCTATAACTTTAGTCATCCAGGGAGCTCTAGCTTTGGATGCCCTTCCTTTCCTCCTCATGGGAATATTTCTAGTCTGTACCCGAACTGTCTTCTCTTTGAAGGCCTCCTATTGGTCATTTACTATTTTACCTGCCAATCTTTGATTCCAATTCATCTGGGCCAGATCCCTTTTCAACTCTCAGAAATTAGCCCTTCTCCAGTTAAGTGTTTTCACATTTGATTTTTCCTTGTCCTTTTCTGTAACTGCTCTAAACCTAATGATATTGTGATCAGTGTTTCCCAATTAGTCTCCCACTGAAACATGCTCCACTTGCCACACTTCATTCCCCGGAACTAGATCCAGCACTGCTTCCTTCCTCAATGGGCTGATCAATAAAGTTCTCTTGCACACATTTCAGGAATTCCTCCCCCCTCTTTGCCCACTGTTATTTTCCCAGTGTATATTAGGATAATTGAAGTCCCCCATTAGTTCTTGCATCTTTCTGCAATTTGCCTACCAATGCTACCAAAGGTGATTGGCAAAAGAACCAAAGCTGACATGAGGAAAACCTTTTTACACAGCGAGTGGTTAGGATCTGGAATGCACTGCCCGAGGGGATGGTGGAGGCAGTTTCAATCATGGCCTTCAAAAGGGAACTGGATAAGAAGTACTTGAAAGGAAAAAAATTGCAGAGCTATGGGAATAGGGCGGGGGAATGGGACTAGCTGGATTGCTCTTGCACAGAGCCGGCGCGGACTCGATGGACCGAATGGCCTCCTTCCGTGCTGTAACATTCAATGAAATTTGCTCCTCTATCTCCTTCCCACTATTTAGTGGCCTATTGTATACACCCATCAGCATAAAAGCTCAACTATTGTTCCTTAATTCTAACCAAATAGATTCTGTCTTTGAACCCTCAAGTACATCATCCCTTTCTAGTGCTGTAATTGTATCTTTGATCAATACCACCACCACCTCTCCTTTTTTCCTTCCCTATCTTTCCTGAATACATTGTAGACAGGAATATTAAGTGCCCCTTCCTCCACTTGTTTGAGCCAGTCTCCAACATTGCCATTATATCATAATCCCATGTTGCTACTTCTGCCTGCAGCTCACCAACCTTATTTACCACACTCAGTGCATTTACGCACATACACTCCAAACCCAACTTAGTCTGCCTCGCATTTCCCCCTTGTCTGATCCCTCCTATTTCTGAACTACTTTTATTCTAATGCTATTTGTCTCTCCCAATCCTCTATGCACCTTGGATCTCCTCTTTAATGCTTCCTCCTGGTGCCCCTCCCCAGCCAAGTTAGTTCAAACCCTCTCCCACACCACTAGTTAAAGTCCCTACGAGGAAATTGGTCCCTGCTCTGTTGAGGTGCAACCCGTCCATCTTGTACAATCCCTCCTGCCCCAGAACTGATCCCAATGCCCCAGAAGTCTGAAACTCTCCCTCCTGCACCATTTCTCCAGCCATGCATTAACCTGCCTTATCTTACTGCTCCTATACTCACTAGCATGTGGCACTGGGAGTAATCCAGAGATTACCACCTTTGAGGTCCTGCTCTTTAACTTCCTCCCTAGCTCCTGAAACTCTGACTGCAGAACCTCAATCCTTTTCCGTCTTATGTCATTGGTTTCAACATGGACCATGACTTCTGGCTGTTCCCCTTACCCCGCAAAATATTCTGCACCCATTGCGTGATGTTCTTTACCCTGGGAACAGGGAGGCAACACAACATGCGAGATTCACGTCGGTGGTTGCAGAAATGTCCGACTATCTCCCTGACTATTGAATCGCATATGACCACTGCATTTCTACACTTGCTGCGACCCCCTGTGCAGTCATTTATGTCACGGTGTCATGTGCTTTAGACTGCACTCCCCCAAGGTGCCGTCACCCTGTCTGGTATTCAGCACTGAAAACCGGTTTGAGTGTGCCACACTTCTGGAAGATTCCTGTACTTCCTGCCTCTTCCTACCCTGCCAGATGGCCACCCATTTACTATCCACCTGAACTCTCTGTAGCTGCAGCGTGACCACCTCCTGCAACGTGTGCTCCAGGAAATTTTCAGCCTCCCGTACGCCCTGCAGTGATTCCAGCTGCTCAAGCTTAGAAACCCTGAGCTTGAGTTCAAGCAACTGGAGACACTTCCTGCACACCTGGTTATCAGGACACATAAAGCGTCCCGGAGTTCCCACATGGCACAGGAATTGCAGGCAATTGTAGGCATGTGTTTTAACATGTAGGAAAACCAAAAATAAAGTGTCTTTTAAGCAAACAAGAGCTTAGTTTTACAATCAGACTGACAAAATCAGTCCTAACTACATCCCACCGGATTGGATGGGGACCAAAAACAACAACTTAGACCATAAGAGACCATAAGAGATAGGCCCCTCGAGCCTGCTCCTCCATTCAATGAGATCATGGCTGATCTGATTTTTACCTCAACTCCAATTTCCCACCTTTTCCCCATATCCTTTGATTCCCTTGCTGATCAAAAATTTGTCTAACTCAGCCTTGAATGTATTCAATGACTCAGCCTCCACAGCTTTTTGGGGTAAAGAACTCCAAAGATTCACGACCCTCTGGGAGAAGAAATTCCTCCTCATTTCCGTCTTAAACGGGTGACCCCTTATTCTGAGACTATGCTCCCTAGTTTTAGATTCCCCCATGAGGGGTAACATCCTCTCAGCATCTACCCTATCGAGCCCCCTCAGAACCTTGTATGTTTCAATAAGGACTCCTCTTATTCTTCTGAACTCCAATGAGTATAGACCTAACCTGTTCAATCTTTCCTCATAAGGCAACCCTTCCATACCTGGAATCAACCTAGTGAACCTTCTCTGAACTGCCTCCAATGCAAGTATGTCCTTCCTTAAATAAGGGTACCAGAACTGAACGCAGTACTCCAGGTGTGGTCTCACCAGCACCCTGTGTAGTTGTAGCATGACTTCCCTGCTTTTATACTCTATCCCCCTAGAAATAAGGGCCAAATTTGCATTTATATAGTGCCTTTAACATAGTAAAACGTCCCAAGGCACTTCACAGGAGCATAATGAGACAGAAATTGACAAGTAGCCAAAAAAGGAGACATCAGGGCAGGTGATAAGAACATAAGAAAATAGGAGCAGGTCATAAGTAGGCCATTCTGCCCCTCGAGCCTGCTCTGCCATTCAATAAGATCATGGCTGATCTTCGACCTGAACTCCACTTTCCCGCCCGATCCCCATATACCTAGATTCTCTTAGAGTCCAAAAATCTATCGATCTCAGCCTTGAGTATATTCAACGACTCAGCATCCACAGCCCTCTGGAGTAGACAATTCCAAAGATTCACAACCATCTGAGTGAAGAAATTTCTCCTCTTCTCAGTCCTAAATGGCCGACCCCTTATCCTGCAACTATGCTCCCTAATTCTAAACTCTCCAGCATGAGTGGGGAAACAGCCTCTCAGCATCTACCCTGTCAAGCCCTCTCAGAATCTTATATGTTTCAATGAGATCACCTCTCATTCTTCTAAACTCCAGAAAGTATAGGCCCATTCTACTCAATCTCTCTTCATGGGACAACCCTCTCGTCCCAGGAATCAATTCAGTGAACCTTCGTTGTACTGCCTCTAAGGCAAGTATATCCTTCCTTAGATAAGGAGACCAAAACTGTGCACAGTACTCCAGGTGTGTTCTCACCAAAGCCCTATACAATTACAGCAAGACTTCCCTACTCTTGTACTCCAAACTCCTTGCAATAAAGGCCAACGTACCATTTGCCTTCCTAATTGCTTGCTGTACCTGCACGTTAACTTTGTGTTTCGTAGACAAGGACGCCCAAATTCCTCTGAACACCAACATTTAATAGTTTCTTACCATTTAAAAAATATTCTGTTTTTCTATTCTTCCTACCAAAGTGAATAACCTCACATTCCCCTACATTATACTCCATCTGCCACCTTCTTGCCCACTCACTTAACCTGTTTATATCCCTTTGCAGACGCTTTGTGTCCTCCTCACAGCTTACTTTCCCACCTAGCTTTGTATCATCAGCAAACTTGGATACATTTCACTCAGTTCCCTTATCTAAGTCATTAATATAGATTGTAAATAGCTGAGGCCCAAGCACCAATCCTTGCAGCACCCCAATAGTTACAGCCTGCCAACCTAAAAATGACTCGTTTATTCCTACTCTCTGTTTTCTGTCCATTAACCAATTCTCTACCCATGCTAATATATTACCCCCAATCCCATGAGCCCTTATCTTTGTCTGGCACCTTAACTAATGCCTTTTGAAAATCCAAATATACGACATCCACTGGTTCCCTTTTATCTACCCCGCTAGTTACATCCTCAAAAAACTCCAGTAGATTTGTCAAACACGATTTCCCTTTCATAAAACCATGTTGACTCTGCCTAATCATATTATGATTTTCTAAGTGCCCAGTTACCACATCCTTAATAACAGATTCCAACATTTTCCTGACAACTGATGTCAGGCTAACTGGCCTGTGGTTCCCTGTTTTCTCTCTCCCTCCTTTCTTGAACAGTGGGGTTACATTTGCTACCTTCCAGTCCACTGGGACCGTTCTAGAATCTAGAGAATTTTGGAAGATCGCAACCAATGTATCCACTATCTCTGCAGCCACGTCTTTTAGAACCCTAGGATGTAGACCATCAGGTCCAGGGGATATATCGGCTTTTAGGCCCATTAATTTCTCCAGTACTTTTTCTTTACTAATATTAATTACTTTAAGTTCCTCACTCTTATTAGACAGTTGGTTCCCCACTATTTCTGGTATGCTTTTTGTGTTTTCTACTGTGACGACAGATACAAAATATTTGTTTAACATCTCTGCCATTTCCTTATTCTCCATTATAATTTCTCCTGTCTCATCCTCTAAAGGACCCATGTTTACTTTCGCTACTCTCTTCCTTTTTACATACTTGTAGAAGCTTTTACAATCTGTTTTTATATTTTTTGCTGGTTTACTCTCATATTCAATTTTCTCCCTCTATCAATTTTTTGGTCATCCTTTGCTGGTTTCTAAAACTTTCCCAATCCTCAGGCTTACTACTCTTCTGGGCAACATTCTAAGCCTCTTTTAATCTAATACTATCCTTAACTTCTTTAGTTAGCCACGGATGGATCACTTTTCCCATGGAGTTTTTATTCCTCAATGGAATGTATATTCATCGAGAATTATGAAATATTTCTTTAAATGTTCGCCATTGCTTATCTGCTGTCATATCTTTTAATCTAATTTCCCAATCAACCTTAGCTAACTCACCCCTCACACCTATGTAATCAAAAGCTGGTCAAAGAGGTAAGTTTTAAAGCATGTCTTAAAGGAGGAGAGGTGGAGAGCTTTAGGGAGGGAATACCAGAGCTTAGGCCTAGATGGCTGAAGGCACTGCCAGTAATGATGGGCGAAGGAAGTGGGGGATGCACAAATGACCAGAGTTGGAGGAATGTAGAGTTCTCGGAGGGTTGTAGGATTGGAAGGGCTCACAGAGAAAGGGAGGGGCGAGGCTATGGCGCGAATTTAACGTGAGGATGAGAATTTTAAAATTGTGGTCTTGGTGGACTGGAAGCCAATATAGGCCAATGAGCACAGGGACGAAGGGTGAATGGGACTTGGTGCGAGTTAGGATACGGACAGCAGAGCTATGGATGAACTCAAGATTAAGGGACGCCAGTCAGGAGAGCATTGGACTAGTTGAATTTGGAGGTAACAAAAGCATGGGTCAGGGTTTCAGCAGCAGATGGTCTGAGGCAGGGGCAGAGACGAGTGATATTACAGAGGTTAGATGTATGTGGTCTTTGTGATGGAGAAGGTATGGGGTTGGAAGCTCATCTCAGGGTCAAATAAGATGCTGATTTTAAAAGTTCTGAACTAACACTGTGTTGCAGCTTGTTTAAGCTCAATTATGCAGCATCACAATGTGGTAGAGGGAGGGTAAATGATGGTGATCCCTCAACAGCTGAGTTACTGATCTCATGTTACTGCATGGAAACCAGGTACTTCCTCATAGGAACAGCAGTAGGTCATTCAACCCCTCGAGCCTGTTCCACCACCTGCCTTGGCTTCATATCCCTTAATAGCCATGGCTAGCAAAACTCTATCGATCTGAGATGTAAAATTATTAATTGAGCTTGCATCTACTGCTTTTTGTGGGAGAATGTTCCACACTTCTATCACGTTTTGCATGAAGATGTGTTTCCTAACTTCTCTCCTGAATGGCCCGGCTCTGATTTTAAGGTTATGGCCCCCGTGTCCTGGACTCTCCCACTAGCGGAAAAAGTTTCTCTATCTACCCTGTCAATTCCTTTCAAAATCCTTATAAACCTCAATCAAATCACCCCTTAGCCTTCTATATTCCAGAAGGAAGCCTAGTTTATGTAATTGCTCCTCATATTCTAACCATTGGAGCCCTGGTAACATTCTGGAGAATCTGATCTGCACTCCTTCCAAGGCCAATATATCCTTTCTCAGGTGTGGTGCCCAGAACTGTACACAGTACTCCAGATGTGGCCTAACCAGGGCTTTGGGTCAAAAAGCAAGAATCAGCAAGAGGGAAAGGGAGGCTGAAATTTATCAGTGCTTCTGATGCATACCTGCCATAAGGAGAGGAATGGGGAAAGGGAGGAGAGGAGAGAGGGGGTGTAGGAGAGAAAAGGAAGGGGATAAGGGGACAAGGGGAGAGGATTGCACGAGGGGAGGATGAGGTGGGAGGTAGAAAAAGTCCCTGGAGAGAGGGGAGAGGAGATAAAGTGCTTTATATGAAAAGTACCTCGGCAGGAAAAGGGAGGGCTGTAAAAGTACCTCATGGAATTTGAAAAAGTAGCTTGGTGGTAGAACTAGAAGAACTACCTCAGGGGAGTTGGAAAGTGTCTCAGTCTAGGGGTTGGATAAGCACTTCAGTAGTTGTTAGAGATAGGCTTTCATGAAACATTAGGTAACACTGGCTAACACTTAGAAACCCGTATCACAGGGCCAGCTACAGATGTAATATGTTTTCCAGGTAAATGTGAACATTTTAAAATGTCAAAATGCAATTCAGAGCAGTTGACATAGGGGTTTTCAGTGAATTTTGAAATAGCAGGTTATGACCCACTTACCGATTTTAACATAAAACTGATTACTTTTCACATTCATCTTCCTCTCAGTATGCAAACATGTAGCAACCTAACTATATCCTCATTCATATTCTCGGATCATCAAGCTCATTTATACTATATCACTATTCATACTCTCAGATGATCAGGTTCATTCTAACTATATTCCCATTCATAGGCATTGGGTTCATTCTGTGACATTCCCAAGGACTTCCACTCACATTCAACCTATCTTCTTTGATCTTATAACCATTTGCTCCAGTATTTCCCAAATTCTCAGAGTTCATTACTCAAATTTTCTACAGAATTCTCATAAGGTGAGTTTCCTCTGTCTCACTGGGGTAGATTTTAACTATCGGACAGCCGACCGACAGGCTGCAGGTTCTAAACAAGGTCCTGATGCAGCTCCCGGCGCCGGGCAGGTGCAATATTGGGCAGCCCAGAGGCCGACCCAGATGGGGAAAAGTTCGGGAAGTATGGGAGGGGGTGCGATCATGGAGTGGGGTAGGGTGGTGGTGGTTCAGGGTGGCAGCAGCCCATGTTTTTCTTGTGGAGCCTAGAGGAGCACTCATGCACCTCCTGGCCCCACAAAAATAATTGTAGCATTTTCCTGGAAGGTCCTTTCCTGCTATTCCACCAGATTTTATTGAGCGAAGCATCCGCGGCGGCAGTTAAAATGGCTGCGAGGTCCTATAGGACCATGATTTGTATAAAATAATGTGGCTCCTGCCTGTTTCAGACAGGTACCACAGTCGCCCAGCAGAACACCCTGGGAAATATGGCAACGGAGTGGGAAAGGGGCAGTAAGTTGCTACTGTCATGTTTCTGCCGTGCAGAGGGAGTTAAAATCTAACTCACCATTGGTAATCAGACTTTTCTTCCGTTCATTTCAAGCACCTCTCAAGTGTGACATTTCAAATGAGCACCTCTCAAAAGAGTTATGGTTTTGTTTCATATTCACATATTGTAACGAAAACCCAGGAGGGAATCCGATTGCAAATACCCTCTGTAAAACAAGAATCTCTAATGTGATGATGATTTTACTAAAATAATAATGTCTAAATTCCCTCTCAGATGCTTCCATCTGAAATGGAACATAAATATTTACTTTCTAATTGGAACAGAGAAGTTGAAAGTATTAATCATCGGTTCATCGAGTGGTTGCGATATGATTACTTTATTTCTATGGATGGTAGATGCTGCCTCAACTAAAATTCATTTAAACAGAGTAAAATAATGAAAAATAACCCTTTTATACTTCTATTACTAATGTCAGCGTAGCCTGCCGCATGCGCCGCAATTTTGCCATCATAAAATGTCTGTGATTTACAGACCTAGAGGAAGACAGGGAAGTTTAGCCCTGGCAGCAGGCACAGCAGGCCGATAAGGTCCTGCTCAAGGAAGACCACAATCAAGAGGAGGAACCTTTACCAGTTGCTATATACGCGAACAACTCATTAGGGACAACTTCAGTTAAAATAAATCCCTGCCCACTGCATCCTAAGTCATGCTATTAGGGTCCCACTTGATAAAGTTGCAAAGGAATATTGATAGATTAAGTGAGTGGGCAAAATTGTAGCAGATGGAGTTCGACGCAGGGAAGTGCGAAGTCATCCACTTTGGACCGAAGAATGATAGATCAGAGTATTTTTTAAATGGTGAGAAGCTAAGAACTGTGCAGGAGCAGGTAGATTTAGGGATCCATGTACAGAAATCATTAAGTTATGTTACAGTTGTACAAAGCTCTGGTTAGACCACATCTGGAGTATTGCGTTCAGTTCCGGGCACCGCACCTCAGGAAGGATATATTGGCCTGGAGGGGAATGTAGCGCAGATTCACCAGAATCATAACGGGGCTAAAAGGGTTAAATAATGAGGACAGGTTGCATAGATTAGTCTTGTATTCCCTCAAGTATAGATGATTAAGAAGTGATCTAATTGAGGCGTTTAAGACGATTAAAGGAGTTGATAGGGTAGATACAGAGAAACTACTTCCTCTGGTGGGAGAGTCCAGAACAAAGGGGCACAACCTTAAAATTAGAGCTAGGCCATTCAGGGGTGATGTCAGGAAGCACTTCTTCACACAAAGGGTAGTGGAAATCTGGAACACTCTTCCCCCAAAAAGCTGTTGAGGTTAGATCAATCGAAAATTTCAAAACTGAGATTGATAGACTTTTATTAAGCAAATTAAATTAAGGGATATGGAACCAAGGCCGGTAAATAGAGTTAAGATACAGATCAGCCATGATCTAATTGAATGGTGGAACAGGCTCGAGGGGCTGAATGGCCTACTCCTGTTCCTAACTATGTGAACAATAATCATAACAACTTACATTTATATGGCGGCTTTAAAATAGAAATAAAATGTCCCAAGGCACTTCATAGAGGTGTAAGGAAAAGAAGTTAAAGGAGATATTAGGAGGGGTGTATAAAAATTTGGTCAAAGAGGTGGGTTTTATAGGAGGGTCTTAAAGGAGAAGAGGGAGGTGGAATGGTGGTTACATTTTAGGAGGGAATTCCAGAATGTGGGGCCAAGGCAGATGAAAGCACAACCGTTACTGGTGGGGCGAAGGGAAGAGGGGAAGCACAAAAAACCAGAGTCAGAGAAACTGAGAGCTCAGGGAGGGGGGTATGGTTGGAGGAGGTTACAGAAATAGGGAAGGGTGAGGCTATGTAGTGATTTAAACACATGGATGAGAATTTTAAACGTGGCTTGATGTCAAATTTTGTCTGATAATGATCCAGTGAAACGCCTTGGAATGTTTTACTATGTTAAAGGTGCTATATAAATGCAAGTTGTTGTTCATGCTCTGTAAGCATCCTTATTTTAAATGCTGGACCAGTGAGATCTAGTTCCCGTGGCTCCTCAGCTAAGGGTTGGCATCTCCTTTCTCTTGGGACAGTAACAGCTGATTCCTCATCTGCAACCCCATGCTCCTTTTGCTGCTCGTGTTTTACCATCTAATCTGCTCTCACTATGACTAAATAATCCTTCTCAAGTCAGCGTCTCTGAGCTGATATTTAAAAGCTAAAAAGCAATGATGGGATGGATAAAGTATGACTCAGTTGGTCTACAGCTGATGGCCCTGACTTCTGCAGCTGCTGCTTCTCAGAGTGTTGCTGGGGATCCCTAGGAAGGAATTAAAGGATTATAGGTTGTAATGGGTGGCTGAGCCACCATAACGGCTAATGCACTTTCAGAACAAGTTGTAAGGTAACATCTTGAAAATATTTTGCGCAGAGATTGCACTTGAGTGGCAGGAACTGTTGAGATATGATGTGTTGACTTTGCTAACCACCCTGCATCTAGCACGGCCCTTCTACTTCTTGGTCACTCCTATTTGCCTAAGGTTCCTCCTCAAAGGGTGAAGGTCAAAGGCTCGGGGGACCTTCCCGGTGAAATTTTTTCTGCTGGGCATTGTATGCAATCTTCTCCTTCAAAAGGGGCGGGAGGGGGGGCGGGGAATAGAGTGTGAATGCACTTCATAAGAATGCAACCCTGATGAGTGAGGATTCCTTAATGGGGGTGCAAATGCAGCTAATAAATCAGCGAAGCTTTCATGTCTTTTCTACACGCTAGACTGTGAGTGAAGGATCAGTTGCAGGGTGAGGAAGAGGGTGTGAAGGGTCTTGTGCTTCCTTGAGGTCATTTCAGGAAAGTTGGACACAGTGAGGAACCACAAGGAGGGCAAGGTGGGTGATGATGGTAAACGTGCTTTCAACCACGTTTCAGGAAAACCTGTCTGTAACTTCCCTTTCCTTGGCTGACCTGGTGAGTTGTTGTTTGAGGGTTGAAAAGGTGGAACTATGCAATGACAACTTTGTTCTCTGGACCTGGATCATGCTCTTCATCGACTCCCTTCCTTTCATACTGAAAATATGATTTCTCATCCTAATTTCACTCAGTCGATTCTCCACCACTGAGCCTGTGAACGTGGAAGTTCTGTAACCCAATGCACCAGTGTCACATGTTTTTCTGCTCAAAGCTTTTTAAAGTGGCAGTTGCAACAGCACCAGATTTCACTCCCACGCAGTGGTGAACTCTCAATAAAGGGTTTATATGTAGCACTGGGAGAAAGACCACAATTATACAAGGAGGTGAAATGAGAAAAAATTGGTGGGATCACTATTGCAGATAGAAGTGCAATCCTGAAAATCTAGCCCCACGTGTTTTCAAAAGTACTGGTCATTTTCTGAACCTAGGCTTTTAACACCTCCTGTGTTGTTACTGGTAATAAAAATATTCAGGTTAATAATCTAATACAGACTAAAAAATTCTCATATCATTATTGACATGATATACAAGCCACAGAAAATGATAAAATAAAAAATGCCTTCTGTATTTGATAAGCTAAAATATTAAAAGTCGCAAAGCTCACCCCAAATATCATTGTGTTTGCTCCTAACACTTTCCATCTTGGCAGCCATGTGCTGTATGAGTATTTTCTCATTGAGACCTACTTGGTGAATATATTCATGCAAATTTATTTTAAATTTATTACAGTAGTCAAAATGCCTCAGTGAACCATCTGCCTTGCTGACATTTGCATTTCTTGTAGAACCAGAAGTCTTGCTGTATTGTAACAGACAAAATTACCATTAATGATTAATTATGTTAACCGTGCCCAGGGGATAATATTGGTTTATGTGCAGTGACCACAGGATCCCTCTGTAACTTGCACAATGGACTGATGTATTGCAGTGAATAATCGAATTACCATTGAGGTTACATGTGCCAAAATTGCCTGATCGAATACAAAATCTATAGTTAAGCAGAAATTATAGACATTGGGGTCAATTTTGACTGCCGTCGCCTAGTATTAATGGGGCGGTAACGACTGTAAAATGGTGTCGGTAGCCATAACGCCCCATTAGCACTGGCAATGCAGCCAGCTCTATTTTAAAAGGCACCTACCACTGGGTGTCCAAAGCACCCATCTGTTTCAGGCGATAGGCCCCTTTTTGGAAATTGGGGTCCTATGATATAATTAGAACCCCGATTGTCATTTTAGATAGGAACTAGTCAGAGCATGCGCAGTCAGTGTAGGCTTTGATTAATTCCATAGGTGATGGAAGAGAAGAGGACTTCTAAAGGTAAGCCCTGAATTACTTTTGTGGGCCCTGGGGAAGCAGGAGTGCAATTCCGGGGCCCACAAAAATAATCTGGGTCGCTGCTGCCCACATGATCGCGATCCTTCCCCCTCCTGCCCTTGCAACTTACCTTGCTGGTGGTGGCTCCGGCTCCATTTTCAGGCTTCAATCTGGCAAGCTGCATTGCAACACCCATTTGGCACCCTGCAGCTTGCCTGGCAAAATCAAACGAGGCCAGAGCCTCAAAATCACGATGGCCATTTTGCGCCGCACTGCGCAGATGACCAGCATGCTCCGCCAGTCGACTGCCCAAAATTCAAAATCTATTCCATCATTAACATTTTCTTCCCAATTTTTTCTCCTATTCTCCTCATCTTTCCTGAAGGTACTGGTTCATGATGAGGCAGTTCCATGGGTGCCAATAGGTACCTCACGCAAGTGAACATCTTGCTTCATTAGAGACTGTATTGTCAAGGAGGTTATCACAAGCACACAAATTCCGGTCCTCACCCAACATGCACAATACGCACTTTCTAGGCAATAATCACTGAATAACCACCAAGCACAGATACCCTGCATGATATTACCCTCTCTTACTCAAGAACACTGTGACCAATAGTAACTCTACTACTGCCTCAATAAGATCACCTAACTTAGGAGAGACATGGGATAGAACCTGGGACTTTCTTGGTCTATCTCACCTGGCAATGCATTTACACGATAGGTTATCACAGGAGCTTTGAACTTTTTTGGTGAACATTTTGTGCATTGAATTTTAAAGTAATTTGTGAATAGATAGTTGAGGTTGTAAAGATTGATGCTGATAGAGGGCAAATTGAGGTGTTATCAGCAGTTGGAATGATAAGGCTGATTTTATGATCCAGTCCTCCCACTAGGGAGTTGTACTTGCAGTGAGCACATTGGGGCATTGTACCTATTACTACCAGTTATGGTTATGAGCGGAGTCTGAGTGTTACCAGTACTACTATTAGTTAGCACTGCAATTTCAGTGAGTTACTATCAGAACGTGAAATCAAAGTTCCTCCCACCTCTGGTTTCCCCTCTGAGAATCGCTCCCCCAACCTTTAGTTTTTCCTCTTCCCCACCCACTGTTTCTCTTCTTCGCCTGTTCATTGGTGGTCTCCTGGTTCTCAGAATTTCTTGCACAACAGCTGCTGCGAAACCACAAACCAAGATACTCAACTACAGGGCATCCAACCTTTATAAGGTAAATGCAATAACATTTGCAGATGTCACGTGGTCAGAATGTCACGTGATCAAACCTCTAGGAATGCCTCCAACAAGAGTTGACAACCCTATCTTTGGGGCAGGCACAGTGCAGATGAGCATTCAATGTAGAATATAGAGAGGCAAAGAGCAATAGGAAAAGAGACTGTGGGAGAATTAAAAAGACAGATTCAGAAATTAGTAACACCCACCATGCCTCACCCTGCTCTGGAACTTGTGCTACTTGTTTCAATGTATCCATTCCACATGTTATGTGAGTCAGCAGTGTTTTTACAGACAATTGTAACTGAAATGGTTGCCATTTTTTGTCAAATCCAAAAGCAGACAAAGGTTGACTTGGGTGATCCAGGGCATGGCTTTGGATGAAGAGCATTATTAAATAATTGTATTGCTTAAAGAGTTAAATTATGAGGCCAGGTTGCATAAACTTGGATTGTATTCCCTTGAGTTTAGAAGGTTGAGAAGTGATCTAATCGAGGTCTTTAAACTGATATAGGGATTTGATAGGGTACTTACAGAGAAACCAATTCCTCTGGAGGGGGAATCCAGAAGGAAAGGGCATAATCTTAACATAAGATGCTAGGCCATTTAGGAGAAAAATCAGGAAGCACTTTTTCACACAAAGGGTAGGGGGTAGTACTCCCGAAAAGGTTGTGGGTCAATTGAAATTTTCAAGAGTGAGATCGCTAGATTTTTGTTGGATAAGGGCATCGAGCGATGTGGAGCAAATCTGGGTAAATGGAGCTATGGTACGGATCAGTCCTGGTTTAGCTGAATGGCAGAGCAGGGTCGAGGGCTGAATGGCCTACTCCTGTTCTTATGTTCATATGTTGCTATAACAGCTCTGTCACTTTCTCACACATCGACATGCCACCCTGGGTGATCTCGCTGATGGACTCACATTGACACAGTAGTGGCAGATTTGGAATACTTCCTGCCAATTTGATTCCACTGCTATCCTGATACAAATTCCTCCCAGGGTCTTCATTTGCTATGCATGGTGCCTTTGGATACCACTTCTGATAGCTTTACTGCTACTGAGAGGGAAGGAATATATTTCTGATGCCATGTTTAAAAGGCTGAAACCAGTTAAAGGGCAACATCATTTTCTGAGCAGCAGAAAGAAAACGTCACATGTAGCTCTAGAAATGTTGTTGGCTGAAATCAGTGCCGGAAGAGGCAGACAGCTGGCCACTAAGGGCAGGAAGCCTCAGGAGAGGATGGTGCAGATTGTCAGTGCAACCTTAACCACCTTAAGAACAGGCACACAAAAGTGTGGAAGGGTGACCAAGGTATGTCTGCACACAGGTGCTAAAATACATCCTTTACTACTCATAATTCTTTCACTCAGATTTTCTGCTATCATCCTCTTTCTTTCTCCGCATTTGGGTGACAGGGAAACTCGCTTCTATAAAGGAAAACCTTTGCAAACACTCGAGCACTTTTTTTAAAACTCAAAACTACTCTGGCAACTAGCAACAAAAGATGAAAGGATATTTCTCTATAACTACCTCATCGCGGCCATACGGTCAAGAGAGATTACAGGAAAGTTCTCCATGGTGTCCTGGCCAATATTTATTCTTTAACAAACATCACTAAAAAACAGATTATCTGGTCATTATCACATTGCTGTTTGTGGGACCTTGCTGTGTGCAAATTGGCTGCATTCCTACATTACAACAGTGACTACTCTTTAAAAGTACTTCATTAGCTGTAAAGCACTTTGGGACACCCTGAGGTCATGAAAGGCGCTATATAAATGCAAGTCTTTCTTTATTTTTACAATCAGAAGGTAGCTCCCCACAAAGAGAGATTACCAATTGAAATCACCCCATGCCTCTCTTGCACATCTCATAGCATCTATCAGAAAAAGAGCTTTGCCAAAGGCTCGCAAGCAAGTTGCCTGTATACTTTCTCACATTTCATAAACGTTTCTGGTCTCAGTCACATTAACAATGAAATGTGTTCATTCTAAGTAGCCTACAGACACTACCACCTCAGAGTAGTGACAGAAGCAAAATCAAACACAATTACCTTATTATCTTCCATGCCCACTTTTCACTATGCAAACCGTCAAAACAAGAAGCACTTGTCCGCCCTCACCCTTTTCTATTTCAGTGCAGTTGTACATTTAGATACAACACAACACCCTGATGGTTCAGAGTGTAAAGGCACCATCTAGAGCAGTATTGAGCCACACAGACTAGAAGACTCCAGGTTTGAGCCCCCAGTCTGCACTGTTAGCATTTGAAAAACAAATATGTGTTAAGGTTTTAGATGTGGTATTCAAAAGTGATATTTCCACTGTTGACAGAACAATACAACTCAAATCATTATGTCACTTGTTTGGCAAACAAACAACATTTTCTGAATAAGGACGGTGCTTAAGTTCTGAGAAGAATCCCCTATGTCAACCTATCTTTTTTTTCCAAATGCCAACTGACTTGTTGACCATTGCCTTCATTTCTTTTTATATAGCCAATGGAGTCAAATTTCCACAGGGATTTTCCCAATCTCCTGCTGTGACCAGTGAAAACCCTGCAGAAATGGTGCAAACAGCTGTTTCTACCATTTCTCCAGGGTTTCCACAAAGTTACAGCAGGAGATTGGGAGAACCCTCACAGAAATTCCAGATAAATATACTTAGGTGGTATAATCAATACTGGAAATTTTTTAAAGATTTATTGGAACACAGAACACGAATAGCAAGTATCCTATTCAAATTATTTTAATACAGAATAATGCACTGTGTCATGATGTAGCACATATGCATCATTCTTCAGGTTTGCCTTGTTGGTATAGTGGTGAGTTATCCTACCTGCCATGCTGGAGCCTGGGGTTTGGTTACCCGGCAAGGAAATCACAAAAGTCCCATATTTCCAAAATGAGAATTGAGCTGGCCCAACGTGCAAGCTCACTTGAACCTGCATTTAGGACTAGCCTGGCCTAATTTTCTAATAGGAGCTCTTCTTGCTAATTTAAATAGGTTACAGATGCAGAAAATGCTTGTTCAGTGAGCTTAATCTGTAGCATACTTGGCTGGTGAGTGGACAGTCCCTTATATCTGGCTGCAAGTGAGGATGAAGTTTGCTGATATCAGGAAGAAGGTAGTGGTAAGTGTGCTCCTCATTGTTGTACACCCCCTCCGTATTTATTCTACTTCTAAAAATACATCCACTGTTCAGTGCTATTTGCTGATGGCATTCTGGCTGCTCCTGGACAACCAGCATTGATGTGCATACTGATACTTCTGAGGCCAGAAATCATATATTAAATGCAAACCCTTTCTTTAAATATAGGCCACAAAAGTGATGTATGAGTAACCTTGATGTCCCCATGGCTGCCATTTGAGATACCTTGCACTCGAGGGAAGTCGACCACTTGGTGAAAGCTCTGTGTCCTGTCCAGCTGATGCCGCCTTTTCACAGGGAAAGTGATGAAGCTGTTGTCTCTTGCAAACACCGTAATGGACACAATGTGCGAACTGCAGACTGCCTGATGTGGCATATGCCCCCAGGGCGGCTTGGACAAGTAGCACCCCATAAACTTCATGCTGTGATAATCTCCAATTCTATGAGAAACGCTGTCCCTGTTCCAAATGCTGTCTAGACGTTACGCCACAGTAGATGGTACAAATGCGGGACAACCTGTCTTGTGAAGCGGAAGAGGCGGAGTTCGGTCTCTTCTGACATAGCCAGGTACATGTGGAAGCATTGATAATTGTGGATCACTGGTAAACACTTCAAGTGTCATTGCAACTACATTTGGTGACTCTTATGAATTTCTTTTCCTTATCTGAAGTATCCAGCACTTTCAGAACCCAACAAGGAACACCCATGCTCAGCAGTTTGTACAGTACCATTTAAATGTCCACAATAACTGAGAATACTTGGCAACAAAAACCTCCAAAGTGAAAAAAATGGCAGAGTTTCTTGCAAAAACAACCATTGTTTTGAGCAAAATATAGCAAAATTGAACAGAAAATGCAAAAAAAAGTTTCCAGTGAATACGAGCTAAAAGAGACCTACTTGAGCAGGCCAAGTCCCAGGATACTTGATGCATGCATCAAAAATGGGTTAGCAGCACGCCATGGGCGGACCCTTGCCAACAGTCAGGAATTCAACTGAATGACTCAATTTTTCACAGTACCCAATGTCATACTCAGGGAACAACCTCTCAACTAGAGGCTGTGCTAAAAGTGTGTGTGGGCGTCTATATAGCTCGCAAAGCAATGCAAAGTAATATAAATGGGTTCCACAATGTATTCCCTGTGTTTCCTTGCCTGTCAACTCTTTGTGAGCTGCTCGCTCATTTAAAATAGAAGCTGTTTACATGCTGTTCGCCACAGAACATTCATTCTTAAAGCTGGCGCCAACTGTTATTTGGAAAGTTGTTTTTTTGCTGCTTTTATGACTTGCCAAACTGCTGTTGCATTCAATTTTTTTCTGCTGTTTGTTATTGACAATTAGCAATGCAGGATTTCTTTGCACAAATTTCTAGCATTGTTGCTGCCATCAGTTCCATTGGGCTTTTTAATGAAATAAAATACACACATCACAAAATATATTAGAAGACCAGCTTGCATTTTGGGCTGTGGATGAGTGAAGAAACTTAAAAATCACCAAACATTTGCTTGGTTGATATTGAGCAGCAATTTCCCACACTGATAATATATAAAGAAATACAACCAGGGAAGGAGCACTATCACTGAAAATCCTCCGGTTGCGGTTTACATCCGACCAATTACCACCTCATCAGCAAAGTGATGGAAGATGTCGTTGACAATGCTATCAAGTGGCACTTACTCACCAATAACCTGCTCACCGATGCTCAGTTTGGGTTCCGTCAGGACCACTCAGCTCCAGACCTCATTACAGCCTTGGTCCAAACATGGACAAAAGAGCTGAATTCCAGAAGTGAGGCGAGAGTGACTGCCCTTGACATCAAGGCAGCATTTGACCGAGTGTGGCACCAAGGAGCCCGTGTAAAATTGAAGTCAATGGGAATCAGGGGGAAAACTCTCCAGTGGCTGGAGTCATACCTTGCACAAAGGAAGATAGTAGTGGTTGTTGAAGGCCAATCATCTCAGCTCCAGGTCATTGCTGCAGGAGTTCCTCAGGGCAGTGTCGTAGGCCCAACCATCTTCAGCTGCTTCATCAATGACCTTCCCTCCATCATAAGATCAGAAATGGGGATGTTCACTGATGATTGCACAGTGTTCAGTTCCATTCGCAACCCCTCAAATAATGAAGCAGTCTGAGCCCGCATGCTGCAAGACCTGGACAACATCCAGGCTTGGGCTCATAAGTGGCAAGTAACATTCGCACCAGACAAGTGCCAGGCATTGACAAATACCAACAAGAGAGAGTCTAACCACCTCAACATGACATTCAACGGCATTACCATCGCCGAATATCCCACCATCAACATCCTGGGGGTTACCATTGACCAGAAACCTAACTGGACCAGCCATATAAATACTGTGGCTACAAGAGGCTGGGTATTCTGCAGCGAGTGACTCACCTCCTGACTCCCCAAAGCCTTTCCACCATCTACAAGGCACAAGTCAGGAGTGTGATGGAATACTCTCCACTTGCCTGGATGAGTGCAGCTCCAACAACACTCAAGAAGCTCGACACCATCCAGGACAAAGCAGCCCGCTTGATTGGCACCCCATCCACCACCCTAAACATTCACTCCTTTCACCACCAGCGCACAGTGGCTGCAGTGTGTACCATCCACAGGAAGCACTGCAGCAACTCGCCAAGGCTTCTTCGACAGCACCTCCCAAACCCGCGACCTCTACCACCTAGAAGGACAAGAGCAGCAGGTACATGGGAACAACACCACCTGCATGTTCCCCTCCAAGTCACACACCATCCCGACTTGGAAATATATCGCCGTTCCTTCATCGTCACTGGGTCGAAATCCTGGAACTCCCTTCCTAACAGCACTGTGGGAGAACCTTCACCACACGGACTGCAGCGATTCAAGAAGGCGGCTCACCACCACCTTCTCAAGGGCAATTAGGGATGGACAATAAATGCTGGCCTCGCCAGCGACGCCCACATCCCATGAACGAATAAAAAAAAACATGAGCAGGTGGTGCTGAAAACTGTAGGCCGACAGATAGGAGAGGCTGTGGGAGATGATGAGATTGGAGCCAAGGTTCTAGTCCACTACTTCTACTAGTAAGACTAGAAGCTTGGGCAAGTAAGTTAGCTGGCACAAACGATAGACATGGGTCTAGAAATTGGATTGCACCCAAATCGGGGTACAATTCAGGTGCATACGTGCTGTACGATGCCTAATGAGGCCAGCGGTAGAACCATGCCAAATAAGTGGGCCAGCCTCATTAGGATAGTACCGTCGAGCTGTGGGCACCATGGCCTCAGAGGCAGCTCACCGGTCGTGGGATGGGCAGCAATTGATGGGGCAAGGTGGGGGGGCATGAACGGTGGTCAACGACAGCCCATAGATTTAATATGGAGCTGGGAGGGGCATTTCTATTCTTCCTTGGCTCCACAACAAGTAAAAAAAACCTCCTGTACAAACTTTTTTCACTGGCTTCTTTGTATAGTGGCTAGATACTAATGTACATTTTCTAAAATTTTTTTTTACTGTCCTTTGAGGACTGCTGGTTTGGCTGCTGAGCATCTGGAGAAACTGACCACAGCATTCACGGCACATGCTCTGGTGATTCACAGTCCAATGTGGCAAAGGAGTCTGAAACAGACGTTGGGACTCCGATTTGCAGATGCAGTGGGCCTTATGGTAGCTTCAGGCACGTGTCCATGGCACCTACTGAGTAGTCCGAACCAGTATGGAGGGCAGCACACTTCCGGCGAGGAATAAGCACTCACATGCCACCCACCATATTGGATCCTTAGGTGCCGGTTTTACGTTAGTATGGGTGCAGTGCCATAGTCATAAAAGTGCAACAAATCACATTTCAGGACGCAGGCAATGTATGAATCAAAACTATTAAGCATTTATGAAGCAACAAATCAACAATGAGCAGCAACAAAAGCCATGGCTCAGCGGTAGCACTTTCACCTCTGAGTTAGAAGGTGATGGGTTCAAGTGCCACTGCAAAGACTTTAGCACATAATCTAGACTGACCTGCATGTGCAGTATTGAGGGAGTGCTGCACTTAGAGTGCTGCATTTTAAATGAGAAATTAAACCAAGGCCCTATCTGCCTTCGGAGGTCAATGTAAAAGATTCCATGGTACTATTTGATGAAGAACTGGGGAGTTCTCCTGGTGTCCTGGCCAATGTTTATTCCTCAACTGACATTACTAAACCCGTTTAATTGGTCATTTGTCTCACTGCTGTTTGTGGGGCCTTGCAGTGTGGAAACTGGCTGACACGTTTCCCTACATTACAGCAGTGACTACACTTCAAAAGTATTTAATTCCCTGTGAAAAGTCATGAAAGGCGCTATATAAATGCAAGTTCTTTCTTTTCTCTTTGAGGGTTATTTAGAAAATATATTGTCAAGATTGAGATGTTTTCAGAGCTGTACAAACATTTTGTAGTATTTGAAATGATTTTTTTTTGACAATGAGAATCTCTTGATTTACAACCCAATTGCAATTATTCCACTCCAGCCCATATAGTGACCCAAGCCACACTCTGACCTCAGCTGACATTGCAATCTGTTCCCAAGCTTCTGTCAATGACCAGCTGTCAAGAAATGGACAAGTGCAGCCCACAGATGACTCTTTCTCCTCTGGAGAGCTCTCAGACTTCCACAATGCCTCTCTACAATTACTGTACCTCAGATCCAGAATGCAACAGAATAGAAGGAAGATATCTTGATCCACCACTCCATAGAGGTGTACGTTGGTGCTCCAAAATATTAGGGTAGATTTTCCTCTTCACTGAGCCTGGGGAAATCAGCATTCCCAACATACAGTAAAGAGGAAAAAGGGGCAGATATCCATTGCATCAGGTCTTGCCCCATTTTGCTATCCTGGGATTTCTTGGAGATTCTCCAGTAGTCATGAGAACATGATGAGAAAGAAATAACTTTTAAAAAAAGAGGGAGGATTACCATCGACAAGGGAAATAACACACAATAATCAATTCTTTTAGAAAGGTTACTGTTTTGTAAGCTTTGCTGAATAAATAGGAATGTTATGTGATTAGCATAACAAGTACAACCTTAAAAGGTTAAGATGATGTGTTTGGACAGAAAATGAGATGCAAAAAATTATTTATATGGTTTCTGCTTATAAATATTTTATGACAACAGGGTAGAACTGCAAAAATAATTTAGCATTGAACTCAACTTTGTTAAAAATATTTATTTTTATTTTACAGCTAGACATGGAACAACTCTCAACTGCAATGTTATTGCTTATTCATACATGTGTGTAATTTAGTTCACATCCTGCAATAACTGACCTACGTAATTAAATGAAATTGAATTTTAAACATTAACACACACTTGTGTGCCAAATAATTAGACTACTCACTGCACTACAGGAACACAGATCATAATCACTGAGGTAACAGATAGCCTGCAGTTCATCTACGTACTTTGATTTTGCTCACAGACTATCAGAACACTATTGTATCATGCAAGTTATAGTTGTTCTGCTCCTTAGGAACTAATGTTTGGAAAAGCTATTGGTTCTGAATGTTTAATGCAAATTAATATTGCATCTCCTGCAGCCTGAACTTTCATAAAGACCATTACCCCGGCTCCTGGCTTTTTCAGAAGCTGAAGGTGTTCCCAAAAGGCTGACAATTTGCCTTTAAAAATTTGGTGATTTGATGAATGCAAAAGTTTCTTTGTTAGCTTTTGGGTGTCAGAACTTGGCACAGTGGTGGCACTCTCACCTCTGAGTCAGAGGTTGTGGGTCTAAGCCCCATTCCAGATACTTGCGCACATAATCTAGGCTGACACTTAAGACAAGGGAGTGCCGACTATCGGATGAATCGTTAAACCGAGGCCCCATCTGCCCTCTGAGATGGATGTAAAAGATCCCATGGCACGAGTTGACCCTGGTGTCCTGGCCAATATTTATCCCTCAACCAACATAGATAAACAGATTATTTGGACTTTTATCTCATTGCTGTTTGCGGCACCTCGCTGTGTGCAAATTGGCTGCCACATTTCCCTACATTACAACAGTGACTACACTGCATTGGCTGCAAAGCACTTTGGGACATCCTGATGTTGTCAAAGGTGCAATATAAATGCAAGTTCTTTCTTTTTTGCAATTCTCTGATCCAGATGGACTACAATATTCTTTCCTAACATACAGGTGGTCTTCTGCCCTTCAGTAACATGCAGTTAAATAAAACTCAAAATCACTACAGTTCATGTCACATGAGTCAAGAAGAGAAGCCTTTTGTGTGTCTATCTGCCATGATACCATTTGGTAGCAAAAGAAAATGGCCAAAAATGAATAAAACTGACCCCGATCAACTCTGCTTGTATATAATAAAAAGCATTATACGAGTTGGAATGTGTTTGAAGGACATAATGTATTTTGCAACTCAAATGGTGCTGATGACCTGAGAACAAATGTTGCTTGAACTCCTTGATGCTTATATTCTTCTCACACACTCGAGATCATCAGTTAGCCTGTATACAACAGTTATTTGAAGTGTGTTCTTGATACTCTGGGGTAGATTTTAACTATCTGATGCTCGAGTTAGGTCAGAGGGTGTGGGTTGGTTATGATTGCAATGGTGGGGGGAGGGGGGTAGAGAGGTGAAGCCTTTGGCGGCAGCGGCCCCCATTACCACATTATTCTTGTGGAGCCTGGAGCAGAACTGCTGCTCCTCCAGATCCCACAAAAATAACTGTAGCATTTACCTATTAGGGCCTTTTCTTTTGAACCTCCAGGTTTTACAGTGCGAAGCGTCCAGAGTGCACATTCTATCCAGTAGGCAGTTTATAATGCCACCCGCTCCTATGTAAGTCCCAGGACCCTAGTTTGCCTAATGAGACTCCTGTCTGACTCAGGTGGACACCTTGGCAGCCCAGAAGGTCCTGGGAAAATGGTGATGGAGATGGAACAGGGCTGTAGGTCTACCACATCCATTTTGACTCTGCTACCGCCAGGCGGAGGGAGTTAAAATCTCCCCTTTTTATCAAACACTGTAGAATTGCAGAATTACATCAGGTAAGCAGTGTTAGTGTATGACGATGTTCAATCATTGTGCTTTCTGAAAAGAGAGGAGTCTGAGAAATTGGTTTATGTGATTGAGTTTCTAATCTCAGTCAGCAGTTTCCCACAGGGTAAGAGAATAAAATCATTTGTTAATTCAGCCAGTTGAGTACTTGCTCACTTTCTAGCAGCTGGTTACTGACTTACATAAAAAGAAGTCTGGGAGTAGTTCCATTTCCTGTACATTTTGGCCATAGGCTACAATGCTGGACTTGAAGAAGGGAGGATAAAAAGGGAAAAGAAACCAAGAAAATAAACTCTAACAATATTTATTAAATGTAGCAACTTTTTTTTAATATAAATCATTACTTTCTTGGATTTTGCAGTTTTATAACCCTGGGTAAAAATCTTTGAGTCTTCATTTGAGGCCCAATCACCTCCTTTTGGCTAATGCCAGCTTTCCTAGATTTTGATGTTTTTATACGTAGAAGCTATGACTTCACGAAGTTAAGGATAAAATTTGCCTTAAGACCCAATGCCTTCTCTTGATGTCTGCGGCATTCATTCTAATCTATTGATCGTTGAAACACAGTAAAACTGAATCACGTTGAAATATGTGGTTACCAAGTAACAGCAAAACACACACTTCGATTGAAATGAAGGATGCTCACTCTGCCTTTTGACAGTATAGACTAAGCAATTGGTGCCCTGCATTTTGCACCTGCAATGATCATTGCACCAAAAGGTGACAAAAAGATTTATAATAAGATTAAAATTGTTTTATTTATTGGTAATTTGAAAGCTTCTAAAGACATTCTGGTTTAACGAGTTTTTAAAAGACTGAAAATGTCCTCTGCTCACTTTCAGAAGAACAAGAGAATTATTATTCAGTCAGTCTTGTGACAAAAAATGAATTCCTTAACTGGCTAAGATTCTAGATGACATTTACCTACTTAAAAAGGTACAGAAAACCTGACAACTTTCACAGCACATTTAATACAGGCACAAAACAATTTTGTTTCATAGTTCCACTAACATATCAATTTCACAACAATAAGAGAAATAATTCAAAGAAAAATATATATTTTTAAAATTAAGTCAATCATCATTCGTAAAGTGACAATTTAAAGAAAGGTCACTTTGGATTTTTTAAAGCAAAAACGTATAAAGGGCTGATGCCCAAAGTGCAGGACACCAACATAGTTAAAACAACAGAAGATGACAAAGCAATAAGTATTGGTTAATGGTGACAAGATTCAATTTAAAAATCCTGCAAATTGTAGAATAATAGAAAGACTGATGGAGTGAAGGAATGCCACAGTTTTGAAGACCTGCGAAAGAATGATTTAGAGTAAAAGATGGCCGTGATGTGCCCTGATTTTAAGATGAAGATAAGAGCATGAAAGATGCCACATTTGGAGCATAGGAAAAAGAAGAAAGGACATTTCAGGAAAGCAACAAAAATAAAAATAAGAGGGGTTGAATAAAGCACTCCCTTTATTCAAAATAAACTTAACGTGCGGCATGCTTGAGTTTGCTACCATGTAGGAAATTACATAAAGTTCATGGTCAGTTCTGTGCAAGAGCAATTTATATTGCTTTTACTTTTCTCCAACTCAGTGACTGAGGATGAAGTGAAGCGAAAAAGAAAAACTTGATGTTGCTGCCTAAGTTGTCAATGGGCAACAAAACAAAAGAGTTGATAATTTCATAATCCGGCTCATTAAATCCATTGTTCCCAAGTACGATTTGTACCTTGATAATCTCCTCTACATGTAACTCAATCATAATGGGCCAGAATTTGCTGTCAAAGTAACAGTGAGGCTAATGGTGCTCGTCGTTATTTATGCGCAAATGCTACAGCAACTTCAGGCAAAGGGCAGATGCGCTGTTAAACACGGAGATGCAAAAGTTGCTGTCTGAGATGCGTTGCTCCGTCATTAACTTCGTGAAAATGCATCTCACTGCCTGCCTCATCACTGAAATGCATTGAACGAGAAGTTGCTGTATTTGAGCAGTAGATACGAACTAAACTCGCCACAATGTTATGTCTTGTCCATTTCACTCTTAGTACCCTTCCAAAGACGTGATAACTGTTACTTACTGCCAGTCAACCTCGCTGGCGCTGAAAATTAGCTATTACAAGTGTGGAGTCTCATTCCTTCAGATTTTAATTGTTGCTGGAGATTTAAAAAATGTGAAGTTTAAATTCACCCACTCTAATTTACATTTCCTTCTCAGTCCTTGCACTGATAAAAAAAAAAGTTTATTTCAAAATCCTTCAATTTGATTGGTTAAGGAGATGCACAGTTGCTTGCTCTGTTCATTCAGGCCCCAGATACCGTTAGATGCCTGCCATAGCAAATTATGGCCCATTATTTTTAGCCCTACATGTTTATGCACTGTTCATATAAACAAAGAAATGTGTGCCCTCAAGTGCTCTTACAATTCTAATTATATGTATCCCCAGGATTATATAAAATATATCTGTAAATTCAATTTGAATATATTTATTTGAAATCTGCTTAAAACAAATGACTATTTTCCCAAGAGAAAAATAATGAACTTAAATACGATTTCAGCTCAATCTAATCTTGACTTATGAATGACTTACGAAGCTGTAATCTAATTGTATGGTATGACGACACAGTAAATCATGAAAAAGTGAAGCACAAGCAGTTTGTGTCACTCATCTGAACCCCATGATTAGAATAGGGGTGTCATATCACTGCATTGTACAAATTTTTATTAAAAATTAACAACCTCAGCATTTCCTTTTAGTGCCATTTTACATGGGCAGCATTTTATGGCATTAACACACGGTGACACGGAGTGGTGGGATGCAGGCTCAGTCCATTATTTTGATGAATTGCCAATCTCATGCAATAATGCTGTGAATTGACTAAATATAGACCAGAGGAGCAACTTTCCGATGTTGCGCCCCTAGCAGGGAGCCTCTCTGTCAAAATGCATATTGTAAACTTAGTGTATGCAGCGTTCAATTTTCTGACCATTTGAATAATTTCTTATATGTGCTCTTGGCAGGCAAAGTTCCCCGCCAGGTGCAAAAAATTATCCTTTAGGTGCCTGCTTAAATGGTGAAGAGAAAAACTGGAGTGTGACTTATCAGCAGACTGCATCTGTGCATCCCCAGGCGACTGCCTCACAACAATTTTAACATTGAGTTCTGGAAACAAGTCAGGCACAGGAAGTGCATGCTGTAGAAAGATCAGAAAAGGAGAAAAAGGTAGAACATAGAAGGTAATGTATCCTACACCAAATGAAAACAACGTACACACTAGAGTGTGTGGAACTTAGCCATACAGGTGAGGAAAGTCCGAGGTACACCATAATTGGGCTCGGTGCCCCCAGCCTGGAAAACAAAAAAATTCGCCAGGTCGCCTGCTCCTGATTGTGTACAGTAACTTGTTTGTGAATTGTAGATATACGGGCATCAACATGAAAAGGATGCAAGAGAGTCATTTGTGGGTTGGCGTATTTGAGCTTTGGAGTAACATTTAGCCAGAAACATAAGATAATCAATACACAAAAACTATCGAAATAACAAAAGGAATGTAATAAATAAGATATTTTAGGGCCTTATTCTGGAAGCTTCTCCTAAGCCTTTAACGTGTCCTCTCACCCAGGAATAAGCTAATCATGGACAAAGACACTTTTTAAAAAAACAATTGTTATTGAACACTTTAAAGATGGATTGTGGATATACCTACAGAGGAAGAACAATGAGCAGGCCAGAGGCTGGGTATTCTGCGGCGAGTGACTCACCCCGACTCCCCAAAGCCTTTCCACCATCTACAAGGCACAAGTCAGGAGTGTGATGGAATACTCTCCACTTGCCTGGATAAGTGCAGCTCCAACAACACTCAAGAAGCTCGACACCATCCAGGACAAAGCAGCCCGCTTGATTGGCACCCCATCCACCACCCTAAACATTCACTCCCTTCACCACTGGCGCACAGTGGCTGCAGTGTGCACCATCCACAGGATGCACTGCAGCAACTCGCCAATGCTTCTTCAACAGCACCTCCCAAACCCGCGACCTCTACCACCTAGAAGGACAAGAGCAGCAGGCACATGGGAACAACACCACCTGCATGTTCCCCTCCAAGTCACACACTATCCCGACTTGGAAATATATCGCCGTTCCTTCATCGTCGCTGGGTCAAAATCCTGGAACTCCCTTCCTAACAGCACTGTGGGAGAACCTTCACCACACGGACTGCAGCGGTTCAAGAAGGCGGCTCACCACCACCTTCTCGAGGGCAATTAGGGATGGGCAATAAATACTGGACTCGCCAGCAAAGCCCACATCCCATGAACGAATATTAAAAAAATGAAATAGGCGTGGATTATTTTGCCATATTGTCACACACCATAATATTTACATGATGCCAGAAGACATTTTGATGCAAATTGTCTAAGCATTTGGCAAATTACAACAAGCTCATCAAACATTTCTGCAGTCTCATTAATGTGAAAATCATTGTGATAATTAATTTGATAAACACTTACCTTGGAATTTATTTAAGGCTTAGAAAATTTAATTTTACCTCAGAGTCCAGTCCTTTCTAAGTTAAATTGCAGTGAGTAGCAGTCATTTTGCACCCAGAAAAGATCTTGAATGTGATTAGTTCTGATCACAATTTTGAAGTAAGCTCCTTTATTGTGCAAATTAAATATGCTACATTAGATGGTGCAAATTATGCACGTATTAAAAAATGAAAGCGCTGATCAGCCAAATGAGAAAACAGCAACAAAAGACACAATTAAAAAATAAATAATTCAATTTCTTTTTCCAAAATCACATTGATACAGGCTGAACAAATAGTAACTTATTTTTGGAAAGATTAACCTATTTTAAATTTATGTGAATGTCTTACCAATTCAGCTGTTGTCTCAATTCCCAGAAATGTTGCAATTACTTACCTGTGAAAAAAATGACATAAGATTAGCGAACGGATGATCAAAAAACTCAGATAGCACATTATGCATTTCACACCATAACTTGTTTCATGATTTTATATCTGTAGAAAAAAAGAAAGGAAAAAGAAAGAAAGAACGAGCATTTATATAGCGCCTTTCACGACCTCAGGACATCCCACAGCGCTTTACAGCCAATGAAGTATTTTTGAAGTGTAGTCACTGTTGTAAAGTGGGAAAATACGACAGCCAATTAGCACACAGCATTTTTCCACAAATATAAATCAGATAATGAACAGTTAATCTGTTTTAGTGATGTTGGTTGGGGGATAAGTATAGGCCAAGACACAGCGGAGAACTCCCCTGCTCTTCTTCAAATAGTACCATGAGGTGAGAGGGTAGATGGGGCCTCAACTTAACTTCTCAATTTAAAGACTGCACCTCCAACAGTACAGCACTCCCTCATAATCAGCCTAAGTTATGTGCTCAAGTTTCTGGAGTGGGACTTGAACCTTCAGCCTTCTGTCTCAGAGGCAAAAGTGCTGCCACTTAGCTAAGGCTGGCACTTTATAAACAGACATGGCACCACCAAAGAAATCTATACAAAACAAAATGTGCTTCAGGAAGGCGGAACAGTTCAATGGTACTGCAACATGCCATGCCAAAGAGTGATAGGATTTAGATTTAAATTCCCCTCACATCATACAGTCACTCACTCTGGTGACTTCCTGACCTCAGTCATGCCATTGTGGGAGGGAGAATTGTTCCTAGGCCACTGTTCTATACCTTCTGTGACAAGAGCGGAACAGGTAATCTATCCACTCTTGGTTGCAACTATTGCATAGTATGGGGAGACCAGAAAACAAGAGAGAAAATACAGGGACTTTGTACGCTTATAAAAACATACTTGAATAACACATAAACAGAATAGTAAAAAATATTATTTTGAAAATTAGGAGGCTCATCAATGGACTCCTCTCAAACATCTCCAAGTGGGTAGCTCCTGAGAAGCATTGGCAGAGGTCTGAAGGTAAATCATCCAACTTGCCACTTAAACATATCATCACAAAGGGTAAAAAAAGAAATATTGCAAAGAAATCCACAGATCAAGGCTGGAAAGTCTTTTGATCTCACAATGTATCTGAAATGGAAAGAATATGGTACAGAGATTCCTATGGCGCCTGAGAAAATAAGCTGCTCCCACCCTGTGCACCATGGAGAATAGCTAGTGATACAACGCAACAGGAAAGAGCAAACAGGTGTAAAAGCTTAAGAAGAATGCTAAATAGACGTCTTTCTCCAAAGTCCGTTAAAACCTTTTGGTTCACCGTGACTATCCTAATCATACTGCGGTGTCCCATCCTACACCAATTGAGAGAAGCCTTTGGCTAGAATCTCATTCTGACAGAGAGGGATCAGAGCTTCTAAGAGAATTTATGCTGTGAACTGCTGCTATTTATTGGCTGTTCACTTTTGATTGTGTCCTTGGATTTGTACTCGAGTGAAAAGTAAATTAGGTCCCTTGAGTAAATTCTCTAGGCCTAGCAGCCAAACATGTTCAATCAATGCTTTATTAACATGCTTCTTCACTGCCTCGGATTTGATCAGGCTATAACTGTTTGTGCAATGACAGGATCAACAAAGCAGAAATTACAGTATAATCATCAACATTGGAACGTTATTGGCCCAACTTTCTAACATTGTTTCTCATCACAAAGCAAAACTGCATTACACAAAGGTCTTCTGGGCTCCCCCGCCCCAAAATGGAGATGATATCCATTTAAAATGAGGTCAATGTCATATTGCTGACCTCCTGGGAGGGGGGAGGGGGCAGCTAATGTTCCCACTCCTGGTCATTATTTCGTGACCTCAGCTGGAATGAGCCAAAGGATGGATATCATGTAAGGATTAGGATTGGTTGGTATCGTTCCCCTCTCATCACAGTCAAATAGCCTACCAGACCAGGAAGGCTGCTGGTGCCACTGGAATCATGCTCCAGCTTAGTCTAATGCCTTTAGGAGATCAAAAGAGAAAAGGTAAGGAAATTAAAATTGGGAAAAAAGTGAGGTGTTCTACCTTTACCTTTTTTTTCACTAATTGAAGGCAAGAATAAGCAGCACAAACTCTTGACCTATATATTTGTAATGTACTCATGTACAGTGTCACCTCTCCAGGAAGCTTCTCCTATTTTGATTTCCTCTTATAGCCAATCCAGATTTTTTTTTTACAGCAAACATGCTTCACCTAAAATATCACTTAAGTGGGCTTCATGTTGTGTTCCAGCATGTTAAAATGTGCTTGTCAGAAATACCCATTTCCAATTAGATTTTTTTTAATCCACTCTTCAAATCATACAGCACTCCTACCAATTAATGTATGCCACTGCTGATCTGTATTCAGCACATACATCTGTTGTCATAGTTACAAGCCATACTGCAAAATAGTTTGCTGTTTTTGCAAGAGACTCTCGATGTAGGAGTTACACATTTTAAAATCCACTGAACTACGATAAAATAAAACATCACTCTCATCAAAAAAAATCATCGGGTACAGAATGGCTATTTTCCCACAAATTGGCTCATAGGCTGGATTTTTACTCAGATCATTACAACTTAAATCCCAACGTGGATATAAAAGATTCTAAGGGTGAAGTCTTCTTTTGCAAAAGTCCCAGTGTAAGACTTCCAAAGCAGAGCTTCCAAGAGGCAAACATGCCAAGTTTATTTTTGAAGGTAGGTTTCCCTTTTTTGTTAAAACCTCTGTCATTTAAAGATTATTCAATAATCAGTCAAAACAGCTCTTCGTGCACAGAACAGTGGAAAAAATGTATCGACAATAATTTCCAAATGATGACAAGGATTATAAAACAGAGTTTTAGCAATATCAACATGAGCTGTGAAATATGATAAACATGTAAGATTCATAGATCCCTTACAGCACATGAAGAAAAGAACACTCAAGCAGATTGACCGAACCAGATTCTGGGAACAGAATACATAAACAAATTGGGCTGGAGCCAGCCCATAAGTGCGTTATTTGAGTTATGCAGAGGTCATATTTTATTTCCAACTCCAGGCCAGGACATATGGGCAATAGTCTCCAAGATCCTGGAAAGGTTAGAAGGGGGAGCTGAAGGGGACATTTGGAACCCAGTGGTAATAGTCCATATAGGGTTAAATGACAGAGAAATAATAAGCGTCTTAAAATCCACATACATACGGATTGTGTCAAAACTCAAAGATACAGCATGCAAAACAATGGGATCTTTTACATCCACCCAAGGCGAGGTTTCGGTTTAACATCTCATCCGAAAGACAGAACCTCTGACTGTGCAGCACTCCCTCGGTACTGCACTGAAGTGTCAGACTACATTATATGCTCAAGTTTCTGGAATGGGGCTTAGAACCCACAATCTTCTGACTCAGAGACGAATGCGCTACCACTGAGCCACAGCTAATGCCTAAAAGAGTTGAGGCAAAAAAGTTGCTGGCAGATTGGTGCTTTATAAATAACCGGGAATCCTTCCAGAATAAAAAAGGATTTGTATAGGAGAGACAGGCTACATTTAGGGACAAAAAGATCTATGAGGAATATTGAGACAGCAATAGAAAATCATTTATACAAGACAGATAGGGAAAGGTCAAGACGGAAACAGGATCCAAGACAGTACAAATTGTAGAGTAGAAGTCAGCCAACAGGCGGGTACGAACTCCAAAACAATCGAATGCTACCACGGAGTGACATTAGGATCTCTCTGGATGGATGAATTAAAATGGGCTAAATGGTCTTCCTCATCCATCGTTACCTTGCGATATTGTGATCTCAGGCACTACCCTCTCTTTTTCAAATTTGCTGTCACAACCCCACTCCTCAAAAAACCCACCCTTGACCCCTCTGTCTTTGCAAAAACTACTGCCCTATCTCTAACCTCCCTTTCTGAGATAGATAGATTTTTGGACAGTAGGGGAATCAAGGGATATGGGGATCAGGCAGGAAAGTGGAGTTGAGGTTAAAGATCAGCCATGATCTGATTGAATGGCGGAGCAGGCTCGAGAGGCCGTGTGGCCTACTCTTGCTCCTATTTCTTATGTTCTTATGTTTCCTCTCCAAAGTCCTTGAACGTGTGGTCATTTCCCAAATCCATGCCCATCTTTCCTGCAACTCCATGGAACAAATCCATAACCTCCGCTAGCCCTACAACCCTCAGAGAACTCTGAGTTCCTCCAACTCTGGCCTCTTACACAGCCCCATTCCCTTCGCCCCACCATTGACGGCTGTGCCTTCAGCCATCTAGGCCCAAAGCTCTGGAATCCCTCCCCTAAACCCCTCCACTTCTCCATTTCTCTCTTCTCCTTTAAGACTTTCTTCAAAACCTACCTCTTTGACCAAGCTTTTGATCATCTGTTCTAATATCTACTTCTTTGGCTCGGTGTCAATTTTTGTCTGATTAAGCTCTTATGATGCGCCTTGGGATATTTTCCTATGTTAAAAGCACTTCATAATTGCAAGAAGTTGTTGTTGTTGTTGAACTGCATGCAGCGAAGCCCAGAGTGTATTCCCCTTCCCTGAAGGTAGATATTTCCTCAAGCTGGTTCATCCTAAACTGTCCAGGCCAAGATGCTGCTAACAGAAGCCTAAAAAAGTTGAGATTTCTTTTCTTTAAAGGAATTTTGTCTCCTTCGCTTTTCTTGGATTAACTGCACTATACACCATTTCTGGTTAGGAAGGCTCACATTTTCTGCCAATGTCAGTCTTAAACTACCCGAGACCAATGTGGAGATAATTCTCTCTTTAACTTCCCCTTCTTCACTGTAGGGAAGGACATCTCCTTCATCAAAGCCTTTCCACGGTGACACTCAGATGGCAGTGATTCATAGTAGGAGGAATTGTGGGGCCAGCCAGCGTTCTAAAATCTGGGCTTGGGAGGAAACCTGACCCTTTAATTTGCTATTCTCCAAAATCATTATCTAAAAATGTCCCTTTTTATTCAGTAATCTGTAACATTAAAGTGACATCAATTTTTACGTAAAAGGAACTGACAAACCTTTCTTGGATATTTGCCAAACTCTCAAAGATGTGATGTAAACTGGATGATATAAATCGTGCGAACATCACTTAAGCATAATGCCAGTGCAACAATAGTATATGACCATTTTGGCTTTTCTCGATTCCTCCTGATCAAAACAGTTCTCTTTAAATTATGTTTTTGCACAATTTCTTATGGTTAGGATACATGGGGGAAAAATTCGATAAGGACCGTTTTCGGGCGGGGGTAGCGTGATGCGTTAATACCCCGTGCCCAATAGCCCCTACGCAGGCAGCAAGTGAACTTCGTGCTGCCTGCTACTTACCATGACATTTCCGTGCAGCCAACATTACCCATGCTGCTGAGAGGCAGCACGGAGAATGAGGAAGTTGAAAATCGGGCGTGCACAGCGCACGTCATCAGCAGCCTGCACCTCTTAAAGGTGCAGGTGCACATTTCAAATTGCAGGTATACAGCTTACTTGGAGAAGGGAAAGATGGCCATGAGGATAGCAAGACCGGCACGAGAGAGAGCTCCACGCTTCTCCGATGATGCTCTGGAGGCCCTGGTGGAAGGGGTGGACAAAAGGAGGGCCAAAATGTACCCGCAGGGTGAGTGGAGACCCTCAAGACTGGAGCTCCACAGGCATTGGCAGGCTGTGGAACAGGAAGTCAACGCCAGGAGCATTGCACCACTCACGTGGGTGCAGTGCCGAAAGAAGCTCAATAATTTGACATGAATGGTCAAGGTGAGTGAATGCAAGTGTCAAATGGCACATCCTACCAACTGCACTACTGCTCCACACATCACACTCCCTGTCACCCACCCACCACCAAACACTGCCCATCCATACGCAATGCTGCACTCGGCATGCTGCATCTCACCCGCACATAGTACCAAACCTGCAGGCCACACAACCACCACTCACAGGCCACACAAACTGGCAGCTATTCGACCACAGCAGGCACATTACCCACACATCTTGCAGGATACTCACTGACACACTGTCCTCTGTCTTGCAGTAGAAGGTGGCGCATAACAGCCGGCAGCAGGAGGGACCTGAGGGTGGATGGGCACGTTTACAGATCCTCACCCCCCCGAGAGGAGACAGTGCTTCGGATCATTGGGCGGGCCGTCACTGCAGCCATCACAACATGCCGTGATGGAGGTCCCAATGAAGGGGGTCTCTGCATATCTAGTGCTCCTTCTCCTTTCCCACATCTCCCTCCTCCCATAATCTTTTCGGACTCACGTGCTGCAGATGCTGTCGGCACGCACGTCTTACTTGCTCCTCTCCCCACTCCACAACTCGACCTGTTTCCCTTTGTCATTGCAGATACCCAAAAACATGTGGCGGCACCGTCCGAGGAGGAGGAGGACAATGAAGCCACACTGTCACTCGATCTGACACTTGCTTCCACCAGCTCAGAGACTGAAACTGCGCGTCCTTTAGAGGTTAGATTAGAGGAGGGATCTGCACGTGGTGAGACACCGGGCACAAGTGCACAGATGCCGCGGCAGGGGGGGGGGGGGGGGGGGGGGGAGAACAGATATCACAGGTGCTTGGGGCACTGGAAAGCCTGCCAGAAAGCCCGTGCACAATGAGAAGGGGCATGGAGGAGTCCAGCTCCAACTTGGCGCAAGGCTTTGCGCAGAGCATGGAGCCAATCCTTTCCAACATGGAACAGATAGTCACCTCCATCAGCACACCTGTGGAACCCACCATGATGCAGCGTCTGATGACTGATGACACAGCTTCCATTGCAGCATCCAAGGTCTGACTGCTGCATTTGGAGCTCAGACTGCTGCTATCATGGGTCTGGAGACCACTATGGAATGGGGCTTCCAGGGCGTCACAGCACTCCAGCAATCCATTCTCCAGCCGATTACCAGGATTGCTGAGGAGCCATCCCGGGAGAGTGGCAGTGGTGCGATGACAGTCAGACCTTCTGTCCTCTCTCAGGATGGCAGCCTTCCTGCTTCCACCCCTGCCACTCCGCCAGTGCCCCTGATGTTGCCTATCGGCCAGCCAGGCCAGACTGCTGCAACCCATGCTGAGATGGTGCAGCCTGAAGCCAGGCCCTCACGGCCCAGAGCTGCTCGAGGTCATCTTCTCCAAGGCCCTCCATTGAAGGACATCAGCCTCCCACCACCCATGCTCCAGCCACTGGGGAAGCACTTCGTAAGAGCACTAGGATAGGTAAAGGCACACAAACAAAAGGCACGAAGGGAATGCACAAGGGTGAACAGTTCTGTTATGTTTGCATAATTTCATTTATTCATTGATAAATGAGAATTTGATTTTGCATTTGATGGTGGTTTTTATTTATGCAATGAGCTGAGGGGGGAAAACCAATGTGTAATCAGATGGAGGGCGATTTGATTGTCTTGTGGGAGTGGAAAAGTGGGGAGTGTAGGACTGTTGGTGAATTGGGGGATATAGTTGACATTATTGATAGCAGGAATGGATCAGGCGAGTACACAGAGCCCTTGCAGACAAGGTGTCTGGTTCCTGTTGCACCCTTGTGTCTTCCTCAACTCCTCCTCCTTAGACTCTTCCTCCTCCATCTCTGGCTCAGGGTCTTCTCCAATCATTGGTGGCAAAAGACTGGTCCCTCACGATGGCGAGGTTGTGCAGCATGCAGCATACCACCGCAAATATGGCCACCTTTTTTTTTATTCGTTCACGGGATGTGGGCGTGGCTAGCGAGGCCAGCATTTATTGCCCATCCCTAATTGCCCATGAGAAAGTGGTGGTGAGCCGCCTTCTTGAACCGCTGCAGTCCGTGTGGTGACGGTTCTCCCACAGTGCTGTTAGGAAGGGAGTTCCAGGATTTTGACCCAGTGACGATGAAGGAACGGCGATATATTTCCAAGTCGGGATGGTGTGTGACTTGGAGGGGAACGTGCAGGTGGTGTTGTTCCCATGTGCCTGCTGCTCTTGTCCTTCTAGGTGGTAGAGGTCGCGGGTTTGGGAGGTGCTGTCGAAGAAGCCTTGGCGAGTTGCTGCAGTGCATCCTGTGGATGGTACACACTGCAGCCACAGTGCGCCGGTGGTGAAGGGAGTGAATGTTTAGGGTGGTGGATGGGGTGCCAATCAAACGGGCTGCTTTATCTTGGATGGTGTCGAGCTTCTTGAGTGTTGTTGGAGCTGCACTCATCCAAGCAAGTGGAGAGTATTCCATCACACTCCTGACTTGTGCCTTGTCGATGGTGGAAAGGCTTTGGGGAGTCAGGAGGTGAGTCACTCGCCGCAGAATACCCAGCCTCTGACCTGCTCTCATAGCCACAGTATTTATATGGCTGGTCCAGTTAAGTTTCTGGTCAATGGTGACCCCCAGGATGTTGATGGTGGGGGATTCGGCGATGGTATTGCCGTTGAATGTCAAGGGGAGGTGGTTAGACTCTCTCTTGTTGGAGGTGGTCATTGCATGGCACTTGTCTGGCGCGAATGTTACTTGCCACTTATGAGCCCAAGCCTGGATGTTGTCCAGGTCTTGCTGCATGCGGGCTCGGACTGCTTCATTATTTGAGGGGTTGCGAATGGAACTGAACACTATGCAGTCATCAGCGAACATCCCCATTTCTGACCTTATAATGGAGGGAAGGTCAATGATGAAGCAGCTGAAGATGGTTGGGCCTAGGACACTGCCCTGAGGAACTCCTGCAGCAATGTCCTGGGGCTGAGATGATTGGCCTCCAACAACCACTACCATCTTCCTTTGTGCTAGGTATGACTGCAGCCACTGGAGAGTTTTCCCCCTGATTCCCATTGACTTCAATTTTACACGGGCTCCTTGGTGCCACACTCGGTCAAATGCTGCCTTGATGTCAAGGGCAGTCACTCTCACCTCACCTCTGGAATTCAGCTCTTTTGTCCATGTTTGGACCAAGGCTGTAATGAGGTCTGGAGCCGAGTGGTCCTGGCGGAACCCAAACTGAGCATCGCTGAGCAGGTTATTGGTGAGTAAATGCCGCTTGATAGCACTGTCGACGACACCTTCCATCACTTTGCTGATGATTGAGAGTAGACTGATGGGGCGATAATTGGCTGGATTGGATTTGTCCTGCTTTTTGTGGACAGGACATACCTGGGCACTTTTCCACATTGTCGGGTCGATGCCAGTGTTGTAGCTGTACTGGAACAGCTTGGCTAGAGGCGCAGCTAGTTCTGGAGCACAAGTCTTCAGGTGTATCTTTGCTAATTGGTGATTGTGAGCATTAGTTTCATTCTGCACTGTTATTTAGGTGCAATAAAACACCAAATATTTCTTGTGTGAAATAATATTGTATTTTGTGTGCAAAGTACGCATTGTGCTAAATATCCACCATTGTTCTTGTCCTGAAAGCTTGGCTAGAGGCACAGCTAGTTCTGGAGCACAAGACTTCAGCACTACAGCTGGGATGTTGTCGGGGCCCATAGCCTTTGCTGTATCCAGTGCACTCAGCCGTTTCTTGATATCACGTGGAGTGAATCGAATTGGCTGAAGACTGGCTTCCGTGATGGTGGGGATATCGGGAGGAGGCCGAGATGGATCATCCACTCGACACTTCTGGCTGAAGATGGTTGCAAACGCTTCAGCCTTGTCTTTTGCACTCACGTGCTGGACACCGCCATCATTGAGGATGGGGATGTTTGCAGAGCCTCCTCCTTCCATTAATTGTTTAATTGTCCACCACCATTCACGACTGGATGTGGCAGGACTGCAGAGCTTTGATCTGATCCGTTGGTTGTGGAATCGCTTAGCTCTGTCTATAGCATGTTGCTTCCGCTGTTTAGCATGCATGTAGTCCTGAGTTGTAGCTTCACCAGGTTGGCACCTCATTTTTAGGTATGCCTGGTGCTGCTCCTGGCATGCTCTTCTACACTCCTCATTGAACCAGGGTTGATCCCCTGGCATGTTGGTAATGGTAGAGTGAGGAATATGCCGGGCCATGAGGTTACAGATTGTGCTGGAATACAATTCTGCTGCTGCTGATGGCCCACAGTGCCTCATGGATGCCCAGTTTTGAGCTGCTAGATCTGTTCTGAATCTATCCCATTTAGCACAGTGGTAGTGCCACACAACACGTTGGATGGTGTCCTCAGTGCGCAGACGGGACTTCGTCTCCACGAGGACTGTGCGGTGGTCACTCCTACCAATACTGTCATGGACAGATGCATTTGCGACAGGTAGATTGGTGAGGACGAGGTCAAGTAAGTTTTTCCCTCGTGTTGGTTCGCTCACCATCTGCCGCAGGCCCAGTCTAGCAGCTATGTCCTTCAGGACTCGGCCAGCTCGGTCAGTAGTGGTGCTACCGAGCCACTCTTGGTGATGGATGTTGAAGTCCCCCACCCAGAGTACATTTTGTGCCCTTGCTACCCTCAGTGCTTCCTCCAAGTGGTGCTCAACATGGAGGAGGACTGATTCATCAGCTGAGGGAGGTCGGTAGGTGGTAATCAGCAGGAGGTTTCCTTGCCCATGTTTGACCTGATGCCATGAGATTTCATGGGGTCCAGAGTCAATGTTGAGGACTCCCAGGGCCACTCCCTCATGACTGTATATCACTGTACCGCCACCTCTGGTGGGTCTGTCCTGCCGGTGGGACAGGACATACCCAGGGATGGTGATGGAAGAGTCTGGGACGTTGGCTGAAAGGTATGATTCTGTGAGTGTGGCTATGTCATGCTGTTGCTTGACTCGTCTGTGGGACAGCTCTCCCAATTTTGGCACAAGTCCCCAGATGTTAGTGAGGAGGACTTTGCAGGGTCGACTGGGCTTGGTTTGCCATTGTCGTGTCCAGTGCCTTGTGGTCCGATGCCGGGTGGTCCGTCCGGTTTTATTCTTATTATGACTTTTTGTAACGAGATTTTACAACTGAGTGGCTTGCTAGGCCATTTCAGAGGGCAATTAAGAATCAACCACATTGCTGTGTGTCTGGAGTCACATTTAGGCCAGACTGGGTAAGGACGGCAGGTTTCCTTTCCTGAAGGACATTAGTTTTTACGACAATCCGGTAGTTTCATGGCTATCATTACTGATACTAGTATTTTAATTCCAGATTTTTATTTAATTAATTGAATTTAAATTCACCAGCTGCCATGGCGGGATTTGAACTCATAACTCTTGATTTTAGTCCAGGCCTCTGGATTACTAGTCCAGTAACATAACCACTATGCTACCGTCCCCTTTCAGTGGAGTATCGCAGGGCTCCTCCAGACCGGTCCAGGCAGCGGAAGCGTTGTTTGAGGGGGCCTATGGTGTGTGTGATGTTGCGTGTGGCAGCATGGCTCTCATCATAGGCCCGCTGTGCACGTGTGTGTGGGTTCCTGACCGACGACATGAGCCACAGCATGAGGGGATAGCTCTTGTCACCCAGTAGCCAGCCTTTGACTTGCTGAGTCGGGTGAAAGATAGCTGGCACATTGGACTGCCGCATGCCGAAAGCATCGTGACTGCTCCCAGGGCAGCGGGCATCGATCTCCATAATTCAATGCATGTGGTCGCACAGCAGCTGCACATTGATAGACTGGAAGCCTTTTCGATTGATGAAGACGGCTGAGTTGATATGCAGGGCACGGAGGGCGATATACATGCAGTCAATAGCACCTGGGGAAAGCCAGCAATGCGAGCGAACCCCCGTTCCCGCTCGTTCTGATTGTCTCTATGGAGAGGGAAGGTGATGAACCTGTTCCTCATCTGGTGCATTGCGTCTGTGACCTCCCTTACACAGCAGTGCACTGCATACTGCGAGATGTTGCATGTCGCTAGCTGAGGCCTGAACTGCTCCTGAGCCATAGAAATTCAGCGGCACAGTGACCTTTACAGCCACAGGCAATGCAGTCCTTGCCCTGCTCTGAGGCTGCAGTTGTGGCCGCACCAGTTGACAGATCTCGGTCACGGCTTCCTTGGTGAACCTCAGGCTTCGGATGCAATCCTCCTCGGTTATGTTGAGGTAAGAGAATTGGTCCCGGAAGGCCCTCATTGGATAGGGCCTCCTGCTCAGTGCCCTGCGCCTCCTCGTCCTCCGTCTCCTCGCAGCTTGACCTGTATGCGTGGCCTCTTTGCTTGCTCCCAGTCATGCTCAATGCCCAGCGGGAGCCCTAGCAGACCGTCCATGGTTGCCAGGAATGTTGTTCAACCACTGTTGTAACTTTTCAATCCGTAAGGCAGTACCTGCCAAACCACTCTCAAATGTAGACTAGGAACTCGCAGTAAGAATAGGGAGCTTCAAAAATCACTTCCTACTCCACCAGCAGTCAGATGCAATAATCCAGCAACTAACCTGCAACACCCGCATGGCCTCTTTAAATAGCATTGGTGGGGGGTCCTTCAGGCACTGTAAGACACATTCAGATGGTCGGGGTTAAGACTGTGCGTTGCATTGAGCGTTAGGTCCAAAATGTTATCTATCACTTTAAATCAGCGTTGCACACTGATTGCACGCATTTTCTCCCTACTTTACATGCTTCCAGCATTCAGTATTTGCGCATGCGCTAACTCCTATACCAAGATGGTGTCCGGCGCACGTCACGCTGGAAAAGTGCGTGTGCATCCAAGACGCCATCTTGGATGTCAGAGAGGCCGTGTGGCACCAAAACAACGAGCCCTACATAGCCCAATTTAGCGTCCATACTGCTGTGAAAGTGTGCAGAGTTCATCATCAATTTAATTATAATATATTTTAATAATTTTCAATGACACTTGTGCACTACTTGTCAAACTATACTTCAAAATACAGATTTTCAGTGATTTAATCACCCACGTAAATACTTCTGAACTTCACTCAGCAATTTTGGACATCAACCTTTAAATCTCATCGTAATAATTATCTTGCATTTTCAGCATCATTCACTATTGCTAAGAAATAAGATTACCAGGCTACAGTCTTTGCTGACGTCCCTATTACTATGGAGACCAAATTCATCATGGAACACGTGCCATTCCAATTTCAGTGTTGATTCTTTTCAGGTAATTCCAATGGTAAGCTCTTATTTATTTAGTTAGTCACAAACTAGCATTTGTGTTAGATTATATGTTAACAATTAAAGTGGTATTATAACCTCCTTCCTTTTGTGCCCTGTAAATATGCAGCAGAACATAAATAATGATCAAAAAATGTCACTTCAATACCTATGATGTCACCAATTCATCACAGAGCTGCTATATTCATTCTCCTCCAACAATATTGCAAAGATCCTTCTTAAAAGGGATGAAAGATTACACTTAAAACATTGGCCCCAAATTTACATGCACTTAGCAGCGAGTTCCAGTTACAATTTGAGCATACTAGCATTTTTTGGGTGTATTCTGGGGCAGGACCCTGTAATGGCTGAAGTGGCATTATCATCTCGGTCTAGGACCTTCAATGCCATCAGTACCATTGTTTAAAAAGGGAGCAAGGGATAGACCGAGTAATTACAGGCCAGTCAGTCTAACCTCGGTGGTGGGTAAATTATTGGAATCAATTCTGAGGGACAGGATAAACTGTCACTTAGAAAGGCACGGAGTAATCCAAGGACAGACTGCATGGATTTATTAAGGGAAGGTCGTGTCTGACTAACTTGACTGAATTTTTTGAGGCAGTAACAAGAAGGGTCGATCGAGAGTATGTAAATTTGATGTAGTCTCTGTGTATTTTAGCAAGGCTTTTGACAAGGTCCCACATGGCAGACTGGTCAAAAAAGTACAAGCCCATGGGATCCAAGGGAGAGTGGCAAGTTGGATCCAAAATTGGCTCAGTGGCAGGAAGCAAAGGGTAATGGTCGATGGGTGTTTTTGTGACTGGAAGGCTGTTTCCAGTGGAGTTCCACAGGGCTCAGTACTAGGTCCCTTGCTTTTTTGATATATATTAGTGATTTGGATTTAAATGTAGGGGGCATGATGAAGTTTGCAGATGATACAAAAATTGGCCATGTGGTTGATAGTGAGGAGGAAAGCTGTAGACTGCAGGAAGATATCAATGGACTGGTCAGGTGGGCAGAAAAGTGGCTAATGGAATTCAATCTGAAGAAGTGTGAGGTAATGCATTTGGGGAGGGCAAACCCAGGCAAGGGAGTACACAATAAATGGGAAGATACTGAAAGGTGTAGAGGAAGTGAGGGACCTTGGAGTGCACGTCCACAGATCCCTGAAAGTAGCAGGACAGGTAGATAAGGTGGTTAAGAAGGCATACGGAATATTTTCCTTTATTAGCTGAGGCATAGAATATAAGAGCAGGGAGGTTATGCTGGAACTGTGTAAAGCACTGGTGAGGTCATAGCTTGAGTACTGTGTACAGTTCTGGTCACCACATTACTGGAAGGACGTAATTGCACTAGAGAGGGTACGGAGGAGATTTACGAGGATGTTGCCAGGACTGGAGAATTTTAGTTATGAGAAAAGATTGGATAGGCTGGGGTTGTTCTCTTTGGAACAGAGGAGGCTGATGGGTGATTTAATTGAGGTGTACAAAATTATGAGGGGCCTAGATAGAGTGGATCGGAAGGACCTATTTCCCTTAGTAGAGAGGTCAATAACCAGGGGGCATAGATTTAAAGCGATTGGTAGAAGGATTAGAGAGGAGCTGAGAAAAATGTTTTCATCCAGAGGGTGGTAGGAGTCTGGAACTCACTGCCTGAAAGGGTGGTAGAGGCAGAAACCCTCAACTCATTTAAAAAGTACCTGATGTGCACCTGAAGTGCCGTGACCTACAAGCTATGGACCAAGTGCTGGAAAGGGGGATTAGACTGGGTGACTCATTTTCGGCCGGCGCGGACTCAATGAGCCGAATGCCCTCCTTCTGAGCCATAAATTTTCTATGATTGTGAATGCGTGTGCCCGCCAATGCTGCTGGTAGCTCATTAATAATGTTATAATGAGGCAGACCAGCATCGGAATGCTCAAGATTCATGACTTGCACTCCAGTGCATTGTGGGTAATTAACAAGTTAAAAGAGGCATACCTGATGCCCGTATCAATCTGCAGCCTGAAGACACTTGGAGAAGCGACTGCTGTTGTTGCAAAAGAATTTTTGGAGTTTTTTTTGACCTGAATAGTGCTGACCTTCCGTCTAACAACCTGTGGTACTGCAGGAAATTTTACCATCCCCACAAAGGAAGAGATTCTGAATTAAATATGGAATTCCCAATAGACATTACCCTGTTTTCAATTTTACTGGAGGAGGAGGTGGAGCAGTACAGAGATGGAAGAAATGTGGGTGAAGCAGCATTTGAAGAAGAGGCACCTCACAAGATATTACTCCCCCCCCCCGCCCCCCCCGCCCTAGAATTTACAGGCCAGGCAGACCTTACGAAGATCTTATAAGGAACTCTGCATCAGAAGAGTGTGCTTCACCAAAGAGGCATAAAAACCTGCAGTCAACATCATCTGCCCTCACAGCTCTGCCTGTGACAGTAATTGTTACCATGGCACTTAACTTTTGTGTGACTGGCTAATTTCAAGCAGCCACAGGGAACTATGTAACATCACCCACGGTAAGAACCGGACATGCATCTGTTAAATCACTAACACCATTTTTTAGGAGATGGGGAGTTCATTCAGTTTAGCATGACTACCAGGCTGCAGCAGCAGGATAGAGCACTACAGTTTATCAAGCTGCTTGGTTCCCCAAAATGCAGGGTGCAATAGATGGTACTCTCAAAGCATTATGAGGCAATACAGTAAAACCTCTAAATTTTCTGAACGCAAAGTGCTGAATGTACAGATTATGTGTGACCGGGTGCAAAGAATTCTGCATGCCAATGCTAGTTTGCTGGAAGTTGCCATGGTGCTTTTGTCCTCGAGAATTCTGCTCCTCCTGATCTTTAAGGAACAGTTTGAAGTAACCAAAAGGCTTGTAGATGACAAAGTATATCTGGATCATGGCCCTCTACAAGTTGCAAGAATACAGCTAAGCAGCACTATAGCAAGGGTTGTAATTGAGAGAACTGAAGATGTTTTAAAGGGGGATTTTTTCTGCATTGATAGATTTGAATGCCCTCTCCAATATGGTCCTCACGGGTATCCTGCACTGTGGTAGCTCGATATGACCTGCACAACTCTGCAGTCCAAAAAGACATATGTATGGAGGTTCTTGGGGATGTCATCCCAGCTGCTTTGGAGGCATATGAATTTTGAGTGGATCATCACTCAGAGGGCTCTTCAGTGACACTGCATGGGCATCACACCTTAAGTTATGACTGGAGTGCTCTCATCTGTTTGGCAACCTCCCTTTGTAACCATTGCCTTCACTCCCGTTCCCCCACATAAATTCCAATTCCTGTAATCCAGTACCCACCCTCGAACTTCACAGTGCATCAGACCTCTTTGACCCTATAGGACCATGCAGAGGGAGACGGTGAGGGGAGTTCATGCCACGTTCCCACCCTCACCATTTTTACTTACCACTCTTCAGGCATAAAAAAGTCACCTGGCCCAGAGGAGCCGGGGCCTAATTTAATTAGCAGTGTCACGTCTCGACGACATCATCGGGACGCACACGCCATTTTAACTGCAGGCCCGACTATGGCCCACACGGTCTCTGGCCTGCCAACAAAAGCTGGTGACAGCAAGGATCCACTCTCAGGCAAGGCCTTTTTAAAAATAATTTTTTAAAGGTTCTTTGTGGGTCAGGAGGAGCATGCTTTGGGGGACTGAACAGGTTGCTGTTCGTTTTTGCCTCCATACCCCAGATTCCTGCCCCAAGTTAAAATCGGCCCTATGGAGTAAGACCAGCTTGGTTTATTATCAAAGTTGTGAAGCACATTAGGAAGAAAGAGAAAGCATACAAAATTTTTCAATGTCCAGGCAAGGAACGGAATAGGGAGATCCATAAAGATAGGCTGAGTAATGCCAAGAAACTTATAAGGGCTACAAAGAAGAATCATGAGGAAAACATAGCTGGAAACATAAAGCAAAACAGTAAAGCATTATTCAAGTATGTAAGAAGTAAACAAATTATGTAAAGAGAAGTTGGCCCACTAAAAAATGACAATGGGGAAATGGCATCTGAAGATAGAGAATGTGCTCAAGTACTTAACCATTATTTTTCAACAGTTTCACTAAAGAAATTGGAGGGGGTGGGGATAAATGTCAGAATTGGGGGTACAGCTTAAATGTGAATTATAGATTGAAAATTTTTAGAATCTTTAGAGGACATATTGGGCAGATTGTTGAAGCTCAATGTAGATAAAGCTCTGACAACTTTCTTCCCAAGGTTCTGAAGGAATTCCCTCAAGCCCTTGTGGTTATTTTTCAGAGATCATTGGACTGAGGCCAGAGGATTGGAAAATAGCAAATGTGACTCCTATCAAAAAAAAAGGGACGTAGGATGAGCCATCAAATTATAAACCTGTAAGCATTACTTCCGCTGTTGGGGAAAATGTTTGAAAGTATTATGAGGGATAATATAAGGGATGATGTTGAGGGCATGTGCTAATTCAATCAGCATGGTTTTAGGAGTGAGAGGTCATGCTTGACTAATTTATTGGATTTCTTTGAGATGCCAGGCCTAGTAGATAAAGGAGACAGTTGATGTGATCGACCTGGATTTCAGGAAGGCATTTGACACTGTCCCACATAATAGGCTATTACATAATGTCCAAGCCCATGGGATGGATGGGAGTTTATTAAAATAGATTGCCAAATGGTAGGTTTCTGGTTGGCAGCCAGTTACCAGTAGGGTCCCACAAAGTTAAATATCGGGGCCCCTTATGTTTATAACTTTTATAAATGATTAGAGAAAGGAATTGTGTCCAAAGAGTCCAAATTTGCAGATGATACCAAATTTGGAGCAGTGGCAAATGATGAATATCAATGTGCACTAATTCGATGGGATCTTGACAAGCTCGATCAGTGGGCAAAGAAATGGCAGATACAGTTTAATACAGGGAAATGTAAGGTTGTGAAATTTGGTAGAGGGAAGGCTGAAGTGGATTATGTATTAAATGGGAATGTACTTGAGTATCGGAGCAGGAGAGGGATACTGGGGTTTTAGTGGACAGGTCACTAAAACCGTTTAATGCACTCAACCTGTTAAAAAACAAACAGTATGTTGGGGTGTATAGCAAGAGCTATAACATATAAATCCAGAGAGGTCATCTTAAAATTGTATTTGGCCCTGGCAAGACCACATCTAGAGTACTGTGTGCAGTTTAGGTCTCCCTATTTCAAAAAAGGATACACAGTTACTGGAGGGGGTACAGGGAATGGCTATACGGTTGATCCAAAAACATAAGGGAATGGCATATGAGGAAGAATTGATTATCTTGGGTCTTTTCTCTCTTGAAAAGAGAAGACTGACGGGATATGACAGAAATGCTCAAAATTATAAAAGGGTTGGACAAATTGGATCTAAGTAAGCTTTTCCACCACTTACAGAATTTAAACACAAGGGGTCATATTTACAAATTAAGGACAACAAAGGAAAATAGGAAATGCAGGAGGAACTTTATTACTAAAAGGATGGTGAGTATATGAAACAGATTACTCACATGGGCAGTGTAACAAGAAACCTTACTGAGTTTTAAGAATGAACTAGACAGGTTCTTGTCAAAAATGGGATTCAGGGTTACCAGAAATACAACCAAGGGAATATTGTGGATAAGTGGGCTTAATGGGCCAAAGATCTTGTCTTATCTGAAATTGTTACTATAGCCCCAATTTTAACCCCCGTGATCGATGAGAACGGGCATGTGAGGGTTGAAATAGACAGCGTGCTTCCCGCTGATGTTGCTCCATGTGTCATTTTAATAGGCATGTTTTGGAGAACGTGTGAGGCCCTCACCCCAGGCAAAGGCATTTTGACCAGTTTTCAGCACAGGCCAGTGCCTGCTGCCGGCCACGCCAGCTAAACGTGGCACCAAGAAGCAGCAGACCCACAAGGTAAGTTTGGGCTTCGCCTGCCCTGGGCTTCCCCTCCCATCCCCCCGACCACGATCTTCACCTATCCCCCTCCCGCACACCCACTTACCTTACTGCCAGGGAACATTCCTGCAGATCCCTGGTGGCGGTGTCCTGCACTGTTCACACAGCTCCCGCCCGCCAGCCACATGTCAATGACGCTGGGGGTTCAGAAAAATTTCAGGCCTGAGCCTCATGTTGGTGAGCTGGGGCGAGCCTGATACTCAACCCGCCAGCCCCACGATTGCCACTCGCCTTGAGTTAAAATCGGGGCTCATGCTACTATCCTTGAGTACTTACGTCAGTGCCTGCAAATAGGTGCGATGTTCCTCAAACATCCTTCATTTTAGACAAGTACCCTTGAGATCTGGGTGCCATGTCTACAAAGCCAGGGACAACCTATTCTATTGTGTCTGCTGGGAAGGTGGCACATCCTCACCCACGATCCACTCTTCCAGCTTCCTCGTGCTCTAAATCACTCAGCACCACATCCTCATTTACACTAGCTACTTCTCCCTAAGAATCAAGGAAGTATAACCCTTGAAATGAAAGAGACAGTGAAGAGTAAGGGGACTTCAGTTGATTCTGCTGGGACTCGCTAGCCTGGTTTCATTCTTATCTATCCAGTCATAGCCGGAGAATCACCTGCAATGGCATCTCTTCCCTCTCCCGCACCGTTATCTCTGGAGTCTCCCAAGGATCTATCCTTGGACCCCTCCTGTTTCTCATCTACATGCTGCCCCTCGACGACATCATCTAGAAAACACGTCAGATTCCACATGTACGCTGACGACACCCAGTTCTACCTCACCACCACCTCTCTCGACCCCTCCACTGTGTCTCACTTGTCACACTGCTTGTCCACATCCGGTACTGGATGAGCATAAATTTCTGTCAACTAAATACTAGGAAGACCGAAGCCATTGTCTGCGGTCCCCGCCGCAAACCCCGTTCCCTAGCCACCAACTTCATCGCACTCCCTGGCCACTGTCTGAGGCTGAACCAGACCGTTTGCAACATTGGCATGCTATTTGATCCTGAGATGCGCTTCCGACCACATATCCGCTCCATCACCAAGACCGCCTACTTCCACCTCTGTAACATCGGTCATCTCCGTCCCTGCCTCAGCTCTTTCGTTGCTGAAATCCTCATCCATGCCTTTGTTACCTCTAGACTTGACTATTCCAATGCTCTCCTGGCCAGCCTCCCATCTTCCACCCTCCATAAACTTGAGCTCATCCAAAACTCTGCTGCCCATATCTTAACTCGCACCAAATCCTGTTCACCCATCACCCCTGAGGTCGATGACCTACATTGGCTCCCGGTCCGGGAATGCCTTGATTTTAAAATTCCCATCCTTGTTTTCAAATTCCCCCATGGCTTCGCCCCTCCTTATCTCTGTAACCTCCTTCAGCCCTACAACCCTTGAGATCTCTGCACTCCTCCAATTCTTGCCTCTTGCATATCCCCGATTTTAATCGCTCCATCATTGGCAGCCGTGCTGCCTAGGCCCTAAGCTCTGGAATTCCCTCCCTAAACCTCTCCGCCTCTACCTCTCTCTCCTCCTTTAAGACACTCCTTAAAACCTACCCCTTTGACCAAGCTTTTGGTCACCTGTCCTAATATCTCGTTATGTGGCTCGGCGTCAAATTTTGTTTGATAACGCTCCTCTGAAGAGCCTTGGAGTGTTTTACTACATTAAAGGCGCAATATAAATGCAAGTTGTTGGTGTTGTTGATTTGCAGGGATGCCATGGTGAATTTCTAGGTCTTCACCCACTATCCTGCAGCCTTCACTGGTTCACTGACCCATCTCTCATGGCACAAAAGTGGAGTCTCTTCCCATCAGCTTTGTGGCCTGCTCCTCAAAGTGGGGCAACTCTGTAATTTCCAGCATGCCCCCTCCAGCCCCTGCCTTTCACAAGCATAGTGTACAAGTTTCTCCTGTAACAAGATTAACTTCATGAGGTGAATGCTAGCATGTGCAGAAAGTCTCCCAGACAGCTGAGATTAAAGGTCTGCTGGTATCACCCTGTTAAAGTAGCGGAAGGGGTTTCAAGCTTCTGCACGCATGTAATTCCTGTTAGGTGAGTTGGCAACACCTCTTTAAGATAGAGTTAGTTAACCATGAACCACAGTGCAGTGTGTAGGATAACTTGTGCACTTCATTATTTTAGAGGTTTAACAGTTGGTGTCCACGGTGCCTAAGAAAGAGAAACAAGTGACCAGTCTGTTAGCTTACCTGCCCGCATTGAACATTTTCAAGCACTGGTCTGCAGTTCTGAGGGTGAGAGAGGTGGTATTAAGTGCCACTGCCACTTCCCTCCACATGGCATGCATGAAACTTTTAATTTTATTTGATAAATGGGATTCAAACAAATACTATCTATATGCTGATATATCTATCTGGCAAAAAAAACAATGAGATACTAATCATGCAAATTAATCTATTTTTCATTTAAAGCACTTCGTGAAGTAGGAGCACACGCTTTCCACTCAGACAATAATTTCAACATCAACAGACTACGGCACTGCTAGCCCTCCATCACATATCAATAATCATTAAATTATGAACACAGAGCCATCGTAGAAAGTATTCAGTGAACCCTAAAGGACACTATTACATTCAGGTCAGCGTTACTGAAGTATTCTTATTTAAAAAAAAGCTTTGATTCATGTTATACACAAGGGCTAGATTACAAAGAAACAAAATAGAGCATTAGAATTTATAATTTAACTCCCTCATGATGTAAATTATTTTCTTTCCCTATGTAGATTCATTTAAAATTGTCTCTCCCCACACAATTCTATTACAGATGAAAGAGAGATAACGGCTTAGAAATTCGATCGGGCCTGAAAACGGATGCACAGGGAGCCTGTTCACGTGGTCCCAGGCAGCACGTTAAATTCATGCTTGGATCTCATTAAAATGATTCAGGTAGTGCTAGCCACGCTATTCATTGACTGCATGCCTGTTTGCAGGGTGGGAAATGGAATATCTCTGACTCCACTTAAATGCAGCCAGCACCTCTAAAAGGGAAGGTATACTCTGCCGGCAGACAGCAGGGAAACTGCCCAGATTGAAGGGGGTGGCGGGAAGAGGTCCACGCAGAGCACCCAGGTTCTCCGATGCCATGTTGGAGGCCATGCTGCAGGAAGAGGACAGGAGAAGAAAAATTCTGTTCCTGCCAGGGGGCAGAAAGTCCTCTAGTGAACACCTCCGTCCCCAGTGGGAAGAGGTTGCAGAAGAGGTCAATGTCAGGTGCTTAGCTCCAAGGGCATGGCTGCCATAATGGAAAAATTCAATGACCTCACCAGACTTGGCAAGGTTTAATACTGCTGTCTTAATCTCTGCCTACACCACCACCATATCCAGCTTCAGTACTCACAATACTCCCCTCCGCCGCTTTCCTTCACTTACAATCACTGCACCACACATCACACCTCCTTTTCCTCATACTCACCACTATTGCAACCCTCACTTCCCACACGCTGCATTCCAACTATTCGACCTTCACAGGCAGATTCTCAAAACACCTCACAAGATTGTCACTAACTTTCTGCAGGAGAAGCTCTCGCACAACTTGAAATAGAAGGCAGCCACCGGAGGAGGCCGAGCCCGCCCGCATACCCTCATGGCAGTGGTGAGAGGGGATGTCATGTAGGGTTTATTCACTCCTTATTCTGTTTTCCCCTTTTTATTTCTATCGCACCCTACACACCATGCATGACAAACTGCAGCTGCTTTCACCAGCCACTTCTGTATCTGCTCTCCCTTCACACTAAAAGCTAACCCTTGACCCTCTCTTTCATTTCAAGTGCTGAAAATGTGAAGATGTGAATGCCAATTCAGGAACAGGAGGCAGCCTTCCTGAAGATGCACTGTCATTCAATATGACTCTAGCAAGCACCAAATCAGAAACTGGCATCACGTGTACTTTAGAGGCTAGGCTAGAGGACAGGTCTTCAAGTGGTGAATCACCGGGCACAACTGTGCAGATGCTAGGGCAGGGGAATAGGATGCCTTAGGTGCCTGCTTGCCGGAGGACGAGAGCACATACTGGCTGCGCTGCAGAGGACTCAGATGCTGACTTCGCGGGCCCAGGCTACCAAAGGCGGCTGATGGGCATTCACTAGGAAATGATAGGTGTACTGGGCAGCCTGCCAGTGGGCTTCCACACAATGTCTCAGAGCATGGAGGAGTCCAGCTCCAACTTGTGTCAAAGCTTTGCGTACAGCATGGAGACCATTTTGTCCAACGTAGATCCAGTGGTCAGCTCCATGAACATGATAGTGGTGCCCACCATGATGGAGCCTTTACTTTTTTTTAATTCGTTCACGGGATGTGGGCGTCGCTGGCAAGGCCGGCATTTATTGCCCATCCCTAATTGCCCTCGAGAAGGTGGTGGTGAGCCGCCTTCTTGAACCGCTGCAGTCCGTGTGGTGACGGTTCTCCCACAGTGCTGTTAGGAAGGGAGTTCCAGGATTTTGACCCAGCGACAATGAAGGAACGGCGATATATTTCCAAGTCGGGATGGTGTGTGACTTGGAGGGGAACGTGCAGGTGGTGTTGTTCCCATGCGCCTGCTGCCCTTGTCCTTCTAGGTGGTAGAGGTCGCGGGTTTGGGAGGTGCTGTCGAAGAAGCCTTGGCGAGTTGCTGCAGTGCATCCTGTGGATGGTGCACACTGCAGCCACAGTGCGCCGGTGGTGAAGGGAGTGAATGTTTAGGGTGGTGGATGGGGTGCCAATCAAGCGGGCTGCTTTATCTTGGATGGTGTCAAGCTTCTTGAGTGTTGTTGGAGCTGCACTCATCCAGGCAAGTGGAGAGTATTCCATCACACTCCTGACTTGTGCCTTGTAGATGGTGGAAAGGCTTTGGGGAGTCAGGAGGTGAGTCACTCGCCGCAGAATACCCAGCCTGTTGTCAGTGTTGACAGGGGCTTCTGGAGCGTCACATCACTCTCGCACTCTGTTCTCGTGCATTACTGTAGGAGTGATGATGTGCAGTCCCAGGAGAGTGGATTTTGCTCCATGGGAGAGGCGGCTGCTGTCTTCTCTCTGAATGACGGCATGCCTGCTCCCCTGCCGCCCACTCCACCAGTGTCCTTGTTAGTGCCACTGCCCCAGCCTAAGCCGAGATGCTGCAGCCTGCAGCCGGGCCCTCAAGACCCAGAGCTACTTGAGGGCGCTCACTATGACTATCTGAAGTGTCCTCAATGGAAGTCCAGTCGCCTTCCACCTCCCAAGATGAATCCACTGGGGAAACACTTGGTAGGAATACTAGAATTATTAAAAATTTATAAATCTTAATTCACTTGTGCAGTTCCCTCCCACCTTCAAGCAAAACAACCCTGATCCTTTGTATAAAAGACAATGATGACTAAGTGATTCTATCTTGAGTGGGATTCTGGCAACCCAATTGTAAAGTATTATTAGTTACATAGTTATTTAGAGATTTTAGATTAAAAATTGCAATTAAAAATCAGAATAAGGAATGTGTTAAGTATCAGTTAGCAGGTTTGTCACAAAGATTGATACTGTTCAACAGAGAATTATATTAAGTCCCCTTTAAATATAAACAAAAAATTAAGAACTGGAATTTCCTTTTTTGTGTATATTTCTCGATGCTTTGTTTGTTGCTTTCCAATTGTTCCCAACCTCTCTGAAGACTCAATTAGGAATAGAATTCCACAAGCAGCAATGCCACTCCCAACTATCCATTCTTCATGTGTGAGCCTACACTGAGTGTATTGGCTATTTCTGAGTGCTATCTAGTCACCCCTCCTGGAAAGCATATATGTGTTGACATCATGTGTTGAGCAGTGGTTGGAGTCAACTGCAAACTACTTTGTAGCGCAGTCCAACCACTCCTCATGTATGTCAACACATATGCACTTTCCAGGAGGGGCCATGGGACCAGCATCAGGAATGGAAATCCGAGCTGACCTTCTCCTTTCAAGTCCAAAGATACTGAAGCCAATTGTAGAAGTAATTTTGTTTTAATAGTGACTGCTAATGGCATCATCTGAGGAACTAGCTAAAAGGAACATAATGCATCAGATAGTTAAGTTAGACAAATTAATACATACAGTCGAAATGATACCACTGCTGAGTTAATGACTATATTTCTGCTGGTGATAAATCAGCTCCTTCACACTGATGGAGTTCACTAACTAATCCAAACCAAGTCAGCATTCTGCTGCCAATTATGTAATTAGAACTCCATTTAAATAAAAATACTTAAAACAATCAACAGAAAGACATAATTAAACTATGCTAAAGTTACTGAAAATATTTTGCAACTGTTACCATCATAGTGCACACATATTGTCCAACGTCTACTTTTGCTACCATTTAATTGAGCTTCTCTCCCTCCCTGACCTCCTGTATTATGCAGGTGCATTTACACTCACAGTAACTGGCATGCATTAAATGTGTGCGCGTCTCTGGGATTTAAGAGAAACCAAGCTGACCCTCTCAGTGGCTCAGCAGGTTTAGCTAGTGAATAGTTAAGCCAATACAGACCTGGAACTTCTTACGTTCAATTCTTCTCTGTGTTGAGTTAGTTGATGTTAGTCAGAATGGTGAAAGTGTGCTTCAAATGGCCTATCTTTCACAAAGGTACATAGACAGATTAAGTGAGTGGGCAAAACTTTGACTGATGGAGTTCAATGAGAAGAAGTGTGAGATTATCCACTTTGGATCTGAGAAAGACAAATTGGAATATTTTCTTAATGGTGAGACCAACAGATTTTTATTAGGTAAGGGTATGCTGATAGGGTTAGATGCTAGAAGGCTATGCTGACAGAGTTAGATGAAGTAGGGAGGGAGGAGGCTCGTGTGGAGCATAAACACTTCAATGAAGGAACAGAGTGTATTGTGGCCAAATTTGCTGATGATACAAAGATAGGTGGAAAAGCAAGTTTCGATTAGGGCACAAAGTGTCTGCAAAGGGATATTGACAAGTTAAGCGAATGGGCAAAAATTTGGCAGATGGAATATAATGTGGGAAAATGTGAAGTCATCCACTTTGGGAGGAAAAATAAAAAAGCAAAGTATTATTTGAATGGAGAAATACTACAAAATGCTGCGGTACAGAGGGATCTGGGTGTCATCATACATGAAACACAAAAAGTCAACATCCAGGTGCAGCAGGTAATCCAGAAGGCAAATGGAATATTAGCCTTTATTTCTAGGGAGATGGAGTATAAAAGCAGGTAAGTCATGCTACAACTGTACAGGGTGCTGGTGAGACCATACCTGGAGTACTGCGTACAGTTCTGGTGCCCTTATTTAAGGAAGGATGTACTTGCATTGGAGGCAGTTCAGAGAAGGTTCACTAGGTTGATTCTGGGTATGGAAGGGTTGTCTCATGAGGAAAGATTGAACAGGTTAGGTCTATACTCATTGGAGTTTAGAAGAATGAGGTGATCTTATTGAATCATACAAGATTCTGAGGGGACTCGATAGGGTAGATGCTGAGAGGATGTTACCCCTCGTGGGGGAATCTAAAACTAGGGGGCATAGTCTCAGAATAAGGGGTTGCCCTTTTAAGACGGAAATTAGGAGGAATTTCTTCTCCCAGAGGGTCGTGAATCTTTAGAATTCTTTACCCCAAAAAGCTGTGGAGGCTGAGTCATTGAATACATTCAAGGCTGAGTTAGACAAATTTTTTTATCAGCAAGGGAGTCAAAGGATATGGGGAAAGGGCGGGAAAGTGGAGTTGAGGTAAAAATCAGATCAGCCATGATCTCATTAAATGGTGGAGCAGGCTCGAGGGGTCGAATGGCCTACTCCTGCTCCTATCCCTTATGGTCTAACACCAGCATGGACCTGTTGGGCCGAATGGCCGGTTTCTCTGCTGTACATTCAATGCAAGTGTGGAGGTGCAATGGGATTAAGGTGTCTGTCATAAGAAACATAAGAAATAGGAGCAGGACATGCAGCCCCTCGAGCCTACTCCGCCATTCAATAAGACCGTGGCTGATCTTCGACCTCAACTCTACTTTCCCGCCCGATCCCCATATCCCTTGATTCCCTTAGAGTCCAAAAATCTATCCATTTCAGTCTTGATTATACTCTACGACTAAGCATCCACAGCCCTCTGAGGTAGAGAATTCCAAAAATTCACAACCCTCTGAGTGAAGAAATTTCTCCTCATCTCAGTTCTAAATGGCCAACCCATTATCCTGAGATTATGCCCCCTAGTTCTAGACTCTCCAGCCAGGGAAAACAGCCTCTCAGCATCTACCCTGACAAGCCCTCTAAGAATTTTATAGGTTTCAATGAAATCACCTTTCATTCTTCTAAACTCCAGAGAATATAGGCCCATTCTACTCAATCTCTCCTCATAAGACAACGCTCTCATCCCAGGAATCAATCTAGTGAACCTTCGCTGCACCGCCTTTAAGGCAAGTATATCCTTCCTTAGGTATGGAGACCAAAACTGTACACTGTACTCCAGGTATGCTCTCACCAAAGCCCTGTACAATTGTAGCTAGACTTCCTTATTTTTGTATTCCAACCCCCTTGCCATAAAGGCCAACATACCATTTGCTTGCCTAATTCTTGTTGTATCTGCATATTAACTTTATGTGTTTCATGTACAAGGACACCCAAATCCCTCTGAACTCCAACATTTAATAGTTGATCATTTAAAAAATATTCTACTTTTCTATTCTTCCTACCAAAGTAAATAACCGCACATTTACTCCATCTGCCACCTTCTTGCCCACTCACTTAACCTGTCTATATCCCTTTGCAGACTCTTTGTGCCCTCCTCACAGCTTACTTGCTCACCTAGCTTTGTGTCAGCAGCAAACTCGGTCCCTTCAACTAAGTCATTAATATAGATTGTAAATAGCTGAGGCCTAAGCACTGATCCTTGCGGCACCCCACTAGTTACAGTCTGCCAACCTGAAAATGACCCGTTTATTCCTACTCTCTGTTTCCAGTCCGTTAACCAATCCTCTATCCATGATGATATATTACCCTCAACCCAATGTGCCCTTATCTTGTTTAACAACCTTTTGTGGGGCACCTTATCGAATGCAAATCACAAATCATTAAAAGCTAATACACAGGTACAAAAAATAATCAAAAAGGCTAATGGAATGTTGGCCTTTATCTCAAGAGGGTTGGAATTCAAAGTGAGGAAGTCATGCTTCAGAGCATTGGTCAGACTGCATCTGGAGTACAGTGTTCAGTTTTGGCCACCAAATCTCAGCAAAGATATATTGGTCTTCGAATTGGTACAGTGCGGATTCACCAGAATGATACCAGGGCTTAAAGGGTTAAATTATAAGAACAAATTGCATAAACCTGGCTTGTATTTCCTTGAGTTTAGAAGGTTGAAAAGCGATCTAATTGAAGTGTTTAAAATGATAAAAGGATTCGATAGATTAGATACAGAGAAGCTATTTCCTTCTTTTAGGGAATTCAAAACAACGGAGCTCTAAAATTAGAGCTAGGCCATTCAGGAGCGAAATCAGAAAGTAGTTTTTTTTTACACAAAGGGAAGTGGAAATCTTGAATTCTCCCCTGAAAGGGTTGTGGATGCTGGGTCTATTGAAATTTTCAAGACTGAGACCAACAGATTTTTATTCGGTAAGGATATCAAGGGATATGAATCAAAGGCTGGTAAATTGAGCTGAAGTACAGATCAGCCATGATCTAACTGAATTGCAGAACAGGTGTGAGGAGCTGAATGGTCTACTCCTGTCCCTATGTTCCTAACTTTATGATGTCTTATGTTGGTAATTCAAATGCTCAACTCTTTCACATGCTTAAAGACAAAAAGCTTTTTTCTTTTTTGAAAAAAATTAAAACTTTAACTTTGCAAACATTTTCACAAGCCCTCTTTTTGCATTATCTATTGGCACAGCAAAATCTATTGGTTTTTAAACCCTGCATATTTTACAATGTATTATCAATGCGTCGTGATCAAATGTTTTATGTTGCGGCTTAGCATAATAGTAGCTAATTAAGAATATTAAAAAAAATATGAAAAGAAAAAAAACATTTTGTCTAACAAGCTTGTCGTTTTATGATGGATCTCAATCGCACTTGACCCATTTTTCCACTATATCCATTAATCCATTCGCTGCCTGGCTCTTGAACCCATTTATATTCTCCACTTGGAAGCATAAGCCTGGATTTTCCAATAACGCTATTTTAAAGCCAGCAGTAATCCATTACCGTTGAAATTAAAATAATGCCAATCAGAAAATCCAGGCTATAGAATCATACAAATTCAAGCACAGACATTTGGCTCATCGTGCCTGTACCACATCAGAGTTATCTACTCTAGTCCCATTTTCCTGCTGTTTTCCCATACCCTTTTCTTCAACTGTTCATCGAATTTCTTTTTAGAGTTGTGATCAAATTGGCTTCAATAGCAATTGTGGTATTCTGTTCCATATTTTAATGTCCCTTTGTGTAAAACAAATTCTTCTAATTTCCTGCTTTATGTTTCTAGTACTAATCCTAAATTAGTAAGTGGTGACCGAGGGCATCACTGTCAAGTTCGGTCCTGTTCTCAATCAACATTCATACATGCATGCTTTCAAGTTAGGATCATTGTACAGCAATTGGAAACGGGAACCTTTTCTTGCCTGTTCTCCTCCCTAGCCCAGGAAACTTTAGGCCAAATGTAACACCTTTACTACCATTCCAACCGAGATCAGTTAATTCAGAACAGAGTGGGGATCAAACTGTGATATTCCTGGTCTGTATGCTAAATTTACAACTCGAGCCATTTGGGCAACTGATTGTAATAAGTACCTATTGAAGTGTGAGATGATTTCAGCCTTATTTTCAAGATGACTGTGATTCATGATCTACAGTATATGAAGAAATTCAAATGATGATGCTTCTTGTGATTTATTCTACATGATGAGAAGTGACAGTCAGTATGATGCATTTTAAATATTCACATTGAACACATATTCCATTCAATTATTTACTATGGTTATTGCTCATTTTAACTTTCCTATTTTGTTTCCCCATATTTCTAAATGCACACTCCAACGCACCCTTCCTCCTCACTGAGTTCAAATCAAGACTTAATTGTACTGTCTCCTATTCCATATTATTCTTTCCCAGAACTATTTACCTTCCTCTGTCTTTCCTTCCTCTCACAATCTACATTTTTCAAGCCCCAGCGTAACATCACTTAAATATTACTTCCTGATTATCACATCTTCTCTCCTGCTTTTTTCAACCATGATGGTGTCCTGCAGTTTGGGCCTTGGCACATCACCCAAGTTTCTCAACAGTATATTAAAAAAATTACTAATGCTCCACCTTGGTCTAGATAATTTTAGATAATCTCTCTCTGTTTTTTTTGGTTGTTTGTATATTCGGTGGCCCTGTAGGTAACACCTCTCTGTCTGAACACTTTGATTGCCTTGGCAACGGGCAGTTGGAAAGACTATCTGTAATTACCAGGTATTGTTCTGTGATTTATAAATGCGAAAGGTTCGAGGATTTCATTTCCACATTCACCTGAGGAAGGAGGAAGCCTCCGAAAGCTTGTGATTTTCAAATAAAATTGTTGGACTATAACTTGGTGTTGTAAAATTGTTTACAATAGATAATTTTAGGTAACAGATGTAGCGGGCTGGAGTTCCTTCCATGATCCTGCTACAAATCGGGCAGGATAGCACAGAAAGTTAGGCAGAAAGACCTTTGCTACATCCTGCCCTGACCTCAAAATTGCTCGCCTGCCCCTGCTGGGTAGGCTGCCAGCCGTCCCTTTGCCGCTTGAAAGATGTAAATGATGGTGAGGAGGCCGGGCCTGGCAAGCCATCCAATTTCTCTGCTTACTGCTGCTATCTCCACCGACCATAGGGATTGCCAAAAGAAAGATGGCGGTAGCCCGTGGGGTAGTGACGGCAAGCCCCTTAAGTTATTGGATGGAGGGAGAGGGCCCAGTAGTGGTCTCCTCTTTCTCCATAAAGGCCCCAAACATATACCTTCTAGGCCTCAGTCAAGTCCAAGACCTTAAAAGAAAATCCCTTTCTTTCTCTTCAGAGCTCTTCCAATCTCTTCAAATAGCCTCCACTTCTTCAGGTGCTGCCATGTCAGTCTCATTTCAGCACCCACCCTGAAGAAGCATGAACCTAATTGAAATGGCAGTGTTGCATCTCGATAATGTAATTGGGATGCATAGGCCATTTTAACCGCGGCTCAACTACTTGTGTGGTGCGAATGTTACTTGCCACTTATTGGCCCAAGCCTGGATGTTGTCCATATCTTGCAGCATGCGAGCATGGATTGCCTCATTATCAACTCTGTTCTCTCAGCCTGCTTGACTACAGATTTCTAATTCTTGGTAGTGGATTCAACAGTGCTTGCTTTTGCTCTCTCTCTCACTCTCCAGCAAGAGAAAGCAAAAAAAACCACTAACAGTAGATTAATTTTGTTGGAGAAAAATCCTGAAATTCTGGAGCAAAATTATATTTTATTTTAATATTTGTTAGCTTGCCATCACTTACGACTTATTCATGTGACATGTCCTTGATAATAAATGAATTCTTATACAAAAAATGCACCACTTGTACAGCTTCCACTAGATGCTCTTAGCTTTGTCCCCTGATATTCTATCTATGATTTAAAACATAACAAAACCATCATAGCTTGAAGGGCTGATTCAACGAACCTGGGTTAATAGCCACAAGGCCCAAATCCTGTCCTGGGAGAATAACGAGCTGCTCTCAGATTCACTTTTTATTTCTAATCTGGTGACAGCTTTCAAAATGTTCACTGGGCACAGCCACTGAGCCTCCCATCTGTTGCTAAATAAAAAGCCACCAGTTTAGCTAGTTGCTGTTTAACACCTAGCAGTTTTACCTGGCTAGATGTTAAGTGGAAGCTATTTAGGGATTCAGAGGCTCAGCAGTACATCGAAACTGGAAGTTTTTAAGCAGGGTGTGCTCAGCCTATGCAAAAATGACCTTTACTTTGTCAGCTTGGCTCAGTGGTAGCATCTTCACCTCTGAGTCAGAAGGTTAATGAGTCAAGCCTTACTCCAGGGACCTGAGCACATAATCTAGACTGATGGGAGTATTGCCTTGTTGGAGGTGATGTCTTTTGGATGAGATGTTAACCTGAGGCCCCATCTGACTGTTCAGATGGATGTTAAAGATTGTACGGCACAACTTTACACAGCAAGTGGTTAGGATCTGGAATGCACTGCCTGAGGGGGTGGTGGAGGCAGATTCAATCATGGTCTTCAAAAGGAAACTGGATAAGTACTTGAAAAGAAAAAAATTGCAGGGCTACGAGAATAGGGCGGGGGAGCGGGACTAGCTGGACTGCTCTTGCACAGAGCCGGCGCGGAATCGATGCGCCGAATGGCCTCATTCCGTGCTGTAACCTTTCTATAATTCTAACTTTAAGAGCAAAAGAGTTCTCCTATTGTCCTGGCCAACATTTATCCCTTAACTAACATCACCAAAACAGATTAACTGATCATTTACCTCATTGTTTGTAGGTCCTTGCTGAGTGCAAATTGGCTGTTGTATTTGCATACGTAATAACGACTTCATTTCAAAACATTTATTAGCTATAAAGCATTTTCAAACATCCTGAAGATGTGTAAGACACTATATAAATTCAAGTTTTTCCATTACAATCAAACTTCTATTTGCTTGCTGATAAATTCGAATGATGGTTGTGGTCATCAATTTGAAATATGAAATTGCGACATATTGCCCATCTTTAGGCTACTTCAGCCTCAAAAGCACAAGTCAAAAAAGCTCTATTAACTACAGTGGGACAATAGTGTTAACAGAATCTTTTTTTCTGGTATGTCGGCTCTGATGGCTCAGCCTCCTAATATTATTCCAACTGCAGGGTATCTTTAAAGAAAGAATGAACGAACTTGCATTTACATAGCACCTTTCACGGGGTAGCAAAGGAGCCAGAAGAATCTCAATCAGTTTGGAAATATTTAATTTATACCTTTTTTGCTGCTATCCCCAACCCTGCATCTGATTTTCTCGTTGTTGCAACTCTCCAGAAAGCAGAAACTTTTGCTGGGGTACAGTTATAATTAGCTACTCTTCATGTCTGAGCCTGTACAGTGTTTGTCAGCAGTCTATTTTACTAGAGGGGATATCACAGTAAAGCCTGATATAGTACTCACACACACGCACTTCCAGCAGCAGTTACTAGATAATGGATCAGAAGGAAGAACCCTCACTGCTTTTTCCCCCCCTCCCTATCCAATGGTCACTGAGGCTAATTGTAATTTATTGCTGCTCTGGCTGAGATCAGTTAATTCAGGGCATAGTAAGGGTCAAACCTAGGACCGTCATTGCATAGTTCAGTGCAACATCAGATGGTGTATTTATCGACTGAGCCATTGGAATATCAAACATTTACACCACTGGCCATGTTGGTCCTTTGAAAGTTTCATCCATGGGGGTGTCCAATTTTCCTTTCCATTGAAGTCATGCTCCGCCCAGTTGTACCAGGCATTGAGCAGCCTAACCAGCAACCACTGGAGACCAGAAACAAAATTTTGAGGAAACTTTTCATTTTTTTTTGGTAGGGCCAGGAGGCACAGAAATGCCCACAAAAAACTCTGGCCTGCTGCTGGCCCGTGTGAGACCTCCCCACCCAAGATCACCTCCCCCTCCTCCCAGACCCAACCTGGCAGCTGGCTCAACGTGGAAGCTGGCCAATTTCTCGTCCTCCCACAACTGGCAAGTTGCAGCACAGGGCCCACTTGGCACCTACAGCTCAGCGGTGGCATGTAAAGGAGGTCAGGGCCTCAAAATGGCTCGGGTCTCATGCTGGCAAGAATGGGCACAGCCGCTCCACTGACTTTGTGCCTGTGTCAGGTGGAAGTTGAAGATTGCCCTATACTTCATTAACTTGTTGAATTGTTTTCTCAATAATGTATTCACTTTGTAATCTCATCAGGACACGCTGTTGAGAATTACACAGAAGGAAGCTGCTCAAAGTGTATCCTGGACATAAATGATATAGAACCACCAGCTATGACTCAGTTGGGTTTATCTTGCCATGGCACATGGGTGGGGGAGGGGGGGAGGTAATTACATTGTTAGTTTTATCCCTACATAATTCATACAAACACTGCATTCTGTTTTCACTGAGGAACATGATTGCTAATCTTTTTCTGGGAAATACTTCATCTAAAGTTTTATAATAAGAATTCAACCGATCTTGTCTGATTAACTCCTTGTGAAGTGTTCTTAGACTCCTAATATTACACAGCCAATGCTTTACAACAACTTTCATTTCTGTGGTCAGAGGAGAAAACAGACAGAATTTACCCTAAGGTGGCCAAACAGAAGATAGGATAATAATGTGACAGGGATCAAGAATATAACTCGAATTGTGATGTTGGCTTTGGTCTGACAAAATTGACGAAAACTTTAGTGACTGATGCTTCCATCCCATAAGTAACAGAAAGAAGTGGAAAAATTGAAATCTACATCTATTTAAAAAAAACAGGGTGAAATTTTCCAAGACCGAGCACCACTGGCAGGGTCTCACATGCAGTGGGCAGCTTATTGGAAAATGCTGGATGCGCTGCCTGAAATTTTCTGTCCACTGATTTTCCGTTCCATTAATTTTCTGACAGTGCACCGATGATTTTATAACAAGCCTCTCGCTGCATGCAAAACCCCTCTGGTGGTGCAAGGGCTCATTAAAGCTCCCCTTTGATGTTTGATTTACATTTTGAAAAGTTTCAAACAATCCAATCCAAAAGCAGACAGATGGCAACCCCAAGTTTAAGCTTTGAATTGAAAAAATGAATCACAATCGGTGCAATGTATCACTGATATCTGAAAGTGATCAACATGACAGATGTCAGCATGATCCAGGGTAGAAGAGATTCTGCTTTATTTCATAGATGCACTAATTTTGTTTTGCTTCATTTTCCTGTTGATGCCATCAGTGTCGTGGATGCATTAGACACAAAACAGGGTATCTAAATTATTGGCCTTACAGGGAAACTGCCTTCATGAAAATCTGTCTGATAAACCTTTTTTTAAAATTTGAAACGGTGAAGGCTGTATTGCTATTTTTGTCAGTGATACCACGTGCAAACAATGCAATAATGAATCTTGACATATTGATGTCATTGCTGTACTTTTTTTTAAAATGAAGACAGTGCCCTTTTAATATTTATAGCTATACAATTTAATTTGCCCAATGGGTAAAGGTTGGCTTGAGGAAATAGAAATTTATTTTGTTGTTGAAAACTAAAATGTTATCTTTAATTCTAGAAATAGTTTTTTAAAAAACGATTATAACCCTGTGGCCACTTGGGTGAGGTATGGGGGAGCTGCCAGTACTCAGAATCATTCCTCAGTGTAAGCTACTGCATTTGGGAGAGGATGAAAAACAAGGGCAAAAACAACATCCAGACAAGAATTCAACAGCTGGAACTTCATCTGTGACAATCTGCAACCAAAACAATTTTGACAATTTACAGGAAAAATCTCCTTTAAAAAAAGTGAACTGTATAGTAATTTTCATTGCTAGATTCAATAGGGAGCATAACAAGCCCAAGGTCTTTCACAGCTTAGATGTTAATACTAATGCATTTTTGAGAACAAAGTAATAAATAAATGTTGTAGAAATGACATATCAATAAATACTTGGTGCTTCACTCTGTTCACAGTCTATGGAGCTGTGAATATATTTGAATAAAAGAAAAAAGTAAAGCTGCAACAGTACCTGTTTATAGACAGTAAAGGAACCACTGTTTTGTTGAATTAGTTTCTTAACTTGTTGTAACAGATAGGGACTGGATTGTAAATTTTCTGAAAATATCAGGATAATGAACCACTAACAAAACTGTGAAAACATACACTTCTCAAATGTCTAATTCCTACAAATGTAATTGTAGTATTTATAAAAGTAGCCAATCCTGCCACATCTCCAATAACAATCTTTTCACACTTCTCAAGCAGCTAATGAGCCACTGAACCAGCATAAATGTTGAATAAATCATTAATTCACCGTACTACAGAATGACTTAACTGCAGCAGAGAAAATCTCATTTTACCAATGATAGGTTGCAAGTTCTCAAACTCTATAAAAGCATTCCTAAGGATACTTTAGTGGGAGAGGATACCCTATAAATATGGACAGAATGTGACAAGTAAGGAGTACACACTCATATAGTGAGAAGGACCTGGACAGATGTGAGAAGAAAATTACAAGCCTTAAAGAGGCAAAAATATTACTGAAAAGTTGTAGCACAGGATGTAATAAACATGATGGAAAATTGTAGTTGCGAAATATATATACAGAAAAGAAATAATGATGCAGAATGTACCAAACAACCTATTAAAAGTGAAAATAACAGCATGATGCAAATTGTATTATATGGCATCATGGAAGACTGTACTACGGCAACCATAGAAGTTTACAATATAGGAGGCTATTCGGTCCATCATGTCTGTGCTGGTTTTTTGCTAGAGCAATTCAAAAACAATCCAACTGCTCTGCCCTCTCCTCATAGCCTTGTATTTTCCTCAGTTTCAAATATTTATCCAATTCTCCCTTAAAAGATGCAATGATCTTTGTCTCAACCACTCTCATGCCTTCCATGTTCCAATAACCTCCTGTGTAAAGACATTTCTCCTAAAACAACAACAACTTGCATTTATATAGTGCTTTTAACATAGTAAAACGTCCCTAGGTGCTTCACAGGAGTATTACATAAGAACATAAGAAATAGGAGCAGGAGTAGGCCAATCAGCCCCTCGAGCCTGTTCCCCATTCAATAAGATCATGGCTGATCTGATCCTAACATCAAATCTAAATTCATGTCCAATTTCCTGCCCGCTCCCCGTAACCCCTAATTCCCCTTACTTCTAGGAAACTGTCGATTTCCGTTTTAAATTTATTTAATGATGTAGCTTCCACAGCTTCCTGGGGCAGCAAATTCCACAGACCTACTACCCTCTGAGTGAAGAAGTTTCTCCTCATCTCAGTTTTGAAAGAGCAGCCCCTTATTCTAAGATTATGCCCCCTAGTTCTAGTTTCACCCATCCTTGGGAACATCCTTACCGCATCCACCCGATCAAGCCCCTTCACAATCTTATATGTTTCAATAAGATCGCCTCTCATTCTTCTGAACTCCAATGAGTAGAGTCCCAATCTACTCAACCTCTCCTCATATGTCCGCCTCCTCATCCCCGGGATTAACCGAGCGAACCTTCTTTGTACTGCCTCGAGAGCAAGTATGTCTTTTCTTAAGTATGGACACCAAAACTGTATGCAGTATTCCAGGTGCGGTCTCACCAATACCTTATATAACTGCAGCAATACCTCCCTGTTTTTATATTCTATCCCCCGAGCAATAAACGCCAACATTCCGTTGGCCTTCTTGATCACCTGCTGCACCTGCATACTAACTTTTTGATCTTGCACTAGGACCCCCAGATCCCTTTGTACTGCAGTACTTTCCAGTTTCTCGCCTTTAAGATAATAACTTGCTCTCTGATTTTTCCTGCCAAAGTGCATAACCTCACATTTTCCAATATTGTATTGCATCTGCCAAATCTCCGCCCACTCACCCAATTATCAAACAAAATTTAACATCGAGCCACATAAGGAGATATTAGAACAGGTGACCAAAGGCTTGATCAAAGAGGTAGGTTTTAAGGAGCGTCTTAAAGGAGGAGAGAGGTGTAGAGAGGCGGAGAGGTTAGGGGAGGGAATTCCAGAGCTTAGGGCCACGCAGCTGGAGGCACAATGATGGAGTGATTAAAATCGGGGATGCGCAAGAGGCAAGAATTAGAGAAGCGCAGAGATAACTGAGGATTTTAGGGTTGGAGGAGGTTACTGAGATAGGGAGGGGCACGGCCATGGAGGGATTTGAAAACAAGGATGAGAATTTTAAAATCGAGGCGTTCCTGGACAGGGAGCCAATGTAGGTCAGCAAGCACAAGGATAATGGGTGAACAGGACTTGGTGCGAGTTAGCATACCTGCAGCAGAGTTTTGGATGAGCTCAAGTTTATGGAGGGTGGAAGGTGAGAGGCTAGCCAGGAAAGCATTGGAATAGTCAAGTCTAGACGTAACAAATGCAAATCTCTCTCCTCACTCTCAAGTGAAAATTTTAAATTGATGACCCTTCATCATTACCCAACCAGAGGAAATAGTCTCTCCTTATGCACTCATCAAATCTCTGCACAATTTTAATATACTTTATTAAATCTTCACTTATCCTTTTCTGCTCCTTGAAAATAGTCTCAGTATTTCAACTTTCTTCTCGTAACTATAGTTTCCCATTCCTGGCATCATCTTGCTGAATCTATGCTGTATTCTCTACATGGTTTAATTTCCTTTCTATAATGGGGTGCACAGAACTAACTACAGGCAGTAACTCTATGACCTAACCGAGGATATATATCAATTCATCAATACTTCTTTGCTCTTGTACTCTAAGTCCTAATTTTTAAACCCCAAATTCTATTTGCTTTTTTATGGTTTTATCTACCTTTGCTTGCATTTTGAGTGAATTATGTATTTGAACCCCTTAGCGTCTCTTTCCAGTAAATGCATAATTCAATTCCTTGGTTTTTTTCTCCCAAAATGTATTACTTTACACTTCTCCATATTAAATCACATTTGCTACCTATCTGTACACACCAAGAACAAAAAAGTGGATTCAACGCAGACCCTTGCAATACATCACTACCTACCCTTCTCCAGTTCAAGCAACAGTCATTCACCCCAACTCTGCTTCTTGTCCATCAACCAACTTTCTATCCATACTGCTCCATTTCCTTATAGCTGAATTTTTCTAACAAGCCTCTTGTGAAACACCTTATCGAATATTTTCTGAAAATCCATATACATCTATTGCATTCCTTTCATCTATCCAATGACTTCAGCAAAAACTATTAATTTTGTCACAAGCAGCTTCCTTTAACAAATCTATACTGACCATCCTTAAATAACCCATACATATCTCATTTCGTCTTGAATTATGGATTTTAAGAGTTTGTCAACAACTGACAGTAAACTAACTGGTCTATAGTTATTCAGTTTATTCTTCTCTTCATTCTTGAACAAGGATGTTACATCGGCTGCTCTCCAATCCCAAGCCACAATTTGTGTATTTAAGGAGGATTAAAACAAGGATTGAAACAACAACTTGCATTTATATAGTGCCTTAATGCCTTACAACACACTTGGGACCAAGCTATTTTGGGTATGGATGCCCATTAAAAGTGACAGAGTAGGAAAGTGACTTAGGAACAGTCACTGACCAATCACTAAAGATTCAAAGACATTGTGAAGTAGATATAGGGAAAATCCACAAACGGCAGTTGATACTAGCTCAATTGCTCATTTTAAAATCTGAGATTGATAGATTCTTGTTAACCAAAGGTATAAGGGGATATGGCCTACGGCAGGCATATGGAGTTAGGTCACAGATTAGCCATGATCTCATTGAATGGTGGAACTGACTCAAGGGGCTAAATGCCCTACTTCTGTTCCTATATTCCTAAGTTCCTAAAAGTTGTGGCCAGAGCTTCTTCTATCTCCTCTTTAAGTTCCTTCAACATCCTAGAGTAAATGCCATCAGGGCAATTTCTATTGGCCAAATCATTGCATCTTAAACCCTACTGCTCTCACGTCCAAAGAATGTTCCAAGAATCTATTTACTTTCCCTATAGCTACCTCACAATGCCTTTGAATCTTTAGTGATTGGTCAGTGACGATTCCCAAGTCACTTTCCTACTCTGTTACTTTTAATGGGCATCCGTACACAAAATAGCTTGGTCCCAAGTGCATTGTAGGGCATTAAAGCACTATATAATTGCAAGTTGTTGTTGTTGCACTTTGCTACTTGAAATAGCATCTTCCATTTAAGAGCCTATTCACTTAATTTATCTAAATCGAATTTATCTAAATCCTCTTTATTGCCAATCCGTGCACACTTTAATATCAGATATATGTAACAATGGCATCACTAGAGCTCACCTCTAAAGCACCATTACTGCCATCCTCCATCTCTGCCACTAACTCACTGGTCCAATCAGAAGCCTGTAAACAATCGACTATGCTCAAGACTTGAACTTTATTTCTAGAGTCTATCGCAATTTTTTCATTCGCTGCCATATCCGTTGTTATCAGAATCTCTTGCCGACCCATCAAGAAAAATGTCATAATCATTTAAAAACCTTATGCCTTCCAACTCTTTATGCACATAACTAGCTCCTGATCAAGAAGTGAAAGTCTTACACATTTTGGAAAAGTAAATTCCTCTTAAGTTCTTCCTAAAGAAGAATTTGAAAGCAAGAAAGAAAAAGCTTTTAGGGTCATATCGGCAACCTATGTTAGGGGCTTGATGTGGGCCAGGTTGCTTATATGCTTGTTTGAAAGAGGTGGATATTGTGTACTCTTGGAGTTAAGCTGCAACGTTTTGTCTTTACCTAAGTCTTCAATGCTATAGCTGCAGGAAGAATAATAGAATGAACACAAAATATTTTCAAGTGCAATTCTTCAAAGGGGACCTTGTGGAGGTATTAAAACTATTAGGGTATCAAGACATGCCAGGTCAGCGGGACAAGAGGGCACAGGTTCAGGATTAAAAAGAATAAATTTACAACAATCATGACAGAACGTATTTTATATAGAGGGTGATCAACGGGTGAAACAGACAACTAGTAGGTGGTTAAGGCCTGAACACTGTACTAATTTAAGGGGAAATATCTCATTGATGTAATGAGAAGAAATAGGGCTAAATCATTCCTTCACTGTCTAGATTCTGGTATGAATGAGATGACTAAACTCTTGTCTTTAGGAGAAAAAAAGGGAAGAGAGACAATGGGGACAATTTTCGGATGGCCGAGCGGGTGCGTTGTGGGCGGAGGGGCTCCGAAAATGGCGGAATCCTGGAGCAGGTTAGGAGCCTGGCTCCAACCCGCTCACTTCCGGGTTCCCCAATGACACGTTCGGGTGCACGCGCAGCTCCCGCTTGCGGGACTCCCACCGGCAGTTAAAGCTGGCGGGATGATAACTTAGATACTTATTTAGGTAGATGACCTCACTGAGTGGAGATTTTGGCAGGGTGCAATTCTGAAGGCTCCTCAGCGTGTTTCCCGTGCTGTGGGAAACACTCCCTGTTGGGGCAGACGTGTTTCAGCCAGCAGCCAGTGGGAGATGCAAAGGATTTTTTGACAGTTGGGGGGGAATACCTCATTTATTGCAGTAAGGCACTATGTCAATTCAGACAAAGTTTTGGCTGCAACACCTTTGTTTTTCCATTCAAAATTATTAATTTATACCCTAAACTCTGCTGTGCAAACACATTTACCTAATTTGCAGACCCCCTCAAACTCACACCGTCAGGATGGGGGGCACCATGGCTGCATTCATCACATCTTCCAAGGACGAGCAACATCACCAGCCTCGCCAGGCACGCCGTCCACCTCCGCCACGTGGAGCTCCACAACACGGTGCTGCGCCACAGGCACCTGCACAACAGCACGGAGGGCAACAACAGAGAGAGTGGCATCGCTGGAGGCACTAACTTCACCACAGGGTCTACAGACTGAGGCTCAGCTTCCTGGACCTCTCTGAGGAGCAGTGCATATAGGAGGCTTAGAGTCAGTCGCCAGGTAGTCGCAGACATCTGTAGCCTCCTTCATGCCGAGCTGCTCCCGGCTGGCCCAAGCAGCATCTTCTTACCTGTCACTGTCAAAGTTACCACTGCCCTCAACTTCTTCGCCTCTAGATCATTCCAGGGTGCCACCGGAGTCATCGCCGGGGTCTCTCAGTCATCTGCACACAAGTGCATAAGGCAGGTCACCGACGGCTTGTTTCGCAGGGCCTCACACTATATCAACTTCCCCATGATTGACCTCAGCCAGGCGGAGAGGGCAGTGGGATTCCACGCTGTGGCTGGCTTCCCAAAGTTGCAGGGTGTAATTGATTGCACCCATATAGCAATACGAGCACCTCCACATGAGCCAGGACTGTTCATCAGAAGGAAGGGCGATCACTCCATCAACACTCAGCTCACCTGTGACCACCGCAAGAGATTCCTTCATGTGTGCGCCAGATACCCTGGCAGCTGCCACAATTACTTCATCCTCCAGGAGTCCAACATCCCGCCCCTCTTCCACGCACTGAACATCCACAAGGGCTGGCTCCTCGGGGACCAGGGATAACCCCTGCACACGTGGCTCATGACACCTCTGAGGAACCCCACCACCGAGCAGCAGCAATGATATAACGACAGCCATGTCGCTACCAGGTCTACAATTGAGCATGCTATAGGGCTGCTCAAGATGCGCTTCAGGTGCCTTGATCGTTCTGGGGGAACGCTTCAATACGCACCAGACAGAGTGGGACGCAATATATTAATCCGTTGTGCCCTGCACAGCATGGCATAAGAGGGGTGCCGGTGGTGGAGATCCCATCCACATCTGCCACCCATATTGAGGAGGAGGAGGACCAGCAACCCATGGGCAGAACAGCGGCTCACCTGGGTGCTTGTGAGGCCAGAGAGTCACTGATATGCGAATGGTTCTCCTAACATCAGAACAGTCCAGTCCTCACCAGCTGGACAGAGAAGCGGCCACACCAGCACCCTCTCCCGCCCCCTGCACAAAATAGTCGTCCAACTACACATACATCCACTGTAGGGTGACCCAATGGGTGGCATCAAGTGTGGGTGTTCATGGTGAACCTCATGAAAGGGACTTATTGTACAAGCCAGTGAAGAATGGCCAAGACGTGGCAGTAGTGGTGACAATATATTTAATGTGAGTTGAACAAAAATCAAATATAAATAAAAAACATGACAAACCGTCAAACACCCTCGTGCATCTCCTTTGTGCTCACAAAACTTTTGCCTTACGCTTCCGACTACTCCTACGTGGTGCTTCCCCTGTGGCTGCAGCAGAGGTAGTGGCAGGTCGCTCTTGTTCATGCCCTGACCAATTAGATGCGTTGAGACGACGCCCTCTAGGTTTCGGTGCCCGTGAGGGCCCCTCCAAAGACTGCTCCACCTGCACCTGTGCAAGGGCAGACTCGACCACCTGGAGAGCAGGCAGCATTGCGGGTACTGGTTGAGAGGGGGGGCAACGGGTGAGACGTGGAAGCGCTGTGAGCGGCAACCCCACTTCCATGTCCCCTTTCGCCATCATCCCTCTCCTGGGCCAGGCCCACATCACTACTACCACCCTGCTGGACGACAGTTTGGAGGACATGTATGAAGCCTTGTAAGGCCAGTGCTAGTGTATCTGCCTGCCTGTTTAAGGCGGCAGAAAGTTGCTCACCCTGAGTCCAACGGGCCGTTGTCAGGGCCTCAATGGACTCATTGGTGAGCCATGCTTGAAGCTCGATAGAGGCTAGCCTTCCCTCCATCGCAGACTTTCCGCACTTACCCGCGACACTATCTCAGAGATGCCCTCATGTCCCTGTGACAGTATCTCGGAAGTCCCCTCCTGTACCTATGCCACCATTCCACTCATGCAGGAGTTGGACTCCTCCATCCTCTGCGCAACTGTGGAGAATGTGCGTGGACCTGTTCCAGCAGCTCGCAAATGTGCTGCTGCCCCTCGATCATTCTCCTTTTAAAGGATGGCCCCCAGGTTCTGCATCTGTGTCCAGCTGAGCAGAGCCTGGAGAAGAGTGCTCCCACCGACGCGGACTCTCCACAGCTGCCCCTGCCACCAGTGTCTGCTCGTGCTCACATGTGTGGTGACTCACCATGTGCAACCCCAACTAAGTGAGGACGGGGACCCACCGAGGTGTGTGTATCTGCGCTAGTGGATGGCTCGCTCAGATGTGACAGTGCCCCCTCAGAGGCTGGCAGGTCCTCTGAGGAATCGCCTTCCGCCATTACAGCAGTCGCTGAAGGCCCTGTAAGAGAACAGAAGGCAATATTAAGCATGATGACAGGTGTTGAGGTGCTGAAGATGGCAAGGCATGTTAACATCATTTGCTATTGTGAATGTTGAATGTTAAAATTCTGTCACCAGCCATTTGTCGGGTGGCAGTCTCGGCATCCTCGATGGACAGGCACTTGAGGGTACAGCTCAATTCAAGAGCCTCCTGCTCCGCGTCCGTGAGGACGACCTGATGTTGCGGCCCCCCTCCGGTCTTCGCCCTCTCCCGTGCATTCTGGGCTCTCTTCTCCTATAAGGGGAGAAAGTAGAGAGGCGTGAGTGAGGGATGGTGACGTGGCCAACTGCTGAATGCATTGGTTTGGGTGAGGCTGACCGTGAAAGAGATGCATGAGAGGGTGAGTATGAGACAGAGCCAGGACATTGTATGAGGATTGGGTTGAGTGGTAGTGGTGGAATGAGGACTGGGGAGGTGAGTAAGTGCAGGTAAGTTGAGGATGAGGTTTGAGTGGGTGTGAGGAGTGATGTGATGGAGTAGTGTTGGCAGTGCAGAAGGAGTTGTGGGGTGGGGGCGGTGATGTAGAAGACGGAGTGTAGGAGAATGGGTAAGTGTACTCACTTTGGCTGACCTAGTTAGGTCATTGAAGCGCTTCCTGCACTGGATCCAGGTGCAGGAGACGTTGTTGCTGCTGCTGACCTCCACTGCCACCTCGAACCACACCTTCTTGGTGGCAGAGGCAGGCCACTTCCTCCCGTCCGCCGGGTAGAAGATCTCCCTCCTCCTCCTCACCCCGTCCAGTAAGACCTGGAGTGAGGCATCATTAAACTTGGGGGCAGCCTTTCCCCTGGGCTGCTCCATGCTGCTGTTTTGGTTCTTTGCTGCAGGATCAGTCATTGGAGGACTGCCCCTTTAAATAGGGCTCCTCCAGCTGACAGCCTGTGATGCAGGTGCGCAGTCTGCCCACTACGCAGGGATCCGACGGGAAACCTGGAAGCCACGTTAAGTGGCTTCAATTTACTGTGATTGCTTGGGGAACGGACGGATTTTACTGGGCGGGTTACCCATGCGCCCAATCGCCAACCACCACCCCCTCCCCACCCCACCGCCAACCCGCCTCCCTGGTAATATCGGGGCCGACGAATGGGAAAAAATGGCAAAATAAAGTAGACTGTAAAAGTGGTAGTATTTCTGAAGTTTATGTAAATAAATTCTTCAATGCTTTGTCCTATTGCAGCCTGCTTGCAGTGGATGAGTACCATCATTTTGAAATAACTCACCATCTGCCAGTTGTTGCAAGGCAATTAGACAAATTGAATTTTTAAGTGCATATGAATAGTACTTAAATGCAAAAGTCTAAGAGAAATTAGTAGTGCTTGCCCCATGAATATTTTGAGATATGCAGTTATCTACTTCAGAGGCATTTATCATTTGAGTACAGAAGGATTTCTCAAAGAAGCATGAAAAACTTGCATAATTAGAAACCTTGCTAACAAGACTCTCAGGCTACATGTATGGTATCTGCGAGAAATTGGAATGTCATTTTACTTATCCTGATTACCATGCAATTCCTTATGTAAGCTTAGTTGATGAACTGAAGCAGATTGCCATACAATAATAGGATGTGTGTTCACCTTGATACTGCCTCAACCCTAAAGAGCTCTGCTTAGATATCAACCCTCCCACCCACCTCACCCCAGAGGATAGTCTCTAGCTGATATTAGACAGCTACCAATTGTGGGTCTGACTTCTTACTGGTGTACCATGTACTCCTCACGAGTGGCATAGTGAACAGCATGTCTCACCATAAAATGTGTGAATGCATTGCCACCATCCTCTTGACCACAGCACTGACACACATGTATCCATTTGAACAGCATTTCCACCAGTTGGTAATTCAGAGTTTCAGCAGCAGTTGCTTGTACTAAGCCCTGGATATATGAGCATGTGTTCTCAAATCCAGTCTTCACATAGGATGACAGGTGCTGAGAGCAACTAAGTCTGAGTTTACCATCAGCTATACAATGGACATCTTCCTTTATCAAGATGAAAGGACCTATGTACAGCAGCTTGCATTGTTCCAGCTACCCTGATGTTCTAGATGTCCAAGTTTAGTGCCACATACTAAGCCTACTCATTGCCAACTGTTTAATCCAGGACCTCTTGTGAGGAGCTTTATCAAAGAGATGTGAGGCTGACTCCCTCTCCAGAGTACTCGGTGCTAGATTGCTGTAGGTAGGAGCCCTCCCTCCCTGCAATCGTTTCTCCCTTTTTTGATACAATTCTACCACACAGCTTGGTCCTAGATCTTTCACATGGGCTGCAGGAAGTCCTTGCTAGGCACATGTCCTGTATGGCACAGGCTTAAGCTACACTGGGATTTAGCTGCCAGCTATGGGAATGCATGGCCAAATCCTTAGCTCAGTGGTAGCACTTTCACTTCTGAGTCAGAAGACTATGGCTTCGAGCCTCATCTCAGAAGTTTGAGCACTTAATCTAGCCTGACACTTCAGTGCAGTATTGAGGGAGTGCTGCCCTCTCAGAGGTGCAGTCTCTTGGATGAGATGTTAAACCGAGGTCCTGTCTGCCCTTTCAGGTGGACATAAATGATCCCAAGGCCCTATTTGAAGAGAAGCCGGAGAGTTTTCCTCAGTGTCTACACATAGCGGTGGTGTTCGTTAAATATCCTTTTTTTTCCTAGAGCAGAACCCATGAAATCTCAATCCAGTCGCTCCTCAACCAAGGGAAGGCAGAGTCCTTTTCCTCTTCCAATGCCTCCAGTTCTCTCATGGCTTCTGAAACTCCCTATGTTAATTCCTTGTCCCCACTATCTTTCACCTCCTAGGTGAAAGTCTCTTTATCTGTGAGTAGGAAAAAGAGGGTAAGTGCATAAATTGCCTGCCGCATTTCCTACAACAGTGATTACACTGAAAAAGTACATTGTCTGAAAGCTCTTTGGGACATCCTGAAGTATGAAAGGTGTTATATAAATGCATGTCTTTTTTTTAAAAAAGGTAGCGCAGGAAAATTGAAAATTAAATCAGACTGACTGAATTCAGATGAAATCTGACTGACTATTGTCGTTCCAGAAAGTATACTGAACATTTTTTTTCCTAAAGAGAATTGGAAACTGAAGAATCTGGCAAGTACATTTTAACTTGTCCATTATAAAAGTGAAATTACATTGATCAATTAGTTGGTGCCTGCCGACATTTCTCATTACATCTGTGTCCAAACAGCTTGTTCTCAATTTAGCATCATATAATAATTAAAAAAGCAGAATCTCTAAGAAATTGTGAATCTTCAGGTACAACCAAATTATAGATCAATATGTGGGTAACAGAGATGTCTATGGAATAAGCAAAGCAGAGATTGAGGAGGGCAATCATTTATATTTGCTCACAATCAGTTGGGATCCGGCCGTTTTTATCCACCACCACTCTTATATCGAGGACCCTGGAACCACTCTTGAGATATTGGGGTCAAATTTGGTCTCCTAGTGTGAAACCAGCAGGAGGTGGATGCGGCAAGAGCAGCGTCCATCTGGAGAAGTTGGAGGCCGACCCATCCCAGTTTCCGGGTCACCCCTCATTTGCAAGTGGTCGGCAAGCTGCCAGTGCGAAACATGCTTCCAACAGGCAGCCTGCCAATTAGGAGTCAGCAAATCAGGCACCATTGCAGATTCTTAAAAGCCTGCAACAGCTTAAAGGGCAGGTGTATTTCTGGTGGTCAAAGCAGGAAAGTAACTCTGGAGCTTCAGGAATATGTCTAAAGTCAAGAAAAGTTCCAGCAAGGCTTTGAGGTTTTAAGATGCAGCCATAGAGAGGCTGGTGAGGCAGATTCATGAGAAGAAGGAGGCCCTCTTCCCCTCAGACTGTCAGTAAGTACCAAGACAGTTGAACAGGGATGGCGAACAGTGGCACAACATGTGAATGTATGGAGCACTTTCTCCAAGATCTGGCTCCAGAAAGAAATGTAATTATCTCACTCGGAGTGCCAAGATAAGACACCCCTTCACATCCCTCATTCATTCTATGCAGCCCTGCTGGACCTCACCTATATCTCAGCATAATCAATCCTTTCCTTCCCCACTTCCCATCTTTTCCATGTCAGCAGGGAAGACTTCATGCACCTACTTTCTGCTTTCACATACACTACTGCCCTCACAACTACTTCTCCCTCTTGGCAACTTTTGTTGCTTCTTCCTGTCATCAGTCATTGTATGGTAAGCTGAAAGGCCTTGCCCAGTGCACATATTTACCTAGTTTCACTCTTCTTTCAGAGAAGCAAGCACACAGCAGAAGGCAGACATCCAGCATTGAAGGAGGAACTGTCAGTCTATAAACACTCACCCTTAGAAGAGGCCACCGTTACTTTCTAACAGGACAATGATTATTTCATTTTAGGGTCTTTTCTATCCCTCTTTACTATACATTTTCTGACTCTCCTATCTTAGATCACCTTTCTCGGTGAGGCACAACTCCCTATGCTTTCAAGAGGGTCTTCATTACCTTTATAATCCAGGTTATATGCTAGGTAACGCGCTCGGGATAGTGAACAGAAAACCCTGATCTATCAATTAATTTTAAGCTAGAATTATTCTGTCTGTAGTCCTTAACAAACAATATAATGTTGCATCAAATCTCGATCTAGTTTTAAAATATTAAACAAATTTAAACAAAGTAAACAAAAAGCAAGCAAATATTAGAGAACAATATAGCATATCATAGAATCATAGAAAGGTTACAGCATGGAAGGAGGCCATTCGGCCCATCGAATCTGTGCCGGCTCAATGCAAGAGCAATCCAGCTAGTTCCACTTCCGGCTCTATCACTGTAGCCATGCAAATTTTTCCTTTCAAGTACTTATCCAGTTCCCTTTCGAAAGCCACAATTGAATCTGCCTCCACCATCCCCTCCCGCCAGCAGCGCATTCCAGATCCTAACCACTCACTGCGTAAAAAGTTTTTCCTCATGCCACCTTTGGATCTTTTGCCAATCACCTTGAATCTATGTCCTCTGGTTCTTGACCCTTCTGCCAATGGGAACAGTTTCTCTCTATCTAGTCTGTCTAGACCCTTCATGATTTTAAATACCTTTATGAAATCTCCTCGCAACCTTCTCTGATCCAAGGAGAAAACCCCAGCTTCTCCAGCCTATTCACGTAACTAAAGTCTGTCATCCCTGGAATCATTCTAGTAAATCTTTTCTGCACCCTCTCTAAGGCCTTCACAAATTTCTAAAGTGCAGTGCCCAGAACTGGACACAATCCTCCAGTTGTGGTCGAACCAGTGTTTTATAAAGGTTCATCATGACTTCCTTGCTTTTGTACCCTATGCCTCTATTTATAAAGCCCAGGATCTCGTATGCTTTTTTAACCCCTTTCTCAACCTGCCCTGCCACCTTCAATGATTTGTGCACATATACCCCCAGATCTCACTGTTCCTGTACCCCTTTTAGAATTGTGCCCTCTAATTCATATTGCCTCTCATCGTTCTTCCTACCGAAATGTATCACTTCGCATTTTTCTGCATTAAATTTCATCTGCCACGTGTCTGCCCATTCCACCAGCCTGTCTATATCCTCTTGAAGTCTATCACTATCCTCCTCACTGTTCATTACACTTCCAAGTTTTGTGTCATCTGCAAATTTGGAAATTGTGCCCTGTACACCCAAGTCCAAGTCATTAATATATATCAAGAAAAGCAGTGGTCCTAGTACCAACCCCTGGGGAACTACTGTACACATCCCTCCAATCCAAAAAAACAACCGTTCATCACTACTTTCTGCTTCCTGTCACTTAGCCAATTTTGTATCCATGCTGCTACTGCCCCCTTTATTCCATGGGCTGCAATATTGATGATAAGCCTATTATGCGGCACTTTATCAAACATCTTTCAAAGTCCATATATACCACATCAACCCTCATTGCCCTCATCTAGCCTCTCTCTTACCTCATCAAAAAACTCTATCCGGTTATTTAAACATGATTTGCCTTTAGGGAAAGCCAGCACGGATTTGTTAATCAATCCACACTTGTCCAAGTGACTGCTAATTCTGACCTGGATTATCGTTTCTAAAAGTTTCCTCACCATCGAGGTTAAACTGACTGGCCTATAGTTGCTGGGTTTATCCTTGCACCCTTTTTTGAACAAGGGTGTAACATTTGCAATTCTCCAGTCCTCTGGCACCACCCCCGCACCTAAGGATGTTTAGAAGATTATGGCCAGTACCTCCGCAATTTCGACACTTACTTCCCTCAGCAACCTCGGATGCATCTCATCAGGACCGGGTGACTTATCTACTTTAAGTACAGCTAGCCTTTCTCGTACCTCCTCTATCAAATATTAGCCCATCCAGTATCTCAACTACATCTTCCTTTACTGAGACCCTGGCAGCATCTTCTTCCTTCCTTGGTAAAGACAGGTGCAAAGTATTATTTTAGTACCTCAGCCTTGCCCTCTGCCTCCATGAGTAGATCTTTTTGGTCTCTAATCAGCCCCACCCCTCCTCTTACTACCCATTTACTGTTTACATGCCTACAGAAGGCTTTTGGATTCCCTTTTATGTTTGCTGCCAAACATACATTATTTTTTACAGTAAAAATTCTGGCCTCAGCTTTCTGATTGAGAGTTATTTATGGCAGGACAGGGCATCGACCTGCCATCAAGATGGTCCCCTGACCCCATCAGACTTTCCACCCCCAGGAAGTTCTATATGCTGGAGGCAAGCTCCCTGTCTTCCACTGGGGAGTTGTGGGACGGGAAATTAACTTCAGTGAGCCTCGAAAGCCTACTGTGGAGGGAAGATACAGCTGCCTGAAACATTTGCAATTTTTTGGCAACATTTTTAATGCTACTTCTGGGCCCTGTGCACAGTAGCATTCTGAGAATGACTGCACAGGACTCTCCAGATATAACTTTGAGGCCCCCTCCACTGACATTTGAATGCTGAACACCAGGGCCCTGGCATCCAGCATTCAAGCAGGGCAGATAGCATGGAACATAATAGAGGCTGTTTTTCCTTCACTGTTTTTTCATTTGCATGCATCCACCCATATACAGGCGGGAATTTTTTATGCCATTGGGTCTACCCTCTGGCAAAGTGGGGGGGTGGGGGGGGGGAATATGGGTATGCGGTGGAGCATGCCCACAAGCACATTTCCGTCTCCATCTGCCCCGGATCTACCGGAAAACTGATGGCATAGAACCAGAAACCCTAGGCCTCTATCCCCTCAAAGGGGAAAATATTTTAAAAATCACAATGTTAACCTGTGTTAACAATCATTATATATATATATATATACATACATACATACATATACACACACATATATAGATATATATACATTCCCTCCTACATATCACCTTATGAGCTGTGGGAGCTAACTAAAATCTACTGCCATTCAATGAAGATCTCAGTTTGTTCAATTCAACTACATTTTATAGCTCTCAGCCTGTTGCCAAGACTTGATATAAATTCATAACTGCCAGCCTCATTTAAAAAATAACAGGCTGCCAAATTCATAATTTATCCAATCATGAAGTCTGCACATATTTAAAAATTGTGTGTTGGACATTTTCTCAAGCTTGTTACCAGGGAGCCTATAACAATGAAACTTTGCAACATATGTAATAAAATAGCTTAAGGCCAGAGGTGCTTTTTAAAAGCTCATGTACTGAGCCTGATTTAAAAGGGCAGCTACTAGCCGAAAACAAGGTAGGACTGTTTCATATTTATCACAGTGATCAAGAATGGGACTCGTGACTGTTGCTGCTGATTTTAAATTTATGCCTTCTCATGGAAGCAATTTCTCTCCATTTATCTTTTCAAAGCCCTGAATAATTTTGAACACCTCTCTCATTCTTGAAAGAAGTACTGGAATTACTTGTACGGTACATACATGCAAGGGTTCACAATCCTCTTGTGGGAGATTGTGATATCCTATGGGACCCACCGAATATGGGAAAGTTGGTAATCATGGATTTGACCATACTCCAATTCTCCCCCACCAATTCAGTGTTTTCCCTGGATATTTTGTTGAGATTGAAAATTCCTTGCATCTTTAAAGTGTCTAAAAATTTAGAGGGTTTCACAAGCATTAACAGCCTTGAAAAGTACAATCCCTAAAACTACAATATGTTAAGATAAAAGAGTCCAAAGATTTGAAATGGATAATTTTTCATTCAATTTTCTTTGATGTGGTTAGAAGATAGGAAAATAGCAAGAGGTTTCAGCTTACCATTACCACTGGTAATAGTCGATAATGTTGTGATGGATTATATGCAGCAAAAAAAAAAGTCGGCAATGCTGCAGTGTGAAGCGTTCCGGAGGAGCAGTGTCAACAAACAAAATCTAATCTGCAAAGCTTTAGCAAAAAAGTGGCTCACTATATAATCCAAGGTCACAAAACACCACTGGAAATTGAAATCGAGACTTCTAATTGACATGCTGAGTCAGCGGAGTGTTGCTTTTAAAGCACTTTTTTCCGTTGGTGGACTTGAACTTAGTGAACCTATTCAGCAATGGTGTGCATAGTGTATTCACCCATTCCATAAGAGTGCCTTTCTGAAATCAGATAAGTAGGCGCGAGCATTGAATTTGCGAGGCACCAACTTTGGAAGTCCAAAATTATTTTACTAATTTTAGAGGCTGCACACAGAAAGTGTGTGGACCACACTTAAGCTCGTAATTGTCAATTCTACATAAATTGGTTCCACAACGAATTATATAGTGAGCCACTTTTTTGCTAAAGCTTTGCAGATTAGATTTTGTTTGTTGACACTGCTCCTCCGGAACACTTCACACTGCAGATGCAGTTGCCTGCAGCATTGCTGACTGTTTTTTTTCGTTCCTCACTCTTAGTGTTGTTCACCTCGCCTGTTTAAAAACAATACTTCAGGGATTCTCGGCTCTGGCATCAGAACTTGGAATCTTGAAGGTGTAGTGACAAGCTACTAAAAAGCTGCAAGTTGTAATTTTTTTTTGAACTTCTCATACAAGTTTCTCCATTAGCTTTGGAGCATTACTTGTTGTTGCTGTATTTTTGAACTGCAAGATTCCTTTTGAAGAGGTCTTTGCCACAGCAATGTCCTTAGAGGTAACCATGGTGTTAGAATCATAGAAAGGTCACGGAACGGAAGGAGGCCATTGGGCCCATCAAGTCTGCGCCGGCTCTATGCAAGAGCAATCCAAATAGTCTCACTCCCCCTGCAAATTTTTTGGTTTCAAGCACATATCCAGTTCCCTTTTGAAGGCCATGATTGAATCTGCCTCCACCACCATTCGGGCAGTGCATTCCAGATCCTAACCACTCGCTGTGTAAAAAAGTTTTTCCTCATGTCACCTTTCGTTCTTTTGCCAATCGCCTTATATTTATGTCCTCTGGTTCTTGACCCTTCCGCCAATGGGAACAGTTTCTCTCTATCTACTCTGTCCAGACCCTTCATGATTTTGAATACCTCTGTCAAATCTCCTCCGTTCCAAGGAGAATAACCCCAGCTTCTCCAGTCAACCCACGTAACTAAAGTCCCTCATCCCTGGAATCATTCTCGTAAATCTCGTCCGCACCCTTTCTAAGGCCTTCACATCTTTTCTGAAGTGCGGTGTCCAGAACTGGACACAATACGCCAGTTGTGGCCAAACCAATGTTTTATAAAGGTTCATCATGACTTCCATACTTTTGTACTCTATGCCTCTATTGATAAAGCCCAGGATCCCGTATGCTTGTTTAACCGCTTTCTCAACCTGCCCTGCCAGCTTCAATGATTTGTGTACATATGCCCCCGGAGCTCTCTGTTCCTGTACCCCCTTTACAGTTGTGCCCTTTAGTTTATATTGCCTCTCCTCGTTTTTCCTACCGAAATGTATCACTTCCCATTTTTCTGAGTTAAATTTCATTTAAAAGTGTCCGCCCATGCCACCAGCCTGTCTATATCCTCTTGAAGTCTATCACTATCCTCCTCATTGTTTGCTACCATTCCAAGTTTTGTTTCATCTGCAAATTTGGAAATTGTGCCCTGTACACCCAAGTCCAATTCATTAATATATATCAAGAAAAGCAGTGGTCCCAGCACTGACCCCTGGGGAACACCACTGTACACCTCCCTCCAGTCCGAAAAACAACTGTTCACCACTACTCTCTGTTTCCTGTCACTTAGCCAGTTCTGTATCCATGTTGCTACTGCCCCCTTTATTCCACGGGCCGCAATCTTGATGATAAGCCTTTTATGCGGCACTTAATCAAACGCCTTTTGAAAGTGAACATACACCACATGAACTGTATTGCCCTCATCTACCCTCTCTGTTACCTCATCAAAAAACTCTATCAGGTTAGTTAAACCTGATTTGCCTTTAACAAATCCATACTGGCTTTCCCTAATCAATCCACCCTCATCCAAGTGACTGCTAATTCTGTCCCAGATTATCGTTTCTAAAAGTTTCCCCACCACTGAGGTTAAACCTACTGGCCTATAGCTGCTGGGTTTATCCTTACACCTTTTTTGAACAAGGGTGTAATATTTGCAACTCTCCAGTCCTCTGGCACCTCCCCCATCTACGGATATTTGGAAGATTATGCCATCACCTCTGCAATTTCCACCCTTACTTCCCTCAGCAACCTAGCATGCATCCCATCCAGACCGGTGACTTATCTAGTTTAAGTACAGCTAGCCTTTCAAGTACCTCTTCTTTATAAATTTTTAGCCCATCCAGTATCTCAACTATATCTTCCTTTACTGAGACTGTGGCAGCATCTTCTTCCTTGATAAAGACAGATGCAAAGTACTCATTTAGTGCCTCAGTCATCCCCTCTGCCTCTATGAGTAGATCTCCTTTATGGTCCCTAATCGGTCCCACCCCTCCTCTTACTACCTGTTTACATGCCTGTAGCAGACTTTTGGATTCCCTTTTAAGTTGGCCACCAGTCTATTTTCATACTCTCTCTTTGCCCCTCTTATTTCCTTTTTCACTTCCCCTCTAAACTTTCTATATTCTGTCTGGTTCTCACTATGTTACCAACCTGACATCTGTCATACGCCCCTTTTTTCCATTTGATCTTACTCACTATCTCTTTTGTCATCCAGGGAGTTCTGGTTTTAGTTGCCCTACCTTTCTGCCTCGTAGCTATGTGCCTAGACTGTACCCTAACCATCTCCTCCTTAAAGGCCGCCCATTGTTCAATTACTGTTTTGCCTGCCAATCTTCGATTCCAATTGACCCGGGCCAGATCTGTTCTCATCCCATTGAAATTGGTTCAGGATAGAAATTCCATTGGGGCATGCGAACAAAAGCAGGTGCATCGCAACTCAGATGTCAGCACTCTCTCGACCGGCTCAAAACCAAAGTCTCCAGACCCTGACAAGTCTACTTGGAGATGTCCAAAGAGACCTGCTTTCACCATTTGTACCAACCTACAAAACGTGGGAAAAACCACTGAACTGCTTCAAAAAGCTGACACAGCCCCTAAAAAGCTGACAACTCAAATAAAAATGTACAACTGAAAAATAGCTCTAAATAAAGGCTTATGATCACAGACATAAAATCATAGCCTACGGGAAGAGTGTGGGATGTCGTGGGTGTGGGAAGAGTGGGCGAGTCCCCGGGTGATTTTAACTGCCCACCCAGTGGAAACTGCAGGATTAATATCGCCCTTAGTGTGTTTAATAGGACCGATTCATTTTACACGTTATCTGCCACAACAGTTGGATTTGGTCTTCCTAGAAGATTCAGAAGATAATAACAAGGAACTAGAGTTGAATTTAAACGGAAGTATTGAAATAAGAAATATAACCATGGGCTCGATTTTACAATGGTGGCGGGTTGGCAACGGGGGGCAGGGGGGGGTGAAGGTGAAGGTGCGCGTGGCAAACCCGCATGAACAAAACTTACCATTTCCGACGCGATCGCACATTGATTGATAGTGGTTAAAGTCCTCTCCGGGTTTCGCACCTGGCAGCTAGCCTGATTGACAGGCTGGCTGTCGTCAGGAGCTGCAACGTGGGGTGGGGGGGGGCGAGAAAGAGAGATGTCATCCGGCACCGGAAAGGAAGACCGGGGGCGGGGGGGGGGGGGGAGGGAATGATCGGGAGGACATCGGGTGGGGGGACGAAGAGGGGGACATCGGAGCAGGTTTCAAAGGTAGGTTCATTTAGTGTTTTCACTTCCTTCCATGGTTTTTTTATTAAATTTATTTAGTTTCTTTTTACCTGATCTGGCCCTTCATGCCTAGTGAAACCAGGCGTGAATCAGAAGCGGTGGGCAAGCCGCCCTGGTCAGTTAAAAATCTTTCTAAGTATTTAATCTGTCACAGGTAAAGTGCCTTAAGTATCTCAACAAGGTACATTTGGCTCTTTAACTGTCATCCCGCCGGCTTTAACTGCTTGTGGGACTTCTGTTCTCGGGTCGCCCCCGTGCACACAGGTGGGTCCCTGGGAAACTCTGAAGTCGGCGGGTTGGAGCCGGCTTCCGAACCCGAAGGGCTTTCTGCGATTTTTGGAGCCCCCGCGCCCCAACGCACCCACAATTGCCCCCTAAAATCACCCCCAATGTCTCCCCAGCCTATACTAGTAATGACATAGATCACTTCATTTCAGTGCTCCTTGATGTAATCAGATAAGAGAAATCTGCCTTTCATTTTCCTGACAGATCTGGAGAAATCCTTTTTGCTCTGCTTGAAATAAATTGCACTTTTCAGTATTTATATTTATTTCAATTCAATGTCTGTCTCTATGGATTCATACTGAGCTCTGAGACTTGGTAGATAGTACAGACATATTTCCTAACATTCATGTACAAAACCTAGGGCAGATTAACGCCCCACAATCTATTGTGCACTATCTGTTCTGCATGCATTGAAGCATCGCACATGTGCAGAAGGAATAGCTCACCAAGTGCTGTGGGGTAGATTTCAAAGTGCCCAGAACCATAAACATAATAAGCACCATGCAAGTAGTGCAGAGGACCAAAACGCTGACAACCCACTCAGAAAGTGAGCAGTTGGCAACTATGCTTCACTGTCGATGAGTTATACCATCTGGTCGAAACTAACCTCCAGACAAGATCGACCACAAAGACAGCACTACTCATTGCTGTGATGATTACCACAGCTTTGAATTTTTATGATTTGGAGATGCCGGTGATGGACTGGGGTTAACAATTGTAAACAATTTTACAACACCAAGTTATAGTCCAACGATTTTATTTTTAATCCCACAAGCTTTCGGGGGCTTTCCCCTTCCTCAGGCAGTGTGGAGGAAGGGGAAAGCCCCCGAAAGCTTGTGGGATTAAAAATAAAATCGTTGGACTATAACTTGGTGTTGTAAAATTGTTTACAATTGAATTTTTATGTGATGGGATCTGTTCAAGCTATCACTGGTGAGGTTTACCATATTAGTCAGTCTTTGATCAATTGCAACATCAAGCAAGTCACAGAGCCTTGTTTACCAGAGGAAATGCTCTTCCACTTTCCCCATAGAGAGGAAGCAACAGCACAAAAGGGCACTTTTCTTTTACCAGGTGGCAGGCTTTCTGAAAATGCAGAGGCTCATTGATGACACACATGTAGCCCTCGAGGATCTAATGACCTCATGGCATTATGAATAGGAAAGCTTTTCAGTCAAGTCACAGAAACAAAATAATACAAGTTAATGCATAATACCACAATGCCTTTATTTTCCATCAGTCCACTGTGCCAGCATTATTCGAAAGAGCTGGCAGACTGCTACTGAATCAATGCCATCTCCTGGGGCCCTGGCTATTAGCATCATTAAAGAACACCTCCAATAGAAATGGAGAAAAGTTACAACGAGGCTCATTACTCCACCAGAATTCTGGTAGAACATACAATTGGCGTGCTGGGCAAATCAGAGGGAGTACTGCTCTATAGCTCTGACAAGGTGAGCAAACTACCCCCAAAACACACCACCCTGCTGAAGTAAAATAGCCCTCAAAAGGCACACCACACTGTTGCAAAATACTCCAAAACCCACCCACCCTGCTTGGGTAAAATACTCCACAAAGCACACTCACTCTGCTGGGGAAAGCCATTGCCTAGCCCTCACCACAAACTCTGCATCCTTGCCACCAACTCCATCCATCTTCCCAGTCACTGCCTCAAGCAAAACCAGACTGATTGCAAACTTGGTGCCCCAGTTGGCCCTGAGCTGAGCTTCTTACCCCACATCCTCTCCATCACAAAGAGTGCCTACTTCCACCTCTAACAATGCCGGCCTCAGCCAATCTGCTCTTGAAACCCTCACCAATGCGTTTGCCACCTCCAAACTTGACTATTCAATGCTCTGTTGGCTCATCCCTCATATACCACTCTTCATTAACTTTAACTCATCCAAAACTCTGCTGCCCATATCCTATCATGTACCAAATCCCACTTGCCCATCACCCCTGACCTCACTGGGCTACATTGGGTCTCGGTCCACCAACACCTCAAATTTATAATTCTCATTCTCATGTTAAAATCCCTTCATGGCCTCACTCATCCCCATCTCTGTAACCTCCTCCAGCCCTACAACCCCCTCAAACTTTCCATTCCTTTGACTCTGGCCTCTTGTGCATCCTTCTCTCTCTTTGTCCTACCAATTGTTTGACATTGTACTCGCATTTCTGGGACCCAAGATTGAATGCAGTCCCTGGACTGATGAGATGAAAGTCTTTTCTGCCAGTTGGAGGGTCCAACCAGTTCAGAATAGTTTTCCACAGTGTAAAAATTATCCATAATTCACATAACTTAGCAATTTCACTCAGATCGACAAAGGATGGGTGTTAGGGAAAAAGAAACATCATACAGTTGCATAGGGCAAGGATATCCAACTTTTAAAGCTGAGGGTGGGCCTATGTCATAACCGATGATTACACAGAAAATAGAGTCCTCATACACAAAAAAAAAATCTAGGCTCACCCTATACAAAAAGTTCAAGCCACCCAAGCTTGAAAATTTGGAAATTTCAGCCTCAGCTGCTTAAACTCCCTGGGCCTGCAAGGCTGCTGATGGCTGATGGCTGATTCCTGATTGGTGCAAAAAATTCTGTTCCCTGGTAGGTCTAAATCTACCAATCAAGGAGGAGTCTTTTCCATTCCTCTGAGCCTGCGAGGTTTAAGAAGTTGAGACTGGGCTTTGCACGCAAAGATAAAAGGAACCAATAAGGGCTTTGCGGGCAGATGAAAAAAAACTTGCAGGCTGGAGTTGAAGACCCCCACAGCAGGGAATGCTCTACTGAGCCTGGGTTAACACACTTTGCTGGGACAGAATAAAGGGAGCTTGCTGACTTGCTGATTCTGGGTACCCAAATTTGTAAAGTGCTCCATTCTCAGCATTGACATCTCTCACTTTGATGAGCACAAAAAAATTACTATGCAACCAAAAAAAAGAGAAATGCAAAATTTTAACAGCTCACTTGTACAGTTTGAAAGATTTTTAATTTTGATGACAAATACTGAGTCTTCACCCAACTTGTCTAAGCTTGAAAATAATAGGGTATAATAATTGGTTGACTGTATAGTGCAAACTATTGAGTCATAGATGGAAATATATCCATTGCACTTCACACCGACACAGTTGATTCTTATAATGGCACCTATGTATATTGCATAAATGGTGTCTAGCTTCTGTTTGATGCTTGTTCACAGAAGTGTGGAAGAAATTAAACCTATGTTCCATTATTCTATCGTGTTTCATGTTGGTATTCCAACACCAATGACCATCTGTCATTTCATTTGTATTAGGTTCACTGTATGTTGATAATTTGATACAGCAGAATGAATGTCAAATTTAAACAACTTAACTAGTTCACTCAATAGCTGACTGGTCAAAGTGATCAGATAGTACAAAGCCATATAGATCAGGAGGTTCAAAATTAGATTCCCACTGTGTGCTCAAATGATTAATTTCAGCTGGTGCTCCTGATTGCTATCCAGTGACACCTGCTGGAAAATGAATGTCTGGGAACATTGTGAGGAATCAAATCAACTAGGCCGTGATGCCTTACATAAACAGAGAACTTGCATTTATATAGTGCTTGTCACGATCTCAGAACATCCCAAGGCGCTTTACAGCCAATAAAGTACTTTTGAATTGTAGTTGTTGTTGTAATGTAGGAAACGCAGTAGACAATTTGCATAGAACAAACTCCCAGAATCAACAATGAGATAATGACCAGATAATCTGTTCTAGCGATATTGGTTGAGGGATAAATATTGGCTAGGACACCGGGGAGAACTCCCCCATTCTTCTTCAAATAGTGCCATGGTATCCTTTACATCTACCTGACAAGGCAGACGGAGCCTTGGTTTAATTTCTCATCCAAAAGACAGCATCTCTGACAGTGCAGCACTCCCTCAATACTACATTGAAGTAGATTATGTGCTCAAAGTCTCTAGAGTGGGACTTGAACCCATGATCTTCTAACTCTGAGGCAAGAGTGCTATCACTGAGCCAAGGCTGACACATGTCAAAAGCTTCCTGTTAATCACTGTCTAAACTTATACATAAATAGTGGCTGTGTGAGGGAAGTACAGGAGAGTTGATGGCACCCTTAAACCCATACCCCAGTAAGAATCAGCACCTTCAGGAGGGAGAGAACTAGAGAGTAGAAATACTAATAATAGAATTAGCTTGATTATAGCCATTTTTTTTTAAAAGGTAGATCACATGTTCATATCACTGTAACAGCTAAGTAACAACACCAAAAGTTGAGGCTTTCCAATTAGACTGGGCTGTCTGAGAAGGGTAAAAATTACAATTCTAATTAGCAGTGACATTGGATGCAGGACATTGAGCAACCATTAGACAGTGCAGCCAGCTGCATTTGAAAACTAAATCAAATTACAGTGCAGACATCATTTGCTTTGTTAGCATGTAAGAATCTTATCATGAAAGTTCCAGGTAATATTATTGTTAAATCAGGTGATCTGGACTAACAATGAACATAAATCACAACAAACATGAATGAGCTCACTTCAAATGGTTTGGGTGGAAAAAAAGCATTTGACTGAATTCAAGGCCTACACAAATTCAGAACTTGGCTTTTTTTTTAAAAAGAGGTAAGTTTGAGAACCAAACTTATTTTTCCTGCACTGACATTGATGATGAAATAATAGAAGTGTTTTAAAGTCCTGGATCAAATTAAATCAAAACAAATGTTCAAAATGCGACAGAGACATTTATCCACAATCTTCACAGAAGAAAAATGATTGCTTGCCATTATATTTCTCTTCAAAATACTGTTTCACTTTCCATTTCTTAGAATCATAGAATGGTTACAGCACATCAGGAGGCCATTCGGCCCATCAAGTCTGTGCCAGCTCTAGTCCCAATCCCCTGCCCTTTCCCTGTAGCTTTGCAAATTTTTTCCTTCAAGTACTTATTTAAAGGCTGTGAATTGTTGGCAATGATACAATGGCTACTTTTCATCTCTGAATAAATAGTGTCAGTTCTAGCTTTCAAAGTAAGCATGTCTGGTAACATGTAATAACTAAGTTATAAGTAAAATTCTAATATTGACCATTAAAAAAAAGAGTTCTAGACTCAGAACCACCTCAACATTTAAGTTACCCTGCAATTTTTCTACCCCTTCTGACCTTTTGAGGAGCTTACTTCCTGCAGGCATAATACCAGATCCTCATTTTTTAAAATTCGTTCATGGGATGTGGAAGTCGCTGGCAAGGCCAGCATTTATTGCCCATCCCTAATTGCCCTTGAGAAGGTGGTGGTGAGCCATTTTCTTGAACCGCTGCAGTCCATGTGGTGAAGGTTCTCACACAGTGTTGTTCGGGAGGGAGTTCCAGGATTTTGGCCCAGCGAAGGAATGGTGATATATCTCCAAATCAGGATGATGTGTGACTTTGAGGGGAACGTGCAGGTGGTGTTGTTCCCATGCGCCTGCTGCCCTTGCTCTTCTAGGTGGTAGAGATCGCACGTTTGGAAGGTGCAATCGAAGAAGCCTTGGCGAGTTGCTGCAGTGCATCCTGTGGATGATACACACTGCAGCCACTGTGCGCCAGTGGTGCAGGAAGGAAATGTTTAAGGTGGTGGATGGGGTGCCAATCAAGCGGGCTGCTTTATCCTGGATGGTGTCGAGCTTCTTGAGTGTTGTTGGAGCTGCACTCATCCAGGTAGTAGAGAGTATTCTATCACACTCCTGACATGTGCCTTGTAGATGGTGGAACAGTTTTGGGGAGTCAGGTGAGTTACTCGCCACAGAATACCCAGCCTCTGACCTGCTCTTGTAGCCACGGTATTTACGTGGCTGGTCCAGTTTAGTTTCTGGTCAATGATGATCCACAGGGTGTTGATGGTGGGGGATTCGGCGATGGTAATGCCGTTGAATGTCAAGGGGAGGTGGTTAGACTCTCTCTTGTTGGAGATGGTCATTGCCTGAATGTTACTTGCCACTTATTAGCTCATGCGTGGATATTGTCCAGGTCTTGCTACATGCAGGCACTGACTGCTTCATTATCTGAGGGGTTGCAAATGGACCGAATCACTGTGCAATCATCAGTGAACATCCCAACATCTGACCTTATGGTGGAGGGAAGGTCATTGATGAAGCAGCTGAAGATGGTTGGGCCTAGGACACAGCCCTGAGGAATTCCTGCAGCAATGTCCTGGGGCTGAGATGATTGGCCTCCAACAACCACTACCATCTTTCTTTGTGCGAAGTATGACTCCAGCCACTGGAGAGTTTTACCCCTGATTCCCACTCCCAGGAGGCTGAGGGGTGATTTAATTGAGGTGTATAAAATGATGAGGGGCCTAGATAGAGTAGACAGGAAGGACCTATTTCCCTGAGCAGAGAGGTCAATAACTGGTGAGTATTAGTTTTTTTCTGAGTTAAGGAATTGGGTAAAATTGAATTAAAAGCTAGAAGCATAAAACTACTGGTAGCTCATTAAAATTAAAGCTTAAACTACTTATCCAGAGTAATATAACCAAAAATAACTGTATTTAAGGCTTAATTTGTTTTTGCTTGGTTTAAGTTAATCTAATAAATTAAGGCATGGCAGGGCAGCTCAGACCCGTCGAATGCACGACCTGTGCAATGTGGGAACTCCAGGATGCTTCCCGTGTCCTGGACAACCACATGTGCAGGAAGTGTCGTCAGCTGGTGGAGCTTGAGCTCCGGGTTTCGGACCTTGAGCAGCAGCTGACGTCACTGCAGTGCATCGGCGAGGCTGAGAGTTTCGTGGATAGCACGTTTCAGGATGTGGTCACCCCGCAGATTAAGAGCGTGCAGGCAGAGAGGGACTGGGTGACTGCCATACAGACAAGGAGGACCGGGCAGGTAGTGCAGGAGTCCCCTGAGAGCATCTCACTCTCCAACCAGTATTCAGTTCTGGGTACTGGTGGGGGAGAGGGTTCTTCTGGGGAGTGCAGCCAGAGCCAAGTCCAAAGCACCATGGGTGGCTCAACTGTACAGGGGGGGTGGAGAAAGGTCAAGACAGCAATAGCGATAGGGGATTCTATAGTTAGGGGAGCAGACAGGCGTTTCTACGGCCGCAAACGTGATTGCAGGATGGTATATTGCCTCCATGGTGCCAGGGTCATGGATGTCACTGAGCGGCTGCAGGACATTCTGAAGGGGGAGGGTGAACACCCAGAGGTCGTGGCACATATCGGTACCAATGACATAGGTAAAAAGAGGGATGAGGTCCTGCAAGCAGAATATAAGGAGTTAGGAAATAAGTTTAAAAGCAGAACCTCAAGGGTAGTAATCTCAGGATTACTCCATTGCCACGTGCTAGTGAGTATAGGAATATGAGAATAGATCAGATGAATGCGTGGCTGCAGGGTTGGTGCAGGAGGGAGGGATTTAGATTCCCGATGAATTGGGACCGATTCTGGGGAAGGTGGGACCTGTACAAGCCGGACGGGTTGCACCTCAACAGATCCGGGACTAATATCCTCACAGTGGGGTTTGCTACTGCTGTTGGGGAGGGTTTAAACTAGAGTGGCAGGGGGATGGGAACCTGAGCGGGGAGTCAGAAGAGAGTAAAGTTGAGGACACAGGGAAAATTTACAATACAAGCAGTAAAATAGTTGTTGAAGAACAAGTGAAAGGGAAAAGCGTAGAGCAGCAGAAAGAAAGTGTACTTTAGGCACTACAGATCAGGTGAAAACTAGAAGGTGTAAAGCGATTAACACAGCATCAAAGTTGAAGGTCAGGCAAGGGTGTGTGGCCGAACTAAGTATTCTACATATAAACACACGGAGTACAAGGAATAAATTAAATGAACTACAGGCACAAATTCAAATTGGAGGGTATGACATGGTAGCTATTACTGAGACATGGCTGCAGGATGGTCAGGATTGGGAACTAAATATACCAGGTTAAAAGGTCTACAGGAGAGATAAGGAAAATGGAAGAGTGGAAGGAGTAGCCTTAGTGATTAGAGATGAAATCACTTCAATGATAAAGGAGGATATAACGAGGGGTAAGCAACCAACGGAGATCTTATGGGTTGAATTGAGAAATAGGAAAGGATCTAAGACTATAGTGGGAGTTGTGTATAGGAACCCTGGCAGCAGCTCTGAAGTGCTAGATTGTATAAATGCAGAGATTAGACACGCGTGTAACAAAGGCATAGTGGTCTTAACGGGGGACTTTAAACTTCACATAGATTAGGAAAAGCAGACTAGCAACTGTCAGAAAGGTAGTGAATTTCTTGAGTGTGTCCGGGATAGTTTTCCACAGCAGTATGTCCTAGAGGCAACAAGGGGGCAAGCCATACTAGATTTAGTAATGAGTAATGAACCAGATTTAGCTAACAGCTTAACTGTGCGTGAACATCTATCCAATAGCGATCATAACATGATCGAGTTCAAGGTAGTGTTTGAAAGGGAAAAAGTGAATCAGCTGCTAAGATTCCAGACATGGGTAAGGCCGATTTCAATGGGATGAGACAGAGACTGTCCACAGTAAACTGGGCAAATCTGTTAATGGGTAAAACGACTGATGATCAATGGGAAATGTTTAAAGAAACATTTAACGCGATACAGAATCGGTTTATACCCCTGAGGGGCAAGAACTCTACTTGCCAAAAAAAAGCCATGGACAACTAAAGAGGTAAGGGACAGTATAAGACATAAGGAAAGAGCATACAAAAAGACAAAAAAGGGCACAGATCCTGGTGAATGGGAAAGATACAAAGATCAACAAAGGTTCACAAAACAGATAGTAAGAGCTACAAAAAGAGAGTAAGAAAAGAAACTTGCAAGGGATGTCAAAGGGAAGAAATTTTATAGTTATATTAGGAAAAAGAGGGTGGTCAGGAGCAGTGTTGGCCCCTTAAAAACTGAAAGTGGGGATATTGTCATTGACAATGGGGAAATGGCGGACATGTTGAACAATTACTTTGCATCAGTATTTACAGTAGAAAAAGAGAAATGCATGCCGGAAATCCCAAGAAAACTAATATTGAATCGGGGACAGGGACTCAATAAAATTAACATAAGTAAAACAACAGTAATGAAGAAAATAATAGCACTAAAGAGGGACAAATCCCCAGGACCAGATGGTTTCCATCCCAGGGTTTTAAAGGAATTAGATGAGCACATTGCAGATGCCCTAACTATAATCTTTCAAAGTTCTCTAGATTCAGGAACTGTCCCTCTAGATTGGAAAATTGCACATGTCACTCCGCCTTTTTAAGAAAGGAGAGAGAGGGAAACCAGGGAATTATAGACCAGTTAGCCCAACATCTGATGTGGGGAAAATGCTGGAGTCTATAATTAAGGATAGAGTGACTGAACACCGAGAATTTTCAATTAATCAGAGAGAGCCAGCATGGATTTGTGAAAGGTAGGTCGTGCCTGACAAACCTGATTGAATTTTTTGAAGAGGTGACTAAAGTAGTGGATAGGGGAATGTCAATGGATGTTATTTATATGAACTTCCAGAAGGCATTTGATAAGGTCCCACGTAAGAGACTGTTAGCTAAGATAGAAGCCCATGGAATCGAGGGAAAAGTATGGACTTGGTTAGGAAGTTGGCTGAGCGAAAGGCGACAGAGAGTAGGGATAATGGGTAGGTACTCACATTGGCAGGATGTGACTAGTGGAGTCCCGCAGGGATCTGTCTTGGGGCCTCAAATTTTCACAATATTTATTAACGACTTAGATGAAAGCATAGAAAGTCTCATATCTAAGTTTGCCGATGACACAAAGATTGGTGGCATTGTAAGCAGTGTAGATGAAAACATAAAATTGCAAAGCGACATTGATAGATTAGGTGAATGAGCAAAATTGTGGCAAATGGAATTGAATGTAGGCAAATGTGAGTTCATCCACTTTGGATCAAAAAAGGATAGAACAGGGTACTTTCTAAATGGTAAAAAGTTAAAAACAGTGGATGTCCAAAGGGACTTAGGGGTTCAGGTACATTGATCATTGAAGTGTCATGAACAGGTGCAGAAAATAATCAAGGCGGCTACTGGAATGCTGGCCTTTATATTTAGAAGACTAGAGTACAAGGGGGCAGAAGTTATGCTGCAGCAAAACAAAACCCTGGTTAGACTGCACCTGGGGTACTGTGTGCAGTTCTGGGCACCGCACCTTCAGAAGGACATATTGGCCTTGGAGGGAGTCCAGCGTAGGTTTACTAGAATGATACCCGGACTTCAAGGGTTAAGTTACGAGGAGAGATTACACAAATTGGGGTTGTATTCTGTAGAGTTTCGAAGGTTAAGGGGTGATCTGATCAAAGTTTATAAGATATTAAGGGGGACAGATAGGGTGGATAGAGAGAAACTATTTCCGCTGGTTGGGGATTCTAGGAGGGGGGGCACAGTCTAAAAATTAGAGCCAGACCTTTCAGGAGTGAGATTAGAAAACATTTCCACACAAAAAGGGTGGTAGAAGTTTGGAACTCTCTTCCGCAAACGGCAATTGATACTAGCTCAATTGCTAAATTTAAATCTGAGATAGATAGCTTTTTGGCAACCAAAGGTATTAAGGGATTTGGGCCAAAGGCAGGTATATGGAGTTAGATCACAGATCAGCCATGATCTTATCAAATGGCAGAGCAGGCTGAATGGCCTTCTCCTGTTCCTATATTCCTATGTCCCTATAGATTTAAAGTAATTGGTAGAAGGATTGGAGGTGAGCTGAGGAAATTTTTTTTCATCCAGAGAGTGGTAGGCATCTGGAACTCACTATCTGAAAGTGTGGAAGAGGCAGAGACCCTCATCACATTTAAAAAGTACTTGGATATGCACTTGAAGTGCCATAACCTACAAGGCTACGGACCAAGTGCTGGAAAGTGGGATTAGGCTGGGTGGCTCTTTTTCGATCGGCACAGACACAATGTGCCAAATGGCCTCCTTCTGTGCCATAAATTTTTCTATGTTTCTATGACTTCAATTTTACTAGGGCTCCTTGAAGCCACACTCGGTCAAATGCTGCCTTGATGTCAAGGGCAGTCACTCTCACTTCACCTCTGGGATTTGGCTCTTTTGTTCATGTTTGGACCAAGGCTGTAATGAGGTCTGGAGCCGAGTGGTCCTGGCGGAACCCAAACTGAGCATCGGTGAGCAGGCTATTGGTGAGTAAGTGCCACTTGATAGCACTGTCAATGACACCTTCCATCACTTTGCTGATGATTGAGAGTAGACTGATGGGCCTGTAATTGGCCGGAATGGATTTGTCCTGCTTTTTGTGGACAGGACATACCTGGGCAATTTTCCACATTGTCGGGTAGATGCCAGTGTTGTAGCTGTACTGGAACAACTTGGCGAGAGGCGCGGCTAGTTCTGGAGCAAAAGTCTTCAGCACGACAGCCAGGATATTGTCAGGGCCCTTAGCCTTTGCTGTATCCAGTGCACTCAGCCGTTTCTTGATATCACGTGAAGTGAATTGAATTGGCTGAAGACTGGCTTCGATGATGGTGGAGATATCGGGAGGAGGCCAAGATGGATCATCCACTCGGCACTTCTGGCTGAAGATGGTTGCAAACGCTTCAACCTTGTTTTTTGCACTCACGTGCAGGACCCTGCCATCATTGAGGATGGGGATGTTCACGGAGCCTCCTCCTCTCGTTAATTGTTTATTTGTCCACCACTATTCACGACTGATTGTGGCAGGACTGCAGAGCTTTGATCCGATCCGTTGGTTGTGGGATCGCTTAGCTCTGTCTATAGCATGTTGCTTCCGCTGTTTAGCATGCATGTTGTCCTGTGTTGTAGCTTCACCAGGTTGGCATCTCATTTTTAGGATGCCGGGTGCTGCTCCTGGCATGCTCTTCTACACTCCTCATTGAACCAGGGTTGATCCCCTGGCTTGTTGGTAATGGTAGATTGAGGGATATATCAGACCATGATGTTACAGATTGTGCTGGAATACATGATGGCCCATGGCGCCTCATGGATGCCCAGGTTTCAGCTGCTAGATTTGTTCTGAATCTATCCCATTTGCACGGTAGTAGGGCCACACAACACGTTGGACAGTGTCCTCAGTGTGAAGACGGGACTTCATCTCCACAAGGACATGGTGGTCACTCCTACAATTACTGTCTTGGACAGATGCATCTGCGACAGGTAAATTGGTGAGGACAAGGTCAATTAGGTTTTTCCCGAGTGTTGGTTCTCTCACCACCTGCCGCAGGCCCAGTCTGGCAGCAATGTCCTTCAGGATTCGGCCAGCAAAGGTGCTACCGAGCCACTCTTGGTGATGGACATTGAAGTCCCCCATCCAGAGTACGTTCTGTGCCCTTGCTACCCTCAGTGCTTCCTCCAAGTGGTGCTCAAGATGGAGGAATACTAATTCATCAGCTGAGGGAGGGCTGTAGGTGGTAATCAGCAGGAGGTTTCCTTGCACGTTTGACCTGGTGCCATGAGATTTCATGGGGTCTGGAGTCATATATATTGCTCTTGAGCTAAAGTAGTTATACATAAGCAGCCAGGTTACTTCCACTTTTTGCACACTCCTCTGATACCCATTCTCCACCCCCACCATAGCACAGTTGACATCAGAGACTCATGAGATAATTTTGAAAAATGGAACTTGTAAAGGTTATTTAGCCCATTAAGGATCTATCACAAACCACAAACAGTCTCCCATTTCATGAACTCTATCTCATTAATTTAATCTACTGAGGGAAAGTTCTACATAAACACTGCAATAAATAATGCTTACATTTAGATTGCATCTCATTACATCAAAAAATTTCAGAGTGCGTGACATAACGAATTGCTTTTGAATTGTAATGGCTGTTGTGCAGCCAAACTTGCTGATCTCCAAAAGTAATCAAGCAAAGCTCTAGAATACATCCATAAACTGGAACATTGAGGCGAAGCAATTGGACCCCATTGCACCCATTTTTCAGGCATTTGGGGTGGCCTCCTAAAACAGGCATTAAGTCCCTTGCATATGAGGCCTGACTGCTGTTTTACGACCTCCCAGAGAAATTGGGCTGTCCTGAGCAGAGCAGGCATTGGCCCTGCTCCGCTCAGGTTTTCCAGATATGGATGCTGCCTAGCAAGCGGCTGAAAGGTGAGTTATTTTTTGTAGGGTTGATGTGGAACCAGGAGGAGCAGGTGTGCATCTCTCTGCTTCACAGCACACCCAAGAGCCGCTGCCAGCCCGTGATTGGCCCCCCACCTGTTCTTCTTCCCCCAGGCCTTACCTTTGGGCTGCTGCGGCAAGGCAAGCAGCCTGATATTGATCTTTTTAAATGGGAGAGCTATCTGTGGAGAAGCAAAAGATGCCGGCAGCTCGCCAAATAATGCTAATGAGGCCCGAGGCCCAATTTTGGGCCGGCTTTGGGCCTCCCTGCTGGGGTGCACACCCTGTGCGTGAAAACGGGCCTACAGGAATTTCCACCCCTGAATGTATGCCCACCACTTCACGGCACTATGGGTTGAAACTCCAATATTCTGCAGCCACTGTGCTACCCCCATTATTTTTTAAGCTTGCTAATATTTCTAATCATGTTGCAGGAATACAGTCCTCAAGTCTAAATGGCAGTCTACTTCAACATCACACTATTAGAACAAATTCATACATTAAAATAAAGGGATATCAAGTACAGCTATTGAAGTATTTTTAACAAATCAAATATAGTTTGAATTGTTCTGCTGTGCATAAATCACTAAACAGTTCTCTAATTTTCTAAAGGTCTGAAGGAAAGGAAGAAATTGACCCTTTACTCAGAAGAGAATTGCAATAGATGAAAAGAAAATAATTTCTATCAAATAAGCTAGGTCCAGATAGTGCAGTGAGGTAGCACACAGTCCTTACATCTGAAAATGAATCCAGTTGAGACTGCATACATGAGGGTCTCCTCTCTTTGCTGCTAGAAATGTGCTACAAGAAAAGAGTTCAGGGTGGTCTCAACCCAATTCCTCGAGAGCAAGGGTCCACAGTACAAAACTGCCCTCAGTCGAGCACAAACTGGCAATCTCATTCATCCATGAGGAAGGCTGATGTGAAAAATCAAAATGTGACATTTATGCAATGGGGGACCTTAGATCTTGAATTATTTCTTAAAGGAGAGCACAAGGTTCTCTCCCTGTATAATTAACTTACCATAGTTCATCTGTAGTTTGAATATGCAAGAGGCTAAAAAAAAAAAGCTTGATCAGAAGCCAACGTATGCTATGTCCATCAGGGCAGAATCTGAGGTAAACTGAGTCAGGCATAATTTCAGCTGAAGTACCATTAAAGTCCAAGATGGAATTTCAAACACTGATATGATGAAAGCCTGCAGTCCTCAAGTGGTTCATTTTGTAAGTGGAACTGAGCTATACAGATCAGGAAGGTTCCAGGTTTGACCCCTACTCTGCTGAGTTAGTTGATTATTGCCAGGGTGAAGGCAGGGCCCCAGCACTACTGGGCTAGAGAAGAGCAAAATCAGTCAGGATTCCTGCTTTAAATACCTACCCAGGGACTCTTGCTGGAAGGTGCAAATTTGAATGGGCAAGAAGAGGGTTAAGCGTAGCTGTGCTTTCTTCCAGCTGTCTATAATCAACCATGAATGGCCATTTAGAGAAGGTACCAGCATGAGTATTCAGCCCTTACAAAAGGAAGAAGAAAAATCAGAAGGGAATGAAAAAGTTATGGAATAAGTGGTTGTTCACTGGAGTTTACAATAATGAGGTTGACAGGAATCCTTTTAATGACAGGTGAAAAGGTATACTGTTACAGGAATCCTTAGGATAAATTATCAAAGTATGCTGAATAGTGTTGCGATACACACAAAAAAAAACTACATTTGCACTGACCTGTCTCCCTTCACCATGCAATCACATGACACCTTAATCTCTAAAAGGTTAGGATATGATAGATGTGTTATTACAGAGCAAATGAAAATGGCATGGGTTGACAGGATATATGTGTTATGATTTAAATATACCTGCACAGGGAAAAGCCCACATCTCATCAAATGTCAGGATGTGTGGTTACAGTATTGTGCTGAGGGTGTGATAATGCAATAAGCATCAAAGTAATTCTCCCTGACCTGTTCTCAAGAACCATTAATCAAAATACATTAGCGTGAAGGACTACATTTCAGATGCTGTTAGAATTGTGCATTCCAAATCTGTTAACATCTGCAAAGCTTTCTAGGGCCTCTGATTAAAATAGTTGCTTTTAAAGTAAATACCATATTTAACAGCATTGATGTTAAATCATAAAAACTAATTTGAAAAAAAACAATAACCAAAAGTTAAACTTCCAAGCATTTGAAATGCTCCACTCAATGTTATTTTGAATTGAACCTTGAATGGAAATAGCCAGGCTCATATTCAATGCATGGCATCATGAGAATAGATGGCTCCATGTGTTAGAGTTAGACCTCACCAAGTCACAAAGTGGAAGATAGAATGCAGGTCCAAATTTGTAATTTTCCCCTCCCCTGTTTGTTGAGGTTCCAATCTCAAAAGTGTTACTAGAATTATTCCATGATTTCAGTGGTACCCACTTCCTCTTCAACTATTTCTTTCTTCTTGTCGTCATCATATTCCAGAGGCAAGATGATGATAACTTGAGGAATCAGCTTTGGTTTTGGGATGTTGATGAGTCATTACAGAAGTGTATTATTTACAACTTTGAATTCAGCATTATCTAAAAGTTGATTTTTCGTTTTAAAAAGACCGCTTGCAAAATGCTGCTGGAAGATGGCAAATGTTTACAGCCTTGTTCAAAAAAGGGAAAAGGGAGAAGTCAGGAAATTATAGATGCTAGTCTTACCTCAGTTGCGAATAAGTGTCCAGAGTCCATAACATGAAATCAATGAACAATGAGTATAAGTGAAGGAAGTATTTATCAAACTGTACAGTGCTCAGGTCAGAATACACTTCGAGTACTGCATCCAGTTCCGGTCACTGAGATTCAAGAGACACATTCAAGTACTGAAGGCAGTGTAGACAAGAGTACAAAGTTGATCCCTCATGTCAGGGGCCTGAGAAATGAGTAAAGACTGGAGAGACTGCCTTTTCAGTCTGTAAAAGGGATGTCTGAGAGGTACACAAGATCACAAATGATAAGGAAAAGGTAAATACAGAATATTATTTTAAATTAAATTGTGGGAGTAGGGCAAGGGGGTACATAGGTTCAAACTATTAAATGATAACTTTTTAAAAATTCATTCATGGGATGTGGGCGTCGCTGGCAAGGCTGGCATTTATTGCCCATCCCTAATTGCCCTGGAGATGGTGGTGGTGAGCCGCCTTCTTGAACTGCTGCAGTCCTTGTCGTGAAGGTTCTCCCACAGTGCTGTTAGAAAGGGAGTTCCAGGATTTTGACCCAGCGACGATGAAGGAACGGCGATATATTTCCAAGTCGGGATGGTGTGTGACTTGGAGGGGATCGTGCAGGTCGTGTTGTTCCCATGTACCTGCTGTTCTTGTCCTTCTAGGTGGTAGAGGTCGCGGGTTTGGGAGGTGCTGTCGAAGAAGCCTTGGCGAGTTGCTGCAATGCATCCTGTGGATGGTGCACACTGCAGCCATGTGCGCCGGTAGTGAAGGGAGTGAATGTTTAGGGTGGTGGATGGGGTGCCAATCAAGCAGGCTGCTTTGTCCTGGATGGTGTCGAGCTTCTTGTGTGTTATTGGAGCTGCACTCATCCAGGCAAGTGGAGAGTATTCCACTCACACTCCTGACTTGTGCCTTGTAGATGGTGGAAAGGCTTTGGGGAAGTCAGGAGGTGAGTCACTCGCTGCAGAATACCGAGCCTCTGACCTGCTCTTGTAGCCACAGTATTTATATGGCTGGTCCAGTTAAGCTTCTGGTCAATGGTGACCCCCAGGATTTTGATGGTGAGGGATTCGGCGATGGTAATGCCGTTGAATGTCAAGGGGAGGTGGTTAGACTCTCTTCTGTTGGAGATGGTCATTGCCTGGCACTTGTCTGGCACGAATGTTACTTGCCACTTACGTGCCCAAACCTGAATGTTGTCCAGGTCTTGCTGCATGCAGGCTCAGACTGCTTCAATATTTGAGGGGCTGCGAATGGAACTGATCACTGTACAATCATCAGTGAACATTCCCATTTCTGACCTTATGATGGAGGGAAGGTCATTGATGAAGCAGCTGAAGATGGTTGGGCCTAGGGCACTGCCCTGAGGAACTCCTGCAGCAATGCCCTGGGGCTGAGATGATTGGCCTCCAACAACCACTACCATCTTCCTTTGTGCTAGGTATGACTCCAGCCAATGGAGAGTTTTCCCCGATTCCCATTGACTTCAATTTTACAAGGGCTCCTTGGTGCCACACTCGGTCAAATGCTGCCTTGATGTCAAGGGCAGTCACTCTCACTTCACCTCTGGAATTCAGCTCTTTTGTCCATGTTTGGACCAAGACTGTAATGAGGTCTGGAGCTGAGTGGTCCTGGCGGAACCCAAACTGAGCATCGGTGAGCAGGTCATTGGTGAGTAAGTGCCGCTTGATAGCACTGTCGACGACATCTTCCATCACTTTGCTGATGATTGAGAGTAGACTGATGGGGCGGTAATTGGCCAGATTGGATTTGTCCTGCTTTTTGTGGACAGGCCATACCTGGGCAATTTTGCACATTGTCGGGTAGATGCCAGTGTTGTAGCTGTACTGGAGCAGCTTGGCTAGAGGCACAGCTAGTTCTGGAGCACAAGTCTTCAGCGCTACAGCCGGGATGTCCATAGCCTTTGCTGTATCCAGTGCACTCAGCCATTTCTTAATATCACGTGGAGTGAATCGAATTGGCTGAAGACTGGCTTCTGTGATGGTGGGGATATCGGGAGGAGGCTGAGATGGATCATCCACTCGGCACTTCTGGCTGAAGATGGTTGCAAACGCTTCAGCCTTGTCCTTTGCACTCACGTGCTGGACTCCACCATCATTGAGGATGGGGATGTTTGCAGAGCCTTCTCCTCCCATTAGTTGTTTAATTGTCCACCACCATTCACGACTGGATGTGGCAGGACTGCAGTGTTTTGATCTGAGCCGTTGGTTGTGGAATCGCTTATCTCTGTCTATTGCATGTTCCTTCTGCTGTTTAGCATGCATGTAGTCCTGAGTTGTAGCTTCACCAGGTTGGCACCTCATTTTTAGGTACGCGTGGTGCTGCTCCTGGCATGCTCTTCTACTCTCCTCATTGAACCAGGGTTGATCCCCTGGCTTGTTGGTAATGGTAGAGTGAGGAATATGCTGATCTCATGAAAATCTTCTTCATGTAGAGAATGACCAACACCTGGAATGGATTTCTAGGCAGAGTGGTGGAGATGAAAACCCTGGATGCATTTAAGAAACAATTAGATGTAGTAATGGATGGACTATAGGGTGCTTCTGGATGTATTAATATGGGCAAAATGGTCTTCTTCATCTGTAATTATCTCGTGTACTTGTGATCTATTAGCTCAGCTACTTACTGAAACATTAAAGGACCCCTTGCTGATGAGATTTGTCATTTTGATTGTCAGTCTCTAATTGTGGGAATTAAGTGTTAATTATAAATTAAACAACTATAGAGTTTTATTTAGCCATCTTCAAATGATAGATGAGAACAGAGGTTTTCTGGATGCCACCTACAAGTTTTTAAAAAAGGAAAGAACATTTATGAGAAAAAGTCTAAGGGTTAATTCACCAGCTTCTCATTCCCAGTGGGGAGCCTTGCCCACTGAAAGCACATATCAGAAATGTGGGAGTGTGAAGTTGGAAGAATATCTCTCAGAAGTTGCACTGTGTGGGTAGTCAAAACAAACCTCTGATAGCAAATCATTAATGTGTTCAAACCCATTTCCTTTTACCAAGCATCAGCAAAACCAGCAAACGGGTGGTTTGACGAAAAAGACACAAGTCAGCTGGGATAAGGAACAGAGGCATGGGGATGAAAGAAAGAAACCTGGATTATCTTGCTGTAAAAATAGAAACAACAGCAACACATCCACTGCTCAGACATACTGTCCAGCCTGTGGAAGAGAGAGACTCAGAACCACAAATATTATGAGTATTCAAAATCATGAAGGGTGTGGATAAAATAAATAAAGGGAAACTTCCCATTGGAGGAAGGGTTGAGAACCAGAGAACACAGATTTAAGGTGATTGGCAAAAGAGCCAAAGACGACGTGAGAAAAACTTTTTTTTTAACGCAGCGAGTAATTATGATCTGGAATGCGCTGCCTGAAAGGGTGGTAGAAGCAGATTCAACTGTGGCTTTCAAAAAGAAATTGGAAAATTCTTGGAAGGAAAAAATTTGCAGGGCTACGGGGAAAGGGACTAATTGGATTGCTCTTACAAAGAGCCGGGGCTTCCTTCAATGCTGTAACGATTCTATGGCTGTAGTACGTACTTGTTAGGGTACTAAATTATGCAGCTGCACGTTTTGCAGTAATACATTCAAGAGCAACCTTGGGGCAACATGGGAAGTTTAAATCCTGCGCTAACTTTTGTCAGCAAATACGGACACTAGCTGGGAAACACAGCAGAAAATGCTGATGGTTGGCATGTATGAACCAGGAAGGCAGTTACAAAAGTTGGAAGAGGCTTGCAAACAAGATATTTGCTTCTGATCTTCACCAGAAGTGCAAGGTTTGCGCACAAAACTAGACACAGGCGGGACAGTGAGTGGGATCATGCCTCCAGTTCTGAGGTTTGTTTTGCTGATGATGAAACTAATAGAAAATGTTAATAACTAATACCTGATCATCATAAGAGACACAAGGGAGTGAAAAAGAAAACTTACATAGAGAGTGATTAGGTTGTGGAACTTGAAACCACATGGAATAGTTGAGGCAAATAGCATAGATGCATTTAAGGGAAAGCTAGATAAACACGAGGGAGAAAGGAATAGAAGTTTATGTTGACAGTGTGAGATTAAGTAAGGTGGGAGGAGGCTCGTGTGGAGCATAAACACTGGCATGGACCCATTGGGCCGAACGGCCTGTTTCCATACTATACACTCCTATGTAATTCTATGTAATCCTGGCATGAAAAATACCCGTTACTGAGAACTTGCCCATTAGGGAGCCAGACATTAGGTGCTACACCAATATTTAATGGCATAAAGCAGCAGAAAGGGGCAAATGCTATGTAGTAATTCAGAAGGGTATTGAATGCCTGTTTCTCTGATGGGATCATAGAAATTCTAATGGAAACAGTAAGGCATAGGAAGCAGGCACTCCTCAGGACAAATCATTACAGGCTGCTCAACAAGAATGGTAGGAGGTGGTAACCAGTGTGAATGCATAGAGCAATATACTGTGTACCTAACAGCAATGTAGAAAAATGTTTAATGACTTTGCCAGGTTACCAAGGTAAGAACGCATTTCCATTCCATTAATTCAGTGGACTAAACACGTCTCCCTCAAACTGTCTTAAATTACTTCAATGTTTGCCATGAATGCCCACGAAGTCCAACATGCATTTAACACCATCAGCCTTCCCCTGGAAGTGTTCCTTCACTATCATCCTTGTACACATTCAGACTAAAGTAATCTCCCATCTAAAACTAGTTGCATGATACATGTACATGTCATCTCACCCACTGTGCCATGATAATTGCCAAAAAGTCTCCTGAACACCTGACTGACTGCAGCAAAATAATAAAAACACAAGAAAATGGTTGAAAAATGGATTGAAAATTATGGAAAGAAAGGACTTTCTAAATGAACATCTGCATTCTTCTCAGTCCTCAACAACCATAGTCTCCAATTCATATGGGCGGGTAGATGAATCATGATGTAGCACAAATGGCAGGCAATTGCGTGGACATTTAAATGGGACCATAAATCCTCAAAAAGGAATGCACATGGTGCGCTAAATGGATGAAAATCCAGAATTACAGATTCTTTTTCTGACCACTGTGCCTACTTTATACCTGAAAATTAGGCATTATCGATGAGAAAATCTAATTTAACATTTTTAAAAATTTCTGCAAAACCCACTCAAAAGCTCCCCTACAGAATTTCAGGGTCAATATATGGCAAATCTAAAAAAGGATTGGAAAATATAATTTGAAAAGACTATCAACAGCTCTTCTACAAACAACCTAAATTCACCCTCTGGACATTTTCCTATGATTCAACTAGGCCAGACTGCACCATGAAATTTGCACTTTTATTTTATCAGTCTCCTTTGACATCTATTGAGCACACATATATTGATTACTGGACACATCATTCACTACATGTTGTGTCCCACAATATCCAGTCAATCACTAAACCTTTCAACAATTCTATTGCAAATGCTGGATATCAGAAGGAACTTTGTTCTCTTGATTTAAACCCTGCCCTATATTTCCTAAAAAAATGTTAATACTAAAATTAAATTTTTTTGATAACTACATATGATTTCTTTGTTTCAAAATAGATGGCAAAAAATGTAACTTGAGTGGGATTACTATGCTACCCTTTAGTCTCAAGATGTTCTGTGCAAGGCTGTAATGCCCGAATCATCTTTTCTGCCCAAATCATCTTTTCTGCCCACATCCCTCATATTTAGCAGAAAACAGGCAACAAGGAGGTAGCAAACTTGATCCTCAAGTGTTTAATAATGCTACAATATATACAACTAAGCCAACAGTTTATTGTATAAATGTATTCTCTCCTGTGAATAGATCGTAAGCAATATGTACAACCACGCCAACAATGTAAAATTCAAAGAAAAAAAAATACTGATAAAATGTCAGAACGCTTTAAGAAATTTAACAAAACAACCCAATTGTATGCCATACAGAGAAATGGCAGTCTCCTTAGGTCCATTAACATTTTGGTAGTGTCACATTAATACTTTTGCACTCCGCTGATGGGTTAGTGGGTAATTGCACAAAATGATGTTGTACTGATCCATACTGACAAGAACATCCCAGATTTGATTGCTAACCTGTGCTGAGTTAGCAGACCTCAGCTGGCACAGTAGTTGGAGTTCTATAATTGGTATTAATGCCCCTGAAGTGGGAGAGAGAGAAAAAATCGGTTTGAGTTCCCAATCTTGTCTGTTAGCTAGTGACCACCTGCTGGAAAGTGTACTTGTGTGGACGTCACAAAGGAACAAGGTCAGTTCAGCTGTCATTTCCTCTACAGTCGAATAACTCACTGACATTCACTGCCTTGGATCATACATAAGAAATGACATGCAAATGCTCAAGATTCAATGGTATAACCCTTTGCTAACTTTTTTCCTTTCTCCACAGATGCTGCCTGACCTGCTGAGTGTTTCCAGCATTTTCTGTTTTCATTTCAGATTTCCAGCATCTGCAATAATTTGCAAGAGCTAAATTCCAAACTTTTGGTCACCCCTTCGAACATCTCCTTCTTTGGTTTGGCATCTATTTATTTGGTTACTCCATGAAGCACCTTGGGATGTTTTTCTACGTTAAAGGCGCTATATAAATGCAAGTTGTTGTTGTTATTCCACCTTTTAAAATAAAAATATGCTAATTATGTAATGTAAGTACCTGATATCAAAACAGAAAATGCTGGAAAACACTCAGCAAGTCAAGCACGGTTCTGATGAAAGATCATCGACCTGAAACATCAACTTTGTTTCTCTCTCCACAGATGCTTCCTGACCTGCTGAGTGTTTTCCAGCATTTTCTGCTTTTATTTCAGATGTCCAGCATCTGCAGTATTTTGCTTTTATTGTGTGAAGCAGAAAAGTACAACTTGGACAGCAAAGGAAAAGAAAAATTATGGAATGCAATAATGTCAAAAGTACAAAAGTTGCTCTTTACTTATAAAACAATTCTCTTTTGTATATCCTGCTTAATTCTAATAAACAGGCACAATTAGTTAATTAAGCAGAATTTTAACAGCTACATGGCATCTAGCAAAACAGCAATTTAACAAAATTTTTGCATCCATACAATAATTTTCCAGTGATATGTATACACACTATATCCCTTTATGGTTTTAGCTATCCCTCCCTCTCTAATCTCCCATTTGTACTCTCTCTCATTAAAAATATTTTATTGATTTGTTAGTGGACAAACAACCAGATCAAAACGTATCTTTTTCTAGCTGAGTGATACAATCAAAATGCTACCTACTGTGACAATTAAATTCAAAAGTTAATGGTCTCAGTACTTTTGTCTGACCAGTAAAGGTAGGGCAGAGATGAATAGGAATGTGTCTGCAATAAACTAGATAAATAACAAAGTGTATTTTTCTTTGTTTCAATTTTCCCATTGTCTCCTGTAGGAAGTGACTTATGATGGGGTGACAATAACCCTCCAATACTTCATGTGTCTGTTCTATATGTGAGCCTAGTCAACAGGCTATTTGATTACAGGGACATCACCTGACATTCACACATGTGCACTTTTCTACAAGGATTACTGGAAAGAGAGCAGGAGTGGGAATCCTGGATGATTTTTCTCCTCCTGTGCCCACAAGTGCCAGGGCCAGCCAACTGCAACATGACAACCACTGAAGAAGCTAATTAGCATAGACCAAGGATGGAACCTGCGAACCGTACTGATCTGAATGGCTCAGTACCCCATCAGACAATGCAATGATCCACTCAGAGCCTATTTTTATTGTATTTTTTCAAGACCAACATATTACATTTTTAATAAAAATCAAATGTGTTATTTTGTTTTATGTGATTGGTCTCTAATATAATTATGGGTTCTTCTGTGACCATTTTCAAAATTTAAGAGGGCTGTTTTGTACCAATTCTGGATGAAACATGGTTCATTAATTAGAATATTTTAGCATAAGTATTGTGCTTAAAAATACTGCACTTTTTAAAGAAAGTTAAAATTTTTAGAACAATTTCTCCCCTCCCTCCCTCCCTTTCCTAGAGGTATTGGGAATTTCATCTACCATTTGACCATTTCTCGCCTGAAAAATGGGCGGCTAGCTGTTGAAGATCGGGAGGGAGGGGACACCTTGGCTGCCCCATTGACGCCCAAGAGCCATCTGATGCAATTTTCAGATGGGCCTGTATGGGCGAGCAGTATGCTGACCTGTTGTGAGCAGGGGAAGGGGTTGCTTAAATATGCGAACTGGGGTCCTATGCTGGTTAGATAACTCAATTTGCAATCCTCAGGTACAAATGGGCGCACTTGTTCTGCCTATTTGTACCAGATGTTGAGTGGCCTAACCAGCAGTTCTTTAAGGGGCGGCTGGTAGCCGCTGAAGAAAAGGCCCCAAACTTTTGTTTCTTTTACTTGTGTGGCCAGGAGGAGTAGGAGTGCTCCTCTCATCATCATGAAAATACAGCGGGCCACTGCTGACCCATGCTCAACCCCTCCAGAATGAGCTCATCCCTCGCTGTTCCAAACACAATCTGCCAGCCATCTCAGCATGGGAGCCAGCGGCAGTCAAATGAGGCGCAAACCCAAAAATGACTTGAGCCGCCTGAAGTTGGCTTCAAGCGGGCGGTATAGCCACTCCATCAACTTTGCACCCATTTTAGGCAGAAGTCGAAAATTGTCTCCATCGACTCTTTACTAGGCTACAGTCCCACAAACACTAGCCCATCCAGGTTGCTATTATTAATATATGAGCCTTGAAGTGGGTTTTGCCAGGCTATGGACATAGGACAGTATAACAGCCAAGCCTGATTCTGTCTTCACTTGACACCCATTCATGCACACTTCCAGCAAGAGTCAGTGGATACCAATCTGCAGCAGGAATCCTGGCTCAGAGATTAATTGCAGCAGCTTTATTATCAACCTAGCTGAGGTCGCCCAATTTAGCACAAATCCTTGATCCAACCTTGGACATTCCTAGTTGGCATGGATCAATTACTCACTAGATAAACTTGCTGAGCCATTGGAGAAAGTCCAGAAAATTTTAATTCAATGCAATATTCCTTAAATGTCTTTCACTTCCTACCCATGCTCCATGGTCTGAAGCTAGCCACAACAACACTCCAGGATTATCTAACATTACAGTCAATTGCCATTTTGAAATTAGGACTCCCAATGACAATGCTAACCCAGAACACATTTTGTAATGTATATTTTTTTTTAATTGAAAATAAATTCTTAAGTTAGGACAGTTGGGGACTGAGTAATGCAGTGAACTGGCACCATGGCATTTCACCCCTATAATCTGGGAATGAATTCAGCTGGACTGATGGTCAAAAAGGTTTACTTTGTCAATTAGTTATAAGGGGAGAGGGATAAACCCGGCAGTCAGCCTAACGTTGGTGGTGCAGAAACTTTTAAAAGACAATAATCTGAAAAAAGACTAAATTTGTCACTTGGAAAAATATGGGTTAATAAATGATAGCCAGCACGGATTTATTAAAGGCAAATCATGTTTGACTAACTTGATTGAGTTCTTTGATGAAGTAATGTAGAGCATTGATGAAGGTAGTGTGTATGTTGTGTATTTGGACTTTCAAAAGGTGTTTGATGAAGTACCACATAATAGACTCGTTAGCAAATTTGAAGCCCATGGGATTAAAGGGGCAGTGGCAGCGTGGATACAAAATTGGCTAAGGGACAGAAAGCAGAGTAGTGGTGAACGGTTGTTTTTCAGACTGGAGGGACGTGTACAGTGCTATTCCCCAAGGATCAGTATTAGGACCACTGCTCTTTTTGATATATATTAATGATGTGGACTTGGGTATAGAGGGTATAATTTCAAAGTTCGCAGATGACACAAAACCCGGAAATGTAGTGAACTGTGAGGAGGATAGTCAGGAGGACAAAAACAGACTGGTGAAATGGGCAGACACATGGCAGATGCAATTTAATGCAGAGAAGTGTAAAGTGATGCATTTTGGTAGGAAGAATAAGGAGAGACAATATAAACTAAATGGCACAATTTTAATGGGGGTGCAGGAACAGAGAGACCTGGAGGTGTACGTACACAAATCTTTGAAGGTGGCAGAACAAGATGAGAGGCTGTTAAGAAAGCATACAGTTGTCCTTGGCTTTATAAACAGAGGTATAGGGTGCAAAAGCAAGGAAGTTATGCTAAACCTTTATAAAACACTGGTTAGGCCTCAACTGGAGTATTGTGTTCAATTCTGAGCACCACACTTTCGGAAGAATGTCAAGGACTCAAAGGGTGCAGAGGAGATTTACTAGAATGGTGCCAGGGATGAGGGACTTCAGTTATGTGGAGAGACTGGAGAAGCTGGGGTTGTTCAGCTTAGGGAAGAAAAGGTTATGGAGAGATTTAATAGAGGTGTTCAAAATGATGAAGGGTTTTGACAGAGTAAATAAGGAGAAACTGTTTCTAGTGGCAGAAAGGGTCAGTAGCCAGAGGACACAGATTTAAGGTAATTGGCAAAAGAACCAGAGGAGGGATGAGGGGAAACTTTTTTATGCAGCGAGTCGTTATGATTTGGAATGCACTGCCTGAAAGGGTGATGGAAGCAGATTCAATAATAACTTTCAAAAGGGGGTTGGATAAACACATGAAGGGGAAAAATTTGCAGGGCTTTGGGGAAAGAGCTGGAACTAATTACATAGCTCTTCCAAACAGCCAGCACAGACAGGATTGGCTGAATGGCCTCCTTCTGTGCTGTATCATTCTATGATTCTATGATAAAGGATGGACATTCTCAATCCAATTCTTTAAGGGTGTCAGCCCACATCACAAAACTGCCCCTAACTTAGAATTAAATGTGCAATCTCACTCAGAGTGGCCACAAGGACGACTGATGCATGAAATGGAAAGACATATGGTTGGACCACAGTGGAAAGAGCTTTACGCAAAAGCTAGGTATGTGATGTGGAAATGAATTGATTAAGAGTCGATAATAGGCAGATTGTGCCTGCCCTATGGAGGGAAGGGCCTTGATGGGGTGACTGATCTTTTCACAATTCATAATATCTTATATAATGACATTGCTGCGCTGGCTCTGCTGCCTCAAGTGCTGTGATTGATAAAACAGCTCTCGATATAGTTGCCCACACCAGCAGTGGCAGCAGAGGGACTTATACTTAATCACAGCAAGACTACTAAAGTCGAGCTGCTGGGCTGTAAGACAAATGCTTCATTAATTACCTCAAAGTATAATATATAGCTCTCTTAAAGAAAGGAGAACTGTGGCACAAACTAGTCTGTATAAGATCAATGCATCAATGTAACAAGCATGAAATAAAAGGAATCCAATTCAACAAGATTTTTATTGCTACAAGTTATGTTTTAATAATAAAATGAATAGCAAGCTTTAGGTAATATTCTGACTTAGATAAGTTGTTTTGTTATGGAAGTATGAAAAATCACTCATTTTGGGAAGGAAACCTTCTCAGGGCTATAGTACCATTTTAACACCATTTTAAAGCACAGAAAGGGCTGAATTTCCATTTTCCATTGCATATTGTTAAAAAGGATTTTTTTAAAAATCTCATTCTCTCAAAACAGGCATTACTATTCTTTTTCCAGAATATTATGCTGGGAGAAAAATACAAAACATTTATCCTGTGAAGTAGAAATAAGACTTCATCCTTCCTGGTGAAAATAGAATATTTTACATTACGTCTGTACTATCAAGTAACCCCTCCTAATGGACTTGGATGGACATCAGGTGAGGACAGCTTTGGCTTCAGCTAAGGTGCCTTGTCAATTAGTCTGCCTACACTCACTGTAAAGGCATGCACGTGAATAACAAAAGCAGTAGTGCAACCTGTACTCTTGTGTTTGAACCTCAGCAAAGTAATCAACTCCTTCAAGAGAGGAAGGAAAAGAAGAAAATCTGGGAAGAAAATTGGTGAGAAAAAAAAAACTTATGGAACAGCAGTTTCATTGAATCTATATACTGTATCTTATAGATCCTTTTTGATACTCAGCAATATATAATTGTTATACTACCAATTCTAGTTTGAGACATATACCTGCTCAGAGCAAGTTCAAGGTAACAGACTCAAGTTATACTGTTGGCTCTGTCACTGGCCAGAGAAAGTGGAGCTCAACATTTGTGTGTTTACATTGCTGTGCAGCAATGCATCCTATATTGTATAAATAGCCTACAATTTGTTTCTTTTGCAGTGTTTGAAAATACAGCCTTGTACTTGGCTATATATTCAAACATAATTGATCGTGGTGTGGCCCAACTGAGGAGACCCAGGGAAGATGCTATCATACATGCTGAAGTGTCAATAAATTCTTATGCTCAGCATGTCAGCAGCAATGGAAAATTCTCTGGAATTGTTTGAGCCTAGTTAGTGAATTTTGAAAGCTGCAGAGGAACAGACATAAAGGCAGAGGCTTAAGCAATAGCTTAAACTGCAATTAAATATTAATAATAGATTCTGCTTGCACTATGTTGCAGAACTGAAGAACTAAACCAATCAAACTGCTCATCCTCAATTTCCTAATACACTACAGATGGTCATCCATTAATTATTGATCAATAAGAAAGGAACTGAATAAATGTGTCCTTTGCAATGAGATTGGGGATTTTACAGATATGGTAGAGACAGAGATGATCAATTGATGTCTGGGATACGGTAGTTCTTGTGCTGCTGGGGTGAGATGAATTTTATCTGTGGAGGGCAGCATGCCAGGATTGAATAGTAGGTGTAAGGATGGATTAGATTACCAATGTGGGTCAGGGAGTATCTATGCAGAAATTTTGTTGTAGAGATTAAGTGACTGGAGTCCATGGTCAGTGGAATGAGTGGATTCAATTGGCGGGCTAGTTTTTTTCTTAATGTTACCATTTCTCACTGGTTAGATGCAGTTTACAAATATAAGTCGCAGATCTTAAATCAAACTGATCTATATGGGTACAAACTCTGAACAAAGGATCATGTAGGCTTTAAGCTGGTGGTGGAATGTCCTGTCACTTAAAGGATGGCTTTTAAATAAAATTGAGTACTCACCTTACAAGTCACCCCAGATCCTCACAGATTACCTGTGCCAGCATTTAATCCCCACTGTTACAGGCAAGCCTTCGACTGTACTGTTCTATACAGTGAAGTAGAGCTGTAAAGCTGGGAGGTTTGCCTGTAACATCAGGAATCTAGAACTGGCACGGATGATCCATCATTCTCCTGCATAAATCAGTAGGCTTGTAAAGTATAAAGTTCCTTGTGAACTTTTGCTAACGAAAGAGTTCACTGGTAGTGGAAGAGGTCAAAGAAAAACAATTTAGAAAACATTTGTAATGCAATTGTATGGGCGTTTTCTCACTTTTGAGTATAAATTCCTGTCTATCACTATACAAACACTCAGCTGCTACATCACAATTCAATAGAATGTGAAGGATTTCTGCATCGTGGTTCCAAAAGTGGCAGTATAACCTACCTACAATTACTTATATAGAGAGAATATTCAATATCCAGAAATGATTACAACACAGCAATCTTATCAAGTGGTTCATTTTATGTCAAAAATCTCAAGAGCACATCTTAATGAGTCTATAACCATCACCTGAATCTTTAGATGAGATTACTGCCTGGAAATCATTCTCAAGAGGAGACTGGGTAGTGCACTGGATTAAAAAATTAACACACACACAAAGATCTGCATCCTTTGGCATATCCTTAGTGTAGCATACATTATAATTCCTGGCATACATTGCCAACAAAAAGGAGCTAAATGACAAGTAGATGAAACAATGTATTGTCAGTTTGGCTCAATTGGTAGCACTTTCACCTACAGTTCAGAAAGTCAGTGTCAGGCCTCACTCCAGGACTTGAGAGCATCTAAGTTGACACTGGGAATGCTGCATTGTCAAAGGTGCAAATTTTCAGATGAGATGTTCAACTGAGACCCTGCCTGCCAGCCTGGTGGATGTAAAAGATCTCAAGGCATTATTTTCTTCTGGTATCCTGGCCAACATTTAAAAGGTATGGTTGCGCAGTAGCTTTGATACTGTACCAGCAACCCAGAGGTTGTGAGTTCAAATCCCCTCATGACAAATTGTGAAATTCAATAAATCCGTTAATTTGTGGGCTGGCATCAGAAAATGAGCATGAAAGCTGCCTGATTGTCATAAAAAGCCAGCTGCCACATTAATGTCCTTCAAGGAAGGCAATCTGCTGCTCCTGCCTAATTTGACTCTAGCCCACACTATGTGATTGACTCTTAATGCCAACTGAAGTGGCCTAGAAATATGTACCAATAATCACTATGAAGCACAATAATAAGAATTCTCTAACATCACTTTGGGAGCACCATCATCAGAAGGACTGCAGTGGCAATCTACCACAACCTTTTCAGGGCAACTAGGCATGGGCAATAAAGGCAACTTTGCCAGTGTTGTCCACATCCAGGAAACAATAAAAAAAAACTTGTTTAATAAACAATACCAAAAAAGGACCATTTATCTCATTTGTTGTTTGTGGGTGTCTACATGTCAACAACAACTGCACTTTGTAAGAAATAATGGTTCTACAAGATTTTATTAACAATTAAATATCTGTCCACCCTGGCAAAGGGTTCAAATATCAGTGGACACAAGTTAAAAATTAGAAAGTTAGGAGTAAAAAGGATATCAGATAGAATTTTCTCACCCAAATGGTAATAGACTTGTGCTACAAGGGAAAGCAATTGAAATGGACAGGTTAAATGGGTTCAAGAGACAATAGGACACATTTCTGGAGAAGAGATTGCGAGATCAAGCAGGTAGGTGATTAAAAAGGAACAGGCTTGTTGGGCTTAATAACCTTTTTCTGTTATTTAAAATTCTTGCAAGTAACGTACAAATTGCAGCATGTCCGATTTGAAAGGTGAATAAAAATTGGAAGGTAAGACATAAACATGTTTAAAAAGCACAATATATGAAAAGGAAGAGGTCACAGCTTAACAAAACTCTATAGAAGTTAGATAGGTAATTGAAGGAAAGAGGATTAATGGGATATGGGAACAGGTTGTGCACACAGGATTAGGCCTACTGCCTATGTGGAGGATAAACATCAACATGGACTGGTTGGGCTGAATGGCCTGTTTCCATGTTGTAATTTCATTGATGTCAGATTAAATACATCTATAGAAACATAAATTTTTTTATTCAGTCTCACCTGGGACAAACGGAAATGCAATACTTATTTCATGAAAATTTACTTTTCTTTCAAATTTCATAATTACGCTGAAGATAAATCATTCACCAACTGTCCATCTGGCAAGGAAAATTAATTTGTGTAAAATTAGAATGAACAAATATTTGCAGTGCTGCCGACTTGAATTGGAGGCTAAGGTTTGGGCTGAACAGAACCAGCTTTACTCTGTAATGGGGCTGTACTGTATGTGACCTAGGAAAGCCAAAATAATATAGGCCTTGAAATTCTGTGAAGGTTCTCCCGGTCTCCTGCTGTAAGTTTGGTCGGGGACTAGCAGAACCTTCCGAAAAATGGCATACAAAGCTATTTCTCTGGGGGCAGCACTGGTTTCCCATCAATGTTATGGTGAGAGACCAGGAGAATCCACACAGAATTTGAGGACCATAGTCTACAATGCAAATAACCGTTCACCTCAATGGGTACAAGAAATGCCTGAAACTATATTTTTAAATTATTTTTTCTGGAAATGCATGGCAAATTGGTCACATATTGAGTCTCCGAAAGAGAAAGATTGCTTAATACTTTGGGTAGGTTGCTTCATCAGAACTCTCACGTGAATGCTAACCTATTTTTCTTTTTCAGATGGTATGTGATATGCTGTGCAATTCCAATGTTTTGTTTTATTATACATATCAAATATTTTTGAAATTTCTTTTTACATCCATGCTTATTTTCTGCAGTAACTAATAAATTGCCCACAACATTGCTTATAGTTAGTTGATGAATAAATTATTTTTTTTAAATATAAAGATGATGATGGCATTAGGAGAGAAACAAAACAAACTCACTTTACAGCACCACCTATTTGCCAGAGCCTGCAGCTACACTGTTACAGGCAACTGTTTACCTACAGGATTTCTATTCTAAATATTTACACAGGCAGTTAAATGTTAACATTAAAAGGGTGACCAAAAATGATCACAACAGGAAGTGTTTCATTTTAATAATATATAGATGTAGGTGAGGAAAGACAGGAATTACCAAACAGCAGTTATTATTATTGATTATAGTATGTGCAACTGAAAACCAATCAATTAAACCTCTGCAAATATGCAGATACAGGATTAAAAGTAAGTGTTGTAATAATATGAGCCCCGACAGCATCCCGGCTGTAGTGCTGAAGAATTGTACTCCAGAACTAGCCACGCCTCTAGCCAAACTGTGCCAGTACAGGTACAACACTGGCTTCTACCCAACAATGTGGAAAATTGCCCAGGTATGTCCTGTCCACAAAAAGCAGGACAAATCCAATCCGGCCAATTATCGCCCCATCAGTCTACTCTCAATCATCAGCAAAGTGATGGAAGGTGTCGTCGACAGTGCTATCAAGCGGCACTTACTCACCAATAACCTGCTCACCGATGCTCAGTTTGGGTTCCGCCAGGACCACTCGGCTCCAGACCTCAATACAGCCTTGGTCCAAACATGGACAAAAGAGCTGAATTCCAGAGGTGAGGTGAGAGTGACTGCCCTTGACATCAAGGCAGCATTTGACCGAGTGTGGTACCAAGGAGCCCTAGTAAAATTGAAGTCAATGGGAATCAGGGGAAAAACTTTCTAGTGGCTGGAGTCATACCTACCACAAAGGAAGATGGCAGTGGTTGTTGGAGGCCAATCATCTCAGCCCCGGGACATTGCTGCAGGAGTTCCTCAGGGCAGTGTCCTAGGGCCCAACCATCTTCAGCTGCTTCATCAATGACCTTCCCTCCATCATAAGGTCAGAAATGGGGATGTTCACTGATGATTGCACAGTGTTCAGTTACATTCACCCTCAGATAATGAAGCAGTCCGTGCCCGCATGCAGCAAGACCAGGGCAACATCCAGGCTTGGGCTCATAAGTGACAAGTAACATTTGTGCCAGGCAATGACCATCTCCAACCGGAGAGAATCTAACCACCTCCCCTTAACATTCAACAGCATTACCATCGCCGAATCCCCCACCATCAACATCCTGTGGGTCACCATTGACCAGAAACTTAACTGGACCAGCCACATAAATACTGTGGCTACAAGAGCAGGTCAGAGGCTGGGTATTCTGCGGCGAGTGACTCACCTCCTGACTCTCCAAAGCCTTTCCACCATCTACAAGGCACAAGTCAGGAGTGTGATGGAATACTCTCCACTTGCCTGGATGAGTGCAGCTCCAACAACACTCAAGAAGCTCGACACCATCCAGGACAAAGCAGCTCGCTTGATTGGCACCCCATCCACCACCCTAAACATTCACTCCCTTCACCACCAGCACACTGTAGCTGCAGTGTGTACCATCCACAGGATGCACTGCAGCAACTCGCCACAGCTTCTTCGACAGCACCTTCCAAACCCGCGACCTCTACCACCTAGAAGGACAAGGGCAGCAGGCACAAGGGAACACCACCTGCACATTCCCCTCCAAGTCACACACCATCCTGAAAAAGAAATATATCGCCGTTCCTTCATCGTCGCTGGGTCAAAATCCTGGAACTACCTTCCTAACAGCACTGTGGGAGAACCTTCACCACAGAGACTGCAGCAGTTCAAGAAGGCGGCTCACCACCACCTTCTCAAGGGCAATTAGGGATGGGCAATAAATGCTGGCCTCGCCAGCGATGCCCACATCCCATGAACAAATAAAAAAATATATATATATGCTACGTGGGGGGGTAAGTGAACTCGTAGTGTTTACATGGGTTTTTCCATTCCCCCTACTGATCTTAATTCAATCTGAACTGACTCTGCCATCAAGTATCTTAGTATATGTACATGATTTGGACTCAGGTATACGGAGCACAATCTTGAAATTTGCTTAGGACACTAAAGTAGGAGGCTTGGTAAACAGTTAATAAGACTTTAAAAGATTTTAGTTTAGTGGAATGGGCAGATAGGTGGCAGGTGCAATTTAATGTGGGTAAATATGATGTAATACATTTTGGGGGGAAAAACATGAGATGGGAGTATACACTCAATGGAAAAACACTGAAGGGTGTGAATGGAGAATGAGATCTAGTGGTTTAAATACATAATTCCCATATAGTGTAAATAGACAAAGCCATCAAAAAGGCCAACAGCATTTTGAGTTTTATAAATAGGGGTGTAGAGTATAAGAGTAAAGAAGTAATGATGAATTTTCCCAAAACATTTTTAGGCCACAGTTAGAATACTGTGTGCAGTTTTGGGTGCTGGGGTTGTAGAAAGGACATCGAAGGCTTAGAAAATGTACCGCATAGATTCACCATGATGATGCTTGGAATGGGAAACTATAGTTATGAGTAGAGATTTGAAATGCTAGTAGTATTCCCACTGGAGTCGATAAGGCTAACAGGAGATTACATTTTTAAAATTATGAAGGAGTTGGTGATTGAAGCAGAGATCACGTCAACATTTAAAAATAGGTTTGATAGGTCATTTAAGGAAGAGGGGACAAAAGGATATTGGAACAGGGGAGGTTCACGGTGCATGTGAAGAATAAACAACAACATGGACAGCTGAATGGCCTGTTTCTGTGGTGTAATTTCTATGTAATTCTATGCAACCCTATGTCTGAATTACTGAAGCTTTGGTGATCACAATAAATACAGTTCTGAACTTCTGTTCTTCTTTACCAAATGGCATTAAACAGTATTTTGTAGAGTTCCCACAAAGGCTTAGTATGGAACTGAGTTATACAGTTCAGGAAGGTCCCTAGTTTGATTCCTAGTCTGTGCTGGATGATCTCAGCTGGGTTAGCTTCAGGAGTGCAACTACTGGCATCAACACCTTTAGTCTAGGGAGGGGGGAATCGGAGTATTCCCGCTCCTATTCATTAACCAGTCACTCCTACTAGAAAGGGTTCGGTCACAGGATTAGGCTCATCTATGATTTTGCCTATGGCCTAATAGCATACTAACATTCATTGTATAGGGTCCCGTAAGAATAGCTAACCTGGGAGAGGGTGGTTGGCATCTGTAGAACTGTTCATTAGTATAAGTCACCATTACACTAGTTGACCAGGTTCAGAAGATTGAAGGACAAACAAAAATGCCATTTGAGAAGAAATTCAAGTCAAATAGATTTAGATGCTCGTTGTGGCTCCTGGGATTAGGATATGGATTTCCTTTTCCCCTCCCCCTCCAAATCTGCTTATAACAATTTTTATAAAATAGTAGGAAAACAAATAAATAAAACTTTAGTTGCTGTGATATAATGTAATGTAACATGAAGGAGTCAAAATTATCTGCATGGTGCAGCTCAAGTTTTATTGATCATCCTGTTTGATATTTAAATTATTGCATTTCTTGCACTAATTATGATAAACTTGAAGCTAACACACACATACAAATAAACTAATGCATCTGGGAAAAGAAAATGTGCTGATACAATTGCAGTATCTCTAAAAATAGATCAAGAAATAAAAGAAAAGTATTCAAAAACAGTTTTTTAAAAAATACTGTAATCCACCAAGCAATTAGCAGCTCTTTCTAAATTGAACATTTTGATTAATACACCAGAATTAGCCTGAAAGCAAAATCAAAATTCATAACCTTCAAGCTGCTGACTAAAACACAGTCTCTATATAGTTAACACAGTGTTGCTAACAATTTGTCAGGAGCCACATTCCCATACAATATCCTGCATAAGGGTCACTCTGAAAAGTGTTCCATTATGCTGCACCATGCAGTAATGGAACGTGGGTCTACAATTTTAGTGCAACTCTTTCACTTGCTGTATGCATGTTGGACTAGCCTTTTTAATATTATTGCTTTCTCAATAAACTAAAGGAGGGAGAACAGTGCTGAAATCCAGTTCTGAAAGCATACCACAGTGGTGCAGGCATGAAGGAAGGCCAGAGGCATACAGAGCAGCAAGTTTATTAGGGATTAGAGGAGAACGGGAGGTAGGCAATGAGTGGCTCTAAACAATATGAGTACCATTGCATTGCCACAACAGAGTCTGTGACTAACTTTGAAGCTTGTGTAACAAGGAATGATTTTTAAAATCCTGCCAGTCATGAGTGGTATGTTATAATTCTTTTTAAATGAAAATCTTGTACCTATACCTTAAAATATAAATGCCAAAGTTCTGTGTCTTCCCTCTTGGATGTATGAATTGTTCCACTGGATGATATCATAGCTGGAACAATTTGTGAGCCGCATCACTGACAGTCAGCCCACGATGTCATCAATGGAGCAGTCCATCAAGGGTTGAGGGAGGAACAAAATACATTTGACAATAAAACAGAAGGTCCATATTAAGGATTTTAAATCTTGGAATACTAATTTTAACCAGATGCCTATTATTTGCCAGAAATGCAATTTTTTAAAAAATTTAAAACTTAGGGTGGGGACTTGCTTTAAGAGTTAAATTAGGGCAACAGTGGCCTCCCATACTGCAGATATTTCAGACTAGCCAATAGAAGCCTATTTACAACTGCTTTATTTAACATATAGTAATGCTGCTGTATTCCTGTGGACAATCCTGAAAGCAAAACAATCATAATATCAATACTTGGTCCTTGAAGAGATTTTTTTCAGTTTCCTTCAATAACAAAGGAACACAATTCAGAACCACACACTTTGCTGTGACATGATGATGAAGTGGCGCATCCACAGTGCTGCCTATACAGCTGTTCTGCAGGTGCAACGGCAATCATTGCTAACCATCACTGCATCGCAAGCACGCAACAAGACATTTTTCCATAGTAAATATGCTAAGCTCATTCGTCGGTGGTTAGTTCTTCCCATACAAAAACTACAATGATCTTATTTCTCAATACAATGCATCACAACAACATATTTCATTCATCTAATTTAATTCACCTTACTAATAGCTCCTGTTATGATGCCCTAATGACCCAATTTATGCAGAAATTAAAAATGCATATCCCTATAATTAAGATCTTACCATGTATGTGCAACAGTAAACCGCCGGCGTTGACGAATGCTTTTATTCACCAACAACTTTCTAAATAGACGTGGAGAATTTCTAGGGGAGCTACGAGGAGAGATTTTTGGAGAAGTGGCTCTCTTTCCTGTCAGTTTGGGAGGTTCCAGTTCCAAATGCATATGATCCTTAAAAGTCCTTATGCAAGAATCCTCTTCGGGAGCAGTAAGCTCACAACGAAAAACGTCCTTTGTTGTCATATCGCTGATGCTCAACAAATTTGTGCCATTGAAAATTCTTGTCCTGTGTCACACACAGCTAGCCTTGCTAGCAGAAAAGGATTCAGCACAATAACATTAAGCAGCTGTTGTACATCAGTTAAAAAGAGATGCTTCCCTCTTAAAGCAAAAATTTAAATAAACAAAAAATGGGGAAAAAAACTGTCTCAGTAAACCTTAGACTTGTCAAAACCCCTTTTGCCTCAAGTAATGATAGTCAGCTGCTTTATACAAGAGCTTTAGCAGTACTGATGGTCGTCTGAATATAAGCCAGTGTGTGCTCATTTATGTCAGAAGCCGCCTAGTGGATGTAGCATGTCTCTGAAATACACACAGAATCGTGCTGAATTCATTCAGCTCAAGGTACCACCCTCATGAAATTTTAATGAAAAAAAAAACAATGAACAATCCTTTCAACAATTCATTGATGTAAGAGACTGTTACAAGATGCTCATCACTATTTAATACTGACCACAGGGCAATAAGTTGGTTTGGTAATCCAAGTGCATGGATACAGAAAATTCATACAAGCCTGAGATGTATTGAAATTTTCATTCAGAATTATTTTTTCCAATAACCTGTGAATAACATTTGCATTCATATCGTGGCACATCGTGCCAATTCACATCAGCTAGATGGGCTACAATCTTCTCAGAAAGAGCTTTACTGCTAGAGATTTTCTGTGCACCAGTTAAAAATAAAACATTTTCCTCTGAAAGTAAAAAGTACAATTAAAAAATGCGAAGACTGTCTCAGTATATCTTTCTGTTTGACTTCAATATGAGTTGGTGTGCAGCAGTTTTGTATCATCTCAAGTCAGCTCCCTTTCCTGATTGGTCTTTTATCAAAAATGTTCTGGTGTAGCTTTCAAAAGCTAAACACATTTATAACAAAAAAGTGGAAACATTGTGATTATGGTGCTATTTTTCTTTTTAAAAATAGTGACTACAAAAGGACTGACCTCAACAGTGAGATGGGAAGGGAAAATTTCAAGTGGCGTCTTCCTGTGCACACAGTAATTCCTATGGGATCGAGCAGCTCCTCCTCAAGTCAAACATTTTTCACAAGATGATTTATGACTACAAATGTGAACTTCAACATTGACTTCTGCATTTTTTTTTCCTGTTTTGCCCAGAGTTTGGTATCCAAGAATGAGAAAATGGTTTGTTGTATTTGCTTGAAGAAAATACAATAAGCAACCAACTACCATGCAGAACGATAATGAAGATGACTGGATATTACCATTTCAGGCACCAGGGGTCAGCATCAAACATCCAGGGGTGCAACAATACCAGCTGCAGATAAAGCTCCCTGCTCTACTCAATAATGTACCTCAGAAGAGCACCCTCTACTGTGTAATATTTTCAATTCTCATGTCAACCATCCTTGTGATTTCTCTGAGGGAAATTACCAATTTAATACTAACCTGGGGGCAGTTTTGTGCTGTAGGCCACACACCGTAGGGAATCCAAACTCATGGGATCTTACAGCCAACAGAAAGAGAAGTTTCCATCTCACTAGTATGGGATGGGTGATTCTGAGATCCAGCACTCCCAGTGGCGCTTGCAGAGAGCAAAACTTGTGAAGTCACAGGCACGCACTTGAGATTTTCTGAAATGCGTTCCCTGGTGAGGGCCAGTCACCACTGACATCACTGGATCGAGGGATCACCTCTACACTGCTCAGTTACCTTTACTTTCTTTTTTCTACAAATTTTACCTCCTCTTCTCAAGGTGCTAATTCTTTACTGGAGTACACCTCCATGGGTATCAAGTGTCCTCCAGTACTTCACTTAAGTGGCCATTGCTCATATATGAATGTCATCAGTAAGCTACTTTATTAACGGGAGGCATCACAATCAAGCCTGGCCTAGTTCACACATGCACACTTCCAACAGGGGTCACTGAACACCAATCAGGAGCAAATTCACTCTAAGCTGGGGGTACCCCTACTGCTGACCCAGTCCCAGTACAGGTCTAGGATCAAGCCTGTGACCTTCCTGGTGCGTATGGCCCCAATATTTCCGAGGAGGTGAGGAGGGTGTGGGTAGGGGTTGGGGAACCCGGCAAGGCCAGGGACGCGGAGGTCCTGCTGAATTTAACAGCAGGACCTCATAATAATTTTCTTCTTCCGTTTTCCGCCCAGCAGCCGGCCAGATTGACAGGCTGGCAGGCGGGAAAACCAGCAGCAGAAGCCCAGGGGAGGGGTGGGGGGGCAGTGGAGAAAAAAAAGAGCCTGGAAATGGCAAGTGAGTATGGAATCGGGGCTTGGTGGGGGGGGGTGGGGGGGGGGGGGAGCCCAACAATGGCGAGGGAGGGAGAGATAGGGGCTTTGTGGAGGGATAGTCATCAATTGTGGCAGAAGGGAACTGGAGATTTGCTTCAGGGGCCGGGGGAAGCACTCCTGCTTCTCCTGGCCCACAAGGGGTGCTCTAAAAAGCGTTTGATTTCTGGAGCCGGCTGCTCTTGCCTACATTTCGCTGCCGGGTTCTCAGAGCCCAACGAAACCTGGCCGGCAGCTGTTAATTTTAATCAGGCTTCCAACTGAACGGTGGGGGTTTGATTTAAATATTATAATGAAATGTCCCACTTCTCCAGGTGGGACACATGCACGCCACACAACCCATCCCCATTAAAGTGGCAGTAGGCGTGTATGCAGCGTGGAGGGAGGGTTAATATCGAGGCCCAGGTCTCAGCTTCATATTGACTAATCTCACTGAGTATTTTGGGGAAGTGGATTTGGAAAATAAGACTTTACTTGTTATCCTGACAAAATGACAAACTGCAAAGCATTTGATTTATTCAAACCCTCTTAGTGCCACAAAAAACTTATCCTGCCACTGTTGGGATACTGAGGTAAGGGGGAGGGTGCTGTGAGCTTACATGTGGACAACATTATTTCTTGGTTTGAATGTGATTTTTTTTTCATCAAAGATTGATGGATTTATTACTTTGATCACTATTATTTTCTTCAGCGGCATAGTGCACGAAAAGAAAAAAAACACATTGGGGATAATTTTGACTTTGTGCAGTAGTGTAAAATGGGTGATAGTGAATTGGTAGCCCTTTTTACATCTCTCCCAATTTTTATTTCTCAGGAGAGATATAAAACGGGCTGCCAAATTCACTATCGCCCGTTTTATACTATCGCACAAAATCAAAATTACCCCCATTGGCCTAGGAAATGGAACGTGCCAGAGTATTCACATTGAATGAGCAATAAAAGAACTTTGGATTTCTGCTGTGTTCTTTCAGGTGAGCATTGTTTGTCAGACATGAAAGTATTAGTATCTGTAGTTAGAGGGGCATGAGCGGCTATAACAATTCTTTGAACCACAGTGATAGGTAATTCTTCCCTGACCTCTAGCAACTTTTCTCACCTCACTATTTTACTGATTTTTACTACATTGTTCCTCTGAATTTTGATTGTTCCTCCTAAGCTCCAAATAAACCACACTAAACATTTTCCTCCTTTCTACATCCTCACTGCATCAAAACCAAGACTCATCATATTCTCTGCCACTACCTGATTCTTCCATAGGACTTCAAAACCTTTTACTTCCCTCAGTCTACCCAGCTTCCTATTTATTACTCAAAACTCAAACTTGCCATCATCTACCCATTGCTTCTTAAGAACATAAGAACGGTCAACAACAAGAATTATTATTTGACCTACTGAAGCTCATCCCTCTACTATTCTAACTCTCCCAACCCAGCTTTCAGTCGCATCATGAACACCTCTAAAATTTTCATCTCTACTACTCTGCTGAGCAGCTTGGGGGAACACGTGATCTCTGCACTCGAGTTCCCAAGTAGTCCTGTAGCATGTCCTTGGATCTATCCAGAAAGCAGAACCTATGTATTAGTATGCTAACTTTATGCTCCATTTGTATCCTTGTAGAAGCACATGCAAGAGCTCATGGTGTAGGGGGTAACATATTAGCATGGATAAAGGATTGGTTAGCTAACAGGAAACAGGGAGTAGGCATAAGTGGGTCATTTTCAGGTTGGCAAGATCTAACGAGTGGAGTGCCACAGGAATCAGTGCTTGGCCTTCAACTATTTACAATCTATATCAATGACTTGGATGAAGGGACCGAATGTATGGTTGCTAAATTTGCTGGTGACACAAAGGTAGGTAGGAAAGTAAGTTGTGAAGAAGACATAAGGAGGGTGATTTTAAACCCCAAGAACAGGTGGGTTGGGGGTGGGTGGGAGTTGAAAATATTTGTTTTTTTTGGGTCGTGACCGCAAAAATTTTGGACTTGGCATTCCCACTGGGAAGCCTGTAATGTTCTGCGCCGACATTAAACCCGGAAATAAAGCCGTGTTGCGGTCATGACCCAAAAAACAGCTATTTTCAACTCCCACCAGCCCTCAACCCACCCGTTCTTGGGGTTTAAAATCACCCCCAAGGAGTCTGCAAAGGGATATAGATAGGTTAAGTGAGTGGGCAAAAAATTGGCAGATGGAGTATAATGTGAGAAAATGTGAACTTGTCCACTTTGGCAGGAGGAATGGAAAAGCAGTATATTATTTAAATGGAGCGAGATTGCAGAACTCTGAGGTACAGAGGGATCTGGATGTCCTAGTACATGAATCACAAAAAGTTAGTATGCAGGTACAGCAAGTGATTAGGAAGGCAAATTGAAAGTGGTCATTTATTACAAGGGGAATAAAATATAAAAGTAGAGATGTTCTGCTACAGTTGTACAGGGCATTGGTGAGACCACATCTAGAATACTGTGTACAGTTTTGGTCTCCTTATTTAAGAAAGGACATAATTGTTTTGGAGGCGGTTCAGAGAAGGTTCACTCGACGGATTCCTGGGATGAGGGGGTTATCTTATCAGGGAAGGTTGGACAAGTTGGGCCTGTATACACTGGAGTTTAGAAGAATGAGAGGTGATCTTATTGAAACATATAAGATCCTGAGAGGACTAGAAGGGGTAGATGCTGAGGGGATGTTTCCCCTTGTGGGAGAGACTAGAACTAGGGGCCAAAGTTTAAAAATAAGGGGTCTCCCATTTAAAACAGAGACGAGGAGAAAATTTTTCTCTGAAGGTTGTGAGTCTGTGGAACTCCCTTACCCAGAGAGCGGTGGAGACAGGGTCATTGAATATTTTTAAGATGTGGAGATGCCGGTGATGGACTGGGGTTAACAATTTTACAACACCACGTTATAGTCCAGCAATTTTATTTTAAATTCACAAGCTTTCGGAGGCTTCCTCCTTCCTCAGGTGAACGTTGTTGGAAATGAAATCCTCGAAATCCTCCAAGGCGGCCTTCGAGACACACGACAACGCAAAATCGTCGAGCAGAAATTGATAGCCAAGTTCCGCACCCATGAGGACGGCCTCAACCGGGATCTTGGGTTCATGTCATGCTACACGTTACCCCACCAGCGAACAAATGTTATCTGTTTTTAATATAACGGGTCAGTTGCTGTCTTTTCTATGTTTCTACCTCTCTATCTCTGTTTTTTTTTGTTTTTTTTTGGTGATTTGTATATTCGGAGACCTTGTAGGTAACACCCATCTGTCTGCACACTGATTGCCTTGGCAACGGACAGTTGAAAAAACTGTCTGTAATCACCAAGCATTGTTCTGTGAATTATAAATGCGATTTCATTTCGAGGATTTCATTTCCAACAACGTTCACCTGAGGAAGGAGGAAGCCTCCGAAAGCTTGTGTATTTAAAATAAAATTGCTGGACTATAACTTGGTGTTGTAAAATTGTTTACGAATATTTTTAAGGCTGAGTTAGATAGATTCCTGATTAACGAGGGAGTCAAAGGTTATATTAGGTAGACGGGAAAGTAGGGTTGAGGTCACAATCAGATCAGCCATGATCTTATCAAATGGCAGAGCAGGCTCGAGGGGCCGAATGGCTTACTCCTGCTCTTAATTTGTATGTCCATTTGTATGTCCGTATGTATGTTCACATGCCTCATCAAAATTTTCTTATTGCTACATTTGTGGATTCTACAACTGTATTATCAGTCATGGCTCAAGAGGGTATCCCTCATCACCCAAGATTCATCCATCCAAGGTGGACTATAGATTGGTGTAAAATTAAAACATTGTGGCAGCTTCCAAATTCCCTGCCACTCCAAAATGTAAGGCAAAAATTGTCAAAAAGAAGCAATCTAGAAGCTGGAAACTCTCTTGAAAATCCAAACAAATCAACGGCACCCAGATCCTATGATCCAATTACCTGCAGATAAGTGCCCCTTTAAAAACTGCTTCAGTGTCTCTAAAAGATCAATCCCACTAGGTTTTCTGGCTGGTTGGTCACTGAGCAGGACCGACGATGTCTCCTTAAAATTAAAGTCCTAATTGCATCATAGGACCCTGATTTGCATGAATTCTTGAGACGTTCACCTCTCTCTGGTGGATGCCTTGGCCAACAAAAAAAACTGTTCGGTTAAAATGGCCGGCAAGAACGCAGCAGGAACAGAGAGGTTAAGTTCTCTACAGCAATTTTAACTGCCCACCTGACCCTTTCTTTTTAAGATTCTCGGGATGTGGGCATCGCTGGCATTTATAGCCCATCCCTAGATGCCTTGAGAAGGTGGTGGTGGGCCGCCTTCTTGAACCGCTACAATCCGTGTGATATTAGCAATTTGATACAACTGAGTAGTTTGCTAGGCCACTTCAGAGGGCAGTTAAGAGTCACCTGTGTTAGTGTGGGACTGGAGATGCATATAGGCCAGACCGGGTAAGGACAGCAGGTTTCCTTTCCTAAAGGACATTTGTGGACGAGTTGGGTTTTTATGACAACTCAACAGCTTTGTGGTGACTTTTACTGATACCAGCTTTTTATTTCTAGGTTTTTAATTTTATAAAAAATTTGATTAAAATTCATAAACTGCCATGGTGGGATTTGAACTCATGCTCTCTAGATTATTATTCCAGGCCTCTGGATTACTAGACCGGGTGGGCAACCTTAAAATCGCCCCTATGATTTTCTTTTCTCCCTTTCCTTAGAGTCGAGTACTCAAAGATTAAGTATCATACTATGCTGTAAGGTCAACTAAATCCAATAATGTGCCCTCCCATAAATGTTATTTTCCTGATTGATGGGATGAATTACTCAGAAAACTCTGCCCAAATTTTTGATGTATTCTTAATCCTCTTATTTTGTTCAACATTATATCTTTCTAGGTCAGAAAACAGTTCCCTTATGAAATCTGGAGAACTAAAAATCAAAATGAAGTAATAATCTTGATGAAATTTCTGCTGAAACAGGTCCTTTTGTTCAAAGTATATCTGATCAAATTTAATCTTTAGGAAGCAATTCAGTAAATGTTATTTGAACGAATGCATAGCCTGTCTACTCACAAAGCAGCTGTAGCCGATTCAATACAAGTTTTCATTAATCACCCTGTAATCCACCAGTTCAGATTACTAGCCCAAAACATCACAGAGTGTGTGGTTGCCTGTAGAAATGGACTTCCATGCTGTACTTGAGAAAAAGTATCTGGAGCACACACGAATCATGACAGCAGTATCTCCACAATCAACTGTAATATTAATTAAATTAGTCCTTTAGCGTTGTGATGGAAAGTTCGAACTGCCCTCTTCCAAATTATTGTATTGCTATTTTTTTTCCTTTAAATTGTAGTAAGATCAAGGATCTTAAAAAGGCAGCAATGGTTCCTATCTCTTAAGTTTTCAGTCTGGTGGTTTAGCATGATATTAAATTAGTAGTTTTAGTCTAACCTATATGGCCTGTTAGTGTGGTGCTTTTCCAACCATTGGAGAGATCAGGAGTATACAGTGGACATCCAATATTGATGTGGAGATGCCGGTGATGGACTGGGGTTGACAAATGTAAGGAATCGTACAACACCAGGTTATAGTCCAACTGAATTATTTAAAACACACTCGCTCACCTGACGAAGGAGAAAGCCTCCGAAAGCTTGTGATTTTTAAATAAAACAGTTGGACTATAACCTGGTGTTGTAAGATTCCTTACATTTCCAATATTATCTACCTATAAAAGGGCAGATTGTTAAACCTGATTAATGCGATATCTCTCTAACTATAGTCATAAATATTAGTTTTGGTTAAAAGGAGTACAGGCCTGCCTGTAGAAGCTGCCTTTTACAATGAGTATAAGAATTTTGGGAGTGGGTGCAAACTGTAACAGCAGCTACCAACATATAAAAATGCAATCTAATTTCCATTTTTAGCAGACGCCTCCAAATAGTATGTTCAAAAGTAATGTCAGAGGAGAGATCAGAGTAGCTGCCCTAAACATGAAGGCAGCATTCGACCCAGTATGGCACCAAGAAAAACTAGCAAAACTGAGGCAGCCCATGCCAGTCTACAGCAGGACTTCGATAACACCCAGGCTTGGGCCAATAAGTCGTGGGTAACATTTGCATCACATAAGTGCTCTGAATTATCCATCTCAAACAAGATAAAGCCCAGTCATCACCCCCGATCTTTAACAGCATCATTATCGCTGAGTCCTCCACCATCAACATCTTCAAGGTCGCCATTGATTAGACGCTTAACTTGATCAGCTATATCAACTCTGTGGCTAAAAGGGCAGCACAGAGGCTGGGTACTCTGTGAAGCATGGCACACCCCCAAGTATCTCAAAGCCTATCCACTGCCTACAAAGCTCACATCTGCAGTGTGATGGATTACTCAGTCATTCAAGAAGCTCAACACTAACCAGGACAAAGTAGTTAACTTGATAGGCTTTCATATCACTGGACTCACTATCCACCCCCTCCACCACGGGTGCGCTGTGACTACATTATGTAAGATCTACAAGATGCACTGCAGCAATTCACCGAAGTTACTTTGGCAGCCTTTCCCTCCCCTGCAACCTCTACTGCTGAGAAAAAACAAGAGCAACAGTATCATTACCTACAAGCTCCCCTCCAAGTCACATACCATCCTGTCTGAGAGATACTTCATTTTTGCTGGGTCAGTATCCTGGAATTCTCTCTCTAACACCATGGTGAGAGCACCATCATCACAAGGACTGCAGCTGAGACCAACTAAGGATAGGCAATATATGCAGCCTTGCTAGTGTCATCAATGGCGCTGCCTATGTAAACTTGTCACATTGTAATTATACCCTCCTATCAGTGATGGCATTGTACAGCCTGAGTATTCAGTGTCCCAGCTCTTGTGCCTGTGCTGCAGAGAAAACCCTAAGTCCGAACCAACTTTGCTTTTCCGCTTCTCAAATTGCCATATGTTCTGCTATGTAACTATAAATAATAATATAAAATCAAAAATTACATAAAAATAAGGACAGAATGTATGACTTTAAAATGGGAACTGAATTACATCTGCATACTCTGCTCTGGGTTAAATTATGAGGACAGATTGCATAGACTAGGCTTGTACTTCCTTGAATATAGACGATTAAGGAGTGATCTAATTGAGCTGTTTAAGATGATTAAAGGATTTGATAGAGAGAGAAACTATTTCCTCTGGTGGGGGAGTCCAGAACAAGGGGGCGTAACTTTAAAATTAGAGCTAGGCTGTTCAGGGGTGATGTCAGGAAGCACTTCTTCATACAAAGGGTAGTGGAAATCTGGAACTTTCTCCCTCAAAAAGCTGTTGAGGTGAGGTCAATTGAAAATGTCAAAACTGAGATTGATAGATTTTTGTTAGGCAAGGGTATTAAGCATTACGGAACCAAGGTGGGTAGATGGAGTTAAGATACAGATCAGCCACAATCTAATTGAATGGTGGATCAGGCTCGAGGGACTGAATGGCCTACTCTTGTTCCTATGTTCCAGTTACTCCTTCCTTCAATCAGCAGTTTTAATGCACAAAAGACAGCAACATAGAAGAATTAAGGGAAATCAGGGAGAAAGCAGATCGTTCCTGTTACAACTTTTTTTTTCTTATGTGTCAATTCACAAGAACACTTTTCCTCTTTATAAGTGTATCTGAAATAAGTAAATTAGGATTGGACACATGTACCAACCTTGAGATGTGCCAACAATTCAATCATTTAAAAAAATTCTCACAAAATCCATTTGTTTTGCATGTAAAATAGCTTATGAATAAATTCATATTGATTGTTTTAAAATCCCACAGAAATTTGAATTAAAGGTGCAAATTATTTGTCAACCACCAGCCCTGCAATGTAATTCTACCCAACACCACAATGAATGTTCAAAGGCTTTTGTTTCTAAGCAACGCTAATAGTCAGTATTCAGGCTCATTCACTCAGCAGTGCCATTCTCAAAACCAGGTAGATATAATCATTTTCACGAGGACAGCACCCATTCTCATATCGTTGTCTCTCTTAAAAGGGCACTATCTTCATGAAAAAGTGGTTGGCAGTAAATGGGAAAATGAGCCATACTATATTTTTAAATCACATTGACATTATTCACAAGTGGCAAAATTATGTTCACTGACACAATTTGTCATTGCATCATACAACAAACGAAAAAATGTTGACAGCTTACTTTTTCAAGAAGCGCGTGCCCCTTTAAACATTAGAGAATTTTATTAAAGTAGTAAAGCTTCCCCTTGTAGGTAAATACAGTCTCCATCTTGGTATCAAGCCATACAGGTCAGGCAGCTTCCAGATTCAATCTGTAATCTGTGTTGAGTTCACTGATCTCAGCCTGGGCAGCAGTAGGGATGATAAAATTGGCCACAGCTCTCCTGTGTTAGAGAGGGAAAAAATGTCCAGCCAGGGTCCTGCTCCTGATCACTACCTAGTGACACTTGCTGAAAGTTTGTGTATGTGGATATCAGGTAAGAGTATGTTTGGGCACAGCTGAATAGCCTGCTGAGATTAAGGGGCCAATTTTCATCCCGAGCAGAACAGTAGCACAAAATTGGCAACACAGGATTTCAGTTCACTCCTCACCTCTGCTCCTGACCACAAATAATCCCCTGGAGTCAAATTCATTAAAGCAATTTTAACAGGTGCCCCAGCTGTTTTGGGGATCCTGCCTTCGGAGAATACAGGAAATTGCTGTGGCAGGCCTTAGGCACCCACTATGGTTTGAATCCAGGACGGCTAAAACGAGGAATCAGGATTTTATATTTAAATTAAATTTTGCAAGGTTGGGAAATTTAACATTTTTTGGAGCATTTAAAATTTAAATCCTTTTTCCTGGCCGCACACACCATAGCAATGCTGTACTCTAGCAATATACAGCATTCCAAGATTGCAATGGTGCAAATGACAGGAATACGTCACCTGGCATATTTCCAATCATTTACATGTCATTACACATCTGCCTATATTTGGTTAGACATATTGAACATCCAATGTCAATTTCAGCTCAAAATCCAGGAAGTGGTACCGGGTGGCAGGGAGTTGAGGGACTGGCTCCCTGCAGTTGGAGAAAACCGCCTCAGCGATCTCATACATCCTGCACCTGTGGACGGTGATATACATTTCTCTTCTTTAAGTATGAAAATTAAAGTTTCAACTCATTCAACCACCATTCATGCACATTTGGTAAAAATGTTCAACAACCTGCGATCGGAGAAGCTTTTCAATTTTTAATGTGACTTATACTTATGCCATAAAAATGCATTAAAAGAAACAGAAAATACAGTGCAGGTCTCAGTGAGGATAAATTTTAATAAAGCTTAAAAAAACTGCAACTATTCATTCTAAAATGGCAGTGATTTGGCCACAGTTGGGAAGAAGTGGTTGGTCAATCTTAGTGAATTTGATTTCACTACTGCCCCGTTCCCGCTTGAAAACAAGACCGTAGAGAGGCCATTAGGGAGAGAATCTCAAGTAGCAGGATTGAAATTGTTGAAGGTTTTTCCACTAAAAGGGAAGTGGCAGGATGGGAGATGCACTGGAGACCAAAATCAGGGCACAGATTGGGACATGGAGCTGGAAGAGGTTGCAGAGTTAGGGAATGACAAGGTGAGGGAGAGATTTGTAAATAAGCACGAAGATTTTTAATTCAGTGCATTGGTGGACAGGGAGCCATTGGACGACGGGGATAATTGGCAAGCAGGACTTAGTGCGGGCTAGGATGTGGGTAATGAAGTTTTGGAGAAGTTGAAGTTTGTGTAGGATGGAGGGGGTGCAGCACTGATTCACCAGAATGATACTGGGGCTAAAAGGGTTAAATTATGAGGACAGGTTGCACAAACTAGGCTTGTATTCCCTCAAGTATGGAAGGGGTGATCTAATTGAGGTGTTTAAAATGATTATAGGATTTGATATAGGGTAGATAGAGAGAAACTATTTCCTCTGATGGGGGAGTCCCGAACAAGGGGGCATAACTTTAAAATTAGAGGTAGGCCATTCAGGGGTGATGTCAGGAAGCATTTCTTCACACAAAGGGTAGTGGAAATCTGGAATTCTCTTCCCCCAAAAAGTTGCTGAGGCGAGGTCAATTGAAAATTTCAAAACTGCAATTGATAGATTTTTGTTGGGTAAGGGTAACAAGGGATATGGAGCAAAGGCAGATAAATTGAGTTGAGGAACAGATCAGCCATGATCTAATTGAATGGCGGAACAGGCTCGAGGGGCTAAATGGCCTACTCCTGTTCTCATGTTCCTATATGTGAGCACAACAAAGAGATCAAATAAATGGATGACATAATCATGTCAAAATAATAAGGTCAGAGGCTGGGTATTCTGCAGTGAGTGGCTCCTGACTCTCCAAAAGTTCTCCACCACCTACAAAGCACAAGTTGGGTGTGGTGGAATACTCTCCACTTGCCTCGATGAATGCATCTGCAACAACATTCAAGAAGCTCAATATTATCTAGGACAAAGCAGTCAACTTGATTGGCATCCATTCAACAGCTTAAATATCCACTGTCTCCACTATCTACAGGATGCACTGCAGCAAGTCACAAAGGCCACTTAGGCAGCACCTCCCAAACCCGTGACCTCCACAACCTAGAAGGAAAAGGGCAGCAGGTCCAAGGGAATGCCATTATCTCAAAGTTCCCCTCCAAGTCACACACCATCTTGACTTGGACATATATCACAGTTCCTTCATCGTCACTGGGTCAAAATCCTGGAACTAAATACCTAACAGTACTGTGGGAGCCCCTTCAAGAAGGTAGCCCACCACCACTTTCTCAAAGGCAACTAAGGATCAGCAATAAATGCCAGCCTAGCCAGCAATGCCCACATCCATAGAATGAAAACATAAATAAAATCTACCAATCAAAAAAAAATCAGAAACTGAACCAATCAAATCACTCGATGTTTTTTCAAAAATGTTTCGTCCACCAAATATCCACAGCTCAAAATAAAGTTTTCGACATAAAACCATTAAAAAAGTTACATATTTCCTGACATCATCGAAATATCAAAGTTTACTGCGCAGAATGGGGCTATCCGGCCAATTGTGTTTGCGCCGGTTCCTTGTTAGAACAACGCAAAACTAATACTGCTCTATCCCCATAGCCCTATATCTTCCAGTTACAAATATTTATCAGGTTTTTCCTTAAAAATTGGATTGGTTTCTGCCACAACCACCAGCTGTGGCAAAGCATTCCACACTCCAACAGTGTGCATAAAGAAATTTCTCCTAATCTTTCTATTCACTCTCAGTGAGAATTTTAAATTGATGACCTTTTGTCATTGACTCACCAACCAGAGGAAATAGTCTCTCCCTATTCACTCTATCAAAACCTTTCATGATTTTAAAAACCGGAATTAAATCTCACCTTGACCTTCTCTGCAGTGGAAATAATCCTAGTCTCTCACGTCCCTTCTCATAACTACAGTTTACACTTACAAAATTGCCACTTCTTCATTTTAACCTTTTCAGGCTGGATTTTCTCTGCAATCCTGCCAAAAACCAGCCAATGGAGGGTGGGGGAAAATTTTTAGGCCTCCTCACTCTCCAAATAGGCTCCAATGCTTTGCCTTGTAGCCTCCAGTCGTGACTAAGGCCTAAAAAAACTGCAATCATTTTTATCTTTGAGAATCTTCTGCCCCTTCTGGCACCTCAGCAGCATCCTTGCAACAACACCAAGCGATTTCCATCTCAACAATAGCGGGTTCCCTCACTGAAGTGGGAGTCCGACCGGGAGCCTACCCTGTATGTCTAATTAATCCTGACCCACTAATATGGGTCAGGGTTACGGCAGGGTCGGAATCCTCACCCTGCCATTACCCTGCCTGAAACTTCTGTCATATCCTCCGACTCATCGTGAGCAACACCACGGAAGATTTTCTAGCATAGGTAAAAAGTCTTGCGTCTACATACATTCATCACACTTGGCAAAATAGAAAAAAAGAATTTCCCTGCTGGTTTTTATGACCTTGATAACCTGACCTCTTCTCCAGGCCAGGAGTCAGGAGTTTACAAGTAACTGACAATCTACAGAAACTTCACTCAGCAATTAGCCTCCAAGTGAACTCAGGATGCACTTATTTAGACCATTTCCCACAGCAAATAATTTAGAAATGGCTTTAAAAGGGACAGGGCAGATTAAGCATTGTTCCATTTTAGCAGCTAAATATCATAACCATGATTCAGACCCCATACCACCTGTGAACAATGCCACAGGAGATTAACCAGTTCTGAAAAAAAAACACCGAACTTACTGCATGTCACAACTTGCTGCAACAACTTACCTTTGCAATGGGATCTGGGACTTCAATTCTGAATCCCTTCTGAAGTTAGCACTCTCCATCTCCATCCCTGTTATTATTTCCCTTCACTATCCTCTCGGAAAAGAAAAATCTCCTGACATCTAACCTAGTTCTGTCCTTGTGTAACTTATAGACATGACCCCTGGTCTAACTTGTCCTTGTACATTTGACCTTACCAATCCCACCCAGATCTCAACTTTGGTCTCTGTTTGAGGAGGGCGGGGGTTATTACATCCCTGTCAGAAGGAACATGGTTACTAGATGATTATAAAAGAGCATTTGCAGTTTGACAAGAGCTTGGTGAGCTGAGGGGCTGAACAATGCCTGGCAAAAAATGCATTCCAAGGCCAGTAGCAAAGGTGTCTTGAACAATTGGTGTGCTTTAAGAATTTGGATTTGGAGCCTGGTCACAAAAGCATTTGGCTCTGATGTTTGTTGGGGTTGTATTACCACCATGTCGCTGCGCTGACATACCTAGCTGAATATCCACCTATAAGGTTGGGAAAGGGGGAGGCACAACAACAACTTGCATGTATGTAGCGCCTTTCACGTGGTCCCATGGCGTTTCACAGGAGCACTGTCAAACAAAATTTGACACCGAGCCACATAAGGAGATATTAGGACAGGTGACCAACAGCTTGGTCAAAGAGGTGGATTTTATGGAGCGTCCTAAACGATGAGAGAGAGGTAGAGAGGCGGAGAGGTTTAGGGACAGAATTCCAGAGCTTAGGGCCTAGGCAGCTGAAGGCACGGCTGCTAATGGTGGAGTGATTAAAATCGGGGGTGTGCAAGAGGCCAGAAAGGGAGGCCATGAAGGGATTTGCAAACAAGGATGAGAATCTTAAAATCGTGGCGTTGCCGGACCGGGAGCCAATGTAGGTCAGCGAGCACAGGGGTGATGGGAGAACGGGACAGTGCGAGTTAGAATAGGGACTGCAGAGTTTTGGATGAGCTCAAGTTTACGGAGGGTGTAAGTTGGGAGGTCAGCCAGCCAGGAGAGTATTGGAAAGGTAAATACAATTTCTTACATTACCTGGTAATAATGAAAGACCTTTGCAGAGTCACCAAGGAGGTAAAAATGATCATCCTCAATAGTGCAGAATGGGTGATAGCGAATTGGCAGCCTGTTCTACACTCCACCCGATTTTCTTTTTCATGGAATCACCCATTTTGCGCTAGTGCTGAAGACCAATTTCACCCCCGTGTCCAGTGTGTGGGAGTGCATAGAAATTAGCAAACGTTCATACTTGATGTCAACTCCTGCTGGTCAACCTAACATCACTAACTGATTTAAAATGTAAAGCGGCCATTCGCAGCACCACCTACAGGCGTAACTGGTACTGGAGGTTAATGTATTTTCATATGGAATGTTGCAACACACTCAGGATTTCTAATATATAACAGAGACTAAGGCCCACACAGGGCCAGATTCAAGGGAGAGGAAGCCACATTGGGAGAACCCAGGTGCATTGCCGCTGCTTCCCGGGACCAACCACCACTTTATATATGGCAGCCCAAGGAAGTGCTAGTGAGGCAGATGGGAAAGAAATGGTCCGGAAAGCCAGACTCCAACCCCAGCACCATTTACATGTGGCAGGTGGGGAAGGAACCGCCAGCGGGAGGAGGAAAGGAAATCCCAGTCAGGGCAGTGAAGAGGCAGTAGATCTTCCCACTTGCATTTTCCGTCACTTTCTATGGAATCGTGAAGGAGAATCGTGGCCTAAATATTTTAGGAGATTTTAAAGAGTAGGGTCCGCGATAGGATAGAATGGTGTGGTGTGTCAGCTTTTTTTTTTAAAACGAGAAGCATTTAGGGTATTAGTGTGAGTTGTCTGGAGCCTGGAGCCTCCTTTTAGGGAAAAGGTTGTGCAGAATTTTTATCTTTTCTCACCCATGAAAATGTCACGGGCCTCACGCCAACTGCTTCGGGAGGGCGGAGTGCATGACCTGCCCATTGCCTACCGGATCTGCACTCAAACTGAAAACCGCACCTATATTTTTTTTAAACTAACTTATTCTGCTATTTATCCACCATTAAGATTTGTTCTCTAAGCCTCTGCAAAGTGAACTAAGTAGCATGCAGTAGATTTACCATTCAGAACTCAATGGATTCCTGCATTGCAGAATGTTGCAGTGCATGCTGCTGTGTGTCCTGTCCTCCCTCATCTGTGCTGCTATTTATTACTACCTTATGAATCAGGACACTCTAAAAAGTTTCTTTATTAAGATAAAGCACATTCTGAAATCAGACAATTTCTGTTTTTGCTATTTGCTAGCTCAGGTAATATTATTCTCTACATTATTTATAATTGTTTTTTTTTTTAAAAAAGCTTCCAAATTTATAAATTAAAAAAATCTTTCAAAATTATAAACATATGTAGCTACTGGTTACAATTTTGTTCTTTCTCACAATGCAAAATTTGACTGATTCACAGGAGGCAGTAATTTAATACCTCTGCAATTTTTGAATCTTTTAAAATAACCAAGTCCCTTACTCTCTGATTTAGCAAGATATCAGTGTTATAAACTGGATGGCCAAGTGGTGAAGGATAGAATTCTAGAGCCTGGTCTTCAGTTGCTTCCAAGCCTTTATTCACAGAGATTCCCCATACACGCACACACCATACCCTAGATAAGCTCTCATATAAAAAAGATACAAGAGAGTCCCCAATTGACACACACCACCTGAATACAATTAACAATAATTGATATAAATCACATGATACAATTAACAGGCAGAAATAATGTGACATGTGATTCCTCTCCCACAGCGACAGCATATGACCTGCAATTGCCACCTCCACCGAAGGCAGCCTTATCGAGGTGACCTGCTGATTTTTGCACATTTTCACTTTTCTGTCTTTTAAGTAGCCATTCTTCTTGCATGAGCCTAACTATGAATAGTGGTCAGCTATTCAATCATGAGGAAGGTCATCTCTCAACCTGATCTTGTTCTCAGATGATTTTTTCCAGTAGTGGTCATTAGATAGCAATCAAAAGTGGGAACCATGGCTGTGTTTCCCCTTCCCTTGCCTAAAGATACTAAGGCCAACCATAGCAGCTTCCCCATTGTCCTGAAATGATCTAACTTAGTATCGTCCAGGGAACGAATCTGGGACCTTCCTATTCTGTATGGCTCAGTATCACCCCATCTGATGCACATATTCACTGAGTTATTGGGGAGTTAATTTTTGTACATTTCTGTCTTAAATGTTATTCAGTAAAATTGGAGATGTACAAGCACCATACAATGTAGCCAAATGTCAACTTAGTTATGCCCCCCAAAAAAAGCACAGATAGGATTTAACAGAACGCTCAATTGGACTGATATCTTTTCTGCATGATTTCTACCTATTTTCAACCACACTGTATTTCCTCACTGGTTGGGTCTGGGGCGAGAAGCAAAAGCTCCCATCTGAAGCAGGCAGGAGCTTCATTTGTGTATTAAATGGGGGCAGGGACACAATTCCGAGTGTGTGGAGTCAAAAGTGCAATCTAGGATTGGTAGGACAGTCAACACAGACTAGATTTAAATGCCATGGAATGGCAAGTTAAGTGTTTTAAGGCTATCTTGGTCTGTTTTTGTTAATTCCACCCTCCCCCATTGGCACTTGGGCTTTCATAAGCCTGTGTGTTAGCTATTCCTAATCATTTTTGTTGCTCCAGCAGCATTACTGGTACCAATGGATTTCCCAGTGGGAGTGATCCATGCTGATGTGCTTAGAAGAAGAGGAAGGTGTCAGAGGGATATCAGGCAGGTCAGGCTGCACGAGAAATGCTCCATGCCCTTCCGCTGGCATCAACCACCTTGCAACTGCAAACAGACATTAAATTACCTTGCTTTGGCAGGCATAATACTGGTGGAGGCACCTCTTGCCAAATGAGACTGCACCAGCAGACTTCTGACGGTGTCACTAAGATATATTAATGCCTGACTAATCGTTATGCCGGATGGCTCTGCAGAAGCACTCCTATCACCCAAGTGTCATGCTTTATTTGATACTTGCATGGCAGAAGAAATGCCAAGCTGACCAAGTGCCAAAGTTGTTTGTTTGTTCCGGGCAACAGCGGCCTAGATTATTTTTGTGAAGCCCAGAGTAGCAGGAGTGCTCCTTCGAGCCCCAAAGAAATAATCCCAAACTTACCTTGGCTGCGCCTCATCGGCCCCATCACCTGTGGAACTGATGTGCATGGTCCAGGCTCCGATCAGTTCGAACCTAAAATGGCAATCAGGGTCCTAGGACCACGATTTGCATATCATAAGGGGCCTACCGTCTGAGACAGGAGGGCGCTTTGGACACCCAGGGGTAGGCCCCTTTCAAAATATCGCTGGCCTCTTTGTTGGTGTTATTAGTGTGGTAAGCCTTTTGAGATGTCCTGAAGTCATGAAAAGTGCTGTACAAATGCAATTCCTTTCTATTTCTGAAGAGAAGACATTGCAATTTGGGGGTTGGGGGGTAGGTGAAGTTATTTTTCCTGATTGAGAATAGTTGATGTAGTGCATCCAACCTGGCAAGAAAAGACCATTGGTGCACCAAGCCTATTCCTTCCACGGACTAGATGCAAGTCTACCCCATCACGGACTCCACATCATCTATTTAACATCTCGAGGGAAGGTTCTGCAAATTTTCTCCTTGCTTTTGTTCTGTCCGAGGCCTAAAGTAATATTACTCTTCAGATTATCAGGGCTCTTGTGCCTCCCTTTAAAGTGAGTTCCTCTCAGCAGTCATGGGCTCACACTTGCTTTTGCAAATCTTGCTGGGAGCCCTCCCCACTGCATTGGTAAACAACTCTGACACGGGATTTGTCTATTCAACAGACACATTAATTGCTGCCACCTACAGTCAATGGCTTGCATTACAATTCTGAGTAGATATTTAAGCAGTAGAGGTCAAAAGAAAAGCAAAATGCTGTATAAGTGGATTAAACTGGCATTTGCTAGAGAATGTTCTGATGAAGGGTGTCCACCTGATATTTTTCAAATATCTGTGTGTAGAGAACCATAATATTTTTGTTTTGCAACATGGTGACTTGTCCTGCCTTCAAACCTATGACTATTTTACATTTCTGCCATGCCTGCGTTAGTAAACCACAGCATCCAAATTAATTGTACTATCATAAAAAAACTAATTAAAACTCATCACTCATCATCATTTCTAGGACAGATGAAGTTGCCAAAATAGTCTGACAGATAGGAATCAACTATTTTTTTAGAACAAGCATCCCACACAGTCCCTGAAGTCCACTCAATTATGGGAGTGAATTCCTGTGTATCCTTGAAACACAGTTGTTCACTGCTTACATGGCAAAACCCTACCACGGGACCACTGATTTGGCTCAGTTTCTCTGCTGGCTTCACACTGACTGCTGATTAAAATAAAGTAAGACATAAATACATCATTCAACATTCTTTGAAGATATACTGAAAAAGACAATAGACATCTGTATCTCTCAAAAAAGGTAAGGTAGAAAGAAGATCCAGGAAATAGTGATTATACGTTCAATATAAAAATTGAAAATGAGAGGGAACAGGCAAAGATAAAACCACTTGACTGGGGGAAAAAAGCAAATATCAATTTGATAAAATGGGGTAGTAGCCCAAATTGGGCTTGGCTATGATGCCCCTCTGTCGAATAGCTTGCCAACATTCACTATCTAGGCTTACACATGAATAATGGGCACTTGGCTGAGACATGGGAGGGCAACTGGTACATGATATTGTACCCCCAGCAGAGTCAATACCTTCATGATATGAAAGAATAGAAAACTGGTTTAAAAAATATACTGTACTTGTAACTTTAGTTTGCCTTTCTGTATCCATTGTTAAGAATGTATCAAATCGGCAGAAGCTATTAATTTAGATGGTTCATATAAACTTTAAAAAAATTAATCCTTAAAAACATTGCCTGAAAAAGTGAGTTAGCTTCACCCAACTCCTAGATAGAGCTACAAACACTTTTGTACCTTCACCTACACTATAGTGATCAACATATGAAACCCACTGCATGACTGCATTTTTCACTTCTGACTGGTATGGAAAGGAAATGTTAGTGGTGTTGGGGGTATTCTCTTTAGGTTGGGACTAAAATACATTGTTCACGGAGAGGACGGAGTGTTTTATTCCGCAGTTGGCAGTGCCCGATACTGACACCGGGTGACCTGAAATGGAAAAGTGCTGTCCTAAAGATGAATCCCTCACCTTGACAAGCACAAAAAATTTAGGGGAAAAAGTGTACCAGGATTTTGGAATCTATTATGCTGTATCATGATCCTTTCAATGTTGATTAATTTAACAGTAAAGTATTTAACTAAGTATCACAGAAAAGCAATAAAGTTAATGCAATAGTCATATTAGCCTCCTATGTGAAGGCCTAATCCTACTTCCAATTGTAGCAAATCCACAGCAGCTGTTTTGTACTGCTTTGTATGGTGACACATAATGAACTGTTATGTATAGAATGGCACAGACGAAAGACAGGACTTTCCTTCCATTATTACCCCATTTTTCAAGCAGTCGGATCCAGGAAATTAGGTGAATTGCTGCGCCGTAAAAGTCTGTCATGTTAGCATTTCAATGCATTTTACAATGGGTAGAACAATCAGTGTTAGAAGTATCTGCCTCGAACAAGCTTCATTTTAATAAACGTGGCTGCACTTCCTTGCAGGCAAGCTGCAGTGCTCACCTATAGAAATTGTAGTGTGGGATGGCAGAGAGGGCAATCTTCCTAACACCACCTCCACTTAAGCAGACAGTTGTGGGAGCAAAGTGGCAGAAATGGTCTTGGATGTCTGTGAACAGATTAGTTACGATGACTGACTGTTGTAGCAAGGTGACAAATTTAAGGGGGAAGTAGCAATCAAAAGAGATCTTGACCAATTAAATAGATGAATTCAAGAATGCCAGATGTGAATACCTATTAATGTACGGTAATGTATACTGGAATAGGTTCATTCCTACTTGCAGCACCCACTACTGCCACTAGAGGTAGCAAATACATTCACATAAAAACAATGCTGAAAATAAACAGCAGGTCACTACCCAAAAGTTATTCTGTGTTTTTTGATTTCAGATGCTGATGGCCTGCTAAGTATTCCCAGAATTTTCTGCTTTTATTTCAGATTCCCAACATTTACTATTTTTCATTGCACCTTAAATGTGTTCACACTCCCTGTTTATGTATTTATAATTGTAAACAATTTTACAACACCAAGTTATAGTCCAACAAATTTATTTTAAATTCCACAAGCTTTCGGAGGCTTCCTCCTTCCTCAGGTGGAAGGAGGAAGGAGGAAGCCTCCGAAAGCTTGTGGAATTTAAAATAAATTTGTTGGACTATAACTTGGTGTTGTAAAATTGTTTACAATTGTCAATCCCAGTCCGTCACCGGCATCTCCACATCATGTATTTATAGTGACAGCTTAATTTTTAAGAAATTCTTTAATTTTTCATAAAGAAGAATTATACCTCATTGTTCACCAGCAGTGTCTAAATGTAAAAATCTGTTGGAGAGACAGGACAGCAGTGAGCAGGATTCTGTTTCAGGACCTGTCAGATCTACGACAAATTTATACTAAAATTTCCTAGTATCTATTCCAAAAGACATTTGACAAAGTTCCACACAAAAGGCTATTAGTTAAGTCAAAGCTGTGGGGATTCAAGGTTAATGATAGGAATGGTTAAGAAACTGGTTCAAGGATAGAAAACAATGGTTAGAGGAATTATATCAGGGTGGTGGGGGGGAGGGGTGAAGGAGAACTTAGTGGGTTGCCCCAACAATTTGTATTCAAAAACTTACTACAAATTTGATTAGTTTTATTTTAAACTAAGCTGTCACTATAAATTCTACAAAACTAGACGGGGCAGTGGAACTGGAGGAGGCAATCCAGAAATTACCCAATGAGTTGGACAAAATATGTAAGTGGGTAGAACAATATCAGATGAAATGTAGACAAGTGTAAAGTACTGCACATAGCAAAGAAAAATGGGTGACCCATGCACTGCGTGAATGATGTGGAAAGAGATCTAGGCACCTTAGTAGACCTGACAATCAACATGTCTGACCAAAGCAGAGCAGCAATTAACAAAGCCAATAGAATGTGGAACTACTTTGCCGAAACAGTAGAAAATATGTCAGAGTAAGTCATGATCAAATTGTAAAGAGCCCTGGTCAGACCATACATAAGAGCATAGGAATTGCTAGACAAAAAAAGACCAAAGTCCATCTAGGGATTGTCAGCAGTGGCTCAGTGGTAGCATTCTCGCCTGAGTCAGTAGGTTGTGGGTTCAAGTTCCACTCCAGAAACTTGAGCACAAAATCTAGGCTGACACTTCAAAGCTTGTAAAACACTTTGAACATAAGAAACAGGAGCAGGAGTAGGCCACACGGCCCCTCGAGCCTGCTCCACCATTCAGTAAGATCATGGCTGATCTTCGCCCTCAACTCCACTTTCCCGCTCAATCCCCATGGAATGTCCTGAGGTTGTTAAAGGTGCAATATAAATGAACGTCTTTCCTTCATTTTTAGTTCACATTCTACCATTCTGGTAGTCACATGATACAACGATAATGGAGTTGTTGTCTAATCAAAGCAATCAATCTCTATCAATTAGCCTACAACAGACCCAGACATGAAGCATGGAAAATCTGTGGTGGAAAGCTTTGGAAATCATAGGTCCAATGTCACCTGTTCCTCCCAAACATGCTACACTTAACATACACCATGTCTCAAATTACTCATGCCTCAAGCAATGCATCCAGTTTTGGTTGCAAAGATTCATGGGAGTCATACAATGTTTGAGGCAGTGTGGAGAAGGGCCATAAGGCTGATCCCCAGTGTCAAAGGTCTGAGTTATCAGGAAAGACTGGAGAAATTTGGGCTCTTCAGCATAGGAATGAGGCATCGGATAGGTGATCTTACAGAGATATATAAGATAGTCAACATTATGGAAAAGGCAAATCCAGAAAATTACTTTAAGCTACACTGTGAAAGTAAGCAAAGGGGTCACAGGTTCAAATTAGTAAAAAGCACATTTAGGACCGATATCAGGAAGTTTTTCTTCATACAAAGAATGAATTCCTAGACAGAGTAGTGGGTATAAAAACTCCAGTCTTTCTCTTCTGCATTCAAAATGGGCTTAAAAATCAGGTGACCCACTCATCCTTCCTTGAAGCAAATGATGGAATGATAGAATGCGCTATATTGCAGTGCAGTGTATTAATATATATATATATATTCACACACACAGCCAGTGGCAGAGCTGGTGAAGGGTCTGGGGGGGGGGGGCGGGCGGGGGGGGTCACGACTTCCGCAATCATTTTGAAGACGATCAACGCGGCTTTGGAGGACTGCCTCTATTTTACTCCCGGTACCTCTGTCATCCATCTTCAGCTTCTAGGTTGGTTGCAAGTCTGTAGGGTTCCCAGCTCGGCCTTTGGACTAGGTATGTTGACATTCCACAGTTGCTAGCTCGGTCCCTTCCTGCCAAGTTGGCCAAATTTCACATTCAACACCCCCCCACCCCACCAAGTCAGCCAAAATTAGCTTCACCACTGTATACACACACAAAAATACACCATAATGAAATTCCATATCCTAAAAGCAGGTTACAGACTTACCAATCTTGTTCCACAGGTGTAATAGCTATCCTTGGAGGTACTCGCAATGGCAAAGTGGTAGGCCTTGGTATGCTATCTCTTTCTGGAGTCTTTGCTCTTTCCCCCTGCCTCCAAGCTAATGGCGGCAACTGAAGATTACCAGAGAAACGTCTCCTTCCTCTTCGTAAATCCACTCCAAGTGTGGTTCCAGATGAAGTATATGACTTGCTAAGACCATAGTCTGGGGAATCTTTACCATTCTAAAAAAAGATATACATGTAATTTTTTTTTAGGATAAAACAGGAGCACAATATATACAAAGCATTAAGTTTAATTTCGGACATCACTTTTGTTTGAATTTCATGCCAAACAGCCGTGAAGTGTTGTTCATGTTGCTGTTGGGTTTTTCATTATCCTGTTTTAATGTATTATCCTTAGGAGGGTATGACACCAAATATATATAACAAATTTTGAAAATGTGCAAATCCCCAATAGCTACATTTACACAAAAACACTTGCATTTCACCCAGTAAACTAAACTAAACTAAACATTATTTTCTTGAAACATAACTGTTTATTCTTTCCTGATGCTTTATTTCAATTATATCAATTCATTAAAAGAACATTCTATACTTATGGCACATACTCAGACTATTAAAATAATTGTGCTTAATTGCCTCGATCAAAAATAATATAAATTGTTATATTAAAACTATATTAAGCTCTACTCAAAGAATCAGTGGGTAACCAGGCTGCATGGTGTAGTACTGAGCCTTACAGACCAGCAAGGTCATTGGTTATACCTTGCTCCATGCTGAGTTAGTTGTTCTCAACCATAAAAGTGCTGGAAGCACAAAAGGTAACCTCAGCGTCCCGACATGAGGGAGCAATTTAAAAAAAATAGCCAGATCATTATCTTCAGGAAAGGAAGGGAAAGGGGAGAAAATTAGAGGACAATGCACATTCAGCATTTCAAGCACAAATGTGAACATTGAACAATATCCTTTCAATAACAGACAGAAAAATATAGGATAATAACCCCTCGATAGAATATTTTTAGAATCAGCACCATGATTTTTGAAATCACGAAGCTAACCTATTATTCTAGAATACGAGACATGATTGTGCACTTTCCTCGGCCACGTGCAGCAACCACGAAATTAACCCATAAACTGCTGCGAAACAACAGTCGCACTGGGCTAGCCAGTTTTGTAAGCTTTCAGCTTACCCACTACCATGGGTTTCAGTAATATTTTCAGAGACTACTGAAACAGGCAGTATAAATAGGTTCAAGAGAAAATTAGATGTGTTTCCAAAAAGACCTCCGATCTTTAGGTTATCACCCCATCATCTTCAAGGTTCTGCCTATCAATTTGACCTTTCCAAATGTTATCTCTCCACTCCAAGTCCATCTTTCCTTCTGCTTGATTGGGTTCATCTTGTCACTAAAAAAGGTGAAGCCTCTTATCCTTCAAACTACTTCTAACCTTCTAAAGTTATGAGAGCTACTGTTAACTTTCAATTTATCCATTACCTTGGAAGTTCTTGGCAAGCCCATATCTCCATTATGTTTTTTTTGGCATAGCCATTGCGCTGTTAAACTTGTTGCCAATATAACCTTCCTTTGAAGCTGTGTTGAACACATTAGTGAATCATGTGTCATTGACATCTCGTAAAGCCTTCGATAGGTTTTGCACTTCCGAACAAATTACAACGAAATGGCTTTCCATCAAACTATGGTAATGGTTATCTCATTTCCCCTCAAATCATTGCAACTACACAGGGTACGGTAGCATAGTGGTTATGTTACTGGACTAGTAATCCAGAGTCATGAGTTCAAATCCCGCCATGGCAGCTGGCGAATTTAAATTCAATTAATTCAATTAAAAATCTGGACTTAAAATACTAGTGTCAGTAATGGTGGCCATGAAACAAACGGATTGTCGTAAAAACCCATCTGGTTCACTAATGTCCTTTAGGGAAGGAAACCTGCCGTCCTTACCCAGTCTGGCCTATATGTGACTCCAGACACACAGCAATGTGGTTGATTCTTAATTGCCCTCTGAAATGGCCTAGCAAGCCACTCAGTTGTAAAATCTCGCTACCAAAAGTCATAACAAGAATAAAATCGGACGGACCACCCGGCATCGGACCACAAGGCACCGGACACGACAACGGCAAACCAAGCCCAGTCGACCCTGCAAAGTCTGGGGACTTGTGCCAAAATTGGGAGAGCTGTCCCACAGACTAGTCACGCAACAGCCTGACAGAGCCACACTCACAGAATCATACCTTTCAGCCAACGTCCCAGACTCTTCCATCACCATCTCCGGATATGTCCTGTCCCACCGGCAGGACAGACCAACCAGAGGTGGCGGTACAGTGATATACAGTCATGAGGGAGTGGCCCTGGGAGTCCTCAACATTGATTCTGGATCTCATGGCATCAGGTCAAAAATGGGCGAGGAAACCTCCTGCTGATTTCCACCTACCGTTCTCCCTCAGCTGATAAATCAGTCCTCCTCCATGTTGAGTACCACTTGGAGGAAGCACTGAGGGTAGCAAGGGCACAAAATGTACTGTGGGTGGGGGACTTCAATGTCCATCACCAAGAGTGGCTCCGAGCACCACTGCTGGCCGAGTCCTGAAGGACATAGCTGCCAGACTGGGCCTGCGGCAGGTGGTGAGCGAACCAACACGAGGGAAAAACTTACTTGTCCTCACCAATCTACCTGTCGCAAATGCATCTGTCCATGACAGTATTGGTAGGAGTGACCACCGCACAGTCCTCGTGGAGACGAAGTCCCGTCTTCGCACTGAGGACACCATCCAACATGTTGTGTGGCACTACCGCTGTGCTAAATGGGACAGATTCAGAACAGATCTAGCAGCTCAAAACTGGGCATCCATGAAGCACTGTGGGCCATCAGCAGCAGCAGAATTGTATTCCAGTACAATCTGGAATAGACAGGCATTTCTGCGGACGCAACCGAGACTCCAGGATGGTATGTTGCCTCCCTGGTGCAAGGGTCAGGGATGTCTCGGAGCGGCTGCAGGACATTCTGGAGGGGGAGGGTGAACAGCCAGTTGTCGTGGTGCATATAGGTACCAACGATATAGGTAAAAAACGGGATGAGGTCCTACAAGCTAAATTTAGGGAGTTAGGAGTTAAACTAAAAAGTAGGACCTCAAAGGTAATAATCTCAGGATTGCTACCAGTGCCACGGGCTAGTCAGAGTAGCAATGACAGGATAGCTAGGATGAATACATGGCTTGAGAGATGGTGCAAGAGGGAGGGATTCAAATAGGGGGAGTGTTTGCTAGTGCTGTTGGGGAGGGTTTAAACTAATGTGGCAGGGGGATGGGAACCGATGCAGGAAGTCAGTGGGAAGTAAAGTGGTGACAGAAACAAAAGGCAGTAAGGGAGAGTGTACAGAACATGACCGGACAGATGGTCTGAGAAAGCAGGGCAAAGACCAACGGAAGTCTAGATTAAACTGCATTTATTTCAATGCAAGAAGTCTGATGGGCAAGGCAGATGAACTCAGGGCATGGATGGGTACATGGGACTGGGATGTTATAGCTATTACTGAAACATGGCTAAGGGAGGGGCAGGACTGGCAGCTCAATGTTCCAGGGTACAGATGCTATAGGAAAGATAGAGCAGGAGGTAAGAGAGGAGGGGGAGTTGCGTTCTTGATTAGGGAGAACATCACGGCAGTAGTGAGAGGGGATATATCCGAGGGTCCGCCCACTGAGTCTATATGGGTAGAACTGAAAAATAAGAAGGGAGGATTGTACGACAGACCCCCAAATAGTCAATGGGAAATTGAGGAGCAAATATGTAAGGAGATTACAGGCAGCTGCAAGAAAAATAGGGTGGTAATAGTAGGGGACTTTAACTTTCCCAACATTGACTGGGACAGCCATAGCATTAGGGGCTTGGATGGAGAGAAATTTGTTGAGTGTATTCAGGAGGAATTTCTCATTCAGTATGTGGATGGCCCGACTAGAGAGGGGGCAAAACTTGACCTCCTCTTGGGAAATAAGGAAGGGCAGGTGACAGAAGTGTTAGTGAGGGATCACTTTGGGACCAGTGATCATAATTCCATTTGTTTTAGGATAGCTATGGAGAATGATAGGTCTGGCCCAAAAGTTAAAATTCTAAATTGGGGAAAGGCCAATTTTGATGGTATTAGACAGGAACTTTCAGAAGTTGATTGGGAGAGTCTGTTGGCAGGCAAAGGGACGACTGGTAAGTGGGAGGCTTTCAAAAGTGTGTTAACCAGGGTTCAGGGTAAGCACATTCCTTATAAAGTGAAGGGCAAGGCTGGTAGAAGTAGGGAACCTTGGATGACTCGGGAGATTGAGGCCCGAGTCAAAAAGAAGGAGGCATGTGACATGCATAGGCAGCTGGGATCAAGTGGATCCCTTGAAGAGTATAGAGATTGCCGGAGTAGAGTGAAGAGAGAAATCAGGAGGGCAAAAAGGGGACATGAGATTGCTTTGGCAGATAAGGCAAAGGCGAATCCAAAGAGCTTCTACAAATACATAAAGGACAAAAGAGTAACTAGGGAGAGAGTAGGGCCTCTTAAGGATCAACAAGGTCATCTATGTGCGGAACCACAAGAGATGGGTGAGATCCTGAATGAATATTTCACATCGGTATTTACGGTTGAGAAAGGCATGGATGTTAGGGAACTTGGGGAAATAAATAGTGATGTCTTGAGGAGTGTACATATTACAGAGAGGGAGGTGCTGGAAGTCTTAACGTGCATCAAGGTAGATAAATCTCCGGGACCTGATGAAATGTATCCCAGGACGTTATGGGAGGTTAGGGAGGAAATTGCGGGTTCCCTAGCAGAGATATTTGAATCATCGACAGCTACAGGTGAGGTGCCTGAAGATTGGAGGGTAGCAAATGTTGTGCCTTTGTTTAAGAAGGGCGGCAGGGAAAAGCCTGGGAACTACAGACCGGTGAGCCTGGCATCTGTAGTGGGTAAGTTGTTAGAGGGTATTCTGAGGAACAGGATCTACAGGCATTTGGAGAGGCAGGGACTGATTAGGAACAGTCAGCATGGTTTTGTGAGCAGAAAATCATGTCTCACGAATTTGATTGAGTTTTTTGAAGGGGTAACCAAGAAGATAGATGAGGGCTGTGCAGTAGACGTGGTCTACATGGACTTCAGCAAAGCCTTTGACAAGGTACCGCATGGTAGGTTGTTACATAAGGTTAAATCTCACGGGATCCAAGGTGAGGTAGCCAATTGGATACAAAATTGGATTGACGACAGAAGACAGAGGGTGGTTGTAGAGGGTTGTTTTTCAAACTGGAGGCCTGTGTCCAGCGGTGTGCCTCAGGGATCCGTGCTGGGTCCGCCGTTATTTGTTATTTATATTAATGATTTGGATGAGAATTTAGGAGGCATGGTTAGTAAGTTTGCAGATGACACCACGATTGGTGGCATTGTGGACAGTGAAGAAGGTTATCTAGGATTGCAACGGGATCTTGATAAATTGGGCCAGTGGGCCGATGAATGGCAGATGGAGTTTAATTTAGATAAATGTGAGGTGATGCATTTTGGTAGATCGAATCTGGCCAGGACCTACTCCGTTAATGGTAGGGCGTTGGGGAGAGTTATAGAACAAAGACATCTAGGAGTACAGGTTCATAGCTCCTTGAAAGTGGAGTCACAGGTGGATAAGGTGGTGAAGAAGGCATTCGGCATGCTTGGTTTCATTGGTCAGAACATTGAATGCAGGAGTTGGGATGTCTTGCTGAAGTTGTACAAGACATTAGTAAGGCCACACTTGGAATACTGTGTACAGTTCTGGTCACACTATTATAGAAAGGATATTATTAAACTAGAAAGAGTGCAGAAAAGATTTACTAGGATGCTACCGGGACTTGATGGTTTGACTTATAGGGAGAGGTTAGATAGACTGGGACTTTTTTCCCTGGAGAGTAGGAGGTTAAGGGGTGATCTTATGGAAGTCTATAAAATATCGAGGGGCATAGATAAGGTAGATAGTCAAAATCTTTTCCCAAAGGTAGGGGAGTCTATAACGAGGGGACATAGATTTAAGGTGAGAGGGGAGAGATACAAAAGAGTCCAGAGGGGCAATTTTTGCACTCAAAGGGTGGCGAGTGTCTGGAATGAGCTGCCAGAGGCAGTAGTAGAGGCGGGTACAATTTTGTCTTTTAAAAAGCATTTGGACAGTTACATGGGTAAGATGGGTATAGAGGGATATGGGCCAAGTGCAGGCAATTGGGACTAGCTTAGTGGTATAAACTGGGCGACATGGACATGTTGGGCCGAAGGGCCTGTTTCCATGTTGTAACTTCTATGATTCTATGATTCTAATCTGTAACCTCATGGCCTGGCATATTCCTCACTCTACCATTACCAACAAGCCAGGGGATCAACCCTGGTTCAATGAGGAGTGTAGAAGAGCATGCCAGGAGCAGCACCAGGAGTACCTAAAAATGAGGTGCCAACCTGGTGAAGCTACAACTCAGGACTACATGCATGCTAAACAGCGAAAGCAACATGCTAGAGACAGAGCTAAGCGATTCCACAACCAACGGATCAGATCAAAGCTCTGCAGTCTTGCCACATACAGTCGTGAATGGTGGTGGACAATTAAACAACTAACGGGAGGAGGAGGCTCTGCAAACATCCACATCCTCAATGATGGCGGAGTCCAGCACGTGAGTGCAAGAGACAAGGCTGAAGCGTTTGCAACCATCTTCAGCCAGAAGTGCTGAGTGGATGATCCATCTCGGCCTCCTCCCGATATCCCCACCATCACAGAAGACAGTCTTCAGCCAATTCGATTCACTCCACGTGATATCAAGAAACGGCTGAGTTCACTGGATACAGCAAAGACTATGGGCCCCGACAACATCCCAGCTGTAGTGCTGAAGACTTGTGCTCCAGAACTCGCTGCGCCTCTAGCCAAGCTGTTCCAGTACAGCTACAACACTGGCATCTACCCGACAATGTGGAAAATTGCCCAGGTATGTCCTGTCCACAAAAAGCAGGACAAATCCAATCCGGCCAATTATCGCCCCATCAGCCTACTCTCAATCATCAGCAAAGTGATGGAAGGTGTCGTCGACAGTGCTATCAAGCGGCACTTACTCACCAATAACCTACTCACCGATGCTCAGTTTGGGTTCCGCCAGGACCAATCGGCTCCAGACCTCATTACAACCTTGGTCCAAACATGGACAAAAGAGCTGAACTCCAGAGGTGAGGTGAGAGTGACTGCTCTTGACATTAAGGCTGCATTTGACCGAGTGTGGCACCAAGGAGCCCTAGTAAAATTGAAGTCAATGGGAATCAGGGGGAAAACTCTCCAGTGGCTGGAGTCATACCTAGCACAAAGGAAGATGGTAGTGGTTGTTGGAGGCCAATCATCTCAGCCCCAGGACATTGCTGCAGGAGTTCCTCAGGGCAGTGTCCTAGGCCCAACCATCTTCAGCTGCTTCATCAATGACCTTCCCTCCATCATAAGGTCAGAAATGGGGATGTTCGCTGATGATTGCACAGTGTTCAGTTCTATTCGCAACCCCTCAGATAATGAAGCAGTCCGAGCCCGCATGCAGCAAGACCTGGACAACATCCAGGCTTGGGCTCATAAGTGGCAAGTAACATTCGCGCCAGATAAGTGCCAGGCAATGACTATCTCCAACAAGAGAGAGTCTAACCACCTCCCCTTGACATTCAACAGCATTACCATCGCAGAATCCCTCACCATCAACATCCTGGGGGTCACCATTGACCAGAAACTTAACTGGACCAGCCATATAAATACTGTGGCTACGAGAGCAGGTCAGAGGCCGGGTATTCTGCGGCAAGTGACTCACTTCCTGATTCCCCAAAGCCTTTCCACCATCTACAAGGCCCAAGTCAGAAGTGTGATGGAATACTCTCCACTTGCCTGGATGAGTGCAGCTCCAACAACACTCAAGAAGCTCCACACCATCCAAGATAAAGCAGCCCGCTTGATTGGCACCCCATCCACCACCCTAAACATTCACTCCCTTCACCACCGGCGCACAGTGGCTGCAGTGTGTACCATCCACAGGATGCACTGCAGCAACTCGCCAAGGCTTCTTCGACAGCACCTCCCAAACCCGCGACCTCTACCACCTAGAAGGACACAAGCAGCAGGCACATGGGAACAACACCACCTGCACGTTAACCTCCAAGTCACACACCATCCTGACTTGGAAATATATCGCCGTTCCTTCATCGTCGCTGGGTCAAAATCCTGGAACTCTCTTCCTAACAGCACTGTGGGAGAACCGTCACCACTCGGACTGCAGCGGTTCACGAAAGCGGCTCACCACCACCTTCTCAAGGGCAGTTATGGATGGGCAATAAATGCCGGCCTCGCCAGCGAGGCCCATATCCCATGAACGAATAAAAAAAAACTATGCTATAATTGATGACTCACCAGATAACTCTTTCTTCATGAATTCTGCGATTCCTCAAAGATTAGTTTGTCTGCCACATCTCATATCAATTACCTCCTAGAGTCATAAGAATTCACAGCACAGGAGGCCGCTTTTTAGGCCACTGCACCTATGCTTGCTCTCTGAAAAAATATTTCTTCATATTCTTCTAATTATTTCTTTTTTAAATACTTACAATTTTTAAAAAAACTATTATGGACTCTATTTCCACCACAGTATCCTCCACTCATCATGCAATCCTGCCACTCGTTATTGATTATCACACTCTACCTTCATCAAATTACTTCAGAGTGTACTCCCTCAGTGTATACTCTACTCACAGTGGAATGTCTAACTCACTATATCTTGATCTTCCCCCATAACCCTTGATGGGGCAAAGAGAATCTTGTTGCTTTCAATACATCAGAGATACGGCCTGGATTCCTCCCATTAGTGAGTTTGCAGCAGAGTGGTCCTAATGCCTGCTAATGTGCAGCCACCACTAACCCACTGCAATTTGTGACCCTCATTAGCCATGCTGAGCAGTTTGGAGGCCAGAAACTTACCCTTCATTGGCTTACTACCACTGGGAGGGAAGGCGATACAGCACTCGTGCATCCTTTAAAAGGCTGTAGCCAGTTAAAGGGTGATATCATCTTTCAGCAAGATGGTAGAAGGAACGGCACCCTCAGAGATGTCAGCAACTGGAAAGGGCCCCAGATTCTCTGGAGTTCATGGAGGTGCTTCTGGCAGAAGTGAGGGTAAGGAGCACTGTATGATCAGCAATGAGGGCAGGAAGCTCCATCAGAGAGTGGTGCAGGCTGTCTGAAGGGAGGTAGCAGAGGCATCGCAACTTCCACCATCCTAAGAACAATCACAAGGTGCAGCAAGAGGTTCAATGACCTCACAAGGTAAGTTAAGGCTCTGATGCCAGTGGACATTCACTACCTCTCATCTAGCTTCACTCACTTCCTTTCCTTACCTATCATATTCTTTCACTCTCAGCACCTGGGTGTCAAAGCAACTGAACTCTAGAAAGGGAATTTTCTACAATCAAGCACCTCTTTCACTTAAAACCACTCCCTCAATTCATTTTGCCTGCCACAAGGGCTTCTGCTAATCTTCAAGGACATTTCATTTAAAGGGACAGGGCACCCTCACCTCTCATTATCATGGCATGCATGACCTCCTATGGGACAAGTCTCCAAGACACTCACAGGTCTGTAACATTGACTTCTCTCCCTCCAAAGAAAAAAAGTGCACAACCAGAGCCACAGAACGGCATCCGGGGGAGAACCACCATCACGGGTACGGGTCCGAGGAAGAGGAGGTATTAGCCTTAATAGGCAGAAATACAGGGAAGCCTGTAGGAGGGGGGCGAGGTTGGAGGCGTGCTGGCAAGTGAAGGCTGGTAAAGGTTGGGCAAGGCTCAAAATAGGTAGTTTCATCGCCAGCTGCTTTCTCAAAGTATTGCAATTCCCTTACACCCAAATGCTTTTTCCTCAGGGGGAAATGTTACTGCACATACAGCTATACAAGCCCTTTTGTCCTTCACATAATAGGAGTGTCATCCACATGCCGAGTCATTTCTTGAAGGTTTCCTTCCATGCAGATGTGGATGAAGGGGGCACAGACACTGAGTGCTAACTATATCATCCCTGAATGTACAGATTTTTTTTTAATTTATTCATGGGATGTGGGCGCCACTGGCAAGGCCAACATTTATTGCCCTCGAGAAGGTGGTGGTGAGCCACTTTCTTGAAATGCTGCAGTCCGTGTGGTGAAGGAACATCCACAGTGCTGTTGGGAAGGGAGTACCAAGATTTTGACCCAGCGACGATGAAGGAACGGTGATATATTTCCAAGTCAGGATGGTGTTTGACTTGGAGGGGAACGTGCAGGTGGTGTGGTTCCCATGTGCCTGCAGCTCTTGTCCTTCTAGGTGGTAGAGCTCGTGGGTTTGGGAGGTGCTGGTGAAGAAGCTTTGGCGAGTTGCTACAGTGCATCTTGTAGATGGTACACACTACAGCCATGGTGTGCCAATGGTGGAGGGAGTGAATGTTTAAGGTGGTGGCCGGGGTGCCAATCAAGCTGGCTGCTTTGTCCTGAATGGTGTCGAGCTTCTTGAGTGTTGTTGGAGCTGCACTCATCCAGGCAAGTGGAGAGTATTCCATCACACTCCTGACTTGGGCCTTGTAGATGGTGGAAAGGCTTTGGGGAGTCAGGAGGTGAGTCACTCGCTGCAGAATACCCAGCCTCTGACTTGCTCGTATAGCCACTGTATTTACGTGGCTGGTCCAGCTAAGTTTCTGGTCAATGGTAACCCCCAGGATGTTGATGGTGGGGGATTTGGTGATGGTAATGCTGTTGAATGTCAAGGGGAGGTGGTTAGACTCCCTCTTGTTGGAGATGGTCATTGCCTGGCACTTGTGTGGCATGAATGTTACTTGCCACTTATCATCCCAAACCTGGATGTTGTCCATGTCTTGTTGCATGCGGGCACGGACTGCTTCATTATCTGAGGGGTTGCGAATGGAACTGAACACTGTGCAATCATCAGCGAACATCCCCAATTCTAACCTTACGATGGAGGGAAGGTCATTGATGAAGCAGCTGAAGATGTTTGGGCCTAGGACATTGCCCTGAGGAACTCCTGCAGCAATGTTCTGGGGCTGATATGATTGGCCTCCAACAACCACTACCATCTTCCTTAGTGTTAGGTATGACTCTAGCCACTAGAGAGTTTTCCCCGATTCCCATTGATTTCAATTTTACTAGTGCTCCTTGATGCCACATTTGGTCAAATGCTGCCTTGATGTCAAGGGCAGTCACTCTCACCACACCTCTGGAGTTCAGCTCTTTTGACCATGTTTGGACCAAGGCTGTAATAAGTGGTCCTGGTGGAATCCAAAATGAGCAGTGGGGAGCAGGTTATTGGTGAGTAAGTGCCGCTTGATAGTACTGTCGACAACACCTTCCATCACTTTGCTGATGATCGAGAGTAGACTGATGGGGCGGATTGCCCGGATTAGATTTGTCTACCTGCAAAGGATCGCATGTCAGTGCAAGACCTGGCTGCTGTTCTGAGAGACAGATGGCTCAGCAGATCTGTTCCAGCCATCATCATTCCATGGGGCACTAGATCTGTGACTCCACTAATCAGAGAGATGGATGGTCCTGATCAGATCCTAAAAGCCCTGAGAGACATTACAACACAAGAGACATCTTTGCCCCTATATGCCAATGCCAATAATAATGACCTGATTAAGTAAGTCAGCATGAAATAAGTGTTGTATGCTGGTGGCTTATGCACTACAAAAGGCTCTCGGGTCTGAGGTGGCCCTCCTGTCATGACAACTCACTCATGGGAGAGCGCTGCTACTGGCAGCATCTCTGGAGCTTGTGCCCTGACAACCTGATGTCATGTTCTGCATGCCACTGACATGGTGTTCTGAGGGGAAAGGCCAGAGTGGAAACTCTTTCTGTTGGGAGATATTGATGGGGTTGACTGTAGGCACAAAGCAATGTGGATGCCTTGTACTGGTTCTTGTGAAAGCCAAAAATCCCGTAAACTAGATGGCACCATCTTGTTGCTACCTTGCTGTGATGTCAAAGTTGGTGTACTTCCCAGCTCTCTTATAAAATGCAGCAGTCACCTATGAATAGATGCCTTTACTGTACCCTAAATGATATTACAGTTATTCTCCATGGCTGTCTGCAACATGCTAGGGCTATAAAGTTTAAAATAGTCTTCATCATAGGCCACAGACAAAGCTGTGCGGGCAAGTCTTCATGCAGTAGGTGGCAGAGCTCCCTGTCGCCTCTTTGGTGAAGTGCACTCTTCTAATACACATCTCCTTACTCAGGTCCTCATAGGACCTGTGTTTCCTGTATATTCTTTGGGGCGGGGAGAGGAGGGTTAATACCTGGTGGTATATTTCCAACTTAAATGCTGCTTAACTCTCCTATCTTCCTCCGTGATCTAGGTATGCAAAGATATGCCCATAGGGAATGCCATACCTGTTCCTGAGAAAATCTCAGTGCATGGGGTGGTCATGCACTCCCACAAGCATTCAGTAGCAAAGTCCAAAGCTGTGTATGTTAAATACCAAAAATAATCACTCCAAAAAGTCATTCCATGCTGCAGTAATTGCTACTCAAACTTTTAGTAACTTCAGGCTCAAAAAATCCTGACTTCCACCAGTCTCAGCTGATCCTGGCAACAGCTGCACCTTATATTTCTCATTCTAACTTACCACTCCTATGTTGTGCATAAAACCAGGAAGTTGAGGGCTGCAGCGTCATTGGCCCTGATTATCATATATTGAGCAGCATGGAGATTTGATGGATGGATCGTGGGAACAGGTCAAATCACAGGTTGCTGGTAATAAAATCTTGAATTGACCTGTTTGCAGTTACAATTAAATGCCTGTTTTATTGTTACTGCGTTTCTGGATAATGGCTTAGTGCACAAATGACTATAAATCACCAATTCAGCTACTATTTAAGGGATATGACTGACTAAAATAAGCCAAGGAGTTATTTTCTACATTTCTATGTGCACTAACATTGCATTTTAATCAAAGTATGATTTAATACCTCCCACGTTGTTGAGACAGAGAGAGGGAGAGGGGCAAAGAGAGAATATGAGAATAGATTAGCGGCTCATATAAAAGGAACCCAAAAGTCTTTTATAAACATATAAATAGTCAAAGGAAGGATAGGACCGATTACGGACAAAAAAGGAGATCTTCTTGTGGAGGCAGAGGGCATGGCTGAGGTACTAAATGAATACTTCACATCCGTCTTCACTAGAGAAGAGGATGCTGCCATTGTAGCAGTAAAGGAGGAGGCAGAAGCGATATTGGATAGGATAAAAATAGATAAAGAGGTATTTAAAAGATTAGCAGTGCTCAAAGTAGAAAAGTCACCCGGTCCCGATGGGATGCATCCTAGATTACTGAGGGAAGTAAAGGTGGAAATTGCGGAGTCTCCGGCCACAATCTTCCAATCCTCCTTAGATATGGGGATGGTGCTGGAGGACTGGAGGATTGCAAATGTTACAAAAAAGGGGAGAGGGATAAACCCGGCAATTACAGGCCAGTCAGCCTAACGGCAGTGGTGGGGAAACTTTGAGACACAATAATCCGGGACAAAATTAATTGACGCTAGGAAAAGTATGGGCTAATAAATGAAAGTCAGCACAGATTTGTTGAAGGAAAATCGTGTTTGACTAACTTGATTGAATTCTTTGATGCAGTAACGGAGAGGGTTGATGAGGATTGTGCAGTTGACATTGTGTATATAGACTTTCAAAAGGCATTTGATAAAGTCCACATAATAGACTTGTTAGCAAAATTAAAGCCCATGGAAATAAAGGGACAGTGGCAGAGTGGATACAAAATTGGCTAAGGGACACAAAGCAGACAGCAGTGGTGAACGGTTGTTTTTCAGACTGGAGGGAAGTATACCAGTGGTGTACCCCAGGGGTCAGTATTAGGACCACTGCTCTTTTTGATATATATTAATGACCTGGACTTGGGTATACAGGGTACAATTTCAAAGTTTGCAGATAGCACAAAACTTGGAAATGTAGCAAACAATGTGGAGGATAGTAATAGATTTCAGGAGGACACAGACATACTGGTGAAATGGGCAGACACATGGCGGATGAAATTTAACACCGAGAAGTGTGAAGTGATGTATTTTAGTAGGAAGAATGAGAAGAGGCAATATAAACTAAATGGTACAATTTTAAAGGGGGTGCAGGAACAGAGAGACCTGGCGGTGCACATACACAAATCTTTGAAGGTGGCAGGACAAGTTGAGAAGGCTGTTAAAAATTTTATGGGATCCTGGGCTTTATTCGTGGAGGCATAGAGTACAAAAGCAAGAAAGTTATGCTAAACCCGTATAAAACATTGGTTAGGCCTCAGTTGGAGTATTGTGTTCAATTCTGGGCTCCACACTTCAGGAAGGATGTCAAGGCCTTGGAGAGGATGCAGAGGAGATTTACTAGAATGGTACCAGGGATGAGGGTCTTCAGTTATGTGAAGAGACTGGAGAAGCTGGGGTTGTTCTCCTTAGAACAGAGAAGGTTAAGGAGAGATTTGATAGAGATGTTCAAAATCATGAAGGGTTTTGATAGAGTAAAGAGAAACGGTTTCCAGTAGCAGAAGGGTCGGGTAACCAGAGGACGCATACTTAAGGCGACTGGCAAAGAGTCAGAGGTGACATGAGGAAACATTTTTTTTTACACAGCGAGTTGTAATGGTCTGGAATGCGCCGCCTGAAAAGGTGGTGGAAGCAGATTCAATAGTAACTTTCAAAAGGAAATCAGATAAATACTTAAAGGGAAAACATTTACAGGGCTATGGGGACAGAGCAGGGGAATGGAACTAATTGAATAGCTCTTTCAAAGAACCGGCACAGGCTCGATAGGCCGAATGGCGTCCTCCTGTGCTGTACCTACTCTGATAAGAGTGAGTTACAAATCTTGCACATGTGCTCTACTTTATATAAAGCAGCCAGGAATTATAGAACTACTGAAATGTATTGACATGTACTATGACACAATTAAGGATCAATTTTTGCATTGCAAAGCATTGTTTGACATTTAAGACTACCCAAAATAATTACATAACAGAGGTGATTTAGACCAACAGTATCAAAAATGACAGAAATGAAAATTACGCTCTATCCAATTATTTGGGAAGCAAACTTCTACATGAATGGATTAAGGAAATGAAGATAAGAAAGTATAAGGAAGTACCACATCTGCCTGAGGACTTCAGAAAAGAAAGTGCAGGATACAGGGTCACTGCACAGCATATACTCCTAATGGATCTTTTTTTAAAAACTGAAATGGTAACCAGATTTTCAACATCAAGGAAAAAGGAATTGTGCTTGGTGTCGAAAAAATATCATATTTAGCAAGTTATCATTAAAAAAGTGATGTTTTTAATACTGTAAAAAGAGATTATCTTCACCATTGACCATCATTATTTTAATAAAATCATTAAAAATACTTAAACTACTACAATTGAAAGAGGCTGACAACAGAAGACCACAGAAATGAATGATTTTCCAGCTGAACAGCTTTACGGATTTAGCTCACGCATGATGCTGAAATAAGCATTATTATTGTAGTAAAGCTGCTCCAACATTAGGAATAGCTATATTATAGTAACTAGCAGCTCTTCCATGAAAGGGGAAATCTGGCAGAAATGTGGAATATGAGCCGGTCATTTGGCACAACTGGAGGTAGAATATGAAGTTTGATTCACTGGTATATTACTACTGTGTATCGGCAGTGAAGGGTTGGGAAGGGCATTGATGTCACAGCACAGAGGGGTAGGGAATCCCACATCTGCCAATACGGGTTTGTGACTTTCTAAAGGGATCTCTGTAAATATTGAATTTGGAATTTTGTGATTGGTTCCTGGACATATATCCCTATGTCATATATGTTGTTTCTCTTTCACAACTAAGAAAATGCTAACATTCGAATTACAACTTAACAAAACACAGGTGATAATTAAATTTAAACAGGAAAGCTAAATTATTTGTTTTTTAACATGAAAAATGAACTCAAATTAAGTTGAGGAAAATCTATATCTCTGTATGTCTGTGTGCATGGCAGCACTTAGTAATTAAAATGTCCACATTTCGTAACTAACAAAATTAGAATATTTCTGTTTGCTTCAAATTCATCTTTTTTTGGAAAATGAATTCAAATTAGGATGAAGACAGACACTCTGGTATAGGCTTTCCATCCCCCTTACCAACTATTTTGTAGATCGAGGGTGGGAAGGTATTTGGGGATGCTCTCTGCTGCCAGGTCTACCTTTGAACTCCTATTCCTTCTGTTTTTGAGCAGCCTGTTCCATTGAAGCACAATACATCCATCCACATAAAGGATATGGGCAGGTGAATGACAAGAGCATGCAAATAAGAGTGACATGAACTTCACCATATTTTGTGGAATTTCCACTGTTTATACACTGGACACAAGGGCCGCCTGTTTGGACTAGGTATCTAGCATTTAATGGTGGATAGAAAGAGAAATCTATTGGCAGCCAGGGCCTGTGCATGTAATCAGGAAGTGATGCTTTGCACCGTACTAAAAGGGGGTGAAATTTTTCTTTAAAAAAAAAATCCATATTTTAGGCAGCACAGAAGCTTCCAGTATCCAGACACTACAGCAAAACCCAAGGCCTGCTGCATCAAAATTTGGCTCATTGTGCAGTGGGAAAATTGGAGAGCTGCCTTCAATACAATATTGAACCCCAAAGCTGGAAAATTAGCTTGGATCAGTGGGGCATCTCCATGGCAGGCAGAACTCTTACCCTCTCAGAGATACATAAGGGGTGGGGAGCAGAAAACCTAAGCTTCTCTTTCTCTTAGCTTAATATCCTTATGAATTTGATAAAACACAAACAAAAGTTACAGTAACTGTGTAATCACTGCAGTCTGTCGTCTTTTTTGAAATTTGTCCTCCGTCCAGGATAAGCAAGTCTACATGAAGCTGAAATAGCGGCCCTTAGGGGGACCACTAGAACCTGACACCAAAAAGATGTTTTTAAAAAAAAACTTACCTGAATGTGGAGCTGGAAGGAGCAAGAGTGCTCTCCTGATTGCCTCTCCACCCCCACCCCCCCCCCACCGATTGCCGCTGCCCCCTCCCCCTCCCGATTACCTCCCTCCTCCTCCTCCCAAAAGCCTTATTCCCCACCACCCCCTCCCAACTGATCATGTCCCCCCCATCCCAGGACCTAAGGGTTGCTGCAAGTGACACAGCAACTGAAATTTAAATGCACTTCACCTACAAGCTGCCTGGTGACAAGCAGCAGGCGTCTGCGGCTCACAGGACTAATTTAAATGAGATCTGAGGCCCAATATCGATTGTGCCTCCAGCCTACCCATGGCCGGTGAAGGGATTGCTCCCTCCACCCATGGAAGACCAGCGCTCTCTAATTTCATCCCGATTGTTTCTCTGTCCCCTCTATCAAAACAATTTACGCAAATGCTTATATACCAGGTATTTCTGTTTATATGTATGGAGTGCTTTCATTGAGATAGGCTTGAGCCAGATACAAAGCTTAGAAATTTACAGCAGAGAAGGAGCCCATTTGGCCCATCATGTCCGTGCCGGCCGAAAAAGAGCTATCCGGCTTAATCCCACTTTCCAGCTCTTGGTCCGTAGCCTTGTAGGTTACGGCACTTCAAGTGCATATCCAAGTACTTTTTAAATGTGTTGAGGGTTTCGGTCTCTACCACCCTTTCAGGCAGTGAGTTCCAGACCCCCACAACCCTCTGGGTGAAAAAATTTCTCCTCAGCTCCCCTCTAATCCTTCTACCAATTAATTTAAATCTATGCCCCCTGGTTATTGACCTCTCTACTAAGGGAAATATCCACTCTATCTAGGCTCCCATAATTTATCCCCCTCAATTAAATCTCCCCTCAGCCTCCTCTGTTCCAAAGAAAACAACCCCAGCCTATCCAATCTTTCCTCGTAGCTAAAATTCTCCAGTCCTGGCAACATCCTCATAAATCTCCTCTGTATCTTCCCTAGTGTAATCACATCTTTCCTGTGATGTGGTGACCAGAACTCTATGCAGTACTCTAGCTGTGGTCCAGCTAGTGTTTTATACAGTTCCAGCATAATCTCCCTGCTCTTATATCCTATGCCTCGACTACTAAAGGAAAGTATCCTATATGCCTTCTTAACCACCTTATCTACCTGTGCTGCTACCTTCAGGGACCTGTGGACATGCACTCCAAGGTCCCTCTGTTCCTCTACACCTCTCAGTATCCTCCCATTTGTTGTGTATTCCCTTGCCTTGTTTGCCCTCCCCAAATGCATTACCTCACACTTCTCCAGGTTGAATTCCATTTGCCACTTTTCTGCCCACCTGACCTTCCTGCAGTTTACAGCTTTCTTCCTCACTATTAACCACACAGCCACTTTTTGTATCATCTGCAAACTTATTAATCATGCCCCCGACATTTAAGTCTAAATCATTAATATATACCACCAAAAGCAAGGGACCTAATACTGAGCCCTGTGGAATCCCATTGGAAACAGCCTTCCAGTGACAAAAACACCCGTCAATCATTACCCTTTTCTTTCTTTTTGTTCATTCATGGGATGTGGGCATTGCTGGCAAGGCCAGCAGTTATTGTCCATCCCTAATTGCCCTTGAGAGGGTGGTGGTGAGCCGCCTTCCGCTGCAGTCAGTGCGGTGAAGGTTCTCCCACAGTGCTGTTAGGTAGGGCGTTCCAGGATTTTGACCCAGCAAGATGGGATGATGTGTGACTTGGAGGGGAACGTGCAGGTGGTGTTGTTCCCATGTGCCTGCTGCCCTTGTCCTTCTAGGTGGTAGAAGTCGCGGGTTTGGGAGGTGCTGTCGAAGAAGCCTTGGCGAGTTGCTGCAGTGCATTCTGTAGATGGTACACACTGCAGCCACAGTGTGCTGGTAGTGAAGGGAGTGCATGTTTAGAGTGTTGGAATGGGTGCCAATCAAGCAGGCTGCTTTGTCCTGGATGGTGTCGAGCTTCTTGAGCGTTGTTGGAGCTGCACTCATCCAGGCAAGTGGAGAGTATTCCATCACACTCCTGACTTGTTCCTTTGGTGAGTCACTCGCCACAGAATATCCAGCCTCTGAACTGCTCTTGTGGCTACAGTATTTACGTGGCTGGTCCAGTTAGGTTTCTGGTCAATGGTGACCCCCAGGATATTGATGGTGGGGGATTCGGCGATGGTAATGCCGTTGAATGTCAAGGGGAAGTGGTTAGACTCTCTCTTGTTGGAGATGGTCATTGCCTGGCACTTGTCTGGCGTGAATGTTACTTGCCACTTATGAGCCCAAGCCTGGATGTTGTCCAGGTTTTGCTGCATGCGGGCACGGACTGCTTCATTATCTGAGGGGTTGCGAATGGAACTGAACACTGTGCAATCATCAGCGAACATCCCCATTTCTGACCTTATGATGGTGGGAAGGTCATTGATGAAGAAGCTGAAGATGGTTGGGCCTAGGACACTGCCCTGAGGAACTCCTGCAGCAATGTCCTGGGGCCGAGATGATTGGCCTCCACTACCATCTTCCTTTGCGCTAGGTATGACTCCAGCCACTGGAAAGTTTTCCCCCCGATTCCCATTGACTTCAATTTTACTAGGGCGCCTTGGTGCCACACTCAGTCAAATGCTGCCTTGATGTCTTCCAGCCACTGAGCCAATTTTGGATCTAACTTGCCACATGGACAAAATTCCACTCATGCACAATGAAGACTGAATACAGATATATAGGGTGATCTAGGTGTTTCAAGGACTGCACAATCTGCCTTCAGCTTTCAGAGTTACATCTTTGGGCAAATATATTAAGGTCAAGCCCGCGTTTTTGTGAGAGGTTGAAACTTTTAGCAAAAGCTTTGAAGACGACATTGTTAACATAGAATTTTATGATCAAAAATTGTAGCACAGAAATTGTGTGCTAGATACAAATTTTAAAAAATATGTATAGATATTAACCCTATACTACAGAAACAAACATAATTTTCATTAAAGTTTTTAATGTATTAATTTTTCTCACACTTCCAACTTTATTTTCCCTTTAATCTCTCTTCTCGTTCGATTGAAATTAATGTAAAGGAAAATCAGGCAAGATGTAAAATGGACGGTCGATCTGCTGCAGTCTGTTTTAAACCCCCACTGAAGTTGAAAGTTATGCGCTATGTTTTCATAAAGTGAAAAAGAAACAATCACTTTGATTTAATTTGTCTCTTGTGGAAAAAAAATCTTATCAGCAATACTACAGACATCATAATATTCAAACTCCAGTTCACTGAAATACTGCCAGGGCCATTGTTCCTACCTCCCCTTTATTAAAATAATTTTAATGCAAGTGCATGTATATAAGGTATATTTGTTTGCATGTAGGAAGTACTTTTGTTGGCATTGGCCTAAACCAATTTCAAAGCTTTGTTTCTGTGCAATTCCATTTAAGGTCAGCTTCTATCATGGATAAAATTAGATGTATGCAAGATACAGACCGATTATTGAAATGCAGGGATGTATCAAGTGTTTCAAAGACAGCTGGTATCTCTAACGTTACATGCACAGGATTTTAATATAAAAGGTCTGTTGATTCATTTTATAACATTTTCCATTTAGCTCACTAGGGGGCATTATCATGACATCTATCCCTTTCTAACATTTGAGTGAACAAAAGTTGGCTGGTACAAACTGTTCTTGCTTCTCTAATTGAAAGCAGTTTGGAGATCTACTCTGGGTTAAAATATTGTGAAAGTCTGGGTAACATAGAAAGTATGGCCCCAAAATTCCTTGGGCTGCAATCTTAGTGCTTACACTGGGATTATGTCTGATGGTGTTTTCCAGTGCTGACTCCATAGAGCTTGTAGGGTCAGTGGAAAGCAATCTCATTAGCATGGGGCAGGTGGGCACAAGCATCACCACAGGTGCGTCTATGACACCAGCCCGCACCATGCTCACGGAGCTGACCAAGAACCAGTGTTCTGCCCTCCAATGACTATCTAAATCCCTGCAGCTGGATGGTTTTGTGCTGGTGCTTGCCAGAGTTAGATGGGATGACAAGATGCCAGGTGAGGTGCCAGCTGACTCCTGTTGTGAGAGTCTTGCTGCAGCTTCTACTGCCATACCTGGTGAGACAGAGAAAATATTAGAAGTACATTCTCAGAAAAAATTACGAACAGCTGCCTTCGCCAAGCAGCTGGTACGGTACAGATACTGTATGGCAACTAATGTGTCAGTGCTTGTGGTAGTATATAGGATGGATTGTGGTAGAAAGCTCAATATACAAACCCTAAGCTGAGATCATGTCTCTTGCTTCCTCATCTCCTACATCCTCCTGTAAATTCAAACCCTTTATCTGCAGGGCCTACGTCTCATGTGAGGTGAGGTCATGTATTGATGCTCAATCCCCTTCCAGATGCTTGTTTCCAATCCAGTGGGACCTCCTTTGAATTCACTTACTCCATCATGATGATAATCAACTCTTCACAGCTTTTGTCCATAGTGTCATTTAGCACTCTAGGCCATCCATCCAGGACATTTGTTGGTTTTGAGCCCTTTACACTTGCCCAGGATGTCCAATGAAGTTTAGTTGTAGAATGTTCTTTGACGTGCTACTATTGCCTTCTAGTGAATACTTTCATGAAGTAATCTCTTAGCATGTTAACTATTTTCAGTTCATCATCACCTTCAATTACATTGAACCTCAATTCCTTGAAAACCCACAGGTTGTTATTCTAGTGGAAAAAATATTTATTTCCACATTTTGGCTTTTGTAGCTACTCTCATTTCAAGTTCCCTCTTTGCCTTCCGGCCAACATTTTAACGATTCCTATATTCTTCCTAGTGGTTTTTCTCATCTTTCTCCCTACAAGCTTTGTAGAGTTTTTTTTTCTTACTTATTTCACTTTGTATTCACTTATTAATCAGCTTAGGATAATTTTTTAAAATGCATGCCTTTAAAGTGCTATTCCAGTCAATGTAGAAACTGTTCTCTCATTGCCATGAAATTAATCCTTTTAAAATTGTATACCTAAATACTGGTTTATCCAGTCATGACAATTTAATCATTTTATCATTATTGTCACCCTGAAGTGCCTCCTTTCACAGCATCCCTGACATAATGGGCTGGAAATTGCTCCGAGCGGCAAACAAGCAGTGGTCGCTGCTCATTAGATTTAAATTCACCCACTAAGTCACCACGTTCTCTTTGGCGGCAACTTGCTTGAACTGTGAGTTCAAATAACATCAGTGTTCTTTCCCGAGCTGTGTGAACGGTGAAAGGAGCTCTAAGGCCCCTCAACCGATCAGCTTGAAGCAAGCCACCTTGTGAGAACCTGGAAGTGCAGTTCATAGACAAACAGTGCAGACTAAGAACCCGGATGTTCCTGAGAAGGTATTATAAAATTACATAACGGAGGTGAAATAAAAATAGGATAAGATTAAAATACTGAGATAAGAGAGACAGAAGGAAAAAGCAAAAAAAATATATAAAATTTTAATTTTTTTTGGGTCTAAAATAAGTTTTAACAGCGTGGTAAGTCTTAGTGACTGCCAAACAACTTCTCTGGCACTAAAAATTAACTATTAAAAATGTGGAGTCTCATTACTCCTGATTTTAATAGTTTTTGGACATTTAAAAAAAATTTAAACCTGACCGGATTATCATTGGGGGTCCTCATTTATTTTGACGGGCCGGTTTAGAATAGGAATCTTGCTCCTGACTGATTGATGCTGGGAGGGGGGGAAATAAGTCATAGGCTGCTGCAGCTTAAAGGGCCAAAAGCATAGCAATTGGATAAGAAGAAGAGGAGACAGAGAGCGACAGAGCGAGAGACACCGATAGAGAGACAGAGAAGGAGTGGCTACACTCAAGAGTAGTTAATTGGCTGTGAAGCGCTTTATAAAGACAAGTATTTTCTTCCATTAATAATCCCTCTTTAGTCTTTGCTCGACATTTTGATCCAGGCTAAAAACTTTAATTCAATCATCACTTTCTTGATTCTGATTTAGTTTGATTTTTTTTTCCTTCTTGCTCGTTCTAGCTTCCAAGAGACGGAGACAGAACGACAGACCGGCCAAGGTAAGTGAAGGCACAAGTGCCATCCAGATACCAGAATAATGTTGGAAGTATGAGTCATCGCCACACCATCTAAGACCACATAGTGTAAAAGAGATGAATGAAACAGTTAGAAGATACAAGATACCTCCACGATCCCTCACAATCACACCACCTCTCTTACCATTCCACTGCCTCATCTTACATTTCCTACAGTGTTTGAGTAAGAAGTGAAGATATTGCTGCATTGCCTGTACCTGACGTGCATACTCAGAGAATGTCTGCAGACACCTGGGTGAAAAGAAAATGGTGAATTAGTCGGAAGACTGTCTAAATCTTTGTATTCTTTGCAAAGAAGCAGGTGCACAACCAAAGTCAAAGGAGTGCCACAGGTGGTGGAATAGCAAGCATCGGTACATTGACTAGACATGAGGAGGTAGCTGTACAACATCTGAAGAAGAAGAAAAAGGAGAAATAAACAATAAGTTGCATTTATATAGCGCTTATAGCATAGAGAAATGCCCCAAAGATGCTTCACAGAAGCATAATCAGACAAAAATGGATGTTGAGCCAAAGAAGGAGATATTAGGAGGGATGGTCACTGAAGGAACAGAGGCCAGAGTCAAATGGTTCTTGGAGTGCTGTAGGAGGTGACAGAGATAAGAGAAGCGAGGCCATGAAAGGATTTAAACACAATGATGAGAAATTTAAATTTGAGGCCTGCGAGACCAGGAGCTAATGTAGGTCACCAAGCACGGGGTGAAGGGTGAGCAGACTTGATGCGGGCTAGGATACGGGCACCAGCGTTTTGTATAAGCCAAAGTTTATGGAGGGTGGAGGATGGGATGCTGGCCAGTAGAGCACTGGCATAGTTGAGTCTGGAGGTGGTAAAGGCATGGATGAGAGTTTCAGTTGCAGATGGGCAGAAGGAGGGGCGGAAACAGGCGATATTGTGGAGGTGGAAGTAGGCGGTCTTTGTGATGGAGAGGATATGGGGTCAGAAGCTCAGCTCAGGGTCAAATAGGACGCCAACATTGCAACAATGGATGGGGAGGGGGATGGAATCGGTTGAGAGGGTACAGAGTTTGTGGGGGGGGGCTAATGATGATGGCTTCAGTCTTCCCGCTGCCCCAGAATTTGTCACAATGTCCGAGGAATCTAAAACATTCCCTTCTACACCATTTCTTCAGCCATGTGATGAGGCATATAATCTTTTCCTGGATATGAAAAAGACAAGTCGGATTATTTTCATAATGGAGAGAGAGACTAGGAGCTGTGGATTTAGGTGCCCGTGAACACAAATCACTAAAAGCTTCTGCACAGGTACAAAATGCAATCAAAAAGGCTAATGGAATGCTGGTCTTTATCGCCAGGGGGTTGTAATACAAAAGTGAGGTAGTGATGCTTCAGTGTACAAAGCCTTTGTCAGATCCCATCTGGAGTATTGCACTCAATTTTGAGCACCGCAACTCACGAAATATATATTGGCCTTGCAGGGAGTGCACCACAGATTCACCAGAATGATACCAGGGGGTAAATTATGAGGACAGGTTGCATAAATTTGAATTGTATTCCCTTGAGTTTAGAAGGTTGAGTGGTGATCTAGGCGAGGTGTTTAAAATGAAAAACGGATTTGATAGGGTAGATACAGAGAAACTATTTCCTTTGGTTGGGGAATCCAGAACAAGGGGGCATAACCTAAAATTAGAGCTAGGACATTTAGGAGTGAACTCAGGAAGCATTTTTTTTCCCACACACACAGTAGTGGAAATCTGGAACTGTCTCCCCCAAAAGGCTGCGGATGCTGAGTCAATTGAAATTTTGAAGACTGAAATTAATAGTTTTTTTTAGATAAGGGCATCAAGGGATATGGAGAAAAGGTGGGTAAATGGAGTTGTCGTACATATCACCCGCGATCTAATAGAATGCAGAAGAGTCAAGGAGTTAAATAGACTACTCCTGTTTCAACGTTCTGCTCTGGTCCAACCTGTGGCATTGGGAGTAACCCTGAGATTACTACTTCAAGGCCTTGAACTTCAATCCAGATCATAACTCCTCAAACACTCTCTGGAAAAATTCCATCCTACTCTTTCCTATGCCCTTGGTTCCGACATGAACTAGTTCTCATCTCTATATTACAAAAAGGATATAGAAGCACTGAAGAAAGTGCAAAAAAAAAGAATTACCAGGATGATGCCAGAACTGCATTAATAGGCTTGTCATCAAGACTGAAGCCCATGGAATAAAAGAGGCAGTAGCAACATGGATACAGAATTGGCTAAGTGACAGGAAACAGAGAGTAGTGGTGAACGGTTGTTTTTCAGACTGGAGGAAGGTGTACAGTGGTGTTCCCCAGGGGTCGGTACTAGGACCACTGCATTTCTTGATATTAATGAATTGGACTTGGGTGTACAGGGCACAATTTCCAAATTTGCAGATGACACAAAACTTGGCAGTGTAGTGAACAGTGAGGAGGATAGTGATAGACTTCAACAGGATATAGACAGGCTGGTGGCATGGGAGGACACGTGGCAGATGAAATTTAATGCAGAAAAATGCAAAGTGATACATTTCAGTAGGAAGAATGAGGAGAGGCAATATAAACTAAAGGGCACAATTCTAAAAGGGGTAAAGGAACAGAGTGATCAGAGGGTATATGTACACAAATCGTTGAAGATGGTAGGGCAGGTTGAGAAAGCGGTTTAAAAAATGCATATGGGATCCTGGGCTTTATAAATAGAGGCATAGAGTACAAAAGCAAGGAAGTCATGATGAACCTTTATAAAATACTGGTTCGGTCACAACTGGAGTATTGTGTCCAGTTCTGGGCACTGCACTTTAGGAAAGATGTCAAGGCCTTAGAGGGGGTGCAGAAGAGAATACTAGAATGATTCCAGGGATGAGGGACTTTAGTTATGTGGATAGACTGGAGAAGCTGAGGTTGTTCTCCTTGGAACAGAGAAGGTTGAGAGGAGATTTGATAGAGGTATTCAAAATCATGAAGGGTCTAGACAGAGGAGATAGAAAGAAACTGTTCCCATTGGTGGAAGGGTCAAGAACCAGAGGACATGGATTTAAGGTGATTGGCAAAAGAACCAAAGGTAATATGAGGAAAAACCTTTTTACACAGCGAGTGGTTAGGATCTGGAATGCACTGCCCAAGGGGGTGGTGGAGGCAGATTCAACCGTGGCTTTCAAAAGGAAACTGGATAAGTACGTGAAAGGAAAAAAATTGCAGGGCTACGGGGACAGGGCAAAGGAGTGGGACTAGCTGGATTGCTCGTGTATAGAGCTGGCACAGACTATGTGCCGAATGGCCTCCTTCTGTGCTATAACCTTTCTATGATTCTTTCTTTCTAACTGAGAGGGTACTATTATCAGGAGAGACTGAACAGGTTGAGGCTTTTTTCTTTATAAGACCATAAGAAATAGGAGCAGGAGTAGGCCATTTGGCCCTTCAAGCCTGCTCCGCCATTTAATGAGATCATGGCGGATCTGATTTTTACCTTAACTCCACTTTCCCGCCTTTTCCCCTTTGACTCCCTTGCTGATCAAATTTATTTTTCCCTAAGAGAGAAAACTGAGAGGTGACCTAATAGAGGCCTTTAAAATTATGAAGGGGTTCAATTGCCTGAGGAAGGAGAAAATCTCCGAAAGCTTGTGAATTTAAAATAAAATTGCTGGACTATAACTTGGTGTTGTAAAATTGTTTACAATTGTCAACCCCAGTCCATCACCGGCATCTCCACATCATGACTACCATCGACACCACAAACTGCCGGCTCACAGTGGAAAGGATATCCAAGAAGATCGCGCATTTAGACACAGACATCAAGTTTTTACAGAGCTGCAAGAAAGCAGACAAGATCCCGAAAGGACTCCAGATCACGAACCCACTCAAGTCCACATACAACTCGGATTACGCTGAGAGACTCTGCCGCCGTACCTCTCGCACACTCCGCAACCATCTCATACACCAACTCTACAGCAGACGCCACAACCTCGAAACCAAGATAGAGTCCATACTCTCAACCTGTACTCAGGACACAGCAGACCAGCTACGTTATACCGCCAAACAGACGAGGCAACGGAACTACGCTGCCTACATGAAAACCAAGAGCAGGAAGCTTGAGAAACTCGGCATCACCACCAGCAACGACCAAGCTTCCCCTGGTACCACGGTTGCAACCACAGGGAAGTCTATTGTCAATTTATCCGACCACACCCTTCAACCAGACGAAATCGAAGTTCTCAGCCGAGGGCTCAATTTCTGCCCCACTACCAAAATGGACCCCACTAGTCTCGTGGCGGACACAGAGGAATTCATCAGGAGAATGAGGCTCCGGGAATTCTACCACAAACCCCAAGATTTCAGCAGCGAACCCAATGAGACAATCGACGATCCGGAACAGCAGACAGAGGGATCCGCGGTACAGCAACCGAAGAGGAAAGAGTCAAACTGGACTCCTCCGGAGGGTCGCTGCCCTCAGCTGGACATGTATGCTCAAGCTGTCAGGAAATGCGTCAATGCCAGATTCATCAGCCGCACTCAGAAGACAGTCCAGAATGTCACCCGAGCACAACGCAACGCCATCAACGCTCTCAAGACCAACCGCAACATCGTCATCAAACCAGCGGACAAAGGAGGAGCCATAGTCATACAGAACAGAACAGACTATTGCAAAGAAGCATACCGACAACTGGACAACCAGGAACACTACAGACGGTTACCCGCAGATCCGACCAAAGAACACACCCACCAGCTCAACAAACTGATCAAGACCTTCGATCCAGACCTTCAAAGCATCCTACGCATTCTCATCCCACGTAATCCCCGCGTGGGAGACTTCTACTGCCTCCCAAAGATACACAAAGCCAACACACCCGGACGTCCCATCGTATCAGGCAACGGAACCCTGTGTGAGAACCTCTCTGGATACATCGAGGGCATCCTGAAACCCATCGTACAGGGAACCCCCAGCTTCTGTCGTGACACTACAGACTTCCTACAAAAACTCAGTACCCACGGACCAGTTGAACCAGGAACACTTCTCACCACGATGGACGTCTCGGCACTATACACCAGTATCCCCCACGATGACGGCATCGCTGCGACAGCATCAATACTCAACACCAACAACAGCCAATCTCCGGAAGCCATCCTACAACTCATCCACTTCATCCTGGATCACAATGTCTTCACCTTCGATAACCAGTTCTTTACCCAAACACACGGAACAGCCATGGGGACCAAATTCGCACCCCAATACGCCAACATTTTCATGCACAAGTTCGAGCAGGACTTCTTCACTGCACAAGACCTCCAACCAACACTATACACCAGATACATCGACGACATTTTCTTTCTATGGACCCACGGCAAGGAATCACTAAAGAGACTACACGATAACATCAACAAGTTCCATCCCACCATCAAGCTCACCATGGACTACTCCTCAGAATCAGTTTCTTTCTTGGACACACGAATCTCCATCAAAGACGGGCACCTCAGCACCTCACTCTACCGCAAGCCCACGGACAACCTCACGATGCTCCACTTTTCCAGCTTCCACCCTAACCACGTCAAAGAGGCCATCCCCTATGGACAGGCCCTGCGAATACACAGGGTCTGCTCAGACGAGGAGGAACGCGATGGACACCTACAGACGCTGAAAGACGCCCACGTAAGAACGGGATATGACGCTCGACTCATCGATCGACAGTTCCGACGGGCCACAGCAAAAAATCGCATAGACCTCCTCAGGAGACTAACACGGGACGCAACCAACAGAGTACCCTTTGTCGTCCAGTACTTCCCCGGAGCGGAGAAACTACGCCATGTTCTCCGCAGCCTTCAACATGTCATCAATGAGGACAAACACCTCGCTATGGCCATCCCCACACCTCCACTACTCGCCTTTAAACAGCCACCCAACCTCAAACAGACCATCGTTCGCAGCAAACTACCTAGCTTTCAAGAGAACAGCGTCCACGACGCCACACAACCCTGCCACGGTAACCTCTGCAAGACATGCCAGATCATCGACACAGATACCACCATCACACGAGATGACACCACCCACCAGGTGCATGGTTCATACTCCTGTGACTCGGCCAACGTTGTCTACCTCATACGTTGCAGGAAAGGATGCCCCAGAGCATGGTACATTGGCGAGACCATGCAGACGCTGCGACAACGGATGAACGGACACCGCGCAACAATCGCCAAACAGGAGGGTTCCCTCCCAGTCGGGGAACACTTCAGCAGTCATGGACATTCATCCACCGACCTTCGGGTAAGCGTACTCCAAGGCGGCCTTCGAGACACACGACAACGCAAAATCGTCGAGCAGAAATTGATAGCCAAGTTCCGCACCCATGAGGACGGCCTCAACCGGGATCTTGGGTTCATGTCACGCTACACGTTACCCCACCAGCGAACAAATGTTATCTGTTTTTAATATAATGGGTCATTTGCTGGCTCTCTCTGCCTTCCGGATGTTTCTGCCTCTCTCTGTGTTTTTTTTTCTCTGTTTTTTTTCCCTGTTTGTTTTTTTGTTGAATGTGTATTCGGGGGTTCTGCAGGTGACACCTCTCTGTCTGAACACGGTGATTGCCTTGGCAACGGGCAGTTGCAGGGGCAGTCTGTGAACACCATGTATTGTTCAATATGTATAAATGCGTAGGCTTCAAGGAGCTCTTGAAACATTTGCCTGAGGAAGGAGAAAATCTCCGAAAGCTTGTGAATTTAAAATAAAATTGCTGGACTATAACTTGGTGTTGTAAAATTGTTTACAATTGTCAACCCCAGTCCATCACCGGCATCTCCACTTCAATAGGGTAGACATAGAGATGATGTTTCCATTTGTGGGGGAAACTAAGGGCCATAAATATAAGATAGTAATTAATAAATTCAATAAGGAATTCAGGAGAAACTTCTTTACCCAAAGAGTGGTGAAAATGTGGAACTCACTACCACATGGAGTGGTTGAGACAAGTAGCATAGATATATTTAAGGGGAAACTAGATAAGAACATGAAAGAGAAAGGAATAGAAGGATATGTTAATAGGGTGAGATGAGGTAAGATGAGAGGAGGTTTGTGTGGAGCATAAACATGGCAGTCTTCAATACGGTCGGCCATGGCTCCCTGCTCCACTGCCTCTCCTGTGTGAAATACCTCTGACACCACCCTAATATGTTTTCATCCTTGCCTGTCCCAAAATAACCCGCACAACTCTGGAATATTTCTCCTCCCATCCTGCATAGTCATCTCTGGTATGCCAAAGACAAAGAAGCAACCATGCATGCAGAGCTGGGAGGGGACTGGAGAAATCACGAGAAATTCAGTGATTTGGGGCAGGGAGAGGAAAAAAAAAGGGGGTGGGGGGGAAAGAGAGGTGTGGTGGTAAAATGTCTCCCTCATTCAATAATGTACCTATGCTCCAGGGCTCCTTAGTCTGGATTCAGATTCAGAACTGGAGAGCAAGTGCCACTGGCTAGGGAAGAAAGAAAACAGAGCATCTCTCAGTGGATCCCCAAACCTCTGACACAATCTTGATACTGGACATTTCTAAGGATTGATGTGGAGATGCCGGTGATGGACTGGGGTGGACAAATGTAAGGAATCTTACAACACCAGGTTATGGTCCAACAGTTTTATTTGAAAATCACAAGCTTTCGGAGATTATCTCCTTCGTCAGGTGAGTGAGTGAAAGGTTCTCAAATCGCATGTCTTATGTTAGGCTGGGACACGATCACATTCTTTCTCTCTTTGTCTGTGTCATCTGACCCATTGTGTATTCAGTATACTGGGACATACTGTTTTCCGTGGCTAACCTGTCTGAACACCAACGACACCTTTGATTGGTGTGATCGTGTCCCAGCCTAATATAAGATATGTGATTTGAGAACCTTTCACTCACTCACCTGACGAAGGAGATAATCTCCGAAAGCTTGTGATTTTCAAATAAAACTGTTGGACCATAACCTGGTGTTGTAAGATTCCTTACATTTTTCTAAGGATTAACATAGGAGCCACAGCAGTCTCCTCAATCCCAAATATTTGTCATCCAGAAAGCACAAATAGCTGTACAAACAGCATCAGTCTTAGCTCAGCCTCAGTGGCTGAAGCCCACCCATGTTTATTTCCAGCTCCTTTCCCTCGACAGATAAAGCCCTTGAGAAAATTACACAACTTGAAAATAAAGAAGCAATATCATGTCCATACAGGTAAAATATAAGGAACACATGCTCCATGGCCCAATTTACTCATATGCAACACCACCAGAGATCCCCTTGTAATAAAAATGATTTATTTTTGCTTTGAAAACTTTAGCCATTTTATAGGCAGGGTTTTAGTCTGCAATAAGACCACTGCTGTGTCTAATAGAATTTGCTTCAAACTAGAAACGGGAAAGCAAGTTTCACGGTGGCCAGGCCAGTCCTAATGAAGAGTCAAACCCAAAATGTTAACCTTGCTTTCTCTTTCAGAGTAAGGCGCAAGTCCAATTTTTCATTGCTGTGTTGGGAAATTTCTAAAATGAAAACCGGATGCCAAGGTGTTTCTACTATTCAGGGAGCAGTTCTAGTGGGGCAAGACTTCTGCCCATTCCTCCGCATCCACCTCTGCCCATTTTCCTAGGTCAGTCTGCAATACGTAAGCACGACAGGCTGCTGGCAGGATTCCTGCCATTAAGAACGAGACCGCCAGTGCAAAAGAATAAACTCTGGCAGTGCTGCAGTAGGAACACCACTACAGCGTCTGGAAGATCCATCGAGGGACCTGAAAGGGGCGGTAGCATCCTGAAAATTTGAAATGAAGACCCACTGGAAGCTTCGGTGGAGACTGTAGAGTCACAGGAGACAGAATGGAGGAAAGAAGAGGCTGCTATAAGCCTTTTCCCTCCATGGAGGCTCTCAAGTTACTAATGCTGGTCAGGATCCACCACCATCTCCCCCATGGCAGCTGCAAGGAAGCAGTGGTAACATGGGTAGAAAGACAGAAATTCCGTTGGGTTTCGGACCAGCTCCCCCATCACTATTTACAAGCAGCAGATGTGGAATGAGCGGGCAATGGTCATCCTAGCAGGGGTGGGGGTACAGAATTCCTAGTAGGGATGCTGAGGCAGCAGTGGGCATCACTTGCCACATTTTCCCACTTTTTCCACGGCAATCCCGGGCAATATTGGGTGAGATCATGGTGAAAAATCCTCCCACACAGACAGATCTGAATTTTAAAATGTAAGTTGATTTTTTTGAATTGATTCCTATATCTTCTGCTATGGAAATATTAAATATTAAGGTTTTCAACACATTTCCATCACTACCTCAAGACATGATCTCACCCATCCCATATGGTGGTAACCCTATTTCAGATAGTAATAAACCAGCAGTGCAATTCCAGAATTTTCCATTTTATTATACATGAAAATACATTTGCGTTCTCTAAAGTCTGTGAACATTCTAGCACCAAGGTAAAAATTCCACCCGCAGCTTGCAGTGTAACTGAAAAAATACTCAAGCTGGTTCTGCAGGCAGGATAAAAAAACAATCAATAACCAGCTGGACATTACAGAACTTTCACAGCTGAATTAATGTCAATGTGGTTAAATATTAATGAGCAGAGTTGTTCTCCATGTAAGACACTCCAGTTATAAGTGTCACCATAGTGTAGGCGACTGAAAACCACTTTTCAATCTAATTGGTTTCTATCCATATACAATTTTTGTCAGACTCCAAAACATTTCATAAGATAACCAACAGTAGAAGACAACCATTCAGCCCAACAAGTTGCTCCTCTTTTTCCATGGATCAGCCCATCTACCCAAAATATTCTTCAATCCCTTCCCTCGCCAGAAATGCATCTAATTCTCTTGGAGCCCATTTATACTATCTTCTTCCATGCCTTTCTAGATTGTTTATTCTATAACTATTACCCTGCAGGTAGAAAAGATCTACCCTCCCTTTTTTACCCCAAACTTTCTAATTTATGTTCCCTAATATTTGAAACCTTCATGGTAACAAACAATTTGCCTGGATAAATTTTGATCATTCCCTAGGCTGCACAGGCTTTGGTGGCCTACCACAGTCATTCTTCATCGCCCAGCAGAGGAGAGGGAGCCCATCCCAATTAGACAGAATAGCCTAAATCATGAAATCTGTCAGGGTCAGGAGCGCATCATTGTGACAGGTGGAATTTTCACCCTACCAGAGATGCAACAAGATTCTGCTTGAGAAAATCCCAGACCTTATTTCCTTTACCTGGATATATCGAACATTGTCCACTGTGATAGGAAACCCTAAATGATTAGAATTTCAGCAGTATCAGAATGGATCATTAAACAGGGGAAGAGAATAGTTCGCAGAACTGGGGGATCACATCAGAACCTTGTAGGATGAACATCAAGATCAGCACTTCCGAATCACCACAGGCATTGAGAAGTCCATCCACTTAACCTCTCTCAACAAAAAATCAGGAGAATATCTCTAGAATAACTCAGTTTGTTTTTAAACAAAATTATTGAGCCTAAACTGTTAAATTGGTAGTACAATTAGCTCAAGTTTATTGACTTACATCTTCCGCAGTCACTGCCAAGACGCTTCTACTTTTCTTCATTATGAAAATGATTGTGATCTATGGTTCCAGCAGCTCTATTTCAGAGAAGCAGATAGCCAGTTCCTTACAAGATCATGTATCTCCTACATCAAAGCAACAACAAACACATTAGAACCAAATGGCTGCAATCAGAAACATAAAGGCTTGTAACATTTCAATGCTAATTTTGAAACAAGTTAAAAGAAAACACAAGCATCCCAAGCTATTTTAAGGTAAAAAGAAAAATATTTAACATAGTTCAGTAATTGGGAACCCAACGATAAGCAACTAATTGAAAATGAAGCATACTAGTCAAAAAACACGACTGCTTAAACATCAACACCATTTTTAAAATTCCTGCCTGTTGCAGCTTCCTTATTGATGAATTCAAACACTCTATGAGGGCTATTTTTTGAGTGTCCTTTTTTAAAAAAATTCCAGCTTAGAGCATAAATGACCAGACTCTGGCCTTGTCTGTAATTTTCTAGGTGACCTTTCTCAATGCTATAGTTTTGATCTTCAGGTGTTCCAATTGGCACCTTGAAGAATATTTAAGGATACTGACTCTTTCATAATAATCACAAGCACTTCTCCTATTCATTTTAACCTTTATGGTGCCCTTCACCTGTGTTTACATACATACATATAGTCTCAAAATCAAACCTTTTTCCAGCATATTTCTGCCATTAAGTCCAATAAGGCTCTGGCAGAAGGACCGGAAATCAGGTTGCAAGCTGGATACACCAGATGCTGGACTTTTCTGCCAATTTCCATGGAACCTTTTGGGTTAAGTAATACCAGGTGTATTGGCCAGCCAGCTGGCAGATATAGCACCCACCTGGGGTCCAGGCCTGGACAGTAGCCTAGACCCTGGAAGATTAATAAAAGCTAATAAAATTCTAAGTTTTATCTCAAGAGGTGCAGAATATAAAATCCAAGGAGGTAATGATGACCCCATATAAAACCTTAATGACCTCAGTTAGAGTGCTGTGTGCAGTATAGGGCAGCACACCACGGGAAGGATATTGAGGCTTTAGAGAGGTTTCAGTACAGATTCACTAGAATGCTGCCTGGAAGGGGGAAATAGAAATACAAAGAAAGACTTGATAATTTGGGTCTCTTCTTTTTAGAAGACAGCAGATTAGGTCTTCATTAGAAGATTTGCTGCAGTCTTTGAGCCTCTTCTACCCCTCTAGATGGCCTTCCACCTCTTCTGGTGCAGCACCATTGGGAATTTCCTTGGGGCCATTGGCAGGTACCCACTTGCTGGTGGAAATCCCGTCGAGTGCCCGCCATGAATACAGAAATACCTCTGACCCAGGAAACTGGGCTGGGTTTATGGCATGGTTCAGGTGGTGGTAGTGGTGGTGGTGGTGGTGGGGGTGGGGGGGGGTGGGAAGAGGAGTCCCACCTTGGCCCCTGTATGAGCAGAAATGGGAAAATCCAACCCTTTGTTTTGTCATGTATTTAAACAGGCAGACGCATTAATATATTGTGTAAGGTTGGTCATTGTACTGAATTAGTATCTTGCTGTGTTGCTTTGCTTATCTAGATTATTTTATCTGTAAATAAATTTGACCAAGTATTTTTAGCCTATAAGCTTTGATCTGGCGGTCTGTTAGTTTCCGCCTGGTCTCTTGATTAATTGCCTGTGTTAGACATTTTTGAAAAGTGGCACAGAAACATTCATGAGTCATCCAGTCAAGCTATTTGACAGTCAAGTGAGTGAGCTGAGCACTGTTCATTACTTACCTACTGCTCTCCAGCTTGCTGATGCAATCTTCAGCCAGAATTGCCTTTTTAAAGGCTACATTCTAATTTCCATACACTGCAGCAGATTACTTTGATTTTACACGGTTTTAAGCCATTTACGACTCAGTACCTATGCAAATGAGCCGATCTAGGAGATTCTTGTGAAATACTCCTCTTAACCATAGGCGGGCGCAACTCTTTTCATTGACATAAAAGCAGTACAACTCACTGCATGGAAATTCAGGGCAATCGTGTTAATGCAAAGTATATAATGTTTTTATTTTTGTGCTTAAAGCCTTATTTTGGAGATTAGAAATTTCAGTTGCTGAGAAAAACAACAGCAATCAAAAATTTTCAGATTGAAATTTTCAGAAAGCATTTTGATTTGATTGAAGATAATATACTGTCACCTGGTGACCAGATTGTGAAATTACACACTGATAAGTTCATACAGGATTGGTTGTTTCCTTTATAAATGTGGACATACAAATTTGTAATGGAAAAATTGATGCAAAAGTATTATTAGGAGATTATCAACAGAAAGTAAGATTTTGTAGACAGGAAATATATAAAGACTTAAGGTTTTAATAAGACATACACGGCTCAATTTTAACTCGGGCAAGCGTGGGGCCAGCAGGTGAGCATCAGGCTTGCCCGAGCTCACCGACGCAAGGCACAAGCCATTTTAACTCCCAGACCTCATTTAAATAAGTTAAGCGGGACTTGAACATATGAATGTACGAACAACAGCAGACAGGAAAAGACTCTCTGGTCCATCCAGCCTGTCGCACACAAATGCGATGCCTTCTGAATCACAATATATAGACTTCACACCTCATCCAAAATCATGTGATCTCATGAGAGAGGTGAAAAAAAGATAAAAACCCAAGTCAATTTCTGGGCCAAACCCCACACCAATGATGTGATGCTGGTGGGAGGGAGTGGGCAAGCCCAGCAGGAGTCCGCCGCCGGTGACCTGCAAAAATGGTCCCCGGCAAAGGTAGGTCTCTGAGGAGGGGTGTTGGGTCGGAGGTGATCGTGGGAAGCCTGGGATTGGGGAGGCCTAAGGATCCCTTTTTGGGCCTAGAGGAGCGACTAAAATTGTACACCATACTACAAGCAGCAACTGGTTGTGGTGAAAATATGGCCATCAATGACTTCTTTCCAATCCCCTCGCCCAATCACTCATTCCTGCCCTGCCCCACCCCATCATTCTCAGTTGGGTCATCCAGCCCTTCACCTTCCCACTTCCACTGTTATTCTTATCAATGCCCCGACCTCTTCCCCTTTAAACTATCTGCTCAGCCCCTGTACCCTCCACACCCTTGATCCCCTATTGATCCATAACTCTCCATCCACTCCCTCTCATCCTCCAATTGTTCCCCTTAAGGGGAAGGTGAAAAATGGACAGAGGCCCCCTCACTTTCAAGCTGTTTCCCACCTCCCTATCCATTTGCCTCAGAGACCTTGTTTTCTTTCAAAATTCAACTTGGTGTTTTTTTTATAAAAAGCAAATCAAATTAATTTGAGGAAAGGCACTCTGTCTCTTCCCCACCCCCCCTTTTCTCTCTATCTCACAGGTGTTAGAAATTAGAATCTCTGTATCACAGATATAAGGAATAAGGACCACTCGGCTCCAGACCTCATTACAGCCTGGATCCAAACATGGACAAAAGAGCTGAATTCCAGAGGTGAGGTGAGAGTGACTGCCCTTGACATCAAGGCAGCATTTGACCGAGTGTGGCACCAAGGAGCCCTAGTAAAATTGAAGTCAATGGGAATCAGGGGGAAAATTCTCCAGTGGCTGGAGTCATCCCTAGCACAAAGGAAGATGGTAGTGGTTGTTGGAGGCCAATCATCTCAGCCCCAGCCTAATGCTGCAGGAGTTCCTCAGGGCAGTGTCCTGGGCCCAACCATCTTCAGCTGCTTCATCAATGACCTTCCCTCCATCATAAGGTCAGAAATGGGGATGTGCGCTGATGATTGTACAGTGTTCAGTTCCATTCGCAACCCTGCAAATAATGAAGCAGTCCGAGCCCGCATGCAGCAAGACATGGACAACATCCAGACTTGGGCTCATAAGTGGCAAGTAACATTCGTGCCAGACAAGTGCCAGGCAATGACCATCTCCAACAAGAGAGAGTCTAACCACCTCCCCTTGACATTCAACGGCATTACCATCGCCAAATCCCCCACCATCAACGTCCTGGGGGTCACCATTGACCAGAAACTTAACTGGACGAGCCATATGAATACTGTGGCTACAAGAGCAGATCAGAGGCTGGGTATTCTGCGGCGAGTGACTCACCTCCTGACTCCCCAAAGCCTTTCCACCATCTACAAGGCCCAAGTCAGGAGTGTGATGGAATACTCTCCACTTGCCTGGATGAGTGCAGCTCCAACAACACTCAAGAAGCTGAACACCATCCAGGACAAAGCAGCCCGTTTGATTGGCACCCCTTCCACCACCCTAAACATTCACTCCCTTCACCACCGGCGCACTGTGGCTGCGGTGTGTACCATCCACAGGATGCACTGCAGCAACTCACCAAGGCTTCTTCGACAGCACCTCCCAAACCTCTACCACCTAGAAGGACAAGAGCAGCAGGCACATGGGAACACCACCACCTGCACGTTCTCCAAGTCACACACCATCCTGACTTGGAAATATATCGCCATTCCTTCATCGTCGCTGGGTCAAAATCCTGGAACTCCCTTCCTAACAGCACTGTGGGAAAACCTTCACCGCACAGACTGCAGCGGTTCAAGAAGGCGGCTCACCACCACCTTCTCAAGGGCAATTGGGGATGGGCAATTAATGCCGGCCTTGCCAGCGACGCCCACGTCCCATGAACGAATAAAAAAAAAGTTATCTTTTCCAAATGTCAACAATACACAGATGAGATAATTAGTTGGCTTCAAAGTTGAACAGTTTTTTTTAAATTGAATTAATTAATATTAGCAGGAAGAAATTCACAAGCCTTATATGCTTTCTGAAGTTTATAGAACACGAAACAAAAGCTACGGCAGATGCATAAATTGTCACTTTTTTCACTCTCTTTCGCACACACACACATATATATACACACATACACAGCCTCTCTGCATAAAAAAACGCAATATAAACTTTAATTAAATGAAGTTTTTGAAATTTGTCTTCTTGCTTTTCTTGAAATAATTTTGAAAAACAACTGAGTAGAAACTGCTAAAGAAAAATATTCCATCAATACAATTGTACCAATGAACCCTGATGAATTATGTACACTGCACTTGATCAGACTATACAATCCCAAATTCAATTCAAAAAGTCACAGCTATGGGCAAAATACCAAGCTTAAATCCAGTTTTTGGGAAGGCTGAAATCTTCAAGTAAAAACTTCACTGAAAGCATTAAATGACACAAAAGACAATTCAAGCAATAAATTTAATCATTCTATCATGAAATACGTCATCTTTGGATTTAAAATTTTGTTTAAAACTTTATTTTAGACCAAGAAATTTCAGTTACTGAGAAAAATGGGAATCAAAAATGTCGTGTTGTACCATCTGCTACACGGACATCTGCAGCTATCATGCACCATATTGCTAACAGAACCAGTGACAGTCTCAAATCTGCCTCCGTATCCTTCCAGGAACGCATCACCTCCACTTCAGCAGCTTCAAATGGAGCCAGATGCTGAGTTGTTCTGTTACTCACCAGTAGGCTCATTTTGTGCTTCCTCGTTGGTTTTCCTTGAAATTCATTTTTTCCCTATCACTCATTTCAGCTGACAATGGGTTGAAATGTCTTTTGAACCTTTGCAAACTCTCTGAAGAATTTCCCCCCATGCTGCCACTTACCTTTAAGTATCTGCACACCTTTAAAGGCCACCCAAATCGCAATTTTCCAGTCCCTCCCATTAAGTTATCAGCCTGTACATGGAGCTATGAACATTTATGATAATAAGCTGATCACAGAAAATTGCACACAATCAGCTCACTATAATTCTAATACTCTATATTACAGTTCTGTACTTATTTAGCCATTAGCCATTCTGGATGGAACTTCACTGGGACCAAAAACTCTAACTTATTTTCTTTGAAATATGTACAGGGTACTAAAACAGAAAATGACACTGCACATTCAGTAACTAATAATTTTCTGCACTGTTTATTAGGGCTAAAGCTAGCTTTTGATGACATTAATAGCCAATGCACCACAGAGAACAAGCTGCCCAATTTTCCTTGTTGCCACCACTGCCATCTCCTAGCCCAGGGACCACCAGGAGAGGGTTTGTGGTAGGCCCTGAGGTAATGGCAACAAGCCCCATAGATTGCTGGATGGACAGAGAGAGCCAAGCAGCAGCTTCCTCTCCATTCATATAGGCCTGAAATAATTAGCTGAAGGCCTCGGGCCAGTCTGAGGCCCTCAGTGAAATCAATACTGCAGCTCACTGCAGCACTGCCCCATTTCCCTCCTCTGCAGCAGCAGCTCCTCCTTGGTGACAGAATTCCTGCCGGGAGAGGGTCCTGCATCTGTAATGAGGCCCGAGGAGGAAACTGGGCCCGAGCCACGGCAGGGTCAAGGCAGCAGGCTTAAGTCCCATCCCAACCATCTTGGGATAGGATTACGAAAATGTAGTTAACGTTTCAGGTCAATGACCTTTTATCAGATCTCTGATGAAAGGTCATCGACCTGAAGTGTTAACTCTGTTTTTCTCTCTACAGATGCTGCCTGACCTGCTAAATGATTCCAGCATTTTCTGTTTTTATTTCTGATTTCCAGCATCTGCAGTATTTAGCTTTTGTTTTAGGAAAATTTAGTTAATTGACTCAAACTGGAAGGTAGTTCAATAAGCAGCAACAGTCCTCTGGTACCATACCCAAGATGCAATTCTTCATGGGTAAAAAGAGGGCAAGTGTCAATGGTATAATTGACATGAGGGGAATTACAGCCGAGCCCAATACTATCCTCCTCTGATGTCCTCACATACATACTGCAGGAACCCTTTGTGTCTTTGATTTTATATAGCTATTAAATAGAAAGGATCTCTAGTTTAACATGGAACAAAATAGGGACTGCTCCTTATTAAGTTCAAAATGAGAGCCTGGAACCTCCTCCCCCTGGCTGTCAGAAAAGGCAGGGGTCTTTCCTTGCAAATTAACTAAGATAAAGGCTCTCCTTTAGTTGGGGTAGTGGGATTAATATGCAACATTTTACAGACTGGTGATTCACACTTCATCCAGAATTAGCATTGTTGGTCAACTATCTTTGCTGACAATACAAAGCTAGGTGGGAAAGTAAGCTGTCAGGAGGACACAGAGTCTGCAAAGGGATATAGGCAGGTTAAGTGAGTGGCCAAGAAGGTGGCAGATGGAGTATAATGTGGAGAAATGTGAGGTTATTCACTTTGGTAGGAAGAATAGAAAAACAGAATATTTTTTTAAATGGTGAGAAACTATTAAATGTTGGTGTTCAGAGAGACTTGGATGTCCTTGTCCACAAAACACAGAGTTAGTATGCAGGTACAGCAGGCAATTAGGAAAGCAAATGGCATGTTGGCCTTTATTGCAAGGGGGTTGGAGTACAAGAGTAGGGAAGTCTTACCACAGTTGTACAAGGCTTTAGTGAGACCTCACCTGGAGTACTGCGTACAGTTTTGGTCTCCTTATCTAAGGAAGGATATATTTGCCTTAGAGGAGGTACAACAAAGGTTCACTAGATTAATTTCTGGGATGAGACGGTTATCCGATGAAGAGATATTGAGTAGAATGGGCCTATATTCTCTGGAGTTTAGAAGAATGAGAGGTGATCTCATTGAAACATAAGATTATGAGGGGGCTTGACAGGGTAGATGCTGAGAGATTGTTTCCCCTGGCTAGAGTCTAGAACTAGGGGGCATAGTCACAGGGTAAGGGGTCAGCCATTTAAGACTGAGATGAGGAGGAATTTCTTCACTCAGAGGGTTGTGAATCTTTAGAATTCTCTACCCCAGAGAGCTGTGGATGCTGTCGTTGAGTATATTCAAGGCTGAGATCGATAGATTTTTGGACTCTAGGGGAATCAAGGGATATGGGGATCAGACTGGCAAGTGGAGTTGAGGTCGAAGATCTGATTGAATGACGGAACAGGCTCGAGGGGCTGTATGGCCCACTCCTGCTCCAATTTCTTATGTTCTTATATATTTGAAAGATATCATCTGTCCTCATCAGTGTGAAATTTTATGTGCTGTAAGAGCTAATAACTTGTTTGTAGGAAGTTTGTTAAGATTTGATGTCGGATGGAAATATTGTATGTGCAGTTTATGTAAAATTTCCAATTGTTGTCAATCATTTTGACACTCCAATGGAGGCGCAGGAAAGTTTCAAGGGCAAGATAGCTCTTATGTCATTATCTCAGTTTTTACCAAGGTGTTAAAGAGTGTTCAGATGGTGTTTGCTTGATTTCTTCCAAACAATAACTTGATTTTTTAATCACAAGAGATCAGATGGATAATTATTCCAGGGCAGGCTGCTAGCTTTTAGTTCTGTGTTAGCATTTAATATCCACTGAGGCACATTTAACTCTGTATTTGATGGCTCACATTTTCCATGTGTAACACTTCTACCTGAATGAACTACCTCACATAACATGGAGTTGCTGAATAATGGCTCAGAAATTGCTGAAATGGTACATCATGCGCCTGGCGATGTGAACTGACTTTTTACCTCACCCTTCAGATTGCACCATATTTGCAGTGCAAATTGCCAGAAATGCAAATTGATAATGGCGCACAAAGTCATTGTCGCATCAGGGACCTCATGAACGTTGTGCCGAATAGTCTATCTCCTTAACACTTGGAACAATAGGATAGAGAAAGAAACAGAGTGAATGACGGAGAAGGAAATAGGGTAAATTAGAGTCAAATTAGAAAGAGAAAGAAAGAGTGGATTAAGAGAAAGAGAAAAAGAGACAGAAAGGAAAAGAAAAAAAAATTAAATTTAAAATACCTCGCGGAACAATTTTCTAGCTGCGGGACTAAGACTCCAAAGTTTCACTGTTCCCTTTCTGGGCCTCCAAGTTTGAGTAGCATGTCAGGACCATAAATCACATCATTAACAGGCTACTTATGACATGAATTACCAGCCCTAATTGGTTGTGGCGAATTTAATTCGCATTAACGGCATAAATCCAGCAATTTATTGACACGCAATGAACTTCAATGGGGAGAATCATGGCAAGGTTGCAATTCTTTTGGTTTTGTTGAGGCTAATGGCGGAGTGGTGCAAACTGTCCAGCAATATGTGGAGAATCGGAACTCATGGCGTATCTCTTCTTCGCCACAAATTGCTGGATTTTTTTTTTCGAACTATTAAAGGCGCACGATGTGAACTCGCCATTATTTTCCCAGCAATTTCTGGGCCAGTGGAATTTGCTCCAAAAATAACAGAGCCGAACAGCGCTCACCGTTACTAAAGGACAAATGAAAGAGCTTCTCCTGGTGAGCGCTCATGCACAGTCAAATGCGCAAATCCGGAAGCTGCTCTACGGGATTCAAAGCTGCATGGGAAGGACAGCTCGGCGGTGAAATGAATGGACCAGAGCAAAGTTGCTGCACTGCCCAGCTGGAAACAAACTAGTCTACACAGAAAAAGGTAAGCTGGGGGGTTTTTTTAAGTCTAAACTAACTTTTTACGGCGTGGTAATTCTTAATGACTGCCAAACAACCTCTCTGGCACTGAAAAGTAATTTTTAAAAATGTGAAGTCTCATTCCTTCAGATTTTAAACTGTTGTTGAGATTGTTTTAAAGAAAAGGTTTTATTTTTACTCTTTATTTCTGTCTCTTTTATCTCTGTCTTTTAATTCAATATTCCTTACCCTCTCTATTTCACTTTCTCTAACTGATTTTACATTGAATTAACTGTTGTAGTTTACACTTCCTGGTTCTGACTTGGCATGGCTTGTCAAGGATGCTTCAATCTGATTGGTTGAGGGAACATAGCGGTCCTTTCCGTGTTCACACAACTCATATGTGCCTGATAGAGAACGCTGCACTTTTTGCAGCTCACCACTAGAGGAACTTCCCACACTAAAGCCCATGGTTCGTTTGTGGGCAAATTTAAAGCTAATGAGCGGCAGGCGCCGTTCGTTTACCATCCAGAGCAAAATCTGGGCCAATATATTTATTGTACTCCTGAAGGAGACATGCATAACTATCATGACTAAGGTTAGTGATTTGTCAATGATAACCTGAGATGAGGAGAAACTTCTTCACTCAAAACTGAGATGAGGAGAAACTTCTTCACTCAGAGGGTGGTCGGTCTGTGGAATTTGCTGCCCCAGGAAGCTGTGGAAGCTACATCATTAGATAAATTTAAAACAGAAATAGACAGTTTCCTAGAAGTAAAGGGAATTAGGGGTTATGGGGAGCGGGCAGGAAATTGGACATGAAGCTGAGTTCGGATCGGTCAATGCCCTGTGGGTGGCGGAGAGGGCCCAGGGGCTATGTGGCCGGGTCCTGCTCCGACTTCTTGTGTTCTTTAGATTTGTGGTTGGGATCAGATCAGCCATGATCTTATTGAATGGCGGAGCAGGCTCGAGGGGCCGATTGGCCTACTCCTGCTCCAATTTCTTATGTTCTTATGTTCTAACCCCAAGGATTTTTGAAATCTAACAAATGCAATTTTGCCCTTAAAATTTTTTAATTAACTTTTTAAGTGATAATTGCTTTTAAGAAAAGCTCGTTATTGATAAATCTGTTTGCTAAATTGTGCATCTTGAGATAATAGAAATTAGACTTGAACACTGCAGCAATATACTATGACTTATTGCTGCAGCATACTGTAGCGTGGTATGCTATAGCTACCATAAGCTGATTCAGTAAACTAATGAAAAGGAATTATTTTCAAAACGTTGCGATCAGCTGGCAAAGTGTAATTGTGATGATTTCCACAGATCTGTTACTGCAAGCTTACCATTATACATAAATGCTGAAACATTGTAAAAAGATCCAATTATTTCATGGATTTGATGGAACAGCTGGGCTTTCATTCAGAGTCCTAAGACTCTGAATCCCTGTATAATACCACAGATTTGTTTTTTAATCCATGGATGGGTTAAACCTAGTAATTGAACTTGAGTACTTGGGTACATCATCAAATCAGGATTATTCTCACTGGAAGTAAAATACTTCCTGAAAATGAATCTAAATAAAAGGCAAACAACATGGTCCTGTTTGAGAATTGAAAGTGAAAAGGAAGCTCCAAGCTCATTTAACATAGGACCACTAAAACCAGCACAGATCCCAGAAATGAAACAATGTGTTAACCACTGTAGTGCTTAGATCCCCTCTGGATGTGAATATTACTCAGTTCAATATTAAAGAACTCATCCTAAATGTAATTACTGGAAATCTAAACAATCATGGTTGCAACACAGGGATTTCTGGTGTACAAAAGCAAAGTATCATTCATAGTGTCATTCAAATAATTCAGTACATATGAATATATGAAAAGAATGGGGAGAAATTCCAATCAGGCCCAATAAGCCTGCCCCATCGAGGCAATGTTGCAACCATATGCACCACTGACACATCCCTAACTCATGCAATCTCCTGAGAGGCAAAAAGAGAAAAATGAATAATTCAGGAATACACTGGGAAATTCTTCTCTGACTCCTAACGCAATAATGCAAAGCTCCATAACTGTGGTAGCATACATCACAGCATAATTACAGCAAGCTAGCAACTTCTGTCAGGAATTTGTAAAGTTCCCTGCCAGAGGACTGTCATGTCTTTTCACCTACTGCATGTCCTCTAAATATATCACTATCTATCTCCAATCTCATCACTTTAAAAACCTCAATCATATTCCTTCTAAGCTTGCCATTTTTCAAGATAAATAGCCCCAAACTTTGGAGCATATCCTCATAAATAAGGACTCTAAGGATAGATATCATGCTAGTCAACCTCCTCTCCACCTTCTCCAGAGCTTCAATATCCTCCTCTGCATGTGGGAACAAAAATGGAACACAATACTACGTTACAGAGCCTTACGTAGCATGAGAATAGTATTCTTTATTTTGTACTTGATGGGGGAGACTTTTGGTTTGGGTGCCAAAAGGGCACGATATTGGCGCCTGCCCAAAGCGGTAATCACGAAGCCCAAACCACTTTCAGGTTCAGGTCTCATTAACATTTTGTTGGCGAGTTGTGGGCATCAAACAGGCACCCTGCTGCAGCTCTGCTGTTTCCTGCAGCAGAAAATCGTCCGGTGTAAGGCCTGTCGGGGTAGGGAGTGAATGCCAAAAGCATGCGCGAACAGGCTAGTAGCAGGCCACAAGATTTGTGTGGGGCCCGAAAGCTCCTCCTCCCCCTACAAAAACTTACCTTTGTGGAGAGGCCTCCAGGAGTCCCTTTAAAGACTGCGGGTTCAGCCCTCTCAAACCTGGAGAAATGGGTCTGGTATGTAACAAGTAAGCCAGTCTCATTTCTCTTTGAAGTTTGCAATTGGGGTCCGACAACAGATGTAGGACCCTGATTTGCATAACTAAACAGCCTCCCATATGTTTTGGGCGGGGGTTGTTGGATGTCATTTTAAGGTCTGCCTGAAAGTTGATTCAGGCGGGTAAATGGACACACGAGGTCTCCACCAGACTTTCAACTGCCGGTCGCCCATTTTTCAAATAGCTTCGCCCATAGGATTAATATTTCAGGTCAATGTCCTTTCATCACAGCCGACCTGAAACTATCTCCACAGATGCTGCCTGACCTGCTTAGTGTTTCCAGTACTTTCTGCTTCTGTTCTTTTGGAATATCTTATACTTTTCAATGCAATTCAAATCCATCATTATTATCCTATCAAGTTTTGGAGATAACTATAAAGATAATTTTTGAAAAAGGTTAAGAAAGGGGCACTGTTGCCACATTAGTGCATAAATCTTAATCAGAACATGAAGATCTGTTGGTATCAAAATCTTAGGATACATGAAAATTAATGGGAACATGGAATTAAATTTTACATGTGGCTGGAAGGACACCATGATACATACCGCTGTAGCCACAAAGAAAATGTGTTGATCACCCTGCCATGGAGTCTACCTAAACTAAAGTTGACCTATGTTGCCTTTCAGGTGTAGAGGTATTAAAACAGCTGTTTTGAACTAATTTGATAACCAATGAAAGCCACAGATATTCAGTAAAATTAAGGAAGAAGTGCAGAAAAAAAAATGAAAGCATCACTAGCCTACTGTTAAAACCACCAAGACAATCCATCATTAAATTATAATATATTGATGCAGTAATTTATTTAGTCGTATAAATAAAGACTGGGGTAAATTTTGGTCTTCACCGCATTGGTGGTAATCAGGCAGAGCAAATCGTCTGCCTGTTATAGAATCCGTTCAATTTACATTCCACTGAAATCAAAAACGGTGCTTTTAAAAATGGTGCACTGTTACAGTGACAGTAAATTTCTAACCTTATAATATTTAGAAGCTATGGTGTCTCCCGGTATCAACCGGTAACAAAAGTCTTAATCTCACTTCCAACCTAATCAGGTAGTAGGCAAAAAAAAACAAACAGAAAATAGCAATCTGAGCATGATGGAAAATATGTGAGAAATTGCTTTAGAGTAAATCAATCTTTTTAATTCATTCATGGGATGTGGGCGTCACTGGCAAGGCCTGCATTTATTGCCCAAGCCGCCTTCTTGAACCGCTGCAGTCCGTGTGGTGAAGGTTCTCCCACAGTGCTGTTAGGAGGGGAGTTCCAGGATTTTGACCCAGCGACGATGAAGGAACGGCGATATATTTCCAAGTTGGGATGGTGTGTGACTTGGAGGTGAATGTGCAGATGGTGGTGTTCCCATGCTGCACTTGTCCTTCTAGGTGGTAGAGATTGCAGGTTTGGGAGGGGCTGTCGAAGAAGCCTTGGCAAGTTGCTGCAGTGCATCTTGTAGATGGTACACACTGCAGCCACACTGCACAGGTGGTGGAGGAAGTGAATGTTTAGGGTGGTGGATGGGGTGTCAATCAAGTGGGCCGGTTTGTCCTGGATGGCGTCGAGCTTCTTGAGTGTTGTTGGAGCTGCACCCATCCAGGCAAGTAGAGAGTATTCTATCACACTCCTGACTTGTGCCCTGTAGGTGGTGGAAAGGCTTTGGGGAGTCAGGAGGTGAGTCACTCGTCGCAGAATACCCAGCCTCTGACCTGCTCTTGCAGCCACAGTATTTATATGGCTGGTCCAGTTAAGTTTCTGGTCAATGGTGACCCCCCAGGATGTTGATGGAGAGGGATTCGGCAATGGTAATGCCGTTGAATGTCAAGGGGAGGCGGTTAGACTATCTCTTGTTGGACATGGTCATTGCCTGGCACTTGTCTGGTGCGAATGTTACTTGCCACTTATCAGCCCAAGCCTGGATGTTGTCCAGATCTTGCTGCATTCGGGCATGGACTGCTTCGTTATCTGAGGGGTTGTGAATAGAACTGAACACTGTGCAATCATCAGCGAACATCCCCACTTCTGACCTTATGATGGAGGGCAGGTCACTGGTGAAACAGCTGAAGATGTTTGGGCCTAGCACACTGCCCTGAGGAATTCGTGCAATAATGTCCTGGGACTGAGATGATTGGTTATTGTCTGGTTGTTGGAGACCAATGCCATGCTCACAGCTGGTAGCTGGACTCGAAGAGAGCACAGTCTGGAGATAAGGCTGCAGCCCTGATCCTCTGACCTGCACTCCCATCGAGCACAGCTCCTCGCTGGAAGTGCAGGAGCACTGAATTCACTGTTCTCTTTCTATTCTATTGAGAACAGCACATTTGCTGGAATGTGTTATAAGCCAGTAATACATCAAGAAATTGAAATTACATAAATAAACTGCCAAAGCAAATCCCTTAGAAGTATTATTGGCTTGTATGTTTGTTATATATCTGATGTAAGAGATACTCATAATTCTGATCAACTGTCATACCCCAAATCCTAGCCCAACTATTATGCTAAAATAACCGTAGCTTTACAATTACCCAAATAAACATACATATTTGCGTTTGTTACTCTCAGAAGATCCATTTTGGTTAAGGATTTGAAAATTCTAAGCCTGAGGCAAATTGTGCAAGCATATTTCATAACCAATCTTAAATCCTGATCTGCAAGTACCGATAATCTTACAATGATTCCATGATGGCACTAATTAATATTTTGTTGTAATACACTGCACTGGCAGAGAAGCACTGGGTATTACTGCACCAATGGTAATAACTCTGCAGTGATTAGTGCCATTACTGAAGGTTCAGGTCACTTATAACTTCCTTTAAAAAAGCTAAGAAACATCAACACTAATATCACAATGCGATTGTTCACATTTTGTGTGTGTAAATAAAAGGTTATATACCCACAATATCGACGGAAAGAATCCCATTTCCACACAAGCCTTTCTTACGGCCTGTAAGAAAGAATGTCAGCTCGGCTCGGTCCACGAGCAGCTGGATTGGGACTGCTCCAGACTCAGATCCTGTAAGTTCCTTACAACCAGCAGAGTGAGGAATATTTCAGCTCATCAGTCACGGCTGACACGTCCCAAAAGCTGACACGTCCCAAAAGCTGAATACACAGCACAAAAAAAAACGACCAGTTGGTCCATCAAGCCTATATTGTCATGGTGTAACTCCTGCACACCATTACTCCCATCTGTCCCACCAGCTAAGCCATGTTCTGGGAGAAGGAAAAAATTAGAGTAAAAAACTTATTTAGGCCAATTTAGGAAAATTCTCTAGCAAATTCCTCTCCCATTCCAAAGGCGATCAAACAAGATGCAGGAGACCAGTGACTAGAAGCAATACCCACCAGCCTTTTATATGAGGTTATGTTGGCTACACTCGGGAACTCGTCCAGCTCCCTTTTGTCTGCAGTGAACCCACACACACTACAGGTGCCAGCAACTTTTCCAGAGATTGAAAACTGTTTGCAAAAATAAGTACCTCCTGACATCAAATCTAGTTGTATTCTTACGTAATTTATACTCATGTATTTGGTCTGTCCTAACCTACCTAGCTTGAATAGCCTTTGCATATGGACCAAATCTATTTTGTGATATGTATGGTACTTACATATTGTTAACTGAACACTAAACGGCCCCTGATGGAAGTAAGCACATTGTAGTAATTACACTCCAAGGTCTCTATTATATTGCTTTTGTTTTCTTTGACAGAACATTCTAGAAGGTCTGAAAATAAAGCAGCTAATTACTGCCACATCTATTTGAGTGTTTATTCAGACAACAATTTGAAGATCTCAATCAAATCTCCTCAAAGTCTATGCTTTTCTGTAGTAAAAAGCCTCAGCTCTCCAAGGATCTTTAAACTAGAGATAAGTGTAATCAATCCTTCAAACCCAACATGTGAGTACCAAAACTGGGCACAGTATTCAATATGAGGCCTAACCAAGGCCTTGTGCAGAGACAGAATATTATTTCTTGTTTTGCATTTTATCACCTTGGCAATATATCCTACCATTCTAGATGCTTTTGCAAAAGCGTCACAGCACTGGTTGTGGACCTTCAAAGATTCATGCATTATAACATTCAGGTCCTCCTCCAGCTTAACAGCCTTGAACAGCAACCCTACATGGTGTACACATGTTTAGTGTTGACCCTCCCCATGTGCATCACGCTACGTTTATCTATATTAAAAGACATCTTCCTGATACAGGTCCATTACTCCATCACATCTAGATTTGCCTACAATCTAGTCTTCTCATTTAAGGTCCTTAAACCCACAGATATTTTTGTATCATCCTCAAACTTGCAGACAGTATATCCAAACCCATCATCCTGAATCATGCTGTTGTAGCAGTGCACCATCTTGTGTTGAATTTCATGTATAGTATTATCATGACTTTTGAGATATAATGCATCAACTGTCAAAGATTATAATTAACTTTTTTCCCCACTGTTAAACTTCTGTAGCTTGTATCTATACTTAGAGAAAAAACAAATATAGCATCTTTGCCATATCAAAGCTGCAACATCTCACTTCACTATTACCTGAAAAGTCACTTGCTTTATTGTGGTGAACTTCTTTATGTTTATCTTCAGTTGAGGGATGTCAGAGCAGGAGAATGGATCACTTTTCCACCTTTGACATCCATTATCAGCATTACAAATCAGCTACAGCAGTGGCCAGATGCTAAATAGAATGCAAATCTGTTTTGAATTGCATGTTCTATACAATGTTCCCATATCCACTAGGAACTGAGTTAACATTGCCCAAATTCGTTTCTCATGGGACACTGTGAAAAAGAAGCGACTTTCACCCATTAGCCTGGATGATATTTGAAACTTAATCTAGATCAGAGAGGTGAAAGCATAGTGTCTAACCCGTTGCAATACCCAGTCCCCCCCCTTTTTGGGCCATTTGTTAAGTCATAAATTTCTGCAGAAGCCACATATGATTGGACCACTGGACCTCTCCTTTTTACCTCTCACATCCTGCCATTTATTACACAAACCCTGCAAAATGGAAGAATCAGCCACGTGGCTAAATAAGTAATGATTTAATCTCCACTGCACTTATAAAGCACCTTTAACATGATAAACGTCCCCGAGAGCTACACAGCACCGAAATCAAACAGGTGGACACCAAAGGAAAGGAGATAGTATGAGGGGCGACCAAAAACTTGATCCAAGAGGAGGGTTTTAAGAAGGTTGTTAAGAGGAAAGGGAGGTGGAGAAACGGTGGGGTTTAGGGAGGGAATTCCAGAGCATGGGTCCTAAAGAACTGAAGGGACACATAGCGGGGCAAAGGTAAGGGGAGGATGCACAAGCAGCTAGACTCAGAGGAATTGGGAAATCAAGGTTGGGGGGACGGGGTGGGGGGGGTGGCTGTAGGTGGTTACAGAATTAGGGAAAGGCATGACCATGAAGGGATTTAAACAATGATGTGAATGTTAAATTTAAGGAGCAGGGGGATTAAGAACCAATATAGATCAGCGAGGACAGAGGTGACGGGTGAGCAGGACTTGGCGTGGGATAGGATACAGGCAGCAGAATTTTGGACGAGCTGAAATTTACAGAGAGAGGACAATGGGACACACGCCAGGACAGAATTGGAATCATCAAGCCTGGCGGTGACTTCATAGAATCATAGAAAATTTTACAGCACAGAAGGAAGCCATTCGGCCCATCGGCCCATCATGTCCGCGCCGGCTGAGAAACAAGCCACCCAGCCTAATCCCACTTTCCTGCATTTGGTCCGTAGCCCTGCAGGTCGCGGCTCTTCAGGTGCACATCCAGGTATTTTTTTTTAATAGAGTTGAGGGTTTCTGCCTCTACCACCCTCTCAGGCAGTGAGTTCCAGACCCCACCACCCTCTAGGTAAAAACAATTTTCCTCATTTCCGCACTAATCCTTCTACCAATCACTTTAAATCTATGCCCCTGGTTATTGACCCCTCCGCTAAGGGAAATAGGTCCTTCCTTCAACAAATTAACTAGAGTAACCAAACCAAAAATAACTGTATTTAAGGCTTAATTTGTTTTTGCTTGGTTTAAGTTAATCTAATAAATTAAGGCATGGCAGGGCAGCTCAGACCCGTCAAATGCATGACCTATGCCATGTGGGAACTCCAGGATGTTTCCCGTGTCCTGGACAACCACATGTGCAGGAAGTGTCGTCAGCTGGTGGAACTCAAGCTCCGGGTTTCGGACTTGAGCAGCAGCTGGCGTCACTGCAGTGCATCGGCGAGGCTGAGAGTTTTGTGGACAGCACGTTTCAGGAGTTGGTCACCCCGCAGATGAAGAGAGTGCAGGCAGAGAGGGACTGGGTGACTGCCAGACAGATAAGGAGGACCGGGCAGGTAGTGCAGGAGTCCCCTGAGGGCATCTCACTCTCCAACCAGTATACAGTTCTGGGTACTGGTGGGGGAGAGGGTTCCTCTGGGGAGTGCAGCCAGAGCCAAGACCAGAACACCAAGGGTGGCTCAGTTGTACAGGGAGGGAGGAAAAAGATCAAGAGAGCAATTGTGATACGGGATTCTATAGTTAGAACATAAGAACATAAGAAATAGGAGCAGGAGTAGGCCAATCGGCCCCTCGAGCCTGCTCCGCCATTCAATAAGATCATGGCTGATCTGATCCTAACCTCAAATCTAAATTCATGTCCAATTTCCTGCCCGCTCCCCGTAACCCCTAATTCCCTTTACTTCTAGGAAACTGTCTATTTCTGTTTTAAATTTATTTAATGATGTAGCTTCCACAGCTTCCAGGGGCAGCAAATTCCATAGACCTACCACCCTCAGTGAAGAAGTTTCTCCTCATCTCAGTTTTGAAAGAGCAACCCCTTATTCTAAGATTATGCCCCCTAGTTCTAGTTTCACCCATCCTTGGGAACATCCTGACCGCATCCACCCGATCAAGCCCCTTCACAATCTTATATGTTTCAATAAGATCGCCTCTCATTCTTCTGAACTCCAATCAGTAGAGTCCCAATCTACTCAACCTCTCCTCATATGTCCGCCCCCTCATCCCCGGGATTAACCGAGTGAACCTTCTTTGTACTGCCTCGAGAGCAAGTATGTCTTTTCTTAAGTATGGACACCAAAACTGTATGCAGTATTCCAGGTGCGGTCTCACCAATACCTTATATAACTGCAGCAATACCACTTAGGGGAGCAGACAGGCGTTTCTGCGGCCGCAAACGTGATTTCAGGATGGTATGTTGCCTCCCTGGTGCCAGGGTCATGGATGTCACTGAGCGGCTGCAGGACATTCTGAAGGGGGAGGGTGAACACCCAGAGGTTGTGGTACATATCGGTACCAACGACATAGGTAAAAAGAGGGATGAGGTCCTGCAAGCAGAATATAAGGAGTTAGGAAATAAGTTAAAAAGCAGGACCTCAAGGGTAGTAATCTCAGGATTACTCCATTGCCACGTGTTAGTGAGTATAGGAATATGAGAATAGATCAGATGAATGCGTGGCTGCAGGGTTGGTGCAGGAGGGAGGGATTTAGATTCCTGAGGAATTGGGACCGATTCTGGGGAAGGTGGGACCTGTACAAGCCGGACGGGTTGCACCTCAACAGATCCGGGACTAATATCCTCACAGTGGGGTTTGCTTCTGCTGTTGGGGAGGGTTTAAACTAGAGTGACAGGGGGATGGGAACCTGAGCAGGGAGTCAGAAGAGAGTAAAGTTGAAAGCAGCAAGAGAGGGGAGGACCCAGGGGAAATTTACAATACAAATAGTACAAATAGTTGTTCAAGAACAAGTGAAAGGGAAAAGCGTTGAGCTGCAGAAAGAAAGTGTACTTTAGGCACTACAGATCAAGAGAAAACTAGAAGGTGTAAAGTGATTAACCCAGCATCAAAGCTGAAGGACAGGCAAGGGTGTGTGGCCCAACTAAGAGTTCTATATACAAATGCATGGAGTATAAGGAATAAATTAAATGAACTACAGGTCCAAATTCAAATAGGAGGATATGACATAATAGCTATTACTGAGACATGGCTGCAGGATGGTCAGGATTGGGAACTAAATATACCAGGTTATAAGGTCTACAGGAGAGATAGGGAAAATGGAAGAGGGGGAGGAGTAGCCTTAGTGATTAGAGATGAAATCACTTCAATGATAAAGGAGGATATAATGAGGGGTAAGCAGCCAACAGAGACATTATGGGTTGAATTGAGAAATAGGAAAGGATCTAAGACTATAGTGGGAGTTGTGTATAGGAACCCTGGCAGCAGCTCTGAAGTGCTAGATTGTATAAATGCAGAGATTAGACAAGCGTGTAACAAAGGCATAGTGGTCGTAATGGGGGACTTTAACCTTCACACAGATTGGGAAAAGCAGACAAGCAACTGTCAGAAAGGTAGTGAATTTCTTGAGTGTGTCTGGGATAGTTTTCTACAGCAGTATGTCCTAGAGGCAACAAGGGAGCAAGCCATACTAGATTTAGTAATGAGTAATGAACCAGATTTCGTTAACAGCTTAACTGTGCGTGAACATCTATCCAATAGCGATCATAACATAATCGAGTTCAAGGTAGTGTTTAAAAGGGAAAAAAATGACTCAGCTGCTAAGATTCTAGACTTGGGCAAGGCCGACTTCAATGGGATGAGACAGAGACTGTCCACAGTAAACTGGGCAAATCTGTTAATGGGTAAAACGACTGATGATCAGTGGGAAATGTTTAAAGAAACATTTAACGTGACACAGAACCGGTTTATACCCCTGAGGGGCAAGAACTCTACTTACCAAAAAAACAGCCATGGACAACTAAAGAGGTAAGGGACAGTATAAGACGTAAGGAAAGGTCCACACAAAAAGGCAAAAAATGGCACATATCCTGGCGAATGGGAAAGATACAAAGATCAACAGAGTCACAAAACAGATAGTAAGAACTACAAAAAGAGTGTATGAAAAGAAACTCGCAAGGGATATCAAAACCAATATGAAGAACTTTTATAGTTATATTAGGAAAAAGAGGGGATATTGTCATTGACAATGGGGAAGTGGCAGACATATTGAATAATTACTTTGTGTCAGTATTTACAGTCGTAAAAGAGGATAGCATGCCGGAAATCCCAAGAAAACTAATATTGAATCGGGGACAGGGACTCAATAAAATTAACATAAGTAAAGCAACAGTAATGAAGAAAATAATAGCACTAAAGAGTGACAAATCCCTAGGACCAGATGGTTTCCATCCCAGGGTTTTAAAGGAAGTAGGTGAGCACATTGCAGATGCCCTAACTATAATCTTTCAAAGTTCTCTAGATTCATGAACCGTCCCGCTACATTGGAAAATTGCACATGTCACTCTGCTTTTTAAGAAAGGAGAGAGAGGGAAACCAGGGAATTTTAGACCAGTTAGCCTAACATCTGTTGTGGGGAAAATGCTGGAGTCTATAATTAAGGATAGGGTGACTGAACACCTTGAGAATTTTCAGTTAATCAGAGAGAGCCAGCATGGATTTGTGAAAGGTAGGTCGTGCCTGACAAAACTGATTGAATTTTTTGAAGAGGTGACTAAAGTAGTGGACAGGGGAATGTCAGTGGATGTTATTTATATGGACTTCCAGAGGGCATTTGATAAAGTCCCACGTAAGAGACTGTTAGCTAAGATAGAAGCCCATGGAATCGAGGGAAAAGTACGGACTTGGTTAGGAAGCTGGCCGAGCGAAAGGCGAGAGAGAGGAGGGATAATGGGTAGGTACTCACATTGGCAGGATGTGACCAGTGAAGTCCCGCAGGCATCTGTCTTGGGCCTCAATTATTCACAATTTTTATTAACGACTTAGATGAAAGCATAGAAAGATTCATATCTAAGTTTGCCGATGACACAAAGATTGGTGGCATTGTAAGCAGTGTAGATGAAAACATAAAATTATAAAGGGATATTGATAGATTAGGTGAATGGGCAAAACTGTGGCAAATGGAATTCATTGTAGGCAAGTATGAGGTCATCAACTTTGGACCAAAAAAGGATAGAACAGGGTACTTTCTAAATGGTAAAAAGTTAAAAACAGTGGATGTCCAAAGGGACTTAGGGGTTCAGGTACATAGATCATTGAAGTGTCATGAACAGGTGCAGAAAATAATCAATAAGGCTAATGGAATGCTGGCCTTTATATCTAGAGGACTAGAGTACAAGGGGGCAGAAGTTATGCTGCAGCTATACAAAATCCTGGTTCGACAGCACCTGGAGTACTGTGTGCAGTTCTGGGCACCACACCTTCAGAAGAACATATTGGCCTTGGAGGGAGTGCAGCGTAGGTTTACTAGAATGATACCCGGACTTCAAGGGTTAAGTAACGAGGAGAGATTACACAAATTGGGGTTGCATTCTCTGGAGTTTCGAAGGTTAAGGGGTGATCTGATCGAAGTTTATAAGATATTAAGGGGAACAGATAGGGTGAATAGAGAGAAACTATTTCCGCTGGTTGGGGATTCTAGGACCAGGGGGCACAGTCTAAAAATTAGAGCCAGACCTTTCAGGAGTGAGATAGATAGCTTTTTGCCAACCAAGGGTATTAAGGGATATGGGCCAAAGGCAGGTATATGGAGTTAGATCACAGATCAGCCATGATCTCATCAAATGGCAGAGCGGGCTCGATGGGCTTACTCCTATTCCTATGTTCCTATCCACTCTATCTCGGCCTCTCATAATTTTGTACACCTCAATCAAATCACCCCTCAGCCTCCTCTGTTCCAAGGAAAACCATCCCAGCCTCTCCAATCTGTCATCATAGCTAAAATTCTCCAGTCCTGGCAACATCCTCATAAATCTCCTCTGCACCCTCTTTCGTGCAATTACATCCTTCCTGTAATGTGGTGACCAGAACTGTGCGCAGTACTCAAGCTGTGGTCTAACTAGTGTTTTATACAGTTCCAGCATAACATCCCTGCTTTTATATTCAATGCCTCGACTAATAAAGGAAAGCATTCCATATGCCTTCTTAACCACCTTATCTACCTGTCCTGCTACCTTCAGGGATCTGTGGACATGCACTCCAAGGTCCCTCACTTCCTCAACACCTCTCAGTATCCTCCCATTTGTTGTGTATTCCCTTGCCTTGTTTGCTCTCCCCAAATGCATTACCTCACACTTCTCCGGATTGAACTCCATTTACCACTTATCTGCCCATCTGGCCAGTCCATTGATATCTTCCTGCAGTCTGCAACTTTCCTCCTCACGATCAACCACATGGCCTATCTTTGTGTCATCCGCAAATTTCTTAATCATGCCCCCTACTTTTAAGTCCAAATCGTTAATGTATACCACAAAAAGCAAAGGATCTAGTATCGAGCCCTGCGGCACCTCACTGGAAACAGCCTTCCAGTCGCAAAAACACCCATCAACCATTACCCTTTGCTTCTTGCCACTGAGCCAATTTTGGATCCAATTTGCCACATTCCCTCGGATTCCATGGGCCTTTACTTTTTTGACCAATCTGCCATGTGGGACCTTGTCAAAAGCTTTGCTGAAATCCATGTAGACTACATCAATTACGCTACCCCAATGATCATCCTTGTCACCTCCTCAAAAAATTCAATCAAGTTAGTCAGACACAACCTCCCCTTAACAAATCCGTGCTGACTGTCCTTGATTAGTCTGTGCTTTTCTAGGTGACAGCTTATCCTGTTCCTCAGAATTGATTCCAATAATTTGCCCACCACCAAGATCAGGCTGACTGGCCTGTAATTACTCGATCTATCCTTCGCTCCCTTTTTAAACAACGGTACAACGTTAGCAGTCCTCCAATCCTCCAGCACTACGCCTGTATCCAGTGAAATTTGGAAAATGATTATTAAAGCCTCCGCTATTTCCTCCCTGGCTTCTTTTAACATCCTGGGATACATTTCATACGGCCCTGGTGATTTATCTACTTTCAAAGATGCTAATCCCCTTAATACTTCCTCTCTCACTATGTTTATCCCATCCAACATTTCACACTCTCCTCCCTAGCTTCAATCCCTGCATCATCCCTCTCCTTTGTGAAGACAGATGCAAAGTATTCATTAAGAACCATACCCACATCTTCCACCTCCACACATGGTTTACCTTTTTGGTCTGTAACAGGCCCTACTTTTTCCTTAGTTATCCTCTTGCTCTCAACGTATTTATAAAACATCTTTGGGTTTTCTCTGATTTTACCTGCTAATATTTTTTCATGCCCTCTCTTTGCTTTCCTAATTTCCTTTTTAACTTCACCCCTGCACTTTGTATACTCCTCTAAGCTTTTGCTGGTATTGAGTTCCCGGTGTCTATCATAGGCTTTCTTTTTCTGCCTTATCTTACCCTGAATGCTTCTTGACATCCAGGGGGCTCTAGATTTGGCAGCCCCTCCCTTTTTCTTTGTGGGAAAATGTTTACCCTGAACCCCTTGAATCACCCCTTTGAATGTCTCCCACTGCTCTGACACTGATTAACCTTCAAGTAGCTGTTTTCAGTTTCCTTCTGCTAAATCACTTCTCAGTTTAGTAAAATTGGCCTTTCCCCAACTGAAAACTTTAACTCCTGCTCTGTCTTAGTCATTGATGAGGGTTTCTGTGGCAGATGGGCTGAGGTAGTGAGCAAAAGCAGCGATGTTAGAGGAGGAGGAAGTAGATGTTTTTTGTGATGGAGAGGATATGATGTCAGAAGCTCAGCTTGTGGTCAAAACAATGCTGTGGTTGCAAACAATCTGTTTCAATTTGAGAAGGATGGAGTCGATAATAAGGGTACGGAGTTCGTGGCTGATGCTGATGGTGATGGAGGAAATTGTGGCTCATCCAAAACTCAAACGTCAGCCAAGTAATCTGACAGTACAGAGGTGAAGGCGGCATTTAGAGAAGAGATGGAGAGGGAGAGGGAGAGCTGAGTACATGTGGAAGTTGACCCCATGACTGTGATGATGTCGCCATGGGGAAACATGTAGATGAGTAAGAGGAGGGACTCAAGGATGGATCCTTGGGGGACTCCAGGGGCAATAATGCATGTGCTGGAAGAGAAGCCATTGTTGGAGATGCTCTGACTAAAATTTGATAAGTAAGAGTGGAACCAAGTGAGGGAAATCCCACTGAGCTGGACAATGGAGAAGAGGCGCTGCAGGAGAATCACGTGGTCAACGTGTCAAAGGCTGCAATTTTCTCTGACCAACGTTTCCAGTAAGCATCGTTCCTTACCAGAGCACCGAATCAGGGAATGGGCCCTTTAATTCATACTTTTTAGTCTTTGATATAATGGCAATAATGGAGACCTCCCTCAAACAAGGGGAGGAATGGGCACCTGATATTCCTGGCAACAATGTATTCAGCAAAGATAGGGAAGTAAAAAAAGATGGGGGGTGGGTGGCAGTATTGATCAAAGATTCTGTTACAGCACCAGAAAAGGATGATGTACTTGAGGGTTCAAAGACAGAATCTATTTGGTTAGAATTAAGGAATAATAGAGGAGCGATTACGCCACTGGGTGTATACTATAGGCCACTAATTAGTAAGAAGGAGATGGAGGAGCAAATCTGCAGGCAAATTGCAGAAAGATTCAAGGACTTTAGAGTAGTGATAATGGAGGACTTCAATTATCCTGATATAGACTGGGAAAATAACAGTGTAAAGGGGAGGAAGCATTTCTGAAATGTGTACAAGAGAACTTTCTTGATCAGTATATTTCCAGCCCAATGAGGAATACTGGATCTAGTTCTGAGGAATGAAGGGGGCAAGTGGAGCATGTTTCAGTGGAAGACCATTTAGGAAATAGTGATCACATTATCATTTGGTTTAAAGTAGTTATGGAAAAGGACAAGGAAAAATCAAACGTGAAAACACTCAACTGGAGGAGGGCTAATTTCAGTAAGTTGAAAATGGATCTGGCCCAGGTGGATTGGAATCAAAGATTGGCAGGTAAAACAGTAAATAAGCAATGGGAGGCCTTCAAATAGAAGAGAGTTTGGCTACAAACTAGACACATTCCCACGAGGGGGAAAGGAAGGGCATTCAAAGCTTGAGCTCCCTGGATGACTCAAGATAGAGATTAAAATGAAACAGAAAAGCAGGCTTACGAGAAATGTTGGGTTCATAATTCAGTAAACAACCCAGTTGAATACAAAAAAGTACAGGGGAGAATTGAAAAAGGAAATAGTGGGGCAAAAAGAGTACGTGAGAATAGATTAGCAGCTAACATAAAAGGGAACCCAAAAGTCTTTTTATAAACATATAAATAGTAAAAGGGTAGTCAAAGAAAGGGTGGGGCCAATTAGGGACCAAAAAGGAGATTTTCTTGTGGAGGCAGAGGGCACGGCTAAGGTACCAAATGAGTACGTTGCATTTGTCTTCACTAAAGAGGAGGATGCTGCCAATGTCACAGTAAAGGAGGAGCTGGTAGAGAAATTGTATAGGATGAAAATAGATAAAGGGGAGGTACTAAACAGGTTGGCAGCGCTCAAAATAGAAAAGTCACCCGGTCCAGAGAGGATACATCCTAGGTTACTGAAATAAGTAAGAGTGGAAGTGACGGAGGCTCTGGCCACAAACTTCCGCTCCTCCTTCGATATGGAAGTGGTGCCAGAGGACTGGAGAATTGCAAATGTTACACCCATGTTCAAAAATGGGGAGGGGGATAAACCCGATAATTACAGGCCAGCCAGCCTAACGTCAGTGGTAGGGAAATTTTTAGAGACATTAATCCAGGACAAAACAAATTAGCACTTGGAAAAGTATGGTCTAATAAATGAAAGTCAGCATGGATTTGTTAAAGGAAAATCATGTTTGACTAACTTGATTGAGTTTTTTGATGAAGTAATGGAGAGGGTTGATGAGGGTAGTGCGGTTGATGTTGTGTATATGGACTTTCAAAAGGCATTTGATAAAGTACCACATAATAGACTTGTTAGCAAAACTGAAGCCTATGGGATTAAAGGTTGCTGCATGGATAAGAAATTGACTAAGGAACACAAAGCAGAGAGCAGTGGTGAACGTTGTTTTTCAAACTGGAGGGAAGTATGCAGTGGTGTCCCCCAGGGGTTGGTGTTGCGGCCACTGCTCTTTTTGATAAATATTAATGAGCTGGACTTGGGTACACAGGGCATAATATCAAAGTTTGCAGATGACATAAAACTCGGAAAAGTAGTAAACAGTGAGGAGTATAGTAATAGACATCAGGAGGACATAAGCAGACTGTGAAATGGGCAGACACATGGCAGATGAAATTTAATGCAGAGAAGTGTGATTGATTCATTTTGGTAGGAAGAATGAGAAGAGGCAATATAAACTAAATGGTACAATTTTAAAGGGGGTGCAGGAACAAAGAAACCTGGGGGTGTACATACAGAAATCTTTGAAGGTGGCAGGGCAAGTTGAGAAGGCTGTAAAAAGGGCATATGGGATCTTTGGCTTTATAAACAGAGGCAAAGGAAGTTATGCTAAACCTTTATAAAACACTAGTTAGACCCCAGCTGGAGTAGTGTGTCCAATTCTGGGCACCACACTTTAGGAAGGATGTCAAGGCCTTAGAGGGGGTGCAGAAGAGATTTACTAGACTGGTACCAGGGAAAAAAGACTTCAGTTACGTGGAGACTCTAGAGAATCTGGGGTTGCCTTTAGAGCAGAGAAGGTTAAGGCGAGATTTAATAGAGGTGTTCAAAATCATGAAGGGTTTTGATAGAGTAAATAAGGAGAAACTGTTTCTAGTGGCAGGCATGTCAGTAACCAGAGGACACTGATTTAAGGTAATAGGCAAAAGAACCAGAGATGACATGGGGAAAAACATTTTTATGCAGCGGGTTGTTATGATCTGGAATGCACTGCCTGAAAGGGTGGTGGAAGCAGATTCAATAATAACTTTCAAAGGGAATCGGATAAATACTTGAAGTGGAAAAATTTGCAGGGCTATAGGGAAAGAGCAGGGGAATGGGACTAATTGGATAGCTCTTTCAAAGAGCAGGCACAGGCGTGATGGGCCAAATGGCCTCCTTCAGTGCTGTATCATTCTATGATTGGCAACTTGATGAGACTGGTCACCCTACACATCCGCAGCTTATAATTCAAAAAATAAAACCATCAACCAATCAGCTGTTGCAGCCCACACAGTTCAGGAAGACATAAGCCAAACATCGATGCAACCAATTTGACTGTTCACGCACACATGTGAATTGCAGCAAAAACAGCAAGAAGCCATGCAGCTCCTTTCTAATTATTAATCCCAAAGATGGACTAATCATTAGTGATATCTGGCTCCCCATAATTAGTTACCTAGCCTTCTAATTATCACTGTTTAACAGCTCACTTTTAAGTTTGTCTCGTCTGACATCTTCCCTGCAAAAAGTAAAATATCAAATTCCCCTTTTTCAAAAAAAATGGAATCATGTTGCATAACCCATTTTCAATGTCTCTCTTCAACAATTATTTCCAGAGAAATCTATAAGAATTATTTTTTTTTTTAAATTGCTCTTCAAATTATCATCTACATACCATGAGACTGTTCTCCAAACTTTTCTTCCTCCATTTGCCTCTTTAAGAGCACAATTTTCATCCCAACATATTAGTTAAACTTTGTACTTTTTCACACATCGCAGTTGGAGTCACTGAGTAATGATCAGATGTGAATACCAAATTCATAACCCATCATGAATGCCAGAACTCTGAGCATATGCCAATAAATGCATGGAGTAATATTTACTATGCAAGACTCTTCTCTTCAACCATGTTTTTCATTCCTTGCTCAGTGTCCACTCGCTGTCCCTTGCCTCTTTTTATGTAATAAGCAGTGTAGAAATGGAAATTGTTGTTGTTACTAGCTTTCGACTGCTACCAAGCTTTTCTTATCGAGACAGAGCAGCATTATAACGAAATAAATCCAATGTGCAAGCATGTAAATTGGATGCAAAAACAACTCTGGAAATGAGATGTGCCACTAAAATTTACACTCTAAGCTCACCACCCTGTTGTTCATATATACTAAAATATAAAGTTGCTGAAGCTACTCCCTGCTCATGAGAAAAGCTAGGTTCAGATCTAAGGGCATTGATAATATTTAATTCCAAGTCAGAACTTGTATATTAATCACAAAAGTTTCCATTTGCCATGTTGTTATGGCAACAAGATATAAAAAACATGCCTATTATTTTGAAAGTATTTCTTTGCGGTCATGCACTCAGACATTGCAGCGGATGTTGTTATCCATGTGAGAAACAAATGAGAGGTCTTATTTTCAATGCAAATACATCCATCGCCTATGGAGTGAAAAACATCACGTGGAATCTATTTAAATGACAAAAATATACACCAGTACTTTTTTGCAGACAAAGATGCCATTGTACAATATTTTATTTGGTGAAAAGGAACAGGGGAAATGAAGTGTCACAGCTCTTCAACTGACAGCAGGAAGAAATGGATTTGTTATTGATTTGCCCATAGTCCATCACCATCTATGGAACCCTTTAATTTTAATACTGATGAAACAGAATCCATGAAGACTGCTCCTTCGACAAACCATTCACACTCCATCTTACATGGAATCTACTATAAACCCTCCTCCAATTTATACCTTGAGGGAAATTTTTATGTGGATACTCCCAATTTCCATATTATTAGGCAAAGCACCAGAATATTTACCCATCCTTGCATTTCTGCTTTTCAATGGTGGCTTCCCATGCTCCACGGGACATGTTTTATTTGCATATGTAAATAAGGGGCCTAGTGCCTGTTTGAGGCCCCCACTGCAAGATTACTTTGCCCTGAGGCAACCGTTGTTAGCTGCACTCAGGAAAACCAAGCTGCCTAACAAGTGGCCCTTAAAGGGAGCGCTGCAGGCCGCCACCAACAAGGTAAGTTCTTAAAATATACTTACCTGAATGAGAAGCCATGAGGAGCAGGAGATCTCCTCCCATCCCTACATTCAAAAAACTCGGGCCGCTGTTGGACGCTGCTCTTCTCTCCCCCCACCCCGATCACCGCTGCTGACCACCACTACTTTCCAACCTGAATGCCCCCCCCCCCCCCCCCTTCCCGACCCGATCAACCCCCTTTCCTGGTTGTGCCCTTTCCTCACTTACCTGTGGGGTCCGATCTTCAAATCGCACTTCGCCGGTGAGCTGCACGATACTGTCTGCAGCTCACCGGCTCGATGAAAATGGGGCCAGAGGTCCAATATCAGGTGCACCTCAGGCTTCATCATTCGGGTGCAGGGAATTATCCCTGTGCCCCAAAAATGGGCGTGCCCAAGTTTCTAAGCTGTAATGGTCTACAGTAAGGCTTTAGCCAAAATTTTAAAAATTCATATTCATAACATAAATAAATATATCCATTGGACTGCCTTTTGCATCTTCTACTGCTTTCATTAAAGTCTTTACTTGAAGGCCTCAGCCGCTCCCAAAAACATGGGCTTGAATTTGATATTTTTGTCCAGAGCTGCAACTCTGAGCTGAATTTGGATTGTACAGACTGAGCATGTGCAGTGTACATTATTTCTCCAGGAATGCATCAGTACCAGTCAGCTATACTGAACTATATTTTCTAACAGTTTCTACTCAAAGGTTCAAAAGTACTTGAGGAATAGCTAGAGTGCAACTTACAGTAGCTTTTATGATTTAAAATTCATATTTTTTTAAAAAAAGAAAGCCTGCGTATGCATGTCTGAGAGAGACAAGGTGGGGGGAGAATAAAGAGAGAGAGAGAGAGGAGAGTGTTCTGATTGCACATCTGTTGTAGCCTTTGTTTTGTGTTCTATAAACTTTAGAAAGTAAAGAGAGACTGCGGTCCGAGAAAGGGGGAAGAAAGAGTTTGTTATTTTTCCTGTAATGTTACTTCAATGTTCAAAAATAAATTGAATTTTGAAACCAACTAATGACCTCACCTGTGTTCTGTTGACAGTTATATATGCCGTAAGCTGATGTGTTTTTGCTGAGTTGGCCAGTATGCCTGATGCTACTATGCTTTACTGCTTACAAACATTCAATCGTTTTCCCAAAGTAAGAAATCTGATCATCAGCCTTGTTAGTTGAGTAATGTCTGTCCATGTACCTTTCAATAACGAGTGTCCTTGAATAATGTCTTTGTGTATCTTTTAATAACGAATATCATTGCACATGACTGATCCAATCATATAGAAAGGGGATTTGTAACCAGGTGATCTTGGTATGAGTTAGTTGCACAAAGGAAGTGGTATCTATATTTGATAACAAGTAGTTCAAAAGGCCAAAGTACAGACATTTGTCACAATTATGCAAAGACATTTAATCAGATTTTAGTAAACAAGTCATATACAACAGCCTTAGCAGAACCAGAGCTTGTTAGGATGGACTCAAGAAGATAGTGTGCTGAAGCCACTGCACATCTCTTCTCCAGCATGAGATAACAGTACCCTCTCAGTATTTTGCAGTTCTGTTAGAATCATAGAATCATAGAAGTTTACAACATGGAAACAGGCCCTTCGGCCCAACATGTCCATGTCGCCCAGTTTATACCACTAAGCTAGTCCCAATTGCCTGCACTTGGCCCATATCCCTCTATACCCATCTTACCCATGTAACTGTCCAAATGCTTTTTAAAAGACAAAATTGTACCCACCTCTACTACTGCCTCCGGCAGCTCATTCCAGACACTCACCACCCTTTGAGTGAAAAAATTGCCCCTCTGGACCCTTTTGTATCTCTCCCCTCTCACCTTAAATCTATGCCCCCTCGTTATAGACTCCCCTACCTTTGGGAAAAGATTTTGACGATCTACCTTATCTATGCCCCTCATTATTTTATAGACTTCTATAAGATCACCCCTTAACCTCCTACTCTCCAGGGAAAAAAGTCCCAGTCTATCCAACCTCTCCCTATAAGTCAAACCATCAAGTCCCGGTAGCATCCTAGTAAATCTTTTCTGCATTCTTTCTAGTTTAATAATATCCTTTCCATAGTAAGGTGACCAGAACTGTACACAGTATTCCAAGTGTGGCCTTACTAATGTCTTGTACAACTTCAACAAGACATCCCAACTCCTGCATTCAATGTTCTGACCAATGAAACCAAGCATGCCGAATGCCTTCTTCACCACCTTATCCACCTGTGACTCCACTTTCAAGGAGCTATGAACCTGTACTCCTAGATCTCTTTGTTCTATAACTCTCCCCAACGCCCTACCATTAACGGAGTAGGTCCTGGTCTGATTCGATCTACTAAAATGCATCACCTCACATTTATCCAAATTAAACTCCATCTGCCATTCATCGGCCCACTGGCCCAATTTATCAAGATCCCGTTGCAATCCTAGATAACCTTCTTCACTGTCCACAATGCCACCAATCTTGGTGTCATCTGCAAACTTACTAACCGTGCCTCCTAAATTCTCATCCAAATCATTAATATAAATAACAAATAACAGCGGACCCAGCACCGATCCCTGAGGCACACCGCTGGTCACAGGCCTCCAGTCTGAAAAACAACCCTCTACAACCACCCTCTGTCTTCTGTTGTCAAGCCAATTTTGTATCCAATTGGCTACCTCACCTTGGATCCCGTGAGATTTAACCTTACTTAACAGCCTACCATGCGGTACCTTGTCAAAGGCTTTGCTGAAGTCCATGTAGACCACGTCTACTGCACAGCCCTCATCTATCTTCTTGGTTACCCCTTCAAAAAACTCAATCAAATTCGTGAGACATGATTTTCCTCTCACAAAACCATGCTGACTGTTCCTAATTAGTCCCTGCCTCTCCAAATGCCTGTAGATCCTGTCTCTCAGAATACCCTCTAACAACTTACCCACTACAGATGCCAGGCTCACCGGTCTGTAGTTCCAGGCTTTTCCCTGCCGCCCTTCTTAAACAAAGGCACAACATTTGCTACCCTCCAATCTTCAGGCACCTCACCTGTAGCTGTCGATGATTCAAATATCTCTGCTAGGGGGTCCGCAATTTCCTCCCTAACCTCCCATAAAGTACTGCGATACATTTCATCAGGTCCTGCAGATTTATCTACCTTGATGCGCGTTAAGACTTCCAGCACATCCCTCTCTGTAATATGTACACTGCTCAAGACATCACTATTTATTTCCCAAAGTTCCCCAACATCCATGCCTTTCTCAACCGTAAATACCGATGTGAAATATTCATTCAGGATCTCACCCATCTCTTGTGGTTCCGCACATAGATGACCTTGTTGATCCTTAAGAGGCCCTACTCTCTCCCTAGTTACTCTTTTGCCCTTTATGTATTTGTAGAAGCTCTTTGGATTCTCCTTTGCCTTATCTGCCAAAGCAATCTCGTTCCTTTTTTGCCCTCCTGATTTCTCTCTTCACTCTACTCCGGCAATCTCTATACTCTTCAAGGGATCCACTTGATCCCAGCTGTCTATGCACGTCATATGCCTCCTTCTTCTTTTTGACTCGGGCCTCAATCTCCCGAGTCATCCAAGGTTCCCTACTTCTACCAGCCTTGCCCTTCACTTTATAAGGAATGTGCTTACCCTGAACCCTGGTTAACACACTTTTGAAAGCCTCCCACTTACCAGACGTCCCTTTGCCTGCCAACAGACTCTCCCAATCAACTTCTGAAAGTTCCTGTCTAATACCATCAAAATTGGCCTTTCCCCAATTTAGAATTTTAACTTTTGGGCCAGACCTATCATTCTCCAAAGCTATCTTGAAACTAATGATCACTGGTCCCAAGTGATCCCCTCACTAACACTTCTGTCACCTGCCCTTCCTTATTTCCCAAGAGGAGGTCAAGTTTTGCCCCCTCTCTAGTCGGGCCATCCACATACTGAATGAGAAATTCCTCCTGAATACACTCAACAAATTTCTCTCCATCCAAGCCCCTAATGCTATGGCTGTCCCAGTCAATGTTGGGAAAGTTAAAGTCCCCTACTATTACCACCCTATTTTTCTTGCAGCTGTCTGTAATCTCCTTACATATTTGCTCCTCAATTTGCCGTTGACTATTTGGGGGTCTGTAGTACAATCCTATCCAAGTGATCTCTCCCTTCTTATTTTTCAGTTCTACCCATATAGACTCAGTGGGCGAACCCTCGGATATATCCCCTCTCACTACTGCCATGATGTTCTCCCTAATCAAGAATGCAACTCCCCCTCCTCTCTTACCTCCTGCTCTATCTTTCCTATAGCATCTGTACCCTGGAACATTGAGCTGCCAGTCCTGCCCCTCCCTTAGCCATGTTTCAGTAATAGCTATAACATCCCAGTCCCATGTATCCATCCATGCCCTGAGTTCATCTGCCTTGCCCATCAGACTTTTTGCATTGAAATAAATGCAGTTTAATCTAGACTTCCCTTGGTCTTTGCCCTGCTTTCTCAGACCATCTGTCCAGTCATGTTTTGTACACTCTCCCTTACTGCCTTTTGTTTCTGTCACCACTTTACTTCCCACTGACTTCCTACATCGGTTCCCATCCCCCTGCCACATTAGTTTAAACCCTCCCCAACAGCACTAGCAAACACTGTTGTGAGCTTGATTTATCTGGTGGCCGAAACCATACGTTGAGTCAACAGTTAGAAAAGATCAATGCTAATAACCATGACAGAGATTCTAACAGAGATGGGGGAAAGAATGATGAGATAAACAGAAACACAGATGGGCAGTTTCTTTTCCTCATTCTAACTTTCTTTTAATAAAACAAGTTGAATTTTGAAAGCAAACAAAGCTTCTTTGAGAGAAACAGAGAAGGAGGCATGGTACGGTAGTGGTTATGTTCCCAGACTAGTAAACCAGAGGCCTGGATTAATAATCCAGTTTAAATCCCACCATAGCAGTTTGAGAAGTGGAATTCAGTTTGGAAAAAAATCTGGGAAGCAAAAAGCTGATATCAGTAAAAGTGGCCATGAAGCTACTGAATTGTTGTAAAAACCCAACTGGTTCACTGATGCCCTTTAGGGAAGGAAACCTACTGCTCTTAACCCGTCTGACCTATATGTGACTCCAGTCGCACCCTAATGTGGTTGACTCTTAACTAGTGAGGGAACACGGAGTAGCAGCTATCGACGGAGTCTGATTTCGACAGAGTCTATAATTGGGAATTTGGTGAGTGAGGGGATTCGGTGCAGTAAGGGGTGAGGTGCATTTGATTAGTCAGCGGAGAGGAGCGTACCGAGAGCGGGTCACAGCAACAACAAAACAAACCTGCAGTGTGATGTCACAGGTGGCTGGTTGGTGGTGAGTATCTCTTCTGTTTTCTTCTTTCTTAGGACTATGGGCTAAGTAACTTATAGCATAAAACTAAACTTTTAAACAAAAAACTAAACTTAATTTAATAAATTAAACAAGGCCAGTTCTTGGTCCAACCTAAAAATAATTTGATTGGCATTGTAGTAATCAATTAAATAAATAAAATAGTTGTGACAGGGCAGGAGATGTGTTGCAGCTGCAATATGTGGGAGCTACTGGACAGTTTTGTCCAGGGCGACTACATCTGCGGTAAGCGTCTGCAGCTCAAGGAACTTCGGCTCTGAGTTGAGGAGCTGGAGTCCGAGCTGCAGACACTGCGAGGCATCAGGGAAGGAGAAAGTTACCTGGACACATTGATCCAGGAGGCAGTCATGCCCCTTAGACTAAATACTGTAGAATTGGCATGTGGTGAGGGACAGGAGGGTGTGACTGCGAGTGAGGCAGGTACGGGGATCCAGGAGGTAGCACTGCAGGAGCCTCAGCCTCTGCACTTGTCCAATAGATAAGAGGTTCCTGCAGCCCTTGTGGATAAGTGCAGGGACTGCAGGGAGGATGAGCAAACTGGCCACGGCACCGTGGTTCAGGGAACCATTCAAGTGGGGGGAGTAAAAAGAAATGTGATTGTAGTAGGCGACAGTATAGTTAGAGGGATAGATACTGTTCTCTGCAGCCAAGAGCGAGAGTCCCGAAGACTGTGTTGCCTACCCGGTGCCAGGGTTAATGACATCTCCTCAGGGCTGGAGAGAAACTTGGAGTGGGAGGGGGAGGATCCAGTTGTGGCGGTCCACATAGGTACCAACGACATAGGTAGGACTAAGAAAGAGGTTCTGCTGAGGGAGTTCAAGCAGCTAGGGACTAAATTAAAAAGCAGAACCACAAAGGTGATAATCTCCGGATTATTACCTGAGCCACGAGCAAATTGGCACAGGGTAAATCAGATCAGAGAGATGAATGTGTGGCTCAAAGATTGGTGTGGGAGAAGTGGGTTTTGATTCATGGGGCACTGGCACCAGTACTGGGGAAAGAGGGAACTGTTCCGTGGGGACGGGCTTCACCTGAACCATGCTGGGACCAGTGTTCTGGCAAACCGAATAACTAGGACGGTAGAGAAGGCTTTAAACTAAATAGAGGGGGGCAGGGCTCAGTGGGACGAAGTTTAGATTGATAAAGAGAAATGACAAGGAAGTAGTACAGGAATGTGATGGGAGTAATGATAAACAGAGTGCGTCAGGAAGGGACAGAGCGTACACACGAGTGCACTAGCAAATGGGGCCGGAGTAGGAAAGAATGGTAAAAAGACAAAATTAAAGGTTCTTTATCTGAATGCGTGCAGCATTCGTAATAAGATAGATGAATTGACGGCACAAATAGAAACAAATGGGTATGATCTCGTGGCCATTACAGAGACGTGGTTGCAAGGTGACCAAGGCTGGGAGCTAAATAATCAGGGTTATTTAACATTTCAGAAGGATAGGAAAAAAAGGTAAAGGTGGTGGGGTAACTGTCAATAAAGGATGAAATTGGTATAATAGTGAGAAATGATCTTGGCTCAGAAGATCAAGATGTCGAATCAATTTGGGTGGGGGTAAGAAATAGCAAGGGAAAGAAATCACTGGTGGGAGTAGATATTGGCCCCCTAACAGTAGCTACACAGTAGGGCAAAATATTAATCAGGAAATAAGGGGGAGCTTGTAAAAAAGGTAATGCAATAATCATGGATGATTTTAACTTTCACATAGATTGGACAAATCAAATTGGCAAAAATAGCCCTGAAGATGAGTTCATAGAATGTATTAGGGACTGTTTCTTAGACCAATACGTCAGGGAACCAACCAGGGAACAGGCCATTTTGGATCTGGTAATGGGTAACGAAACAGGATTAATTAATGATCTCAAAGTAAAGGATCCCTTAGAAAGCAGTGATCATAACATGATGAATTTCACATCCAGTTTGAGAGCGAGGATCTTGGGTCTGAAACTACTGTATTAAACTTAAATAAGGGCGGAATTGGCTAAAGTGGACTGAGGAAACAGATTAGATGGTATGATGGTGGATAAGCAGTGGCAAACATATAAAAAGATATTTTATGACAAAAATATATCCCTGTGAGGAGGAAAGACTCCACAAAAAGGGTAAACCAACCATGGCTAACTAAGGAAGTCAAGGATGGTATCAGGTTAAAAGAAAAAGCATACAACGTGGCAAAGATTACTGGTAAGCCCGAAGATTGGGAAAACTTTAAAAACCATCAAAGGATGACTAAAAGAATAATAGAGGGAGAAAATAAATTATGAGAGCAAACTAGCAAGAAATATAAAAACTGACAGTAAAAGCTTCTACAAGTATATAAAAAGGAAGAGGGTAACTAAAGTAAACATTGGTCCATTAGAGGATGAGACCGGGGAAATAATAATGGAAAACAAGGAAATGGCAGAGGAATTGAACAGATATTTTGTATCTGTCTTCACAGTAGAAGACACTAATAATATACCAATAATAGTAGAATATCAAGGGGCAAAGGGGAGGGAGGAACTAAAAACAATCACTTGAGAAAAAGTACTAGGTAAACTAATGGGTCTAAAGGCTGACAAGTCCCCTGGACCTGACGGCTTGCAGCCGAGGGTCTTAAAGGAAGTGGCTACAGAGATAGTGGATACATTGGTTGTAATCTTCCAGAATTCACTAGATTCTGGAAAGGTCCCAGCGGATTGGAAAACCGCAAACGTAACACCCCTATTCAAGAAGGGTGTGAGACAGAAAGCAGGTAACTATAGACCAGTTAGCCTAACATCTGTCATTGGGAAAATGCTAGAATCCATTATTAAGGAAGTAGTAGCAGGACGTTTGGAGACTCATAATACAATCAAAGAGAGTCAACATGGTTTTATGAAAGGGAAATCATGTCTGACAAATTTATTAGAGTTCTTTGAGGGAGTAACGGACAGGGTGGATAAAGAGGAACCAATGGATGCAGTATATTTGGATTTCCAAAAGGCATTCAATAAGGTGCCACATAAAAGATTACTGCACAAGATAAGAGCTCATGGTGTTGGGGGTAATATACTGGCATGGATAGAGGATTGGCTAACTAACAGAAAACAAAGTCAGAATAAAAGGGTCATTTTCAAAATGGCAATCTGTAACTAGTGGGTTGCCGCAGAGATCAGTGCTGGGGCCTCAACTATTTACAATATATATCAATGACTTGGATGAAGGAACAGAGTGTCTTGTGGCCAAATTTGCTGATGATACAAAGATAGGTGGAAAAGCAAGTTGTGATGAGGACACAAAAAGTGTCTGCAAAGGGATATTGACAGGTTAAGCGAATGGGCAAAAATTTGGCATATGGAATATAATGTTGGAAAATGTGAAGTCATCCACTTTGGGAGGAAAAATAAAAAAGCAAAATATTATTTGAATGGAGAAATATTACAAAATGCTGCGGTACAGAGGGATCTGGGTGTCCTCGTACATGAAACAAAAAAGTCAACATACAGGTGCAGCAGGTAATCCGGAAGGCAAACGGAATATTGGCCTTTATTTCTAGGGAGATGGAGTATAAAAGCAGGTAAGTCATGCTACAACTGTACAGGGTGCTGGTGAGACCATACCTGGAGTATTGCATACAGTTCTGGTGCCCTTATTTAAGGAAGGACATACTTGCATTGGAGGCAAGTCAGAGAAGGTTCACTAGGTTGATTCCAGGTATGGAAGGGTTGTCTTATGAGGAAAGATTGAACAGATTGGGTCTATACTCATTGGAGTTTAGAAGAATGAGAGGAGATCTTATTGAAACATACAAGATTCTAAGGGGACTCGATAGGGTAGATGCTGAGAGGATGTTACCCCTCATGTGGGAATCTAAAACTAGGGAGCATAGTCTCAGAATAAGGGGTCGCCCTTTTAAGATGGAAATGAGGAGGAATTTCTTCTCCCAGAGGGTCGTGAATCTTTGGAATTCTTTACCCCAAAAAGCTGTGGAGGCTGAGTCATTGAATACATTCAAGGCTGAGTTAGACAAATTTTTGATCAGCAAGGGAGTCAAAGGATATGGGGAATGGGCAGGAAAGTGGAGTTGAGGTAAAAATCAGATCAGCCATGATCTCATTAAATGGCGGAGCAGGCTCGAGGGGTCGAATGGCCTCACCCTTTGATGTGGCCTAGCCAGCTTCTCGGTTGTATCAAACTACTACCAATGGTTCAATAAGACGGCCCACAACTTCTCAGGGTGACTAGGAATGGAAAATAAATGCCAGCTTGCCAGCAACATCCATATCCCAAGAATGAATTTTTAAAAAGGTAGGGAAGGATGGAAACTGGTTAACACTAAGACAACCTGACAGGAGAGATGGGGAAAGAATCATAGGAGAAGAGATAGGGAGAGAAACAGTAACACAAAGACAACAAGGAAAGGTAAGGGAGAGACTATATTCTCCAACTGCTACACCATGGGAGATCAAATAATTATATATGCACACACACATCTATTATCTATTGAAATTATTAACTGGATTACAACATTCCATTTCAAAAAGCTTTGAAAAGTTCAATGTCATACTACCTTAATGAGAAAATGAATTATAAAATTGCTGAAGTGTGTGCTTTTTACAGGATAAAAAATTCTCCACATTAACCTGCCTGAACAGAAACTTTGAATTCTGCTGATAAAGTAACATTCCCTTCAAGGCCTGCTAATTTGCCCACATCAATCAGAAAACTGAAGTCAGGTGCTCTATAGTTCAAGCACCATCCCTCCATCTTTTCTGCAGCGCAACGTACTTCACATGGGTTGCCAACTCTGCTTGGTCATATTCCAGGAGGTTTCATCACATGATCACCAACCACTCCACCCCCACACTCCAACTGTTGGCCGTCCATCTCTTGGGGTGCATCACCTTCCCACGCCAATTGGAAAAAGAACAGAGTCTTTGTTACCCGATTGAGTTAGGGTTAGGGTTTTTTCCCCCCATTTCCAATATTTTTATAACTAACAAAAGTGTTCTAAGAAAATGAAGAAACACAATTTCTAACGCTCTAATTCTTTTCCCAGGTTGCTTGCAGTGGTGTCCTGCAGATTAATCTTTAACTCCTGGAGATTCCAGGACAATCCTAGAGAGTTGGCAACTGTAACTGCACAACACACTATCCCTCAGCAACTCATGGTGCTAACAGGTAGCTGAAATGGCCATGGCAATAGGGGACTGCGATGGCAGCATCAAAGGGACGGGGAGGGTAGCGATGGCAGCAACAATGTGAGGGATGGTAGGCAGCTGGAAAAATGGGTGGTGACATACAGGGATGATCAACAGGTGGCAATAGACCTGGGAGATGATCCTGGGAGGAGTAAGGCTAGGAATAAGTCATACGCCATGATCAACTAATCTGAAGTAAGTATAAACAATAGATCAGCACCACAGTGCTACCTAGCTTAGAGGCTCAGCTAGGAGGAATGAATCAGGGTTGACAAACAATTCAGTTCTATATATAAAAAAAAACTGTGGTCTGATTGAAAGTGACCTAGATTTTCCTCTGAACTTACACTTTTTTGGGGGGATGAGACAGCCATTTCTCCAGCTCCCCAATGTCTGCTGCTCATTCTGGAATTTTCTGCTTAAATGATGTCAGATGTTTATTGTGCCTGCAGGCATATGCAAATTATACTGTAATAATTGGAAAACATCATCCAACGTATTTCCTGTCATTAGCCCCTTCAGTGCTCGGTCTCAGGAACACCATTGCATTCCTGCTATCCAGCATTGCTAAGAAAGTGAGGAGAGGGGTCCAAAATGAATGGACCACTATTGGCAATTGTCTCACCACTTTGTTTTTGATTCATACGTTCCCTATCTTTTCGCTTTTAATTTGCTGCCATTTTACTTTGATCCAATCAACGAAGCACGATGGGAGAAAGTGTTACATGAAATAATTATCTCTTACAGGAAGTGCATGCTATACATAAGACTTCCAACATATTACAAGCAGATCTTTCATGACATTGCTCATAGTGAGTCAGACAGCTAAACTTTGACTCCTACAGGAAGTGTGCATTAGATGGAAGATTTTTAATACATTAGACACAGACAAATGAGTGTTGCTCACAGTAAGTCAGAGGTTTTATAAACAGGGTTATCATGGTATTATCAGAGACACTGATTTATTAGCATTGAAGGTAGCCTGGGGTCTGGAAGTGAATGGGATGGGTTCTCAGGGTCTACTAGTACTTTGGGACAGGGGTCCTTTGGTTTTAAGAACAGTATAGAAAAGGTTCTGGGAAAACTGGCATAAGTCTTCAGATAACAGAGAGGGGTCCTGGGATCTGAGAGCGTATAGGAGATCTTGGCATCGGGGAGCATTGAAGGCTGTCCTGGTATCACTGAGTCTATGGGTTTCTGAGCACTCTCAGGGAATTCTGAGTCCGGGGAGTAGAGCACAGGCAGAAGTTTGGGGGAAGGGGATGCTTGGGTCCAGTTGGACTAGGGAGGGAGTTTAGAACAGCAGAGTTTGGCAGAACTGGGGTTGCTGGGAACTAGTAGTATTTGGCGTGCAGAATATAGTAGTTTGGTTGGTGGGGGGGGGGGATCTTGGAGAACATACAAACAATGACGAATGCTCCATGAATTTCCCTTGGACCCTCTCTGGACACCAGACCTAACCTCCCATCACAGTCCTGGCTGTCGGCATCCTAATCAGTCGGAAAATCATGAACTCACATGAGACTTTTACAAAACATATTGTTGGTGAGATGGACAGACTGGACTATTTTCGATGAGGAGGGTTTAGCCACACCTCTAACCCCATTTACATGCAGTGGATCGGGCTCTCAGCAGTTCTTGAAGGGGATTGGTGCTTTTTTTGGGAGGATAATGCAGGTGCAGTTTTTTAGTGCTGAATTCAAGGCAGTAACATCAAACAGAAGGGTATCGTACATTCCCACCTCATGATACCATGATCCTTAAGTGCCAGCTATTTTGTACATTATGAGATACATGCTTTATTGAATTTGATTTCCACACAAGAATGGAACTAAGGACGGTAAACTGGAAAAAAAATGTTGACAGACAGAGATCGAACAGCAGTGGGAAATATTTAAAACGGTGATCAATAGAGTTCAAGAGAAATATAATCCTCTTAAAAAAAACAAGAACAAATTAGCTAATAATGAAACACCATGGATGAATAAAGAGGTAAGGGTAAAATTGAAACTAAAAGAAAAAGGCATATTTTAAGTATATAGACAATAAAGGAGGATGACAAAAGGAACTATGAAGAGGTCAGGAAAGAAGTCAAAAAAAAATTCAGAAAGCAAAGAGGAAATACAATATTACATTATCAAGGAATATAAAAAGAAATAGTAAAGTATTCTATAGACACAAATAACAAAAGAAAAATCAGGATAGGGCTAGGGCCATTAAGGGATGCACAAGATAAACTCACAAGTAATGACCGCAAAATTGCAGAAATATTGAAGAATTACTTTGCCTCAGTATTTACCAGGGAGACCAACAAGGTGGGCATGACATTAGAAGAAAAGATCAAAAGGGGGCAGATAATTGATAAACTAATCAAACTTACAGAGGATAAAACGCCTGGTCCGGATGGATTGCATCCGCAAATATTAAAAGAAGTTAGGGAAGAGATAGTAGAGGCACTATTACATATATATAAAATTTATTTAAAAAGGGAATAGTGCCTGAGGATTGGTGGACAGCTAACATTATTCCTATATTTAAAAAGGGAGCTAAAACAAGTCCAGGGAACTATAAACCAGTTAACTTAATGTCAGTGGTAGGAAAGATAATGAAACCCTTACTCAAAGATGCAATAGAAAAACATAGAAAATGAAAATGTAATAAAGATTAGTCAGCATGGATTTCAGCAGAGCAAGTCACATTTGACCAACCTTAGCAAATTCTTTGAAGTAGTAACAGAAAGAACAGACAGTAGATGTAATATTTGGATTTTCAAAAGGCCTTCGATAAAGGTACCGGATAGTAGACTCATGACTAGGGTCAGAGCATGTGGAGTCAGGGGACAGGTAGCGGAATGGATAGCAAGCTAGCTACAAAACAAAAAAAGAGCAAGGATTAAGGGTAACTACTCAGACTGGCAAAAGGCAGGAAGTGTTCCATGGGGATCGGTGTTAAGACCATTATTCACAATTTACATTAATGATTTGGACTCAGGAATTGGAAGTATAATTTCAAAATTTGCGGACGACACCAAATTGGGGGGTGTAGCTAATAAAGAAAAAATGCGTCAAAATGCAAGAAGACATTAATAAACTTGTAGAATGGACATGTAATTGGCAAATGAATTTCAATGTGGGTATGTGTGAGGTGATGCATTTTTGTAGGAAGAATAAGGAGGCCACCTACTACTTGGATAATAAGAATGGGGTATTGGAACAAAGGGACCTCAGGATACAGATCCCCAAATCACTAAAAAATAACAACACAGGATAATAAGACCATAAAAAAAAGCAAACCAAGCATTGGAGTTCATTTCTAGAGAGATCGAATTGAAAAACAGAGAAGTTATGTTAAACTTGTATAGAACCTTGCTTAGATCGAACTTGGAGTGTTGTGCACAGTTCTGGTCTCCATATTATAGAGGCTTTGGAGAGGGTACAAGGAAGATTCACAAGGATGATACCAGACCTGAGAGGATACACTTATGAGGAAAGGTTGAACAGGCTGGGACTCTCTTTTTTCTAGAAAAAAGAGAAGGCTGAGGGGTGAACTGATAGAGATCTTTAAGATAATGAAAGGGTTTGATAAGGTAGACGGACAGACAATGTTTCCACTTGTGGGGGAGTCCAAAACTAGAGGTCATAAATATAAGACAGTCAGTAGTAAAAATGTGGAACGTGCTATCACAAGGAATAGTTGAGGCAAATAGCATAGATGCATTTAAAGGGAAGCTAGATAAGCACATGAGGGAGAAAGGAATAGAAGGATATGCTGATAAAGTTATATGAGGTAGGAAGGGAGCAAGCTCATGTGGAGCATAAACACTGGTATAGACCAGTTGGGCCAAATAGACTGTTTCTGTGCTGTAGACTCGATGTAAAGGTGATAATGTTCCACAAAAGTGTTAATCTTGGTTGATATCTTTGTAATGTTTACCCTCATCTTGGACGAGGGTAGTGGATTTTTTTGTCGGGTGGGATTTGGATGGTGCTTTGGAGGATTGCCTTAGATACATTTCTCCTTGTATGTGAATATATATATAGTATTCATCCATCCACGCATCTCTGCCATTCAAACCAAACAGCAAGATGGAGTTTGGCTTGACTACCTTTGAGGATCAAAAAGTTTTTATCCAGAAACTTTCTCTCAGGAGATTATAGAAGGATTGATAGCCCTAATGTCTTTTCTTGTTCTGTGCTTTTGTATGAATCATGGATACGAACACTTGCGTGCAAGAAGGTAAACATCAAAGCCTAGAAATTCAATCATGCCGTGCTTGTTTTACAGACATAAAACAGGCGTCAAAGGGTCCAATATGATGGGCAGCACACGTGCACTCATTCTGCGCCAGAAATGCACTGCCCGTCATATCGGCCCCTTCGGCACCCGTTTTACGGCACAGACTCGATGGGCCGAATGGCCTCCTCCTGTGCTGTAACATTCCAAGATTCTATGATATTGGATGAGGTCCACCATATGCATCCAGGGCAAGTGCCCGAAGTATTAAAAAGCCTCATTAAAATATTTAAATAAAGGTCCTATGCTTGTTGTAGGAACGAAATTGGTCTGCCCCAGCACCTGACTCACCACATGACAAACTCACTCTGCAACTTGTGGTGCTAACAGGCAGCAAGGACCCTGCAGTAGTGCTATTTAAAAGGCTCATCGACTACATACAAGTTAGTTGCTGGTTTGTCCTTTTAGGTTGCTGATTAACTTCTGCGCATTTTTTGGCCTATTTTCTGCCTTCTACAACTGATTCCTGAAGACGTTTTTCTTGGTGCTGGATTGGTTTTGTCTGCCTTCAAAACAATTCTACTGCAGTCATGGGTGGTCTGGTAGATCTGCCTTTGGGGCTGGAGGACAAGGGTTGCAACCGAGAAGACAGAAGAGAGCAGGAGCATCTCGAAGAAGGATGAAAAGGAGAGAACTGCACAGGAGACAATACCAGAGTACAGCGAGTCTCCAGGGAGCACTTCACCAAATGAACTTCTCAAAGGAGCAATGTCTCAGGTGCCTCCGTTTCACCAATGAGGTTATCACCAAGCTACGTCACATGGTGCCACCACAACTCATACCAGAGCATGGCCAGCACCACCTGTGGCAGCCAACGTTGTCGTGGCCCTTGATGTTCATGCAACAGGCTCCTTCCTAGCTGCAGCAGGTGACATCAGTGACATCTCCCAATTTGCTGTTCACCACTATATCAGGGACATCACCAAGGCTCTCTACGCCAGGAGGAACTGCTACATCTCTTTTTCAATGGGCTGAGCAAAGCAGAATGAGAGAGCATTAGGCTTCACCCACATTGCAGGTTTCCCTAGGGTGCCAGGTGCCATAGACTGCACCCACATTGCCTTGCATGCTCCCCATCACCATCCTGGCATCTTTCTGAATAGAAAGTGATTCCACTCCCTCAACATCCAGCTTGTTTGCAACTACAGGCAATGTATCATGACCAGACTGTCAGCTTATAGGTTGGCTACTGGGTGTCAAGCCCCATCCCCTTCAGGCATGGCTCATGATTTCTGTCAGGAACCCAGGCACAGCTGCAGAGCTGGCCTACAAGAGCTATGCTGCTAGCAGAAACATCATTGAGCAGTCAGTCATCATGCTCAAGCAACGCATCCTCTGCCTGAACCTTTCAGGAGGAGCTACAAACCTGACCGTGTACCCATATTTGTGGTCATCTGCTGCATAACTTTACCATAACGAGGGACTAGCCCATACCACCACCTGAGCAGTAAGAAATGCAAGAGCAGGAGGTAAAGGGAGAGCAGCACGAAGAGGAGGAAGAGCAGGAGCAGCATCGGCCACCAGTGCCTCTCGCTGCCAGAACTCTCAGTCTCAAGGTAAGAGGTCGGCCATTTAGGACCAAGATGAGGAAAATTTTCTTTACTCAGAGGGTTGTGAATCTTTGGAATTCTCTACCCCAGTGGGCTGTGGATGCTCATTGGAGTATATTCAAGACTGAGATCGATAGTTTTTTGGACACTAAGGGAATCAAAGGATATGGGGATAGGGTGGGAAAGTGGAGTTGAGGTGGAAGATCAGCCACAATCTTATTGAATAGCAGCACAGGCTCGAGGGGCCGTATGGCCTACTCCTGCTCCTATTTCTATGTTCTTATGCTCTTGGAGGGCAGTTTATCCAAGAGCATGTCACATCCCTCCCATCCACAATACTCCAACAGGCCCCCCAATCCTTATCGCCACCATCCCTACTATCACCATCCGATTGCCTTCCTTCAGTCCAGCCTTAATGGGTCTTGCCCTCCCTTCACTACAAATATTAACACCAAATCCAGAACAAACAAAAAAATATATTGATCAACTCTATTCTATGTACATTTTTTAACTGAAATAACTAAGAATTACCCTTGAGCAACCTAACTGTGTGGCACTGACAAAGGCACTTGTAAAATGTAAAAGGAGTTTTCACAACTAAACTTGGAAGCCAACTAATTCTTACCTGGATTGTCTTACCACTATTATTTAAAGCCAGACAATGTAAAAAGTAATGAGTAGATCTGGCTTTTCCTAAGTAATTAAAAATCTGCTCATTACAAGTGCTAGGTTAATGTCACCAAATAAGGGAATCCTTGCAACAAGGTGTATCACACAGATTGGTTGAAATGGTATCAAAGAAGTTTACATTGAGAATGAAAGGTATAAAAGATGGTGTTTTTGAAACAACAGATATAGGACGCCATAGGTGCCAGGCCGTCAATGGGTGAGATCACATACTAGCTCTGCTACAGAGGATTCAGCTGCTGTATTTGAGGGCCCAGGCTACCGAAGAAAGCTGATGGGCATTCACCAGGAAATACTAAGTGCACTGGCCTGCCTACAATAGAAATAGTTTTGCAGTGCTCGAACAAAGAGTCAGCACAGACATGATCAGCCAAATGGCCTGTGATAGAAAAAAGATGCATCCAGTTTCATCAAAATAAGATCTTCAAATCAAGTTGAGATTCAATGTAATTTATTTTAAGCTTTGGTTGTCCCTGGGCACAAAATTGAAATAAGGCACTCCAGGTGTCCCATGGACAATTTTTCAACAATCTTCAGCTTTTTATTGTGAAACTACTCATAAAAGTGATAGGGCCAGAATTTGTTGGAGCAGGGAATCACATGGTGTGCCCTGTTAGTTAGACTTATTCCTGCATCCTTCAGCTCAAAAATGTTTTGCCCGCAAAGTTGGTGGAAGCACGAGCTGATAATGGCGTGGTGTGGGTAACAAGGCATCTGGGACCTTGGTGAACGGGACAAACAGTGTATCTCCTTAACCAATGAGGTTTAAGGATTTAGAAATAAACAGAGGAAGGACTGAGAAGGAGCGTGACTTAGAGAGGATGAATTCAATGTCAAATCAGGTACAGAAAGAGAAATAGAGAGGGAAAGAAAGATTGGATTAAGAGAGAGAGAAAAAAAGACAAAGGTAAAGAAAGAAAAAAAAATCAAAATTTTTAAATTTGACATTTTTAAAATCTCCAACAACAATTTATTACTTGAAGGAATGAAACTCCACACTTTCAATTGTTCACTTTCTGGGCAGAAGAGGTTGAGTAGCAGTCATTAACAATTATCACATCATTGAAAGGTTACTTATTCTATTAATTACTAGATATAACTTTCTGTGGCGAGTTTAATGGGCAATTAATGTGCAAATGCAGCAACTTCATGAAACTCACGGGGAGGTTAAGGGCGAGAAGGTGTTTTCACGAAGCTAACGTCAGAGTGGTGCAAATCAACCAGCAACTTGTGCCAATTCTCAATTCACGTAGTATCTCTTCCTCGCCACAAGTTGCTGGCTGATTTGACATTAATAACAACATGCGTCATTCACACACCTTTACCTTTTTCAGCAAATTCTAGGTCATTAAGTTCTACAGAAACCAATTTCCACTTAACATACAAAATTCAAGAAATAACAGATGGCAAGAACTGGATTTATGCAGCCCAAAATCATTGTCTCTAAACAGATAACAATTTACTAACTCCAAGTTGCAGACATATTTGGCCTGCAAATTTAAATAGAAATGATTTCAACTACGGTTTAGATTGGTTGTATGCTATTTGACCACCAAGTAATGAGATTTTCAGTGTCTATTTTACACATCTAAAATATTATTTGCTTGATATAAGTAGTCACAACTAAGAATAATTTTGTATCCATTGTGTCAAACATGAAGGCTACACTAAAACATTTATTTTTTAAAAATGAGTTCCACATTTTCAGAAACAATGGTTCTGTGTTTGCTGTGCTGAGAAAATCAGAAACAATTTTCATTTGCAAGCTGAACCCAGAGGCATTTTCAAAATTGCAAGTGCCATTTATCACCAAGGTAAAGCATGTTCCCCTGCGGCCATGTAATTTTAAAGCTCAAAAAAAATTAACACAGAAATGTAAATTTATAGATTTAAAGTGTGTGTCTGCCTAAACCAAGTATAATAGCAACGTGCATCATAAAAAGAATACTGCCAACAACCCTTAGATACATCTCAGTTTTGGCTCTTGAAATACTGATCTTCCTTTAACAAGACGATGGCTCTATTTCCCCAGTCTCACCACACCAGAGATTCATTCAGTAACATCAGTAATAATCAAATCTTGACTATTTATTCGACAATCCCGGAGGCAGTTAATGAATTTATCCAAGTAGTCACATGTTTTAATGTCATTCCTGGTCAAGGTTTGAGGTTTTGGCTTTCTCAAATCAATGCGGCCTTTTAAACTCTCACAGATGATACTCAGATTTCAGATATTTCTCACATCCTCCTCCACCACGCTTTTATATAGTGCCTTTACTGTAAAAAATCATCCTAAAGCACTTCACAAAGGCACAATCAAAAAAATGACACAGAGCCAAAGAAGCAGATGTTAAGAAGGCTGACGAGAGGTGGGTTTTACGGAGGGTCTTAAAGGAAGATATGGAGGTGGAGAGGCACAGGGGGTTAAGAAGAGAATTCTTAAGCATGGGGGCCTAAGCAGCTGAAGGCACGGCACGACCAACAATGGTGGAGTGAAGAGGGAGGAGAATGACAAGAGACCAGAATCAAGAGTGGAGAGTTGGGGGAGCAATTGTGGCATTGGAAGATGCTTTGATAAGGGCGGGTTCAGTGCTGTGGCAGAGGTGGGAACATAGGAATAGGAGCAGGCCATTCAGCCCCTCGAGTCTGTTGCGCCATTCAATTTGATCATGATTGGAGGGGTTCAAACATGGAGCTGCGGGAAAGATGGCCACGAATTTGGGAGGCAACACCACGATTAAGGACTCGAGATCATAATGCATTTTATAGACTTCTGTCATTAACAAGTCATTACTATATATTTATTTATGAATTAATTAATTCAATCTGGTAGTCTGTGGTACAGTTCTGCAGGACACAATATAATTTAGCAAACTAAATATCATGTCACCAATATAAGCACAGCAACTGCAGCATAAATTTAATGTTTAGATGCTTAAATCTGGCAACTTACAAAACAAATTAATTGAATCCGAGTCATCAAACTATAATTTCATCATCAACTGTCAAGTTTAGGCTATTATTTCATATACTACAGTCAATGTAGATGATTGATGCATTGTTTCAAATTACTTCTGTTTAAAGGGAACAAAGTAAGCTCCCTTGATGTCCTTGTGGGTATAGCACTAAAATATACAAACTAGAAACCAATTCAATACCTATCTGTGTTGAGAAAGCTATCTCAGCCAGGGGTGCTACAGCTGGCCTCAGTGTCCTACACTGTTAAAAAGCCTGCTGACATTGTTTATGTACACTTACACATCACTAACAGCCACTTGAGCTGCACCTATGGAACCTTACCACAAAAAGACTCACCACCTTTAGGTAGAGAGAAAATTGGAGGAGAGATTTATATTTAGAATTTTACCTGCCCTGCATATTGAGATCTCAACCACCCAGTGTATCGATGTGCCATTTCAAAACTCTTGTCTTTGTTTTCAAATTTCTCTATGGCTTTGCACCACCTCACATTAGCAGTGTCCTCTTGCCTTACTTTCCTGCACACATCTTTCGTTCCACTAACACTGACCTCTCCTTCCCTCTTGATTCCTCTGCTCACATGTCGGATTCAGCCAAGCCTTCAGTTTCCTCATCCTAGACTCTCCATTCCCTACCTATTTACCCATATGCTCAATGTCAACCATATTCCTTTCCTCCTAATTTAAAGCACTTGTGAGACATTTTCCTGCACATGACGAGTGTTATATAAAGGCAAGTTGCTGTTGTTGCTAAAAAGATAAGTGGTCATAAGCCAAATACGTCTGACTAAATGTGAACAAATCAAAAAGTAGCTAAAAAGTACCAATAAACAGGAAGTAACCAGCTAAAAACTGAGCAAACTAAATCTAATTATTTTAAAATCTGCCATTCATTAACTAGCAACCACAAATCAAGAAACATCGCTTAAATAATTTCTGCACGCTGATTTTGTCTGCCATTTTTCTTCTTCACTCAGATGAGTTATCACGGCTAAAAATAACAAATATATACACGTAAAATTTACACAATTATGAAAAATGCACTAAACTTACCCATAAGATTGATTACTTAATGTTAGGATTCCTGCAATACTCTTCCCCACATAAACTTGCCTTTCCATCTAGAACCTGGGTTTTCTGTTGTAAGTTTCAACTAAGCCTGGGTGTTGGAAATTCAAGCTTCTGTTGACAAATTGTGTTTGTGTGTATGTTGCATCATGGGAGTTGCAATGTTCACCATGCTCCTGTGGAACTTCAATTCTCAGAGTGCAGTCTGACAACCAGGTGGAAAAAGATTGGGGAATTCCAATTCCTATGAAAAAATTCAGTACGCGAGAGATGCAACGCAAGAGTTGTAGTTCCCACCCTGCTCCTACAGAACTGCAGTGCCTAGAATGTACTGTGATAAACCAAGCAGAACATTTACAGATATTTGGTGGGAAAATATATTTCAATTTTTATAGCATTTTATATAGTTTCAGTCATTAAATAAAAATTCTGAGTTAATGAGTTGTTTGGGATGAGGGTACATTTTATGTCCATAGGAAGGGGTGTGATAGTTGTGCCAGGGTCAGGAAAGGAATCATAAGATCAGATTGGGAAAGCCATTCAGCCCAACTTGATTCATCCATCCAAGGAGATCCCAAAATCCCCTCATTGTAGCATGCAATTGTTTCTTAAATGATTTCAAGATTTTTGGGTCCACTAACCTATCTAGAAGTTTATTCCATATGTCAATCACTCATTGTGCAAAGAAGAATTTCCTGATATTGGTCTGAAAAGTACCTTCTCTAGTTTGAACCCATGTCTCCTTGTTCTACTCCCATGGTTTAATTTAAAGTGATATTTACTTTTTCTATCCTCCTTAACAATCTTGCATACCTCAATAAGGTTACCTCTCCATTGCCCTTTAAAGGCTGAAAATTCCAAACAATCCTTATAATTCAGAGCCCTGACACATCACGGCTGTGGCTCTTCTCTGCACTGCCTCCAGTACTTGAATATCTCCCTTGTATCTCAGTGACCAGAACTAGACACAATATTCAAGGTGTGGCCTGACCAGAGTACTATAAAGTTTTTATCATTACTTCCTCCAACTTGTATTCCACTGTTTTGGCTATGTAAGTTCAGCATCCTATTGGCTTTCTGCATTTCTCTTTCAACTTCATCTTTAGCTATTTCAATACCATTCATGGAGAACGTATATCATCTATTTTTTCTTCCTATCTGTAGCACTTCACATTTGTCTGCACTAAATTTCATCTCCGTTGTTTTGTCCACTTACATATCTTGTCCAACACATTCTGTAGTTTCTGAGCTGCCCCCTCTCATTTCATTGCCCCTCCTAGTTTGGTATCAGCCACAGATTTGATCACTTTACATTGAGTTTCTGAATCCAGGTCATTTATGAAAATTAGAAACAATAGTGGTCCCAGCATCAAGGCCTGAGGTACCTCATTCAGTACTACCCCCCACCTGACATAACACCTCAAATGAGGATACATCATTTCCTACCCATCAACCAATTTCTTATCAATTCCCAGGGTTGACTGTGAATTTCCACAGCTTTTGAATTTAATTAATAGACTTTCGTGTGAAATGTTGACAAAAGCCTTTTGGATTAAAGTACACCACGTTATAGAGCTTACTCACATATTGGGTTGTCACTTCCTCAAAGTCATCAAGGAGTTTGGTCAGAATATTTACAATGTGCTTGGAGCAGACCTCAGACACTACAGCAGAGTCAATCAACAGTCAGACCATCTGTTCAAGTGTTGGTTAGAAAAGAGAAGACTGAGGGGTAGAGTTCTTTAAGATTATGAAAGGGTTTGATCGGATAGCCATAGTGAAGATGTTTCCACTTGCGGAGCAGACCAGACTAGGGGCCATAAATATAATAAATACTATTGGTCACTAATAAATCCAATAGGGAATTCAGGAGAAAGATCTTTACACAGAGAGTGGTTAGAATGTGAAACTCGCTATCACAAGGAGGAGTTGAGGCGACTAACATAGATGCATTTAAGGGGAAGCTAAATAAACACACAAGGGAGAAAGGAATAGAAGGATATATTAATGGGGTTAGATGAAGGAGGGTGGGAGGTGCTTATGTGGAGCATAAACACTGGCATGGACCTGCTGGGTTTTTGTGCTGTGCATTCTATGTAATTGTGTAAATGACCAGAAAAAGGGAGGTTTTGAAGAGGGAAAAGCATCTTAAGCAAATACTGTAATCCATCATGAAAGGCAAAACAAAAAAATATTTTATAATGTAAATAACAGAGAATAAGAGGTTTTGGAGCGAGAACAAAGTATTTAAGCAAGTTTTGTAAAGTGAGAAGTAAACAGAGTTACAAATATATCTGCGAGGGCTGGGTATCTTTCAGTATTAGTAAGGCATGTGATACTTTTACCTCAATTCAGGCATATGATATATTACTTTAGTGAAATTATTATACTCCATTCTTGGGAAACCATTGTCTCAGTTAAGCTGCAGTGGGACTGCGGTAAACATCAGAAACCACCCGTCAGGTCTCACACTACCTGTGAGCAACCACATAGATTTATTAAGTACGAAACATTAGTTAGCAATGCCCCTGGTGGCTCAGCTGTGGTTAAACCAGTGAACAGCCAAGCAGTACAGACAAGGGAAGTCTCAGTTTCGATCCTTAGTCTCTACTGATTTCAGCTCGGGTTGGCATTTAGGGAGTCGCTATTCATACCAGTACCTGAAATAGGGAGGGGGAGAAATAATCAGTAAGGGTACCTGCTACATTTGCGAACCAACGAGCTTCACTGTCTGATGTATGTATGACTTTGGATATTGGCTATGGAGAGGACGGAGCTTACCTGTGATGCCTTCTAGGCTTACATATGTAGAACGGGCATTTGGGTGAGGAACTAAAAGGAGTCAAGCCCCTAGAGAACACAACCTCAGCAAGAAGTCAATGCCTCATGGAAGGGAGGGGAAAAAATTGCTGCAGAAAGGAGAGAAAAAAAAAGAAAATTACATAAGGATATCGGAGGATTGTAAATGTTACACTCCTGTTCAAAAAAGGGGAGAGGGATCAACCTGGCAATTACAGGCTAGGCAGCCTAATGTCGGTGGTGAGGAAACTTTTAGAGACAATAATCAGGGACAAAATTAACTGGCGCTTGGAAAAGTATGGGATAATAAATGAAAGTCAGCACGGATTTTTTTTTAGAAAGGAAAATCGTGTTTGACTAACTTGATTGAGTTCTTTGATGAAGTAACGGAGAGGGCTGACGAGGGTAGTGCAATTGACTTGGACTTGGGCTTGCAAAAGGCATTTGATAAAGTACCACATAATAGACTTGTTAGCAAAATTAAAGCCCATGGGATTAAAGAGGCAGTGGCAGCATGGTTACAAAATTGACTAGGGTACAGAAAGCAGAGAGAAGTGGTGAACGGTTGTTTTTCAGACTGGAGGGATGTATTCAGTGGTGTTCCTCAGGGGTCAGTATTAGGACCACTGCTCTTTTTGATATATATTAATGATCTGGACTTGGGTATACAGGGTATAATTTCAAAGTTTGCAGATGACACAAAACTCGGAAATGTAGTAAATAATGTGGAGGATAGTAACAGACTTCAGGAGGACATAGACAGACTGGTGAAATGGGCAGACACATGGCAGATGAAATTTAACACAGAGAAGTGTGAAGTCATACATTTTGATAGGAAGAATGAGGAGAGGCAATATAAACTAAATGGTACAATTTTAAAGGGAGTGCAGCAACAGAGAGACCTGGGATTGTATGTACACACATCTTTGAAGGCGGCAGGACAAGTTGAGAAGGCTGTTAATAAAGCATAGGGGATCCTGGACTTTATGAATAGAAGCATAAAGGACAAAAGCAAGGAAGTTATGCTAAACCTTTATAAAACACTGGTTAGGCCTCAGCTGGAGTATTGTATTCAATTCTGGGCACCACACTTTAGGAAGTATGTCAAGGCCTTAGAGAGGGTGCAGAAGAGATTTACTAGAATGGTACCAGGGATGAAAGACTTCAGTTATGTGGAGAGACTGGACAAGCTGGGGTTGCTCTCCTTAGAACAAAAATTTAAGAGGAACTTTGATAGGGGTGTTCAAAATCATGAACTGTTTTGATAGAGTAAATAAGGAGTAACTGTTTCCAGTGGCAGAAGGGGCAGTAACCAGAGGACACAGATTTAAGGTAATTGGCAAAACAGCCAGGAACGGCATGAGGAAACAACTGGCTGCATTAAAAAAAAATGTTATGATCGGGAATGCACTACCTGAAAGGATGGTGGAAGCAGGTTCAATATTAACTTTCAAAAGGAAATTTGATAAATACTTAAATGAAAAAAATTACAGGTCTATGGAAAAAGAGTAGGGGAGTAGGACTAATTGGATAGCTCTACCAAAGAGTCGGCAGAGGCAAGATGGGACAAAAGACCTCCTTCTGAGCTGTATCAGACTATGACACTGATTAATACAGAAAATAAAGATTATCACAGCCTTTTGAAATTACAGGACACATAAGATCTGGTGTGCAGTCATGCAGAGGATTAATGGCATGTAAGGATTTACTCCAGCATATTAAAAAATAAATTTAAAAAAGCTCAAAAAGCCTGGACAAACATTTGGTTTCTGGAGAGCAAAAAGAGATATAGGTATCCCAGATAGGGTAAGGATAGCTGGAAGCGATGTAAACTGGAACTAAAAATGATTTGAAAGATGGCAGGTGAAAGGCCAAGGCAGAATATCTGCCTGCCATCTGAATTATAACTGAACAGGATAAATAGGTTGAATGGAGTTTTTTTTTTACAAACTAGTTTGGATCAGTAGTTAACAATTTGAAATGGTTTGAACAGCAGGGTTATTTGTTAAGAAAAATTAAAATGCAATTTATTGCTTACATTACATATAAGTGCATTTGTCCATAATAAGCACTGCCCAGGCATTAAAGTTACTATTTATATTGCAAGTTGGCATATAAAATGGGCTAGGGTTTCAGGCCCATTTCCCAATGAGTACACATGAAAAATTGTGGAAGACTTACAAAAGATGAGCTAACTTTTAAACACCACAGGTTAATTTATACAATTTTGAATTTTATTACAAAATTGAGATAGGGTATGGAAAATAAACTATTTGAGGAGTTTTTCCTCGGTATGCAGACAGACAGGTGCACTTGATCGCCTGGGTGCAGCGAATATCAACAGGACAGAACGTATGCCTGTAAGTAGAAGGAAAATTGGGCAGGTTCTTTTATAGTCGTGCACTCTGACCTGCCCAATTTTATGACCCAGGAAAATTTTCCCTAATATGTCAAGTTAATAATCTGAGTCTCAAAAACACTCAGCTAAATCAGGTATCTTTCTGGTCTAAAAAGATTTCATCCATGCAAATTAATCAAGGTTTTCAGCAATGGTGTTGTCCATTTATTTATTTTTTTAAAAAAGAGCAAATAATTCTACTGAGTGTTCTACATAGGACAAATAAAGATCAATTCAAATCATTAAACTGATCCAACTAGAATCAGCCTGTGTGTAGAGGGGGAGTAGCCCTGATAATAAAGGATGACATAAAGACAGTGGTGAGAAATGACCTTGGCTCGCAAGATTAGGAAGTAGAATCGGTATGGGTGGAGATAAGAAATAACATGGGGCAGAAAATACCGGTGGGAGTACTTTATAGGCCCCTAACAGTAGTTATACTGTTGGACAGAGTATTAATCAAGAAATAAGAGGAGCTTGTAACAAAGGGAATGCAATAATCATGGGGGACTTTGATCTTCATATAGACTGAGCAAATCAAATTGGCAAGAGTACATAAGAACATAAGAAATAGGAGCAGGAGTAGGCCATACGGCCCCTCAAGCCTGCTCTGCCATTCAATAAGATCATGGCTGATCTTCGACCTCAACTCCACTTTCCCGCCCGATCCCCATATCCCTTGATTCCCTTAGTGTCCAAAAATGTATCGATCTCAGCCTTGAATATACTCAACGACTGGGCATCCAGAGCCCTCTGGGGTAGAGAATTCCAAAGAGTCACAACCTGAGTGAAGAAATTTCTCCTCATTTCAATCCTAAATGACCGACCCATTATCCTGAGATTATGCCCCTCAGTTCTAGACTCTCCACCCAGGGGATTCAGCATCTACCCTGACCCTCTCAGAATCTTATACATTTCAACAACATCACTTCTCATTCTTCTAAACTCCAGAGAGTATAGGCCCATTCTACTCAATCTCTCCTCATGGGACAACCATCTCGTCCCAAGAATCAATCTAGTGAACCTTTGTCGCACTGCCTCTAAGGCGAGTATATTATTCCTTAGGTAAGGAGACCAAAACTACATAGTAGACCAGGTGTGGCCTCATCAAAGCCCTGTACAATTGAAGCAAGACTTCCTTACTCTTGTACTCCGACCAGCTTGCAATAAAGGCCAACATACCATTTGCCTTCCTAATTGCTTGCTGTATCTGCACGTTAACTTTCTGTGTTTCATGTACAAGGACACCCAAATCCCTCTGAACACCTACATTTAATAGTTTCTCACCCTTTAAAAAACTGTATTTTTATATTCTTCCTACCAAAGTGAATAACCTCACAAAGGTAGTTTGCAGGACGAGTTCATGGAATGCATTTGAGACAATTTCCTAGAATAATACGTCATGAAACCAATCAGGGAACAGGCTATTTTAGATCTTGTCTTGTGTAATGAGACAGGGTTAATTAGAAATCTCATAGTAAGGAATCCTCTGGGGAAGAGTGATCATAATATGATGAATTTCATGTTCAGTACAAGAGTGACTTAAGTCTGAAACTAGAGGCTTAAACTTAAACAATGCCAATTACATAGGTATGAGGGGCGAGTTGGCTAAGGTTGATCGGGAAATTAGATTAAAAGATATGATTGTGGAAAGCAATGGTGAACATTTAAAAGGAATATTTCATATTTCTCAATGAATATACATTCCATTGAGAAATAAAAACTCCACAGGAAAAGTGATCCATCTGTGGCAAACTGAAGAAGTTAAGGATAGTATTAGATTGAAAGAAGAGGCTTATAATGTTGCCAAGAAGAGTAGCAAGCCTGAAGTTTGGGAGAGTTTTAAAAATCAGCAAAGGATGATCAAAAAATTGATGGATGGAGAAAATAGAATATGAGAGTAAACTAGCAAGAAATATAAAAACAGATTGTGAGAGCTTCTACAAGTATGTAAAAAGGAAGAAAGTAGTGAAAGTAAACAAGGGTCCCTTACAAGCTGAGACTGGAGAAATTATAATGGGGAATATGGAAATGGCAGAGACGTTAAACAAAGGCTTTGTTTCTGTCTTCACAATAGAAGACACAAAAAAATACCAGAAATAGTGGGGAACCAAGGGTCTAATGAGAGTGAAAAACTTAAAATAATTAAGATTAGTGAAGAAAACGTACTGGAGAAATTAATGGAACTAAAAGCCGACAAATCCCCTGAACCTAATAGCCTACATCCTAGGGTTCTAAAAGAGATGGCTGCAAAGATAGTGGATGCATTGGTTGTGATCTTCCAAAATTCCCTAGATTCTGCAGCGGTCCCAGTGGATTGGAAGGAAGCAAATGTAACACCGCTATTCAAGAAAGGAGGGAGAGAGAAAACACAGGGAGCTACAGAACTGTTAGCCTGACATCAGTCGCCGGGAAAATGCTGGAATCCATTATTACGGACGTGATAACAGGGCACTTGGAAAATCATTATATGATTAGGCAGAGTCAATACGGTTTTATGAAAGGCAAATCAAGTTTGACAAATCTTTTAGAGTTTTTTTTTTAAGGACGTAACCAGCAGGATAGATAAAGTGGATGTAGAAGATTTGGATTTTCAAAAGGCATTCGATAAGGTGCCACAAAAAAGGTACACAAGATAAGTGCTCAAGAGGATTATTTAATAGACAGAAAACAAAGTAGGAATGAACGGATCATTTTCAGGTTGGCAGGTTGTTACTAATGGGGTGCCGCAAGGATCAGTGCTTGGGCCTCACCAATCTATATTAATGGCTTAGATGAAGGGACCGAGTGTAACGTATCCAAGTTTGCAGACGATACAAAGCTAGGTGGGAAAGTTAACCTGCAAGGAGGACACAAAGAGTCTGCAAAGGGGTATAGACAGATTAAGTGAGTGGGCAAGAAGGTGGCAGATGGAGCATAGTGTGGGGAAATGTGAGGTTATTCACTTTGGTAGGAAGAATAGAAAAACAGAATTTTTTTTTAAATGGTGAGAAACTATTAAATGTAGGTGTTCAGAGGGATTTGGGTGTCTTTGTAAACAAAACACAGAAAGTTAACTTACAGCAAGCAATTAGGAGGGCAAATAGTACATTGGCCTTTATTGCAAGGGGGTTGGAGTACAAGAGCAAGGAAGTCTTGCTGCAAATGTACAGGGCTTTGGTGAGGCCACACCTGGACTACTATGTACAGTTTTGATCTCGTTACCTAAGGAAGGATATATTTGCCTTCGAGTGCAACAAAGGTTCACTAGATTGATTCCTGGGACGAGAAGGTTGTCCTATGAGGAGAGATTGAGTAGAATGTGCCTATATTCTCTGGAGTTTAGAAGAATGAGAGGTGATCTCATTGAAACATAAGATTCTGAGAGGGGTTGACAGGGTAAATACAGAGAGGCTGTTCCCTCTGGCTGCAGAGTTTAGAACTAGGGGACATGGTCTCAGGATAAGGCGTCGGCCATTTAGGATTGAGGTGAGAAATTTCTTCACTTAGAGGCCTGTTAATCTTTGGAATTCTCTACTGAGCTGAGGATGCTCATTGAGTATACTCAAGACTGAGATCAATACATTTTTGGACACTAAGGGTATCAAGGGATATGGGGATCGGGCGGGAAAGTGGATTTGAGTTCAAAGATCAGCCCATGATCTTACTGAATGGCAGAGCAGGCTTGAGGGGCTGTATGGCCTACTCCTGCTCCTCTTTCTATTGCTCTTATGTTCTTATAATTGTGATATGTAGTTACTGATGTCAGCTGGAGCAGTCTGAGGAGCTGTCAAGCGCAAGTGATTAATGCTCACTTTTTGCATCTATTAAATAGACCTAATTTCCACATTGTTACAATAATCTGTCTTCTTTAAAGAGATGCTCATTTGAAATGCGACATCTCAACTGCCAAAGCATCTTAAATCGTGCGAGATTAACGATCAAATCTGAGACCTTGGCTGTTTATTGATTTAACCATAGCTGACCCATCAGGAGTACTATTAAGTAATATTTAATATATCTCAGTCATTGCTCACAGGTAGTGCAAGACCTGTGGGGCAGTTTCTGATGTTTGTCTCAGTTAGACTGCAGCAGGACTGCGGTAATGATATGTCCTTCAAAGTAACACGTCACAGATGGTGCACTTGGAAAAATTGTTCTCTAAAGTAGGCTAATATATGATGGAACGATGCAGGTAATGTCAGTATGCATAATTATGCCAATCAAGGATCATTGGGGTGAAACTGGGGCTAGTTTTGCCTGTTTCTTTGCCACGAGATAAGGACAAAAAGGTCCAATTTCGCAGGGCTATGTCCTGTGCCCTACGGGAGCCTGAAATACGTTCAACGCCATATTAGCTCGGGCAATGTACTGGCAGCCCTGGTGGCGGCCTTAAAGAGGCATTATGTCCCTTGCATATACTAATGAGAGGCCTAATGCCTGTTTAAAGATGCCGCTCTGAAATTGGTCAAAATCTAGGTTGAGTTTGTGCTGCACAAGCTTCAATTAGGTTCTGTGGCTCTACAGTGGCTTAACCAGTGATCCTTAAAGGGGCTGCTAGAGGCCATCAAAGGCAAACAAACATTTTGTCACTCACCTTAATGTGGATCCAGGAGGAGCAGGAGTGCTCTTCCAGGCTCTACAGCAATTATGCAAGCTGCTACCAGCCTACGCTCACTGCCCTCCTGTTAGTCTCCAACCCCAACCCCGCCACCCCACCCCCGACCTACCTCAGGGCCACTGCCGGGGTTGTAGTAGGCCCAAAGTGGTCTGCACACTAGCGAGCTGCCTCTGTACGCCCAATTGGTGACCACAGTTCACCAGGTTTATACAGATGAGGCTCATGGCCCAATTTTGAATGAGCCTTACGCCCAAAAATGTGTCTAAACAAATGTCTCTCCCATTCTGATTAAAATAACAAAGGTCTCCTCCTTTGCAAAACAAAAATATTTGTCAAACGCTTTTTTAAATTAAATAATCTTTAAACTATCTGGACCAAAGGAAAAGTAAACTTGGGGTGGGATATTGCAATCCCACATTCACAGCACAGTGTGGGATAGAGATAGTGCTACAACATTGTAGCCTGATTCTTTGATCTGTGCTTCCTAGTAGCACGGGTTCACAGTATCACCCCATTAGTTTTTCCGAAGTTCTAGAGGTCTATATTTTAAGTTATCTTTTTCAAATGACTCCAACTATCAACAGTAATGCATCAATCTATACACTGAGTTGCATTATCTATTTACAGTTATTTATTTTTGGTTAATTTTTATATTTTTACGGTTGTAAATGTAAACTGGAATTCTGTGAAACCCACAGTTTCTGTATAAGATTACATAATTTTGAGTCTGTATGTTATGAGTTGACATATTTTTGCATCCCTACTGGTATCAAAACCAGTATTATATTACACTGGCTGATAAATCCATATTGTTATCTCCATTACCAGTGGAGGGTTGTTATGGGGTGAATGTACAATTGTTCTGAATTATTAAGATTATTAAGAGCAGCTGAATGGCCTTCCTCATCCTTAAGTATCCTGTGAACTTGTCGCGCAAGTCATATGATCTTTAAAAATGTTAAAAGATTCTTACAGTTCACCAGTCCTAAAGGCATTTTATTTAGAACCTGCATAACATCGCATCATATCAGCTATAGTTTCATACAGCTTAATGCAAGAAGAGGTAAATGGCATTTTCCTTCTCAATTATGTAAGAATTACACACAGAAAAAAACCCACTGAATTCTTTCTTCCATTTTGAAGAATACCATGTTTCAGTCAAAGTCAGAATGTCAATACAATCGTCCACAATGGTGGAGGCCATGCTCTCAAGTACATGGACATTCTGGAGGGAAATGCAAAGAGGGTTAGAGATTGCAGATGTGCCAGCAGACAGAAAGGATCTTGGGTGCACTGGGAGTAAGATAGGCTCCTTTTCTCTGCTACCAACTGCTTCCTTAAACCTCTCAAGCCTGCCCCCTCCACTCTCATCTCAAACAAGTATGAAGAACTCATGGATTTCTCTGTCTTCAAGATATAGACCACCCATTCAGCTGCCTCTGCTGCCTTCCCCTTTCCACGCTAAACCAAACCTTCCTTCAGTCCTCTTCTCACTCTCGTTTTATCTCTAATTTCTCCTCCACCTTCCCTCAGCCCTCTCCAAGCTCATCTCATTCGTCAGACCCAACTCCTGCTCCCTCGATCCCATTCCCACTAAAATCCCAATTACCCATTACTGCTGGCCCCCATTTTAACCAATACTTTAATTGGTTCCTCTTCTCAGGCACTGTCCCTTACCTTTCAAACCTGCCACCATCCTCCCTACATCTCAAAAACCCATGTCTCTTCCCACCATCACCTCCAGAGTCCTCCATGGATCCAAATTTGGTATCCTCCTCTTGCTCATCTACATGCTTCCCCTCGGCAACATCATCCAAAGCTTTGAAGTTAGCTTCCATATTTATGTTGATGACACCCAAATCCACCTCTCTCGACCTCTCCACTGTCTCTGTGCTGTCAGACTGCTTGTCCAACATCCAGTCTTGGATAAGCTATAACTTTCTCAAGCTATACATTGGGAAGACAGAAGCCATCGTCTCTGGCTCCCGCCAGAAACTCTGTAAGCTCGCCACTGACTCCATCTTCCTCCCTGGTCACTGTCTCAGGCTGAACCAGGCTGCTCATAACCTGTGCATCCCATTCAACCCCAAGTTGAGCTTCTGACCGCATATCCTCTCCATCACAAAGATAGCCTACTTCCACCTCTATAACATCGCCTGCCTCTGCCCCTAAAGAGCCTTTCTGCTGCTGAAACCCTCACTCATGCTTTTGTCACCTCCAGACTCGATGGCCTAGAAACTGGATCACACAGCATGGTCTTCTTGCTCATCAGTCTTGGTGAGGCGGTTTGTGGTTGTCGCTGGGTTCATGCCTTAAGTCAGGCCCAAACCATTTTCTCGGCCAATTATTTCAGTACTGTCCTAGCCAGTTTTCCATCCTCCACCCTCCATAAACTTCAGTTCATCTAAAACTCTGCATCCTGTAACCTATCCCACAATAAGCCATACTCACCCATCACAGCCACCCTTGCTGACCTATAATGGCTTGCTATCCCTCAATGTCTCAAATTTAAATTTTTCATTCTTATGTTTAACTTGCTCCATGGCCTCACCCCACCACCTTTCTCTCCTCTTCTAAGACCTTATTTAAAATCCTCCTCTTCGACCAAGTTTTGGTCAGGTCTTAATCTCTCCTTTGGCTTGGCATCCATTTTTCTTATCCCTCAGGAAAACTTTCCAAGGTGCTTCACTATGCTAAACATACTATTTAAATGCAAGCTGTTGTTCCTGCCCCAAAACATACCCCAGAGTATGCTGTTCTTTGTACAGAATATTAACCAAATAGCCAAAACACAAAATACAAGCCAGAATATGTGATGATCGAACTGTATAGTGTTCTCATAAAACCACAAGGGTGATGCTCTAGAGGCCGGAGTCAGAGAAATGGAGAGTCTACAGGGAACTGTAGAGCTTGGCATCCATTTCTGGTTGCCAATACACAAGGGAGGTATTCAAACAATGGAGGCCAGGCAAGGAAGAGCCACAAAATTGATCCCTAGAATGAGCTATGAGGAAAGAGTGGAGAAACTTGGACTTTTCAGCCTTGGAAGAAGGTGTTTGTGAACTGATTTTAGAGATATATAAAAAAGTGAATGGTCTTAAACAGGTATATGAGAAAGTAAACAGCACAGAAAGCGTAAATCCAGAAAATTAATTTAAATTAAATTGCGAGAGTAGGACAAGGGGCCATAGGTTCAAACTAGTAAAAGGTAAATCAGGACGTTCTTCTTCAAACGAAGAGCGGTCAATACTTGGATTGGCCTTCTGGATAAAGTAGTGCAGGCGAAAACCCTGGAACCAATTGGATGCTACAGTGGGGGAACTTTAAGGTCTTTCTAGATGGATGAATTAAGATGCGCCAAATGACCTTCCGTATCTGTAATTATCTTGAGAGCTTATATACACGAGAATTTATAATTTTCCTTTTTATGTTTCCTTTTCCCTGGCAGAAGTTTTATGACACATAGCAGACTTACTTGATTTGACAGGTAGTGATATAACCATTTAACTGATAAATATTATGCTTTAATACCTTATTCTTATTATAGAATTTCTTCTCCTCTTCTCTTCTCTTCCTCCTTAGTCTGCCGGGCCATGCACTTCCTGCCACTGACAGTACAAGGGCATGGTCTGCTCCCAGACCACCATCAATATCATTTTTTTTTTAAATCAGTTTTTGGAAAATTTGCACAATAAGAGCCTGTCCACAGCTGTGTATATTGCACAGCTTGATTCGATCAGAAGCTGATCAGAATGGATGCACACAATTGCATTCTTTCCCTACATAGAATTGTGTTGGTACTCCAACAAACAGCACCAGAGCACTGATAACTGTTGATTTGTAATCAGGAGTTAAGGCAAATTTTGAAATCACAAAAGAGTTGCAAAAAAAAGGACTTGAAATTCCACTGTGCAAATATTAGTGTATAAATGCTCAATACATGATTTTTTTTCATAATTTTATTGGGTGCATTAATTCATTTAAAATAAAATATTGTGCCAAGTGTTCATATAAATTAATATTCATGCTGCGAAATTTCAAACTAAAGGTTACAATAAAAATTTTAGTGCAATTTTAACTATTTCTGACATGACAAATGGTCTAAAATAAACATGCAGAAATCTAACACAAAGACATTTACATAGTTAAAACATTATGACTGACACAATGGAACATATTGAAACTTCAGGGGGAGATTTCATTAATGAGCCTTTGCAGGACTCACTAAATATTTTTGTGGATTTACATAAAATTTTACAGCACAGAAACAGGCCATTTGGCCCAACTGGTCGATGTCAGTGTTTATGCTCCACATGAGCCTCCTCCCACCTTACTTCATATACTTCTATTCCTTTCTCCCTCATGTTCTTATCTAGCTTCCTCTTACTCCCAAAATAGTTTATTTGAATGTCATAGGGAGTGAGCCATAGGGAGTTTCTCTAGACTTGTTGGCAGACTAAGGTCTAAGCTTTGCATTAACTCAAACTTCTTTAAATATCAGTGAGTTCTTTATGATACAAACACAGTGGGGAGGATTTCCTTGTAAACAGTTTGTAGTGAAATTGGACTTGCGTTCTTAGAAGGGTTCATGATTTCACCACCTGCAGTGCAGAGTGGCAATCTTCTGGTGCCTTGTGTAATCAACAGCCTTGCCCTGCTAGAATATACTTAAAGCCAGTATGGGGAAGCATTGGTTAAGAATGTGCGCCCCTGTTTTGCAGGTTCACAGTGTGAGCAAGGAGCAGTTTGACAGAAAGTGCCCACTGGGACAGGGAAGCCGTCAGTCCTTCCTCCGACTGCCCTGAACAGCATTGACTCAGACGATGAATAACCGAGACTGCAGTACTTCCGCAGTAACTCAGGAGTTAAATAGATTAACTACACAAGTATACTCTATAACAATTTAAGTAAATGCATCTAATTTCCGGAGACTTGTTTCTAAGCCCGAGGCCGGGAACTTCTGTCCAAGCTGCTCTCACTCCACCATCGCAACCTCAGCAGAATTACGTGTAAACAAGGTTTTCGCAGCTCTTCCAGTGAGGTTACGGCAGTGAAGCGGGAGCAGCGCTAACAAAATTCCTGGCCCTCATTTTTTTTCCATTAAAGGAGCTATTTATACTTGAATTCTGATCAACGCCAATTTTTTTTTACTGGAGGCATCACTAGATTTCTCTAAAATTTTTCAGCAGCAGGATTCATTTTTGGCAATTTTTTGAAGCTCAACAAGGCAAAGGATGTTAGTCGTGGGGAATGGAAAACTGTCCCATTTCTTGCACTCAGGCTAAGAATTGGCTTCATGCTGGAAACCGGCGCAAAGTGGACAGCATGCCTGGAACGCTGCCCGTAGACGTTGGCCTGAGGTTCAACAACAATTTGCATTTATATACAACCTTTAACATAGTAAAACATCCCAAAGCGCTTCACAGGAGCGTTAGCAGACAAAAATTGACACCAAACCAAAGGAGGAGACATTAGGACAAATGACCAAAAGCTTGGTCAAAGAGGTATGTTTTAAGGAGCATCTTAAAAAGGTGCGTGAAACATGGGCATGGATTTGGGAGGCGACAACACTTTCAGGAACTTTGGAACGCTCCAACTGGGCCTCATTTCTACAAATCCCGCGAGCTCCGGATGCCAATTGGGGTCCCGATCCAGTCGAGGCCTTCGCAAAATTGGCTGGCTTGGGCTGCAGGTAGTTCCTGGGAGCAGGGAGGGAGATGAGCCTGGGCTGGCAGCAGCCTGCAATGCTGATGTGGAGCCAAGAGAAGCAAAAAAATACTTAATTTTCGTCGGCGGGCTCCAGCGGTCCGTTTAAGGACATCGCCCATCTCAGTCCCTGCCTCAGCTCATCTGCTGCTGAAACCCTCAACCATGCCTTTATTACGTCTAGACTTAACTATTCCAATGGTCTCCTGGCCGGCCTCCCATCTTCCACCCTCCATATACTTGAGCTCATCCAAAACTCTGCTGCCCGTATCCTAACTCGCACCAAGTCCCGCTCACCCATCACCCCGTGACTGCTGACTTACATTGGTTCCTGGTCTGGCAACACCTAGCTTTTAAATTTCTCATCCTTGATTTCAAATCCCTCCATTGCCTCGCCCCTCCCTATCTCTGTATCCTCCTCCAGCCCTACAACCCTCCGAGGTGTCTGTGCTCCTCCAATTTTTGCCTCTTGTACATTCCCGATTTTAATTGCTCCACCATTGGCAGCCTATGCCTTCAGCTGCCTAGGTCCTAAGCTCTGGAATTCCCTCCCTAAAACACTCTGCCTTTTTCCCCTCCTTTAATTCTTTGACCAAGCTTTTGGTCACCTGTCCTAATATGTCTATGTGGCTCAGTGTCAAATTTTATTTGATAACGCTACTCTGAAGCACTTTGGGACATTTTACTACGTTAATGACGCTATATAAATGCAAGTAGATTTGTTGATGATGTTGATAGTTAGGCCACAGTACACCTACAAAAACTGAGCAGAGCATGAACAAGGTATGCTCCGTTTGATTTCTGCCAAATTTGGGAGCGGGGTCCTAAAACAGGCATTAGGTCCCTGATTAGCATATTCAAGGAGCCTAACACCTGTTTCAGATGAGCGTCTTGGACACTCAGAAGTCACCGGCTTCCAAACTGGCACCCAGAGCACTTCGGGGGGTGGATCATACGCAAGATATCACCATCCAAAATTCATTCACGAACACTCAATTAGCGGCAAGAAATCAGGCACGACGCAGGCCAATCTTTCCCCCTCAGTGACAGCAGCAAGCACTCCAAGATGCTGAATAAAGCTTTACTTTGCCCCAACAATGTGTCCCATGTCCAATCACAGAAGACCACCTCCTGCTGCACTTGTGTGACATTTCCACTTTCCACATCAGCCATCCTTGCGGCTTCATTGAGTGGGATTTTCAATTAGTGCCGAACTGGAGGCAATTGTACTTCGAGTCTATACCACTATGAATTCATTTCAGTTGGGATCCTTACAGCCTGCACACTGAGAACACATTCAGCCCAGCTCTCTGGGCTAGATTTAGACCCAGATCCTAAGAAATGCAAAGGTAGTTTTCTAATCCAATACCTTTCCAGACCCTCATCTGCTGTTAAAATAATAAATTTAAAAATGAAGTCTCGTTTATACAGAAGTAAAAATTTAAACAGAAGTATTATGATGTCACTGTATAAACCTAATATCCTGTTTATTAATACTCCCTCACTCTTGCAATATTTTGATGAACAAAATACTTTTTATGTTTTAGTACAAGTTTCATTGCCTCCCCTTTCAACATTTCCATTTCAGCTTTGTTTGAAGCGACCTTTGTTCTGTGCTTTTCCTTCAGGATAAAGGGGTGGGGGGGGGGGGGGAAGAAGGGAATCAAAGGGAAAATAATCATTGGGAAGCTGTCACATGGCACTGAGTGGCTGCCTTAAAAGTGGAAATGGGACAGATCTAGAAGCCTATCCAGCTTCTAAACCATAGGAAGTAAGGCAAGATCTAGGTGTAGAAAATAAGAAAACAAAAAGAGAACACATAATACATCCACAAAAATATTGGACGAGATATTATAACAAGATGCAAATGATGGGATGACAAGCGGGTGCATGAATCAAGCTGGCACTTTAAAAATGTGTTCTCCACCGACACCCACACTAAGCTGCGACAAGACAATGCAGCAAATCACACCACCCAACTGAGGCAGTGCCACAAGTGGCCCTGTTGCCCATCCTAAATATTTTAATTACCCTGACCCCCGGGAAATGAGTTAAGGCAAGAGTGAAAACCCTGCAGTGTCAAAGATGCACTACTATTGCAACAAGGAGCAAAACCTGGGCTTGTATTACTCTTAAGAAATTATGCTGGAAAACTTTCCATAAAGTCTTTTTGGCTGATGACAACTACCAGGATGCATTGATGCTGGCTGAGAATTCAAAAACAAAAATATACATGGTGTATTTTTTCAAAGCAATTTCTAATAGGTATAGTCCTAATATTACTCAATTTAGGATCTATAGTTAAATTTGAAAAATGTAAATCCTTCTTTGGTTAGTTTTCACAATTTGAAGACTTTGATCCAAATGAGAGAGGGAGCCAAGAGGGTTTAATATGTAGATAGCAAGGAAAACCAAGGTAATTTTTAAAAATGTCTGACAGATAAACAACTTTGTAAGTTAAGAATGATTTTGAAAAGTTTGAGTTTATGAATCATGACCGTTCATGACCACAGTTGAGGGGGGGGCGGGGGGAAGGGGGAAGGGGGAACCATGGAAATATGCCATAGAAAGCAACCAGTCAAATGTGAACAAGATAAATTGTATGAGATATATACACACACACATACAAACTTGATTTTTGCTGTGTCACATTCAGGGGAAGGCAGGAGATTAAATAGAGTAGTCCATGAAAAGCCAAAATTGTGTATAGTCTTCAGTAGGAATGACAGAATGGATCACATGGCTTTTTCTTATTCCATGCTTTAGAATCTGGATGCAGGGTTGACTAGAAAAAGTAATACAAGTAGATCAGTTCACATGTTTCCATTAGATGGAGTTATATGCGGAATATAGCCTTCTCTAAATCTCCAACTTAAAAATGACTGGGATCAGTGGAAGTAGAACTGATGGGGTAGTTATCAGTCATTTAGGAGGGGAGCTGAAGTCTTGATAAATAGACCCAATTGGGGTAATTTTCACTTTTGTCAGGGGCAGAAAACTGGCAGTAATAAATCAGCTGACCAGTATACACCCTGCTCGATTTTCCTTTCCATCGAAGTGAATGGAAAACAAAATCAGGCGGGGTTTGTAACGGGCACTGATCTGCTAAATGCGTTTTCCTTCACAGCCGAAAATTAGAACCAGCCTTAATAATTTTTTGAACTAAGCAGCCTGGTAACAGATGGTCTCAAAATTCCTCAATCCAAATCCAAAATATACAATAGTTGAGATTCTGTGTGTACATAACTCCGATTTGCCCCAATATTGATCATTTTTGACACCAGCCCTACAACAATGAAAACCCTTGCAACATTATATCATACAAACTGACAACAGTTTGAAGTAAGTTAAGGTTCACATTAGGATGAGATAAAAAAGGAAAAGTAATAACAACGATACATGTTGCTGAAAAGATGTTTTCCCTAAAATTTAAATATCTGATATTTGTGGTGTATAACTGTAGCCATAGCTGAGGGTGATGACTCTGGGAATCCATATGAAATATTTAGACTCAGGCTTCTCGATCGAAAATGTTGTTGGAGGCATGTTGAATATGGAAAATGCATTGTATAGGTAACACAAGAACACAAGAAATTGGAGCATGAGTAGGCCGTAAGGCCCTTGAGCCTGCTCAGCCATTTAATAAGATCATGACTGATCTTCGACTTCAACTCCATTTCCCGCCCCGTCCCAATATCCCTTGATTCCCTTAGAGTCCAAAAATCTATCGATCTCAGTCTTGAATATACTCAACGACTCAGCATCCACAGCCCTCTGGAGCACAGAATTCCAAAGATTCACAACCCTCAGTGAAGAAAGTCCACCTCATCTCAGCCCGAAATCACCCACCCCTTATTCTGAGACCATACCCCTAGTTCTAAACTCACCAGCCAGGGGAAACAGCCTCTCCACATCTACCCTGTCAAACCCTCTCAGAATTTTATACATTTCAATGAGATCACCCCTCATTCTTCTAAACTCCAGAGAATCAAGGCCCATTCTGCTCAATCTCTCCTCACAGGACAAACCTCTCATCCCTGGAATCAATCTAATGAACATTTGTTGCACCGCCTCTAAGGCAAGTATATCTTTCCTTAAGTGAGGAGACCAAAACTGTACGCAGTGCTCCAGAGGTGTGGTCTCACCAAAGCCCTGTACAACTGCTGCAAGACTTCTTTACTCTTGTACTCCAAACCCTTGCAATAAAAGGCCAACATACCATTTGCCTTCCTAATTGCTTGCTGTACCTGCAAGTTAACTTTCTGTGTTTTGTGGACAAGGACACCCAAATCCCTCTGAACACCTACATTTAATAGTTTCTCACCATTTAAAAAAATCTGTTTTTCTATTCTTCCTACTAAAATGAATAACCTCACATCTCCCCACATTATACTCCATCTGCCACCTTCTTGCCTACTCACTTAACCTGTCTACATCCCTTTGCAAACTCTTTGTGTCCTCCTCACAGCTTACTTTCCCAACTAGCTTTGTATCATCAGCAAACTTGGATACATTACACTAGGTCCCTTCATCTAAGTCATTGATATAGATTGTAAATAGCTGAGGCCCAAGCACTGATCCTTGCAGACCCCAATAGTTACAGCCTGCCAACCTGAAAATGACTTGTTTATTCCTACTCTCTGTTTTCTGTCCGTTAAACATTCCTCTATCCATGCTAGTATATTGCCCCCAACCCCATGAGCCCTTATGTTGTGTAACAACCTTTTGTCTGGCACCTTATCGAATGTCTTTTGAAAATCTAAATCTACTTCATCCACTTTTATCTACCCTGCTAATTACATCCTCAAAAATTCTAATAAATTTGTCAAACACGATTTCCCTTTCATAAAACCATGTTGCCTCTGCCTAATCATATTATGATTTTCTAAGTGCCCTGTTACCACGCTTTTAATAATGGATTCCAGCATTTTCCCGACGACTGATGTCAGGCTAACTGGCCTGTAGTGCCCCGTTTTCTCTCTCCCTTCTTTCTTGAATAGCGGGGTTACATTTGCTACCTTCCAATCCACTGGGACCGTTTTAGAATCTGGGGAATTTTGGAAGATCACAACCAATGATCCACTATCTCTGCAGCCATCTCGTTTAGAACCCTAGGATGTAGGCCATGAGGTCCAGGGGATTTGTCGGCTTTTAGTCCCATTAATTTCTCCAGTACTTTTTCTTTACTAATATTAATTACTTTAAGTTCCTCACTCTCATTAGACCCTTGGTTCCCCACTATTTCTGGTATGATTTTTGTGTCTTCTACTATGAAGACAGATACAAAATACTTATTTAACGTTTCTGCTATTTCCTTATTCCCCATTATCATTTCTTTGCCTCTGAACGACCTACGTTTACTTTCGCTACTCTCTTCCTTTTTACATACTTGTAGCAGCTCTTACAATCAACTTATATATTTTTTGCTGGTTTACTCTCATATTCTATTTTCTCCCACTATCAATTTTTTGGTCATCCTTTGCTGGTTTCTAAAACACTCCCAATCCTCAGGCTTACTACTCAGCAACATTGTACGCCTCTCCTTTTAATTTAATACTATCCTTAACTTCTTTAGTCACGAATAGATCACTTTTCGTGTGGAGTTTTTATTTCTCAATGGAATGTATGTTCGTTGAGAATTATGAAATATTTCTTTAAATGTTTGCCATTGCTTATCTACTGTCATACCTTTTAATCTAATTTCCCAATCTACCTTAGCCAACTCGCCCCTCATACCTATATAATTGGCTTTAAGTTTAAGACTCTAGTTTCTGACTTAAGTACGTCACTCTCGAACTCAATGTGTAATTCTATCATATTATGATCGCTCTTCCCCAGAGGATCCCTTACTATGAGATTACTAATTAACTCTGTTTCATTACACAAGACAAGACCTAAAATAGCCTGTTCCCTGGTTGGTTCCATGATGTATTGTTCTAGGAATGCATTCCATGAACTCGTCCTCCAATCTTTCTTTGCCAATTTGATTTGTCCAGTCTATACGAAGCTTAATTATTCTTTTGTAAATTCTGTAATTTTTCATTTCTATTTTGATTATACACCTTTGTAAATCCTCAACTGAGTTGAGAAACCAAGTTGGCAGCCAAAATATTTTAAAAAATATTTTGAGAGATATCTGTTGTTCACCGTTTTGTTTGCTGGCTTTTGCTGATTGCTTATTCTGGACTGGTTGTTTTCATTTTTTGTTGGATATTTATTTAAATACTTTTCCCATATTTGATTGGTACCTCACCTGCCTCTTTAATTGCGATTTGTTGCTGCTTAATGAAAGTGAAATATTAGCAAATTAGATGCAAGCATGACACCATGGGGGTTAAATTGGATAAGACCCGACACCAGGCACGGGGGTCGTGGTGCGCAATTAACCCGCGCCCGGTGTTACCGACGCAGGCAACATGCGAGATTCGTGCTGCAACCTCATCACCATGATTTCCACGTGCAGCCAGCGCTATCCAGGCTGTTGAGTGGCTGCACACACCAGCAGGAAGCCAGATATGGGCCATGCCCAGGACTAGGTAATGGCAGCCTGCACCTCTTAAAGGGGAGATGCACAGTCAATGGAAGCAGTGCAGGATGACAGGTAGAATGGCTGGAGCGGCAAGAGGGCGTGCCCTGAGGTTCTCTGACAGTGCACCGGCTGCCTTAGTGGAGGGAATGCAGGGACGGAGAGCCATCCTGTACCCGCACGGTGGCAGGAGACCCTCCAGACACCAGCTGCGGCGGCAGTGGGAGGAAGTGGCCATGGAGGTGAATGGCAGGAGTACAGCACCATGCACATGGATACAGTGCCGCAAAAATTTCAATGATTTGACACAAGTGCTCAAGGTGAGTGAATGCAAGTGTCAAGTGGCACATCCTACCTACCAACCGCAGCACTGCTCCATGCATGACATCCCCCATCCACCCACCTGACAACAAACGATGCCCATCCGTACGCAATGCTGCACCTCACCCTCACATAGTAGCACACTTGCAATCCACACACCCACAACTCACAGGTCACACACACTGGCAGCTATTCGACCATGAAAGGCACATCACCCAAAATGACACACTTCCCTCTGCCTTGCAGGAGAAGGTGGCACATAACAGCCAGCAGACTGAAAGACCCGAGGGAGCACAGGCACGCCTACATGTCCTCACCCCCCTGGAGGAGACCGTGCTGTGCGTCATTGGGCCGAACGTCGCTGCAGCCACTGGCGGTGCTGGAGGTCCCGCCGAAGGGGGTCGCTGCATACCTAATCCTCCTCATTTCCACATCTCCCTCATCCCACAATCTTTTCTGACTCATGTGCTGCAGATGATGGCAGCATGCACATCTTACTGACTCTTATCCCCGCTCCACAACTCAACCCGTCTCCCTTTGTCATTGCAGATGCCGAAGAACTGGAGTTGGCACCGTCCGAGCTGGTGGAGGAGGAGAAGGAGGATGCTGATAACGAAGCCACACTGTCATTTGATCTAACACTTGCATCCACCAGCTCAGATACTGACACTGCGCGTTCTTTAGAGGCTGGGTTAGAGGAGGGATCTGCACGTGGTGAGACACCAGGCACAAGTGAGCAGCAGCCGGGGTGAGGGGAAATGGATACCACAGGCGCGAGGTCACACAATGGTTCTGCTGCTGAGGGGTCAGATGATTACTTCGATGGGCCAGGTTGCAGAAGACGGCTGATGGCCGTACACCACCAAATGCTTAGTGCACTGGAAAGCCTGCCAGAAAGCCTGTGCACAATGCTAAGGGTCACGGAGGACTCCAGCTCCAACATGACACAGGGCTTTGCACAGAGTCTGGAGCCCATCCTCACCCACATGGAACAATTGGTCAGCTCCATCATCACACCTGAGGAACCCACCATGATGCAGCGTCTGATGACCGATGACGTGGTTTCCATTGGAGCACAAACAGATGTCATCAAAGGTCTGCACATTTCAGTTGAAGCTCAGACAACTGCTGTGGTAGCACAGACTGCTGCTATCGTGGCCTTGGGTACCGCTGTAGAATTAGGCTTCCAGGGTGTCGCAGCACTCCAGCAATCCGTTCTCCAGCAGATCACCAGGAGTGCTGAGGCACCACCCTGTGCGAATGGCAGTGGCATCACGGCAGTCAAACTTGCTGTCCTTTCTCCAGACGACAGCATTCCTGCTCCCACCCCTGCCACTCCGCCAGTGCCCTTGCTGCTGCCTATCAGCCAGTCAGGCCAGACTACTGCAGCCCATGCCGAGATGGTGCAGTCTGAAACTGGGTGCTCCCGGCCCAGAGTTGCTCGAGGTTCTCCTCCAAGGCCAACTACACGCTCCTCAATTGAAGGCCAGCAGGCTTCCACCATCCATGCTCCCACCATCCATGCTCCAGCCACTGGAAATGCACCTCGTAGGAGCACTAGGAAAGGCAAGGGAACTAGATTGACATGCACTGAGGGAGTACACCGGGGTGAATAATCTAATGTTTAATACTAGAGTACATGTTACGTTATAAATTTGGATTTGAAGTCGCAGTTAGTGGCGTTCAGAAAGGTGGCCGAATTGAGACGTGGAGCACACATGGCTATATGCGCGTAGTCAATGGCACCTTGCACCATGGGGAAGCCTGCAATGTGAACAAATCCTCCTGCTCAATCGTTCTGCTTCTCTCTGTCACGAGAGAACGTTATGAATCTGTTGCGCAGCTCGTACGGTGCCTCCTTGACCTCCCTTATGCAGCAGTGCACTGCAAACTGCAAGATGTTGCACATATCAACAGCAGAGGCCTGAAAGGATTCAGAGCCATAAAAGTTCAGCACCACGGTTACCCTGACAGCCACAGTTCTGCTGTCGTTGTCCTGCTCTGAGACTGCAGTTGTGGCAGCAACAGTTCACATACCTCAGTCACAACCTCTTTGGTGAAGCGCAGCCTTCAGATGCAGTGATCTTCACTCATGTTGAGGTAAGAGTATTGTTCAAGTCGGGATGGTGTGTGACTTGGAAATATATCGCCATTCCTTCATCATCGCTGGGTCATGGATCGTGCAGGTGGTGTTGTTCCCACGTGCCTGCTGCTCTTGTCCTTCTAGGTGGTAGAGGTCTCAGGTTTGGGAGGTGCTGTCGAAGAAGCCTTGGTGAGTTGCTGCAGTGCATCCTGTGGATGGTACATACTGCAGCCACAGTGCGCTGGTGGTGAAAGGAGTGAATGTTTAGGGTGGGGGATGGGGTGCCAATCAAGCGGGCTGCTTTGTCCTGGATGGTGTCGAGCTTCTTGTGTTGTTGGAGCTGCATTCATCCTATGCAAGTGGAGAGTATTCCATCACACTCCTGACTTGTGCCTTGTAGATGGTGGAAAAGCTTTGGGGGTCAGGAGGTGAGACACTCGCCGTAGAATACCCAGCCTCTGACCTGCTCTTGTAGCCATAGTATTTATGTGGCTGGTCCAATTAAGTTTCTGGTCAATGGTGATCCCCAGGATGTTGATGGTGGGGGATTCGGCGATGGTAATGCCTTTGAATGTCAAGGGGAGGTGGTTAGACTCACTCTTGTTGGAGATGGTCATTGCCTGGCATGAATGTTACTTGCCACTTATGAGCCCAAGCCTGGATGTTGCCCAGGTCTTGCTGCGTGCGGGCATGGACTGCTTCATTATCTGAGGATTTGTGACTGGAACTGAACACTGTGCAATCAGCAAACATTCCCATTTCTGACCTTATGATAATCCGATAGTTTCATGGCCACTATCAGTATCAGTAATAAAAAGATAGTATCAGTAATGGTGACCATGAAACTACCAGATTGTCATAAAAACCCATCTGGTTCACTAATGTCCTTTAGGGAAGGAAACCTGCCTTCTTTACCCGGTCTAGCCTATATGTGATTCCAGACCCACAGCAATGTGGTTGATTCTTAACTGCTCTCTGAAATGGCCCGCTAAGCCACTCAGTTGTACAATCTCGCTAAAAAAAAGACATAAGAAGAATAAAATCGAATGGAAAACCCAGCATCGGACCACCAGGCACCGGACACAACAAAGGCAAACCAAGCCCAGTCAACCCTGCAAAGTCCGCCTCACTAACATCTAGGGACTTGTGCCAAAATTGTGAGATGTCCCACACACTAGTCATGCAATAGTCTGACATCGCTATGCTTACAGAATCATTTCAGCCAATGTCCCAGACTCCTCCATCAACATCCCTGGGTATGTCCTGTCCCACCGGCATGACAGACCCACCAGAGGTGGCGGCACCGTGGTATACGTTCACGAGGGAGTGGCCCTGGGAGTCCTCAACATTGAATCCAGACCCCATGAAGTCTCAAAGCATCAGGTCAAACATGGGCAAGGAAACCTCCTGCTGATTATCAACTACCGCCCTCTCTCAGCTGATGAATCAGTTCACCTCCACTTGAAGGATGCACTGAGGGTAGCAAGGACACAGAATGTACTCTGGGTGGGGGACTTCAATGTCCATCACCAAGAGTGGCTCGGTAGCACCACTACTGACCAAGCCCTGAAGGGCATAACTGCCAGACTGGGCCTGCGGCAGGTGGTGAGAGAAACAACACGAGAGAAAAACCTACTTGACCTCGTCCTCACCAATCTACCTGTCGCAGGTGCATCTGTCCATGACAGTATCGGTAGGAGTGACCATCCCACAGTTCTTGTGGAGACAAAATCCCGTCTTCAACTGAGGACACCATCCATCGTGTTGTGTGGCACTATCACCGTAATAAATGGGATAGATTCAGAACAGATCTAGCAGACGCTGTGGGCCATCAGCGGCAGCAGAATTGTATTCCACCACAATATGTAACCTCATGGCCCGGCATATCCCTCACTCTACCATTACCAACAAGCCAGGGGATCAGCCCTGGTTCAATGAGGAGTATAGAAGAGCATACCAGGAGCAGCACCAGGTGTACCTAAAAATGAGGTGCCAACCTGGTGAAGCTACAACACAGGACTACATGCATGCTAAACAGCAGAAGCAGCATGCTATAGACAGAGTTAAGCGATCCCACAACCAACGGATTAGATCAAAGCTCTCCAGTCCTGCCACATCCAGTCGTTAATGGTGGTGGACAATTAAACAACTAACAGAAGGAGGAGGCTCCGTGAACATCCCCATCCTCAATGATGGCAGAGCCCAGCACGTGAGTGGAAAGGACAAGGCTGAAGCGTTTGCAACCCTCTTCAGCCAGACATGCCGAGTGGATGATCCATCTCGGCCTCCTCCCGAGATCCCCACCATCACAGAAGCCAGTCTTCAGCCAATTTGTTTTGCTCCACGTAATATCAAGAAACGGCTGAGTGCACTGGATCCCCAAAGGCTATGGGCCCGACAACAACCCAGCTACAGTGCTGAAGACTTGTGCTCCAAAACTAGCCGCCTCTAGCCAAGCTGTTCCAGTACAGCTTCAACACTGGCATCTACCCGACAAAGTGGAAAATTCACATAAATACTGTGGCTAATAGAGCAGGTCAGAGGCTGGGTATTCTGTGGCAAGTGACTCACCTTCTGAGGCAAGTGACTCACCTTCTGACTGCCCAAAGCCTCTCCACCATTTATAAGGCATAAGTCGAGAGTGTGATGGAATACTTTCCACCTGCCTGGATGAGTGCAGCTCCAACAACACTCAAGAAGCTCGACACCATCCACCACCGTTCACAGGCAGTAAACATTCACTCCCTCCACCATCGGTGTATCGTGGCTGCAGTGTGTACCATCTACAAGATGCACCGCAGCAACTCGCCAAGGCTTCTTCGACAGCACCTCTCAAACCGGATACCTCTACCATCTAGAAGGAAAAGGGCAGCAGGCGCATGGGAACATCAACACCTGCACATTCCCCTCCAGTCACACACCATCCCGACTTGGAAATATATCACCGTTCCTTCATTGTTGCTGGGTCAAAATCCTGGAACTTCCTACCTAACAGCACTGTGGGAGTACCTTCACCACTCAGACTGCAGCAGTTCAAGAAGGTGGCTCACCACCACCTTATCAAGGGCAATTAGGGATGGGCAATAAATGTTGGTCTTGCCAGCAACACCCATATCCCATGAATGAATAAAAAAAATCCAAAATCCCAGGACCAAGTCCCTTTTCTCCTGTGATTTGTAACCGATGGTGAGGTTTTGTTCCAATGACAAGTATTCTGGTACCTAGCACAATTCATTTTCTGCATCATTTTCATCATATTATGCACAATGGATCATGCTTTTGAGTATTTAAAAAATTAGGATACCATCCAGAATCCCAGGAGCTGGGAGAGTTGGGCCAATAGTCCATAATCAAGACTACCATTGCACAAGCTCTCAGTCAAAATTTTTCGCAAGATCACACATGATACCAAGAGATACAGGCTAACAACTAGAGAAATTGCAGGGCAGTCATTACTGAAGTGATCGAAAGGGGAATAAGCCATCACGATTCCCTTCAAATAAACTTTTGTATTGTTTATATGCCTAAGCACAAGCTTAAAATCATGGACTTTTGAACCCAGCCCGCTAACAGCTTGCTTTAATTCAAGGACGGCAATTGATAGGGGCAGCATCAAGCAAAAGTGTTGTCACACTTCGAATTTGACCTTACTGCAGCGCGATAATTATTTTCACAGCACTGGCACAAATCATTTTCTGAAGCGTAATACATTTTTGGACACTGAAGAAAAAAAAATGCTGCAAATGAAATCTTAGGAAAATTATAGAATCTAGAATTATTTTTCTTGTAGGTAAACAAGCTAATTTCAGTGGCAAATCCATTTATAAATCACACCCAAATGACTCCATTATAAAAAAAATCTAACCTTGGAGCGGAAGTCAAGCATCCCAAGAACAGAGAGGTTGAAAATTAGGCTGAAATCTGTCTCGCCGAGTTTCTGTATGGGCTCCTGAATCCATTTGGGTTGTTGCTTCATCCAAGAAGTTGGGGAGATTAAACAGGCAGTCTTCCCCTTCAGAATTAGTGTTGACTGCTGTTTACAATTGACGGTTGTTATTGTAAAGATAATCTTCAAATTTACTCCTGATAATTGATAATACATTAAAGAGTAGAAGCAAGGTGCACAGAGGACTGGGAGAGACAAATAGCACTAGAGTAAAGAACAGTTAGGTAGGAAGAATGAGGAGAGGCAATATAAACTAGAGGGCACAACTCTAAAAGGGTACAGGAACAGAGAGATCTGGGGGTATACATGCACAAATCGTTGAAGGTGGCAGGGCAGGTTGAGAAAGCGGTTAAAATAGCATACGGGATCCTGGGCTTTATAAATAGAGGCATAGAGTACACAAGTATGGAAGTCATGATGAACCTTTATAAAACGCTGGTTCAGCCTCAACTGGAATATTGTGTCCAGTACTGGCCACCGCACTTCAGAAAAGATATGAAGGCCTTAGAGTGTGCAGTAGAGATTTACTAGAATGATTCCAGGGATGAGGGACTTTAGTTATGTGGATAGACTGAAGAAGCTGGGGTTGTTCTCCTTGGAACAGAGATGGTTGCGAGGAGATTTGATAGAGGTATTCAAAATCATGAAGGGTCTAGACAGAGTAGATAGAGAGAAACTGTTCCCATTGGCAGAAGGGTCAAGAACCAAAGGACATAGATTTAAGATGATTGGCAAAAGAACCAAAGGTGACATGTGGAAAAACTTTTTTTTTTTTTACACAGCAAGTGGTTAAGATCTGGAATGCACTGTCTGAGGGGGTGGTGGGAGCAGATTCAATCATGGCCTTCAAAAGGGAACTGATCAAGTACTTGAAAGGAAAAAAATTGCAGGGCTACAGGGACAGGGCAGGGGAGTGGGGCTAGCTGGATTGATCTTGCATAGAGCTGGCGCAGACTCGATGGCCCGAATGGCCTCCTTCCATGCCGTAACCTTTCTATGATTCTAGTTCAGAAATAGCAGGGATCAGACTGGGGGCAAATACGAGGCAGTCTAAGATGAGTTTGAAGTGCATGTACGTAAATGCAAGTAGCGTGGTAAATAAGGTTGGTGAGCTGCAGGCACAAGTTGCCATATGGGACTATGATATAGTGGCAATAACAGAGACCTGGCTCAAAGAAGGGGAGCATTGGGAACTTAATATTCCTGACTACAAGGTATTCAGGAAAGATAGGGAAGGAAAGGAGGTGAGGGGGGGAGGGGGGGTTGTTAATACTGATCAAAGAAACTATTGTAGCACTGGAAAGAGATGATGTAGTTGAGGGGGTCAAAGACAGAATCTATTTAGTTACAATTAAGGAACAATAGAGGAGCTAATTCACGACTGGGTGTATTCTATAGACCACCAAATAGTGGAAAGGAGATAGTGTTATAAATTGGATAGCGAGGTGGTGAAGGATAGAATACTAGAACCTAGTCTTCAGTTGCTTCCAAGCCTTTATTCTCAGAGCTCCACATTACACCCACACCACACCCTAGATCAGTTCTCTTATAAATGGATACGAGAGTTCCCAATCGATATGCACCACCTGAATACAATTAACACTAATTGATATAAATCTCAAGGAGACAATTAACATAGGAGAAAATTTGCAGGCAAATTACCGAAAGATGCAAGGACTGTAGAGTAGTGATAATGGGGGACTTCAATTATCCCAATATAGACTGGGATAGTAACACTGTCAAGGGCAAGGAAGGGGAGGAATTCCTGAAATGTGTTCAAGAGAACTTTCTGGAACAATGTGTTTCCAGTCCAACCAGGAAGGAAACAGTGCTGGATCTAGTTCTGGAGAATGAAAGGGGACAGGTGGAGCATGTTTCAGCAGCGGAACATTTGGGGCACAGTGATCATAATGTCATTAGGTTCAGAACAGTTATAGAAAAGGACAAGAAACAATCAAATGTGAAAATGCCTAACTGGAAGATGGCAAATTTCATTGATTTAAAAAGGGATCTTGCCCAGGTGGATTGGAATCAAAATTAGTGGGCAAAACAGTAATTGAACAATGGGAGGCCTTCAAGGAGGAGTTGGTTGGGTACAGAGTAGACACATCCCTATGAAGGGGGAAAGGAAAGGCATCCAAAGCTCCAGCTCCCTGCATAACTAAAGATATTGAGATTAAAATGAAACAGAAAAAGGAGGCTTATGACGAATGTAAGGTTCATAATATAGTACAGAACCAGGTTGAATACAGAAAGTACAGAGTTCTAAAAAAGGAAATAAGAGAGCCAAAGCGGGTATGAGAATAGATTAGCGGCCAACACAAAAGGGAACCCAAAAGTCTTTTATAAACATATAAATAGTAAAAGGGTAGTCAAAGAAAGTGTGGGACTGATTAGGGACACAAAAGGAAATCATCTTGTGAAGGCAGAGGGCATGGCTGAGGTACTAAATGAATTCTTTGCATCCGTCTTCACTAGAGATGAAGATGCTTCCGTTGGAACAGTAAAGGAGGAGGTAGTAGCTATATTGGATAGGATAAAAATAGATAAAGAGGAGGTACTTATAAGATTGGCAGTATTCAAAGTAGAAAAGTCACCCAGTCTAGATGGGATGAATCCTAGGTTACTGAGGGAAGTAAGGCTGGAAGTTCCGGAGGCTCTGACCACAATCTTCCAATCCTCCTTAGGTATGGGGATGGTGCCGCAGGACTGGAGGATTGTAAATGTTACACCCCTGTTCAAAAAAGGGGCGAGGGATAAACCCAGCAATTACAGGCCAGTCAGCCTAGCGTCAGTGGTGGGAAAACTTTTAGAGACAATAATCTGGGACAAAACTAATTGGCACTTGGAAAAGTATGGGCTAATAAATGAAAGTCAGCACGGATTTGTTAAAGGGAAATCATGTTTGACTAACTTTATCGAGTTAAAGTGAAAAAATGAAATAACAGAGAGGGTTGATGAGGGTAATGCGGTTGATGTTATGTATATGAACTTTCAAAAGGCGTTTGATAAAGTACCACATAATAGACTTGTTAGCAAAGTTAAAGCCCATGGGATTAAAGGGACAGTGGCAACGAGGATACAGAATTGGCTAAAGGACAAAAAGCAGAGAGTGGTGGTGCACAGTTGTTTTTCAGACTGGAGGGAAGTATACAGTGGTGTTATCCGGGGGTCAAAATTAGGACCACTGCTCTTTTTGATATATATTAATGACCTGGACTTGGGTTTACAGGGTATAATTTCAAAGTTTGCAGATGACACTAAACTCAGAAAGATAGTAAACAATGTGGAAGATACTAACAGACTTCAGGAGGACATATACAAACTGGTGAAATGGGCAGACACGTAGCAGATGAAATTGAACTCAGAAGTGTGAAGTAATGCATTTTGGTAGGAAGAATGAGGAGATACAATTTTAAAGGGGGTGCAGGAACACAGAGACCTGAGGGTGCACATACACAAGTCTTTGAAGGTGGCAGGACAAGTTGAGAAGGCTGTTAAAAAAGCATATGGGATCCTGGACTTTATTAATAGAGGCATAGAGTACAAAAGCAAGGAAGTTATGTTAAAGCATTATAAAACACTGGTTAGGCCTCAGCTGGAGTATTGTGTTCAATTCTAGGCACCACACTTTAGGAAGGATATTAAGGGCTTAGAGAGGGTGCAAAAGAGATTTACTAGAATGGTACTAGGGATGAGGGACTTCAGTTATGTGGAGAGACTGGAGAAGCTGGGGTTGTTCTCCTTAGAACAAAGAAGATTAAGGGGAGAATTGATAGATGTGTTCAAAATCATGAATAGTTTTGATACAGTAAATAAGAAATTGTTTCCAATGGCAGAAGGGTCGGTAATCAGAGGACACAGATTTAAGGTGATTGGCAAAAGAGCTTGAGACAACATGAGAAAGCATTTTTTTTTAAAAACACAGCGAGTTGTAATGATCTGGATGGCACTGCCTGAAAAGGGTGGTGGAAGCAAATTCAAAAGTAACTTTCAAAAGGGAATTGGATCAATACTTGAAGGAAAAAAAAATACAGGGCTATAGAGAAAGAGTAGGAGAATGGGACTAATTGGACAGCTCTTTCAAAGAGCCGGCACAGGCACAATGGGCCGAATGGCCTCTTTCTGTGCTGTGTGCCACACTTTGAAACTATGATACTATGAATTGATTGCACCATTTTACACAGAATGAAAACAAGGCTGATGGTTCTGTAGTTGCCTGTGTCTGATTTGTCTTTCATGAAAATGGACATGACATTTAGAAGCCTAGGTGCACCACTTCTTAGGGCTTCCAAAATTTATTTGTGAAAAATTAGCAAATTAGATCCAAATATGACATTAAATTTTCATATGCAAAAGTATGACAGAAAAAAACATTTTAAAAGCAGTGACCCTAAAATTCTTGGGAAAGCTTTGGGGGAGGAGCAGATGTGCGGTGGGCCAGAACTTCCACCCATCCACTGCCGATGTCTCTGACCTCATCCAAAGTCCCAGAATCCAGTCAATTAAAATATTGTTGATAGACGTCCCAACTAATCAAGTGCAGTTAAGGTGCCTACTCTAACAGGGGTCACAAGGCTCTGGCATATAAACAAAAAATGTTTCTAAAAACTCTTCCTGTTGGCTTTTTCTGCCATTATCAGCAACACAATCGATCATGAGTGAATAATCAAAACAAGACTCCAAATTTTTAACCTACCCCATCTCAAGCAACATTGGATGGCAGGGACTCAAGAATCCCTGGTGTCCCGCATTACCAAGAGCGTAAATGAGGAAGATACATCATATGATTTACTTTCCTCATTTTCATTACATTATAATACACTCACCCCTGCAAGTGCCAGGATTTCCGCCCCGGCCAAAAAGGAACAGAATCTTGAGCTGGATGAGTAAGGAAGGAAGTAAATACTGGGATGCCACAAAGATCAATGCTGGTGCTGTTGCTAATCACAGTTCACCTAAATTGCTTGAAAATGAGGACAGAAACAAAACTCACTGCAAACAAGATGGTAAAACACAAAAAGACCTAGGTTTACGAGCAGATGTCATTTAATGTGGACAATGAAAAAGTTATCAGATTGGGATGGGATAATATACAGTGGCAATATAAGCTAAATGGTATTATTCCACAAGACACAACACAGGATTTGGAGATGCTGGTGGGTAAATTACTGAAGCCCTCAGCAGAGTGGGTGGTACAGCTAGAGGATTAGCAGACAAATCTCAGGAAGTGATTCTTAGTTAGTATAGAGGGTTGGTCATAGCCCCACCTGGAGTACTATACACAACTCTGGTCACCATATCTTAGGAAGATACTTCAGGCATTGGAGAGGATATAGCCAAGGGTAACTAAAATTAATAACTGGGATTCAGCACCTGAGTTATGAGAAAAGTTTAAATGTTGGGACTGTACATTGGAGAAGAGCAGGTTCAAAATGATCTTACTGAAGTATTCAAAATCTAAAAGGGTATAGACAAGATAAATGTTAATTGCCCCAAATATCAATGATGCCACTCCACCACCATAACTATGGCAGTGCAAAAATCATTCCCCGCCAGTGAGAAGAGAACCCGAGCCCAAGCCAGTGAGCCAAGGTGAGGTCAGGTCATTTACATAAATCAGGCAGACAGCCATACCAATATCAGCACATCTCGGGTCCCCACTGGGGAAGGGAGCAAGATAAGGTGCTTGAAAGCTGCATGAAGGTACTGCCAGCTAATTGGCAGGTTTCTTTCTACTGAATGGCTCCAGGCCATAACCCCAGCCTTAAACACCTCTGAGGATCCCATTTACACCATTCCATCAATCTGGATGCTGCTATCTTCCCACCATCAAGTTTGTTTGGGGCTCAGGAGGCAGGAAATGCAGTGGTTGAGGCAATCCTGCCCATCCCACATCCTTTACAAAACCAAGCTTTCAGGGGACAGATAGAAATTCCGCCTGCCCTTAGCCCCACAGAAAATGCTCACGGCCCTAACCTTCAAGGAAATTCAGGGTCAATATGTTTAACATAGTCAAAGATTATACAACAAGGAGGCATAGCCTTAAACTTAGAAGTAGAGTGAAAAGACAATTTAGATTTAACTATTTTACATAGAGGGTGGGGAGTGTAAGGAATAGACTTTGAAGGGTTTAATACCCTACCAACATGCAGGGGTCGATTTTATCTTGCCAAAATCAGCGTCAATGGGGTGCTAACAGCCTCAAAATGGGTCAGTAAATTACCACCCTGGCAATCGGCCTGCTGCCACTTTCAGATGGGCCTAGACGCTGGATAGCCAAAGCACCTGCCTGCTTCAGGCGGTTGGCCCTTTTTAAAATGCAAATACGGGTCCTTTGACCTACCTAGGAATCTGATTGCCAATTTTGGCTGGAACTAGTTGGAGCCGGTGCCATGCATTCTCCGACCAGTTTCACTCAGATAGGCCTGTTCAGCTCTAGGAAAGGTAAGTTTTAAATTATTTTTATGTGGCCAGCAGAAGCACGATTGCTCTTCCTGCCACACAAAAATAATCTAGGCCACTGCTACCCCAGGCTCCCTCCACACCCCTCCCTCCCCCCTTGGACTTTCCCTGCGGTCAGCCCAGCAGTCTCTGGGCCACCCGATATTGGTCCGGCCTGATTCCAGCGCGCTGCATCAGGATGCCTGTTTGGCACTCGCGGCTCGCTGGTTCCCTTTAAATGATTTTAGGGCCTCAAAATGGCTCTGGCCTCTTCGTCCTCAGAACAGGTGGGCTATTGGCACACTCTGCCTGAGTGCTGCCCAAAAGACCCCTAACTGTCTCGGCTCACACCTAAAGAATGGCTGGTTGGGGGGTGGGGGGGGGGATGCAGTAGGAAGTACCATTTATTAAAATGCTTTTTTAAAATTAAAGTCTTTAAATACTTTATTACACCTTTAGCACAATTTATAAAATTGATTATTTGCAGCATAGATTTGCTTTTAACTGTTGAGGTGATAGACCACGCATGACTTAGCCTACCAATTGTCACTCATTTGGGCTTGAAAATAAAACCTATTTTGATGTATGCCACTCTTTTTAACAATACAACCGAAGAACACTATCATTTAAGTGGGTTTGCAATCCATCACACTTTCTGATCATAAATGTCAATTCTAACATTTCCTAGATGTTGGCAGCTCTCTAGTACTGTATTATTTTGGCTTATCCTAAGAGTGGCTCACAAGTAGAAAACTAAATAATCTACGTCAAAAACTCTTTTTCCAATTCCTACACAACACCATGGCCTTTAAGGGCTGAAAAACCATGCGTTAATAGCTTCAATGTTTTACGTTTAAAATCAATTTTAAACATGAGCTCGGCTCAGTGGTAGCATTCTTCCTTCTGAGTCAGAAGGTTGTGAATGCAAACCCCACTCAAAATAGCACTAAAAGACTACTGTATTGTCGTGGGTGCTGTCTTTCAGATGAGACATTGAATTGAGGCCTCGTCTGTTCAAGTGGGTGTAAAAAATCTCATGGAATTATTCAAAGAAGAACAGGGGAGTTCCACCAGTGTTGTGGCCAACATTCAACTCTCAACCAATACCTACAAAATAGACATAGACAATTACCTCATTTGCTGTTTCTAGGACCTAGCTGTGCTCAAATTGGCTGCCACATTTTGTCTACATAATTGTGATTGCACTTCAAAAAAATGTAATTCATTTGCTGTAAAGCAATTTGGGACATCCAAATTATATGAAAGGAGCTATATAAATGCAAGTTCATTATTTATTTCTTAAATTAATTGCCGTTTACATTCCCCATAACAGGAGCAATGTCTGGTGGCTTTTTTTATGTTCAAGTGCCTCTGGGTTCTGTAAGGGTGGACCTCGCTCGGCCAGCTGGAAGTCAAATGTAAAGTTGTTAGGACTCACTAAAACTGGCTGCCAGGAAAACCCATTTTTAGCTGACCTTCCAGGCTGCTGGTCTTAATCCTGACAGTTTTACATTTGGCTTGCAGCTGGCTAAGTGCAATCCAGTGCCACTAGTGCAATATGAAAGCACCATCTAACACCTCCATCGAATGAGACCTTTACATAAAGCATATTATACCTCTTTCCAGCATTTTAAAATCTGTATATAGACTGTTCAACCCAACAACTATTTCATTGTGAAAATAGTGTATTTCAATTCTTGACCCTCACCAATTGTTCTCTTGTCCCTTTTGTCTTCTCGGACTTGTCCTCGTCAGTCTTATAAGTTTCCCACCCAAAATGTTAAAATATCTTTAGCCACTCTTAGACTGGTATTATTTTAGATTCTGAGAAACAGGTATCTGTGAGCCCACTCCCAGCATCTACTCTGCAAAATTCAGCTCCATTATCCTGGCAGCAGACTCATAAGATATGCAAAAGTTCAGAAAGGAAACTGGAATTAGCAGTGCACTAGTCTTCCAGAATTCAAACTAGCACAATGTCAGCTTTAGATGCTGTGCATTTTCAGCATTTTTATTTCATATATTTCTCTTATTGAGTTACAATGATACTATTAACAAAATTTAAAACCTGATGCATACACTTTTATCTTAAACAAATATAAAATACTAAAGGATGCTGACCAAGCTTTACCAGTTGAAATCAGCAAAGATTTGAGAACATGGGAGATATCAGCTGACACTTTTGCCAACAATGCAAGGTTGAAAACATGACTGCTCTGGGACTCTTATGCAGTCTGGGATTGGGACACGATCAGATGATTCTCAGGTGACTTCAGACATTATAAAATTCCTGAGAGAAGCACTTGGGTCAGCAATTTTCCCAGGCTACGTATGAAGGATAAGCAAACGATTAAGAATGGAGGCTTATTCTGCTGACTTTGGAATAATAATGCAGAATCAATGTTGATGGATAGCATTCAAAACTGAAATATTTAAATCATCTACGGCTGCATCCAAATTTGAGGATTTTCATGACATCAACAAGAGCACAAATAAATCATAAGAGCAGATACACAAATTGTTGCCACTTTCAATAACAAGGTATACTCTATTTAACGTCCAAATTTTAAAAGCTGAATTTAAGGCCCAGATTTTAACTCCAGGTCAATTTTGGGTAGGTGGTCAATGGTGAGAGTTAGAAACTCACCCGCTGCTCCAGAAATTTTAACTCCCGTGCTCATTGAAATCCCACCAACTGACTTTCTACTGTCCCAGGTGGGAAGCGGCAGAAAAACTTCCCACTGAGAAATTGGTCTCCTCTTGAGCAGTCAGGCACCAGGCCTGTCTCAGGATTCTGCAGTGGTTCCTGCAGCCACTAACCAAGGATAGGTTTCTGTAATTTTCATTTCTAAAACACCGTCCTATGGAGCCAAGAGGAGCAAATTTGCTCCCTGACTACAAAGGAATCGCAATGCTCCCTCACCCCACTCCAACTCCATTCTCGGAACTTTCTTGCAGGCTGGTGCTTACAAGGCAGGTGACCCAAAATTGGTTTCACCATGGGGTGAGCTTGCTCTGGAGGCATGACCAGCACGAGTAGCTCGCTCCGAGTATGCAGATGAGGTCAGAGGTTAAATTTCTATCTATTCTCGGGCCTTTTGTTTCGGATGCATGCTGTCTCTGTAACACCAAGTCTGGGATTAAAAATGGGCCCAGACTAATTTCTACCCCAATCTGTTTTTTTTTAAAAAACTGATGCTGGCTGAGGGATTAATGTTAGCCAGGACACCGGGTGAACTCTTCTGCTCTTCTTCAAATCGTGCCATGGGATCTTTTATGTCCATCCAAGAGGACAGACAGCACCTCGGTTTAACGTCTAATCTGAAAGACGACACCTCTGACATTGCAGCATTCTCTCAGTGTTGCTTTGAAGTGCCAGCCTAGATTATGTGCTCATGTCTCTGGTGTGGGGCTTGAACTCATGACTTTCTCACTCAGAAGCAAGGGTGCTACCACTGAGCCAAAGCTGACAGCTAGTTTAGATAAATATTCTTGGACTTAACAAGAACAGGCCAGTATACATATATATAGTGGTGTATCATCTGCGAGCACTTTGTTGTGCAATACTTACTTCCTGTAAGTTTGATGCTTTTTCTGTTACAATCCATCACACTTTTCCTACTTGACCGAGTGTGGCACCAAGGAGCCCGAGTAAAATTGAAGTCAAGGGGAATCAGGAGGAAAACTCTCCAGTGGCTGGAGTCATACCTAGCACAAAGGAAGATGGTAGTGGTTGTTGGAGGCCAATCATCTCAGCCCCAGGACATTGCTGCAGGAATTCATCAAGGCAGTGTCCGAGGCCCAATCATCTTCAGCTGCTTCATCAATGTCCTTCCCTCCATCATAAGGTCAGAAATGGGGATGTTCGCTGATGATTGCACAGTGTTCAGTTCCATTCGCAACCCCTCAGATAATCAAGCAGTCCGAGCCCGCATGCAGCAAGACCTGGACAACATCCAGGCTTGGGCTCATAAGTAACAAGTAACATTCGTGCCAGAAAAGTGCCAGGCAACAACCATCTCCAACAAGAGAGAGTCTAACCACCTCCCCTTGACATTTAACGGCATTACCATCGCCGAATCCCCCACCAACATCCTGGGGGTCACCATTGACCAGAAACTTAACTGGACCAGCCAAATAAATACTGTGGCTAAGCATTCTGCAGCAAGTGACTCACCTCCTGACTCCCCAAAGCCTTTCCACCATCCACAAGGCACAAGTCAGGAGTGTGATGGAATACTCTCCACTTGCCTGGATGAATGCAGCTCCAACAACACTCAAGAAGCTCGACACCATCCAGGACAAAGCAGCCCGCTTGATTGGCACCCCATCCACCACCCTAAACATTCACTCCCTTCACCACCGACGCACAGTGGCTGCAGTGTGTACCATCCACAGGATGCATTGCAGCAATTCGCCAAGGCTTCTTCGACAGCACCTCCCAAACCCATGACCTCTACCACCTAGAAGGACAAGAGCAGCAGGCACATGGGAACACCACCACCTGCACGTTCCCCTCCAAGTCACACACCATCCCGACTTGGAAATATATCGCCGTGCCTTCATCGTCGCTGGGTCAAAATCCTGGAACTCCCTTCCCAACAGCACTGTGGGAGAACCTTCACGACAAGGACTGCAGCGGTTCAAGAAGGCGGCTCACCAACACCTTGTCAAGGGCAATTAGGGATGGGCAATAAATGTCAGCCTCGCCAGCGACGCCCACATCCCATGAACGAAGAAAGAAAATCTTTTCCTATTGCACTTTGTTGATTGGGGTCTCAAAGTAAAAAGGAGCAATTCACAATTGTAGACATGATGTGGAGATGCCAGTGATGGACTGGGGTGGACAAATGTAAGGAATCTTACAACACCAGGTTATAGTCCAACAGTTTTATTTGAAAATCACAAGCTTTCGGAGCTTACCTCCTCACTCACCTGACGAAGGAGGTAAGCTCCGAAAGCTTGTGATTTTCAAATAAAACTGTTGGACTATAACCTGGTGTTGTAAGATTCCTCACACAATTGTAGAGGTAGAAAACATACAAAGTAACAGTGACAAAAACAACTAGAAAATTACCAATGAGAAATCACTACAGACTTTTGATAACAACCAATCCTGAGTGATCAAAAGAGCCAACCAATGAAAGAAAAGAGGTGAACCAATGAAATCTGTCAAAACAGGTCTTGAAAATTTTTCTGCTGTGGATAATCAAGCACCTTTCAATAATAAATTCCACTACATTTATCCAGAGGTTTTTATGGATGTATTTAGTACAGTATCTCAAAGTGGAAAACCTGTACACATTTTTCTTTGTGAGAAGAAACGCAGAGCTTTAGACTTGAGAACTTTGGTATAGTTATCACAAAATCATTTTTGTAATTACAAAACATTTGAGGGTGGACCTTATAAAATCATAGAAGTTACAACATGGAAACAGGCCCTTCGGCCCAACATGTCCATGTCGCCCAGTTTATCCACTAAGCTAGTCCCAATTTCCTGCACTTGGCCCATATCTCTCTATACCCATCTTACCCATGTAACTGTCCAAATGCTTTTTAAAAGACAAAATTGTACCCGCCTCTACTACTGCCTCCGGCAGCTCGTTCCAGACACTCACCACCCTTTGAGTGAAAAAATTGCCCCTCTGGACCCTTTTGTATCTCTCCCCTCTCACCTTAAATCTATGCCCCCTCGTTATAGACTCCCCTACCTTTGGGGAAAGATTTTGACTATCTACCTTATCTATGCCCCTTATTATTTTATAGACTTCTATAAGATCACCCCTTAACCTCCTACTCTCCAGGGAAAAAAGTCCCAGTCTATCTAACCTCTCCCTATAAGTCAAACCATCAAGTCCCGGTAGCATCCTAGTAAATCTTTTCTGCACTCTTTCTAGTTTAATAATATCCTTTCTATAATAGGGTGACCAGAACTGTACACAGTATTCCAAGTGTGGCCTTACTAATGTCTTGTACAACTTCAACAAGACATCCCAACTCCTGCATTCAATGTTCTGACCAATGAAACCAAGCATGCCGAATGCCTTCTTCACCACCTTATCCACCTGTGACTCCACTTTCAAGGAGCTATGAACCTGTACTCCTAGATCTCTTTGTTCTATAACTCTCCCCAACGCCCTACCATTAACGGAGTAGGTCCTGGCCCGATTCGATCTACCAAAATGAATCACCTCACATTTATCTAAATTAAACTCCATCTGCCATTCATCGGCCCACTGGCCCAATTTATCAAGATCCCGTTGCAATCCTAGATAACCTTCTTCACTGTCCACAATGCCACCAATCGTGGTGTCATCTGCAAACTTACTAACCATGCCTCCAAAATTCTCATCCAAATCATTAATATAAATAACAAATAACAGCGGACCCAGCACCGATCCCTGAGGCACACCGCTGGACACAGGCCTCCAGTTTGAAAAACAACCCTCTACAACCACCCTCTGTCTTCTGTCGTCAAGCCAATTTTGTATCCAATTGGCTACCTCACCTTGGATCCCATGAGATTTAACCTTATGTAACAACCTACCATGCGGTACCTTGTCAAAGGCTTTGCTGAAGTCCATGTAGACCACGTCTACTGCACAGCCCTCATCTATCTTCTTGGTTACCCCTTCAAAAAACTCAATCAAATTCGTGAGACATGATTTTCCTCTCACAAAACCATGCTGACTGTTCCTAATCAGTCCCTGCCTCTCCAAATGCCTGTAGATCCTGTCCCTCAGAATACCCTCCAACAACTTACCCACTACAGATGTCAGGCTCACCGGTCTGTAGTTCCCAGGCTTTTCCCTGCCACCCTTCTTAAACAAAGGCACAACATTTGCTACCCTCCAATCTTCAGGCACCTCACCTGTAGCGGTGGATGATTCAAATATCTCTGCTAGGGGACCCGCAATTTCCTCCCTAACCTCCCATAACGTCCTGGGATACATTTCATCAGGTCCCGGAGATTTATCTACCTTGATGCGCGTTAAGACTTCCAGCACCTCCCTCTCTCTAATATGTACACTCCTCATGACATCACTATTTATTTCCCCAAGTTCCCTAACATCCATGCCTTTCTCAACCGTAAATACCGATGTGAAATATTCATTCAGGATCTCACCCATCTCTTGTGGTTCCGCACATAGATGACCTTGTTGATCCTTAAGTGGCCCTACTCTCTCCCTAGTTACTCTTTTGCCCTTCTGGAATGGATGCAGTTTACACTTGAATAATTAAAAAAAAGATGTTATACTCCGTTTAACTGCATTGTTTGCACGATCATCTTATCAGCATTATGAATAGCTCTGGGTACAGATTTGAACATGTATAGGGAGCGCATTAGTGGTGGTTTGGAAAATTGCATATAGATGGAATTTTAGGGGCTGTGGCTATTAAAAGGATGTTTCAGAATAGGGAACAAAATCTTATGGTTCAAAAGGATTTTCAACCAGCTGGCAGCCTTTGCCAAGACAGAATGGGAGAGGGCTAAGAAGTTAACTGGCGAAACTGCAGTGAAAGGAAATACAAGACGTAGGCAAGAATCTGCAACCAAGTGGCGGTGTAGTTCAGCACTCAACCCCGTTTGATGGCAGTTGAATACTCCAACTGTGGCCCGGTTTAACGTTCAATATTCCCTCCTTGCTTTTTTATTCGATGCCTCGATGCGAAACCAAGGATTACATTTGTGTTTTTCTATGCCCTGATGTCACCTTTAATGATCTGCGTATTCCACACTAAGGTTCTTCTACCGCTGTAGTCCATTTAAGGTGTACTATCTTTCACTATTTTGACTTCCAAAATATGTTACTTCACATTTATCTACATTGAAATGCATCTATCTGCCATCCTGCTAACCCATCAATGTCTTCCTGCAGCCATACCCTGCAATTTGGTGTTCTCAGCAATTTTCATTAAGTTTCAGTTGTTCTTGGGATGTGGACAACTCAGGCAAGCCTGTACTTATAGCCCACCCTTGTAACCCTGAAAAGGCAGTAGTGAGCCTTCACTTTGAACAATTACAGTCCTAGTGGTCATAGTGCTCCCACAAAGCTGTTAGGTAGGAAATTCTAGGATTCTGACTGAGCAACAATGAAGGAACAGTGATCTATGTACAAGTCAGATTGGTCTGTGACTTGGAGGGAAATTTGGGAGGTGATGGTATTCCCCCAGCATTGCTGTTCTTGTTTTTCTTCGTGTTAGAGGTAGCAGGAGATGGAGGTGCTGGCGAGTTGCTGCAGTGCACCCTGTAGATTGTAATACTGCAGCCACAATGCACCAGTGGCGGAGGGGTGGATATTGAGCTCAGTGGCAGAGGCACCAATCCAGTGAACGGGATGGTGTCTGTGAAGCACTCTGGGATGTTTCTCTACATTAAGAGTGCTATAGAAATGCAAGTTGTTGCTGCAGCCACATGGCATGAGTGGTAGAGGGGGTAGATGTTGAGTTCAGTGGCAGGGGTACCAATCAAGCAGGCTGCTTTGTCTTGGATAGTGTTGAGCTTCTTGAGTGTTGTTGCACCTGCACCCATCCAGGCAAATGGTGAGTATTCCATGACACCTGACTTGAGCCTTATAGTTGGTGGAGAGGGTTTGAGGGGTCAGGAAGTGAGCAATTCATCCACAGAGTACCCAGCCTCATTCCTGCTCTTGTAGCCTTGGTGTTGATAGGGCTGGTCAAGTTCAGCTTCTGGCCAATGGTGACCCCCAGGATGTTGATTGTGAGAGATTCAGCAGTGGCGATACGATTGAAGGTCAAGGGAGGTGGCTGGGCTCTCTCTTGTTTGAGGTGGTCATTACCTGGCACTTACATGGCACGAATGTTACCTGCCACTTGTCAGCCCAATTCTGAATGTTATCCATGCCCTGTTGTAGGCTGGAATGAGCAGATATTGTTCCCTTAATTCCTAAGTCCAGATCATTTATATGTATATAGTAAATAAGAGTGCGGCCCCAACACAGATGCCTGTGGAACCTCATCACATTTTTCCTGTAAGAAACTTCCCTTGATTTGTATACTTTAGTTTCTGCCATCTAACCATCTCTCTATGCTTGTGGCCACATTCCCTCTAAGTCTATTTACCATTATTTTGCTATAAGTCTCTTGTGTAGTACCTTATCAATTTCACTTTGATAAACTACATATTTTAATCTAACTTCCCTGTTATTTCTTCAAATAATTACTGAACACCTATTTACAGAGATGTATCTGCCACCTGTCAGCCCATACTGCTAGGCTATCTATGTCCTGCAATTTTTCACAATCCTCAAAAATTTGCAATGCCCCCCCCCCCCCCTCAATTTGGTCTCATCGGCAAATTTCAATATCGTTCTCTCAATTTCATGAGGTGGTTGCGAGGAAGCTGGCTCTACTTCCATCTCAAGGCATCATCCCTATAGATCAGGATTGCAGCATGTCTAGAAGGAAGTGGAGGTAGGCTTCAGGCAATTGCTGACCAGTGATGACAGTTTCCTATGTTCCCATGTTCTCACAAATGGTGACAAGTATGTATGACAGTGTCTACACATTTGGTTGGTGGCATGTGGCAGGTATGGCTAATCAAGCTATTGATCTCCCTGGCATGCATTCTTTGATGCAGTACTACTGAAAGCATGACATACTGTGATTGGGGTGCCGATTGAGCGAGCATACCACATTATGCTTAATCAAGCATTTGCAGATTGTATTTGTACCATTCAATCTGCTACCCAGCTTCCTTTCGAAACAGGAGCTTCCAAATGTACAACATCTTTGCTAAAATAGAAAACTGTTGTCACTGCTCTCAGTCTTACTGGAAAATATCATGTCATCTCAAGTTTGGTCTGCAGAAGAATAATACGATCAGACCATAGATCATGCAGTAAACGCTGGACAAAGTTACTGAACATTAAAACAGGTATATGAACATAAACAGCAGATGTACCGTGAATACAGACTTCACTATTTGGAATCAAAATAACAAAGTCGCTTCCTCTCAGTTAACTCTCAATATTAAAATTTGAAACAAAGTTATTTTATTTCTTATGTGGCTTGTTCTGACTAATTCTGCATCTCCACTGGTTTCAAATTGATTAGGTGAACACAGTGCAGGTAGTCAAATATAAGCCAATAATCAGAAGCTCCTGCCTATAGAGCTGTCCGTCAAATAGATTACAAGGAATCTTGGTCCTGCTCTTCCACAGACACAACTCACGTCTTCACCTCTGTTACAGCTGTTAATCAAAACTATTAGATTGACATCCTGGGGAGTAAAGTAACAGAATGTTTGAATTGAATAGAATGGCTTCACTCATTGATCTGTGCCAAACACCTCGAATGACATGCTGGATGGAATCCCATGCTAGTACACTGGCAGCAATCAATTCAAGTATATAAAAGCCTTCCTGATAAGAATGGATCTGGTAAATAATCTATCATAGGCAAAAATGCTTCATTTTTGCCACAAATGCCAAGATATATATTAAGAAGCTTGAGCATATTAAGAAGTCGAATCCAGTCGTGAATGGTGGTGGACAATTAAACAACTAACGGGAGGAGGAGGCTCTGCAAACATCCCCATTCTCAATGATGGCGGAGTCCAGCACGTGAGTGCAAAAGACAAGGCTGAAGCGTTTGCAACCATCTTCAGCCAGAAGTGCCGAGTGGATAATCCATCTCAGCCTCGTCCCGATATCCCCACCATCACGGAAGCCAGTCTTCGGCCAATTCGATTCACTCCACGTGATATCAAGAAACGGCTGAGTGCACTGGATACAGCAAAGGCTATGGGCCCTGACAACATCCCAGCTGTAGTGCTGAAGACTTGTGCTCCAGAACTAGCTGCGCCTCTAGCCAAGCTGTTCCAGTACAGCTACAACACTGGCATCCACCCGACAATGTGGAAAATTGCCCAGGTATGTCCTGTCCACAAAAAGCAGGACAAATCCAATCCGGCCAATTACCGCCCCATCAGTCTACTCTCAATCATCAGCAAAGTGATGGAAGGTGTCGTCGACAGTGCTATCAAGCGGCACTTACTCACCAATAACCTGCTCACCGATGCTCAGTTTGGGTTCCGCCAGGACCACTCGGCTCCAGACCTCATTACAGCCTTGGTCCAAACATGGACAAAAGAGCTGAATTCCAGAGGTGAGGTGAGAGTGACTGCCCTTGACATCAAGGCAGCATTTGACCGAGTGTGGCACCAAGGAGCCCGAGTAAAATTGAAGTCAATGGGAATCAGGGGGAAAACTCTCCAGTGGCTGGAGTCATATCTAGCACAAAGGAAGATGGTAGTGGTTGTTGGAGGCCAATCATCTCAGCCCCAGGGCATTGCTGCAGGAGTTCCTCAGGGCAGTGTCCTAGGCCCAACCATCTTCAGCTGCTTCATCAATGACCTTCCCTCCATCATAAGGTCAGAAATGGGGATGTTCGCTGATGACTGCACAGTGTCCAGTTCCATTCGCAACCCCTCAGATAATGAAGCAGTCCGAGCCTGCATACAGCAAGACCTGGACAACATCCAGGCTTGGGCTGATAAGTGGCAAGTAACATTCGCGCCAGATAAGTGCCAGGCAATGACCATCTCCAACAAGAGAGAGTCTAACCACCTTCCCTTGACATTCAACGGCATTACCATCGCCGAATCCCCCACCATCAACATCCTGGGGGTCACCATTGACCAGAAACTTAACTGGACCAGCCATATAAATACTGTGGCTACGAGAGCAGGTCAGAGGCTGGGTATTCTGCGGCGAGTGACTCACCTCCTGACTCCCCAAAGCCTTTCCACCATCTACAAGGCACAAGTCAGGAGTGTGATGGAATACTCTCCACTTGCCTGGATGAGTGCAGCTCCAACAACACTCAAGAAGCTCGACACCATCCAAGATAAAGCAGCCCGCTTGATTGGCACCCCATCCACCACCCTAAACATTCACTCCCTTCACCACCGGCGCACTGTGGCTGCAGTGTGCACCATCCACAGGATGCACTGCAGCAACTCGCCAAGGCTTCTTCGACAGCACCTCCCAAACCCGCGACCTCTACCACCTAGAAGGACAAGGGCAGCAGGCGCATGGGAACAACACCACCTGCACGTTCCCCTCCAAGTCACACACCATCCCGACTTGGAAATATATCGCCGTTCCTTCATTGTCGCTGGGTCAAAATCCTGGAACTCCCTTCCTAACAGCACTGTGGGAGAACCGTCACCACACGGACTGCAGCGGTTCAAGAAGGCGGCTCACCACCACCTTCTCGAGGGCAATTAGGGATGGGCAATAAATGCCGGCCTTGCCAGCGACGCCCACATCCCATGAACGAATAAAAAAAAAAGTACTCACAGTATCTGCATCATTTCACATAAAAAGAGGTTCTGCAAAAAAAGCTATAACGTAAATAACTGGGATTTAAAAGTTTTTGTAGTAGGAAGAACAAACAGTTACTTGTATCTTAACAGAGTCTTATAAAATGATAGATATAAATTTTGTAATACTATTTACCAATGAGGATTGTATCTTTCAGTATCAGTAACGTGTAATATTTTTACATTTGTTCAGTCATGTGATAAATTACTTCAATAAGTTTGTTGTAATAGAACAATAAAGGGAATCACTATCATGTTTAGGCTGCAGCAAGACCAGAGTAAATATCAGAAACTAAGCAAACTCTCCTGAGCAACACCACAGGAGATCTACTAGTACATATTAAACACTTAGAGTAATTATTAGATCCGAATTAAAACAGAGTGCAATGAACAAGTTTATATAACACTAGGCAATCTCGTGTGGCATTACACACTGGGAGTAAAGACCAAGTGCAGTCTTCAGGTTAAGCAGGGGATAACTGGGCCAGGGCTAAGGGAGGACTGCAAAATTAGAAGTCAGAAGAGGCCAGAAGAGTTGACAGAGTGGGATTAGAGGCTGAGGGGCAGGTAGAGCACAGTTAAAGGTTGGAAGCAAAGGGGGAAGTAAAGCAGGGTTAAAGCAGAGGGGAAGGGGGTAGAAAGTAGAGCAGGGTTAAAAGCCAGGAGGAGGGGAAGGTACAACATAGTAACACGCCAGGAGGAGAATTAGGATCCGGGGTGGGGAGGGGGGTGAAAGAGAAGAGAATCGAAGGCTATTGGAGAATGTAAGGATAGGGCTGGAGCCCAGAAAAAATAAACACATTACTGCAACCAGTGACACCAGTACTATAAACCCCGCCAATGCGGAGTGGAGAGGAGGAATAAAAGGAATGAGAGTGGAAGGAGGGAGGAGGGGGAAAGGGGAGGATGATGAATAGGAGAGGTGGAAGAGGATGAAGGGAGAGAGGGAGGTGCAAGTTTTTTCTTTCCTGTTGATTTCCTATCAGTTTGTTTCCATCTTTGCTAGTTAAACAGGTGTAAGCCCCCATTTACTTGGAGTACCCTCCTTGGAGTTTAAGTATACTTTTGCTATTAGATTCACTGTGCTTTAACTTTGATTTTTAATCCTCACTTAAAACCTAGGAGGAAAAGTATATATTATTAAATTAAATACAAAAAATATAAACTCAGCTTATCTGAAAAGAAAAAAAATCATCTCCAAAAAAAACAAAGATGGTTCCTGAGCTGGCAGAAACAGGTCAAGAGATTTGGTTCACAGAACCATCCAGTGGCCAAATTTTGCAATTATAATGTGATAAGTTTACATAGGGCTTAAAATTATAAATATGGACATAGAATTTAGAAAGGAAAAGTTTGACGCAAAAATAACAGGAAATAAGGTTTTGTTGACTAGAAATGCATGCAGATGTGAAATTTTTAGTAAGTTATAGATTGTCTGAAGTTACAAAGATAGTCATGTGATCAAAGGTTCCAATATTGCTCCTCTCCCCTGCCTGAACCCTAGACAGGTGGAGCTTATCAGAAGTAGAGTCTGCTAGCCCAGGCTGCAATACATCAGAATTTGATAGGTCCGACCAGTTGCACCAGGAAATGGGAGCAAAATCATTGAAATACAAATTAGATAGATTTCTTTCAGAACATAACATTTTGGGATAGAATATATGCATAATTTGATACATGACATGTTATAAATGTAGCATGCTTGGGAGGAAAAAGGTGACTTTGGATGTATGATTCTGAAAGCTCTCCACCACTGGGGTTTCCTTTGTGCGATGTTATGTAATGGGGACACACTCACTCGATTGAGTGGGTTGCCTGGAATATATGACTGCTGGTGAAAGCAGCAGGGCTGCTGGACCAAACAGTATCTTCCCATTCTATACTTTATTTTTATCATGTACCTGTCTGCTTTTTAATACTCTGCCTTTCCACATATCCAAACTTGTATTTAACCAAAGTATGAAGGGAACACACCAAAAACTCATAAGGTAAATTGAATGATTTGCCCATCATGTTACCCATTTCCTAGTTATATTTATTTCCAAACATATTAAATCTAGCATTAAATAGAATACCCTAGCCCTCTTGTGCACAGATTAGCCTTTCTGCACTAAATAATTAATGCCACTATATGAGTATATTTGACATTTTACAATTAATTATATTATGGAAAACAGAAGGGCAATCAAGTGAAGTCTCCATGGGAGAAAGAAAATGCATTAAAATGAATGTTGCAAGGACACATTTTTGACCACCAGTTGAGCAGCCACAATTATAACCATCACTGGTCTGGATTGAAACATGCATAGAAACAAGTACCATGCATCAGAGTAAAAACAACACCACCGATAATTGAATTTTGAATCACAGGTTGTAAAGGAAACCAAATGATGCAATGAAGCAAATTATATATAAAAGCAAATTTATCTTTAATTAATCTGGAAAATATAAATGGTATTTTAGACCTAGATTTTCCTGACATGACAGAGTGGGACCTACACTCGCCCATGTGATCCCATCGACACCTGATCACATTTCCCTGAAGGTGGGGGGGGTCTTCCTTTAATATACAGGACTGGATTTCAGCGACAATCATGTTGCTGATTGGGTCTCTACCACTGGGAACGAGGGAAATGAGGTAGGCTGCAGCAGTTAAAAGAGCAGAAGCACAACATATCACTCTGGGGAGAGAGAGAGAGAGAGAGAGAGAGAGAGAAAGAGAGAGAGAGAGAGAGAGAGAACACACGCGTGCTGGATCTGAGTTTGAACATTAAAAAGCGATGGCAGAAAGAGGAGCACCACCTGGGAGTCTGCAATGACCCAAGCTATGGTGGAGATAATGCTGGCAGAGATTAAGGCCAGAGACAAAGGCTCTTTAGAGTTGTGCGTTAGAAAAAGGGAACATAGGCAGTCTCAAGAAAGGTGGCACTGCTATTCAGTGCTACACTACAGCCGCATGAATAGCTTCTCAGTGCCAGAAACATTTTATTGATCTCACAATGTAGACAAGGTAAATGAAGGCACGAATGCCTGTACAGATGCTGCAATACTGCTGAAAGTATGATTCACCCCCATACATTCCAAGACCACAGTGTTAGAGAAGAATTGAAGGAGACCCTTAGTAGGCACAGGGGAATCCCACTATCCTTCTCACGGGTGCACCTTCACTCCTACAATTCTACTGTTCCATATCAGATTTCCTGCAATGTTTGACTGAGAAATGGAGACTGGTGCGTGAATATTTATCCAATAGTGATCATAATATGATCGAGTTTAACGTTGTGTTTGAAAGGGAGAAACCCATAACAGCCAAGATTCTAAATTTAGGTATCATTCTAGTAAATCTACGCTGCACTCCCTCCAAGGCCACTATATCCTTCCTAAGGTACGGTGCCCAAAAACACCATACCCCAGGTGTGGTCTAACCAGGGCTTTGTATACTGTAGCATAACTTCTACCCACTTGTATTCTAGTCCTCTGGATATAAAGGCCAGCATTCCATTAGCCTTTTTGATTACTTTCTGTACTTGTCCATGACATTTTAATGATCTATGTACATGGACCCTTCAGTCTCTTTGGACCTCCACTGTTTCGAACTTTTCACCATTTAGAAAGTACTTTCATCTATCTTTTTTAGGTCCAAAGTGGAAGACCTCACACTTGAGGTGGGGGCCAAAGATGATTGCTTCAGTATTCGCAATATTTAAGTGGAGAAAATTGCAGCTCATCCACAACTGGATATCAGACAAGTAGCTTGATGACACAGAGGCAGTGGAGGGGTCAAGGGAGATGGTGGAGAAGTGGACCGGGACGGTGTAGAAGCTGTTTCCGTGTCAGTAGATGTCGTTACCAAGAGACAGCATGTAGATGAGGGAAAGGAGGAGGCCAAGGACACATCCTTTGTTCACGAAAAAAATTTCAGAATGTAATTTGAGCAATTTATGGGGAAAAGATAGTACAGTACTACTCATTACGGATCTGGCCCGGGGAAATTGGAATCAAAGATTGGCAGGCAAAACTGTAATCGAACAATAGGCAGCCTTTAAAGAGGAGATCATTCAGGTACAGTCTAGGTACATTCCCACGAGGGGGACAGGTAGAGCAACCAAAGCCAGAGCTCCCTGGATCACGAAAGAGAATAAGATGAAATGGAAAAAAGGGGTGTATGACAGATGTCAGGTTGATAATACAAGTGAGAACCAGGCTGAATATAGAAAGTACAGAGAAGTGAAAAAGGAAATAAGAGAGGCAAAGAGAGAGTATGAGAACAGACTGGCAGCTAACATAAAAGGGAATTCAAAAGTCTTCTATAGGCATATAAATAGTAAATGGGTAGCAAGAGGAGGGGTGGGGCCGAATAAGGACCAAAAAGGAGATCTACGCATGGAGGCAGACGGCATGGCTGAGGTACTAAATGAGTACTTTGCATCTGTCTATACCAAAGAAGATGCTGCCAGAGTCACAGTAAAAGAGGAGATAGTTGAGATACCGTATGTGCTAAAAATTGATAGAGGAGATACTCGAAAGGCTGGCTATACTTAAAGTAGACAAGTCACCCAGTCCAGATGGGATGCATCCTAGGTTGCTGAGGGAAGTAAGGGTGGAAATTGCAGAGGTACTGGCCATAATCTTCCAATCCTCCTTACATATGGGGGTGGTGCCAGAGGACTGGAGAATTGCAAATGTTACACCCTTGTTCAAAAAAGGGTGTAAGGATAAACCCAGCAACTACAGGCCAGTCATTTTAACCTCGGTGGTGGGGAAGCTTTTAGAAACGATAATCCGGGACAAAATTAATAGTCGCTTCAACAAATGTGGATTAATAAAGGAAAGCCAGCATGGATTTGTTAAAGGCAGATCGTGTTTAACTAACTTGATTGAGTTTCTTGATGAGGTAACAGAGAGAGTGGAAGAGGGCAATGTGGTTGATGTTATGTATATGGACTTTCAAAACACGTTTGATAAAGTGGCACATAACAGGCTCGTCAGCAAAATTGAAGCCCATGGAATAAAAACAGCAGTGACAGCATGGATACGAAATTGGCTAAGTGACAGGAAACAGAGATACTGGTAAATGATTGTTTTTTGGGGTGGAGGAAGGTATACAGTAGTGTTCCCCAGGGGTAGGTACCAGGACCACTGCTTTTTTTGATACATATTAATGACTTGGACATACAGGGCACAATTTCAAAATTTGCAGATGACACAAAACTTGGAAGTGTAGTGAACAGTGAGGAGGATAGTAATAAACTTCAAGAGGACATAGACAGGCTGGTGGAATGGGCGGACACATGGCAGATGAAATTTGACGCAGAAGAAGTGCAAAGTGACACATTTTGGCAGGAAGAATGAGGAGAGGCAATGTAAGCTAAATGGTACAATTCTAACGCGGATGCAGGAACAGAGAGCCTGGGGATATGTGTGCGCAAATCTTTGAAGGTGGCAGGATAGGTTGAGAAAGCGGTTAAAAAAGCATATGGGATCCTGGGGCTTTATTAATAGAGGCATAGAGTACAAAAGCAAGGAAGTTATGTTGAACCTTTATAAAACACTGGTTCAGCCACAACTGGAGTATTGTGTCCAATTTTGGGCACCGCACTTCAGGAAGGATGTGAAAGCCTTAGAGAGGGTGCAGAAAAGATTCACAAGAATTTTTTTTTATTATTCGTTCATGGGATGTGGGCGTCGCTGGCAAGGCCAGCATTTATTGCCATCCCTAAATGCACTTGAAAAGGTGGTGGTGAGCTGCCTTCTTCAACCACTGCAGTCCATGTATAAGTCATTAATATATATTAAAAAAAGCAGTGGTCCTAGTACCGACCCCTGGGGAACACGACTGTATACCTTCCTCCAGCCCGAAAAACAATCACGCAGTGTTGTTAGATAGGGAGTTCCAGGATTTTGACCCAGCAACGGTGAAGGAAAAGCAATATATTTCCAAGTCGAGATGGTGTGTGACTTGGAGGGGAACGTGCAGGTGGTGTTGTTCGCATATGTCTGCTGCCCTTGTCCTTCTAGGTGGTGCAGGTCACAGGTTTGGGAGGTGCTGTCGAAGAGGCCTTGGTGAGTTGCTGCAGTGCATCCTATGGATGGTACATACTGCAGCCACATGCGCTGGTGGTGAAGGGAGTGAATGTTTAGGGTGGTGGATGGGGTACCAATCAAGCGGGCTGCTTTGTCCTAGATGATGTGGAGCTTCTTGAGTGTTGTTGGAGCTGCACTCATCCAAGCTAGTGGAGAGTATTCCATCACACTCCTGACTTGTGCCTTGTAGATGGTGGAAAGGCTTTGGGGAGTCAGGAGGCGAGTCACTCGCCACAGAATACCTAGCCTCTGACCTGCTCTTATAGCCACAGTATTTTTATGGCTGGTCCAGTTAGGTTTCTGGTCAGTGGTGACCCCCAGGATGTTGATGGTGGGAGATTCGGTGATGGTAATGCCGTTGAATGTCAAGGGGAGGTGGTTAGACTCTCTCTTGTTGGAGATGGTCATTGCCTGGCACTTGTCTGGCATGAATGTGACTTGCCACTTATCAGCCCAAACCTGGATGTTGTCCAGGTCTTGCTGTATACGGGCACGGACTGCTTCATTATCTGAGGGGTTGCGAATGGAACTGAACACTGTGCAATCATCAGCGAACATCCCCATTTCTGAACTTATGATGGCGGGAACGTCATTGATGAAGCAGCTGAAGATAGTTGGGCCAAGGACAGTGCCCTGAGGAACTCCTGCAGCAATGTCCTGGGGCTGAGACGATTGGCCTCCAACAACCACTACTATCTTCCTTTGTTCTAGATATGACTCCAGCTCATGGTTCCAGGGATAAGGGACTTCAGTTACATAGATAGATTGGAGAAGCTGGGGTTGTTCTCCTTAGAGCTGAGAAGTTTCTCAATTGGGGAAAGGCCAATTTTACTAAGCTAAGAAGTGATTTAGCAAAAGTGGACTGGGAGCAACTACTTGAAAGTAAATCAATGTCAGAGCAGTGGGAGGCATTCAAGGGGTGCAGAGTAAACATGTTCCCACAAAGAAAAAAGGGTGAGGCTGCCAAATCTAGAGCTCCCTGGATGTCAAGGAGCATACAGGGTAAGATAAGGCAGAAAAGGAAGGCTTATGTCAGACACCGAGAACTCAAGCCTAGAGGAGTATAAAAAAATGCAGGGGTGAAATTAAAAAGGAAATTAGGAAAGCAAAGAGAGGGCATGAGAAAATGTCAAGTAAAATCAAGGAAAACACAATGATGTTTTATAAATACATTAAGAGCAAGAGGATAACCAAGGAAAGAATAGGGCCTTTTAGAGACCAAAAAGATAACCTATGTGTGGAGGCGGAAGATGTTGGTACAGTTCTTAATGAATACTTTGCATCTGTCTTCACGAAAGAGAGGGACGTGCAGACACTGTCGTTAAGGAGGAGTGCGAAATATTGGAAGAAATAAACTTCATGAGAGAGGAAGTATTAAGGGGAATGGCATCTTTGAAAGTAGATAAATCACCAGGGCCGGATGAAATGTATCCCAGGCTGGTAAAAGAAGCAAGGGAAGAAACATCAGAGGCTCTTTCCATCATTTTCCAATCCTCACAGGATACAGGTGTGGGGCCGGAGGGTTGGAGGACGGCTAACGTCGGACCATTGTTTAAAAAGGGAGCAAGGGATAGACCAAGTAATTACAGGCCAGTCAGTCTAACCTCGGTGGTGGGTAAATTATTGGAATCAATTCTGAGGGACAAGATAAACCATCACTTAAAAAAGCATGGAGTAATCAAGTGCAGTCAGCATGGATTTGTTAAGGGAAGGTCGTGTGTGACTAACTTGATTGAATTTTTTGAGGTGGTAACAAGGAGGGACCATGAGGGTAGTGCATTTGATGTAGTCTATGTGTATTTTAGCAAGGCTTTTGACAAGGGCCCACATGGCAAACTGGTAAAAAAGTACAAGCCCATGAGATGCAAAGGAAGGTGGCAAGTTGGATCCAAAATTGGCTCAGTGGCAGGAAGCAAAGGGTAATGGTCGACGGGTGTTTTTGTGACTGCAAGGCTGTTTCCAGTGGCGTTCCACAGGGCTCAGTACTAGGTCCCTTGCTTTTTGTAATTTAATAATTTGGACTTAAATGTAGGGGGCTTGATTAAGAAGTTTGCAGATGATACAAAAATTGGCCGTGCGGTTGATAGTGAGGAGGAAAGCTGTAGACTGCAGGAAGATATTAACAGACTGGTCAGGTGGGCAGAAAAGTGGCAAATGGAATTCAATCCGGAGAAGTGTGAGGTAATGCATTTGGGGAGGGCAAACAAGGCAAGGGAGTACACAATAAATGGAAAGATACTGAGAGGGGTAGAGGAAGTGAGGGTCCTTGGAGTGCACGTCCACAGATCCCTGAAGGTAGCAGGACAGGTAGATAAGGTGGTTAAGAAGGCATATGGAATACTTCCTTTATTAGCTGAGGCGTAGGATATAAGAGCAGGGAGGTTATGCTAGAATTGTATGAAACACTGGTGAGGCCCTCAACTCATTTAAAAAGTACCTGGATGTGCACCTGAAGTGCCGTGACCTACAAGGCTATGGAACAAGTGCTGGAAAGTGGGATTAGGCTGGTGCAGGAATGGTGGGCCAAATGGCCTCTTTCTGTGCCATAAATTTTCTCTGATTCTAAGGCTGAGGAGGAGATTTGATAGAAGTGTTCAAAATCATGACAGGTTTAGATAAAGAGAAACTGTTCCCATTGGCAGAAGGGTCAATATCCAGAGGACACAGATTTAAGGTGATTGGCATACAAAGAGCCGGCATGGACTCGATGGGCTGAATGGCCTCCTTCTGTGCTGTAACCATTCTATAATTCAGTGACCAAATTGAGTCGATTTGGATGGAAATCTGTGATAGCAAGAGAAGGAGTGTAACAGGGAACTGCTGCAGTGAACCTCCAAGGCTAAGTGATTCACTCGATATGAAATTATTTGAGCAGATTAAACGGAAGAGTTTTCAGTGAAAGTGGTAATACTATTTATGGATGACTATCTTGAACTAAACTGAGCTATAAAAAAGCATCTCTTTCAAAAAGAGGATGAATATTAATGGAGCAATACAAGACTACTTCTTGGCTCTGCAAGTTAAACATAGAGCAAGGACAAAAGCTTTATTGGATCCAATATTTATTAACAAACCTAAAATAACTGGTACAGTAGAATTTGATAAGAAGTGCTAGATGCCAATAACCACAATATCAACAATTGTATATGTTGGCAAGAGCAAGTTATAGAAAGTGAGAGGAAGAGAGAGACAAATCGCACAATTATCATTGGGACAAGTCAGCATGGTTTCAAAGCAATAGGCCACATCTTAGAGTGGACAGTGGTAACCCAGTCTGTGTAATTTACTTGGATTTTCTCTCATGAGACTAGTGGGATACAGCTCATAGAATAAATTACAAATTGTCTAGATAGATTGAAAATTGGCTTAGCAACAGAAGACAGCGGTTAGTGATAAATGGAAAGTGTTCTGCCTGTGGAAAAGTAACTAGTGTTCACCTACAGGGATCTGTTCTGGGTCCCAAGCTGTCCACAATATTTGTAAATGACATGGAACAGGGTGTCCTCGGTAGTATTATTAAATTTGCTTTTGACACACAACTATGTGGGCAAGAAGAAAGGAAATTGATTATGAGAGAGGCTTTGACCAATTACATGGCAGTCTGAAATATGGCAGCTGAATTTCAACATGAATAAATGTAAATAAGGCAAAATGGAATACAAGTCACAAGTTATACTGACGAACAAAAAGGAAAATACTGCAGATGCTGGAAATACTCAGCGGGTCAGGCAATATCCTTGGAGGGAACAAACAAGTCGTGTTTTGAATGTCATGGCTGGAAGATGTTACCAATGAACAGCATTTAAAGAGGAACAGAACAAGAGGAAGGGAGAGGAGAAACAAAAACACACGCACATAAGAATGACCTGTAAAGTGCTTAACTAGGGAACAGGAGATGGTTAAACGGCAGAAGTGATATTAGCATGAGACAATAGGAGGCATGATGAGGTGGGGGATAGGCAGATGGAAAGGGAAGCATGAAAAATTGGCAAGGCAGAGCAGGCTCCAGCAGCCTAGGAGCATGGTAGAAAACAAAAGCTGGTTGACACCAAGGGTGCAGACATAGGAACATAGGAATTGCTAGCTAAAATATAATCAAGGTCCATCTATTTCGCATTTTACCATCTGATAATGGACTTGTTGAGTAATCATAGTAATCAATCCCTATCACTTAGTCTACAACAGACCCAGACATGATGTGAGGAAAGTTCTAGTTGTGGAGAGCTTAGGTAACCATTGGTCCAAAGTCACCTGTTCCTCCCAAGCATGCTACACTTACCATATCATGTCTCAAATTACTCATATACTGCAAAATGTTATTTTCTGAAAGTAATCTCTCTAATTTATGAACATGCAAACAATGAAACACAGGAAAAGACCATCTGATCCATCCAGCCTGTCCCACACAATTGTGATACCTTGTGTATCACAATATATATGCTCCCCATGCCACCCAAAACTATATGATCTCCTGGGAGAAGCAAAAAAAGATAAAAACCCAGACCAATTTGGGAAAGATAATCTGGGAAATTCCTCTCAGACGTCTTTGGCGATTGAAACTAGTCCAGGAGATCACTCTGACCCTGATAATTCTACACATTACATCACCTGCCTTTTGTAAAAGGTGATCTCCGCCCTAGCCAGAAACAGGTCCAGGTCCTCGCATGAAGGAATTCAGCGAATCGGCGTCCACCGCACAAGTCGGCAGCCTGTTCCAGAGGTCCACTATTCTCTGGGAAAAGAACCACCTACTGACGTCTAACCTAGATCTGGCCTTATACAACTTAAAATTGTGACCCCTGGTCTTCACTAACCTATTTAATTGGAACAAACTGTCAACTTGAACACATTCTATTCCTTTCATCATCTTATAAACCTCATTCAGGTCATCCTTAGTCTGCACTTCTGAGTGTAGAGACCCAGCTCTTTTACCCTATCTCGATAACTAAGATGCTTTAAGCTGGGAATTAGTCCAGTGGCCCTCTTCTGCACCTTTTCCAAAGCCTCAATATCATCCACCACGAGAGACGACCAAAACTGGACACAGTATTCCAAATGAGGTCTGACCAAGGTCTTGTATAAAGACAAATAGTGTGCTTTGTCTTATAGTCAATTGTCCTATAAATGCTCCCCAACACCCTTTCAGGAAAGCCTGGGGCTCTTTTCTCTATAAAAAAAGAGAAGGCTGAGGGGTGACCTGATAGAGGCCTCTAAGATAAGGAAAGGGTTTGATAGGACAGACATAGAGAAAATGTTTCCACTTGTGGAGGAGTCCAAAACTAATGGTCATAAATATAAACATAAATTGGTTGCTAATAAATCCAATAGGAAATTCAGGAGAAGCTTCTTAACCCAAAGAGTGGTAAGAATGTGGAACGCACTACCACAAGGAGTAGTTGAGGCAAACAGCATAGTTAGTTTTAAGGGGAAGCTAGATAAGTACATGAGGGAGAAAGGAATAGAAGGATTTGCTGATAGGGTTAGATGAAGAGGGGCGGGAGAAGGCTCGTGTGGAGCATAAATGCTGGCATAGACCAGTTGGGCCAAATGGCCAGTTTCTGTGTTGTAGATTCGATGTATTTGCTCTAGCTATTGCTTTACGGCATTGCTCATGAACCTTTGGAGGTCTATGCACTAAAACGCCCAGGTCTCCTCCTTTCTCCACCTGCTTTAATGCTTTTCCTTGAAGGGCATATGTATGTTATGCATGTGGGCAGGACAAATGCTCAACGCTGCACTTCTCCAAATTAAACATAATTTGCCAGTCACAAGCCCAATCCCCAACACATCAAGATCCACCTGAACCAGTCGAGCATCGTCTACAGTCCTGACACTCACGCAGATCTTGGTATCATCTGCAAATTTGCAGATCGGACCCCCAACACCTACATTTAGATCATTAATAAAAATAGTGAAGAGCAACAATCCCAACAATGATCCCTGCGAGACACTACTGGTAACCGGTCTCCAAACAGATCCAAATGCATCTATAATTACTTTCTGCCTACGTCCTTTCAGCCAGTTCACAATCCAGCTCAATATATTACCACTTATACCAGAGGCTTCAATCTTGAAGAGGCTGAATGGCCTCTTGTGTGGTACCTTGTCGAAAGCATTTTGGAAGTCTAAATAGACAATGTCTTCTGGGCTTCCCTCATCCACCATCTTGGTGACTTCTTCAAAAAATATAATCAAATTTGTTAGATACGACCTTTTTTTTTGAAGCCATGTTGGGTGTTCCTAATACGTCCTCTCTATCCAAGTAATCATATATTGCATCCCTAATGATACCCACAAGCATCTTTCCTATTACTGATACCAAACTAATCGGCCTATAGTTACCCGGGTCCATCTTATCTTTTTTTTTAAAAAGATGGGGGCTATATTAGCCTCCTGCCAGTCTACGGGAACCATCCCAGAGTTCAGTGAGCTATTAAAAATACGGGTAAGAGGCTCGCACAGCACGTGCCCCATCTCCTTGAGGATCCTTGGTTGGATATCATTTGGCCCGGCTGTTCTATTTTCAGCTTCTTAATTCTACCTAAAACAATATGTTCATCTATGTTAATATTACTAGTTTCATCATTAAATTGTAACAGTCGAGCATCGCCTTCAAGAGTGAAGACCGATGCAAAGTACTCATTTAATATTTCCGTCATACCCAGTGAGTCCTTCGTAACTTGTCTTTAAGCATCCTTCAATGGCCCAATAGAGTCTTTGACAGTCCTCTGACTCTTCACATAACTGAAAATGCTTTTCCCATTACTTCCACAATTGTCTACAATCCTCTTTTCCATTAATCTTTTAGTTGATCTAATAGCAGCCTTAATTTTCTTTAGCTGTTCTTTGAACTTAACTCTGTTTAGTTGAGTATTAGATGCCTTAAGATTGTAGAAATGTTTTTGTTTACATCTTATTTGTCTTTGTACATGACCAGTCAGCCACCGTGGCTTTTTCTTACCATACTCCCTTCTTTTGACTTTGGATACATATTTGTCTTCCACATTTTAAAATTTTGCTCTTAAAAACTTTCCATTTATATTCTACATCGGTCTCATCACCACCCAATAGGGTTAGCCAATTAACCCATTCCAAATTGTCTGCCATTTTAGCAAAGTTTGCCCTGGTGCGAGTTGTAGATTTTCAGTACCTTTGGTTCTACCAGCCAATTGAAACCGTATAATGTTGTGGTCACTGTTGCCCAGGTGTTCCCCCACATGGAGACCCGATATGAGGCCAGGCTCACTGCTAAACACTAGATCTAATACATTATCATCCCTGGTTACTTCATTGACATGCTGCGTCAAGAAACAGTTGTGTATATTTTCAACAAATTTTTCAGCTGCACTTCCTACCACAACTGAGGGTAAACCATCGTTCCACTGAATTCCAGGAAAATTCAAGTCACCCAAGAAAAAAAAGGAGATTTGAGGCATTCCGTGACCATTGGTCACTGCAGGGACTGGAGTGAGTGGTCAGTAGGGACAATAATATTCTTATTTAATTTGATTAAGTTTCCTTTTTCTTCTGTATGATTTGGATGGTTATTGTTTGTGCCACCTCTTAAAAAGAGGGCTCTTTTGTTAGTTTATTTGGGTTGACGCCATCATCCAAAAACACGTTAGATTCTACATGTATGCTGACGACAACCAGCTCTACCTCACCACCACCTCTCTCGACCCCTCCAGTGTCTCTCATTTGTCTCACTGCTTGTCTGACATCCAGTACTGGATGAGCAAAAATTTCCTCCAACTAAATATTGGGCAGACCAAAGCCACTGTCTTCAGTCCCTGCTGCAGACTCCATTCCCAGTCATTGACTCCATCCCTCTCTCTGGCCACTGTGAGGCTGAACCAGACCGTTCACAACTTTGGCATCCTACATGACCCTGAGTTAAGCTTCCGACCACATATGCGCTTCATCACCAAGACCACCTACTTCCACCTCCGTAACATTGCCCGTCTTCGCCCCTGCCTCAGCTCACCTGCTGCTGAAACCCTCATCCATGCCTTTGTTATCTCTAGACTTGATTATTCCAATGCTCTCCTAGCTGGCCTTCCATCTTCCACCCTCTATAAACTCGAGCTCATCCAAAATTCTGCTGCCCATATCCTAATTCACACCAAGTCCCGGTCTCCCATCACCAGTGCTCACTGACCTACATTGGCTCTCGGTCCGGGAACGCCTCGATTTTAAAATTCTCATCGTTGTTTTCAAATCCCTCCATGGCCTCGCCCCTTCCTATCTCTGTAACCTCCTCCAGCTCTACAACCCTCCGAGATCTCTGCGTTCCTCCAATTCTTGCCTCTTACGCATCCCTGATTTTAATTGCTCCACCATTGGCGGCCGTACCTTCAGCTGCCTAGGCCCTAAGCTCTGGAGTTCTCTTTAAACCACTCTGCTTCTCTCTCCTCCTTCAAGACACACCTTAAAACCTATCTCTTTGACCAAGCTTTTGGTCACCTGTTCTAATATCTCCTTATGTGGCTCAGTATCAAACAAAATTTGACAATGCTCCTGTGAAGCGCCTTGGGACATTTTACTACGTTAAAGGCACTATATAAATGCAAATTGTTGGTGTTGTTGATGACACTGGGTAACTCATCATGTTCAGGTGTCTGACTTGGGGAGTCCATAACAATGACCAATAATTAGTCCCTACCCATGAATCTGCATTTGAATGAATCAATACTAATTGTTTCCAGCGACTCTCCAAGAATGACGTTCCATAGATTGACCATTCACTCACTGAAACATTGTTTTGGCAGATTAGTTTTGAATTTAGCCCCCTTCAAGCACAGGCCATATCCTCTGGTTGTACTGTTCTGAACAAGGTTAAATAGCTTATCATGGTCCACATTATCTAGTTCCTTTAGAATCCTAAAAACAATCATGACAGTTATGTTAAACTTCTATAGAGCCTTGGTTGGACCACGCTTGGAATACTGTGCATAGTTCTAGTCTCCATATAATGAAAATGATATACAGGCATTGGAGAGGGTGCAAAAAAGATTCACAAGAATGATACCAGAACTGAGAGGATATCCTTATCAGGAAAGGTTGAACAGGCTTGGGCTCTTTTCTCTAGAAAAGAGAAGGCTGAGGGGTGACCTGACAGAGGTCTTTAAGATAATAAAAGGGTTTGATAGGGTAGAAGTAGAGAAAATGTTTCCACTTGTGGGGGAGTCCAAAACTTGAGGTCATAAGTATAAAACAGTCGCTAATAAATCCAATAGGGAATTCAGGAGAAACTTCATTACCAAAGAATGGTAAAAATGTGGAATGCGCTACCACAAGCAGTAGTTGAGGCAAAAAGCATTGATGCATTTAAGGGAAAGCTAGATAAGCACATGAGGGAGAAAGGAATAGAAGGGTATGTTGATAGGGTTAGTTGAAGAGGGGAGGGAGGAGGGTCGCGTTAAGCATAAACACCAGCATAGACCAGTTGGGCCAAATAGCCCATTTCTGTGTTATGGTTTCGATGTATCAAGTTACATCGAGCTACAATCATATCACCTCTCAACCTTACCTTTTCCAGTGAGGACATGCCCAATTTACATAATCGCTCTTCATAATCCAATCCCTTCATCCCCTCAATCAATCTGGTTGCTCTCTTCTACATGCTTTCAATAGCTGCAAAATCTTTTTTGTACTGTGGCCACTAGAACTGTACAGAGTATTATAAATGCAGTCTCACCAATGATTTATAAAGTGTCAGGATTACCTCACTATTTCGGCTCAATATTGACCTTTTAATTGACTACCTCACCAGCAGAGTGTTCAGACAGAGAGTCCCCACCCCGAGCACCAACCTTCTCCTTCCCATCGAACAATGCCATCACTTCTTGTCAGAGAGAAAATGGGAGCTAATTTAAGGTCTGAAGTTAGAAAAATCAATATTAAAGGCTGTAAAGTGCCTTGTAGATATGGTGATGTTCCCTGAGTTTACGTTGAGCTTCATTGCAACCATGTAGAAGGCCAAAGACAGAGAGGTCAGAGTGGTAGTGGGACAGGTAATGGAAACAGCAAGTGACATGGTGCTGAGGGTCACACTTGCGGACAGAACAGAGGCGTTCAGAAAAGCAGTGATCTAATCTGCACTGGCCTCCCGAATGCAGAGGGGAGCGCACCTTGGGCGGCAAGTACATAGATTAGAAAAAGTACACATAAATTGCTGTCTCACCCAAACAGTGTTTGGGACCCGAGTAGGTAGCGTCGGTAGCAGGGTACGGTAGCATAGTGGTTATGTTACTGGACGAGTAATCCAAAGGCCAAGACTAAAAATCCGGAGTCATGAGTTCAAATCCCGCCACGGCAGCTGGCGAATTTAAATTCAATCAATTAAAATTCAATTAATTAAATAAAAATCTGGAATAAAAATATTAGTATCAGTAATGGTGGCCGTGAAACTACCGGATTGTCATAAAAACCCATCTGGTTCACTAATGCCCTTTAGGGAAGGAAACCTGCCATCCTTACCCAGTCTGGCCGATATGTGACTCAAGACCCACAGCAATGTGGTTGATTCTTAATTGCCCTCTGAAATGTCCGAGCAAAGCACTCAGTTGTAAAATCTCGCTACAAAAAGTCATAATAAGAATAAAACCGGACAGACCACCCGGCATCGGACACGACAACGCCAAACCAAGCCCAGTCGACCCTGCAAAGTCCTCCTCACTAACATCTGGGGACTTGTGCCAAAATTGGGAGAGCTGTCCCACAGACGAGTCAGGCAAAAGCCCGACATAGCCACACTCACAGAATCATACCTTTCAGCCAACGTCCCAGACTCTTCCATCACCATCCCTGGGTATGTCCTGTCCCACTGGCAGGACAGACCCACCAGAGGTGGCGGTACAGTGATATACAGTCAGGAGGGAGTGGCCCTGGGAGTCCTCAACATTGACTCTGGACCCCATGAAATCTCATGGCATCAGGTCAAACATGGGCAAGGAAACCTCCTGCTGATTACCACCTACCATCCTCCCTCAGCTGATGAATCAGTCCTCCTCCATGTTGAACACCACTTGGAGGAAGCACTGAGGGTAGCAAGGGCACAAAATGTACTCTGGGTGGGGGACTTCAATGTCCATCACCAAGAGTGGCTCGGTAGCACCACTACTGACCGAGCTGGCCGAGTCCTGAACGACATAGCTGCCAGACTGGGCCTGCGACAGGTGGTGAGCGAACCAACACGAGGGAAAAACTTACTTGACCTCGTCCTCACCAATCGACCTGTTGCAAATGCATCTGTCCATGACAGTATTGGTAGGAGTGACCACCGCACAGTCCTCGTGGAGACGAAGTCCCGTCTGCACACTGAGGACACCATCCAACGTGTTGTGTGGCACTACCACCGTGCTAAATGGGATAGGTTCAGAACAGATCTAGCAGCTCAAAACTGGGCATCCATGAGGCACTGTGGGCCATCAGCAGCAGCAGAATTGTATTCCAGTACAATCTGTAACCTCATGGCCCAGCATATTCCTCACTCTACCATTACCAACATGCCAGGGGATCAACCCTGGTTCAATGAGGAGCATAGAAGAGCATGCCAGGAGCAGCACCAGGAGTACCTAAAAATGAGGTGCCAACCTGGTGAAGCTACAATACAGGACTACATGCATGCTAAACAGCGGAAGCAACATGCTATAGACAGAGCTAAGCGATTCCACAACCAACGGATCAGATCAAAGCTCTGCAGTCCTGCCACATCCAGTCGTGAATGATGATGGACAATTAAACAACTAACGGGAGGAGAAGGCTCTGCAAAACATCCCCATCCTCAATGATGGCAGAGTCCAGCAAGTGAGTGCAAAAGACAAGGCTGAAGTATTTGCAACCATCTTCAGCCAGAAGTGCCGAGCGGATATCCCCACCATCACAGAAGCCAGTCTTCAGCCAATTCGATTCACTCCACGTGATATCAAGAAACAGCTAAGTGCACTGGATACAGCAAAGGTTATGGGCCCCGACAACATCCCAGCTGTAGTGCTGAAGACTTATGCTCCAGAACTAGCTGCGCCTCCAGCCAAGATGTTCCAGTACAGCTACAACATTGGCATCTACCCGACAATGTGCAAAATTGCCCAGGTATGTCCTGCCCACAAAATGCAGGACAAATCCAATCCGGCCAATGACCGCCCCATCAGTCTACTCTCAATCATCAGCAAAGTGATGAAGATGTCGTCGACAGTGCTATCAAGTGGCACTTACTCACCAATAACCTGCTCACCGATGCTCAGTTTGGGTTCAGCCAGGATCACTCGGCTCCAGACCTCATTACAGCCTTGGTCCAAACATGGACAAAAGAGCTGAATTCCAGAGGTGAGGTGAGAGTGACTGCCCTTGACATCAAGGCAGCATTTGACAGAGTGTGGCACCAAGGAGCCCTAGTAAAATTGAAGTCAATGGGAATCAGGGGGAAAACTCACCAGTGGCTGGAGTCATACCTAACACAAAGGAAGATGGTAGTGGTTGTTGGAGGCCAATCATCTCAGCCCCAGGACATTGCTGCAGGAGTTCCTCAGGGCAGTGTCCTAGGCCCAACCATCTTCAGCTGCTTCATCAATGACCTTCCCTCCATCATAAGGTCAGAAATGGGGATGTTCGCTGACGATTGCACAGTATTCAGTTCCATTCGCAACCCCTCAAATAATGAAGCAGTCCGAGCCCGCATGCAGCAAGACCTGGACAACATCCAGGTTTGGGCTCATAAGTGGCAAGTAACATTCGCACCAGATAAGTGCCAGGCAATGACCATCTCCAACAAGAGAGAGTCTAACCACCTCCCCTTGACATTCAACGGCATTACCATCGCCGAATCCCCCACCATCAACATCCTGGGGGTCACCATTGAACAGAAACTTAACTGGACCAGCCATATAAATACTGTGGCTACGAGAGCAGGTCAGAGGCTGGGTATTCTGTGGCGGGTGACTCGCCTCCTGACTCCCCAAAGCCTTTCCATCATCTACAAGGCACAAGTCAGGAGTGTGATGGAATACTCTCCACTTGCTTGGATGAGTGCAGCTCCAACAACACTCGACACCATCCAAGATAAAGCAGCCCGCTTGATTGGCACCCCATCCACCACCCGAAACATTCACTCCCTTCACCACCGGTGCACTGTGGCTGCAGTGTGTATCATCCACAGGATGCACTGCAGCAACTCGCCAAGGCTTCTTCGACAGCACCTCCCAAACCCGCGACCTCTACCACCTAGAAGGACAAGAGCAGCAGGCACATGGGAACACCACCTGCACGTTCCCCTCCAAGTCACACACCATCCCGACTTGGAAATATATCGCCGTGCCTTCATCGTCGCTGGGTCAAAATCCTGGAACTCCCTTTCTAACAGCACTGTGGGAGAACCTTCACCACACGGACTGCAGCGGTTCAAGAAGAATGCTCACCACCACCTTCTCAAGGGCAATTAGGGATGGGCAATAAATGCCGGCCTCGCCAGCGACGCCCACATCCCATGAACAAATAAAAAAAAAGGTAGTGTCGGAGGAGAGAATGCATCTCTTGTTCTTGCATGGAAGGTGTCGGGGAAAGAAAAGTGGTGCAAGGGCGAACTAAGGAACAGAGAGAGGAAAGGAGGGGATACTGTATCTTGTGGTGGGATTACGTTGGAGGTGGCTTAAATGGCAGAAGATGATCTGTCCATCCGAGGAGTTGGGGCCCTGAGAGCAGGACCACCTCCATCTCAAGTGGCTCATAATGTTGTGCAGCAGCTACGCACATCGCAGACCCCATGCCCTCAGATGGCACATAAAACATGTTGGAATAGAACAGAAAAAGGTTTGCATGGTCACAAAGGATGTCCGAGGTGAAAAAAACATGTATGGGTGGAATCATCCTTAGATACTGGAGAATTGCAAATGTTACACCTTTGTGCAAAAAAGGGTGTAAGGATAAACGCAGCAACTACAGGCCAGTCAGTTTAACCTCGGTGGTGGGGAAACTTTTAGAAACAATAATCCGGGACAGAATTAACAGTCACTTGGACAAGTGTGGATCGATTAGGGAAAGCCAGCGCGGATTTGTTGAAGGCAAATCGTGTTTAACTAACTTGATAAGAGTTTTTTGATGAGGTAACAGAGAGGCTAGATGAGGGCAATGCAGTTGAGGTGTTGTATATGGACTTTCAAAAGGCATTTGATAAAGTGCCACATGGTATGCTTGTCATCAAGATTGCGACCAATGGAATAAAGGGGACAGCAGCAACATGGATACAGAATTGGCTAAATGACAGGAAACAGAGAGTATTGGTGAACGGTTGTTTTTCGGACTGGAGGGAGGTGTACAGTGGTGTTCCCCAGGGGTTAATGCTGGGACCACTGCTTTTCTTGATATATATTAATGACTTTGACTTGGGTGTAGAAACAGGGCACAATTTCCAAATTTGCAGATGACACAAAACTTGGAAGTGTAGTAAACAGTAAAGAGGATAGTGATAGACTTCAAGAGGATACAGACAGGCTGGTGGCATGGGTGGACACGTGGCAGATGAAATTTAACGCAGAAAAATGCGAGGTGATGCATTTCGGTAGGAAGAATGAGGAGGAGACAATATAAACTAAAGGGCACAATTCTATAAGGGGTAAAAGAACAGACATCTGGGGGTATATGTACACAAATCGTTGAAGGTGGCAGGGCAGGTTGAGAAAGCGGTTAAAAAAGTATACGGGATCCTGGGCTTTATAAGTAGATGCATAGAGTACAAAATAAGGAAGTCATGATGAACCTTTCTAAAACACTGGTTCGGCCACAACTGGAGCATTGTGTCCAGTTCTGGGCACTGCACTTCAGGAAAGATGCGAAGGCCTTAGAGAGGGTGCGGAAGAGATTTACTAGAATGATTCCAGGGTTGAGGGACTATAGTTACATGGATAGACTGGACAAGCTACGGTTGTTCTCCTTGGGACAGGGAAGGGTGAGAGGAGATTTGATAGAGGTATTCAAAATCATGAAGGGTCTAGACAGTCGACAGAGAGAAACTGTTCCCATTGGCGGAAGAGTCAAGAACCAGAGGACATAGATTTAAGGTGATTGGCAAAAGAACCAAAGGAGGCATGAGGAAAAACTTTTTTACACAGCGAGTGGTCAGGATCTGGAATGCACTGCCTGAGGGGGTGGTGGAGGCAGATTCAATCATGGCTTTCAAAAGGGAACTGGATAAGTACTTGAAAGCAAAAAATGTGCAGGGCTACAGGGATAGGGCGGGGGAGTGGGACCTGCTGGATTGCTCTTGCATAGAGCTGACGCGGACTCGATGGGCTGAATGGCCTCCTTCTGTGCTGTAACCTTTATGAATCGGTGCATGCCATCCGGCCGGCATGAAATGCACGCAGGGAATGAGCTCTGCTCCGGAACAGGTGGGCCCGAGGCCCAATCGATATCATGCCTCAGGCCTCGTTTTAATAAGACCGGAGAGCTGCGGATGTAAGGACCGCTGGTTAGGCCGCACATAGACCAATTAATCCTGAGAGAAGGTGAACGAATTTCCAGAATGGGCTCTAAAACAGGCGTTCGGCCTCTTCTTAGTATATTCAAGGGGCCTAATGCCTGTTTTCAGCTGACGCCAGGGGCATCTCTACAATATGGCATCAGACATATTTCTGACAATGCCCGGACGCGGAAGGTTGTTCCCCTAAATTGGACCTCTGTGCCCCTATTTTCTGCCTGGGAAACAGGCACAGAGATGTCTAATTTTGCATCCCTAATATTTTTGTAAATAATTGTAATAAATCACTGGAATTACTGATGCGAGAACAGCTTGGTATTTGATTATCTGCAGGGCAATGGGGAAAAGGTTTTGTGCTGATTTTGAGGCTCATGTGATGGCTTACTATGAAGAGCAGGTATCTCATTCAGACCAGGATGCTTTGTTTGATTTTTTTTTGATGGGCTGAGACTTCCAACAAATAGTGCTCTTATTATCTGTGAAGGTATCCTGAATGAGTTCGGCTCAGCTCTCCAGCAGCATTAGCCAACGCAACTCTTTTGTGTTCATTTGGGCCTGGTCATTGACATGAGCGGTGGCATCATCAGCATCTCTGGCATCATCTGAGACTTCCAGCATCAGTCCTTTCTTGATTGCATAGTTATGAAGCATACAACATGTTACCATAATTGAACAGACAATGCCTGGAGGATACTGCAAGGTACCACCAGACCTATCCTGGTATCAGAAAACTTTTTAAGCATCCCAATGGCTTACTCAATTTCCATCCGTGTCTTACATTGTGCTTCATTGGAGCAGCACTGATGATCTTACAAAGTGGTGTCATGAGCCATGGGAGCAATGGATTTCCCTTCTTACCCAGCAGCCATCCTTCCCTTTGCCTCTGCTGTTAAAAGAGAGCTGAAATACTGGACTAGTATATCACAAGTTCACATGCAATAAGTTGTGCCCATCATTACAAATGACCTGCATATTTAGAGAAACTGTGCATATAAATATGGGGGGGGGGGGTTTACATTTGGGGCCTACAAAGTCACATGGGTGAAATTAATGGCCGCCACAACCCTGGGAATCCAGTGATTTAGTAAAATTTTATTGCACTCAGTCATCTCTCTGAGTCCACTGTTGAGGTGTATAAACTGTGCTGCCCAAACAAAGAGGGCATTAGTGACTTGCCTGATGACAGCCTTGGCTCAGTGGTAGCACTACACCTCAGACAGTCAGATGGTTGTGGGTTCAAATCCCACTCCAGCGGCTTAAACACATAATCCAGGCTGCCACTTCAGTGCAGTACTGAGAGCCTGGGTCGATGTATTCTGCTGGATGGGTACCGCTGGGATGGCCTAGCTTTCCTTTGGTACTGCTCGATTAATTAGACTTCCCTTATACCCTCCTGCTGCTCCTCTTCCTTCAACATATATATTATATACAGTAGTATTCCCAATGAGAGCCTTCAGAAAGTTGCTCTCTAATTACAAGGCTTTCCATGGGTGTTGGAGAATGTAGGTAAAGACTTCCTGAGTATAGCAATGAAAGAAATTTTTAAATAGCTCCAGTCAATCCCATGAAATGGCCAAAAGTTTGCAAAAGCAATCTCACTTTCAACATTGCCAGAGTCAGTGGATGCATGTATTTGAATAATCCATCCCTGTATCTTACAAGAGTCATTGCCAACTCCCCTAATAGTAATTACTATTGTACACAAGCTTAAAAGCCCTTCCTACACTTTAACAAAGTCTATAATTTCTGCTGTCTGATGCCGTCCCTCAAATACTGGTTTTCATCTAATGTATTTAATCTTGTTACAGGAGAAACTTGTGCACAAAGTCCATGAAAGTCAAACGACTGGAGGAGTATGCCAGACATTAGAGAGCTGACTTCCTATGAGGAGCGGCCCTATGTTGAGTTGATGGGAAGGCATTCAGCTCAAGTCATGAGAGATGGCGAGACTGGTGGGACAATGCCAGCTATGGTTTGATGGGTGCAAGCCCCAATCTTCATCATGGCATCCCTATGAAGCAGCAGTTAGTCAGAAGCTTCCTCAGTCTTCACTGTCTCCTTCGTCTCAAGGAGATCTGCTTGTTCATTCTTAACTCATACCCTCCTTTCCGACAAGTCCATGACAGCAAAGGACTCAGCAGAAAATTATGTGGAGGAAGATGATGACGAGGTAGAGGAAGAGGGTAGGAATTTCGTCCACGTAGGCAATTACAATATGACGATGATGATGATGAAGCAGAGGGTGAGGATGATGAGGTCACACAAGAGTCTCTAGATCAAGATCCTGCCCAACTCTCTCTCTATCACCCCCTGGATCACTTGCTTTTGCACTTCCACGGACCAGCTCAGATACTTTCACTGGGTGGGGGAAGGGGTGCTGGGAGGGGGAAGTAGATAGTGTGAGGGTGCGGAACCAGATGATTCACAGAGCAAGCAGCGAGTGAGAAAGTGGCAGCTTCCCAACAGAGGAAACCAAGAAGGGTGCTCTCGGCTTTGGACTTGCAGAGCCCACATTTCATTGCTATGTGTCTGAAAATAAGGTTGTTCAAGGAAAATAACATCTAGGTGCAGAGACTGATCTCAGAGGACGTGCAGCAACTGACAGCCATAACTATAGAATCTATAGCCCTCGTTTATGACATCAATAGTTAGGCTGCAATTAGAATATTGTGTCCAGTTTTGAGCACCCTACTTCAGAAAGATAGCAAGACTATGGAGAGCATACAGATAAGATTCACTATGGTGATACCAGAGATGAGAAGCTTTAGTTATGACAGACTAGAGAAACTGGAGTTCTTTTCATTAAAGTGAAGGTTAAGATGAGATCTGCTCGAGCTTTTCAAAATTATTAAAGGGTTTTGATAAGGTAAATAAGGAAAACTATTTCCATTGGTCAATGAATTGATAACTATAGGCCATACATTTAAGATCACCAAAAGAACAAAGGGAATGATTGAGATAAACATTTGGGGAATAAAAAAAAAGAGTATAGGGAAAGGGCAAGGAAATGGCATTAAGTGGATTGCTCTTTCAGAGAGCCAACTCAGGCACAACAGACTCAATGTCCTCCTTCTGTGCTGCAAGCCTCTATAATTCTGTAAGCTGGAACAGCGGGAACTTAGGAATGTGACAATATTTGCAAAGGGATCCCCCCCACCATAGAAAACTAAGCTGACCAGTAGAATATAAATTATTTTTTCTATTCTTTTTTAATTTTTTTCATCTATTGATGCCAAATGCTTGTGTTTATGCACAAGTGATGCAAGTACTGTGGAATGGATCATATCCCATTTCAGGTATGTAGTGTTAACATTAAGCACTCCAAAGTCAGATTAAATACAGAGTAAAGTTTCCGCTATTCTGCACCTTAACTGTAACCTCAGGATAGTATTACTACTACATCATGTTATTTCCATTCTGACACCAGCCATCCTTGTAGCCATTCTAAGTGAGAATCAATCGAGTGCTAATTAGTGCTAAATTTTGCAAGTTTTGTGGAGTGGTTCACTTTTATTAAGAGTTGGGTTGAAATTGTCAAAACTCAGGAACAATGCCTTTAAATTCATACTTTTGGAAATAATACGACATATACATTTGAAGATGTTTACTATATGTTTGCAAAGTAATGCCACCGGGTTTGTAAGCCAATGAGTTTCAGTTATTTACAATGAATAACTTCCTTTAGGTTGTACTGAACACTTAAATTACTTGCCCAAAACAGATTAGATGTACTTGGATAGATCATTAAACTAATCACTTTATTGACTGTATTATTCTGAACAAAGTCCCATAAGAGAGAAGTTAAGACGTTATAGGCCCAGTTTTACAAATGTACTCCACTGGCAGGGAGTCTCGCCCACCAGCTGCACATATCGGGAAATTGGAGGTGTGCGCCGACCAGCAAGGCATTCTGCTGGTAGCGCTTATTCATAAATTCAGCCCTTATGTACTCTCATGAAACAGCTTGCTCTGCAGTCTTACTATTATTAATTCATGGGGAAATCAATTTTAAAAAGTTTTAAAACAGCTAATTCCCCAATTGGACACTCCCAGTGAGGAGTGGTGTTTCTGGGGAGCACTGGTTGGGAAATTGCAGGCCCACAGAGCTTGATAATTTATCCTTTTATATTAATGGATAGAAAATCCAATTCTGTGGGCCTACAGTTTCCCAAGGAAGTGCTATTCCTTCCTAAGAATGCCCAATCTCAACCAGTGTGATACCAGAACAAATTGGATTTTTTCATGCTAAAATGGCAGTGCATTGGTTCAGTACTGAAAGTGTTGCTACATCTGCTTGACCTGGAAACTGGCCATTTCTATTCAGTTCAGTCCTTTACTGGGTACATGCCATTGCTCAAACATAATCTGTAGTGCTTCAAATATACACAATGTAGCAGCATCTACACAGCTGCTCAATTTGTAGCCACAAACACACACTCACGTAATAGGACTTTATATTATTCCTTTTGAAAGTTGCCAATAAAAACTAACAACCCTGATGGATCTCCTCTTTAAAGACATGAATTTAATATAACTATGATCCTGATATTGCCTGGAACACACTTTCCACATAAAGCAGCCAAAAGGGGAAAGAGAAAATATTCCATGTAATAAATGTCATAACTATTCATTTGAGTTTATAGAAAAAGCTCTGGAAACAACAACTTGTATTTATATAGTGCTTTTAAAGTAGTAAAACTTCCCAAAGTACTTCACAGGAGCAATTTTCAAACAAAATTTGACACTGAGTCACATAAGGAGACATTAGGACAAATGACCAAAAGCTTGGTCAAAGAGGTAGGTTTTAAGGAGCGTATTAAAAGGAGGAGAGGTAGAGAGGTGGAGAGGTTTAGGGAGGGAATTCCAGAGCTTAGGGCCTAGGTAGCTGAAGGCACGGCCGCCAACGGTGGAGCAATTAAATTCGGGGATGCGCAAGAAGCCAGAATTAGAGGAACGTAGAGATCTCAGAGGGTTGTAGGGCTGGAGGAGGTTACAGAGATAGGGACAGCGAGGCCATGGAGGGATTTGAAAACAAAGATGAGAATTTTAAAATCAAGGTGTTCCTGGACTGGGAGCCAATGTAGGTCAGCAAGCACAGAGGTGGTGGGTGAACGGGACTTAGTATGAGTTAGGATACGGGCAGCAGAGTTTTGGATGAGCGCAAGTTTATGGAGGGCAAAAGATGGGAGGCTAGCCAGGGGAGCATTGAAATAGTAAAGTCTAGAGGTAACAAAGACATGGATGAGGATTTCAGTAGCAGACGAGCTGAGGCAGGGGTGGTGACGGGCGATGTTACGGAGGTAGAAGTAAGCGGTCTTGGCGATGGAGTGGACATGTGGTCGGAAGCTCAAGTCAGGGTCATATAGGACATCAAGGTTCTGAACGGTCTGGTTCAGCCTCAAAAAGTGCTAAACATAGTTGTTCTTTCATAATTCAGAGGCTTTACTGGAACTCCATTATAAAATATTCATCATATTAATAAAAAATATATTAAAATATTTGCAGAGCTGCATTGTAGTTGATAATAAGTGTATGTGAATTACCCATAAGATATAGGCTAATACTGAGTCCCATATTTAACAAGACTGTTCATGAGGGTGCAACAAGGACATGCATGAACTTTAAGCAAGTTTCAGTGAATAGCTATCAAGATCATAAATCCTAGTATTATTCCACCCCCCCCACCCCTCCCACCACCAACCCCCTGCCCCTGCCCAGCAACACTGTTGCCAATTGTATGACCCCACTTCCACTTCGGCTGAGATCAGCCAACTCAGCACAGACCGGAAATCAAACTTGAGAACTTCTTGGTCTAGTGGCTCATTATCAATTGTACACTTACTCATCAAGTCAACAGAAGCAGTTTATCCTCTAAAATATTAACAGAATGATAGACAGGGATTTTGAGGTGTGGTACAAGCATGTCATTTACTTGGCTATACACAGTGTTTGTTTCTAGCCACAATTTCATCACAACAGATAGAATTATGCAGTTACTATATTGCAAGAGCAAAATTACAACATGCATCACAAGGGAATGAAGGGACTGGAAGAGTGCCACTTAATTTGAAGCCAGCACATTACATATACTGTATGTCCAGTTTCATTGTAAACTTGAAGAGCTATTTGCCACACAAAGCTTGAGTGGGTGCAACGGCGTTCTGAATTTTAGCCAAAACTGGAGCCTTTAGTGTGCATGGCTGGTCACTTACTTTTCTACAGGCCCAGAGGTGAAATAGACTTCTGCCAGTAACAAGATTGATTGGGCTTCATTTATGAGGTGGCTCTAACTATTATACTGGAGCCAGTACAACAAGAAAAAGTAGTCTCCTTGAGAGCCTGACAGGAAGAAAAACAACTATAGTACTGATTATTGGGGCTGGTACACTGTGCCAATCCAGTGCCAAATTTAGACAAAAACCAGGGTGAATTCAGTTTTGAGTTGCTACTCTGACAGAAGTATTACCTAACCTTCATATTTTGGCTTCACTAGCATTATACAGTTGAATACAAAAATCTGCTCATTGATAATTGGCCTTTCATTTCACCAACAATTCTTTGATTAAACTTTTTTTTTTAAAAAAGGCAAACTTCCAAAAAGTAAGGGGAAGTTCCAGAATCCATAAGTGAAAGTCACATTACAAGCAATTAAGAAAGCTTAATAATGGACCAAACTTTGGATCCCATGACTTCCTATCTTCGAACAGAACACAACTAAGGTTGCAGTTGCAATATAACACATTTCCTTAAAAATGATGCTGCAAGTGCAATGTGTATTACTACTCAAACCCTGCACAGAATTACAGCCTGGTGCTTTCAGAAGATGTTTTCATCTTTCCTTTTGGAATTAGATCAGGGTGTGTCAAGTTGAGCCCCATTCTATTGCTATAGTGAAAAAGACCAATCTGCTCTGCTGCTGTGTAAAGTGCCCCTCCAGTTTTCAACATGGTGCTAAGCTGCACAGGAAAGCACTCTTCAAAATCACTACAAAGAACCACTTAACTACCTAATCTAATTCACTGCACCAACAGCACAACACACTCAAAACTGATTCCTTTGATGAAGCGTATAACCAAATGTATAGGCAAAATTTATACAGGATAAAAAAGTGTGAAAAGAAATTTACATCCAGGTCACCCTTACTTACTTTAAAAACCCTGAGAAGTTTAAAGCAACTATTCCCTTCAGACTAAACAAGAATATTGTGATGCTTAAAATACCGACACAGTAGAGGAATGAAGGTTCTGCTCACAATGTCCCGTACACTAAGCTCTAAATGTAGGATATGCCACCATGGTGAAGCACCAAGTGCAAAACAATAGACTGAGGCTGTAGAGCTGTACTAAGCCAAGTAAATTACTTTTAGCAGGACTTTCCAGCCTTTACCTAAATTGTAAGCTACCACCATGACAGATGAATATTTAAGCATTATCTGGTACAGTCCCCATCTTAACTCCATGGCACACAGACTTGAGTCTATCTGGTGCACAACTGGTTTAGCCTCCCATCCTCCACCCTCTGTAAACTTCAGCTCATCCAAAACTCTGTTGCTTGTATCCTATCCAGTACCAAGTCCCGCTCACCCATGATCCCTGCTAATTGTATCCATGTAATTTATATCCATGTAATATATATTAATTGTATTCAGGTGGTGCATATCAATTGGGAACTCTCTTGTATCCATTTATAAGAGAGTGTTGTCTAGAGTGTAATGTGGAGTTCTGTGAATAAAGGCTTGGAAGCAACTGAAGATTAGGCTCTAGTATTCTATCCTTCACCACCTCACTATCCAATTTATGACAATCCCTGCCCTCGCTGATCTAGGTTGGCTCCAAGTGTATTGAGATGGAGGTTAGAGGCTCCGTGGGGTACTTGTGCTACAGACGAGGGTCCAGATTTAGTATTACTGAGAGTTAGCAAAGTGCTTCATCTTTTATTGTATTTGCTTATTGGAGGTAGTTAAACTTCTGTACTGATTTTCCACTACTGTCTACTTTTAATAAACCTGATATAGCCTAAGTTGCTTGGTCTGATAGAGTATTTATTCTTCTGCAATGCAAAGACTAGGCGAATACGAGAGAACTTGTGTCAATTCAGCAGGCTAATCATGGTAACAAGGGTTCCTGTTTGACCCTGGGTAATGCTACAATACCAGATATTAGAGGTAATTCCATAATCCAGCACTCCCATTGAGGAGGAGCATTCATAGCAAGCACATTTCAAAATTGTGGATGGCCATAATTTACCATCTATCAGAATTAATGCAAGGAAAAAAAAAATCACAGGTTATGCATCTGCAATTGCTTGAGATGTGCACCATGTGAGTGCTGCTCCCTGCTGCCAATTTAGTTCTTTGAATAAGTCCTATTGCACGGATAAAAACATTAATACAACGCTATAAAGTATTAATCGGATAAAAGGGAATAAAGCATAGTGTAGTTGCAAGGGGAACTAGGTTGCAATGGAGGGAGGAAAGAGAAGGTATTGAGTGGAGTGTTCCACGGGTCCATGCTGGAATGACTCCTGCTCCACATAAATAATACAGAATTGCAATTTCCAATGCAAGGTATTTAAATTCATAGCTAACACCAAGCTATGGCACTCTGTGGGCTAGAAGAAGTAGCTATCATCTTACAAAGAGAGCCCAATAGAGTTTGTATTTGGGCTGATCAGTGGCGAATGAAGTTCAATATGGAAAAATGCAAGGTACTGCATATTGGAAGTAAAAATAGGAGGCATGAATACACAACGGCTGGGATAGAAATTGCCAAGATAGATGCTAAGGAATATCGAGGGTGCTAGTTGACTCATCATGTTTAAAAGCTATGACATGCAATAAACAAAGCAAAAGTGACATCTCAGAGGGGACAAGAGACATAAGATACTTAACAGGATTGGGAAAATAAAGTGGAAACAATACTTTCAGATACACCAGGGCAGCAGGACAAAGGCACAGGTTCAAAGTTGTGAAGAGCAAATTTAGTAAAACTGTCATGAAGAATTTCTTTACAAAAAGGTTAATTAACAGCTGGAACAGCTGCCAGGAAGAATGGTTCAGGCCAGGATGCCGGACTTATTCAAGAAAAAACTAGATGCTGTAATGGGAAGATGGTAGAGCTGTTATTCTGGAAGGATGAGAGCATAGCGGTACTCTTACAAAGTTGATGCCCCCAGGGAATAGCCAGTCAGGAGCACACATCAGTAAATCAGATATCTCTCTCCTCCCCGCCCCCAAACACGATGGACAGAAAACAAGGGAGGGAATGCGCCTGAATTCACAATATGCATTCCTGGTGGGAAAGACTCTGCAGTGGGAAGATAAGTTCATAAAACTACCACTCATAAGTGCTAAAGGGCCTTCTTCAACCAAATGTAGCTTGTGTGTCCACTACTAGGCTACAAGCACTGGTTGCATACAGACAAACCTCTTAAAAGACTTATGTGGAGCATGCATCCTTTGCACAGCCACACAAATCAAGAAATTAGAACTTTTATTCCTTCAAGCCACTACCCATTCCCTAGACCACCACTTTTTAAAAAAAAACCTTTGCTGTCACTTCTGCCACTGACATCAGCTTCATGGCCTTACAGTGGGGAAGTTTATAATGTAATGGTGAAAACAGAGAACACACAAGTGATAAAGGTAAATATAAATCACTTCAGGTTTAGATGTCTTGTTTTTAAATTGGAAACCCAGGTCAAGGCCAAGGCATATAATACAAATTACTACCAAGGTCAAAAACAAAAAGGTTTCTCATTTTTATAAAGGAACATACATTTGGAAAATCAATCATTAGATTTCATTCCTACTTTAGATATAATGGCAACTGGTGAGTTGAAAGTACAAACTCTTTGAGTACGCAATATGTTCCAAACTAGTCAAGTTTGATCTTGCAGTTTCAGAACTCAAAAGAACCTCCCTACATTAGGAAACCATCCTGTAACTCGCTGGTATGAATCTATTAATGTACATTGACATAACTAAGCTGTCTGTGGGTCACTGAAGAGCAAATGAAACAGGAACACTGGAGAATAAAAAGTAAAAAGATGAACCAACATTGAAATTTACTACTAACTATCAAGACATAAATTCAATAAAGATATAACCAATAAAAGCTGCACTTTATTTTCTTATTGTCATGGACGATGCACTTTTTCCCTTTATTCTTCACAGGTCTCTTCCTCTCTATTATCGTCGCTAGTTAAGAGAATGGGCTAATTAAGCTTCTCCCAGTATGTACCAAATAATGTTCTGTAATTAACTACTAGAGCTGCGCGAATGGCATGCCCTCCCTGCTTGTAGGAAAGCATATGGCCACTGCTCAGTCCTTTATCACAGTGGTATGCTGAGGTTGGGAATTCAGCATGTAGAGGATCCCACACATAAATCCACAGCCTGGTACCACATGCTGAAACTATTTCTTTACTACGATATCATCAATAACAACCTGCATTTATACAGTGCCTTTAACGTACGAAAACAACCTAAGGTGCTTTACAGGAACGTAATAAGACAATAAGTGACACCAGTTTAACCAAAGAAGGAGCTATTAGGACAAAGGACTCAAGGCTTGGTCAAAGAGATAAATTTTAAGAAAAATCATAAAGGAGGAGAGAGAGATGGAGAGACTACGTGGTTTAGGGAGGGATTTGCAGAGCTTTGGGTCTAGACGGCTGAAGGCACAACCACCAATGGTGCAAGATGCACATGAGTCCAGAGTTGGAGTAACGCAGAGTTCTTGGAGCGTTTTGGGGCTGGAGGAGGTTACAGGGATAGGTAGGGGCGATACCACGGAGGTATTTGAACACAAGGATGAGAATTTTAAAGTTAAGGTGTTGGTGGACTGGAAGCCAATGGAGGTCAGCGAACATCGGGGTAATGGGTAAGCTGGACTTGGTGAGGGTTAGAATACAAGAAGCAGAGTTTTGAAGGAGCTCAAGTTTATGAAGGGTGGAAGGTCGGCCAGGAATGCACTGGAATAGTGTATTGGAATTGGTAACAAAAGCATGGATGAGACTCTACTAGCAGTCTCACTAACTGTTAAAGGCCAATGAACAGCACTCCAAGCTTTTGAGTATGCATGCACAGATGTTTGCTTTCCCACGCTCAACAGCAATCAAGTGTGCAGTATGACTCCCTGTTCACATCACCATTACAAATGCAACTAATACTGTACCAATGTGGGCAGTATAACTGAGCATAGCAATCTGAAGAGTCAGTTATTGCAACTTCTACCCTTGCTTGACAGATAGTGGGTTCAGGAAAATTAAAAATATGAAAAGACTAAAGCTGCAGTATATTTTGTGAATTAAATGTTAAAGTTTGTAAAAATAGATTTTTAAAATGACTAAGAGGCACTTCAAATTTGAGCTGTGAAAATAGGAGTTCCTTAACCTAATCGCCTGTGTAGGAATGTTAGGGAAAAGCTATTACATAGGCAGTTCAACTCTTGCAGTTCTCATTCCATAGCAATTATTGTGGTACCATAGGTCTGGTTGGACTCTATGAACCTCAGACAGGGCATGGGCTAAGCAATGACCATGTTAGCTATTCGGGTAGATTTTGTTTGACAGGCGCAACATAGTGTGGAAGTATAGCTTGTAGATACAGCCCTAGATACTGTCTCCTAGGTGAGCTCAGTTTTTCTTTATCCACTGTTCTAACTGTATAGTCAGAGAAGGATACCAAGATAATAGAATCATAGAATTTTCAGCACAGAAGGAGTCTACACAGTCTATTAGGTCAGTGCCAGTGCTAGCTTCACCTTGAAACTACCTATTGTAATGCCATTTCTCTACTCCTTCCCCATAACCGTTTTTTCAAGTTTTTAAATCTGGTTTCCTTTTAAATGTCATGATTCCGTTTCAAAAGCAGTTGCAGTCATACATTCCTTATTCCAATAGTCCTTTTTTTGAAAACATTTTTCTAACCTCTCCATTTTAATTCGATTACTAATCCTGACCTTATGCCCTTTGTCAACAATTTATTATCTGACGGAAATAATCTTTTACTATTGGCCCTCTGAAACCCTTTCAAAATTTTAATAATTATATTAGATCACCCTTAACTTTCTTTGCTCTAGCAAATAAAAACCTAGTTTTGTAATTCTCTCTTCATGACCAAATTATCCTGGCATCATCCGAGTGAGTGAATCTATATATGTAGCTTTTCCATAGCCCCAATATATTTTCTATAATGGTGTGCCCAAAATTACACATAGTTCTCCAACTGTGCTATACCGCCTGCCTAAATGGGCAATTACGCAAGAAATGCAAGTGATTCCGGTATTTGAAAATATTACTGTACATGAATTTGTCCAATTATAGTTTTATGACATTACAGTCCTGCTTTGCTGCTGTATGCATAATGGGACCAATGAGAAACCTGCAATGGGAGCAGAAAGAAGATACAAGTGATAAAGGAGTTTAGACCTAATTATTTCAACTTTGTCTGCACTTGAGTTTGAAAAGCATTTTTTTTAAATGATAAGATTTGCTTAACCTCCCAACTACACCAGGAGGGCACCTCACCTGTGCCACAAAAAAGTGGGCTAGTGAAGCTAGAGGCTCTATTACGGTCGTGCTCTTTGAGAGTTTGTGAAGACATCTAAAACTTTGCACATTTGAGCTGCAGTTTCTAGATCTTAAACCCAATTTCCTGATGAGATAGCAAAACCACCATGTGTCTCGACTGGACAAAATAGCATCTTACCCAAGTTAAAGAAACAAAGCAAAAATTAAATATACTCCACTGTATAAATCTTCATAGTCTACCATCACCAAACTTGCTGGATAATGATGAATTACTCCACATTGCTTCAATATCCAAATATCAAAAAAGTGGTCTGGTTCCCTTAAAACGTTACAAGATTGGACACAAAGATTATATGATGTTTTTGCAATAGCATGTTTTGTACAATACTGAAAGGCTGCGAATTAAGTCTGTTTTCTGCGTCTATATACAACGAACATTCAGCACTGAATAGTATTCCATCCCGAAACCTACAAGCATAGAAGTGAACCTACTTGCAATCAAATCGTTAGACATCACCGCCGAGGCTAACACATTTGTAAAACATTCCCAAATAATGAAATGGAGGGAAATGCACGGCTTTGATCCAGTCCAGATTGTCATTATACAACAGAATACAATAGCAAGGAAACTCTTCAAATACGCAATACCTTAATAATGGCTCAGTTAACAAATACATGAAACAAACGTTTCAGCACGTTTCTCATTGTCGACTGCCAAATGTTCTTTCTTGTACTGGACTGCACAAGCACAAGGCAATTTTTTATGTTTTGATGGGGAAAAGGGGGGGGGGGAACAATATACGTCGATCAAAATGCAAAGACAAAAAATGCAAGTCAATAATATATTGTCAGTCAAGTCCCAGCTGGCAATGAAGTGAAAACTCGACTGTGCATCATTTATTTTTTAACGTATACCAGGAGTGTTGCTCCTCAACTGTTATTTGTGCGAGGATAGCGTACATAAATTAGAATTTGAACATAAACTCAGCAGCCTGTAGGTTATTCAGTAAGTCTCACCTTTCAAAGAATCGGAAGACCGGTGTTGGCTTCGGTTGGATGTGTTGCACACTGAAGGGGGGGGGGGGCGATAAAAATAAAACAAAACCACGCGTTGAAGCCCTTGTCAAGCTGCTGCCCTTATTATCCGGCCAGTGCGCTGCTAGTGACTGTCCAGTTGACGCTCGAGCCTCTATTGTCCGGTTGTCTGGCTCGAGCTGCCTGTCCAGCACTGTCCAGTGTTCAGTCCCCACGGGCTCTCGCGCTCCCCAGCAGTGTCCAGTCATGCAACAGAAGGGGCTCAGCTTCCCCTTCAAGTAAAGGGAGAGAGAGGTCAACCCCTGCACAATGCGACAATCTCCACATACAGCCTTATCCTGCCGCCTGGTGTAAGTATTTACAGCCCCAGATCCATCCTGGCTAGCTCCCGCACGTTTGTGTCTCTCCCTCTGACAGCTCCACCTGGCTTTCATGAACCGCATGCATTTGAATGAAGTGCAAAGTGTGGTGTCAGTAACATGCGCAAAGGCATTGAAAAGGGGCGTGTGGTTTCCAATTAACTAGCCCCAGAGTCCTCAGACGCTCATTACGTCAGCCACTGCCTGCCTCCCGTCTATTTTTTTGGCAGATACACGCTCTATTTATATATACATAGAAGGAATATGCGGTGAAACCTAAAGCCCATCGTAACGTACTATAATTATTGTACTGGTATTGTATTTTAATAGGGAAAATCTTTGCGGTGAAAGTGAAATTGACGTTGATGAAGTAGGAAAAAATCCTCCAATAATTAAATTATTGGGAGTATAGTTTTCGCCTGATTTAATGTAGCTTTTTTACACTAGTGAGGGTGTATGAATGCTTCAGAAATAGCTAAGTGAAACATATTTTACAAAAGCTCATTCAGTTGTACACTTGTAACTTTATTGTTCTCCTCCGAATCCTATGCTAGAATGAAAACATATTGACACTTAGGTAACTAAAATTCAGAAATCTACCTGTAGGGTTGATATTCAGAAGTGCCATTGGACTCATAAATGGATACTTCTTCATTAGAGAAGGTAGGGTGGGGAGTGTATATATTGCAATACACAAGATGTGGAGATGCAGGTGATGGACTGGGGTGGACAAATGTAAGGACTTGTACAACACCAGGTTATAGTCCAACAGTTTTATTTTAAATCACAAGCTTTCGGAGCTTACCTTCACCCTTCACTCACCTGACGAAGGAGGTAAGCTCCGAAAGCTTGAGATTTAAAATAAAACTGTTGGACTATAACCTGGTGGTGTGCAAGTCCTTACAGTTGCAATACACAAGGTATCACAATTGTGTGGGACAGGCTGGATGGACCAGAGTGTCTTTTCCTGTCCGTTATTGTTGGTATGTTTGACAAATCTTTTTGCTAATTTCTGTAAAAATGACTACACTTTAAAAGTACCATTTAAATGCAAGTTCTTCCTTTTTGTGGAAAATGGTCTTCATTTTTTTTCTGATAAAGGGAGAAGTCATTGCTACAATGTCAAGTACAAGTGACACAAAGATATATTTCAACATGACACCTATTATCATGTTATATGATTAAGAAAGAAATAATTGCATTTATATAGCACCTTTCACAACATCAGGACATCCCAAAGCGCTTCACAACCAATTAATTACTTTTGAAGTGTAGGGTAACACAGCAGCCAATTTGCACTCAGCAAGGTCCCATAAACAGCAACAAGATAAATGACCAGATAATCTGTTCTTCAGTGATGTTGGTTGAGGAATAAATATTGGCCAGGACACCAGGAGAACTTTTCCGCTCTACCGCAAGTAATGTCATGGGATCTTTTACATCCATCTGATTGGGTAGACAGGACCTTGGTTTAACGTCTCATCCAAAAGTTCAGCATACCTTCAGTACTACCTCTGAGCCAAGGCTGACAGCTATGAATTCCTTCTATCTGTGGATGCCCTGGAAAGGTCTGCGTTCTGAACAACAAATTTGTTCTCTATGATACACAAAAAACGATCCTGTATTATTTGCATTTCACTTTTATTCTCATTATACTGGCTTTGCCAGTACAGACCAGCTCCATTTATATGTTATACTCCATACTCAAACTACTATGGGATGGTAACAACACCTGATGGATGTCACTTAAAACATATGCATGTACAGAATACATTGCCTATGCACAACCATTCCATTCCGTCTGATTTTTTTTAAAAGTTTGATCTCAACCAGAGCAACAGCTAGGGCACTATAACTGGCTTCAGTACCCAAGGCTCAGAATGGGGGAAAAAATCAAGAAGATTTCCGTTCCTGATTCCAACGGGTTATAAAGTGCATGCGTGCAGACATTAGGTGAAAATAGGATCAGACTTGGCTATGATGCCCATATCAACAGAAATTTGCAATTATATAGTGCCTTTAACATAGAAAAAATGTCTCAAGGTGCTTTACAGGGAGAGGGGGTGTGTGGTAAAGGACTGTGGCCAAGCCATTGTGGGAAAGATTACCAAAAACTGGTGGAAAAGATAGGTTTTAATAAGGCTTTTAAAGGCAAAAAGAGAAGTAGAATGTAAAAGACATGGATTGGGGAAGTGTCCAGAGAATAGGGCTGAGGTGGCTCAAAGGGAGTCACTGAAGATTAGCAAGGACAGGTGTAATGAACAAGCAGGACAATTTATGGGCAGCTTAGTTTTGGGTGAGTTAGAGTTTATGGAGATTGAAGGCTGGCAAGGTGTGTATTGGAGAAATTGAGGCTACAGGTGATGAAAACATAGATTAAGGTTTTGGCAATAATAAGAGTAAAGTGGGGTGGAGGTGAGCAATGTTGGGGAAGTTGATTTGGAGCAGTTTTGGCAATGGATAGGATGTGGGATAAGATATACAACTCTCCAGCTGTACAATGCACAGACAACGCCTTATCTCACATATTAAGAATAGCCATTTGGGCAAGTGCTCATGGAACTGTACCGTGGACTGAGTTAGGACCTTCCAGATAGGAGGAAGAAAGGGGAAGTAAATTGAGAAAAATACATTTATAATAGAGTTGACAGAACAGTAAACAATTAGAAGAAAACAGAATGCCAGTGTTGGAAGGATAATAGATTTTTTTTAAAATACAAACTGGTACAAGGGTGTTATGGCAGCTAGCATTATTGTGGCCAGCTCAAAGAAAATCCAACATGACCACCATTGATAGGAGCATTTACTACCTACTCCCAGTGGTCTCTCACATCTATCAATAATTCTTATCTTCCCTTTCAAAAACAGTGGTACCAAACTTTGCACCGATAGCTCTGTCTATAACCTTTGCCATCCCAGTGACAAAAAATTCCAATTTTAATTGCTAAACGTCTCCTATGGCAAAGATAGAATTACGGATGAATTCCCACTTCTTTGCCAACTTCTGCATCTAATTCTGATTATTCTCAAAATCTCCTGAATTGCCCTACAGTCCTAAAGATTTCAAAAATAAAAATTCTATACACAAGTTATTGAAAAAGACAGATTATGTTTGATAATGTAAGGTGGACCTGAAAGGAGAAGAGCACTCTGTTAAACTGTTTTATAATTTTGAATATCATAAAATGAGACATCTATGACCCTGATTTGTTGTACTCAGTAAGAATGATTAATTAGGCTTTCTAGTTATAAATGGGGATGTGAGCTGTTCTTGTGTTGGAGAATTCTCACATCATCAATTTAGTCCTGTGGACGATAAGAAGCTGATGGAATGTACTGGACTCACCATAACAAGCATTTAATACTTGTAAAACAGCTATGTACTACTTTTTTTTTTATTCGTTCACGGGATGTGGGCATCGCTGGCAAGGCCGGCATTTATTGCCCATCCCCAATTGCCCTCGAGAAGGTGGTGGTGAGCCGCCTTCTTGAACCGCTGCAGTCCGTGTGGTGACGGTTCTCCCACAGTGCTGTTAGGAAGGGAGTTCCAGGATTTTGACCCAGCGACAATGAAGGCAACAGTGAAAAGGTTGTTTTTTCAGCTGGTTCTGTGCAAACATCATAGCAAGGGCACTACAGCTGGGTTTGCAGGCTAACCTTGATATGGCAGAGAAAGTTTCAGCCAGAAACAGGTGGGTACCTCATTAATAAGTGCAGATTGGGGTCAAATGACACAGTTAAGATGTTATTTTGGTCTCTTCCCAAATTGCTACTGCCAGTACCTCAATTCGCCCAGAAACCATAGGTGCAATAAATTAGGAAATACCATTTTCAACCCTATGCTCTCAGCTGAGGTGGCGGAGCAGAGGAGCGGCTGAGCGCACACGCAGGGAGAGAAAGAAAAACCCAAAGTGACGTCAGCACAAGGGAAGGAGCTGACTGGCGAGTAGCTGATTGGTGAGTGTTTCTTTTTCTGGTGAGTGTTTTTTTTAAGTCTTTAGTTTATTTTTGTTAAGCTTAGTTAATAATCTAATAAATCGAGGCACAACAGGACAGCTCAGACCCATTGAATGCACATCTTGTGCCACGAGGGAACTCCAGGACGCTTCCCGTGTCCCGGACAACCACAGGTGCAGGAAGTGTCGTCAGCTGGAGGAGCTCAAGCTAAGGATTTCGGAGCTTGCGTGGCAGCTGGCATCACTGCAGTGCATCCGTGAGGTTGAGAGCTACATGGATAGCATGTTTCAGGAGGTGGTCACCCCACAGCTTAAAAGATTGTAGGCAGAGAGGGACTGGGTGACCGCCAGACAGACAAGGAGGACCAGGCAGGTAGTGCCGGGAGTCCCCTGAGTGCATCTCACTCTCTAACCAGTATTCAGTTCTAAATACTGGTGAGGGAGAGTTCCTCTGTGGAGTGCAGTCAGAGCCAAGACCATAGCACCATGGGTGGTTCAGCTGTACAGGGGGGAGGAGAAAGGTCAGGAGAGCAATAGTGATAGGGGATTCAATAGTTAGGGCAGCAGACAGGCGTTTCTGTGGCCGCAGATGCGAGTCCAGGATGGTATGTTGCCTCCCTGGTGCCAGGGTTAAGGATGTCACTGAGCGGCTGCAGAACATTCTGGAGGGGGAGGGTGAACAGCCAGAGGTCGTGGTCCATACCGGTACCAATGACATAGATAGAAAGAGGGATGAGGTCCTGCAGGAAGATTTTAATTAGTTAGGAAAGAGAGTAAGAAGCAGGAGCTCAAAAGGTAGTAATCTCCGGATTACTTCCGGTGCCACACGCTAGTGAATATAGAAACAGGAGGATGGAGCAAATGAATGCATGTCTGGAGAGATGGTGCAGGAGGGAGGGCTTTAGATTCCTGGGGCATTGGGACCGGTTCTGGGGAAGGTGGGACAAGCCGGACAAGTTGCACCTCAACAGGGCTGGGACCAATATCCTTGCGGGGAGGTTTGCTAGTGCTGTTGGGGAGGGTTTAAACTAGCTTGGCAGGGGAATGGGAACCTGAGTGTAGATTTAGATGGGACAGAATCAGAACTGGATATAAAAGGCAGAAAATTAGTAAGTGACTTAAGAAGGCAGAGGAAACAAAGGTTAGAAAATAAACAGCCAGGGGGTTTGGCAGTGTTAATCTTAATGCAAGGAGTATAGTGAATAAGGCAGATGAGCTGAGGGCACAGATAGACACGTAGCAGTACTATATCTTAGCTATTACAGAAACATGGCTTAAAGAGCGGCAGGAATGGCAGCTCAATATTCCTGGTTACGGTTTTTCAGAAGAAATAGAGAAGGGGATAAAAAAGGAGGGGGGGTGGCAATATAGGTTAAAGAAACAATTACAGCTGTGAGGAGCAATGATATGTTAGAAGGATCATCAAATGTGGCCATATGGGTTGAGCTAAGGAACGAAAAAAGGGCAGTCACACTGCTGGGAGTGTACTATAGACCCCCAGTCAGAGGGAGATAGGAGAGCAAATGTGTAGGCAAATTTTTGAGAAGTGCAAAAGCAGTAGGGCAGTAATAGTAGGGATTTCAACTACCCTAATATTAACTGGACACAAACAGTATGAAGGATATAGAGGACGCCAAATTCTTAAATTGCATTCGGGAGAACTTTTTTAGCCAGTGCATAGCAAGCCCAACAAGAGAGGGGGCAGTTCTGGATTTAGCTTTAGGAAATGAGGCTGGGCAGGTTGAAGGAGTATCAGTGGGAGAGCATTTTGGTGGTAGTGATCCCAATTCAGTTAGTTTTAGCGTAGTTATGGAAAAGGACAAAGATAGAACAGGAGTTAAAGTTCTCAACTGGGGAAAGGCTAATTTCACTAAGCTAAGAAGTGATTTAGCAAAAGTGTACTGGAAACAACTACTTGAAGGTAAATCAATGTCAGAGCAGTGGGAGGCATTCAAGGGGAAGATTCAAGGGGTGCAGAGTAAAAATGTTCCCACAAAGGAAAAGGGTGGAGCTGCCAAATCTAGAGCCCCCTGGATGTCAAGGAGCATACAGGGTAAGATAAGGCAGAAAAGGAAAGCTTATGTCAGACACCGAGAACTCAATACTACAGAAAGCCTAGAGGAGTACAAAAAGTGCAGGGGTGAAATTAAAAAGGAAATTAGGAAAGCAAAGAGAGGGCATGAACAAATATTGGCAAGTAAAATCAAGGAAAACCCAAAGATGTTTTATAAATACATTAAGAGCAAAAGGATAACTAAGGAAAGAGTAGGTCCTATTAGAGACCAAAAAGATAACCTATGTGGGGAGGCGGATGATGTGGGTATGGATCTTAATGAATACTTTGCGTCTGTCTTCACAAAAGAGAGGGACGATGCAGACATTGTAGTTAAGGAGTAGAAGTGTGAAATATTGGATGGGATAAACATAGTGAGAGAGAAAGTATTAAGGGGATTAGCATCTTTGAAAGTAGATAAATCACCAGGGCCGGATGAAATGTATCCCAGGATGTTAAAAGAAGCAAGGGAGGAAATAGCGGAAGCTCTGACCATCATTTCCAATCCTCACTGGATACAGGCATGGTGCCAGAAGATTGGAGGACTGTTAACGTTGTACCATTGTTTAAAAAGGGAGTAAGTTGAGACCAATTGAGCGGCTGGTGTCATATTATTTTTTAATTGCAGGCCAGTCAGTCTAACCTCGGTGATGGGCAAATTATTGGAATCAATTCTGAGGGACAGGATAAACCGTCACTAAGAAATGCACGGAGTAATCAAGAACAGTCAGCATGGATTTGTTAAGGGAAGGTCATATCTGACTAACTTGATTGAATTTTTTGAGGAAGTAACAAGGAAGGTCCATGTAGTCTACATGAATTTTAGCAAGGCTTTTGACAAGGGCCCACATGGCAGACTGGTCAAAAAAGTATAAGCCCATGGGATCCAAGGGAGAGTGGCAAGTTGGATCCAAAATTGGCTCAGTGGCAGGAAGCAAAGGGTAATGGTCGATGGGTGTTTTTGTGACTGGAAGGCTGTTTCCAGTGGGGTTCCGCAGAGCTCTGTACTAGGTCCCTAGTTTTGTGTGATATATATTATTGGTTTAGACTTAAATGTAGAGGGCATGATTAAGAAGTTTGCCGATGATACAAAAATTGGCCGTGTCGTTGATAGTGAGGAGGAAGGCTGTAGACTGCAGGAAGATATCAATGGACTGGTGGGCAGAAAAGTGGCAAATGGAATTCAATCCAGAGAAGTGTGAGGTAATGCATTTGGGGAGGGCAAACCCAGGCAAGAGAGCACACAATAAATGGGAGGATATTGAAAGGTGTAGAGGAAGTGAGGGATATTGGGGTGCATGTCCAAAGATCCCTGAAGGTAGCAGGACAGGTAGATAAGATGGTTAAGAAGGCATATGGAATACTTTCCTTTTATTAGCCAAGGCATAGAATATAAGAGCAGGGAGGTTATGCTGGAGCTGTATAAAACACTGGTTAGGCCACAGCTTGAGTACTGTGTACAGTTCTGGTCACCACATTACAGGAAGAATGTAATTGCACTAGAGAGGGTACAGAGGAGATTTACGAGGATGTTGCCAGGACTGGAGAATTTTAGTTATGAGGAAAGATTGGATAGGCTGGGGTTGTTCTCTTTGGAACAGAGGTGGCTGAGGGGTGATTTAATTGAGGTGTACAAAATTATAAGAGGCCTAGATAGAGTGGATAGGAAGGACCTATTTCCCTTAGCAGAGAGTCAATAACCAGGGGGCATAGAGTTAAAGTGATTGGTAGAAGGATTAGAGGGGAACTGAGGAAAAATGTTTTCATCCAGAGGGTGGTAGGAGTCTGGAACTCACTGCTTGAAAGGGTGGTAGAGGCAGAAACCCTCAACTCATTTAAAAAGTACCTGAATGTGCGCTTGAAGTGCTGTGACCTACAAGGCTATGGACCAAGTACTGGAAAGTGGGATTAGGCTGGGTGGCTCATTTTCGGCCGGCGCGGACACGAGGGGCCGAATGACCTCCTTCTGTGCTGTAAATTATCTATGATTCTAAAACCGTGAAAGGTTTTGGGAGACATTCTGCTTGTATTAGATAGTGAGTTTTTGCTGCTTGGTCTATTTAGCTAGTAGTGGCTGTATAATGTTCTGAACTCTTAAGGAGCTCCTGGCAATGCACTTTTAACTTCATGGGGGTTCATCTAACAATTCTACTCCAGTTCGAGGATGAAGAGGAGCAGCACGAAGAGGAAGGAGGAAACAGAGCTGCAGGAAGAGCAAATAGAAGGAGTCCTGTTTACAGAAATCCTTATCCTCCCAACAGAGTGCATAGGCCCAGGACATCATAGCTGCAGTTCTCTGAAGAGCAGTGCATAAGGAGGCTGTACTTCTCTAGACAAGCTGTCACACAGAGTTGAGTTGCCTCCTGCAACAAGACCTGCAGCCAATTGTCATAGCTAAAACAACATTGCGAGTTGCACTCAAGGTCACTGCAACCCTGAACTTCTTCAGCTCCTTTCAGGCTGCCACAAGGGATATCAGCAACATCAGTCAGTCTGCAGTTCATGCTTGCATTTAGCAGGAGACTGATGCTGTGTTTGCTGCACCTTTCCATGGATAACCAGAAGTAGCAGGTTCTCACTTGAGTGTGCAGCAGCACTGCATCTCACTCTGTTATCCATAGCTGATGATGTGTGTTTCTGATGCCCTGATTGGTGAGCCCATGCAATAGTTTGTGCTTTTCAATCATCGGACAGTCTCAGGACTATGCTGAAAAGGAAAACAAGGAAATTCTACCGTCTTTGTAACTCTGACTTTCTCAGTGTAAGTGGGTCAGTGAATGCTGGGGCTGGCTTCTCTTGTAATTACATTTAGAGCTTTCATTCAAACCCCTTACTTTCCCTTCCAAAGGCCCATAAACTGCTATGCAGCATACAATTGTAACAACGCATTACTGAGACAATGAATATGCAACTGTTCTCAGCTGGAATTAGAAAATACTGTCACTGTTTATTACATTTCTGATTAAGTTCTGAGAAAATCCCAATGTTTTACACTTGAGTGGAAATCAGTATCTCTTTGAATGTTATATTGCAGATAATGGTATCCGCATAGGGCAATGTGCAGTGAGCAGACCCAAGTTACACTGGAACAAAAAACAAAAAGGCTGGAGCTCTGCACATGCATATTGGCCACATGCAGAGAAGCACTGGGGGCAAAGTTTTTAATGTATGGAGAGAGCAACCCAGAGTCAAAAGTAAGTTCATAAAGTTCCCAGGAGATCCAAAGTACTCCACTCATTTTTAAAATGTAACTTTATACCATACTGGAGTTAGACTACAATCATAGAACGGTTATAGCACAGAAGGAGGCCATTTGGCCCGTCGAGTCTATGCACAATGTAAAGTCGAAGAGGTGTTTTACTACATTCAGGAGTAAGATCCTGAGGGATAGTCACTTTATGCACTGATATACACACAAATCAATTACGTCAATGTGAACATGATAGTACAGCAGCAGCTTATTTCATCTTTTCATACATTCCAACTGCTGGTTAGAAGCAGGTATTTTTCTGGAGCCTCCCCGCACCCCATTTAATGTTTATAACACATTTCCCCCATTCAGTATGTCATTGGAATGGATCTACATGATGTCACAAAGGAGGGAGCAATGTCTACGCAAAATTACGGCAGCCGTATTGCCTCTAACCATCGGTTCCAAAGCACAAAGGTGTTAAGTAGTGGCCAAGAGACACTGGCAGTATACAGATCGCTGACCTTATACAGGTCAAGACTATGGCACAATTCAATATCCCTTTGAAATGAACAAACTATAGCACAATTTGTTGTACTTACTTCTATCTTTTTTCAAAATCTACTGATTCAGGTTAATTATTTTAAAGAATAAGTAAACTCTAACTTTTTGTTACTCCTCCATTGTATTTATTGAAAAAGACATTGCTCTAAAAATAATCTCTAGCTTTTTAAAAAGATCAATTTTCTCACCTTCACAGAGAGCCACTCTGTTGAGTCTTCTTACTGCTAGGCTGTTCCATAATGTTACCAATGAGGCGATGCCTTGTGGCGATTTGATTGATAACAATGGGCTGTGATTTCAGATTTAACTGAGAGCTGAACCACAGCTTCCTGACTCCAAGAAAATATGCTACCTGGATATTTATAGCTGATCTCTACATGTGAGAAAATTGCATATTTTTATGGCAATATTTTATTTCAATATTCAATGGGATGTAATTTGAACAAAAAGTGCTCTCCCTACACTCTCCTTCCCCTGTAAATCAGAGTACTTAAGTCTGGCTAAATGTTATATTTTTGTATGTCACAGCTAGTGTTATTTGCTACTGTTGCTAATACTGTAAATAGTATAATTGATAAATCGATTTAAACAGCTGTTTTATTCAACAGTGCCTATTCCTTTCATCATACCATACATAATCTCTATTTAATATTTTTCACAATGGAAACTCTTACAAATCTTTGTATTACAATTCATTTAATCATTCAGCAATTCAACCTACGCAAAAGAACAGAAATTACTTAATCAAAGCATATATGGATGACATTTGGCAGTGGAATAATTAGATTCAATGTGCTAAGCATAAAAAGAGCAATTAAGGCAAATATTAAGTTAGGAAAATAATTTTGTATCCCAAGAAGCACTGTATTCATGCAAAAAGCATTTGACAAACTATCATATTTGGGAAAGGAGAAGTCACAAATAAGTTTTGCCCTAATGGTCAATATAAATATCAAACACTTTTCTCCCCTCAACAATTCTTAACTTTCTATATCACACAACCCAAGATTGTATTTGTGGGGGAAGTAGTGATGCAGTGAATTAACACACCATTTAGTTTTAGGCGCTCAACGGGCGGTCAGCACGTGGAGCACTCCTGCTGCCTGCTCGTTGCTACTGACATGAAACCCAAGGCATTTTGAGGCCTGAGCCTCATTTGCAAGCAGCCGGGGAGCTGCAGTTGTCAAAACGGAGCTCTAAGACAGCTTTAAATTGGTTGGCTCTGATATGGAACTGACTGACAGTCGAAACCTGGTGGGGGAGGGGGAGCGCAGCACACGCTTCACCCATTTGTATCTCAAAATTGTAATCAGGGTCCTATATACATCACAAATCCGCTATTTGCATATTACAAGTAGCTTCCACCTGAAACAGGCTGGTGCTCTGGTTGCCCATCTCAGGATCCTACCCAAGAAGGAGACAGCTGGCACGCCAGCATAGACAGGGCATAAGTGACCCAATGCCATTTTCAGGCTGCTACCGCTCCATTTACCCCAAGTGGGGGCACTTGAATTTTGCCCCTATCTTTTCATTTCTGGGATCTGAGTATGAACTTAGCCCAGACTGATGAGATAAAACTTTGCCTATTTACTAGTTATAAGGGTCCTATATGAAACATGTTAGAGCAGTATTAATCTAGTTCCTATTGGGCAGGGGTCTACAACACTGAACTGAATCTAATAGGGCACAAACTTGCAGTCACTCAGAGGTTGGCTGGTTTGAGAAACCAGAAAAACGTACACACATAGCATTTGTTCCACAGCTAATAGGGGAAATTTTGATCCAAGTATAAAGGATAGGATTTAGGATTTGATCTTTAAAAGCCACTTCACAGATTGTCAAGCAAGGGCTGGGTGCATGTAGGGTGAATGGCCAGTTGAAAGATAAATGAGCATTAAATGAGGCAAATTCATCAGAATACAAGAAACTACAGAATGAGAAAATTTCATAGGCTAAAGTTTACTGTAGGCAAATGAGCAGATGAATGTTAATTGCTTACTAAAAATAAATAATTTTTTTAAATGGAGACAGTCATGTGAACATGTTAAGCGTTTGCAAGCTCATATTGCCAACAGTAATGTCTAGACTGATATGTTTATTCCATCAAACCTGTTACTTCCACAAACATTGTACAACATGCTCTATCAAAGAGTCTACCTAACTCATTTAATATTTTGAGAAAAGCTTCTCCCTGCTTCCCAAAAGCTTAATTGAGCAAAACTTCAGAATATGTACCTAACTGTGCATTATTCATTCATGACTAGTTGGCTTCCTTGGGATGACATCTCTAGTATGGCAGCAGTTCAAGAACCCTCATGTGAAATACATTAGGTCATCGCTATTTTTACCTCTCCTTTTAACTCTCATTCCTATTTCTAACCAGGTCTTTTGTTACTCTGCAGTTTCTCTTCCATCTCTCCACATGCCCTCTCCACACTTATCTCCACCATGAGACTCACCTCCTGCTCTTTTGATCCTTTCCCATTCCACTTCTGACACTCAATTCCCCTCCTGCAGTACACAACCGTGATCCTTGAAACTCTAGTCAGACTATATTGCGAGAAAGCCCCCAGATCAATCCAAGTACCTGAAGCGCACTAATGGTGTGATCTATTATGGCTCTAATAGTTGTATGGAGTTCATTGTACTGATGCTCAACTCATGGTGTGGGATAGCAAATAGGTGTTGTCAGCCATGGCTGCAGAGGATAACTCTGATCTCCCAGGAGCCACATGGAGACATCCCTTTCAGGACAGATGAGTGCTGTATATCTAAGTTTGCTGATGACATTAAGTTAGGTAGCACTGTAAATAGTGTAGATGGGAGCAGAAAGTTGTGAAGGGACATTAATAGAATAACTGAGTGGGTAAAACTGGCAGATGGAGTTTAATGTGGGAAAGTGTAAGGTCATCCACTTTGGACCTAAGAAAGATAGATCACAGTATTTTCTAAATGGCAAGAAGCTAGGAACTGTGGATGAGCAGAGAGATTTAGGGGTCCAAGTGCAGAAATCACTAAAAGCTAGTGGACAAGTACAAAAAATAATTAAAAAGGCGAATGGAATGTTGGCCTATATCGCAAGAGAGCTGGAATACAAAGGGATGGAAGTTATGTTACAGCTGTACAGAGCTCTGGTTAGATCCCACCTGGAGTACTGCATTCAGTTCTGGGCTCCACACCTCAGGAAGATATATTGGCCTTGGAGGCAGTGCAGCGCAGATTCATCAGCATGATACCGGGGCTAAAAGGGTTAAATTACGAGGGTGAGTTGCATAGACTAGGCTTGTATTCCTTTGAATATAAAAGATTAAGGGGTGATCTAATTGAAGTATTTAAGATGATTAAAGGATTTGAGAGGGTAGATAAAGAAAAACTATTTCCTCTGGTGAGAGAGTCCAGAACAAGGGGGCATAACCTTAAAATTAGAGCTAGGTCGTTCAGGGGTGATGCCACAAAGCTCTTCTTCATGCAAAAGGTAGTGAAAATCTGGAACTCTCTCCCCCAAAAAGCTATTAGGCAGTTAATAAAAATGAAAATATTAAAAGTTAATGCCAATCAGAATTAAATTGATGTGAAGATTTTAGTCCTAAAAACTCACATTACCACTCCACTACTGTAACAATGGTAGTCGGGAGGCGATGCAATATGTTGAGTGTGTAAGATCACAATGGAAGTATCATCAGAAGATGGGGTACAGTTTTGTAGGCATCAGCAGCTCTTCATTACGACACTCAAGTGGGCATTCTTTATTTATAAGCCTGGACAGTAAGTGTCATCAGGCTTTTCAACTTTGGAACTCTTCACAGCCAAATCCCATCTTGTCCTCACCCAACAACAAAACAAATGCATTTTCCAGGATGAATCACTGGTTGCATCAGGAATAGGAACCTTGGGTAATCTCCACAGTCCAGGGGCACTGATGCTAATTATAATATACCAAATACTGCATTGGCTGTGATCAGCTAACTCAATATAGACCAGCGATCAAACCTGGGACTTTCCTGATTTACATGGCTCAGTACCATTCTGTGCAGTTCATTTACCCTCTAAGCCACTGGTAGGGCAATAACTTACATAATACAGTTTCAGAAAACAAAGGACATGTTTGACAAAACTGATCCAGTTTTTTGAAGAAGTCACTAGAATGGTAGATCAGAGAAATCTGGTAGATGTCATCTATTTGGATTTCCAAATCTATTTGACAAAGTGCCACATGAGGGACTCTGTGCTAAAATTAAGCCCCATGGCATCAAAGGGTATATTGTAAGATGGATTGCAAATTGGCTAAAGGACTGTAGGCAAAGGGTGGTTTTAAATGGTGCTAATAACTAATTGGGTCAGGTTTCATGCTGGGTCCCCTCCTGTATTGTGTTTATTAACAACTGAAGCAGGGCATAGATAGTATAGATATTAAATTCATGGATGATACTAAATTATGCTGTAGAGGTCAGGACCTTAGAAGAAGAGAATAGATTACAACTGGATTTGGATAGATTCGGCCCAAGACTGGCAAATGTCCTTCAATGTAGATAACTATGCAGTTATGCGCATAGATGCATAAAATTCAGATAGAGATTATAGGCTAATGGTGACAGGAAGGGAGAGAGACTTGGGAGCAGTCATTGGCAACTTCCTAAATGTTCAAACTCAGTATCAGGCAGCTGTAGCCAAAGTGAAAGTGTCCTAGGCTCTATTGCCCAGACTGATCAGTGCAAGACTAGGGTTATGATAATATAAACATACGAAAATGACAGACAGGAAAAGACCAACTGGTCCATCCAGCCTGTCCCATATAGTTGTGATGCCTTATGAATACTGATACAAACACTCCCTACTCACCCAGATCCATGTAATCTCCTGGGAGAGGCAAAAAAACAGGTAAAAACCCAGGCCAATTAGGGAAAGAAAATCTGGAAAATTCTTCTCTATCTCCTTTAGGAAATCAAAACTAGTCCAGGAGACCACATTGAGTATTGTATACCATTTTGGTCCCCCCACCTCAAGAAGGACATTTTAGCTGTAGAAAAGAGCAAAGAGAATAATCTCCAACCTAAGTGCTTTAAGCTGTTGAGATAGACTGTACCTTAGGTTTGGATTCGTTGGAGAGGTATAGATCTAAAGGCGATCTGATTCGAGGCTTTAAGATTATTACAGGCATGTGGATAGATGACTGACTGTGGCCATCCATTTAAATTGAGAAACCAGGGAGTGAGTTTGGATGTGCAGAAGTTTTATTTTTTGTCAAAGGCAATGAACCCATGGAATGGCAGTCCAGAGGTAATAGTGAGGACTGACTCCTTATAGACCTTCATGCATTTTTGGAAAACTACGAGATTAATGTAGAAGGAAGGTAAGATTTTGGGTAAATACCAACAGGTTGTGGCCTTTTGGGTCTTGCCTGATCACCTTTGAGGGGTCAAAAAGGAACTTTTAACAGAGGTTTCCTAAATTAGCTATGGGTCTCTGTTTCTTTGCCTCAATCAGGAGGTGGGGGTGGAGAGGTGGTGGTGGGGGGGGGTGGGGGGGAAGAGTGAGGATATAGGGTTAAGTCCAGCAAAAAGTAGGGAGAGAGTATGGGCCAGATAGCTTATTTTTATCCTAAGTTTTTTTAAATTTGTTCATGGGACGTGGGCAGTGCTGGCAAGGCCAGCATTTATTGCCCATCACTAATTGCCCTTGAGAAGGTGGTGGTGAGCCGCCATCTTGAACCGCTGCAGTCCGTGTGGTGAAGGTTCTCCCACAGTGCTGTTAAGTAGGGAGTTCCAAGATTTTGACCCAGCAACGATGAAGGAATGGCGATATATTTCCAAGTCGGGATGGTGTGTGACTTGGAGGGGAAAGTATATAACAAAACACATAATTTGTTTGTTATGTTCTTTGTGTAGAAACATATGAATATGAATCAGCTTAAAATGTCCACAGTTTATCAATTCTGTATTAAGTTTTTAATGATCTTAAAGAGAAAGTCTCACCATTTGTAACCATTTATAAAACATTTACAAATGAGTATTAGCTTTTATATTTTTCTATGTCTTGGCCTTATGGTTTTCTTCAAACACATTTCTTTGTTGAGTACTGAGTTAGGGAGGGGAATTGGTTTGAAATAATTATTAAACATGACAGTGAGAGAGGGATTTATGATTATAGATCTAGATGCAGATAATGAAATGTTCCACAGAGAAAATTATGATTACTGTGCTGCTAAGACAGGTGGTGGGAGTAAGGAATATTATTTGAGGAAGGCAACAGGGCAAGGTTAAATAGCAAAGATGTGCAATGGATGAATATGATGGATTTTACTTCAAAAAATTTAGGATCGTGCAGGGCTGATGTAGATTTTTCCCCAGGACATTAAATGGTGGAATCCATGATGTGGTAGATTGTACATATTCTATAGTAGGAATTGGCTTTATGGATCAAATGACCTTTTCTTGCTCCGTGCTTTCTTACATTCTTAATTTATTGTAAATGATCTTCTTCCATTTCTAGTGCCTCTGGTCTCCCTGGATCACGTATATTCTTCCACTGAAAGGGTGGACAATCAATCTGGCTTAGGGCCTTCGCTGGCCACTAGGAAGAAAATTAAATGATGCTCATCCCAGTTCAATATGACCAACAGGAGACTAAAGGTGGTGTCTCAAATATATCACCTAAATATAGTCTCAGTTTCTGAACTATTAACAACTTACTGATTCTAATTCATTTAAAGATCTATGATCTCAATGCACTGCATTGCACCACCATGATACCCAATAGTAGGCTTAGATTGAATTTGAAGTTACTTGCTGTTGGAGCCTTGAGGCCATTACAATTTAAGGCTGTACTGACATTAAAGTCTTCCACAGTTTTTCATTATTGATTTCTTTGTAATTTAAGAAGCTAATTACATCTCTGGTGCCTCTTTATCAAGGACGCTGCAGAATGCTGGCATTTATCCTAACATCAATGATGGAAAGTTTTAGTGCAATCTAATTTCTAGCACTTGTTCAAAGCCTTCTTTCTATCAACAAATCCATTTTTGACCTTGCAGAAAGGAAGGAGCCCACTTTATTACCTATGGTTTTGAATTGTCTGATGCCAGGTAAAAATAGCTGCTCACAACATGGAACAAAAAAATGGAAAATGCATTTAAAACATTATTTTTCCTGACCATCTTTAATGCTGTTGTCCAAGAGGGTAAGCATAGATCTTGGCAAATTCCAGAAATAAATTGCAGTGAGATTATTGGGAAAGACAAACCAAATACTAATTCAACAAAAAATAATATGTTTGGAGCTAAAAATTGCTGTCACACACTTTATTGGTATGATTTTTGTAGTTATATTGTTGACTATTTTATTTGTTTTAAAGTTTACGATAGGATATTCAATTACAATAAAATGCTACCTTAGTCTACAATGATGCATCACTTAAAACATAAGCGGCATCAGTAACCCACTGGCACACACTCAGCTTGCAGTACTTCTGAATTAGCATCCATGATGTGGAAGGATTTACCTGAGGAAGGAGAAAGCCTCCGAAAGCTTGTAAATTTCAAATAAAATTGTTGGACTATAACTTGGTGTTGTAAAATTGTTTAGAATTAGCATCCAGGCAACTTTGAAATGCCAGTCTCCAATTTCTCTAGGGAATTGGTCCCTGCACATCATAATCTATATTATTAAAGAGGCGCCTTGGTACAACGGGAAACCCAGAGTGCTAGGTCTCCAGAGGAAAGGAAGCAAGAATCAATTAAAGTTATATTTCCTATGTAAAAATATTTACATTTTAGGAGTATTACATAGTTGATAGAATACAAACACCAAAAGTATTATCCATTATTGCATAAGTACTCTTAATATATAATCCTCCGTTAATAGCCCCAGCACAAAAATTGTCATAGAATTCTGATGAAAGGTCATCGACCTGAAACGTTAACCCTGTTTCTCTCTCCACAGATGCTGCCTGACCTGATGACTGCGTTCCAGCATTTTCAGTTTTTATTTCAGATTTCCAGCATCCGCAGAATTTTACTTTTATTTCATATATTACATTGCTGGCTTCCCATACTAAAAGTCCACCCTCATTTCATACACACCTCCACCAATTCAACTTTTCATATATCACAATTTCTTTCCATTTCACACACACCGTACCACCAGATTCAAATCCTCTTATAAGTCATACTCCCCTTCATTCTGTGAGCAAGTGTTACACACTGGAAAATGTCAAAAAAAATCTTCAAATGAAAAGTGAACCAATAGCAATAGCTCCCCTTTGTGGCTAGGACCGTCAGTGCAATGCAAGGTGTCCATGTCACAAGGGTCACCTTACAGCAGTAACGCATTTTCTGTCTTGGAACAGCTGGAGAGTCCCCTCCTAACTCCCATGTCATGAGTATCCACACTGTCTTCTTTTGCTGATAGCTCCAGAGTTACCTTAAGTTAGTATATCACTATCACATGTGATTCAATGAATATGTAATTTTTTAAAACTGTAAGAATGTACCAAATTTAGTATATACATTTAGTATATTAAAAAGTTACTGTAAAGTATATATCCTGCAAAAATACATTTATCAATGGTAAGTCTATTTTTGAAGCATTACATATTTATTTAGCTGTAACATTTAACAGTGCAATCCAATTTTTAAGGTGCAAGTTTTCCAAGGTTAATAACAACAATTTTGCAGAGATCATTAAAAAATAAGCTTCAAGAACAAGCAGTATTTTTACCATGAGAAATTTTATGAAATGTAGTATTTATGTAACTGAAATGGAACACTCTTAACTGCTATGATAAGATAACTGAAGATCTGATGTGAGATTAAAAGCCATCTGTCTTTCAGTTGATAACGGGTCTGCACTGGTTACATGCCTTAATGCTTATGAAATGGCAGTAAAAGCTTTAAAGGGGCACTCTTAATAAAAAAAAGTATTTGGCAATTTTCTTTGTTGTTCAGATGAAAGATAAACCAAAAGACCTGTGCATCATTTTCTTTACAAAGATGTCATATTTAAATGCCATAGTGATATCTTTCATTGTAGCTTATGTCATAACATTGTGTGTACACAAACAAATTAAGAGGATATTTGTCAAGCACTCTTCCATGAACAGTGTTGCCCCTTTCAGTGATCAGAGCAGCAACAAACAACATAAAAATAAATATTACAGCTTGGTAATAAAGCAAATATGAAGCACCTCAGGAAGGAAAATAAACAATGTCCTCAGATGCTGCCCGACCTGTTGAGTGTTTCCAGCATTTCCTGTTTTTATTTCATATCATTTACCATGTTGAAAATGTAAAATCTCCCCTCTCCAATTTTCTCCTCTCCTGAAAGTGCTGATTCCTGTTGGGGTATGGCTCCATGGGAAACAAGTGTTCTTCAGGACCTCACACATGTAGCTATTCTTCATATGTGAGGGCAGGCATCATTTCAGCAAGCTATTCAACCATAGGAGGCATTACAGGCCACTATCCAATATTAAGCACTGTTATGTCATTTAACTACAACTCTTAGAATAATTAGTAATGTTACTTTTCAACAAATTCCTACAATCAACATTATCTTGTTTACAACAGAAAATGGAAAATAATAGGTAGCACAGTAAAAGTTGACTCAATGGTTCTGAATCTGGCAGTGGGCAAATTGAATCAAGCAAGTATTATTGTGCATCTCTATCTCGAATCAAAACCAACTAATTACTCCAGGATCATGCCGAAGGGCAAGATCAATCTGAGGCTCATTTTCTCCACAGCCAGCCACCTCCTCAAAACCCTACTCTTTCACCCTCCTCACACTATATATCAGGAACTCATGGATTTCTTCAAATCCTAGATCAAGACCATCATTGCAGCTGCCTCTGCCAATTCCTCCCCTTCCCAATGCCCCCAACCTCCCCCCTCCCCCCAGCCTCCCAACCACTCTAGTCCAGAACACCCATTTTTTGCAGCTTCTTGCCCCACTGCTCCAACCCCCTCCCAACTTATTTCATCCAGGAGACTCACTTCCTGTTCCCTTAATTCTCTCCCCACTCAACTCCTGGCCACTGAGCTCCCCTTCCATGGCATTCATGCTCGCTGACATCATCCATGGTTTTTTCATGGCCTTACCCCAGCCTCCCACTGGTTCCTCCTCCAGGCTTATATCTTGCACCCTCTATTCTACTAACTATGGTCTACTAAATATCCTCTCTCCCCCCACTCTGGCATTGGTGGAAGTGGCTTCAGCTATCATGCCACATGTACTCTGGAATTCCCTTTCTAAATCCCTTTGCCCATTACATCTCTCACCACAGTCAAAGCCTCCTCAGAACTCACCTTCAAAAGTTTCTTTGTCGACCTAGATTATAGGACGATTTTCCTCTATCCCCTCTACTACAGCACATCTCCAGCAGTGCTCCGTGGAAACGTATACTGCTTGAACAGACTCAAACCCACCTGTATTTCCAGGTTCGGGTCATTACCATGCCCTGGAAATCCCCTTGCTGCAGGGACACCCTTGGAATGGTCATGTGGCCAAAAGTGGAGAAAGAAGGAGCACTGCAGCAGCAGACCCGAGAAGCTTCCTACAGTTGTAACGGCAGCTGGCTTCAGGAATCTATTGGTTGCAGCCAGAGGTCCTCTAGCCTCAGTGATCCTCCTTGCTGGCCCTTGGGGAAAAATTACCTGTTTGGTGGTGGGAGGAGGTTACTGAAAACCCTTTTTCAGATCCTCCAATGTGAGGAAACTGGGCATAATTACAAAGTCCACTTTCAATATGTGAGCTGGTTTCCAGGCGTCTTGTCAGGTGGAAACCCAAGAAAATGAGGCATGATGCAAGTTGATGTCACTCCCATCTCCTCAACAATCCATTTATATAATAGCACTAGGAGATATCCTTGCAAATGTGTGTGAAGCACTAAAGAAGCGGAGATCCGACAAAACACACCTCCGTTCGTTTCTTCCTTTCCAGAAAATAGGCGTACTCGGGGCACAAAGCAGTGTTCAAATCCTGAAGTGGGGCTTCAATCTACAACCTTCTGACTCAAAAGTGAGAGTGCTTCCAACTGAGCTAACCTCATGGATGATGAGTTAATTTGTGGGAGTTTTTTTGGTGGTACTGGTTGAGGGAGGAATGTTGGGCAGGACATTAAATCTTGGGTGAAATTGAGGAAATATTGCACAGAATGTACCAATGTGGAATATGTACTGATTCAATAAAATTACATTTTTCTACATATTTAATATTGTACATGTAGAATATAATCATGTAAATGTATAATTAGCTGTGGCGTTGCTTAGTGAGTTAGAAGATATCGGGCCATAAATATAAGATAGTCACTAATAAATCCAATGGGGAATTCAGGAGAAACTTCTTTACCCAGAGAGTGGTGCGAATGTGGAACTCACTACCACAAGAAGTAGTTGAGGCAACTAGCATTGATGCATTTAAGAGGAAGCTAGATAGGGAGAAATGAATAGAAGGATAGGCTGATGGGGTTAGATGAAGTAGGGAGGGAGGAGGCTCGTGTGGAGCATAAACATTGGCAAGGACCAGTTGGGCCAAATGGCCTGTTTCTGTGCTGTAAATTCTATGTAATTCTATGTAATATCCTGTTGTATTGGGCACGAGTGTTATAACATGTAATACACAATGCATTATTTATATAATATAGTTGATTCCCATGGTATTGCTCATTGACGATTTTTTAAAAAAGATATCTCTCTCTTGTCCACTAATTGTCCCCCTCATTCTTTTTACTCTTTCCTTTTGTTTTTGGCCCCAATTTTAACTCCAGATGGGTTTTGGATGAGTGGGTAGTGGTGTGAAAAACTCACCCATTGCTCCAGAAATGAGGCCTGGACTATTTTAACTCTCGGGCCTTATTTAAATTCCACCACTGGAAATGGGGGAAAGTCATGTGGCCCGGATGCCATTCTCTGACAACAAGTAGGTAGCGGATCGGCTGCTGGGCTTGTCTTGTGAGGGTCTCGCGATCGAGAATGGAGGGGCGAGTCTGCAACAGGGGATGCCTAAGCTTTCCCTGTGAGGTCCAGAGGACCACTTCTGGAGCACTTACACAACTGTCAGTTTTTGAGGTCTGCAAGCACTCTGAAGACTTGAAAGGACTTCTGCTATTGTTCGGTCACACCTTCTGATTTAAAAATCAGAGACCAACTTCCTAAAATGAATGTCCTTTGTGTCCTTCACAGGTGCTGACCACTTACACAAAGAAGTACCTGATAATTAGCCTGGTACCCTTGCTCAACCTGATTCACTCACTCTGTCATGGCACTTTACATACTCAAGCACTAGATACACCCACTCGGGACAGACGAAATGTCACTGGGTGAATCACAGAACACCATTGAGCAGGGGGAGCTAGGAGAGAATGATGAGGAAACAGCTGTGTCTCTCTTGAGGGAGCAGAAATAGCTGCCCTTGACAGAGGAGCTAAATGACCAAGGTCTCAGGGGGCCCAGTCTATAAACAAACTATGTTTCAGGAGCATTGATCACATGTGCAGGCAGTGGAGTCAGTCTCCTCTCATATGGTGCAGATGGTGGAAAGGTTGGAGGAGTCCACACCCACATCTGCAATCAATGCAGGAGGTATGACATGATGTGAGGAACATCCTGGTGACTGTGGCAGTCCAGATCAATGCAGCAGGTTCTAAGGTCAGTTGCCACTTCCGGAGTGGTAACGAAGGGAACTCCCATAGATGTCCTAAACAGCACCCTAGCTCAGGGCTAAGATGACTCAATTGTGACTATTGAATCTGCTGCCATACATACCATTATCTCACCAGAGCCCATGACCAGTACTACTGGGCTGCATAGCAGTATGTTTAAGTTGCTTTTTTCAGCCAATGGGAAGAGTGAGGTATTAGGGTTTTTTTCCTGCTTGTGATAGATTTATTTGTCAACCATATACTTAGGTGTTGTATTACATGCAAAACGTTTAATTATATCAGTGGAATTGATTTGAATTATTCCAGAGTTGAACATTTTATAAACATCTGTTGCTATTCCAGCCCATGTACATTCATTTTTTTTGCGATCTCCCAGTGGGATCAAACCACTGAGAACTTTAATCCATACAAAGAAAACACACAATAGAGAGCGAGTGTGAGAGAGAGAAATAAAGACAGAGATTCTTCATACCCCTTGGCTATCTTTGCAGGTTATTAATTAACAATAGTACTAGTACTAGCATCACTGTCCAGTGTTCATCTCTGGCCCAGCTTTTGGCCAGTTACCATCATTACTAACAGCACTACTTCCTGGCTCAGTTTTCTTTAAGGATCTCTGGCTGCTAAGTAGTAGAGAGAGGCACCAGTTAGCTCTGACGACTCTACCATTCCACCGCAAAAATCCAGTACCTGCTCCAACCCCAATTCATGGAGGAAGGTAGATGGAAGCCTTCAACAGCTACATACTCACTGCGGCTATTATAAGCTATGCTACCCTCCCTATCACTATAAAACATCATATCCTCCAGCTAACCAGAACACGCCATGGAGATGGTCTAATAAGTATAGTAGTTAGAATTCTCACAGAATGCTGAGCAGGTGCAGTGAGCTTACAAATACACAGAGGGTCAGGACACCAACCGGACCAAAATCAAAGCCTCAAGAGAGGGAAGGCCCTTGGGGAGAACAACTGTTGGATTTATAATAATACTTTGGTAATTTTATGAGTAGTTTGTTACATTTCACAGATTTGTTAAATTGACATCTTTATGATGATTTTTAATGTTATTCTTAGATGTACATCTATTGGCGTTTTCATGCAACCAAGATGGTTGCTAAAAATGCTTCATTTTTTTTAAGCAATCCGATTGTTCAGTTTTGTAATTCTTGCTGGTTGTTGATTTTCCTACCTATCTAGCAAAATGAATTATCTTTTGATTGGATTTAATAACCACTATTTTATGTCCTTCAGATGTGTAACTCCTTTGAGGTGTCATACTATGGATGAGCCAAATGCCCTGAAAGCCTGTGGGCCTTTGATCCTGGTGTAAATGCTGGGATCCGCCTGCTGGTGACCCCCATTGCTGACCTCACTGTGGGGTTCAGTGAGGTCACCTAATTTAATTATGATGGTTAGGTGTCTATGTCACTAGGGGCCCTCTTTATAAGGGGGGGTAAGAAATTAATCTAAAATGTTTAACTTCTTCAGGGCTCTAGGCCAAAAGCTAGGTCTGGACCCTCAGGTGAACCCCAAAACTGCTGGTATGCCTGCTTCCAACCAGCAAACTATCCTGCCGCTGCTTCATTAGGCCATTTATGCCCGTGGCCTTGTTTGGGGCAGGGGGAAGACGCCACCCCCAACAGGAAAGATCATGATCTGGTATATCCTAATTTGCTGCCCTTCCACCAATGGGAGTACACCAAAAGGGCTGTGGACTTTCAGCTTCATGAATTTTAATTTATATACTTGCTGCAGTCATAAGAGACAGCTATTGTACTTTGCAATATTTGATGAAGGGTACTGTATTAGATTTAAATCATAAAATATGATTCAATTCATATTTCAAATTAAGCAGACAATGAAGAGGTCATACTTGGACGATCTTGCACATAGATCCGAGTAAAATTAAGTGAAGGTCTGAGTAATACTATCAAATAAAATGATGTGTAATACTTCCATCTCCATCATCTGTAAGAATGGGAACAACCAGCATCTGAAGTGATGGCATTTAGTTCATCAATTATCTCTTATAATTATTGCAATTGTTATGATTCCCACTGATTAGTCATTGACTTTTATTGTTAAAGCTTTGATCCTGAATTAATACTAACCCACATTCACCTGTGTTTCTGGCTACATCATCTGTGGGAGGATGTTCTTTTTGCTTTGACTCACGCACTGGGACAAAAGGCACTCCCAGAAAAATGACTTCTGTTCTATCTTTTGTCCTACTTCTGCAACAGTGACTATACCTCAGGAGTACTTCAGTGGCTGTAAAGTGCTTTGGCACGTTCTGAGGTTGTCTAAAGCACTGCATAATTGCAAGTTCTTTCTTTCCTACTGTGTTTGCTTCAGGACAAAGTTCTAACTGAACAATTCAACCACAGAGCATCATGGGATGAATTTCCAAAGGAATTCTCCTGCCTTTCTGCCATAATTTCAGTTGAAGATCTGCAGAAACCCTGGTAAACTGTGTGAACGGTGCATTTGCGCCACTTTGGGGGTTTCCACCTAAGTTATGGAAGACAAATCGGGAGAACCCCCCCCCCTCCCCCTCCCCCCTCCACCACAAAAATCATCGACTGAGTGCTATCCTATCCGTGGCTAAGGTAGCCCAAGGATAAGACCTCAAAACAATTGCAACACATTCCATCTGGTATCTTGGTGAAATGCAAGTCTTTCTAATCATAATAATATTAGAATTGGTGTTGGGGAATTAAGAAGTTTAAAAACCGCAGATTGTTCCCAAAATATGATGAAATAGAAACATGAAAGTTTTACATAAAAAATCATAAGAAAACTGATGAAACGTTGGTAGTTGCCACCCAGATTTGGGTATGTGAGGTGTGAAATTAATTGGTTAAAATATTTTCAGTGGCTACAGTTAAGGGGCATTTCTAAACAGATGTTGATTAGCAATAAGAAGTGGTTTATGGGTATATAAATGAATAAAGTATTTCAGAAGATTATCATTTTCTGAGAGGTACATTTTCACTGCCAGAAATTCTTAAAATCAAAAGTAGGATAAGAAAAGATTGTTTGGCCCATTCCTTCCAAAGAACCACATGCTATTTTTACCACCAAGGAAAGCACAGAAAGAAAATTAAATTCCTCCCTACTTCCAAATGCAAGTCAAACAATATTAATCAACCATTATACATTATTTAACTCTGTCTAGCTACATTGGTATGCAGTACATTGGGTACGGTAGCATAGCGGTTATGTTACTGGACTAGTAATCCGGAATCATGAAATCAAATCCCGCCACGGCAGCTGGGGAATTTAAATTCAATTGATTAAATAAAAAAACACTAGTATCAGTAATGGTGGCCATGAAACTACCGGATTGTTGTAAAACTCCATCTGGTTTACTAATGCCATTTAGGGAAGGAAACCTGCCGTCCTCACCCGGTTAATTCTTAATTGCCACTCAGTTGTACAATCTCGCTACAAAAAGTCATAATAAGAATAAAACCGGACGGACCACCCGGCATCGGACCACTAGGCACCGGACACAACAAAGGCAAACCAAGCCCAGTCAACCCTGCAAAGTCCTCCTCATGAACATCTGGGGACTTGTGCCAAAATTGGGAGAGTCCCACAGACTCGTCAAGCAACAGCCTGACATAGCCATACTCACAAAATCATAACTTTCAGCCAATGTCCCAGACTCTTCCATCACCATCCCTGGGTATGTCCTGTCCCACTGGCAGGACAGACCCACCAGAGGAAGCGGTACAGTGGTATACAGTCAGGAGGGAGTGGCCCTGGGTGTCCTGAACATTGACTCCGCACCCCATGAAATCTCATGGCATCAGGTCAAACATGGGCAAGGAAACCTCCTGCTGATTACCACCTACCACCCTCAGTCAGCTGATGAATCAGTCCTCCTCCACGTTGAGCACCACTTGCAGGGAGCACTGAGGGGAGTGTACTCTGGGTGGGAGACTTCAATGTCCATCAACAAGAATGGCTCAGTAGCACCACTACTGAACAAGCTGACCAAGTCCAGAAGGACATAGCGGCCAGACTGGGCCTGCGCAGGTGGTGAGCGAACCAACACAAGGGAAAAACCGACTTGACCTAGTCCTCACCAATCTACCTGTTGCAGATGCATCTGTCCATGACAGTATTGGTAGGAGTGACCACCACACAGTCCTTGTGGAGACGAAGTCCCGTCTTCACACTGAGGACACCATCCAATGTGTTGTGTGGCACTACCACCATGCTAAATGCGATAGATTCAGAACAGATCTAGCAGCTCAAAACTGGGCATCCATGAGGCACTGTGGGCCAGCAGCAGTAGAATTGTATTCCACCACAATCTGTAACCTCATGGCCCGGCATGTTCCTCACTCTACCATTACCAACAAGCCAGGGGATCAACCCTGGTTCAATGAGGAGCGTAGAAGAGCATGCCAGGAGCAGTACCAGGCAGACCGAAAAATGAGGTGCCAACCTGGTGAAGCTACAACTCAGGACTACATGCATGCTAAACAGCAGAAGCAACATGCTATAGACAGAGCTAAGCATTTCCACAACCAATGGATCAGATCAAAGCTCTGAAGTCCTGCCACATCCAGTCATGAATGGTGGTGGATAATTAAACAACTAACAGGAGGAGGAGGCTCCGTGAACATCCCCATCCTCAATGATGGCAGAGTTCAGCACGTAAGTGCAAAAGACAAGTCTGAAGCGTTTGCAACCATCTTCAGCCAGAAGTGCTGAGTGGATGATCTATCTCAGCCTCCTCCTGATATCTCCACCATCACATAAGCCAGTCTTCAGCCAATACGATTCACTCCACGTGATATCAAGAAACGGCTGAGTGCACTGGATACAGCAAAGGCTATGGGCCCCGACAACATCCCAGCTGTAGTGCTGAAGACTTGTGCTCCACAATTAGCCGCGCCTCTAGCCAAGCTGTTCCAGTACAGCTACAACACTGGCATCTACCCGACAATGTGGAAAATTGCCCAGGTATGTCCTGTCCACAAAAAGCAGGACAAACCCAATCCGGCCAATTACCGTCCCATCAGTCTACTCTCAATCATCAGCAAAGTGATGGAAGATGTCGTCGACAGTGCTATCAAGCGGCTTTTACTCACCAATAACCTGCTCACTAATGCTCAGTTTGGGTTCCGCCAGGACCAATTGGCTCCAGACCTCATTACAGCCTTGGTCCAAACATGGACAAAAGAGCTGAATCCCAGAGGTGAGGTGTGAGTGACTGCCCTTGACATCAAGCAGCATTTGATCAAGTGTGGCACCAAGGAGCCCTAGTAAAATTGAAGTCAATGGGAATCAGGGGGAAAACTCTCCAGTGGCTGGAGTCATACCTAGCACAAAGGAAGGTGGTAGTGGTTGTTGGAGGCCATCTCAGCCCCAAGGCATTGCTGCAGGAGTTCCTCAGGGCAGTGTCCTAGGCCCAACCATCTTCAGCTGCTTCATCAATGACCTTCCCTCCATCATAAGGTCAGAAATGGGGATGTTCGCTGATGATTGCACAGTGTTCAGTTCCATTCACAACCCCTCAAATAATGAAGCAGTCCGAGCCCGCATGCAGCAAGACCTGGACAACATCCAGGCTTGGGCATATAAGTGGCAAGTAACATTCGTGCCAGACAAGTGCCAAGCAATGACCATCTCCAAAAAGAGAGAGTCTAACCACCTCTCCTTGACATTCAATGGCATTACCATGCCAAATCCCCCACCATCAACATCCTGGGGGTCACCATTGACCAGAAACTTAACTGGACCAGCCATATAAATACTGTGGCTACAAGAGCAGGTCAAAGGCTGGGTATTTTGCGGCGAGTGACTCACCTCCTGACTCCCCAAAGCCTTTCCACCATCTACAAGGCCCAAGTCAGGAGTGTGATGGAATACTCTCCACTTGCTTGGATGAGTGCAGCTCCAACAACACTCAAGAAGCTCGACACCATCCAGGACAAAGCAGCCCGCTTGATTGGCACCCCATCTACCACCCTAAACATTCAATCCCTTCACCACCGGCGCACTGTGGCTGCAGTGTGTACCATCCACAGGATGCACTGCAGCAACTCCCCAAGGCTTCTTCGACAGCACCTTCCAAACCTGCGACCTCTACCACCTAGAAGGACAAGAGCAGCAGGTACATGGGAACAACACCACCTGCACGTTCCCCTCCAAGTCACACACCATCCCGACTTGGAAATATATCGCCGTTCCTTCATCGTCGCTGGGTCAAAATCCTGGAACTCCCTTCCTAACAGCACTGTGGGAGAACCTTCACCACACGGACTGCAGCAGTTCAAGAAAGCGGCTCACCACCACCTTCTCGAGGGCAATTAGGGATGGGCAATAAATCCCAGCCTTGCCAGCGACGCCCACATCCCGTGAACGAATAAAAAAAAAGTACAAATGAATTCCAATGGTCGCAGCAGGACTCAGCCATATTTTCATGTCTTTAGAAGAACAACATTAAACAGATAATATTGCAATAAGGGCCCACACAAGAAAGTATAATTAATGATGGATTTCTGATAACATATCAAAATAAACACCAATGTCAATGAACCAGATTAAGCTCGGAAAAAAATAGTCTATTAGAACTGAAGAAGAAATCTTACCTAAATAGGAGGTCCCTAATGACAATGGTCTGTTGAGCAAAATAGATTCAATTGGATGGGATAAGGATGAAAAGGTACTTAACCAAGCCTCTAAAAGGATTCAACAAGTAGCATGTTGTTACACTCTGCACTCGGGTCCTCAGGCCTGTGCTTCCGAGGTCACTGATCAGGAGCACCTCAAGAGCCTTTGCCTAAACCACAGCAATCTTCCACCTCGCGTGCTGCAGCCACTGGGGAAGCATCTCAAGGAAGCACTTAAGACAAGCACAAGGGGCTCACACCAGGATGATAATTGATGTGTAGGTATTTGTGTAAGCCAGCAAAATTACAATCCTTTTTGAAATATTTGTGTGCAGAGAGTATTCCTGTAGTGGCTGGTGATTCTCCGGCTGCTTCTCCTTTTCCTCCTCTTGCCAGAGTCTAATTGCCAGAAGGTCCCCCCATGAAAAAATAAATGCACCACTAGAAGAATTCAGAACAATCTACGGAAAATACAAGCACTTTGAAATTTTCTGCTAGCAAAAATCCACAATATGATACAAAAAAAATGCCTCCCAAAACGTTCTAGCCTTTTATCTAAGAACAACTGCAGATCCCTTTAAATATCGCTCGAAATGGCCGCCTCCTAACTTGTACCGCCCATGATTTGCGGTTGAAGCTAATGATAGCAATGGAGAATCTAAAATAGCATCAGGGGTTGTAAATACTTCATCTGAGTCCAATTTTCAATAATTTACTGAGGCCTCAGCCTATTTCCGGCAGGAGCTCTGGCCACCTAGATTGAGGTCTTCTCAAAGATCGGAACAGACAATCAGCAGTAAGTCAACACTTCAATTCCATGTATGATTTTCGTCCCGCTACTCCCCCAATTTTCAGTGCAAATAAGGCGACAGCAACTCAAAAACTGCCCCCCTTGTGTCTTAATGGTCTTTACATTTGTTCTGATTTATAAATCAATTTGTCTGGGTCTGAAATTCTTTCAATCTTTACACCGAAAGACTCAGGTAAAAAAACTATTTTCACAAGTTTGTTATTTTTGATGTCTAAATTACACCCAAAAAGGACCCATCTGATCTTTAATACTTCAACATTTCATGCACAGTCATTTAAAATAGATGAACCTCTCTTGTTGCTATCTACAATGTGCTGTACTATTTCTCCTAATGCTAATTTTAATTATCCTCAACTGAGCAGAGGTGCCAGTAATAAGGTTGTTCTCTCATTTAAATATACCAGAAAACAGGCTATATATGGGCTTCACACTGTCAGATTCAAATGGCAATCTCAGTGAGGTAGCATTGGGACATAATTTTGGAGGCCTTCAAAGCATCGACCAAACCTACCCATGGACCTCCCCAGGCCCCCCCCCCCCAATGGAGTGGCAAGGTGCAGCTCCAAAATCCCACCAGGTGAGATGAGCACCTCAGTAACACCGATACTGGCATAGGCACCAACCTCTAATACATAATGTTGGCTAGGAGCTGCAGAAGTAACCTGAGATTCCGAGCTGCTGACACACAGGCAAAAGCAACTTTTGAACTGAAGTAACCTGAGTTCAGTCGCTGGCCTAAGCTGGCTGGAACCGGTTTGAATTAGCTAAGTTTTGTGAAAGACAAAGGAGATGTGATAAGACACAAGTCCTTATTTAAAAAAGGAGTAATGAGGTAATGCTACCTAAGTCCTTGGGACAGAGCCAATGAAGAGAAGACACAGACTAGCCGAGCAAGCCTAAACCAAAGGGAGAGACAGCACAGCTTGAAGAGATAAAATTCGGAATAAGAATGAAGAATCTGGGGCGTGGAGCCAGAGCAAAGACTCCGGAGACCAACCATCGTGGAAGATGAAGAACCTACGTCAGGAACGTAGAGACAACGTCGAGAGAGAGAGAGAATGGAACGTCTGGAGAGCGTCCGCTCTCCTTTTCGGGTATTATCCTTCATATTCTGTGACCACTCAGGGAGTGTCAGAGAAACCTAGTGGGTGTGCGTTTAGATCCTAGTTTGGGTATAAAACTGTATAACCTGGTGCAAACTGCATGTCTATATCTAACCAGACGTATAAGCTATATGTATATGATCTAATGACGTGAATAAAGCGAATTGAGAGTGAAGAGAGAATTGACTCTTCTCCTCTTTGTACTAAGCCAATAACCGTAACCCCCCGGTCAACAATAAAATGATCAAGTTCCCAGGTTTTTAGACAGGCTCGCAGGAAGGACAGATAGGAAGGTGAATGTTCCACCCTGCCATAATAGCGCTGCGCGAATTTATAGGCTTAAATTTCTGTCTTCTGTTAGGACTGCCAATCACCCTATGCTGCGGCAGATGCTATAGCCACCAAGAGCCCATCAAAATTATATTAATGACTCTGGCCCCAGAAATTGGGCTTGGGTCAGCGCATAGCCATGGGATGGGCAAATGTCTCACCATGCCAACGTTGCACATCTGCAAAGACGAACAGGAAAATCTGTCCCACGCTCTTTATTGCTCAGCCCTTTTGAATCAAGTACATTCAAACACCCCCAGATCTGAGGGAACAGTCAGGGAATTTCCTGTACTGGACTATGGATACAAAGTTGCAACAATATTGATTCAAGAATAGCTATATAAAATTATTAGGTTTTCCTTCAGTTTCAGTATGTGAGCTGAAAACTTACAAAACTATCCAGCTCAGGGAATCAGGAAATTCCCTCAAGTCTCAGGGTTTAAACAGATGGTGGTGCTGCATTGTTAAATAATGGAAATACTGCACCTTTAATGCTCCTGATGTGTCCACTTTCCAAATTTGACTCTTCAAGTTAACTCTGCTAACATGCCATAACTTGACATAATTTAGTTATATTGATTGAAAACTTTGGATGTTCTGGCTGGCTCCAAAGTGCCAATTGGACTGGGCATGCACAGATTAATGCACAACACTGATATCATACACATTCTCCATGTAAGTACATTCACAGTACAGTTAGTTTCAGGGGGAGCCAGTACATCCATTTAATGTGTCTAGCATCACCCCATCACACTGGATAAATACACAAATCAAAATGAAATTGAAAAGTTGGACTTGCACTAGTAAATGAACCTAACCAAGGAAAAATTTATGCTCATTGATCCACATCATGAATTTGTGCCAACATGACATATGGCTGAACAGAGGGGGGCAAAAGAAATGCAGAAGTTATAGGGGATTCGATAGTCGGGGATAGACAGGCATTTCTGCAACCGCTGTAGTGAGTCCCACATGGGGTGTTGCCACCTTGGTCCCAGGGTAAAGGACATTACTGAGAAGGTGCAGAACATTTTGAGGGGGGGAAGGGTAAAAGCCAGAAGTCGTGGTCCATATGAGAACCAATGACATTGGAAGGAAAAGAGTTGATGTCCTGCAGTCAGAGTTTCAGGAGCAAAGGAGGAAGTTGAAAAGCAGGACCTATTTCTGCTGGTTGGGGATTCTAGGAGTTGGGGGCACAGTCTAAAAATTAGAGCCAGACCTTTCAGGAGCGAGATTAGAAAACATTTCTACACACAAAGGGTGGTAGAAGTTTGGAACTCTTGTCCGCAAACGGCAATTGATACTAGCTCAATTGCTAAATTTAAATCTGAGATAGGTAGCTTTTTGGCATCCAAAGTTATTAAGGGATATGGGCCAAAGGCAGGTATATGGAGTTAGATCACAGATCAGCCATGATCTTATCAAATGGCGGAGCAGGCACGAGGGGCTGAACGGCCTACTCCTGTTCCTATGTTCCTATGTTCCTACCTTAAAGGTAGTAATCTCTGGATTACTCCTGTGCCACGTGCTAGTGATTATAGGAACAGTAGGCTAAGACAGATTAATGCATGGCTGGAGCAATGATGCAGGAGGGAGGACTAAAGATTCCTGAGCTATTGGGACCAGTTCTGGGGCAGGAGGGATCTGTTCAAGATGGACGGGTTGCACCACAACGGAGTTGGGACCAATGTCCTTGCGGGAAAGTTGACTAGTGCTGTGGGGGAGGAATTAAACTAATTTGGCAGGGGGGTGGGCACTAAGATGAAACATTAGAGAAGAGAAACAAGGTGCACAGAGGGCTAAGAGGAACAAGTAGCACTAGATTAAAGAATAGTTTGGAAATAGGAGGGATGAGACGGCGGGGCAAATGCGAGGCAGTCTAAGATGGGTTTGAAGTGCATGTGCATAGACGTACGTGGCGTGGTAAATAAAGTTGGTGAGCTGCAGGCTCAAGTCGCCAGATGGGACTATGATATTGTGGCAATAACAGAGACCTGGATTGAGGAAGGGGAGGATTGGGTACTTAATATTCCTGGTTACAAGATATTCAGGAAAGAAAGGAGGGGGTGGCAGTATTGATCAAATAAATTATTAAAGCACTGGAAAAGGATGATGTAGTTGAGGGGTCAAAGATAGAATCTATTTGGTTAGAATTGAAGAACAATAGAGGGGCTATTATGCTATGGGTGTATACAATAGGCCACCAAATAGTGGGAAGGAGATAGAGGAGAACATGTGCAGGCAAATTACAGAAAGATGCAAGAACTATAGAGTAGTGATGATGAGGGACTTCAACTATCCCAATATAGACTGGGACAGTAAGAGTGTAAAGGGCAAAGATGGGGAGGGATTCCTGAAATGTGTACAAGAGAACAGTGTGTTTCCGGAACAGTGTGTTTCCAGCCCAACCAGGAAGGAAACAGTGCTGGATCTAGTTCTGGGGAATGAAGTGGGGCAGCATTTGGGGAACAGTAATTAGAATAGTTATGGAAAAGGACAAGGAACAATCAAATGTGAAAATGCTTAACTGGAGGAGGACTAATTTCAGTGAGATAAAAAGGGATCTTGCCCAGGTGGATTGGAATCAAAAATGGGTAGGCAAAACAGTAATTGAACAATGGGAGGCCTTCAAGGAGGAGTTGGTTCGGGTACAGAGTGGACACATCCCTATGAAGGGGAAAGGAAAGATATCCAAAGCTACAGCTCCCTGGATGACTAAAGATATAGAGATTAAAATGAAACAGAAAAAGGAGGCTTATGATGAATGTAAGGTTCATAATATAGTAGAGAACCAGGCTGAATACAGAAAGTACAAAGCAGATCTAAAAAAGGGAAAAAGATGGGCAAAGAGAAAGTATGAGAATAGATTAGCTGCTAACATTAAAGGAAACCCAAAAGTCTTATAAACGTATAAATTGTAAATGTCAAAGGATGGGTGGGACTGATTAAGGACAAAAAAGGAGATTTTCTTGTGGAGGCAGAGGGCATGGAAGAGGCACTAAATGAATACTTTGCATCCGTCTTCAGTTGAGAAGAGGATGCTCCCATTGTAGCAGTAAAGGAGGAGGGAGCAGCAATATTGGATAGGATAAAAATAAAGGAGGTACTAAAAAGATTGGCTGTACTCAAAGTAGAAAAGTCACCTGGTCCAGATGGGATGCATGCTAGGTTACTGAAGGAAGTAAAGGTGGAAATTGCAGAGGATCTGGCCACAATCTACCAATCCTCCATAGAACCATAGAACCATAGAAAAGATACAGCACAGAAGGGGACCATTCGGCCCATTGTGTCCGCGGCGGCTCGAAGAACAACCAGGCGCCCATTCTGATCCCATCTTCCAGTAACCGGTCCATAGCCCTGCAGCTTACAGCACTTTAGGTGCAGGTGCAGGTGCAGGTACTTTTTAAAAGAGTTGAGGGTCCTTGCCTCTACCACCAATTCGGGCAGTGAATTCCATACACCCACCACCCTCTGGGTAAAAAAGTTTTTCCACATGTCCCCTCTAATCCTTCCGCCAATCAGCTTAAATCTATGTCCTCTAGTTCTTGAACTCTCCACTAGGGGAAACAGGTACTTCCTGTCTACTCTATCTGGGCCCCTCATAATTTTGTACACCTCAATCAGGTCTCCCCTCAGCCTCCTCTGCTCCAAGGAAAACAACCCCAGCCTATCCAATCTCTCCTCATAGCTGCAATTTTCAAGCCCTGGCAACATTCTTGTAAATCTTCTCTGCACTCTCTCCAGAGCAATTACGTCCTTCCTGTAATGTGGTGACCAGAACTGCGCACAATACTCCAGCTGTGGCCTTACCAGCGTTTTATACTGTTCCATCATTACATCCCTGCTTTTGTATTCTATACCTCGACTAATAACGGAGAGCAATCTGTATGCCTTCTTCACAACCTTATCTACCTGTACTGCCAGTTTCAGGGACCTGTGCACATGCACTCCAAGGTCTCTCACTTCCTCTACCCCATCAATATATTCCCGTTTACTGCGTATTCCCTTTTACTGTTTGCCCTTCCTAAGTGCATTACCTCACACTTCTCCGGGTTGAACTCCATTTGCCACTTTTCCGCCCACTCCACCAACCCATTGATATCTTCTTGGAGTCTACAGCCATCCTCTTCACTATCAACTATACGGACAATTTTTGTGTCGCCTGCAAATTTGCTAATCATGCCCCCTACATTCAAGTCCAATTCATTAATATATACCACAAACAGCGAGGGACCCAACACTGAGCCCTGTGGCACACCACTGGAAACAGATTTCCATTCACAAAGACATCCATCGACTTTTACCCTTTGTTTCCCATTACTGAGCCAATTTTGGATCCAATTTGCCACATTTCCCTGTATCCCATAGGCTGTTACCTTTCTGACCAGTCTGCCATGTGGGACCTTGTCATATGCCTTACTAAAATCCATGTAGACAACATCCACTGCACTACCCTCATCAATCCTCCTTGTCACTTCCTCAAAAAATTCAATCAGATTTATAAAGCATGACCTTACCTGAACAAATCCATGATGACTATCCCTGATTAAACCATGCCTTTCCAAGTGACAGTTTATCCTATCTCTCAGTATTGATTCTAATAGTTTGCCCACGACCGAGGTAAGACTGACCGGCCTATAATTGTTCGGCCTTTCCCTCGTACCCTTTTTAAACAATGGTACTACGTTTGCAGTCTTCCAGTCCTCTGGTACCTCCCCTGTATCTCGTGAGGATTGGAAAATGATCCTCAGAGCATCTGCTATTTCCTCCCTAACTTCCTTCAATAGCCTAGGAAACAATCCATCCGACACTGGTGACTTATCAACTTTCAAGGATTCCAGTCCCTCTCGTACTTCCTCTCTCATTATGTTTACCTCATCCAATATTTCACTACTCTCCTCTTTAACTATTATGTCCGGATCATCCCTTTCCTTTGTGAATACAGAGACAAAATATTCATTTAAAACCCTACCCACATCCTCTGCTTCTACACACAAGTTACCCTTATCATCCCTGATAGGTCCCACCTTTTCCTTAGCTATCCTCTTGTTCTTAATGTACTGATAAAACATCTTTGGGTTTTCTTTAATCTTACTAGCTAATATTTTTTCATGTCTTCTCTTTGCTTTCCTTATTTCCATTTTTACATCATCCCTGTACTTTCTATACTCCTCTAGGCTGTCTGCAGTCTGTAACTATCCTCCAATCCTCCTTAGATATAGGCACGGTGCCGGAGGACTGGAGGATTGCAAATGTTACACCCCTGTTCAAAAAAGGGGAGAGGGATAAACCCGGCAATTATAGGCTGGTCAACCTAATGTCAGCAGTGGGGAAACATTTTAGAGACAATGATCCGGGACAAAATTAATTGGCACTTAGGAAAAGCATGGGCTAATAAATGAAAGTCAGCACGGATTTGTTATTTATTGTTGGACATTAAAAAATAATGTAAATAAATATTATTTTTCTTTCTTTCTCTTTTATCTCTGTCCTTAATCCCATCTTTCTTACCCTTTCTTTATTTTGCTTTCTGTACCTGATTTGACATTGAATTCACTATTCTAACTTACACTTCCCGGTTCTGATTCTGCACTGTTATTAACAATGCATTGTTGTGGGGAGCAGGCTTGCCTCAAATCTGAGGAAGGAAATAAAGTGATTAACAAAACAATGGAGAGTGGTGATCACAATACCTTTGGAACATCTTTTACAGGCAGACTGAAGAGCAATTTTTAGGATGCCCAGAAGCAGGCTGGTCATTTATGGAATATTGTTTATTCGAAGAAATATAGTAAATATAAGCAAACATAGCAATAATTAGTTTAAAGCTATTGGTTTACCATTATTACCATTAATACAATCTGATGCAATGAAAGAAAACAGAGTCTCTGTCATTGAAACTGCTGGACCAGGTATTCTGTTAGAACAACCTAAAAAATCTATTAGCGGCACTCAGTTTTCATTAATAATTTTACTATTCATAAATAATACATTTGTCAGCCTAGAATTGGTATCATATCTTCATAAAACCCATTAGCAATGATAATAAGGCAAGGAAAGGCTGCTTCAATTTTAACATTGCACTAAGTGACTGAATTGGTTTGACCGGCAGTTCTGTCATTCTTGGAAGATCATCAATAATGATAAGAGTATCTTTTTTGCCAGCTCTTGGCCCTGATTTATTGCAGAGAGACTCCTGCTGAAAAACCAAGGACGGCTGGAAAAATAAATATAATGAAAAGATCATTTCTATCAATTTCAGATCGGTCATGTTTGCGTAATCATAAAGAAGCGCAAGCAAATTAGAGTGTTGCTAGGATACAGGCACAGAAACAGTACGAGATCTATGGGAGATCAGTGTTGTCAAACCTCTGTTCAACTATACACCTAAAATGGTTTTGTTACAATAATCTCAAATTACCATTTGATCATTTGAGATTATATCCAAGTATCGTGTGAAGAATCCTGACCAGTCATTTAATATTGGCCTATAGTAATCATTATATACAGTTCCTTTCTTTGTTAATGATATTCTGGGTATATCATTTTTTTCTATTTTGTTAATTAAGAGATTGTCATAAACACACATGAAGACCTGAGTTCTTTATTTCAGTGACTGACCCAAGTTCTTTGTTTCAGTGACTTACCTCCAACCTTAATAAGAAAACAATCTCTGTCATTGAAAATGCTTAACTCAGGTATACATCTTTAAAAAGGCAAACTTCATATATTTAAATTGGAGGGCATTGTTTTAATGCTTCTAAAACTAGCCCACCAGATGAGTTTTAAAATTCAACAGATATAACTACTCTTATGGCTCTGCAACACAATTAAAAGTTAAAGATGAAAAAAGATTTCTTAATTATCTCATCAGCTCTCTTCTTGGCTCCAAATTTATCATCCTACATGCTATTTCTTCTTGCTGAAATCAACACTCAATGCACTATCTCCTAGTCACTTGGTGCCCTACATACCCACACACCAGGAAATTGCATACAAGACGTCCCCGTCTCCATCTGAGTACAGTAATGAAGCTTCTGCTTGTTTCAGACAGGAAATTTGAACATCCACCACAGACTTGACCAGCAAACCTGATGAAGCAGCTGAGGAATTACAGAAGGACTTAGGCAATATTTGCAAGTGGGCAGAACTATGTCAGATGAAATTTGATACAGTTAAACGCTAAATCTTAAACAATGGAAGAACTAGCTAAAGAAAAGGTTGTAAGAAGTCTTGATAATAGACTCTACAGCAGCCATGTCCAGTCACTGCAGAGCAACAATTAATAAAGCCAATAGAATGCTGAGCTTCATTGCCAAATTAATAATGTTTAAGTCTGAGGCCATCATACGGAAGCTGTATAATGCTATGGTCAAGCTGCACCTTCAATACTGCATTCAGTTCTGGCCAACAAGACACAAGGTAAATATTAAGTGGAAGTCATGCAGAGAAGGCAACAAGGCTAGTCCTTGGAGTTAAAGAACTGAATTATGAGGAAAGGTTAGAAAAACTTGGACTCTTTGGTCTTGAAAGGAGGCGTATGAGAGGGGATTTTTTGGAGTATTTAATATACTAAGTGGAATAGAAAAGTTTAGTTCTGAGCACGATTTCAAGTTAAACTACAACTGGAGGACATAGATGCAAAAAAGTTAACGGCAAGTTCAGGATTGATGTCAAGAAATACTTCTTTGTAGAAAGAGTAAATACCTGGAATGGTCTTCCACATAATGTAGTGGAGGCAAAAATTCTGGAGTCAAACAGAAATTAATTGGATGCTGTAATGTGGAGGGGATATTGTGGAATTCTACAGAAGGATGACCTAGATGGGCTGAATAGCTTCCCATATATGAACTTTGTGAACTTCTTTAACTTTGACAATTTTTTTAAAAATGGTGTATTTGTGTGCTGATCTAGACAAAAGATGTTAATACTGGCAAATAGATTGGCTGAAATAGGAAAGCACTCAGTTTCAGCATCAAGTATTTCTAAGGCAGGTACAGCATAGCAAGCTACAGAACAAAGTTTCTTCTAATCGTTGCATTAGCTGAACCTCAGATTAACACCTCTACTGCACCACCAATACATATCCCACACCAACCACCGGGACTAATGATGTACTAAAATGGCAATTTCATTCAGACACTATCCAAACTTATGTCACATTTGATCCTTATAGTCAGTGGAAAATGTAGACTTTCACCATCAAATCTTGAGATGGAAGGACAGTGCACTAACCCATTGCATCATCAATCCTCATAGTCCTTACTTTTTATGGTTCCATCCTATTTTAAAACCAATCAACAGACTTTAGACCAAACTGTGGTGACTGTGCATTGTCACTCAATGTTCCTGGTTTATCATTAGGCAGAAGTGTTCATGTGGATAGACCTGAACTTAGACTCAGATCTTCTATAAAATCAGAAGTACCAAGTTGCCATATACAGTAACAAGGATGTCTCCCACACTTACATATTCCTGCCATCATGTTTAATGCACCTACTTAAATTTTCTTACTCAAGTGCAGACAGTGGAAAAATCAATTTATGCATTCATAAATTATAACTTCTTATTGGAGGCCAAGAGTTACTTTAGAGCAAATAACCATAGCACAGAAGATAGCCAAAGTGAAATCACTTTCTTGGCATTCAAGTTTCTAGAACTTGTACCATAATTTTAAAATCAATATCATTTTTGATTCTGAATTTTCTGCATTTTATCAATCTCTTAAAATGGGAAGAAGAAAAACAACAGCACGAGCTTTCCCTCTGGGTCACAGGTGCACAGCACACTTAAGGGCTAATTCCCTGATGTTGTGCTGGGACAGCAGTTCCCTACAGATGGTGTTTGCACAATGCATAATGAGGCAGATGGGCCTGAGCATTGAGGCAATGCACTATGCATTCAGTAGGCCAGGTAATTTAAAGGCAACAGTTTCTCACTTTTCCCATGGAAAGAAAGCGACAGCATGAGGGCACAGTCTTTTTATCAGCTGGCTGGCTTCCCCAAAGTGCAGGGCCTCAATGGTGGCACACACATAGATAACAAGTCCCTAACAACAACTCTGTGGCATATATAAACAGAAAAGGCTTTCATTTGTGCCTGGGAAGAGAAGAGATTGAGGGATATAGTGAGAAGTGAGACAGGGTTGAGATTAATCCATAAAGGATAGATTTGTTGGTCAAATGGCCTTTTCCTGCTCCTAAAAATTCTCATCTTGTGAGTCACTGGTACTTGGAGTGAGCAGTACTAATGCCACTTATAAATAAACATGTAGGCTTAACATGGCAGTAAAGAGCAGATTTTCTGCTGGGAGGGCAGTGGTGATACACCCGGAATTGCATTGGCATATCTTGTATCTGAGCAAGGGATTGGAAAATCCTGGTATTTTCCAAGATCCCCTCATTTGATTAATTATGAATGCTGATTAGGCCATGCACTGGGAGCATATAGAATGGAGTGGGGCAGGAGGGAAATTGGGTGATATTCAGGGCAGCTGCAGCACCTTAAAGGTGCACCTGTACTTCTATGGTGGCAAAGTTCAGCATTTGCCAATTTTGATTTGCTGAATTTTTGAGGTTGTCCCAGGAAACTGCAAGGGCATAGGGAGGAGGGAGAAGTGCCTCTTTTTCAAACAGAACACTGGAGATTATGCTCAGGGAAGCAAAGGAGAGTTACAATCTTTGGGTTGGAAGGGCAGCCTCCTCAGAAGGCAGCTGTCTGGGGTGAAGGGAAGAGGTAGCAGAGCAGGACAATATCATGTCTGCAATCAGGACGTTGTCATATTTGTGCAATAAGTTTAATGCCTTGAAGAAGTTTGCTCTAGTTAGTGTATGCTAAATTTACCTCTTTCCAGTGCTATGGTGTGACATGGCAGCAAACCTACCCTTTAGGTCCACGAGTTGCACCTTCACAAGAACCCTTTGGCCTATCTTACACTATCACAAGGCAGTCATTTTTATGCATAGCACACCTCTCACATTCAGAAGTAAAATTTTAAAGATGATGGGTCGGGCTATAAAAGACTTCATCAACGCCCACTTGTATTCTACATTTTGTTACGTTCTTGTTTTGAGAGACACAATGGTTGATTCCATAACAAAACCTTACCACTTAAGCAGTCTCTATGATTGCAAGGAAATACAGTCCCCACCGCTCATAGTGGGCGCCTTGGTGCTAATGTGATTTGCCCGTTACACATGTTGAACAATTTAAAGGGCCACAAAGGAATAATTGGCATGGAGAGTGAGATAAATGGGCATCTGGAGGTGAGTGGCATCCTCAGAGGGAAGGAAGCCACAGTATGTGTGTCTGTCTATGCAAGATGTGGAGATGCCGGTGATGGACTGGGGTTGACAATTGTAAACAATTTTACAACACCAAGTTATAGTCCAGCAATTTTATTTTAAATTCACAAGCTTTCGGAGATTTTCTCCTTCCTCAGGCAAATGTTTCAAGATCTCAAATGTTTCAAGATCTTTCTTTCTCTCTCTTGTCTATGCAAGAGAGAGAAAGAAAGAGATTGAGTTGTCGTTGTAATTCTCACCCTCTCTCCACGTCACCTGGCAACAAGGCAAAAAATTTACAAATAACAATCCTAACGCTTACATGGCAGAAAAAACATAAAAATAAAGATTTCATATTTTACAGCAGTCATTTCAGTTTAAGCTGTTAAATGAAATAAATGAGTTAAAGTTGTCAGGGATAAGGGTATTTTTCAAGTTACTGAGGCGGACGAGGAATTTCCTGGAAATAAAGTTTAATCACCCGGACGCTCCTGCAAACAATGTGGGAGAAAAGTCGTACAGGCATTTTCTTCTCATGTTTTGCTCTGGCCAGAGTCACAACAAATAACAGGGCCATAATGCAGCCATGATGCAATGCAGCCCTGGTGCATGCACACACTAACCAGTAAAACCATTCGATGGACAGAGCGATTTCTGGAGCGCAGAGGGTTGTGGGTATTGTAGCTGCCATTACTGACCAATAACCATGAGCATTGACGGTTCGGGTGACCAATGGCAGGATCTTGGTGGCAGGGCAGTTGGAGGCAGGAAGTCATATGATGAAATCTCCCGGAATTTGGTCCAACTAGCGTTGGCAACCGTAAGGAGGACGAATGTTTGCACTCTGATGCCAAGTTCAGACACCTGTGGCCACAGTCACCCTGCTGAATGACCACACATTTAAGATACTGGTCATTGGAGATTCAATGATGGCTAAAATTTCCCTCATGCAGCATTACACTAATAACAGCTTCAGCAAGATGTATAAAGCCACCAAGGGAAATAATGGGGAAAATTATCTTTTAAAATCATGTAAATAACTAATGTTTTGGGATGGACTAGGCAAGATTGAACAAATGGATAAAAGTATTTACATCTTAAGCAAACAGTGCAAATCCACCATGGGAGATGGGATTAAAAAAAAGTTATATATTTTATAATGCAGATTACTAACAATAAAAGGTTTGAAGGGAAAAACAGTTATTTGCACCTTAATTTTTGTAAAATGGTAGGTAAATAGTATTACAAGTATTACATTTATGAGCACTGTGTCTTTACTGCATTAACCTCATGTGTTATATATTTAACTTATGTCAAATAAGTGATATATTGCTTCATTAATTTTGCTTCATCTCAGCTATGGGAAGCCACTGTCATATTTAAGTTGCTGCAGGATTAAGATAAGACCCAGAAACCGTCTCCAGGTCCCAATACCTGTGAGCAATACCACGGGCAACCAACCCGTATTAAGTTAAACACAGTATTATACAAAGTATGATTCAGTTATTCAAAGATCATTTGTGTGCATTTAGAATGCAACATATTTGTGAACTTCTGTCGGTTTTCTTTTACTTTTAATATAGGACCTTAAGTAACATGAATTAACAATGTCAGAAAGAGTTAATAGTGGATAATTGTTCCTAACTACATGTCACTGTAAAAGGTCAAATGTATGTCTCACTGTTTCAGATAACACAATTAAAGGTGGTAATACGATCACATTAAAAGTTCCCAATGTATCTTAGCAGAAATATTTACAAAGAAATCTAATTTATTGCAACAGATTGCCCCATATCAGGAGCTAGCTGCATATGAAGTGCAAGACAAGCATAAAGATTGAAAAATGGTACATCTGCATTAATAGGCTACAGCAACCTTTACTCAAAAGTACATTAAAAAAATACTTCTGAAATGTTCTCCAGAATAACCTTTAAAAGCAGCCTCCAATTCTCTTTAACAATAGGAGTATGGCAATAGAAAAAAACAAAAAAGTTTGTTGCGTTTAGAGTGGTCAGTCATCCACGACACTATAACATAAATGTCATTTTTTTTTGTGGATAGCTATTTGGGGTCCAATACCTATTGTAGTAGGTTCCCGATGTAATTTTCAGTTACCAATGGGTGCACACTCTGTCACCTGATACTGAACATGGAGTGGTCTAACGAGTGGTCCTTAAAGGAAACTCTGGAAACAGCATAGATAAGTTTTCTAAATTATTTTTGTGGGCCTTGGAGGAACATGAATATCCCACCTGACCCCATAAAAATCTTCTGGTCCGCTGCCAGTCCTTCTGAGATTCCACACCCTCTTTTAAGTGCACTCTTCCAGCTAGACTGAGACCGACAGATTTTTGGTAAATAAGGGTATCAAGGGATATGGGGCTAAGGCGGGTAAATGGAGTTGAGGTACACATCAGCCATGATCTAATTGAATGACAGAGCAGGCTCGAAAGGCTGAATGGCCTACTCCTGTTTGCATGTTCCTTTCCTGACATTTGTTTCAAAGTTTTTCAGATATTTATATGGAGGACCTAATAGGGCCATAGATCTTTCATAGATTAAATGTTGCCATTCAATAACTTTTCTCATAATGTACAGACTTTATTCAAAAAATTATACAATTAATTAAATTATCCTCTGTAATTTTTAATCTGATGTCCTAATTGTTTTTTTTTAATTCGTTCATGGGATGTGGGCATCGCTGGCGAGGCCGGCATTTATTGCCCATCCCTAATTGCCCTTGAGAAGGTGGTGGTGAGCCGCCTTCTTGAACCGCTGCAGTCCGTGTGGTGAAGGTTCTCCCACAGTGCTGTTAGGTAGGGAGTTCCAGAATTTTGACACAGCAACGATGAAGGAATGGCGATATATTTCCAAGTCAGGATGGTGCCTGACGAAAGATCTTCGACCTGAAACGTTAACTCTGTTTCTTTCTCCACGGATGCTGCCTCACTTGCTGAGCTTTTCCAGCGTTTTCTGTTTTTATTATGCTAAATCTAAAGCTGTGTGGAGGCTGAATAACCCCTCATGGGAAGGGGTGAAAAATCATGCAGCAGGACAATCTTGCATGCCTCCTAGTTGATCAGCTCAAAGGGGCAGTAGTGGAAGCCTGGGAGCAGGATACTTGCCTGGTCTGAAAAAAGAACTATGTATTTTTAAAATTCCATAGATGAATCAGTACCTACAATGTAAAACTGATTTAGCAAACTTTTTTTCTTGGGGACACAAAAAGCCAGAATAGCCATATCTGATTTTTATTCATTATGCTGTGTTATAGTAGGATATGTTCTAATGCGATTTACATCATGACATTTCATGTTTGTAAATAGAATAAAGATTTGCCAAATATTTTTTCTTGAAGACAATATCCCTGTAATGAGACCGAGTAGCTTAATACTTATTGTGCTGATTCCACAACTAAATATTCTTGGTGTTCCTTGTTACTTGAATACAGTCCTAATGTGTTTTGTCAGCTCTCTCCAAGGTCCATAGGAAAAACATTTCTGGTGTTTGGAAGAGTATTTTAGCCTCATTACTTTCACCTTTGTATCAACTGATCAGAGAGCAATAGGTAGGACAGTCATCACACCTGGACTGCTCTATTCCAAGAACTAGAGCAGGATTTTCAGGAGAACAGCGTCCACGACACCGCACAACCCTGCCACGGCAACCTCTGCAAGACATGCCAAATCATCGACACAGATACCACCATCACACGAGAGGACACCACCCACCAGGTACATGGTTCATACTCCTGTGACTCGGCCAACGTTGTCTACCTCATACGTTGCAGAAAAGGATGCCCCGGAGCATGGTACATTGGCGAGACCATGCAGACAACTGCGACAATGGATGAACGGACACCGCGCAACAATCGCCAGACAGGAGGGTTCCCTCCCAGTCGGGGAACACTTCAGCAGTCAAGGACATTCAGCCACTGATCTTCGGGTAAGCGTACTCCAAGGCGGCCTTCGAGACACACAACAATGCAAAATCGTCGAGCAGAAATTGATAGCCAAGTTCCGCACCCATGAGGACAGCCTCAACCGGGATCTTGGGTTCATGTCGCGCTACACGTAACCCCACCAGCGAATAAAAGTTATCTGTTTTTAATTCAACGGGTCATTTTCTGTCTTTCTCTTCCTTTCGGATGTTTCTCCCTCTCTCTCTCTGTTTTGTGTTCTGGCCGTTTGTATATTCGGTGGTCCTGTAGGTAACACCTCTCTGTCTGAACACTTTGATTGCCTTGACAACGGGCAGTTGGAATGATTATCTGTAATCACCAGGTATTGTTCTCTGAATATAAATGCGAAACGTTCAAGGATTCCCACATTCACCTGACGAAGGAGGAAGCCTCCGAAAGCTTGTGATTTTCAAATAAAATTGTTGGACTATAACTTGGTGTTGTAAGATTGTTTACATAGAGCAGGATTGGGGAAGAAGATGAATAAAATTTTTAAGCACTTCTGATGATGGACTTTTTGACTGATTACTAAATGGCCTGAAGTTTGCTTGACAAACATAAATTACGTTCTATGGGTGCAGATGAACAGAGAAACATTAATAAGCCTCAAAACAACAAATTATTATATTTTAAAATCATTATTCCAGATTTTTTGTTAAAAGGGAAGTTTGTTCTATTGAACTGGCAGATCATTACAAATGGCATAAAGGAAGATTACTGCATGGTTATGTCTCTCTGATGTTGCTTACAACACAACTTGCAAGCAATTGTGTATTCAATTGAAGTATTGACATAGCTGCATGTGCAACCCAGAACCTTGTTGCTTTCTTTGCTGCAATGAAGCACTGTCCTGATGGCTTCATAGATTTACCCATTAGAACACACAGTCTTTTTCCTGAACTCACCCTGTACCATTTAACAAATGTTCCCTCTTTCAGTGCTTTGTTTCCATATTGATAGTTTTATACTGCTTCACGTTGAAATGCACCTATCTACTGGTGCAATTGTGTACAAGATCCAAACCTTTCAGAAACTGCTTGTACTGCTGTTTATTATTTCTCTACCTTCTATTTTGGTATCATCTGCAAACTTGGAAATTTTAGTGGTAATATCTTCAGTCATTATTCTATTTATATAATTAAAAGTCTTGCATCTGAGTGCATCCCCATTGCACCACATCTCAGACATTGCATCTCAAACCATCATACTTTTGTATGGCGAAGGTTGTGATTTGTGACAAGATTGGATATTTGAGTCAATCAATCAAGTAAATGACTGATTAAATGTCACCAAGTCAAAAGCAGTTTCTTTCTTTCGGTAGGTACAATGAGGAACTATTAGCTACTATAAAAACAAGGAATCAAATGTCTCAATCTTTTTTCCAAAGCTACCATTCAAAAACCAGCAACTGCCACATACTGACAAATTGGCCCAGAAATTCTTTGGGGCAGCAACCAATCCAATTATGTTAGGATTTTGGCCACTGGTGACCTCCACTGCTGGCCGAACTGAAGCTTGTGGGAGGTCGTGTGCTCTAAGATGCTGCCAAATGTGGCCTTGATGCCCAACCTTTGCCCCCCAGCCACCCCCCTTCCCTCCACTGTAACAGGTTTGGCTACCTGCAGTGCCCTTTGTTAGGGGGCCATGTAAAAAAAACTATCCTTAAATCTTCAGGGTCCAGCATAATCCACGGTGCACCCCACAACTACCATTGAAGAGGCCAGTATTCGTCTTCTGGCTGGGCAAATTAACCTCCAAAAATGTGCCAATCTTCTGAGATGCCACCATCATGGGCACTCCCAACATAGGGAGGCCTACCTCTGGCTCAACCCCCTCCACTTTGCTGACCTGGTAAGGAGCAGGCAGAGGATTCACCCCTTCAAAGGTCCTGAGGGAACTTCCAGCGCTGGACAGGATCTAGTGTATCTGGGTCCTGGCCTATTTTACAGCCCTTCCACCACAATACCACTAGAGCTCCAATGGGAATGTGCTGGAAGGTCTGAGAATTTTCAGCCTCAATTTGTTCCCTGAGCCAGCCTGCTATGTACATCTAAAAATAACATTTCTAACTTAAGAGATCTATAAGAACTGAAATAATTCATAAAACAATCTTCATACACAATCATAAAATTGCCCATCTCTTGTTGCAAATGTGCCCCCAGAAACCATTTACAGCTATTCTCTGTTCTTCTTGCTTTTAGGCCAATTATTTATTCAGCGCAATGCTTTACATCCTATTTTCTGACTCTTACCATAACCACTGATACAACTTTAATTAATATCAATTGCATTTTCCTGACTGTATCAGAAATTACATTCAAAAACTCCACCATGTTAATGAAATACTGTCTTCCTTTTTTTAAACCATGCTGACTTCCTTCAACAGTTATCCTTTTACAACTGTTCTCCCATTAGATTTCTGCAGATGTATTCTGCTGAGATGAAGTGTTAAAAAAGGCAGTTGTGCAAAATTTTCTGGAGACACTGGCATTAAAAGAGTTAAACCATAATGTCCTGAAACAAGGGATGAACCGAGAGATGTCGGTAAGAGTACAGCTAGTTCCCTTTATAACAATGGTAACAATTCTATAGAATGCACCTTTCCTTAATATAATCCTTCTAAAAGGGTCACAAATAAAAACAGTCAATGCAATTTCTAGTAAATGTAACTTAACCCACTTTCATTCTAACAAATAGCACAAATAAATTGTTAGCATTTCCAACATGACAAATGATTTAATGTCCATTTTTATTTCAGCATTCTGGTCTTATTTCCTTCCTTTGATACAATCACAGATTCCATGTTTCAACTGGCAGTTTAGTGGATAATCATTTTTTTTGGTCTGTTCAAAGATTTCTTTAGAGTTCTATCAAAGACATTTCCAACTGAAACCAATGAGTTGCTTTGAGAAGAAATTCAAGGTTGGTGATAGTAGCAGAGGAGTAGTTAGAGTTCATATATTCAATTTTACTTGATAAAAAGTTTAAAAGTTCTGACAGTTATAACATTCATTTCAGTTGTGCCTTTAATGTAGAAAAACATCCCATGGCACTTCACAGAGGCGTAATCAAAAAAGGATACCAGGTCAAAGGAGGTAATATTAGGAGGGACGAGCAATAGTTTAGTCAAAGGAATGGATTTTAAAAAGGGTCAAAGGAGGAGAGAGAGGAGGCGAGGCACAGGGGTTCAGGGAGGGAATTCCAGAATGTGGGGCACAGGATGCTGAAGGCATGGCTGCCAGTGCTGGGGGCAAAGGGAGAGGGAGATACACAAAGGGCCAGAGTCAGAGGAATGGAGATTTGGAGACTGTGGGGTTGGAGGAGGTTATGAAGGATAGGGAATTGCGAAGCCATGAAGGGTTTGAAACACGAAGATGAGAATTTTAAATTTGAGGTGTTGGGAACCAGGAGCCAATGTAGGTCAACCAGGGCAGGCAGTGATGATAGGTGAGTGAGACTTGGTGTGGGATAGGATATAGCAACAGAGTTTTAGATGAGCTGAGATTTGTGGAGGATGAGAGCATTCGAATGGTCAAGTCTGGAGGAGTCAAAGGCATGGATGAGGGTTTCAGTAGCAAGTGGGCTGAGGTAGGGGGTGGAAGCGGTAATGTTACAGAGGTGGAAGTAAGCAGTTATTGTGATGGAAAGCATATGGTGTCGAAAAATCAGCTTGGAGACAAATAGGACACTGAGATTGCAAACAGTCTAATTCAGTCTGAGACAATGGCCAGGGTGGGTGGGGGTGGGGGTAGTGTTGGGGATGGAATTGCTGCAAGGGAGTAGAGTTTCTCACGGGGGCTGAAGACGATATGGGGAAATTGAATTCAGCCCAGGAGAAAGCGGATCTCTGTCCAGGACCCAACACAGCAGCAGAGTAAAGTTGAGAAGCCAGCAATGCAATTCCTGAAGCTCAGCAGGTGGGGATTCAGCACAATAGGCTGGAACAGGTTCCCATAAACCTGAAAAGATTGAGTGGCAGAGCAGAGTCACAGCAACCAAGGCATACAGTGTAGTTCAGCAGTGCAGTGCAATCCTGATGGCAGAGGAGTCCAAATGTGAGCAGAGACCCACCAGTTGAAAAGAGCATAGATAAAAAACAGAAAATGCAGGTTCAAGAGATGGGCAATAAATTCTGTACTGGTAGCTTTAACTTGTAGTTTGAATTTGTAGATTGAGCTAAAGTGTATCCACTATTAGGGGACAGAGATCTAAAGCAGTAGAGGAGAGGAGACTGGGGGAGGAGAAGGGTGAAGGATGGCAATGGATGGCCATGGATAGCATTGCAAAGGACAATGTATAGTGTGTACTTCACTCCCTTCAGTATATGGGGAATATAAAATTATGATTTGGAGTGGGATAGGGGCAGAAGATTAATTTAGTGAGGTGAGGGAGATATATTTTTATTCTCAACTGATTCAAGGAACTATGGCCTGATGTTAGGAGTGATGAATACGACACTATTTGGACAAAGAAAAGCAAAATAATGTTCCATTCCATAGTGTTGACACATGAAGATGGCTACATTTCCATTCAGCCCATTGTGTCTGTATTGGCTCTTTGAAGAGCTATCAATTAGTCCCACTCCCCTGCTCTTTCCCCATAGTCTTGCAAATTTCTCCTTTTCAAGTATATATCCAATTCCCTTTTGAAAGTTATGATTGAATCTGCTTCCACCTCCCTTTCAGGTAGTGCATTCCAGATCATAACAACTCGCTGCGTTAAAAAAATTCTCCTCATCTCCTCTCTGGCTTTCTTGCCAATTATCTTAAATCTGTGTCCTCTGGTTACTGACCCTCCTGCGAATGTAAACAGTTTCTCCCTATCTACTCTATAAAAACCCCTCATAATTTTGAACACCTCTATTAATTCTCTCCTAAACCTTCTCAGGTCTAAGGAGAACAATTGCAGCTTCTCTAGTCTCTCCACATAACTGAAGTCCCTAATACCTGGTACCATTCTGGTAAATCTCATCTGTACCCTCTCTAAAGCCTTGACATCCTTCCTAAAGTGTGGTGCCCAGAATTGGACACAATACTCTAGTCGAGGCCTAACCAGTGATTTATAAAGGTCAAACATAACTTCCTTGCTTTTGTACTCTATGCCTATGTTTCTAAGGCCAAGAAACCCATATGCTTTTTTTTAAAAACAGCCTTCTCAACTTGTCCTGCCACCTTCAAAGATTTGTGTATGTGAACTCCCAGGTCTGTCTACTCCTGCACCCTCTTTAAAATTGTACCATTTAATTTATATTGCCTCGCTTCATTTTCCTTCCAAAATGCATCACTTCACATTCAACTTGAGTTTTGTGGTAACAGAATGGATAGGGCTCAAATCAAGATTAAAAGAACTAAAAAAAAGAAGAGGGAAATGAACAATAAAAATACTGTAGACTTATTTTTACCGCAACTATAATAATGTTTTATCTCCTGAAGCACATCATAGCACCATCCAATGTGGACGTAAATGAGAAAGATAAGAGTTTGGACAGGATACTAATTTTTCGGTGACAAGTTTTTCATGCTAAAAATGTTTGGATAAGAATTGGAAAATGTCATGTCTCAAAATAGCAGTATCTCTGCAGGAGCTGCTGCTACTTTTTGATACTCATTTAGCAGGATGCTGTCAATTTTCACATAGAATGGATATAATTTTGCATTGGGAAACACAAATGTGTATTTTATGAAATTCTGCATTAAAGGAATAATTTTCTGATTTCACATTTCTGGCAGTGGGTCTCTCTAGCCAAGACCGCATATTTGAAATTTGAGTGTGCGGCACATGATTTTCTCACCAAATGGATCAAAAAAACACCAAACAAGTAAATTCAATTCAACTCACCAAGTTCATTCCTATCACAGCATCCATTGATTCTATTTCCTAAGGAAAGATTTTACAAAGTTTCTCCCTGCCCCCTCCTCAATCTTACTTCGACATTCCATTTGCTTTATTTGGCATGATAGTTCTGGAACTATCATTTTCCATATATAATCATCTGTAATATATGGCTGTAAGTGATAATTTGTGAAAGGGGAAAATGCAAGATATTTGCTAGTATGGGTTATATGTCACACACCATCCCGACTTGGAAATATATCGCCGTTCCTTCATCGTCGCTGGGTCAAAATTCTGGAACTCCTTTCCGAACAGCACTGTGGGAGAACCTTCACCACAAGGACTGCAGCGGTTCAAGAAGGCGGCTCACCACCACCTTCTTAAGGACAATTAGGGATGGGCAATAAATGCTGGCCTTGCCAGTGACGCCCACATCCCGAGAACGAATAAAAAAAAATGCTGTCTGGTAACAAAAAGTTACAGTAATCACAAATAGCAGTGGCTTTGAGAAAAGTTTCAGAAATTCAGATGCTGGAATAGATTCTCAACTGGCCGTGCAGGAGTAAAACTGGCAGTGCAGATTGGCTACCCAATTTTCAAAATGGTTTCTATAATGGGCAGCCAATCCGCAATGCTAGTTTTGTTCCCGGAAGTTGAAAATCTACCCCACCATCTCTGAGTCTTATGCCCGCTTAAAGTCTACAAAATCAACCCACAGATTTTTGTCCATATTCCCAGAACTTAGCAAGCAGCTGCCGTTAACACATCCATGTCTTCTTCTGAAGTCACTCTTACTACCTTGCAGCTTCCATCCAGGTATCCCTGCAACTGTTGAAAAGGCCTTTAGCAAACACCTTCCCGATTCAGCCCAATTCCTCTTCAATTTTTGTACTTCTTCTTGTTCCCCTTTTTTGAGCAACAGGATCATTGGCAGTTTTCAAATCTTAGGTACTTTCTCTACTTCTTTCCATTCTTGAGGCGGTTTCGATACCGCAGTAAAATCATTTCACCACCTCAATTCCAGTCTTTTAATTAGCGGATGAAGTTCAGATGCTCAGAGACATGTAACAATAACGTTTATCAAGCTTTACAGTATCAGTTTTTCCATTGTTTGCATATTGCACAAATTTACTGCGCATACTTTATATTTTTAAGAGGTGAGTTTAGTATGTTCCGTGCAAGTCTTATAAATAGGTTATAAATCCTCTACACGATGATGCATTAATAATGAATCGCAGCTCGGATCCAGATGCCTCCGGAACTATTTTTTTTTAAGCCTTTTAAAGGTTTCGGTGAAGTTTGATATATACAAGCCTTGAATTGGCTTAATTTCAAACTTTCCTTTTATGTTCAGGTTTCTTTTACTTCAGAGGCTTAAATGATAGAAATGCAAGAACCTAAGAATGCAGGACAAAATCTATTTATCCCATTAAGCTCACTCCATCATCCAGCTCCTGCTTTAGAACCTGATCTGACCAGTTTAAATCTTTTTCCCCTAGAAACCCATATTCTTGAACTTCCTGCTGAATCGGAAATCAATCCAATTCTCTTTTGAATTTTTCCACTGAGACAATATTTACTCCACTAGTCTACAAAAAAAATCAAAGTATTGAAAGATTAAGTTTCACTCTCCTCACTAGCCTGCAAAGCACTCGCAAACGCTAACTCCAACTCTGCCACTCATGTGTTATCCTGCCCTAAAACCCACTGACTTTCATTGACTCCCATCCTCCAGTACATTGGCTTTAAAATCCTCATCCTCATTTTCAAATCATTCCACAGACTCAGTCCTCCCTACCTTCTACAACCCTACTTCTGTACCTGTATGTCATTTTCAAAAATCCTACACCCCAGCATGGATCCTCTGCTTTTATGACTCTGGTGCAATCCTGTGTCTTCCCCTTCCTTCTGCTCCTCCATCAGTGGCAGAGCCTTCAGCCATTATGGCCCCAAACTCTAGAATGCTTAACCCATCAGCTTCATTACCTCTCTTCCAATCTTCAAAAGCCTTCTCACAACCTATCCCATTGCTTGTGTGCTTGGCCACCCAATTCTCTTATCTTCCTGCTCAAGTTCCTTGACAAATATGAGATATTTTGTTATGTAAAAGGTGCGCTAACATTTAAGTTGATGATCTTTAGCATGTAATCGTGTAGTCTGATACTCATATCCTTACCTTACACACATTTCTTCTTTGGTTGGTGGACTATTCTGGGACAAATTTTCATCCTCACCTCGTGGACGGTAATCTAGGGTAGATGCTATAATGGGCAGGCGGTCGGCTCTACCAGATTACCACTCCTATAGTGGTGAAGACGAAAATTTACCCCATTGTGTCTAAGAACATTCATCATTGATGTCGTTGAGGACTAGATGGTGCAGTTGGTCAGACCAGTGTCTCCTCACCATTGGATCCTATATTTGAATTAGCCAAGACTATGGTATTAAAACCACTTCCCTCTGCTAGCTGGAAGGGTTTTATGTGAAATAAGCTTGAGCAATCACAAACAAGTTCCCATCAGACATCACTCTGAAGAACTAGTTCCCATCAGACGTAGTGCTGAAGACTTGTGCTCCAGAACTAGCTGCGCCTCTAGCCAAGCTGTTCCAGTACAGCTACAACACTGGCATCTACCCGACAATGTGGAAAATTGCCCAGGTATGTCCTGTCCACAAAAAGCAGGACAAATCCAATCTGGCCAATTACCGCCCCATCAGTCTACTCTCAATCATCAGCAAAGTGATGGAAGGTGTCGTCGACAGTGCTATCAAGCGGCACTTACTCACCAATAACCTACTCACCGATGCTCAGTTTGAGTTCCGCCAGGACCACTCGGCTCCAGACCTCATTACAGCCTTGGTCCAAACATGGACAAAAGAGCTGAATTCCAGAGGTGAGGTGAGAGTGACTGCCCTTGACATCAAGGCAGCATTTGACCGAGTGTGGCACCAAGGAGCCCTAGTAAAATTGAAGTCAATGGGAATCAGGGGGAAAACTCTCCAGTGGCTGGAGTCATACCTAACACAAAGGAAGATGGTAGTGGTTGTTGGAGGCCAATCATCTCAGCACCAGGACATTGCTGCAGGAGTTCCTCAGGGCAGTGTCCTAGGCCCAACCATCTTCAGCTGCTTCATCAATGACCTTCCCTCCATCATAAGGTCAGAAATGGGGATGTTCGCTGATGACTGCACAGTGTTCAGTTCCATTCGCAACCCCTCAAATAATGAAGCAGTCCGAGCCCGCATGCAGCAAGACCTGGACAACATCCAGGCTTGGGCTCATAAGTGGCAAGTAACATTCGCGCCAGATAAGTGCCAGGCAATGACCATCACCAACAAGAGAGAGTCTAACCACCTCCCCTTGACATTCAACGGCATTACCATCGCCGAATCCCCCACCATCAACATCCTGGGGGTCACCATTGACCAGAAACTTAACTGGACCAGCCATCTAAATACTGTGGCTATGAGAGCAGGTCAGAGGCTGGGTATTCTGCGGCGAGTGACTCACCTCCTCACTCCCCAAAGCCTTTCTACCATCTACAAGGCACAAGTCAGGAGTGTGATGGAATACTCTCCACTTGCTTGGATGAGTGCAGCTCGAACAACACTCAAGAAGCTCGACACCATCCAAGATAAAGCAGCCCGCTTGATTGGCACCCCATCCACCACCCTAAACATTCACTCCCTTCACCACCGGTGCACTGTGGCTGCAGTGTGTACCATCCACAGGATGCACTGCAGCAACTCGCCAAGGCTTCTTCGACAGCACCTCCCAAACCCGCGACCTCTACCACCTAGAAGGACACGAGCAGCAGGCACATGGGAACAACACCACCTGCACGTTCCCCTCCAAGTCACACACCATCCCGACTTGGAAATATATCGCCATTCCTTCATTGTCGCTGGGTCAAAATCCTGGAACTCCCTTCCTAACAGCACTGTGGGAGAACCGTCACCACACGGACTGCAGCGGTTCAAGATGGTGGCTCACCACCACCTTCTCGAGGGCAATTAGGGATGGGCAATAAATGCTGGCCTCGCCAGCGACGCCCACATCCCATGAACGAATAAAAAAAAAACTCAATACAAAAACAGCCCATAATTTGGCACAAACTTGCAATCTCACTCAAAGGCCAGAAGGACAATTGAGTGCGTAATGAAAGTATCATAATGGTATATTATGGGTGTTTTTCTCGAGTTAGAGCCGAATCTCGTTGGTGAGGCAGACTATCCGCATTTAACTGTGCTCTACCTGACCTGGAAGTGCTTGGTGTAGATATTGGGTGCCCAAATGGGAAACGGTTCCAATTCTTACTGCTAACATCCTCGCCATAATGACGACAAAAACTCAAACAAAAACAAAAAAATTAGATATGTTGCAACTTTGTTCTAATGCAAAATCATTTTGGAGCTCATAAGACTTCATGTAGTGGATTGTACTCTTTGTGACAGTATCCCAGCCAGATGCACTGCCACTTACAGCTAAGACTGCCACAACACCGATCTATTTTCCTATTTGCCTTCCATCTATTACAGATGCAAGGCAAGCTCCCAGTTGGATTTCTGTCACTAAGAGGGAGCCCAGCACTGCGAGGCAGTATAATCCCAGTTGTGCTGCAGCACCAAAAGAGATGGTGAAAGACGTTAAAGGGGCAGAAGAGCCTGAAAGATTGAGAAGACATCTAGCAGAGACCAATGCCTACAAAGGTAAGTACTGGGGGTTGAGGAGCGAGAGGAACTCTCCTAGGCCCTCTCGCTCTATTTAGGAAATTCGGGGTATTACCACCACTAGCCCAACCCTACCTTGTAGTCCCAGGGAGTGGCAAAGTCCGGGAACAAAATCAGTTGGGAAGCCGGGCCCCATACCTCCCCCCACCATTTACATGCAGCGGTGGCCCTGGTGAAATCAGGGGTAGGGAAATGGAGCTGGGGTTGGGGAGGAGGCAGTAGGCCTGGCTGTCTGATTTTGCCCCATTTTCCACCGCAATCTTTCCTAATTTCAGGCGTGATCGCAGAGGAAAATCCAGCCCCACATCTTTGAAACTCTTTCAGCCCAGTAGACTTTACTTGCGCTACAAGATAAACAATAGATTTTTGGAACACACTCAGATGTAATGTTTATTAATTCAAACCTTTTTTTTTGCTTGATTTCTTGTACTGCACACTACAATCACCACACCTGAACAGCAGCATGCTGAACCTATAATCGTTATAAGTCATTTATGTCAGTTTTCCAAACATTTAGCAAAGAAAAATTACACATTTAAAATATGCATTCATTTTAGTGGTGATTTGGTTCTTTTCACATGATGCAACAAATTGGAGCTGTTTGGTGGATAATCTGCTGACAATGTTATATTCACTCTTTGCAAATTTCAGACATGTTTGTACAAGTTGGCTACAAGCATTGTAAAGGCCACAGAAACATTTGGGAAAAAAACAGATGCCAATTTTTTGTAAACATGCAATAATACAAGAAAATTGTGAAGCCAAAGTCTGTTGTAGAAAAAATTTAAAGCAATGACATTGGTATTGTATTAATTTATTTTTAGAAAATAGTTTCCCCCCAATGGCTTTGAGAGTTAATGTCCACCTAATGGGGAGCTAAGCCATACAGGCCAGGAACGATTCTGGTTCGATGCCTTATCTGCACTGAGTTAGTTAATCTTTGTGATAAGGGTGTTAGTTGGCTACCACAACTCTGAGGGGAGGGAAAAAAATAAATGAGCCATACTTGATCACTTTCCAGTGACCCCTTCCATGAGAGAAAAGGGAAGATTTTTAAAAATTCATTTAATTAGGTAATTTGTACTAATTGTGAAACAGTGACACTAAAAGGCTTAGAGGGTACAAAATTCTTAACGTGCATCCAGGAGAGCTTTTTGAGCCAGCATGTAGAAAGTCCTACAAGAGAGGGGGCGGTACTGGACCTAATTCTAGGGAATGTGGCCGGCCAAGTGGAAGAAGTGCTAGTAGGTGAGCACTTTGGTGACAGTGACCATAATTCAGTGAGATTTAAGGTGGTCATGGAAAAGGACAGGGAGGGGCCGGAAATAAAGGTTCTAAATTGGGGGAAGGCCGATTTTAATAGGATAAGGCAGGATCTGGCCAAAATGGACTGGGATCAGCTGCTTGTAGGAAAATCCACATCGGAGCAATGGGAGTCTTTCAGAAGGGAGATTGAGACCATACAATGGCAACATGTTCCCGTAAAGGTCAAGGGTGGTTCCAAGAACTCCAGGGAACCTTGGATGTCAGGGGATATACGAGAATGGATTCGGAAAAAAAGGAGGGCTTTTGGCAGATACAAAAGGCTAAAGACGGAGGAAGCCCTAGAGGAGTACAAAAAGTGCAGGGGGATACTTAAAAAGGAAATTAGGAGATCAAGGAGGGGCCATGAAAAAACACTGGCGAGCAAAATAAAGGAAAATCCTAAGATGTTTTATAAGTATATTAAGGGTAAGAGGATGACTAGGGAAAAAATAGGGCCCATTAGGGACAAAAATGGCAATCTGTGTGTGGAGCCGGAAGATGTAGGAGGGGTTCTAAATGAATTTTTTGCATCTGTTTTCACTATGGAGAAGGACGACGTAGACAGAGAAATACGACAGGGGGACTGTGATATACTCGAACATATTAACATCGAGCGGGAGGAGGTATTGGCGGTTTTAGCAGGCCTAAAAATGGATAAATCCCCAGGCCCGGACGAAATGTATCCCAGGCTACTGTGTGAGGCAAAGGAGGAGATTGCGGGGGCTCTAACACATATATTCAGAACCTCTCTGGTCACAGGGGATGTGCCAGAGGACTGGAGAACCGCTAATGTAGTACCATTATTCAAGAAGGGGAGTAGGGAAAAACCGGGGAACAACAGGCCAGTGAGCCTAACATCAGTGGTAGGAAAATTATTGGAAAAAATTCTGAAGGACAAAATTAGTCTCCACTTGGAGAAGCAAGGATTAATCAGGGATAGTCAACATGGCTTTGTCAAGGGAAGATCATGTCTGACTAATTTGATTGAATTTTTTGAGGGGGTAACTAGGCGTGTGGATGAGGGTAACGCAGTGGATGTGGTATACATGGATTTCAGTAAGGCCTTCGATAAAGTCCCGCACAGGAGACTGGTCAAGAAGGTACGAGCCCATGGAGTCCAGGGTGCCTTGGCACTTTGGATACAAAACTGGCTTAGTGGCAGAAGGCAGAGGGTGATGGTCGAAGGTTGCTTTTGTGACTGGAAGCCTGTGGCCAGTGGGGTACCACAGGGATCGGTGCTGGGTCCCTTGCTGTTTGTGGTCTACATTAACGACTTGGATATGAATGTAAAAGGTATGATCAGTAAGTTCGCTGATGATACAAAAATTGGTAGGATGGTAAATAGCGAGGAGGATAGCCTCAGTCTGCAGGACGATATAGATGGGTTGGTCAGATGGGCGGAACAGTGGCAAATGGAATTTAACCCGGAAAAGTGCGAGGTGATGCACTTTGGAGGGACTAACAAGGCAAGGGAATACACAATGAATGGGAGGACCCTAGGCAAGACAGAGGGTCAGAGGGATCTTGGTGTGCAAGTTCACAGATCCCTGAAGGCGGCGGAACAGGTAGTTAAGGTGGTAAAGAAGGCATATGGGATACTTGCCTTTATTAGCCGAGGCATAGAATATAAGAGCAAGGAGGTTATGATGGAGCTGTATAAAACACTGGTTAGGCCACAGCTGGAGTACTGTGTGCAGTTCTGGTCGCCACACTACAGGAAGGATGTGATCGCTTTGGAGAGGGTGCAGAGGAGATTCACCAGGATGTTACCAGGGCTGGAGCGCTTCAGCTATGAAGAGAGACTGGGAAGATTGGGTTTGTTTTCCTTGGAGCAGAGGAGGCTGAGGGGGGACATGATTGAGGTGTACAAAATTATGAGGGGCATAGATAGGATGGATACTAAGGAGCTTTTTCCCTTCGTTGAGGGTTCTATAACAAGGGGGCATAGATTCAAGGTAAAAGGCGGGAGGTTTAGAGTGGATTTGAGAAAGAACTTTTTCACCCAGAGGGTGGTTGTAGTCTGGAACTCACTGCCTGAGAGGGTTGTGGAGGCAGGAACCCTCACAACATTCAAGAAGCATTTGGATGAGCACTTGAAATGCCATAGCATACAAGGCTACGGACCAAATGCTGGAATATGGGATTAGATTAGACTGGGCTTGATGGCCGGCGTGGACACAATAGGCCGAAGGGCCTCTATCCGTGCTGTATAACTCTATGACTCTATGACTCTATAAAGTTGGGAATTTCCTTGGAGCTTCTCCCGATTAGCCACCGTAACTTCGGAGGAACATTGGCAGAAACTCTGCGGAAACCCGAAGTTCCCATTCAAGTTATGGTGGCAAATCGGAAGAATCCCTGAGGAAATTCCCAAATAAATCTCTTAAATCCTTGGTTTCTTAACTGAAATCCCAGGCTAAACCAAGATACGTAAAACAGTGCTATTAATCTGAGTTGGTATTGGGAGTTATGGCAAGGCAGGTAATGCTGCCGCTCACTAAAATGTTCTACACTCTAGCGACCAGCCCCACTTTGCGGAGTACACTGGTCAGATGCACTTCTTCCCAACCACAGTACATCACATTCCTAGAGAAAATGGATTAGCTGACAAAGACAAGGTCAGTCCGTCAGTGAAGACACCCGCTTGTAAACAATAGAACATTTTCAGAAAAGTATGGCCTTGGAATCCCTACTTCTGTGGAGCAGCTGGGCTGGACTTCAATTTTTTTTATGGTGGGACAAGCTCTTGGTGGTAGGTTGGTGCGGATAGTAGTGCTAGGCTTCTGCTGAGTAGGCACATGGATACAACCAGATCAAAGGTGAGGGACCTGACTGGATGTGCTGGACAGGCACCCTGATGAGTACCTCAGTGCAAACTCCCATCATTCACTGTGATTCTCTAGCAGCAGGACCTCAAAAAGTTCGGTTTGAGATTTGGGTTGGAAAGGTGATGTAAACGTGTGCTTAATGCACTGAACATCATTGACCATCAGTAAGAGTGGTACGTGGATTCATCTGATGGAGTTTGGCTGTCGTCCTCGACTTCCCTCAGTGGTCGCCCTATTATGGAAACAAAGATTCTCCTCAAAGACCGGGCCTCTCTTTTGCCACCTGGAATACCAGCTCCTTGGTTGGCAAGAAGCCAGAGAATAGACTTTTCCTTTCCCAAGAGCAGGAAACAAGTGAAACGGTCTATCATCTAAGCTTGCATGGTTAACGCATAGTTGAAGGGCCTATGGACCCAGATACAGATGGGTCTGGGGCGTGGTTTTGATTGCTGGCCAACCATCTACTTGCAATGCAAGCTGTAATGTCGTTGTGCAAAGATGCTCTTTAAGGGATTCCTATCCACTAATGGATCAAGAGAGGGACATGGGGGTCAGTTGATAAATCATTAAAACTGTCAACAAGCAGAGTGATGAAGCCATTGGGAAAGCAAATGGGGTTTTCGGTTGTAATTCTAGGACAATGCAATATAACACTATGCTTAGGATCTACAAGGCCTTTCTATAACCATGCGTGTATCCAGTTTTGGTCCCCACACATAGTAGAGGATAATTAAGACCCTGGAGAAGGTACAGAGGAGGGAAACCAAAATGATATCCTATCTTGGAGCTCATAGTTGTTAGGCTAGGCTCCAGAATTAGAGATATTTTTACTATAGAAATGCAGCCTTAGAAAGTATATGATTAAGGTTTTGAAAATTGAGATCCTGTCAAGTTAGATGTTATTTGAGATAGGGGTGGTAGGACTAGGGGACATGCATATAAATTCCTTAGGCAAAGAGATTGGTTGGATGTTAGGAAATATGTGTTTTCAGAGAGTCAGAACGGCAATTGATACGAGCTCAATTGCTAAATTTAAATCTGAGATAGATAGCTTTTTGGCAACCAAAGGTATTAAGGGATATGGGCCAAAGGCAGGTATATGGAGTTAGATCACAGATCAGCCATGATCTTAAATGGTGGAGCAGGCACGAGGGGCTGAATGGCCTACTCCTGTTCCTATGTTCCAGTGGCCTCTTGTAGAGATAACCATAACATGGGGTGAGTATTGATTCCTGACAGTGCATTTTTGGTGCAGTTTTGGTCTCCTTATCTGAGGAAGGATGTCCTTGTCATGGAGGGAGTGCAATGAAGGTTTACCAGACTGATTCCTGGGATGGCTGAACTGACGTATGAGGAGAGATTGGGTCGACTAGGCCTATATTCACTAGAGTTTCGAAGAATGAGAGGCGATCTCATCGAAACATATAAAATTCTAACAGGAGTAGAAAGACTAAATGCAGGGAGGATGTTGCCGATAGCTGGGGAGTCCAGAATCAGGGATCACAGTCTCAGGATACAGGGTGTGCCATTTAGAACCGAGATGAGGAGAAATTTCTTCACTCAGAGGGTGGTGAACCTGTGGAATTCTCTACCACAGAAGACAGTGGAGGCCAAGTCATCAGATGTATTCAAGAAGGAGATAGATATATTTCTTAATGCTAAAGGGATCAAGGGATATGGGGGAAAAGCGGGAACAGGGAACTGAGTTAGACGATCAGCCAAGGTCATTTTGAATGGCGGAGCAGGCCCAAAGGGCCAAATGGCCTACACTTGCACCTATTTTCTATGTTTCTATGTTTAACAAATTCCTGAGGGAGGAGGTAATTTCCAGGTCCAGAGAGTAAATTGCAGACTAGCTGGGATTTGAAGAATTTATGGATTATTGCAGCCTCCTGGATTTATGCTTGATTGATGTAGACAGTAGAGGATTGCCCAGAGTTTTTCCTAAATTGGCCTGGTTTGTTTTCTCTTTTTATTGTCTTTCCCATGAGAGATCCTCAAGGTCTGGAGATAACAGGCTGTGATAAAGACCTATCTGCATGGAGTTTGGGTGAACCAGTTCAATGGGAGGAATTGGACTCTGCATTGCACAGGATGACTGCAGCAGACTGCATTCACGTGTAATTATAAAATCTACTCTATGCAAAAGGGGAAGGGGAGAGAGGAATAGTGACAGGAACCGCCAACTTATGTGTAGCTGGCCTTCTGAGGCTGCTGAGTAGAATTGTTTGAGGCATGCTTACTCTCAGTGTTAGAGCATAGTTGTGGTCTCCAAACACATGGGGCGATCCTATAAACACAAAAACTACTGAAGTATAGTAACTGTGTGATGAGGTGATTTTTCAGGTTGTGCTCTAAGTAAGGTATTATGTCTCTGCACAGCCCAAGAGGGGATCTTCAAGGTTTTGATTGGAAGATACAAGGACATCTGTTTCAATTGTTAATGCAAATCAGTGCCTGGGGATCATGGTGGATGCCACCTTCCACCTAGACACAATCCGCTGGGATCATGCTGGGATGGGGTGAAGCGCAGTTTGGTCTTTTTTGCCTTTCTTCAACGATAGCTTACATGATATGTGCCCGAAACAGTTCTCCTTTATGGTTCAGGACTCCTGGGCCTGCAACATAAGTGTCTCCTCTAGCCTACCTGAGCTCCAGGGCCAAGCTGTTATGTAAACTTGTGCCCAAAAAGGGAAGTGGCTGCCTGAAGAGAAGGCTCCTGCCTATAAAAGCCTGTCACTGATTACCTTGGAAGGTGAGTCAGCCTCACAGCACTACACGTGTCTTCGGTAAATCCCTTCACATGGACCCAGAGTAAGCAGTTAGTGATGGATTAGTCTGGTAAGAGGCATTTGGTGGCACAACAAAAGCTGCTCTGTGTTGGTTCTTCCCTTACAATGAAAACAGGTGCCGTGAGAAAAATCGGAGACTAGGGACAACAGCTAGGGGTTACCTGGAGGCTGGGTGGAAGAATACGTATTCATATATCCAGGGCTCAATGCCAAGGTGACTGGGTTGCAGAGAGTCATGTAGCTGCTGCTAAAGCTCTGTATCTCCAACTGGTTGCACCACCATTCAAAGGGTGATGGTGCGTACCATGTTGTGATTAGGACAATAGTGACAAGGTACTCACATGTTATGGTGAATTGTGCTGCTCACCATGCCATTTATGAGGAGCTCCTGATACCTGTTGCACACTTGGGGCATCCCTATTCTTTGGTTCTGCCAACCTGCACCTAAACTCTCGATTCGGAAAGTGCATATGTCCCAATGGGAATGGAGTGTGCACTCTATACTTAGAGAACAGACACCCGAGAGGTGGGTATAGATTTTTTTTTAAAGTTGCTTGACATGGAGATTCCTAAATACAGTGATGGGTTTCCCTGTGTGTCAGACACCCAGATGATCAAAAAAAACTGACAAAAAAGTGTGCCATTTATTTTTTGGTATGACACATGCCTCAGGCCAATGGTGTTACAAAGAATATCCTGGTGGTGGCATAGCAGGAGCACTACGATACTATTTCACAATTTTTGATTCTATGTTTCCCATTTACAATCAAGCAGAGGTCGCAATGGCATTCTTGCCATCTTATATAATTTTGTATTGAAAATTAAAATTCATTAGTATGGAAGGGAAAAGGACTATTGACTCTTTAAACTATTCACAGGGTATATGACCATTCCTTCATGAAACTTTGACTCTGAACTATCAGTAGGGGTTCTGAAGCATAGCCAAGTGGAGATTAAAAGGGAATGGTCTTCATTAAAACAGACTACGGTAATTTTTTTTTGGTTTGTTCACAAATACACACTATCACATGAATTATGTTACAATGGATCATAATGTCACTCATTCTGGCATCTGCAAGATAAAAAATAATGCACTGATCTCCCTCCCCCAAACAAAAATTAACATTTTTGATGAAAACAGCTCACCTGTAATATTCATCCAGTGACACATAATATCATATGGATGAATAAAATGCTAACATTGATAATGGAATTCTGCTCTATGTGCTTTTACAGATCAAACAGGTTATAAAACACAAATATACACAATAATGTTAAAAATTACAAATAGCACTTCATGCACAAAGCAAACCTGTTATACACTGTAAGTTTAAAAAAAATGTGCAATACGTTATACATTCCAGCCCATGATATAAGGGACACTTTTACATTACTAAAGAATGTACCTGAAAGCATTTTATTTCAGTGGAGCTATACCATTGCTGCAATTGTCTCACTTAAAGGGAAAAGAAAACGGGAAATAACACTTTCCCACATAAATTTTCCCTCATTTATAGTCTTACTGCTTCTAAAAACATATATAGCTATTACGTAAACATTTGTTTTATATGGTAAATATGCATTTTGTTTTACAAAAAGGCACATAATTAAAACTATAAAATCGAGGGATATTTAAATGGGAAAGTGCTCATTTCCTATATTTTCTGTATCACTTTAGTCTTTTTGTCCACATAATGCTGGTGTGGTTTGAATTGAGTGAGGGGAGAGGAAAAGAACAGATATCACTTTAACAATCACAAACCCAGCAACAGTACTTTCCTATTCATGAGGAACTTAGATTGTTGCTTATTCTAATTCCAAAAAAGGACAATTTAATAAATGTTGACTCCTTCCAATGTGTTACCGATCTCTAGCAGACCACACTCTTGGTCAGTAGTCTGTTGACAGTTCCTGATAAACCAACTGCAGCAAAAATGCTGGACTGATCTCAACATATTGCGCTTGTAACTTTAAGCAAGAACACCAGCTCCTGCAACAGTGTTTTACTGATGCAATGAATAAGGAAGAAAAATAATTGAAGGAAATTTTAAAAGTTATAAAAATCCCATGGTATGTGATGTCATTGGCAGGAATTTCCTCCGACTGCTCCCGCTCCGCCACTGTAACTTCACCAGAAGTGTGGAGGAAACCCCATTTACATAAAAGGAGTTTCGGCCGCACTTCCAAAGTTATATTGGTGGAGCGGGAGCAGCTCTACAGAAATTCACGACCATTATGTCAGGCGTCACGGTGGTGACTTGCACCAGTGCTGTGTAATTTTACCATGCAAACCATTTAAATGAGCTCATCGTTCATGTGAAGAATCACCAACAAGAACTGCGTGTACTGCTCTGGGTGAATATGGACAGAAGAATCATCCTGTAGCAGTATAAATGAGGCATAAGAAATGAGGCATTCATGGACCAACAGGACTAGAACCTTTCTCCTTTCCTTCTGTTCTCCAATTACAGTTTACCAAAATTGACACTTTTTTTTTACTAAGAATGCATTTCCCCAATTCTCTCCTCTCCTGAGGACGACAACTATTGTTGGGGTTCAATTCCACAGCTGCTAGCAGACCGCTGGCAGCTTGATTTAAAAGCTATTTTCATGTATGCCCAGACTGTAAGTATGGACAGGCGATTTAATTCAAGAAGGGATCACAGCCAAGTCTGATTCTGTCCTCCCTGGTATTTATGCACATGCACTTTCTAACAGGAGTTACTGAATAGCAATCGGGGCAGGAACCCGAGCTGATTTTTCCCTCTCTAGCCAAGAGACACCAAGGCTAACTGTAGTGCCCCAACTGCTGGCCTGATGGAGATCAGCTAACTCAGTATGGTTCATGTACCAAATTTGGTATCTTCTGATTTGTACGGTTGAGCACTACACAAACTGGTACCTAACACTGGGAAAATCCCTTAGGGCATCACATTCAAGTTTGAAACAAGACACAGAAAAATAAATTACTGCTACATAGTCTTATACAAAAAGGTTAAAAGAAACAAATGTGTTAAGGTGATTGTAGCAAGTACTGTGAATTTAATATTAATTGCTGTATGTAAAAAGAAAACAGATTGAAGAGTACTCAACATATGTAAACAGCATGAACTGATTTTTTAATATTTATTCTGTAAATGAAAATGTACTTGTCTATGGACAGTGAGCCTCCATTTGTGTACCACATGATTAAGGCAGAAGTGATATCAGGATTTATTTTACTGTCTGATAATGTAAACACACACTTCTATATGTTGTAATGTACTTAAGGAATAATGGCAAATGTATTATTGCATTCATTTTGGTCATACTCAACACTGTTCAAACCATTAAGGTGACTTAGAGAAGTCCTACTATGGTAACCTCTAAACTACAATCTCTCTCAGCCCACAGTCTTACTTGTCTCTATTTTATTGATCCTACTATTGCCATTCCTCTTCTGAACTTTCCTCTCAAGTTCAAATATGTCATCCTAAAATGCTCTTTCTCCTTCCTGCATCCTCACTATGTTTAAATCAAGACTAATTTCAACACCTTGTATTTTCATTAATTCTTTCAAAACTCCTGTAGTTTTCCCTTCCCCCCCACAAACATTGAAGTTTGGCTCCACCTCACCAGTACTTTCCAATTTATTTCAAATTCCCTTTGACTTTTAATGAGTTTTCTGAACTGTGTCTTACCACTCTTTCTAGGTTTCTGAATTTAAAAAAGAATGCAAGTATAAAGTGTTCAGTACACATGGGACGGTCAGTATTTCAGGTACACACACCTTCTGGGTTTGGAATGCATTTAAAGAGAGAATACAAAACAAAGCATACAACATAATGCAGACAAAGGCAAAAATTTTAGTCAATTGCAGGCAAATCTTTAAGATGGTTGGATGATATTTGGTCTTCTGTATTGATTGTTTTTGAGCATGTATAACTTTTTGTATGAAACTGAGGCATATATGACCTGACAGCCATTTGAGGTGAATGACTTCCACTAAGGCTGAATTTCTGCAATGAATCCAGGTAAGATATTGAATAAATTTCAGATGGATCCTGAAACTCCACAGACAAATAATTTTCCAGAAATGGCAGCTCTTGGGCATTGTGTCCTGTTGGGTCAATGTTTGTGTTGTTCTCAAAGAAAGTCTGTCCTAAGTAGCAAAAATCCAGTTCTTGGTCGTTTCCATTAAAAAGGACTTTGCCTTCTTGATCCTGAAGTTCAGAGAAGCCCTCTGAAGAATTAACAGAATGCGACTTGGTTTCATCAGTTTGCGTTAGTTGCATGAGAGTCTGGTTTTCAAATTCCCATTGATTGTTAGCCTCATTACCTGAAGTATCAGTCTCATTGCTTGAATACATGCCTTCATCTGAATAGCTGCTCATGCGCTTTTGCTTTTTGCAGAGGGGATCTACTTCTACACCCATCACAATCTTGGAATATTCATTGTTTAACTGCCTTGTGTTCTGTGCATATGTGGTTTCCATGTCACCTTCCATTTTATCATGTGAATCATCACCTTCATAAAGAGTGTGAACATTAGGTGAGTCTGGATGTAACTTTGAATCCATAGCAATTACATCTTTGCCTTCTTTAAATTGTGTGATCTCTTCTATGATGGCCACAGCAAATATTTCTGGTTCCACAAGGAGTGGGCCAACAGGCATCACCCCTTGGTGGTGTTTGCCAAACAGGTTCGCAATAGTGCCAGACTGCAATAAGACAAAATTTGTAATAGCTTTAGGATCCTTTAAAAATTAAAGCTAGCGATACATCAATTGTAGTTGTTAATGTCCACAGTAAATATTTCCAGTTCTACAAGAAGGAGGCAAATAGCCATTAATGGTATTTTTTATAAATTATGTTCCGTTGGGATAGTATATCTGATATTGTGCCATGTTTTATTAATCTTCCACCATCAATGACTGTTCATACATTGATTTGTATCAGAATGATAAAAAGACCAAAATAAATTTCAAAGCTATTCTGTAACGGAACAGTGCAGCTAAAATATATGGTTCTAGTACAGCAAGGAAGAATATCTCATTAAGAAATTACTTTTACTGACGATTTTACATTGATAATGTACCATGGTGGAAAGTGAGCAGAATTCCTTCTCACAGCACATTGTCATTGTAAAAGAGGCGAACTGCATGCTCTGATGGTGTCTAACTTTATGCAGCTCCTTGCAGCTGCCATCAGAGGAAGCAAAACACAGGCTTCCTTCCTACTAGCTCCCCAGTGTACCCAAAAGCTGACAAACAACCAGAAACGGTACCACTCATAAGGGGGAGTAGTTTTGAATCTCCACTTGAATGCCCCTCTCTCAGTGCCATACCATCAACATAAAAGCAACTTTGTTGCTGTTATATCAACAGCATGCTACAGAGTAATCTTTAGACTAATATAGTTTATGGGTCAACAGTTTTCAATCTGTATAACTAATCTTAAAGAAAAAGAGACAGAGCAGTTACCTCTTTCTGGTGAACCTTTTGAGTTTCAAGTAAATGATCTGTGGTTAGAGTCTACTGGATTGGAGCACTGAAAACCTGCCAGCATTAACAGGCTCAAGATCCAGAGATTAAGGAGTGGAACCACTATGTGGTATTCTGAGATCAACCGTTGAGACAATGTGGGGGAAATGCTGACCTAGGGATATGCTAAGCACTCAGTCCAATATGGAAGCATATTCCTTTCTCCAACAACTCCCTCTTTCACTTTGATAAAGTGATTCAAAAGGAATCATTTGACACTTAATTACAATTCACTTAGCGACCATCTTCAAAGACAAATACCCAACACTCATCCAATGATGGACAATATTTGTGTTTTCAATTGATCTTTATCATTTGAAAAGAAAATTACAAACTGTGAATGTAATTGTTTAAGATTGCAAGAATGTTGTCTCAAACTAAGAGATTTTTAATGACAGAAGAGGTTATATTCAACAATAAAAAATGTTTACACTGTTTATTTAATCCAATTCCCTTGATTAGCATGCTGTCTTTTAATCAATTCCAGGTATTGGTTATTCTACATCTAAACTGTCTTAGGTCATCAATTAAATTGCTGCATAGCAATCAACCCCAGGAACACATTAAACTCTGCACAATCACTCCCAGGAACCCATTATTCTCTATATAATCATTCCCTGTTAGCCATTATTCTCAGTGTAATAGATGCTTATTAATATCTACATAATCACTCTCAATCCATTAATCTCAATTTAATCACTCTCAGGTAACCATTAATCTCTAATCAGTCTCATGTGTTCATTATTTATTATGTTTACATAAAAACTGAAGGAATATAAAATAAAAAAATAAAAACCCACCTTTTTGAAGTCAATTCCTTGAGCCCAAGTGCACTTATTAGGATTAGGGACCTCTTTCCAGACAAGATTTCTTATTCTAATTGCAAAGAATGTTAACTATTAATTTATCACACCTCAGATATAAGTCCTTAAAACTTTTAATGTAATAGCCTAAGCAGAAGTAATGAACTGGAGTCTGACTTAATATGACAACCAAAACTGATTGGATTTGTCCAATAAATGAGCAAGCACACCTGTAATTTTATGTTCTTGTTGGGTAGTACAAGTCAATGGACCTTCAGTGATGTGTGCTATACTAATTGTTAGTTAATCTTTTGAAAAAATACTGGACACTTTCATATGTGTTATTCACCTCAACTATTATGATGAAAGCAAGATGTTTCAGCAATGTATAGATAACTAACATTGCTGCTCCTCACAGTTGTAGAAGCGTACTTTATAAAATCTAGCAAAAGCCCAAGCTGTAGGTTTTTGAACCACCTCATGATTGGTAGGTGAGAAAATGAGAGTTGGAGACCATACAAAGAACAAATGCAGCAGCAAGAGCAAAGGAACAGAAAATGCAAAGGACAAAGAGGGCCTGGTAGTTAGCCACAACTAGAGAGAGAAAAACTGAGAAAAGAGACAGAAAACTGGATAGCTCATGATCCACTACTTTGGTAGCTGAAATACCTTTGTGTTACTGCACAAAACACTGTAATGATAATAGAGATCGTTTAAAGAATAGAGCGAAATTACTGGGTGACAAACATATTGTGCTCTGCCTCCATGTTGTAAATGAGAACTTTCAACAATTAGGACGAAGACACGGATCTGACACCCGTAAGTGATGACGCATGGAGATTGTAAATACAAGAAATGATCTTGTAGAAATGGGCCTCTGGAAAAACTCCACTCTGCTGGAAAGGATTCAATGGAAATGATCCACTGCCGGAACTACCATATATGTGATATCACCTTGTTTAAATCAAACTTCTGAACATAACAATCTATCAGAGCAGACACTCTGTCATAAATGCTAAATAATGTTATTAGTGTAAGCAGAAAACAAACAGCTGGAATGATGAGAATGACATGAAGAGAATAAAATGTAATCTGACCTCTATTAAGGGAATGCCAAATTATTTTAATTACAACTTTCATTTCAACAGAAAGTAAACTGTTCACCTGTTTAAATGCATTCAATGGGATTCTGAAGGACATACACAATGTGTTATGGCTGTATATTTATTATTTTGCTCTGATTTTATTGCATTCACTACAAATATCATAAGTAAGTAGAACAATTATTTGAATTACAAGTTTCATTGATGCTATTGATTGTTGTACTCTGGGTAAGTAAACTGTATGATATGTCATTACATACTAGTCCTCCTAATTCTGCAAATAAGATTATTTTGTTTTTTTCTCAGTTATTATTAAATTAAAACCAAAATATTGACCTTTAGAACAGGAAGCACAGCGTGTAACTAAGTGACAACTGTTTTTGCAATATCAGTTTTCAATGTTTCAATTTTGTTCTTGTTATATGTTCTGTACAAGGCTGGTAATAAATTATCTTGCTTTCTGTAATGATTTGTAAAAACTATTGCATCTACTATACAATGCCATCTGCTGAAATGTAGGTTTTTTTTCTTTACCATAATTATCATGGTTTAGTTCCAAAGATGAAGCAATGGATATAGTGAACCCAAATAAAGTAAAATTCACTTTACAATGAAAAAACTGTCCTAATTCACTTACTGTATATTTGAATCGGTGACACTCCTGCTATAGTGAAATTACAAACTGTTAATAAATATTTGAATGGTAATCTTCTACTATTTGCCCAGAACAGTTATGTTTATTATCTGTTCTCGGGATGTGGGCAACACTGGGAAGATCCCGCATTTATTGCCTGTCCTTGGTTGCCCTGAGAAGGTGGGAGTAGACCTTCTCATTGAACCACTGCGATCCTTCTTATGTAAATCCTAAATCAAGGCAGAGCAGTGATTCCTATCACAAACCTCCCAATCTCTGTATAAAATCTCATTTATTCTTGAGTTAGTTATAAAAAAAATCCATGTCAGCTGCTGCAAACCATTAAACAATCTCAATCTATTTTTCCTTTGTGATATCTGCATTCCATTTCAGGATTACAATCTGAAGAATCAAGGAATGTGGCAGTTTGTTGGCTCAGATAGTCTTTGAATCATTTTTAAAATCAATATCAGAAAAGCAACAATTTCAGCCTGACAGGACTGTTTATTTTAAGTGAATTTGAAGATTTTTTTAACATTTCCATCTTTAAGAGTTTTATAACATACCTTTGCTTAGATATTAAAAAGGTTCCAATCAATAAAACCGATGATAAAAATACAAGTGGTAGAATAATTTTCTGCATTCCATCTTTGTTAGCCCTCGTCACCTCTCCTAAAAGAGAAATAGAATTTGGGATGTCATTCTTTAATGTAGTACAGAAAAGTACATGAGAGTCCACTAGTGTCTCAGAGTTATTAGTAAGGCAGGTGATGATTACTAAATAAAATCAACATGAATTTTCCTCTGATGGTTTAGTGGGTAACTGCAGTGTTGACCTCTACAGACCAGAATGGTCCCTGCTTCAATCTCTGGCCTATGCTGAGGTAGCTGATCAGCTGAGATGGCAGTGGGACTGCTCCAATTGACATTAACACCTATAATTTAAGGAGGGGTGAGGAAATCAGCTGGTGTCCCTGCTCCTGTTTGCTGAACATGTGTACGGATTTCGGATGAAGACAGGATCAAGCTGTGCTGTGGTGTCTCTCACAGTCAAAAAGCCTGATCACGCTTACTGTAGGTCTCACAAATGAAGAATGGTTACTTGGGCAAGGTACCAGAAGGTTCCTGGGATCTGTGGAACCATGTCCCAGCATAAGTCAGTGACTTCAGGAGAAAAGGAGAAAAACTGAAGGATAATTTTTTTTAGAAAGGATCCATATTGTCATTTGAATGCAGTACACCTTGTGGAGACATATACTTCAGTATGCATAAGACATTTTTAAAAATCAGCAGCACGCAGTAAAAAAGTGTACAATACCACTCTATGAGTAATGAGGGTGTATAATATTATAGGATTTGTCACATGGAGGAATAGAATATCGTAGGATGAGTCATATCACCATAGTTACAATGTTATAATGCAGTGATGGGCAATCTAGTCTCATTCTATTATCTTCAGGCTTCTGCCTTCTCTCACTTCCTCTATTGCATACTTCTACGTCCTGATCACTTCTTTAAGCATATTACTAAACAGCATCAAGAAATATGCCCCAGGGTGCATTGACACTTTTACATATTATATAAAAGTACACACTAGCACATTTCAATGCTGTAAATTAAAAGGTTTAGATGAACAGCGTAAAGTACTCAAGCTTTACTTTTTCTTCTTTGGCTTAATATAAGGAAACCTTTAAATCCCCCCAGCTCACTGCTAAACATTTATTGTATTCTATAAATGCAAAGCATAGTGAAACCGGGATACATTTTTGGTGAATTTTTGTATTCATTAAGATGAAGGATATTGGTGTTAACACAGGCATCCTGTGTCAGCAATAAGCAATTCCAAGGCCAGGCATTGTTGATGATGCTTCAGAAGTAATTTAATGGCTGTGGAGCATTTTGGAACATTCTGAGGACATGAAAGGCACTATATAAATGGATGTTCTTTCCTAAATTGGCAATCAGGACATCTGAGGTGGGAAATGGAAAAATGTGACTTCCTACTGCGTCAGTGTGCTCCATTTCAACCCAGCTTGCCCACTCTCCTTTGATTACACTCCCCTCCTGTCCAGCCTAAACCTCTCCCTGTCCTACCTAAATTCACGGCCACCCCTTCAATCTTGCCATCTCACTGGCCTCTCTACGTCCATGGTCTAGATCACAGACGTGGCCATCTACTACCATTTCCTTGTATCTCTCAGCACTCCGCCCCTTCCAACCTTCGCTCTCTCTAATCCAAGTGACGCGGACTTGAGCGTATCAGGTCTCCAGCCGGCTATCATGTCTGATTTTTGTTTCACAACTAAAATTAGTTCATTATAGGTCCTTGACAGGTGTCCATTTAAGGTGATTGACATCTAAAAGATGAACCCTTTGCAGTTATGTGTATCATCTAGGTCAACCAACTATTGGGAAAAGGAGATTTGAGAATTAAATCAATAAAAGATTTTTTTTTAACACCCAAAAGAGATAAGAGGCAGATAGCAAAAAGTCAGAGCTGTAGCTATTTGAACCGCCTCATGATGGGTAGGTGAGAAAATGAGCGTCGGAGACCGTGTAAATTATCCAGGCCCCCGCCTGTTTCTGCTGCGAGCAATGGCCCTCTAAGTAAAGGTCTGTCTGAAAATTGGAACGGGTAGACAAGTCAGCTATTCCATTCCACTTGCAATTTTGATCCCTCTCCAACCTGTTATTAAGCTCAAATTTGGCCCGGTTATTGGGGGACGGTTCAAGCAAGCCAGGTGTCTGATAATCCCTGGATGAAGACAATAAATTCCCAATGCCCCTGTAGCCAGCTGCCAGGTGGTGCCAGAGAATGTGCAGACATGACTTTTCCCCCTGATTTATCTCCCAGCAATGGAAACCCCCAACTATTTTTCTCTAGCTGTCTCCGGTTGAGTCTGAAATGACAGTTCAACAATTCAAGTGAAAATATGTAATTGAAACAATCAGATGGTCAGCTGAATGAGGAACAGAATTCTGCTTGTGTCCGTTCCCACCCTATGGCTTTGGAAGTTAAGAAGCTATCCCTCAGCAACACTGCAGCAGCCTCAAATTAAAAATTTATGTTGTTTCCTACTTGTGGATTGCTAATGAATGATATTTTGTTAGATGATTCTGAATAAGCCAGGTTTCTTGTACTAAATCACAATATTGACAGGCATCTGATTACTGGAATATTCCAGCACCTGTTCTTTTATGCATTATCTTAATTTTCAATTGTTAAAGATGATGTTGCCTTATCAGATTCCTCAGCACAAGCATTTAAACCTCTGCCCTGTTTCCAGTATATTTGTGCAATAATTGAGTTCTGCTAACATTAAAGCAATCATGAGTGCCTGAAGCCAGGATATGACTAATACCTCATTTAGTTTGGAGGACGAGCTCATGGAATGCATTCGAGACACAGAAAAATACATCATGGAACCAACCAGGGAACAGGCTATTTTAGATCTTGTCTTGTGTGATGAGACAAGGTTAATTAGTAATCTCATAGTAAGGGAACCTCTGGGGAAAAGTGATCATATGATAGAATTTCACATTGAATTCAAGAGTGATGAACTTAAGTCCAAAACTAGAGTCTTAAACTTAAACAAAGCCAATTACATTGGTATGAGGGGCATGTTGGCTACGGTTGATTGGGAAATTAGATTAAAAGATATGACGGTAAATATGCAATGGCGAACATTTAAAGAAATAATTCATAATTCTCAACGAATATATATTCCATTGAGAAATAAAAACTCCACGAGAAAAGTGATCTATCCATGGCTAACTAATGAATTTAAGGATAGTATAAGATTAAAAGAAGAGGCTCATAAGGTTGCCAAGAAGAGTAGTAAGCCTAAGGATTGGGAGAGTTTTAAAAACCAGCAAAGGGTGACCAAAAATTTGATAAAGAGGGAGAAAACAGAATATGAGTAAACTAGCAAGAAATATAAAAACAGATTGTAAGAGCTTCTACAAGTATGTAAAAAGGAAGAGATTAGCGAAAGTAAACGTGGGTCCCTTGGAGGCTGAGACAGGAGAAATTATAATGGGAAATAAGGAAATGGCAGAGACATTAAACAAATATTTTGCATCTGTCTTCACAGTAGAAGACACAAAAATCATACCAGAAATAGTGGAGAACCAAGGGTCTAATGAGAGTGAGGAACTTAAAGTAATTAATATGAGTAAAGAAAAAGTACTGGAAAAATTAATGGTCTAAAAGCCGACAAATCCCCTGGACCTGATGGCCTACATCCTAGGGTTCTAAATGAGGCAGCTGCAGAGATAGTGGGTGCATTGGTTGTGATCTTCCAAAATTCCCTAGATTCATGAACGGTCCCAGTGGATTGGAAGGTAGCAAATGTAACCCTGCTCTTCAAGAAAGTAGGGAGAGAGAAAATAGGGAACTACAGGCCAGTTAGCCTGACATCAGTCGTCGGGAAAATGCTGGAATCCATTATTAAGAACACTTAATAAGGATGTGGTAACAGGGCACTTAGAAAATCAGGCAGAGTCAACATGGTGAAAGGCAAATCATGTTTGACAAATCTATTAGAGTTTTCTGAGGATGTAACTAGCAGGGTAGATAATGGGGTACCAGTGGCTGTAGTACATTTGGATTTTCAAAAGGCACTCGATAAGGTGCCACACGAAAGGTTGTTACACAAGTTAAGGGCTCATGGGGTTGGGGGTAATATATTAGCATGGATAGAGGATTGGTTAACGGACAGAAATCAGAGAGTAGGAATAAACGGGTCATTTTCCGGTTAGCAGGCTGTTACTAGTGTGGGGTGCTGCAAGGATCAGTGCTTGGGCCTCAGCTATTTACAATCTATGTTAATGACATAGATGAAGAGACCAAGTGTAATGTATCCAGGTTTGCTGACAGTACAAAGCTAGGTGGGAAAGTAAGCTGTGAGGAGGACACAAAGAGTCTGCAAAGGGATATAGACAGGTTAAGTGATTGGGCAAGAAGGTGGCAGATGGAGTATAATGTGGGGAAATGTGAGGTTATTCACTTTGGTATGAAGAATAAAAAAACAGAATTTTTTTACATGGTGAGAAACTACTAAATGTTGGTGTTCAGAGGGATTTGGGTGTCCATGTACACCAAACACAGGAAGTTAACATGCAAGTACAGCAAGCAATAAGGAAGGAAAATGGTATGTTGGCCTTTATTGCAAGAGGATTGGAGTACAAGAGTAAGGAAGTCTTGCTGCAATTGTACGTGGCTTTAGTGAGAACACACCTGGAGTAGTGTACAGTTTCGGTTTCCTTACCTAGGGAAGGATATACTTGCCTTAAAGGGGGAGCAACGGTGGTTCACTTGATTGATTCCTGGGATGAGAAGGTTGTCCTACGAGGAGAGATTGAGCAAAATAGGCCTATGCTCTTTGGAGTTTAGAAGAATGAGAGGTGATCTCATTGAAACATATGATTCTGAGAAGGCTTGACAGGGTTGATGCGGAGAGACTGTTTCCCCTAGCTGTAGAGTCTGGAACTAAGGGGCATAGTCTCAGGATAAGGGGTTGGCCATTCATGAGATGAGGAGAAATTTCTTTACTCAGAGCGTTGTGAATCTTTGGAATTCTCTACCCCAGAGGGCTGTGGATGCTCAGTCGTTGAGTATATTCAGGGCTGAGATCGATAGATTTTTGGATTCTAAGGGAATCAAGGGATATGGGGATCGGGCGGGAAAGTGGAGTGGAGGTCGAAAGTCAGCCATGATCTTATTGAATGGCGGAGCAGGATCGAGGGGCCATACGGCCTACCCCTGTTCATATTTCTTATGTTAAACACACAACTTCTGAGTGTACTTAAGTTACTTTAACACAATGTGAGAACAGTGCTTGCAGTGGAGGTCTTATACAGGTAATTGCAACCTGTAGCTAAAATTGCCAGGATTCAATAAGGACAGGAGACCTTAAGTGAATGAGGTAACAAAAGAAGCAGGTGAGCGGCTGAAAGGCCAAAGTATCACGTTAACAGAGAATGTATCTGGAATGAGAGCATCCAAAAGAAAGCATATCTTCCTCAGGATATAATTTGTGATACGGGATATGTACCAAGTGTTGTAATAGAAATGAAGATTAGGTTATATGGTTTAACAGTTATGTTTCTATGGCGGCACAGACTGAATGGAGATTGCGAGAGTGAAAAGGACAGAAGAGAATGATGGGGAGTGGGAGGGGAATTGAAAGCCAGGCCCTCTTGTGTCTATATTGTGCTTGTCCTATCAAATAGCTCAACAACAGCATTAGCTAAAACTTGAGGATATGTCCCTCATCTGCCCTATTGACTTCTGTTTGACACATGGCAAACATCAAAGAAATCACAAGTGTAAATTCCTATCCAATCTTTCTGTAGCACAATGTATTTGAGTACTTGAGTATTTGAGTACTCATGTCTTACACTATCATCTTCCCCTCCCCTGTGAGTATCTGTTACCAATTAAACATTGTTATCGATTTTCCATTCTGCATTAGAAAGCAGGAGTCTTTTTAAATAATACCTCTATTGTTACTCTTCATATAAAAACTGCTTGGCTGTCCTTCCCCATCAGTGAAAATTGGATATACTGTCAGTTGATACTGAATAGATGGAGAAAAGTGGTCTGTAAAAACAAGAGAGCAATGTTAAACTTGAAGCAGTATAGTTTCAGTGACATATAGGTATCACAACACTTAATTTTTATGACATATATACAATTAAATATTTCTTCCTAATGTGATACATTTGATTTAAAAGCTACAAATTTTACTGTTGCAAAAATTACAAAATGTTTAAGTGTTTTAAGGTAACCTCTGAGAAGTTAAACATAACTATCCTCTGTGCTCTGGTCATGGAGACCTTCATCTTGTTCAATACCATCTATGAAAAATAGTAATAAGAGGGAGAAGTTTCCCAGCCAACAATCGGGATAGGGACAATCAAAAGGTCCTAATTGTGACTGGCACCAATGCATCATGGGGAAAAAAAGAAGTGTTTCCCTGAAACTATCCTCCTGCAATTATGTAATCACACACTCTACCACTAAAAACACATTGATGCATTGGAGAGTTCAGTAAGGAGTGACAACGTTGATTCTGTGAAACAAAGGTCTCTACATTATTAAAAGATAATCACAGAATGAAACCTTTCCATTGTGACCAGATTGTAAAATGCTGACAACAAAGATATTTAAAGGATATGGGAATCAAGCGGGAAAGTGGAGTTGAGGTCGAAGATCAGCCATGATCTTATTGAATGGCGGAGCAGGCCTGAGGGGCTGTACGGCCTAGTCCTGCTCCTATTTCTTATGTCTTATGTAACCTAAACTAAAATCACAGAACTAAAGGATGCAAACGTATAATTAACAAGCCTCAAGCGCAAATTAAAATTAGAAGAATTTTCTTCCCTTAGAGTCATGGACATGTCAAATAGACACCCAGCTAAAGTAGTTAGGAAAAAAGAGCTGAATCAGTGTTGGGTTGGGAATAGGATTGAGGGTTATACAGAAAGTTACAGATGCAGATGATAGGATGCTGTGTCGAATATGCTGGGACAATAGACTGTCATCCCAGGGAGCACAACCAGTCAAGAATATAATATAAGAAAGACAGACTTGTATTCATATAGCACCTTTCACATCCTCAGAATGTCCTAAAGCTCTTCACAGCCAATTAATTACTTTTCTTTGAAGTGTAATAACAATGGCAAATATGGCAGCCAAACTCCATACAGCAAACTCCCACAAACAGCAAACAGAATAAATAACTAGTTAATTTGTTTCTGCTGTGTTGGTTATGGGTTAGAAACCAGGAGATCTCCCTGCTCTTCTTCAAATAGTGCCATGAGATATTTTGGGAGGTGAAATTGGTCTTCGGTGGTAGTTTAAAATGGGTGATAACAAATCGGCAACTCGTAATACACTCCGTCCAATTTTCTTTGCCATTGACTTCATTTTGTACCAGCGCCAAAGATCAGTTTCACCCCCTTTATGTCCACCTGAACAGGACCTCGCTCTAACATTTTCGCTGAAAGATGGCACCTCCGGTAATGAAGCACCTCTTCAACACTGCACTGAAGTATCATCCTAGATTATGTACTCAGGTCCTGGAATGGGGCTTAATCTCACAACCTTCTGACTCAGAGACAGGTTTTACCAACTGAACCAAACTAACAAAGCTAGATAGTTTATGCTAGAGTGTTGCAGAATTTAGCTTTGGAGGGGCCAGGGAGAAATCTTGTGAATTTTCTTCATAAACTTCAAATGACTGGGGTCCATGATAACGTAAATTGTACATGGTAAATGGAAGAAAGAGGACAAATCAACAACACCAACAACAATTTGCATTTAAATAGCGCCTTTAACATAGAAAAATGTCCCATGGTGCTTTTTTTTTTATTCATTCATGGGATGTGGGCGTCGCTGGCGAGGCCGGCATTTACTGCCCATCCCTAATTGCCCTTGAGAAGGTGGTGGTGAGCCGCCTTCTTGAACCGCTGCAGTCCGTGTGGTGAAGGTGCTTCACAGAAGCATAATCAGACAAAACTTAACCGAGCAAAAGAAGACGATATTAGGAGGGGTTACTAAAAACTTGGACACAGGTAAGTTTTAAGGAAGGTCTTAAAGGAGGAGAGAGAGGTGGAGAGGTGGAGGCGTTCTGGGAGAAAATTCCAGTGTGGGGCCTGGGCAAGTGAAAGCAGAACCACTAATGCTGGGGCAAAGGGAGTGGGAAAGTTTATGGAGAGTGGAGAATTGGCCGCCAGGAGAGCATTAGAATAGTCGAGTCTGGAGGTGACAGATGAGAGTTTCAGCAGCTGATGGGCTGAGGCAGGGCAGAGATGGGCAATGTTACGGAGAGGGAAATAGGCAGTCTTTGTGATGGAGAGGATATGGACTCAGAAGCTCAGCTTGGAGTCAAATGGGACGCTGAGGTTGCAACCAGCCAGTTTCATCCTGGCCAGGGAGGGGGATGGAATCGGTGGCAAGGGTACGGAGTTTGTGGTGAAGGCTGAAGATGGTGGCTTTGGTCTTGTTTAACTGGACGAAATGCAGCTCATTACAGGAAAGGAAGGTTGGAGATGGGGCAATAATTTGCAAGGACAACAGTGGGTTTTTTGAGGAGGGATGTGATGATGGTGGTTTTGAAAGGGAGAGGGACAGTACCTGAGGATTGATAGCCATTTATAATGTCAGCTAGCATGGGGGCCAGGAGGGGAAGTTGGGTGGTCGGCAAGGTAGTGGGAATGGGATCAAGAGAGCAGCAGGTAGGTCTCATGGATAAAATGACCTTGGAGAAGGCATTAGGGGTGATGGGAGAGAAACTAGTGGGTTCAGGGTCGGAGGGAACCTTGGGGTAAATTTGGCTTGGTTGTCAAGGGGAAGTGAGGAGAGCAGCAGAGGCAGCTGAACAGATGGTCTCAATTTTAGTGGGTTTAGAACATAAGAAAACATAGAATAGGAAAATGCCAAGTGTGACAGTGAGTTAATGAACAGATAGCTTTTTGAACTGGTTCTAATATCACCTTTTCTTTTCAACTCTCTGGCCCCTTTTCTTTCATCTGTCATTCTGATCTCCCCTGTCTCTTCCTCTTTTCTCTCTGTTTGTTGCTTTACTTATAAACAAAATAATAGTGCCAAGATGAGGCTTTGCGTTCAGGTTCGAGGTGTATTACCAAGTAATGCATAGCATTTATAACAAAGAAGCTTAACTGTGGAACTGCGTTGGTCTTGAGCTGTTTTGGTTCCTATGACAAATGCGCCTGACTCATGATAGGAATGAAAGTGAAGCATGTAATATAAGTCTGTCTAGAAAGACAAAACCCCCTGTTATCACAGCCTAGGAGCCTCAGCCATTTCCAAACATCAATCTGTATCCTGCAGCATGGAAGATATCTCGTGTATGACAGCTCTAAATCGGTTTGTACTGTTATTTTGTGAACAAGTTGGATCCCTGCATTATGTAATATAAAATCTCCCTGAGCACATGATTATTATCTTCTTCCTCTCGCCCACAAATGGTTGCTCTTTAGCTGCCTAATTTGTAAAGGTTCAATGTCAGCAAGGTAATGTACACGCTCACTGGGAAGATTCATACACTTACATTAGCATTTTCAGATCACTTCTAATCACTCGTGCCAAATAAGAAAAAAATAATTACCTGTCACCCACCTTACTGTTGTTTGCAGTGAACAAAATCATTAGGTAAATTATCCCTCTAGGAATTTTTATGTGAAAATGTACATTCTTAGTATACATTATCCCTACTCCGGCTTTACTCCTTCATAATCTTACTATATGCTGCTCTGGACTTCTAGTTTATTCCTACTTAAAGTGATATCTTGAATTCAGCTCATTATCATCTTGATGCTTTCTTGCATACAGAATTTTAGGCTAAATTTTTGTACTGATCAATATGAGGTCTGTCACTGCTAGATAATAATATGTTTCCATTTCTAGCACTAGGGGACATCGCTATGCACTCGCAAGTCAAGCACAACACAACCAGATGGAGCCAAGAATAAAAGTTCTATTCAACCTCCTCATCACTATTGACAGCCCAGGATTTTAATGCAAAAAATACTGCAGGTATCGGAAATATTAAAGAAAAACAGAAAATACTGGAAACACACTGGGCTCGCTTCTACAATGGTGGTGGGTTGGCAGCGGGGGGGGGTGGGGGGTGAAGGTGTGCGTGGCAAACCCACATGAACAAAACTTACCATTTCCGACTCGAGCGCATGTTGATTGCTGATGATTGACGTCCTCTTCGGGTTTCGTGCCTGGCAGCCAGCCTGATTGACAGACTGGCTGCTGTCAGGAGCTGCAACGCAGCGGGGGGGGGGGGGGGGGGGAGGAGGAGGAGGGGCTAGAAAGAGAGAGAGCGAGACATCATCCGGCACTGGACTGGAAGACTGGGGGGGGGGTCCGGGGAGAGGGGAAAATCACGGGGGGGGGGGGGGGGGGGAGGGTATGATCGGGGGGTGAGGGGAAGATCGGGGGGACATCGGGGGGAAATCAGGGGGGAAACCAGGGGGGAAATCAGGGGGACATCAGGGAAAGATCGGGGAAAGATCGGGGGGACGATCGGGGGGACGATCGGGGGGACGATCGGGGGGACGATCAGGGGGATGATCAGGGGGACATCGGGGGAAGATCGGGGAAGATCGGGGAAGATCGGGGGGACGATCGGGGGGACGATCGGGGGAAGATCGGGGGGGACATCGGGGGAAGATCGGGGGGAGTGAAGAGGGGGACATCGGAACGGGAGACATCGGACATCGGAACAGGGTGCAAAGGTCGGTTCATTTAGTGTTTTCACTTCCGTCTATGGTTTTTTATTTAATTTATTTAGTTTCTTGTTCCCTGATCCGGCCCTTCAGGCCTGATTTTGCCAGGCGTGAATCAGAAGCAGTGGGCAAGCCGCCCAGGTACATTAAAAATCGTTCTGAGTACTTAATCTATGACAGGTAAAGTGCCTTAAGTGGTACATTTGGCTCTTTAACTGTCATCCTGCCAGCTTTAATTGTCGGCGGGTTGGAACCGACTTCTGAACCCGAACGGGATTTCCACGATTTTCAGAGCTCCCCCGTCCCCAACGCACCCGAAACTGCCTCCTAAAATCACCCCCGCAGTATTTGTGGAGAGAACAGACAAATAAATGCTTCAGGTCCAGACCTTTCTTCAAGACTGAAAAAGATCCACTATGATTCCTCTCTGAATTTGTCTATGTTCTATATTTATATGTATATTCCTCCCCCCCCCCCATCTCTCTGTATTAATATGCCTGTCTGCCTCTTATTTTTAAGTCTTGAGGAAGGGTCTGCACCATTCTCTCCACAGATGCTGACTGATCTGCTGTGCGATTCCAGCATTTCCTGTTTTTGTCACAGGATTTTAGTGTGCTTTTAGCTGGGGATTGGGTGGTCTGGGGCCTGGGTAAAATGAATACAAAAAGCCCATTCATCCATCTAACGGTACTATAAAACAATGCTCTTTGATTTCTCCTGTCGCATCCAAGCCTAAGTCTCTTAATAGCACATGAATATAAGGAAGAAAAAACAAATAAAATGCCAGCAGATCAACAATCATTTCCTCTTTCATATATCCCTCTAGTATGTTTGCTCATTCACAAACAAGATGCTTGCCATTCATGGCCTCAATGTGGATGTTTATTTTGCCATGCTAGCTTATAGGTGCCAATCCCTTCCACTTAAAGAAGCCTTCCGCCTGGCTGGGCTTTCTACCAACCTCGCCCAGACCACCATGGCAGTGGAGTGGTCTTCATCACCAAATCTTATCTTGGCCTGTCTCCCTATTACTTTGGCACCTTCTTCTCCTTTGAGCATCTCATTCTCTTCCATCCCATCTTTCCTTTAAATACTTGTCATTTTCTGCCCCTCCAAGCGCAGAGTCAACTTTCTTACCAAGTCGTCTTCTGGTCTCTGTTCCCTGTTCTTTCAGTCGCTGCAAAGTGACTCCTCATCATCAATGATTTGAACCAACATTTCAACTATCCTAGACCCCCCTCTCTGACTTTACTGCCCTCCTGCCTTCCCTTAATCTCTCTCTTCATATAAACTCCACCACCCATATCCTTGCGCAACCCTTTACCTCTCTTCACCCAAGTTCTCATTCACTTACTAGGCAATCTCTGATTACTTCCTCATCTCCCTTACTACTCACATCCATTACCCTCCTTCAAACCCACTGTTCTCACCATTCTTCCATGGAAAAAACTTTGTCCCAGCTCAAAAATTCCTAACTCCCTCGCTTTTGGTCCGCCACCTGTCATCACACCTCTGTTAATGTCAACCTGCTTAACCACTCCCTCACCTCTGCTTTCAACAGCCTTGTTCCAGGCAAACTATCTCCCACCCTTGTCATTCCTTCCGCTATAGCCCCCATCTTTACTCCTTCAAGTAAGAATGGGCTCAAATTTGAGTGTACATGACACACAACAGATCTGGTCATCAATCAACGGATACAGTTTGACAACATCAAGTATTAACATTATTTTATTCATCAAAAAACACCTATTACTTCATAGTTATCCAGGAGGATAAAGACAACCCAAGGATCCTTTTTTCCATGATGGCTTCCTTTTTTCCCTCTCCCAGCTTCCTCAGGAACCAAATGCAAGGAGCTCACAGATATTTCTGTCTCCTAAACCAAGACCATCCATGCAGCTGCTTCCACTGCTTCTTCCAACCCCTAATGTTATTTACATTACACAAATACAAGTTATTGCTTCCACCCCGCTCCGCCTTCCAGGATAGAGGGGTGCATTTTATAAAAAGTCCTCTTTACTTGATAAAATTACATTTAACTAGATTTGGTGGTGATACCCCTCTGAAAAGAAACATAACAACAAAAAATTCACACTTATCAGGGTTCCTAATGGTTAATTTAATAAATGGTGCCCAGTTTGTTTGATTTCCTCTTAAATAGATCCCGACAGCAAGATTTTTGCTTTAAGAAAGAAATGACTTACGTTCCAGAAAATCCGCACAAACTTCTTCCAATAAACTTTTTCGTTTTCTAGATTCTTTTTAAAAAGTCAGACATTGTTATTAAGTAGCCCTATAACTGCAAGAGTCCCCCCAGGCCACAACACCATGAGGCAATGCGGCACAGATTCAGATAAATGGTACCCAATGTTAGGCCCAACAGTCTTTCAAGCAGAGTAAAATGGTAAGTTACATTTGGGACCTTTCTATTAATGCTAACAATACAAAAAAAGCCATGATTCTGTATCAACAACAACAAATTGCATTTATATAATGCCTTTAACATAATAAAACGTCCCAAGGCGCTTCACAGGAGCAAAATTTGACACTGGAAATTATCCACTTTTCAATACTGCTAGGGGAAGAACCCACCCCTGACACAAACTGCATTTTTGGAACCCTTGAAAGAAGCCTTGAAACAGAATAATTCCCATGATTTTTTAAATTATAAAACTAAACTTACCGTAAATGTACACGCTCGTGAGGTTTGCAGAAACCCTCATCCACTTCAACCTGTCCTCGTCATTATTTGGCAGGCTTTTCCATTCTATCACAAAAGACGTTGGTTGGTAATTCAGAGGAAACAGACTCCAAGAAACAATTACACAACTCCTGTTCATCATGGAGGCATAAAGCGATCGAAGAGCTTGCACTGCTGTGATCAAACATTTTTTTAAAAATTACATAAGATGATGACAGTAAATTCAAAGCTCTCATTCCTCAATAGTTGAAATTATTAATTATACAGATAATAAAATTGATTCATTAATTTACTGTATTCTCATTTTACACAGAATTCTTATTGTGTTACGTATCAGCTACTTATTTTTCCTATCCTTTCCTCTTATTTCCAATTTTCTCCCACCCCCTCACTTAAAGTAGTGACTCATGCAGAGGTATAGTTCCACAATGTTGTTTCCTTCAACACAAGCACAGTTCCACAGTATTACAATTGGTATTTTTCATGTTTTAACCTAAATAGTGAATGCCAGCAAGCTAATCAACCATAAGCAGGAATCACAGCCAGGTCAAAACCTGCCCTCAACCACATCTTTGCATCTGCACTTTCTAACAGGGGTCATTGGAAAAGGAACAGGACCCCTACCTGATCTGTTCCTTCCCTAGCCTGGGGGCACTAAAGCCAATTATAATACCCCCACTGCTCTCCTGGGTGTGATTTACCATCTCTGCATAGTTCTGTTTACACATGGACATTCCTGTTCTCTGTGGTCTGGGTTTATGACATGCAGTGTAATCACCCATTGATCTATAGGGACAGCTATTTTAAAAGGAACACTTATAGTCACAGAGTAGACAAGCGTATTGAACCAACCTTTGCTGCTGTCCTTTGACAATATTAGTTTAAAATTCCTTCTAGAAGAACCAATAGAATTGAAAGCAATCACCGAGACACTTTTAATTTCATTAGTCAGGGGAAAGATGTAACTTGTAACGTCTCCAACGTGTTCCAGCCAGGTAATGTTTTCTGTTGATTGGAATTTCAATTTAAAACCCTTCACGCTGCACAAGGCTTCACCTTTTGTCAGATGCTGCATTGCAAACAAAAAAGATTATCATTTTGTTGAAAAAAAGACTTCAAATTACAGGAAAGATGCGATTGCACTAGAGAGGGTACAGAGCAGATTTACAAGAATGTTGCCAGGTCTGGAGAATTTTTAGCTATGAGGAAAGGGTGGATAGGCTGTTTTCTTTGGAACAGAGGAGACTGAGAGGAGATTTAATTGAGGTGTATAAAATTATGAGGGGCCTAGATAGAGTGGACAGGAAGGTCCTATTTCCTTTAGCAGAGAGGTCAATAACCAGGCGCCATAGATTTAAAGTAATTGGTAGAAGGATTAGAGGGGAGCTGGGGAAAACATTTTTCACCCAGAGGGTGTTGGGGGTCTGGAACTCACTACCCGAAAGGATGGTAGAGGCAGAAACCCTCATCACATTCAAAAGGTACTTGGATATGCACTTGAAGTGCCATAACCTACGAGGCTATGGACCAAGTGCTGGAAAGTGGGATTAGGCTAAGTAGCTCTATTTCGACTGGCACAGACACAATGGGCCGAATGGCCTCCTTCTATGCCATAAATTTTCTCTGTTTCTATGTTTCTAAATTAATTTTCTATTCATACCATTTGTAATTACAATAACAGTACTGATTTTAAATTGCACACTTAATTGGCTAGTACACTACTTATAAAACTACCATGGTTGTTCATTCATGGAAATTAAAGACGAGGCCATCAAAAGTTCATTTCACAATGCATGACTATTTACTCAGCTGGGACAAACTGTGTATGTTTTCAAAAAAATGCTGTATTTTTCTTATGTTGTTATGTTTTTCTTGTCTCTTTCCCTTTTTGCTTATTATTTATGTTTCTTGCTTTTATTTCTTACTTGTATTGCTCTCTCATGCATCAATTTACAAATTTATATCTGTTGCTTTTTTGTGTGTGTACATTAAAAACAATGTTTGTTGCAGCATTTCATTCCAAAATGCATTGAAACTCCTATGTCAGGCTATGTCTATGGCAAAATCCATTTTAAAAGTGTCAACAATTAGAGGTAGTACCAATTACATCTGTGGATTGTGCTAAGCCAGGCCTCATCAATTGTATTTTGTCACGTAATGTTAATTTGCAGTAAAAGAGCTTGAACTGTAAATTTTGCTTCTTGAAGCAGTGCAGAATACTACCAGAAAGCCATTGGATGGCAGATTATCACAATCCTTTCCTCAAAGCCAGAACATATCGAATCAGAAAGGTACATTTTGCAACAGCAGCCTTGAAAACTCATTAAAACATTTAGTCAGGCTGTTTTTTTTAAAACAATATCACTTCCCAGTGTCCCACTTGCCAACATGTCATTCCATCTGCCTGCACCTTCTCCACATTGTTTTAGCCACACGTTCAACAATATTGTTGTTGCACTCAACTGAACAAAGTCCATCTATTATTATATATTAATATTATACATTGAGGCAAGAAGAGGGTTCCCCTCAGCCCAAATATGCCTACCCTTCTCTGCTGCATCATTTCAAACAGTACATCTAAACTGCTATAACTGAAGAGGGAAGTGCTACGCATGTTTCCTGATGACTGTCTATAGCCACTCTTCAATGCAGCCAGAGAAATCAGCTAGTTCTAATAAAGCAGCAGCCCTTTAAGAGCTGCTGATCTTAAAATTACCCATGATTCTTCCATTCATTATGATTTGTTTGCTTGTGGAAAATATGTTTGGAACAAATTGAAAACATTATAATGAGCTGACCTCACTGAATCTGACAAAGTCAGCTGCCTAGTTGCACAAAGGATCATGGGAGTTCATCTATCCTAGCTCCATTTTTGACAAGATCACTGAATCAGCTCTATAGAGTGAAGTCTATTTTGTAATCAACCCACTATAAGTATTAATTCAGTCTAATTGCCCAATTCGGTTAAAGACCCGTGAGCTGAACATAGACTGTGCCCCTTTTATATTTTCCTTCCCTCAACATGACAAATGCAGTCTCTAGATTTCACAAAGATAGGCTCCGGGAATTTCCTTGGGGGTTCTCATTATTGGCTGCCATAACTTCGGCGGAGGATCGTTGGAAACACTGGATAGACTTTTAAATGAGGTTTCCAATGATCTTCCGAAGTTACGGCGGCTGATTGGGAGAATCCCCAAGGAAATTCCGAACGAAGATGTATAGCCATACTAATAGTTTCTCTGAGTGAGTTATAGGCGAATAATAATATTAAGTACACTGGGAAAAAAAACTTACATAAGTAGATTTCAGTGCAGAAAGTTTACTCAAAATAAAACTGAGCAGTAAACACAACTTACAGGTGAGCTTAAGATCTATTTTAATGTATGGAATCCATTGTGGTTTTTTCCACTTTCTCGCCTGTTCCTCCCAGTCTTTCTGAGCCAAGAGGGCAGGTAAGTTAGGTTCTGTTCCCAGGCTTCCTCCAAGACCAATCTAAGCCAAGAACTAGGTGGAGCCCAGTGATAACACTTGCCCATTTATTCCTCCTTTCCCCTCCAATTTCTGAAACTCTTGAGGTTCACTTGGTAACTCCCCAGAACAGTGTGACTGAGATAAGGAACTTCATGAGATGGGATGAATTGAATTGGCACACTATCTGACCATGGCACTGCTTGTTGATGTTCCACCTCACTGCACCATCATGCCCTGCACCATATACTTCGTTGATCACTGACATTTTTCAAAAGAAAACTTCCTTACCTTCCATATCAGAGTGACGTTTGTCTGCTTGGTCAAGGGATTAGTGTCAATAAATCTCCAAAAATCAGGTCCTGTTGTCGGAGCTAAAGGAGAAAATATTAAAATAGCATTTTGATTTTAACATGAACAAATAACGTGACAAATAATTCTCAAAATATGGTGATGTCTAATCTGGAGATATATTATTGTAGAAATAAAAAGGAATGAATGTAGAAAATAAAATAAACACAGAAAATGCTGATTGGTCATCTGAAAGAGAAAGATTGATTAACATTTCAGGTACATTATTGTTGCAGTGCTGCATTCTCAGAAAGTAGTTCAGTCCTACAGACCTTATGACCACAAAGCAGAATTCTCAGTAGATCTGTATTTCTCCAGTATATTAACAGCATAAATCACCAGACACTAGGGGATTTTCACCACCCATTCCACAGGCCTTCCATTCTAGGGCACTCAGTACGTACATCGTGTACTCCCAAGTGAGGTACATCATATGTTAGGCGCAGAGTAAAGGTTCCTGCCCGCAGGATGGGCCACAGCACAAAACTGTTCCCTATTTTAGCAGTAACTCACAATCACATTTAAAGAAGCCATAGAATATGTAGGATGAAGTTCAGAAAAAATGTCATCACAGTACATTTTTTTGGTGGTTTTCTGAAGTTAGGACTGAGACACACTGACATGGAAAATAGCAAGAGTTTTAGCCTGTGCCCAAGCTCTGTTCAAATTTGAGGAGTGCTTGATGTTGATATTGGGTGCACAAAATGGGGACTGAATCCCCCCCCCCACCTTAATAACCAAAAAATGACCATTAAAGTTTGAAATTACTTAATAGCTAGACATCGGTCTAGTTATAGGCTGCTGGAACATTTGCTAACTTGTGAAATGACTTACTTTGATAAACTATTTGAAAAAAATACTGACGTCATTAATTGCTACTTTGGCTCTGCGCACTCAATCATTTCTAGCTGAATAGGATGATAGGTTTGCAGCTGTCTTTTTTCTCCCAAAAATAACAGTACTCATGTTGTAAATTTATACTGAAAATGTGCATATTTTAGTTCTCATGTTGCAAACTTGAACTGGCCCCTCAAGAACAGGAAAATCAGCACATTTCCCATTATAGAGTCATCGAGTCATAGAGTCATACAGCACGGATAGAGGCCCTTCGGCCCATCGTGTCCGCGCCGGCCATCAGCCCTGTCTACTCTAATCCCATATTCCAGCATTTGGTCCGTAGCCTTGTATGCTATGGCATTTCAAGTGCTCATCCAAATGCTTCTTGAATGTTGTGAGGGTTCCTGCCTCCACAACCCTTTCAGGCAGTGAGTTCCAGACTCCAACCACCCTCTGGGTGAAAAAGTTCTTTCTCAAATCCCCTCTAAACCTCCCGCCTTTTACCTTGAATCTATGTCCCCTTGTTATAGAACCCTCAACGAAGGGAAAAAGCTCCTTAGTATCCATCCTATCTGTGCCCCTCATAATTTTGTACACCTCAATCATGTCCCCCCTTAGCCTCCTCTGCTCCAAGGAAAACAAACCCAATCTTCCCAGTCTCTCTTCATAGCTGAAGCGCTCCAGCCCTGGTAACATCCTGGTGAATCTCCTCTGCACCCTCTCCAAAGCGATCACATCCTTCCTGTAGTGTGGCGACTAGAACTGCACACAGTACTCCAGCTGTGGCCTAACCAGTGTTTTATACAGCTCCATCATAACCTCCTTGCTCTTATATTCTATGCCTCGGCTAATAAAGGCAAGTATCCCATATGCCTTCTTTACCACCTTATCTACCTGTTCCGCCGCCTTCAGGGATCTGTGAACTTGCACACCAAGATCCCTCTGACTCTCTGTCTTGTCTAGGGTCCTCCCATTCATTGTGTATTCCCTTGCCTTGTTAGTCCCTCCAAAGTGCATCACCTCGCACTTTTCTGGGTTAAATTCCATTTGCCACTGTTCCGCCCATCTGACCAACCCATCTATATCGTCCTGCAGACTGAGGCTATCCTCCTCGCTATTTACCACCCTACCAATTTTTGTATCATCAGCGAACTTACTGATCCTACCTTTAACATTCATATCCAAGTCATTAATGTAGACCACAAACAGCAAGGGACCCAGCACCGATCCCTGTGGTACCCCACTGGCCACAGGCTTCCAGTCACAAAAACAACCTTCGACCATCACCCTCTGCCTTCTGCCACTAAGCCAGTTTTGTATCCAAAGTGCCAAGGCACCCTGGACTCCATGGGCTCGTACCTTCTTGACCAGTCTCCTGTGGGGGACTTTATCGAAGGCCTTACTGAAATCCATGTATACCACATCCACTGCGTTACCCTCATCCACACGCCTAGTCACCCCCTCAAAAAATTCAATCAAATTAGTCAGACATGATCTTCCCTTGACAAAGCCATGTTGACTATCCCTGATTAATCCTTGCTTCTCCAAGTGAAGACTAATTTTGTCCTTCAGAATTTTTTCCAATAATTTTCCTACCACTGATGTTAGGCTCACTGGCCTGTAGTTCCCCGGTTTTTCCCTACTCCCCTTCTTGAATAATGGTATTACATTAGCGGTTCTCCAGTCCTCTGGCACATCCCCTGTGGCCAGAGAGGTTCTGAATATATGTGTCAGAGCCCCCACAATCTCCTCCTTTGCCTCACACAGTAGCCTGGGATACATTTCGTCCGGGCCTGGGGATTTATCCATTTTTAGGCCTGCTAAAACCGCCAATACCTCCTCCCGCTCGATGTTAATATGTTCGAGTATATCACAGTCCCCCTGCCGTATTTCTATATCTACATCGTCCTTCTCCATAGTGAAAACAGATGCAAAAAATTCATTTAGAACCCCTCCTACATCTGCCGGCTCCACACACAGATTGCCATTTTTGTCCCTAATGGGCCCTATTTTTTCCCTAGTCATCCTCTTACCCTTAATATACTTATAAAACATCTTAGGATTTTCCTTTATTTTGCTCGCCAGTGTTATTTCATGGCCCCTCCTTGATCTCCTAATTTCCTTTTTAAGTATCCCCCTGCACTTTTTGTACTCCTCTAGGGCTTCCTCCGTCTTTAGCCTTTTGTATCTGCCAAAAGCCCTCCTTTTTTTCCTAATCCATTCTCGTATATCCCCTGACATCCAAGGTTCCCTGGAGTTCTTGGAACCACCCTTGACCTTTACGGGAACATGTTGCCATTGTATGGTCTCAATCTCCCTTCTGAAAGACTCCCATTGCTCCGATGCGGATTTTCCTACAAGCAGCTGATCCCAGTCCATTTTGGCCAGATCCTGCCTTATCCTATTAAAATCGGCCTTCCCCCAATTTAGAACCTTTATTTCCGGCCCCTCCCTGTCCTTTTCCATGACCACCTTAAATCTCACTGAATTATGGTCACTGTCACCAAAGTGCTCACCTACTAGCACTTCTTCCACTTGGCCGGCCACATTCCCTAGAATTAGGTCCAGTACCGCCCCCTCTCTTGTAGGACTTTCTACATGCTGGCTCAAAAAGCTCTCCTGGATGCACGTTAAGAATTATAGAACATTTGCAGTAATTGTGTGCTTTGAATTTGTAATGTTAATTATAGAACAGAATTTGGGATAGGCTGCTCCTCATGACTCAGTGGGTAATGTACCAAAGGGTGTTGTGGTCAGCAATACAAATGAGCAAAGCCCCAGGCTCTATCGTTCGTCTATACTGTTAGCTGATCTCAGCCAAGTTAGCAGTGGGGGTGAAGCAATTAGCCTGAGCTAGGGAGGAGAAAATTAGCCAGGATTCCTACTAATGTTCACTCTCCAATGACCCCTATTGGAAATTGTGTGTGAATATTGAGCGAGGCCAAGATATCTGTCTTGGTTGCACATTCTGTGAACACTCAATTGTTTGAACGCAAACATGAAGGATGGCCACTGGGTGAGTCATTCCAGGGCAGGCAGAACCTGTGGAATTGTACCTGATGATGAACCGCTACCTTAAGCAGAGAAGGGGAGAGCATGGAGGAAGGGGAAAATGAAAATGGAGTTAAGGAAATGTGCAGTAACACAGAATGTTTCTTCTTTTACATGGTTGTTAATAAAAACAAAAGTTGAAAAACATATATTTTTTAAAGTTTAATGGTTTTGATGCACTAAATACAACCTGAAGTTGTTCTTCAACATTTCACAGAATTAAATGAAGAATCTTAAGTAGCTGAAGTCGTGATGATTAGACTAAGAGATTACCCTGGATGTCTGCAAGATTTGTGTTCACTGAGCTGCTCCATTCACTCTGGTATCCAGGTCCTTCAAACCTCCTACAGCGCACCCGAACTACGTACGTAACACAAGGATCGGCTACTTCAGTGATGACTGATGTATTATTGACAGCGAATAAAGTCTGCAAAGTAAAACAGTAATGCTGAACTATGTATGAACAATCAGAAAGGAAATATATTTCATCTTTTGGTTCTAATATGCGACGAATGAATAGGAGAGGTGCATAAAATTGTTTGTAAATTTTGCAACAACAGAAATAAACATATGCTCTCCACATCCAAGATAGATTTTTTTCATATATAAAACATGGTCTCATCAGTTCCCCTATAGGATAGCTCAGTGAGTAAGTGCTCTGCCTTAAGTACATGCTGCTGAGTTCTGCAGGCCAGGAGCGATTGATGTTTGGTCTCAGGTCTATGCTGAGTTATCTGACCTCAGCTGGAGGTTATGTGGAGGCACTGTAAGTGATCTCTGTACTCCTGAGCTACATATGGGGGGGGGGGGGGCAAGGGAGAGGAAAATCAGATAGGATTCCTGCTCCTAATCGCTTTCAAGTGATCCCCAATGAAGGGTGTGTGTGTTTGAGTTTAACATTAGGAGAGGAAAGCATCAGGCTTGATTGTGATTGCCCCTATTATAAAATAGCTCTGGCTACACTATTCAGGCTTACAGATGATAAATGGTCACTTAGTACCAAAAGTGCTGTTGGTACCTCTGGCATATCGTTCAAAATCATCCAATGGTGAAGGCATAAAGGCAACAAGTAAGAATTCATTTAATGTTCTTACAATACTAAATGTTCTGAAAGTAAGTTAGTCATTTACTCTTTGTTTTATCTTACCCAGAATACAGGCATCTTCACATTCTATCAATGCAAAATCAAAGATGACTCAGACTTGGAAATATGACATTTTTTCAAATGTAATTGTAACAATATATGGAATATGAAATATCCATTAGCCCATCAAGCCTGTCCTCTCCACAGGACTATCTATCTATATATAGTTTGAATGCACTCTATCCAACTCCTTCATTTAATTTCCCAAGTGAGGCACCACAGATAAAGAAGGGGAGGTAACAATAGGTAAAACTCGAGGAGATTAAGGTCTGTGAAATCTTCCCCAACCCGCAAAAAATGTGAATTCAAACTTACTCCTTCAACTGGAATAGAAAATCACACCTCCCCCCACCCACCCCGATCGTCACCTCCCCCCCACCAATCACCACCTCCCCTGACAATCTCCACCACCACCCCCAATCGTCACGCCACCTCCCACCCCGATCGCCTCCCCCCTCCCCGATTGCCACCGCCACCTCCCCACCGATCGCTGTCGCTACCTCCGACCCCCTCCCCAATTGCCACCATTACCTCCGTCCCTGATCGCTGCTGCTATCTCCGCTCCCCCCACCCCCCAAATCATTGCCACTACCTTGCCCCCTGCCATTGCTTCTTTCCTGACTAGATTGCACCCCCCCCCCAGGCGTTGTAGCGGCCAAGTTTTCAATCCTGCTCTGCTGGTGAGCTGTCTGTTACAGTCCGCAGCTCGCCAGCTCGATGGTCCAAGGCCCAATATCAGGTGTGCTTTGGGCCTCACCATTCAGGCACAGGGATCGATCCCTGCGTGCCCAAAAATGGGCACACCCAGATTTGTAGGCCAATATCTTCTGCACTCCAGTAATAGGTTAGGTTAAATATTTAAGGTTAGACATGACAATACTGTATATTACTAAACATAATGTGTGGGTAGGAATAATTGCAATGAAGGTAGTCTTACCTCAAAATTTCAAATGAAAATAAACCACTCAAGCTTTGCTATTGGAGTTTGTAACATTATCTGAGCCCTTCAATGAGATTATTTTGTTGTAATCACTCCCACTCACCCACTTTCCTTTATGTGACTGATGGAAAGCTATCCAGTGCCCTCTCTATATCACCCAGCAAGAAAATTACAGCAACATTTAAAAAAAAGAAAAAGTTGTCAACATAAAAGTTATCTGTAACTTCCTCACTTCACGGTGATTCTAGATATAGATTGTAGCCAAAAATTCCAAAGATATACAAGCCTAACGGAACAAACAAAATGCTTGGTAAATATTGTAAATGCTGGGTCTCACTGGATTGGTGAGTAAATGCACCATATCTTATGATATTGAGCCAAACAGATCAGGAAGGGCACAAGAAGGTAATGGTTATGATACTGTATGAGCAATCTCAAGGTCACAAGATCAAATTCAGCCATAGCAAGTTGTGACATTGAATTCAACAAATTTTGTAATTACCATGAACGCTGCCAGACTGTCATAAAAACTAAGCTAGTTCACTAATGTCCTTCAGGGAAGGGAGCCTTCCACCCTTACAAATGAGCACAGTCCCACACTTTATGGGTGCTCTCTGAAGTGGCCTAGCAAGCCACTCATCTGTAAACGATCATTACAAAATTCAACAATAAGGGAGAAAAAATTGGATGTACCTATCCCCAATAGCTATGAGAAGACTTAGGCAATCTCAGCCCAGTCAACCCTGCAAAGTCTTCCTCACTTTATTTTTATTTGTTATTGCGATGGGAATGGTGCTGGTAAAAACATATTTATTGCCCATTCCTAGTTGCCCTGAGTAGATTGTGTTGGGCCTTCTCCTTGAACCACTACAATCTTGTGCTGATGGTGCTTCTATGATGGAATTAGGTAGAAAAGGGAGGTGAGGTTAAAGTAATCTTGCTGAGTTGCTGCAGAGCATCCTGTAGACAGTACATATTGCAGCTACACTGCGCCAGTAATGGATGGTGTAGATATAGAGTCCAGTGGTAGGAATGTTCCGTCCTAGATGATGTTGAGCTGTTTGGGTCTTGCTGCAGCTGCACTCATTCAGGTGAGTGATGAGTATTCCATTGCATTCTTGATTTGAACCTTGTAGATGGAGAAGAAGCTTTGAGGGGACAGGAGGTAAGCTACATGTAGAAGATTACACAACCTCTGCTCTGCTCTTGAAATGGCTAGTCCAGCCCCTTTTGGTCAGTAATAACCCACAGGTTGTTGATATGGGGACTCTATGTTGGTGTTATCACTTAAGGTCAAGGGGAGGAGGTTGACTCTCTTCTCGTTTGAGATGGTCACTGCCCGAAACTTACATTGCGTGAATGTCACCTGCCCCTTGTCAGCCCATGCCTGGATGTTATCTAGTTCCTGCTGTTGACTAACATGGACTGCTTCATTATCAGAGGAGTTGTGAATGGAGCGGATACTGTTAAATTGTCAGCAACAGCTTCAGTCCTGACTTTATGATGGAGGGATGGTGATTGGTGAAGGAGCAGGAGATGTTTGGGCCAAGGAGACCGCCCTGAGAAACACCTGCAGCAATGTCCTGGGGCTGCAATGATTGGCCTCCAACAATCATGACCATCTTCCTTTGTGTCATGTATGACTCCAGCTACTGGAGGGTTTTCTTCTTGATCCCAACTGACCTCAGTTTTGCTAGGGCTGCTTAGTGCCATGCTCGGTTGAATGCTTCCTTGATGTCAAAAGCAGCTACTCTCACCTCTCCTCTGGTATTCAACCATTGTGTCTGCACCTTGATCAAAGCTGTGAAGAGATCTGGAATCAAGTGGCTCTGGTGGAACCCAAAATAAGTATCAGCAAACAGGTTATTATTGAGTAGATGGTGTGAATGAAGGCTCCTTCTATCTCTTTACTGATAATTTGGAGGAAGCTAATTGGGCAGTAATTGGCCAGGTTAGATTTGTCTTGCTTTTTGTGGATAGCACCTACCTGGGCAATCTTGCAATTGTCAGATAGATGCCAGTGTCATAGCTGCATTACAATAGCTTGTCTAGGCAGGTTGTACATGTCTTCATCACTACAACCAGGATGTTATCAGGACGTATAGAAAAGAAAAGACTGAGGGGCGACCTGATAGAGATCTTTAAGATTATGAAAAGGTTTGATAGATTAGACATAGAGAAGATGTTTCTACTTGCGGGGGAGACCAGAACTAGGGGCCATTAATATAAGAGTCACTAATGAATCCAATAGGGAATTCAGGAGAAATTTCTTTACCCAGAGAGTGGTTAGAATGTAGAACTCGCTACCACAAGGCGTAGTTGAGGCGACTAGCATAGATGCATTTAAGGGGAAGCTAGATTATCACATGAGGGAAAAAGGAATAGAAGGGTATGCCAATAGGGTTAGATGAAGTAGGGAAGGAGGAGGCCCGAGTGGAGCATAAACACCGACATAGACCAGTTGGGCCAAATGGCCTATTTCTGTACTGTACATTCTATGTATAGCCCGTGCTGTGTCCAATGCACTGAAGCACTTCTTAATGTCAAGTGGAGTGAACTGAGTTGACTGATACTGGCATCTTTGATAGCAGGAACCTCAGGAGGAGGCTGAATAGGATCATCCACTTAGCACTTTGGGCTGCAAACTCTGGCAAATACTTGAGCCTTTTCTATATTTGAGGAGGGGGATGTCCATGGTGTCCTCTCCCTTCTGTTAGTTGCCTGATTGTACAACACCATTCTCGACTCAATGTGGTTGGGTTACAGAGCTTTGCTTTGATCAGATAGTTATGGGACCACTTAGTCAATAGCACCACTGCTTTCAGATAGCCCAGTGCTGCAGCTTTCCTAGGTTGGTACTTCATTCTAAGGTATGCCTGGTGATGTTCGCAGCGCACTCTTCTACACTCCGCATTGATCCAGGATTTGTCTCCTAGCTTTATGGTGATGGAGGGGTGAGGGATGTGACAGGCCATGACATTACTGACTGTGATGGTATACAATTCTGTTGTTGCTAATAGCCCACACCGTCTCATGGATACCCGGTATTAGGCTGTCAGACTTGTCCTTAGTCTATCCCACTTAGCATGGCAGTTGTGCCACAATACACTATGGGGGGTGTCCTCACTGTGAAGACAAGGTTTTAGGGGGTAATTTTAACCTACCCCACCCAGCAGGTAACAGACACGATCTTATCAGATGCCTGTTTTACAGGCTGCCTGATTTTACTTTGTATTGACTTCAATGGAAAGTGATATCGGACAGGGTGTAAAACAGGCGCTCGATCTGGTCACTTTTCTGCTGGGCGGATTAGGATAAAACTACCCCCTTTGTCTTCTCAAGGACTATAAAGGAGGTACCAGACTGCTGTTGATATGTACAAATCTGAAACTCCAGGATGAGTCAGGACAGGAGGATTAGGGGGATATCAATTTTTTTCTCATGGTGAATGGAATTTTGATTAGATTATAAACTTTGAAACCACTTCCTGCAACACATTAGTCTTTGTGCGACAAAGCAGAAAATGAATATTTGCACTGGTAACTAAGGTGTACAGGATGTTGCAATTCAATGATGATATTAAAAATGATATTACTTCTGTGGGCAGGACTGGCAATTCCAATACCAACAGGTTCAATTTCACAAATATGAAATAACGAGAGTTAAGGCCTATATACCCGTGGCAATAAATAATATCACACATCTTTCTTTGCATACTCTTGTTAACCTGTGAATTTTGTTCTTATTAAAATGAGCAATGTCAATAAAAACAGAAAATGCCGGAAATACACATTTCAGTCATCATCTGTATGCACTCTTCATCAGAACTGAAGACTAAAAGATAAGCAAGCATTTCAGTAAGTTTGAAAAAAGAGAAAGCATGGAGGGGAGAGAGGGAATAGAATCAACAGATACCTTGAATAACAGGGAGGAAGTCAATGGGTTGAATGACCTGAAAATTGCTTAATGGAAAACTATTAGATGATACAATAGTTCATCAGCGACATGATAGAGAGGCATAAAAATGGTAAAAGAAAATGCAGTTAGGAGGGTGAAAAGACAAGTGAGAGGCCTGCACAAACAAAAAGCTGACAAAATGGAGAAAGAGGAAAAAAAGGAAAGGCTCGATGGACCAGTTGGTCTTTTTGTTTCCTTCGTTTTCGTATGTTCATCAATTGAAACACTGAGTGCCAGCGACCAGTCCCAAGAAGAGCGGAAAAAATGGTCAACATCATGGACCAAAAGTTAAAATTCTAAATTGGGGAAAGGCCAATTTTGATGGTAATAGACAGGAACTTTCAGAAGTTGAATGGGAGAGTCTGTTGGCAGGCAAAGGGACGTCTGGTAAGTGGGAGGCTTTCAAAAGTGTGTTAACCAGGTTTCAGGGTAAGCACATTCCTTATAAAGTGAAGGGCAAGGCTGGTAGAAGTAGGGAACCTTGGATGACTCGGGAGATTGTGGCCCTAGTCAAAAAGAAGAAGGAGGCATATGACATGCATAGGCAGCTGGGATCAAGTGGATCCCTTGAAGAGTATAGAGATTGCCGGAGTAGAGTTAAGAGAGAAATCAGGAGGGCAAAAAGGGGACATGAGATTGCTTTGGCAGATAAGGCAAAGGAGAATCCAAAGAGCTTCTACAAATACATAAAGGGCAAAAGAGTAACTAGGGAGAGAGTAGGGCCTCTTAAGGATCAACAAGGTCATCTATGTGCGGAACCACAAGAGATGGGTGAGATCCTAAATGAATATTTCACATCGGTATTTACGGTTGAGAAAGGCATGGATGTTAGGGAACTTGGGGAAATAAATAGTGATGTCTTGAGGAGTGTACATATTACAGAGAGGGAGGTGCTGGAAGTCTTAACACGCATCAAGGTAGATAAATCTCCGGGACCTGATGAAATGTATCCCAGGACGTTATGGGAGGTTAGGGAGGAAATTGCGGGTCCCCTAGCAGAGATATTTGAATCATCGACAGCTACAGGTGAGGTGCCTGAAGATTGGAGGGTAGCAAATGTTGTGCCTTTGTTTAAGAAGGGCGGCAGGGAAAAGCCTGGGAACTACAGACCGGTGAGCCTGACATCTGTAGTGGGTAAGTTGTTAGAGGGTATTCTGAGAGACAGGATCTACAGGCATTTGGAGAGGCAGGGACTGATTAGGAACAGTCAGCATGGTTTTGTGAGAGGAAAATCATGTCTCACGAATTTGATTGAGTTTTTTTGAAGGGGTAACCAAGAAGATAGATGAGGGCTGTGCAGTAGACGTGGTCTACATGGACTTTAGCAAAGCCTTTGACAAGGTACCGCATGGTAGGTTGTTACATAAGGTTAAATCTCATGGGATCCAAGGTGAGGTAGCCAATTGGATACAAAATTGGATTGACGACAGAAGACAGAGGGTGGTTGTAGAGGGTTGTTTTTCAAACTGGAGGCCTGTGACCAGCGGTGTGCCTCAGGGATCGGTGCTGGGTCCGCTGTTATTTGTTATTTATATTAATGATTTGGATGAGAATTTAGGAGGCATGGTTAGTAAGTTTGCAGATGACACCAAGATTGGTGGCATTGTGGACAGTGAAGAAGGTTATCTAGGATTGCAACGGGATCTTGATAAATTGGGCCAGTGGGCCGATGAATGGCAGATGGAGTTTAATTTAGATAAATGTGAGGTGATGCATTTTGGTAGATCGAGTCGGGCCAGGACCTACTCCGTTAATGGTAGGGCGTTGGGGAGAGTTATAGAACAAAGAGATCTAGGAGTACAGGCTCATAGCTCCTTGAAAGTGGAGTCACAGGTGGATAGGGTGGTGAAGAAGGCATTCAGCATGCTTGGTTTCATTGGTCAGAACATTGAATACAGGAGTTGGGATGTCTTGTTGAAGTTGTACAAGACATTAGTAAGGCCACACTTGGAATACTGTGTACAGTTCTGGTCACCCTATTATAGAAAGGATATTATTAAACTAGAAAGAGTGCAGAAAAGATTTACTAGGATGCTACTGGGACTTGATGGTTTGACTTATAGGGAGAGGTTGGATAGACTGAGAATTTTTTCCCTGGAGAGTAGGAGGTTGAGGGGTGATCTTATAGAAGTCTATAAAATAATGAGGGGCATAGATAAGGTAGATAGTCAAAATCTTTTCCCAAAGGTAGGGGAGTCTATAACGAGGGGGCATAGATTTAAGGTGAGAGGGGAGAGATACAAAAGGGTCCAGAGGGGCAATTTTTTCACTCAAAGGGTGGTAAGTGTCTGGAACGAGCTGCCAGAGGCAGTAGTAGAGGCGGGTACAATTTTGTCTTTTAAAAAGCATTTGGACAGTTACATGGGTAAGATGGGTATAGAGGGATACGGACCAAGTGCAGGCAATTGGGACTCGCTTAGTGGTATAAACTGGGCGACATGGACATGTTGGGCCGAAGGGCCTGTTTCCATGTTGTAAACTTCTATGATTCTATGATTCTATATCTCTCCCACCAGAAAATTTTTCTGATTTGAGGTCTCTCCACCAAATACCAACCCACCTTCCCTATCCCCCAGACACTGGCAGAACCTGTATCAATAGTACCTCCTGATGTAAAGGAAATAGAGTATATATCTAGAGTCTGACATTACTATCATCAATGTTCAAATCTGAAGACTGCAAAGTATCGAGAATAGGATAAGATAATGTTTTTGAAGCTTGCACTGAACACAGTTGGAAAATTGTAGGAGGCCAAATTAAGGTGCTGACAGGCCTGCTGTTTATTTCCAGCATTTTATGTTTTTATTTCTAAGTTCCAGAAATTGCAGTTTTTAAAAAAAATTATTTGAAGAGTGGTAATGCTCGGGATTGGAACCATTTCCAATTCAAGTACTCAGTGTCGTCATCAAGTACCCTCAGGTTAGATAACACGGTTAGACGCTCTACTATACTCTATAATGTGCATCAGCTTAAATACCTCCTTATTAGGCTGGTGTAACATTTTCCACATGTCCTGCAGCCTCTCTGACTGAGATTGACTATTAGTGCCAAACTAAGGGCAGTGGTGTGGGCCCATCCCCATTAGTAACTGGGTTGAGACTAGCCAAATTCTATTCATGCAGGATGCTTACTGTAAGCACGCAGATTTTCAAACTATTAATTTGGGCTGTAATTGGACCAAGATCCAAGAGGTGAAAGCCCAATGTTTAAACTACTGTACCACCAACAGCATTAACTGTGTCACTGAGTCAATTGAAAAGTAGCTTTCACATCTCTAGCTAGAGCTTTGTGCTCATGGAATAAATATATTTGTTTCTGCAATCTTCTTTTCCCAGTTGTGTAAAAAAAACAGCTGACCTACCTCTGCAGTATCCTCAATTTATTCATACTTGAAAAATAAAGAGATCAAAGCAACCCTGTAGTGCAGTGTTCGTATCTCAATGTGACATGCCAGAGTGAAGAAACGTACACAAGGTCCACCCACAGTTGGGTTCCTAATTTATTTCTCAGCATTGCGTCGGATCTAGTCAAATTTTTCCATAGGGAGAGATGAAATGTTCAAAGGGAGAGTATCCCTAAAGCACTCTTCCATGCTTCCTAGTGACCAGTTACAAAGGTGCACTGAAAGTCGGTTGGGATCAGATCATCTGTCAGCGGTCACTATCCATGACAAGCACCATATCCTCAGCTCTCTTGCTAATGCATTCTGAAACTGGCTGTTAGAAGGCAAGTAAGAGTGACTGTCCCTCCAATTATCCCTCCCTCACTTGGCACTTGGCACTTCCCACTGGCAATGTGACTGGGATTGTGAAGTGTGTGTGTGTGTGTGTGTGAGTGTGTGTGTGAGTGTGAGAGAGAGAGAGAAATAGATATGGGGGGGGTGAAAATGAGATTTTAGACATGAACTTTCAACTCAGCACTCCCTGATGTTGGCACTGATACTCCAACATGCTGTGCAGTTCAGTACAACCTTTACAAAGTTTTAGCAGATCACCCTACCTTCCAGTTACTTTCCATTCCATCCTCAGAGTACTGAATTTCAAACTGAAGTTTGTATGGTGGCAGGTACGGCTTGTCCCAGCTAATATTTAGGCAACCTTCATTTAAGGTGATTTCTGCATCAACTTTGGAGGGTGCCCAAGGTTTCACTATCAATATGAAAAGGAAAAAGTAATATTAATGGGCAATGCAGCACTTACAAAATCTGGAGTTTACATTAGATAAATTATTAATAAGCCCACACGCCCACTTTAAAGGGAAAGGATATTTCACCGAATTACCTATAAGCCTAACATTTTATAAATGGGGAAACATGGAAATTTACTTGTGCTTTTCAGATAACCCATTACCACTTCATGCTTCAGAATTACTGTTTTTCTTATTATTGAGAAACCTGAGTGAAGAGCCAAGGTCGATTGTGCAGGACATGGCCCAGGTTAAGAGAAGATGAGATATTGAAGTAGTAGTGATCAGGTGATGTAGTAAATCAAAAAGTAGTGATTATGTGATGCCAAGTCTGGATTTGAAAAGACTGTAGATTGTAGAGGAAGGGAAGACTGAGAGGTGAGGAGCTCCACAGTTTCGAGATACTATTAAAGAATAAGCTAGAGTCGGAGTCTTGATTTAAGCTTGAAGGAGGAGGAAAGCATATAGGATGACATATTTAAAGTTTGGGAGGAACGAGAGTGGAAAATTCAGAGGAACATGCCAGAGTCGTATTGATAAAGAGGTAAGAAAGTTTGGAGGCTAGAGGAGAGGCAATTACAACAAACATTTGCTTGCATACTGTTCAGGACTGCAAGAACTAGCCTGGGGTTCCACTCCAGTCACATCATGAATGGTCTTGGTGAGTTGTGTGCAGTTCTCCAGATTCATGATGTCACTGGATTGGAATGTGTGAAATGTGGTGGGGGGGATGGGGTTGAAAGAGTTCTACACAAAAAAATGACTGCTTACATGCTACCACAAACCTGTATAAAATAAAGCAACAAAGTTTAAATGAAAGGCACCAGTAAATGCATAAGTATTGCTCACTATAACTTATAGGAATTAATGGGTCAATTCAGCAGAATACACTTCCTTATTAAACCTCTTGTAATACTACACCACATAGATATGATACCCAGTAGGATGTTAAACAATATAAGTTAAAGCTTGCTTTTTTTATGAGTGGAAATTGAATTTTGGTCTCTTTTTGTTAAACTGGAGAGCAGAATTAAAAAACAATAACCTGGACCGAAAGCCATTGCTACTGGTCAATAAAGCTTAACTCACCTACATCCATGGGAATTACACAGATCGGTGGAGATTTGAACATTGCCTCTTGATGGTGGAATTCCAACCACATCACGTGGCCAAAAGTGAGGTTGATTGGCTTGATATGACACTCATCAAACTCATTCATCTGCACCTGGCATTCTTCAATATCAGAGCTATGGTCCTCACCTTTCAGGTTATCACACCATGACCCTTTCCTTGTCAAGAAAAAATATCAAAGAGAATGTGTACATTGGCTTAATCAAATTGAATAAAATATTAAATTTTAGGGGAACTAGATGGTACAGGGGATTAGTACTTTGTCCTTTCATTTCTGAGACCTGGGTTCAAATCGAACCCAAACTGATTGCTGGGGTTGTATACAAAATGAGTCTGGGACAATTTCAACCAAATTCCTGGTTTGTGGAGTCCCATAGCCCAGATTTCAGCACAAATTGACAATCATGCTCAAGCGACCACAAGGATGGCTAATGTGGGAAATGGAAAAAAATTCTTGCCAATGTAATGGGGAATTAGCCTCTTACTTTGGAGGCTAAATCACATTGTTGGGGTACAATAGTGAGAGCTTTACTCTGCACCTTTGTGAAGCTTGCACAATACAAACTTTCATCATGAAGGGAGTTAAAAACAGATAACTATCTAGGAGGACTAGCCATGGCTACTATAACAGACGTAGATAGAAAGATGTTGAACAAGTTTTAAGGAAAGAAACACGCTGACCTTCCAGGTCTGCTTGACTCAGTTCTACACTGTGCAGTACCTTTACTAAATGAGTAATCAGGAGTTATTCCTACCCCTCCCCCAAAATGATAAAGGCGCATTATACTTACATGTAATACTTGAACTTATAATTGCTGTCTGTTTCTGGTTTCCATGCACTTGGGTGCCATCTGCAGATCATTGTTTCCATTGCACCATCAGTCTCACATGAAATATTAATTTTCATATCTAATTAAAAATATAAAAAATGAGAAATGTAGTAAAAGCATCTTTATAATCATGATGTGGAGAGATTATGTTTGCTTTCTCAAAAATAATAGTCTGTTAAAATACAATACTTATATATATATAAAGAGAATATATATCTGAAATACTTGTCTGGACAAACATTATTAATTAATCACTTAAATATGTATCTCTAAATATCTGCAAAAATATTTTAATTCTTAAATATAGAGAGAATATAGACCAGAAGATGTAACATAAATATATTCAATAATTACTTAAAAATATAGATTTCCAATATGTTAAGTACTGTATTTATTAATTGCACTGGATTTTGCTGTACAATAATGGTGAGGCTAACAGCGCTCACCGTTATTCATGTTCAAATCAGACAGTAGCTTCCGGAGACTGCACATGCTTAGTTAAAAGCGGAAATCCGGAAGTTGCTGTACTAGATTCGAGCCTCCTCCGTAAGCTCTGCGAAAACGGCTCCTCGCCGGCTGGCTCCCCATTCAAATGAATGGAACAGCGTGAAGTTCCTGGACTAATCTTGCCAGATAAAGCTAGGGCTTATCCATTCTGATATAAGTACCCTTTTAATGGCGTGTTAAGTCTTAATGACTGCCAAACAACCTCTGTGGTACTGAAAATTAACTTTAACAAATGTGGAGTCTCATTCCTTCAGATTTTAATTGTTGTTGACATTTAAAAAAAAACATTTTTCAATAAATTTTTATTTTTTTACTTTTTCTTTCTATCTCTTAATTCAATCTTTCTTTATTTTGCTTTCTGTACCTGATTTGACATTGAATTCACTATTCTAACTTACACTTCCTGATTCAGTCTCTGCGTGGCTTAAATCTGATTAGTTAAGGAGACACAAAAAAGCTGCTTGCCCTGTTCACACAGGGCCCAGATGCCCTGTAGAGGGCGTCGCACTTTTTAGCTCCATAATTTACAGGAAGTTGCCGTGCAAAAGCTCAAAGAAAGTCTACGGGCAAGTGCAAGTCTCACAGCAAAATCCGGCCCAATGTTTAAATCTGTTCAGAAAATAAGGCTCTTTAATACACTTAACTATTTTAAATATTTTAATAATACTTAATATATAATTCCACCATATGTAAAGAGTATCCTGTAAATTCCTGCAAGTATTACAGGTATAATAAAAGTTATTATTTTCAGATTAAGTACACCCCAGCAGTGATCTGTGGTGAGCACATACCCGTTACCAATGATGACTCTGTCATTACTTGCAATTACACAGTAATCTGTAGAGTTGCCGAATATAATGTTTTTTGAGAGGGCGAGAAGCTGACATGGCCATCTTACTCAAATAGTTATGCCAGACTTTTCTACAGGAGTCTTCTAACCTAAACAAAAACACTTCCCTGCTCTCGTGAAAGAGCATACTATTCTGGGATACAATTCCACAGCCATTCACCTTATCCAAGTGACCATTCTTCCTAGACAATGAATGTCAGGCTATTTGATTGTTTGTGTAACTGTAACCGAGCACCTTCAGGGGAGGAGGCGAGAAAAGGCAGGTAAAATTGCAAAAGAAAGTATACAATATAGATAAAATTGCTTAAAAACAATCTGTGACAAATTGAATTTCTTTTTAAACTGTCAGAAAACATGGGCTCGATTTTGGCGTCGGGTTTCCGGCGGGTTTCCAGCGGGGGGGCCCCGAAAATCCCGATATCCGGTCACGTGACCGGATCGCGACGAAATCCCGGCCACTTCCGGGTACCGCGCTGACGTGCGGGGCTGCACGCGCAAGCCCCGCTGGTGGGAATCCCGCAGGCAATTAAAGCCAGCGGGGTTCCACTTGAGTTACTTACCTTGCTTGTTGAGGTCAGTTAATGAGCTGAATTAGCTGTCAAAAGAGGAAGTGTGGGATTTTAGGTTCAAGGCAGTGAGTTTCACACACTGGGGGAAACAGTCTCTCTCCAACCAGGCGTGTTGCAGCCAGCAGCCTGTGGCAGGTGCCAAGGTGCACTCCACGGGGGAGAGCCCTCACCCACGCAGGAGGCCACCGCGTCACATAGGGCAACCCCTGCCCCCCACCACCCCCCGCCAAGCCAGAGGACAGACCGACACGAAACCGCAGCCCCAGTCCGAGGAACCACCCACCTACCCTGCACAACCCCTCAGACCAACACCTGCCAAATGGGTGGTGTGTGGACACCCTCGGAGGACGAACAGCATGACCAGCCCCAGCAGCCTCGCAGTCCACGCCGTCCGCCGCAGAGACGTGGAGCCCCCCAACATGGTGTTGTTGCACGCCCACCTGCACAGCAGGAGGGAGGGCTACCGCAGAGAGAGACGCATCGCAGAGGGCACTACCCTCGCCACAGGGTCCACAGACCGAGGCGCAGCTCCCCGGACCTCTCCGAGCAGCAGTGCACAGGGAGGCGCAGATTCGCTCGACATGTAGTCGTGGAGATCTGCAGCCTCTTTCATGCCAAGCTGCTCCTGGCTGGCCCCAGCACCAACTGCTTACCTGTCGCTGTCAAAGTCACCACTGCCCTCCACACCTTCTCCTCCGCATCCTTCCAGGGTGCAGCCGGCTACACCGCCGATGTCTCTCAGTCGTCTGCGCGGACGAGCCCTGCAAATACACCTGCACTTACTCTGCAGTAACACGATGGGTGGCATCAGTGGTGGGTCCTCATAGTGATACCCAGGAGCGGGCATTATTGGACACAGTGGACAGGATTCGCGGAGACGTGGCAGTGGTGGTGTCAATATAATGTGTGCTGTTTGTTGCTCTGAAATTCAATATAGGTAACACCCATGACAAACCCTCAGACACCCTTGTGCACCCCCTTCATGCTCACGACACGTTTGCCTTACGCTGCCTACTGCACATATGTGATGCATGCCCTGTGGCTGCAGCACAGGTGGTGGCAGGTTGAGTGAGGCTGGCCGTGAGGGAGATGCACGAGAGGGTGAGTATGGGATGGAGCAATGAGATTGTATGAGGATTGGGTTGCGTGTTAGTGGCAGGATGAGTACTGGCGAGGTGAGTAGGTGGAGGTAAGATGAGGATGGGGTTTGAGTGGGTATGAAGGGTGATGTGACAGAGTAGTGTTGGCAGTGCCGAAGGAGATGTGGGGTGGGGGCAGTGTTGTGGCAGACGGAGTGTAGGGGAAAGACTTCGTGTTCTCACTGTGGCTGACCTACTGCGGTCATTGCAGCGCCTCCTGCACTGTATGCAGGTGGGCCATATGTTGGTGGCGCAGGTGACCCCCTCTGCCACCTCGAGCCAGGCCTTCTTGGTGGCAGAGGCAGGCCGCTTTCTCCCGACCGCCAGGTGGAAGATCTGTGTCCTCCCCCTCCTCCTCACCCCATCTGATGATACCTGGGGTGAGGCATCATTAAACTGGGAGCAGCCTTCCCCCTGGGCTGCTCCATGCTGCAATTGGTTCCATTGGTTGCAGCATCTGTCAGTGGAGGACTGCCCCTTTAACTAGAGAGCCTCCAGCTGACAGATCGTACTGCGCATGCGCAGCCCGACCGACGCGCAGGCCAGCGCCGCGGACCCTGGAGGATCAGGTAATTGATTCCTATTAGTGTGTTGCCTGCTACGATCGCGCGGGCAACCCACTAATTTCTCCGAGCGTGTTGACCACACTCCCGAAACCCAACCCGCCGGAAACCTGCAGGCCTGCTAAAATCAGGCCCCATGCTTCTTATTTTCCAAAAGAATCTTACCGATTACGATTATTTCAGCATAGCGAAAGTTACATATAGTTCTTTCTTCATTTTGAAGGCAACACAGCAATATGTTGCATTGGGACTGTCCATTTGATGTTACGTTGAAGAGAGTAACACTGGTTTCACGATCACTGATTAAAGCATACTGATATTCTGGAATTTTTTCATTCATGTTTAGCCACCAAGCAACATTATTTGTGGTCAGGGTCTGATTATAAAAAACACACCGCACTGTAACATCCGAGCCAACAGTGGTCAGCACTTGAGAAGGGTAATAAGTAATTTCTGTCAAAAAAGAATATTCGCATGTCAAAGAAATATATTTTTTTAATATTTGCATGTTAACACATTAATTATACAGCGTTTGATTGCTATTTCTTTTAAGAAAGTATATCCTCTCCCTCCCCTGCCAGGGTTTTGCCACACATCTTCTTCAACTGAGAGACTGGGTGGCTGATTCTCAGATTTCCATCCATGCTGTTCAGAAACTGCTCGTGTTGTTCAGCTAACCCTAACCCTAACCCTATTCAACTTTCTCCTCACAGGTGGGGGAAAAGACATGGTGGAGTTAAGGGGAGTAAAAAGCTAACGTAATCTGTGTAAAAATTGAACTTTATAAAAATGTTCAAAATAACTATGATTGAACCTTGCCAAGAGTAGCAACAGCACCATATGAGCCTAATGTATTTCAATAAAAGCACAAAACAATCTTACCGATTACAATTATATCAACACAGCAAGTCCCATATAGTTCTTTCTTCATTTAGATGGCACTAATATAAGCACATGTGGCGACTCTGACAAGATAAATCATTAATTCATGAATTGAGTATTATGCAGCAGACTGGAATAAGTTGCTCAGGTGAGGGAAAGTGCCTTTAAATACTGATTACATAACAATGTCCCAGCACTTCCTGAAGCAAATCATTCACTTTAGTTAAAAGCAGGAATAAAAGACAACATATCATTCATTATGCCATTAAAGTGGATGCAGGATTAACCCACCTGAGCCTGGTTTCCTTCCTCTCTCTGTTCTATTCCTCCAATAATTTAACATCTGTAAAGTTTTGATGACCAGCTTTCTTTTTGAAAAGGCTTTTTTTTTTATGATGTTGCCAACAGACACGGACCACAGGAAATCTCTCCCCTCCCTCCCTCCATTAGCAGTCTCACTCAGAAATCTAGAAGGCTGGCTGACGTGGAGACAGAAGGTACAGCCAGGAGTGCTCACGGAGCTTGGAACTAAAACATTTTGGAGCGGAGTGGGAGCTTTACTCTGCACCTAACCAGATGGTGCTTGATGCAGACATAAAGCAGGGGATGGGGGGGGAGGGGGAATTCCAGTTTTCATGAATCTTAGCAAAAATAGGAAATCATACTGCAAACATCAACAGAAAGAAAAAAGACTTGCACTTATATAACTTATAGAGCACCTTTCACGGCCTCATGACATCATTCCAAAGTGCTTTGCAGCCAATTAAATACTTTTGAAGTGTAGTCACTATTGTAATGTAGGAAACGCAGCAGCCAACTTGTGCACAGCAAGGTCCTACAAACAGCAATGAAATAAATGACCAGATCATCTGTTTTAGATGTTGATTGAGGGCCAAGACACTGGGAGAACTCTCCCACTCTTCTTCGAATAGTGCAATGGGATCTTTTATGTCCACCTGAGAGGGCAGACAAGGCCTCAGTTTAACTTCTCATCTGAAAAATGTTACCTCCAACAGTGCAGCACTCACTCAGTACTGCATTGAGGTGCCAGCCTATGTTATGTGCTCAAGTTTCTGTAATCGGGCTTGAACCCATGACCTTCTGACTCAGGGGGAAGAGAGCTACCACTGAGCCAAGGTGGACACCAGTTAGAATATTATTCAGTTGAGATTGGAAATTTGTGCAGATGATTTTTATACAGAGTCACTTAAATTTTCCTGTATGCTGAAAGTATTATTCATTATGATGTGCATAAGCTTGGAAGATCAGACCATTCAATTTATATGTAATATATACGTAGGCCGGGAACTTCCTAGAATGGCGTAAACAGCAAGTTATACCAGAACATATACCAGATCACGCACCGATCTTCCTGATGCAAACTTACACCATGATTTCCAACTAAACTAATTTGTATATGATGCAGCGAGCACAGCGGCATAGCGGGGACCTCAGAAGTGGTGAGCCCTGGGATCCATGGATAGAGGACTATAAAAGCTCAGAACAGACATCATTCCTCAGAGTGAGGCTTGGGCGTGGTAGGTAAGTGGCAGCATGCCAGCCTGTCTGCAATCTGTTTTGTCTGAAATCTCTTCAAAATTACTTCAAACAGTTGTTCCAAGTGTCTCAGTATCTCCATTTTTGTTCAAAATTGCTTTAAATCACTTTAAAAAGTAGTTTCCAGTGTCTCAACATCCCCATTTTCACAGACACGTTGCAGGAGGGCTCAAAGGGGACAGCCACCAACTTTGCGAAGAAGGACCTGCGGGCCCTTCTCGATGAAAACGAGATGCATACAGTGAGACTACTGGGGACGTGCAAGGGGAAGGCCCCCCAAAAAATAAGTCAGAGGTCCTGGAGGGAGATGCCAGAAGCCCTGAGCACCACCTTGGTGACTCCCCCAGAATCGGGAACTAGTGCTGGAAAAAAATCAGTGACCTGACCAGGGCAAGCAAGGTAACAAACACAGCAAGCTCTTTAAGAGAAAAAAATACAAAAAATAAAACACTGCAGATTTTCCTTTCTTTACAGATGCTACTTGACTTGTTGAGCGTTTCCAGCATTTTCTGTTGTCGTTTCATGGTTTTTAAAAGGACAGACGTGTTTATCCTCAATGTTAAAATGATCTCTCAGCAACAGCTGGTTAAGAAGTGTTAAGCACTCAGGGCAGCCTCCTGCCAGGCTAAACCTGCAGAGGCAGGTGGCAGGAATTTTAAATGAGGGGTGGTCAGCTGCTTTCAGCAGATTAGAGACTATAAAGGCCACACATGTGTCTGTTTACACAGGAAGACACCCAGCAGCAAATGTGTTGACAAACCCCTTCAATCTCTGTTGGTCAGGGAGACAGGATTTTAACAGTGGGAAGCCATAAAGTCAGTCAGGCAGCAGCCGGCTGCAAGAGGAAATCCTGGTTCAAAGACACATTTTATTGCCTTCAAAGCTCCCTCAGAAAGCAGCAACTAAGTAGCAGAATCACAACGCAAGCTAGAACCCTGACATCTGCCCTCCCACCCACCCCCCAACCAACCCCCCTCCCGCCAAGTCAATGTTCTGTGCACCTCTGTTGTGTTACATTGCTGCCTTATGTAGAGGGATGTGGCCCTCACTATTTGCATTTTATATTTTACAGTTCACTGTTCTTGTGCTGAAGCTTGTTAGTATTACGCTATTGTTTGTTGAATAAACATTACATTCATGTTGTTTGTTGAATGGAAGTTTTATTGCAACTTTTTACTGAATAAAAATGCTGTTGCCTCTTCCAGTATCTCAACTGTCAGTCCTCGAGTTCACAGCCCCACAGGTAACAGTCTACAACAATATAATTGAGACTTCCTCACCCCACTGAAGTCAATTGGTTTGATGGGGGTGGTGGTTTTATTCTGAAGGTAGGGATGATCACTGGCTGAACACTAATTTTAACCCAGTGTCATGACTCCTACTCTGGCCTTTCCAGTGTTGTTTATAGTGAGGCTCTCTTTCAGGGTCCTGCTCTGCTTCCCACCAACTGCAGATGCGGCTGTCTCTTGTGCCCATATCTTTGCCAGGAAACTGGCAAACTTTTTTTTATTTATAATATATTTATCCACTGGGGTCTGTCCTATGCCCCTTCCACATCAGATACTCTCACTTGCCCATCTGCCCTGCTAATACTATTTTCTGTACATCTTTATCTTCACCCATTTTAAGGTAGGAGAGATGTTGGGAATACAGGAGTTGTGGAAACAGAAACTGGGTTCATTAGAAGAAAGACAGACAGCGAAGGGCAAAACAGTGAGTGCCAGGGGAGTTTGGGGCACTGTAAGGAGGGAGTGAGGAAAGGAGAAAGAATGAGAATCTATGGCATTACAAGTCGCATAATAGGAGTCAAATGTCAGCCCCTTCATGTGACTTTTTGCTATCACCCTGAACCCCTGTAATGCCACCACCCACCACAGATAACCACATTACATTTGGACTCGACTCCCTGGGAGTAAAATTCAACTTTTGGGGACAGAAAATAGGCAGTAACGGATCAGAGGCCCATTATACTCCCCGCTTCATTTTCCTTTCTATGGTGAGGAAAATTGGGCAGGGTGTATAACGGGCAGGGTGTATAACGGGCAGGGTGTATAACGGGCAGGGTGTATAACGGGCAGGGTGTATAACTGGCAGGGTGTATAACGGGCAGGGTGTATAACGGGCAGGGTGTATAACGGGCAGCTGATCTGTTGCTGCCCATTTTGCACCCCAGCTGAAGTTGAATTTCTCCCCTCCATGTACACCATAGGAGATTGACCAATAATATATTACAAATCTCATTTCTGTGCACAATTTGTGCTTCAACCTTTTCCTTTATAAATTCCTGTGTATAATGAAAATAACCACGTAAACTTGCCACCGTATGATTACACCTTCCCGCTATTGGTGGTAATGTAGAGCCACAGTTCTCCATCTCTCAGCAACTCAGTCTGTACTACATAAAAGTTTTGTGAAATTATTATATAAAAAAAACAGAATGTAGAGATTTAAAACGGAGACTGAATTATATCTGCATAGCCTGGTCCAATTATCCCTCACCCTCTAACCTCCTTTCACATGAAGACTGCAGTTGGTCTTCACTCCTCATGTGCAACGCCATTGGAAGATCAACTAGTATACACACACATGCAAGATCAGGCTCAGCTCTGCTGACAGTGTCTGTAAAGGCTCACACATGAATGGAGCACTATTTGGGCGACGTAGTTCGACATGAATGAGCACCTTTAAGAAAGGAGAGGAGGAGAGAAAATATTGAAAAGAAAAGCTTCTTCTCAACAGAAAAAGCAATAGCTGCAAACCATCAAGAACATTTGGATGCAACAGCTTAAAGAAGTATCGAACATCTCTGCTAGTGGAAGCCGAAGAGTCACGCATGACATTTCTCAAAGTAAGAAACACTTCCATATTCCATCATGTCTCTTTAAATAGAAAGAAGATAAGTGGTGATAATAAGGCATTTGGCCCATCTAACATAATGCGCTGTAGTCCATGATTCTTAAAGAGACTCTCACAATCAATAGCCCATTTAAAATAGTGACAAGAAATTGTGATTATTTTTCAAGGGCCAACACCTTCATGAAAAAGAAGTATTTGACAAGCCTCTTTTTTCATTTGTTCACAAGCATGAGACAGAATGACACAAATCAAATCAAAACATATCACTGTGCTTGCATGTGACAAAAATTACATGGCTCTTCTGGATGCCTAAAAAGAGATTTCTGAAACGTTGACATTTCTTTAACATTTTAGCTTAAACAGCATCTTTTGATGACTTCATCAGGTGGGAGTAGTTACTGAACCAGACAGTGCAAGAGAGTTGAATTACCTTAAGCAGCTCATATGATGTACCCTGGGTTCATGACCATATCTACTGATAATTCAACTCCTCTCACTGTCAGGCTCAGCAACTCCTCTGAATCACCTCCACTAATGATGTTTTTAGCAAATCATGTTTAAACAAAAATATTTGAATACACAAATATAGAAAAAAATATTAAGAACAATTGCAACCATTAACACCAGTTCCTACTGCCTACCAATTTCTCCTGCCCCCAGTTTTTTTCCCTCTTCTATTGAAGATGCTTAATCATGTTGCTGTACAGTTCAACGAGTGCCAACAACCATCCAGCACTTTACTTAACCAATCGCCGTTCACATGTGAGGCCTGATGTAGAGTGTCAGCAAACTATTTAATTGTAGAGGGCATCACAGCTAATCCTGGCACAACTATGTCTTTAAGATGGTTTGTGCTGTAGCCCCAACATATTGGGCCCGATGTTAGCAGGGCTGCGGGTTCTCGGCGGGGGGGCTATCGGGCGCGTGGGTAACACGCCCGGTGAAATTAGTCAGTTTTCCGCGCGATTGTAGGATCCAATCCACTAATTGGATCCACTTACCTGGTCTTCCGGGTTCCCCGATGCTGATCTGCGCGTCGGGCGGGCTGCGCATGCGCAGTACGATCTGTCAGCTGGAGGCGCTCTATTTAAAGGGGCAGTCCTCCACTGACAGATACTGCAACAAATAGCAAAAATTACAGCATGGAGCAGCCCAGGGGGAAGGCTGCTCCCAGTTTAATGATGCCTCACTCCAGGTATCAATACATGGGGTGAGGAGGAGGGGGGAGGACAGAGATCTTCCTCCCGGCGTGCGGGAGGAAGCGGCCTGCCTCTGCCACCAGGAAGGCTTGGCTCGAGGTGGCAGAGGAGGTCACCAGCGCAACCAACATATCGCCCACCTGCATACAGTGCAGGAGGTGCTCCAATGACCTCAGTAGGTCAGCCAAAGTGAGTACACGTAGTCTTTCCCCTACACTCCGTCTGCCACATCACTGCCCCCACCCCACATCTCCTTCAGCACTGCCAACACAACTCTGTCACATCACCCCTCATACCCACTCAAACCTCATCCTCATCTTACCTGCACCTACTCAACTCGCCAGTACTCATCCCGCCACTACCACTCAACCCAATCCTCATACAATCTCATGGCTCCATCTCATACTCACCCTCTCGTGCATCTCTTTCACGGTCAGCCTCACTCAACCTGCCACTACCTGTGCTGCAGCCACAGGGCATGCATCACATATGTGCAGTAGGCAGCGTAAGGCAAACGTGTCGTGAGCATGAAGGGGATGCACAAGGGTGTCTGAGGGTTTGTCAGGGGTGTTAATTATATTGAATTTCTGACCAACTCACATTACATATTATATTGGCACCACTACTGCCATGTCTTCGCCAATCCTGTCTGGTTTGTGCAATAATGCCCTCTCCTGAGGATCATTATGAAGACCCACAACTGATGCCACCCACTGTGTCACTGCAGAGTGGGTGTAGGTATATTCGCAGGGCTCTTCTGCGCAGACGACTGAGAGACGTCGGCGATGTCCCCGGTTGCACCCTGGAAGGACGCGGAGGAGTAGTTGTTGAGGGCAGTGGTGACTTTGACAGCGACAGGTAAGAAGATGGTGCTCGGGCCAGCCGGGAGCAGCTCGGCATGAAAGAGGCTGCAGATGTCCACGACTACATGTCGAGTGACTCTGAGTCTCTGTGTGCACTGCTGCTCAGAGAGGTCCAGGAAGCTGAGCCTCGGTCTGTAGACCCTGTGGCGAGGGTAGTGCCTTCTGCGACGCATCTCTCTCTGCGGTAGCCCTCCCTCCTGCTGTACAGGTGGATGTGTCACAGCAGTCTGTTGTGGAGCTCCACGTGTCAGAGGTGGACGGCGAGGCTGGTGATGCTGTTCGCCCTCCGAGGAGGTCATGACTGCAGCTACGGCGGCCCCCATCCACAAGATGTACATCTGAGGGGGTCCACAAGGTAGGTACATGTCTCTGGACCCCGGGGTAAGTGTGTAGGTTGGTGACTTTGACTGTCAGGAGGAGGGTGGTGGAGGCCAAACTTTGTCCCAAGTGACAGAGTGGCCTCCTGCAATGGGTGAGGGTCTCCCCCCCACCCCACCTGTCAAATGGACCTTTGCAGCTGCCACAGGCTGAAAGCTGCAACACGTACATTTGACCTGGGAGTGTTTCCCCCAGTGTGGGAAACAGTCCCAGTTTGCTCTAAAATCCCACATAATCCTTTAATCAGGTCAGTTAATGACCTGAAATACCTAAATAAATACCTTCAAGTGGAACCCCGCTGGCTTTAATTGCCTGCGGGATTCCCACCAGCGGGGGCTGCGCGCGCACGCCGGCGCGTCAGTGGGGAACCCGGAAGCACGCGGGTTCGGGGCGGGCTCCGGTACCGCGCTGGGATTCTCCGATTTTCGGAGCCCCCCCCGCCAGGAACGCACCCGATAGCGGGTGCTAAAATGACGCCCATTATATCATGAAAGGGGAGGACATAGATTTGATCGTGTGATCCTCTACATACTAAATTTCAGTTCTCAGTACTGCCACTGTGGGGAGACATAAAGCAGAAGTTAAGCTTCTCTCTTGAGAGAGGAAAGTGAAAAGTTGAGTCATTCCAATGGCTGCTATCTCAGTCCCTGGTGTCTGGTTCAAAGCAGCAAAAGAGGCTTGAAAGCTAATTACCTCCATATCCTGTCAGTCAAGGTTGATGTGTGCCATAGGGAGTCCCCAAAAAAGGGAAAAGGGAAAAAAATCTTTAGATCCTTCTGTAGTCTTTTCCCTTTCATGTTTTTTTTTATTCGTTCATGCGATGTGGGCGTCGCTGGCGAGGCCAGCATTTATTGCCCATCCCTAATTGCCCTTGAGAAGGTGGTGGTGAGTCACCTTCTTGAACCGCTGCAGTCCGTGTGGTGACGGTTCTCCCACAGTGCTGTTAGGAAGGGAGTTCCAGGATTTTGACCCAGCGACGATGAAGGAACGGCGATATATTTCCAAGTCGGGATGGTGTGTGATTTGGAGGGGAACCTGCAGGTGGTGTTGTTCCCATGTGCCTGCTGCTCTTGTCCTTCTAGATGGTAGAGGTCATGGGTTTGGGAGGTGCTGTCGAAGAAGCCTTGGTGAGTTGCTGCAGTGCATCCTATGGATGGTACACGCTGCAGCCACTGTGCGACAGTGGTGAAGGGAGTGAGTGTTTAGGGTGGTGGATGGGGTGCCAATCAAGCGGACTGCTTTGTCCTAGATGGTGTTGAGCTTCTTGAGTGTTGTTGGAGCTGCACTCATCTAGGCAAGTGGGGAGTATTCCATCACACTCCTGACTTGTGCCTTGTAGATGGTGGAAAGGCTTTGGGGAGTCAGGAGGTGAGTCACTTGCCACAGAATACCCAGCCTCTGACCTGCTCTTGTAGCCACAGTACTTATATGGCTGGTCCAGTTAAGTATCTGGTCAATGGTGACCCCCAGGATGTTGATTGTGGGGGATTTGGTGATGGTAATGCCGTTGAATGTCAAGGGGAGGTGGTTAGACTCTCTCTTGTTGGAGATGGTCATTGCCTGGCACTTGTCTGGCGCGAATGTTACTTGCCACTTATAAGCCCAAGCCTGGATGTTGTCCAGGTCTTGCTGCATGCGGGCTCGGACTGCTTCATTATTTGAGGGGTTGCGAATGGAACTGAACACCGTGCAATCATCAGCGAACATCCCCATTTCTGACCTTATGATGGAGGGAAGGTCATTGATGAAAGTGTTCTGAAAGTGCTTACTCATGTTGAAGTCCAGTCCCATGGGCAGCAACAACCCTCCAGTACCTTAAACCAATGGCCATTCTTTATGTGGAACTTAGCAATGGGTGTTAGATGGCTATTCAACAATGGGGGAATCACATTCAAATCTGTTTCTGCCCTCATCTGATAGTTGCACACTTGCAATGTGAGGCAAAGATCACTACTTCGTGATCAGTGGGGATAATTTCTTCTGGTCCCTTATGTGCAATGTGATTGTAGACATCCAGGCAGATTTCCTTCTGGTCAGTATTTCTAGTGAAATCATAAATCTTCTTCCCATATTTGTTTATAATGTTACTATCACAGTACAAACTAGGAATGAATCTTAGGAACTCCCTCAAAAAGATGGAGATTCATCTTTAGAAAAATACAAGATGTCAGGCAAGTGAGGTATTAATGAATTTCTACTATAAAAGAAAATCTAAACACCAAAGTCTTCTTTAAACCCTGTCTGGCCTTTCTACAGTTTCATAAGAAATTAAAAATTAAAAAGAAATAAATTCTATGTGCTGCTAAGATTGTGGTGCCTACTGCTTATTTGCTGCAGCTGTTCATTACTTACCCTGTATATCCACATGAATAGAATTGCTCCAATCACTCCAAAACCCTGGTCCATTGCGACGTTTGCAGCGAACGACAACTAGGTAAATAAGGTCACTCTGCAAATCACGAAGGGTCAAAGAGTTTCCCCAGATATCCTTAATCTATCACATGGGATAAACAATGGTTTAAAATCATAAATGCTATTAAATTACATTTTATTTGAATAAAAAGTATTTTAGAAACCATGATTATTTGTATATATGTGTTTGTCAACACAATGCTGTCATTGAGCATTTTACCATGTATCCAACCCACATTTAGGCAATATAATACAAAATGATAAAATTAGTGTGCACGTCACTAGCAAAAACATTGTGATACAAAAGGATTCCTCAACCAGATGCACGTCGCCCTTAAAGCAAATTGGTAGTGTAGCGTGAGACTACATTTAATCCAGTAAAAAGATTACAGAAAGTAGGCCAAAACTAAGTGGGTACTTCTGCTAAAGGCTGATACTGAAAGGTTACAGCTTCCTGATCATAGGGGACAACTGTAAACAATTTTACAACACCACGTTATAGTCCAACAATTTTATTTGAAATTCACAAGCTTTCGGAGGCTTCCTCCTTCCTCAGGTGAATGTTCACCTGAGGAAGGAGGAAGCCTCCGAAAGCTTGTGAATTTCAAATAAAATTGTTGGACTATAACTTGGTGTTGTAAAATTGTTTACAATTGTCAACCCCAGTCCATCACCGGCATCTCCACATCATAGGGGACAACGTCCATTTACCAAAGCCATTATGAAGCCATTGAAAAATAAATTGTAATAGGATGTGTGATGTGCTCTAAAATGTGTTCATTATAATCTTATCCCTTTTCACTCCCCTCCAGAAAAATTCTTGTTCCAGTAAGTTCTCTAGCGCTTCTTGGTAAGCATCTTGTGTAAACCCAAGATCTACAACCTACTTACAGGATCTGGGGCTTAATACAAATGCGGGAGAAAACAGCAAACAAGTTCCTAAGATGAACCAACATTTTGCCAAAGCATTGGGCAGAAAAAAGACTATCTAAAGTTTTTGGCAGAGTGTCCAAACCATGCTGTAGACTTAGATTTCCTATCTCTAACCATTCATTGCAGTAAACTCAATGATAAAGCTAAAACAAGCCTCTTAAGATCCAAATTTAATTGCAGGCCTAGAATTTTTAAAAATGTAGTCACTATTGAAATCACATTGATTAGAAACAAAATTTTAAAATACATTTAAAAATTGAAAACTGCTTCCCCCGTCTCCTAGTGGGTAATTACATCGTCCAGTGTGGTACTCAGCTATATAGATCAGGAAGATACCAGGTTTAATCGCCAGTTTGTGCAAAGTTAACTGATCCCAACTGGGCCTGTGGTAGGGTATGCTTTAATTGGATTCAGCACCTCTGGTTTATGGATGGGGAAAAACATCACTCAGAGTTCCTGATCCGGATCAATATCCAGTGACCTGTGCTGGAAAGTGCATGTGTGGATGGTGGGTGAGGACAGGCCCGAGCTCAACTCCATAATCAAATTGCTACCAATAGTCACTGTTGAGGATTACACTTAAAGAATGGTCACTTGGGTGAGGTACGGGAGGGCTGACAGCACCAATGGATCTGCATGCCAGAGGAGAAGGGGAGAAAATTGAGGGTTGAGGGAGAAAAATGACAAACAAATGTGACTCACAGTAAGTGCAATGCTATTATTGGTCAGTGGGTAATCCCTTAACAGCAGAGCTAGCTTTACAAAGGAATAGATCCCAGTTTTAATCTAAAAGCTGCCTGATCCTTGCATTTCTGTGATAACTGCAGTTGGGCCACTGGGGGATTGCCTTGATGGTGATGGTGGAGGTTATTTTCACCACTGAAGGGATTTCAACGGAAAGGTAATTTTGAGCAGTTTCTATAACAGGTACCTGACCAGCAACACCAGTTTTACGTTCCAGTGGTAAGTTGAAAATTACCCGCAATGTGTTCCCTGTAGGAAAGATAGACCTACTGCAAGTACTTCGTTTGATATTGGTGTTGTGTGGCATTCTGAGAACTGAATAGTCCTTGGCTTGATTCTTTGAACTTTTGTCTTTTTTCTCCTCCTAAGCTCCAAAAGCACCATCCTGCATACTCTTCCTCTTCTCTGACCCTCCCTATGAGAGAAGATGGTTTCTGCATTGTGTAATAAAATCGTAAAGCTATTTATAAAGGACATGTTTACAATTTCATCACAGAGTTGATCACATTGGACCATCTCCTGCTTTAATTCATTATTTCCCAGGATTGCAAAACTGTCGAACTACCTGCCTCCTTCAGTAGACTTTCTCCTGTCATCTAAAGGCATTTCAAGCTCAAGGTTCTTAATTAATCTTGTCTTTTCTTCTACTCTTTTAATTCATTGTGGTGTCTCACCTAGGTTTCTCTATAAAGCAATTAAAAATCCTTCCAAGTCCAAAAGCCTACATGTAGCAAATAAAAAGATGAATCATTGACAAACCATACTGAAGCCTGCAACACTCTTCTGTAGCCCCTTGCGTGTGGGCAGAGATCAGTGCACTGCATGGATTTACCTGTCTACATGTACAGCTTGTGCTTTAGCTCAGCTCACTCCATATGCTTAATGGTTTTCAATCATTACTTTTTTTAAACTTCTGATATGTTTCCCTACATTACAGCAGTGACTACACTTCAAAAGTATTTCATTAGCTATGAAGAGCTTTGGGACTTTTTGAGGTTGTGAAATATAAATGTAAGTTCCTCTTCTTGGAGTGGCTTTGAATTTAATACTGAATTCAGCCTTGTGATGGTTAAACATTCCACCCACGCGGTGCGATATTATGATTTTTATTAATGTTCATAGTAGACAGCATGAGATGTACATGTGAGAGAGGAGGCTAATGAAATAATTCATAATTAGAAGATTTTTTTTGCCATGGAGTCATTGATATGTGGAACAGCCTGCAGATAAAGCAGTTAACCCTGTCTCAATTAACACCTTTAAAATAAAATTGAATGCATATCTTATTAGAAATATGATTGAGGGCTACAAGAATAAGTACAAATACAGATGGGTCAAATGCTGTGTGGTACATGAAGGTTTTTGAGCTATTGGGATTTGACTGTCATTACAAAGAATGCAACTGGTCCTGGCAGAATAACATAAGTTGTAAAATTAGCTAATCCCTCTCCCTGGCCACTGTCTGAGGCTGAACCAGACCGTTCGCAACCTTGGCGTCCTATTTGATCCTCAGATGAGCTTCCGACCACATATCCGCTCCATCACCAAGACCGCCTACTTCCACCTCCGGAACATCATCCATCTCCGCCCCTGCCTCAGCTCATCTGCTGCTGAAACCCTCATCCATATCTTTGTTACCTTTAGACTTGACTATTCCAATGCTCTTCTGGCTGGCCTCCCATCTTCCACCCTCCATAAACTTGAGCTCATCCAGAACTCTGCTGCCCATATCCTAACTCGCACCAACTCCAGTTCTCCCATTACCATTGTGCACACTGACCTTCATTGGCTCCCGGTCCGGGAACGCCTCGATTTTAAAATTCTCATCCTTGTTGTCAAATCCCTCCATGGCCTCGCCCCTCCCTATCTCTGTAACCTCCTCCAGTCCTACAACCCTCCGAGATCTCTGCACTCCTCCAATTCTTGCCTCTTGTGCATCCCCGATTTTAATCACTCCACCATTGGCGGCCGTACCTTCAGCTGCCTAGGCCCTAAGCTCTGGAATTCCCTCCCTTAACCTCACCACCTCTCTATCTCTCTCTCCTCCTTTAAGAAGCTCCTTAAAACCTACCCCTTTGATCAACCAGTCCTAATATCTCCTTATGTGGCTCATTGTCAAATTTTGTTTGATAATGCTCCTGTGAGGTGCCTTGGAACGCTTTACTATATTAAAGGCGCTATATAAATGCAAGTTGTTGTTGTTGTTAAGTATAATGGAGCTTTGATCGATTCACCTTTGGAGATCAGGGGAAAACCTTTCCTCAGAGGGTGAAATGGTATGGGAAGTCTATGATTCTATATGATCTACAGAAGGAATGAGTTTGATGAGCTGAATGACCTTCTCTTCTTCTATGATTTCTTACGTATTTGAATGTGTTAGTGTATGAGTTTGCCATGCTACAGAATAATTGAATGCATGGTTTCATTCATGTAAAGCAGGTTGTTAAGCATATTTCCTGTAGCAAGTAAGGGAAAAACAGAAGGCAAGCCAACCTGATGCACACTTGTGCACTTTGTAGTAACGAACAACAATTTGCATTTATACAGCGTTATTAATGGTAAAAATGTCCTACAGCATTTCACAGAGGTGTAAAGAGGGCTGGGTACATAGGGGCTTAAGAGTAGGTTGCTTACCAGTCCATTTAGTCAAGAATGGTGTGTAGCATTGGGTGGTGGGGTGGGGAAAAGATGATAAAGGAATAATTTAAAACAGGGAACAAATATCATTTAATAAAAAACAGAAGTACCTTCTGGACTCTTTCTGGGATGCCTGTAGAGTATTTTACTTCAAACTGGAGTAGATACGGTTCAGGATTTGGACTTGACCAACTTATTTTGAGAAATCCTTCGGCTGTCATTTCAGTTTGAAGATTTAGTGGGGGATTTGTCTTAACTGCAACACACAAACAAAGCATTTTACAATGAAATTGACCTTACTATGACAGTCAATGCATGGAGCAAACCTCAAAACCATAATTTTATTTTCAATAAAGGGCCCCAGCTAACACATTCTTTCAGGTGCTGTTCAGTTTGCTCTACATTTACAGCACTTTCTGCTGTTATCTCAGATTTCAAGCATCCCTGGCTTTCTTTTTATCTCTATTGGAAATGCTGCTGTTTCTCTTCCCAGTAAGCCTCTAATGGACCTCCCATCCCTAGCCCAGGGCAATTGTAGATCCTACTGCCACTCAGCTAAGATAGTTAACTCCATAGAGACTGGAGGTTGCTCTTGGAACTTTCCATCTGTAAGACTCAGTTCAACACTGACCGGTGCATTTATTAACTGGCCCAGCAGGAAAGCTCTCACATCAATGTCTTTTCAAATTGCTGACACATCTGGATTAGCTTTCAGGACCAAGATGGAATGCAGATCTGTGCTATCACATTGGAGCTACCCACTGCCGAGTCCACCACTAATCTCAGTTGAGTGTCACCCTTCTGGCTTTCACAACTATTTTGCCAGGTCTCCAGGAGATGCTGGACAAGTGAATAAAAACTAACGAATTTTCCCAACAAGCAGAAAAAATATTTAAGAATTTCCCCTCTTAAATACTTGAAGAAGTTCTTTGCAAAGAAGAATAGATGATCACTCCTCTATAATTTTAAAATAACTGCTGTATTTTTCAATATTTTAACTTTACTTTGTCTCTTCCCAGTTGTTTCTTTTGATCTCTTTGTCTTTCTCTCATTTACTTCAGTTTTCTGTCAAATCGGTCTCCTTTCCTGCAGTTACTCTTAATTTTTTGGCAGATACAAGTAGAGAACGTTATGCTTGTTTTGGAGAACATGGCTGAGAATTGTCAATTTGTGGTGGTACAACATGCTAATAGATGTCACATAAAACGCTGAATTGACATGCAGGTCTTCTCCTACTTGACATAACATAATATGTCAAGCCCTTCAACGTAGATTCATCTCATTATAGTAAGGAAAAATGAACCTCTTGAAAGAAATTACTCGGAAATGTTTAGATCTGAGGCAAAACTGACCAGAGAATGAGTAAAATGCCGTACAAGATTTGCTAAATGTCTCTCCCTCTCACTCTTTAGTGTCCTATAGTTTCTGTAACAGGGTATTCTATCGCTATGATTTTCTGTTCAAACCCAAGACTCTCACATTTTTTTTAACCATGAGAATTCTTTGAGTAAATGAAGAGACTAAGAAGTGCTGATGCAGTGTTTTCTATTTTTTTAACTAAAAATACATTTGTAAACTAAATCCAAGCAAATTGTGGACTGACAAGCCAGTAGATAAGCAAAGAAAGGACAAGACCTGTGTCAGAGAAATGCCCAGCACTGCATCAAGCAGCACAGGGAATGCTTTGCATAAATTATTGTAGGTGATGCCACACTGTAACTTATTTATAACATAGCATTATCATCTTTTGTAGTTAAAGAATTCTGCTTAATGCCTCTTTACTCAAGGTCCATTTTTTAATTTGATATAGGTTACATAATTGGCCATTGAATCCTTAACAGGAAACATTTGCACTAAATGGACAAAATTAAGTTATTTAAAAATCTATTGGACCAAAGGAATAATAGGGCACCACTTTTTATTCATAACAGGGTACCTATTAATCTATGGGATGCAGATTCAATTCCTCACTGAGTTCCCATATCAACTATGCCACCATAAGGAGCTGCCAGCAGAAGCTAGGGAGAGAAGGAAAATCAGAGAGGAAGTCGAGCTTTAAATCTAGTCGTTGAACTTCCTAGCAGCATGATCCAGAGTGCAATTGGCAGAGTGCTCAGAAAAAGTTACCCAAGTGTCTTGGTTGCACTTGACATTTGTCACATGGAAAAGAAAGTTTACCCTCAAGAAATAAATACATAAATAATATGTACTGCACTGCCCAGTTTTCTAGCGCACGTGTATATCATTGTTACTCTTGGCCATAATATAGGGATCCCAACCCTCCTGGAATGACCAGGAGTTTCCCGGAATTGGGGATATCTCCCCCGAGTGCTCCCTCCACCAGTCCAGGAGAGCCACGATTTAAATTTCCCCCCTCTGTGACATCACCAGCGCTGTTGGAGAAGCCTCCGGTTTAGTGATGTCACCCACAGAGAACCACGATCGTGAAAAGCACAATCCAGAGGGGGCTGGTGGGCTCGGGAATCGCAGGTGAAATCAGGTGGAGGTCTCCGAAATCGGGGTGGGGGGGGGGATCTCTGAAATCGAGGGGGGAGAGGTCTCTGAAATCGGAGGGGGGGTCTCGGAGGATGGGGGATTAAGGGATTGGTGGTCAGGGAAGAAAAGAGGACTAGGGTCGGGAGATTGGGACTCAAGTGGCGAGGGGGGGGGGCAGGAAAAAAGTTGTGGTGGGCGTGGGGACCAACATTTCCAGCAGAGTCAGGAGCAGCAGCAGCAAGGTGGTTAGTGGGAGCGGCACTGAGAGAGGAGCAGTAAGGGGTAAGTGAAACCTGGGGACCTTACTGTGGATAAACAGTGAAATATTATTTCCACTGATGGGCGAATGGGTAACTAGGGGACGGAGACCAAGGATTCTCACTGGAAGAAATAAGGGGGAAGGGAGGAGGAAAATTCTTGAATTGAGGGCTATTAGACTGTGGGATACTTCATCACGTGTCTATTGAGGTAGAGACTAAAACTTTATTTCAAAGGGAATGAAATTTGAAAAGGAGGAATATAAAAAGATCTTTGGAGGTGGGAATGGGGTTACAGGAGTGAACACCAGCACTGAGGGCTGAATGGCCTTCTCCTCTGCTGTAATTTCTATAATTCTACGAAAACGTTCCTTTATTAAGTCCAAGCTCAGGGAGTGGCTAGAAATGTCTGTGTTGAGCTGAGTTTAGGACTATGTGTCCTGTGAGAAGTGCCCCAAACACATCCCACTGCCCTTTGTGCAATTTGTTGGTTTGGTTCAGGCCGATCTATGCTGCCCGGTTTTGATGTGTGAAGTCCAAGTACAGTTCAGCTCTGTCTGAGGTTCTGAGTTCAGAGTTGTCACCTTCAAACAGAACCTGAGTCCCAACCAGAGTTCAAGGAGATAGAAAGGGAGATCGGACCAGTTAAAAGTGCTATTTACTGGGTAGCCTGACTGCACCTTGTGAAGTGCAGGGGGATTCTGGCTATGGTTTCAGGGTGAATATCAGCGGGTTATGGAATTGCTACTAGTTACAGGTAGGATATCGGGGCATTACACCTATAACTATCAGTTACATATCGACTAGTGAGTTATTGTATTACTGTTGGCTATGAGGTAAATCTGAGTGTTACCACTTTACCATTAGTTATCAGTGCAATTGCAGTGAGTTACCATTAGTTATTGGTGGAATCAAAGTTCCTCCCACTTCTAGTTTCCCTTCCGTGAATTGCTCCCCCACCCTCGGTTGCCCCTCTCCACCACCCTCGGTTGCCCCTCTCCACCACCCTCGGTTGCCCCTCATCTGCTGCTCACAGGTGGCCTCCTGGTTCTTGAAACTTGTCACACAACAGCTGCTGGCACAAAACCACAAGCAAAAATATTCAACTACAGGGGACCCAACCTTTATAAAGTTAATGCAACAACATTTGTAGAAGTCATGTGATCAGATGTCATGTGACCTGGCATCACATGGTCAGATGTCATATGGTCAGAATGTCACATGATCAAACCTCCAGGAATGCCTCCAACCAGAGTTGGCAACCCTACCATAACTGCAGAACATTTGCAATTCATTGACTGGTTTTTCATTTAATATAAAGTCATGACTCACACAGCATAATACGAGCAGCATAAACTACTTTGATTTTAAGTAAAGTTCCAAGTAGTCACTGTTATTTTAAGCTTAGGGTCTCCCTTAAGACTGAAACCAGCTGATTCCATTTTTATGTGCATACTGTTCTCAATTTGACATGGGAGTTTTGGCCCAGTTCTTAATATTTTTTATTTGTTCATGGGATGTGGGCGTCGCTGGTGAGGCCGGCATTTATTGCCCAAGGTGGTGGTGAGCCGCCGCCTTGAACCGCTGGAGTCCGTGTGGTGAAGGTTCTCCCACAGAGCTGTTAGGTAGGGAGTGCCAGGATTTTGACCCAGCGATGATGAAGGAACAGCGATATATTTCCAAGTCGGGATGGTGTGTGACTTGGAGGGGAATGTGCAGGTGCATGTTCCTGCTGCTCTTGTCCTTCTAGGTGGTAGAGGTCACGGGTTTGGGAGGTGCTGTCGAAGAAGCCTTGGCAAGTTGCTGCAGTGCATCCTGTAGATGGTACACACTGCAGCCACTGTGCACCGGTGGTAAAGGGAGTGAATGTTTAGGGTGGTAGATGGGGTGCCAATCAAGTGGGCTGCTTTGTCCTGGACGATGTCGAGCATCTTGAGTGTTGTTGGAGCTGCGCTCATCCAGGCAAGTGGAGAGTATCCCATCACACTCCTGACTTGTGCCTTGTAAATGGTGGAAAGGCTTTGGGGAGTCAGGAGGTGAGTCACTCGCCACAGAATACCCAGCCTCTGACCTGCTCTTGTAGCCACAGTTTTTATGTGGCTGGTCCAGTTAAGTTTCTGGTCAATGGTGACCCCAGGATGTTGATGGTGGGCGATTCGGTGATGTTAATGCCATTGAATGTCAAGGGGAGGTGGTTAGACTCTCTCTTGTTGGAGATGGTCATTGCCTGGCACTTGTCTTGCACAAACATTACTTGCCACTCATCAGCCCAAGCCTGGATGTTGTCCAGGTCTTGCTGCATGCGGGCATGGATTGCTTCATTATCTGAAGGGTTGCGAATGGAACTGAACACTGTGCAATCGTCAGCGAACATCCCCATTTCTGACCTTATGAAGGAGGGAAGGTCATTGATGAAGCAGCTGAAGATGGTTGGGCCAAGGACACTCAGTAAAGTCCTGGGGCTGAAATGATTGGCCTCCATCAACCACTACTATCTTCCTTTGTGCTAGGTACGACTCCAGCCACTGGAAAGTTTTCCCCCTGATTCCCATTGACTTCAATTTTACTAGGGCTCCTTGGTGCCACACTCGGTCAAATGCTGCCTTACTGTCAAGGGCAGTCACTCTCACCTCACCTCTGGAATTCAGCTCTTTTGTCCATGTTTGGACCAAGGCTGTAATGAGGTCTGGAGCCGAGTGCTCCTGGCAGAACCCAAACTGAGCATCGGTGAGCAGGTTATTGGTGAGTAAGTGCCGCTTGATAGCACTGTTGACGACACCTTCCATCACTTTGCTGATGATTGAGAGTAGACTGATGGGGCAGTAATTGGCCGGATTGGATTTGTAGAGTTTGAGGGGAGGGGTTGTACAGAGAAAGAAGGCTACAGGGATAGGGAGGGGCAAGGCCATGAAGGGATTTAAATATGAGAATGAGTTTTTAAATTTTAGGCAATAGGGGACCGGAACCAATGTAGATCAGTGAGGACAGGGGTGGTGGGTGAGTGGGACGTAGTGCAGGAAAGGAAATAGTCAGCAAAGTTTCAGATGAACTTAAGTTTACAGAGGAGGGACAATTGGAGGCCAGCCAGGAGAGCATTGGTATTGGAACAGTCGAATCTGGAGATGACAAAAGCATAGACAAGGATTTCAGTGGCAGATGTGCTGAGGTAGGGGCCACATTTTTAGTCACACTTTTGTGTCAACTTATTTCCATTACCAATTCCTACGTCCACATTTATAATGGAAATCACCTCCGTAAATTCATCAACCCACAATTGAACAATTTGGATATTCCCAACAAATTGCTCAAAATGCTGTCTGAAAATTTTTCATATGAAAACTTTTTTCATCCTCTACTTTTGTCCTCATTAACTGAAAATTTCTAAATGGCCAAAACAAAGCACAGAAACAGGCCATTCCACCCAACTGGTCTGTGCCAGTGTTTATTCTCCACCCGAGCCTCCTCCCTCCCTACTTCATCTCAACCTATCAACATATCCTTCTATTCCTTTCTCCCTCATGTATTTACCTAGCTTCCCCTTAACATATGTCCCGAATTTTCCAGGAAGCATCAGTACGAGTCAGCTGTACTGAGAGAATATTTTTCTTTAGTTTCTAGCAGTTTTTGCTCAGTTGTTTTTCAAAATTATTTGAAGAAAATTCAGAGGACAAATTTCAAAAGCTTTATGGCAATGTGGCTGCAATGAATTTGTTGAAAGGCTTTCCCCAACAGTGGAAAATGTGTATTTTTAAAAATAAATACAGTGTATCCTCTGACTCACCATGAGCAATGTCATGGGAAATCCATTGAAAGTATATTGAAAATATTAATTTTGCACACACTTCCTGTCAACAAAACCTTACTTCCTGTTGTGACCTTTTTGTCACACTTTAATGTTAATTTCTTCCATCATAAATCCGTTTGTCCCCATTTATAATGTAAACTGATCACACTGTCGTTGGACCCTAATGGTAACGGTAGTGCTGCTGCAGTTCAGTATTGATTCTCCCAGCTCCTCAGCCTATACTGCAGAGAAATTCATAGGCTCCAGCCAATTCAACTTCTCTGCTTTGCAAATTGCAATAACTTTTGCTATTTAATGGTAAATAATATTCTAAAAGTATTACATAAAAATATGGACAGATTTTATGTCTTTAAAAAATAGGCACTGATTTTATATATACTTACCTTATTAAAAATCTTACCTGATCCAATTATTCCCTGCCCTCTAACCCACAGGAGATCTACCTGTATCCTACTAATTTGTAACATATACTATATTGGTTAACCAGAAGTGCCACATACATGTGCTGAAGTATAGGCTGTTTGGCTTTAAATATTTTTCAAAGACAGCATAGGTTTATAGAACCTGATGGGGAGGGGGTGATGCTACTCTATTGATTTTAAATGACAGATTTAAAGGGAAAAGATGTTCTACTGGATTGTCCTAAATGTTCCACAAGGAGAGACCCATACACTACTTTTCACTCAATGCTTGCTCCCACCCTGCCTGACAAGAAGTTATAAAGTTAAAACTGAGCAACAAGAGATGAGGAACAGCCAGAATCAAGCATCTAGATATCTCCCTTTAAATCATTTACTATTCCCTTCTTCCTACAATCTACAGGCTTTTAGAAGCCCAAGCTCGGGCTCATTTAATCACTGTTTCTTGATTTACCTCTTTTTGTCTTCTATGCATTTCAACCTTGGTGACATCATGCACTATGGGTCTTGTTTCTCAAAAAAAGGTTTTATAGTGCGTGGCTTTGCAAGAACACTTTTTGAGGTCTCTCCAGACTTACCTACATTGATAGGTGTGACAGACGTCAAAGGTAACTGGAAGGTTCCTGAATTGGTAATCAGCTCAATCCATATGAAATACCTGCGATTCAGGTCAATGGAAGATACAATGCACTCAATTATGTCATGCTGCACGCAGTTACTAACATATATTGACAAGTTGCCTTTCTTCTGGTCAAATGACCTGCAAACAACAGAAACAAAGGACAGCTCAGGTACTAATCCTTCATGGTATGGGGAAATCAAAGATGGCCTTTAATTTTCAAGAACAACAACCACAAGGTCTTAAACAAAAACAGAAATTGTTGGAAACACTCAGCAGGTGAGGTAGCATCCGTGGAGAGAAGAGAGGAGTTAACATTTCAGGTATGGGCTCTTTGTCAAACTACAAGGTTTTTTTTCGGATGATTCTTATATTTACGTTGTCAGCCTTGGCTCAGTGGGTGGCACTCTCATCTCTGAGTCAGAATGTTGTGGGTTTAAGTCCCACTCCAGAGTCATGAGCACAAGAAGTAGCTTGTGTGATTCTAAATTAAACAGGTCTCACTGTGCGATGGGAATCCTGGCCCCATTTGTGGGGTTGACAGAATGACGTTAATGTAACACCTTATAAAAGTGCCAGAGCATTTCCTGTTAGAAGAAATTCTTCATAGAAAAAGGCACTCAGGGATTTTAAAATATGCTATGTGAGGACTTTTAGTTAAAAGGATGTTTAAGAGACAAAGATGGACATTTTATATTATGTTGAAACAGTCTTGAGAATAGCCCTCAGGCAATCCCACAACAAAACTTTAGTGGGTAACACTGCTGTAAACAAATGCAACCTTCGGCTTCTTTCTGGTCTTGAGAGAATCTTGATCGGCTAGACTAGGTTACCCAATCAAAATCAGCTTACCAAGTTTCTATTTACTTACAGCACATCCAGATGTTTCATTCTGTACTTTACAAACTTGCTGATCTTCCAGTGACTTGGCTTCAAGTTGCAGACAAGCAGCGTCAGATCTCCAGCTGTCCAACACTTAATGTTCATTCTTACACCTGGAAAGGATAAAGTGATTAAAAACAAAATCCCATGAGACCTGAGAACCAACCAGCGTGAAGAAAAAGTAATTTTGTAGACTTTGTAAGATGATTTAACAGTTGCCCATTGGGATAAATGCCCAGTGATGTAAAACTGCACCATATAGGGCAGGAAAGTCCTATGTTTCATCATTGGTGTGCTGAGTTAACTGATCTCAGCTTGGATGGCAGTGGGGTGTTACAATTGGCATTGGTGCCCCTAAACTAAATGGACGGGCGAAGGTAAAAAAAACAGCCAGGGTTCCTGCTCCTCATTGCTCCAGTACGAACTCCTGCTGAAAAGCATGTATATATGGATGTTGGATGAAGACAGGATCAAGTTGGACTCTCATGCCACTTCTATTGCCCACGATCATGCCAGCGTCCAGTGTATAAATTCACACATGAAGAATGGCTAGTTGAATAAGTTACCATAGGTCTCTAGGTGCACATTGAACTGTGCGCCAGCATGAGTCACTACCTTCAGGAGGGGAGAAAATTGAAAGAAAGATTAACAGCACCACTCTACCCACTGATGTTTTATGCTGTTGCCTAAAACCTGAATGATGTATGAAATGTAGGAATGATATATTTCAATTAACTTCAAACATTCCAACGCTTTGGAATGGAAACTATTTTGATAAACTCCATTTTCATGGCTTATTCAAACCCCTATTCTACTCAAGCAGAACATTTAGAGATTAGCACACAGTTCATTTATAATATTGATTCAACAAAAAAGCCCAAAAAGGTAGAATCACTTGCACCTCTGTGTTAGAATTTATAATGCACTCACTAGTGCAGAAAATTCAAATTGATGTTTTTTTCAGCATTAGGTAAACTGATTAATCTCAGTCTTTTAATTCCAGTTTCAATTCAAGTCTCCACAAAAGAGAAATACCATGTTTCAAAATGGACATCATTTAAATATTCCGACAATGAGCTATAGACAACTAGAATCTATTTTTAAACACTTTCTGTCACTACAAGTCCCATATTAGGAGAAAATAAATCACGGAGAATAACTGCAGGTCCAGTTATGTGATCCTATCATCCTATCGTGATCAGATCCTGCATTAAAAAGCTGCTAAATAACCGAGTGCTGCATTACTTGACATTGATTTCAAAACAAAACTGAGAAAACCTTCCAAACCAAGCCAGAATAGTAAAAACAATTTATTTTAAAAAGACAATTTCTTGTTCAGTACACATCATAAATCATAAGACAGTAAGTGAGTTTAGAGGCAGTAATCTCATCTCTCTTGTGGTTTATGATATCATCTGAGTTTCTCTATTGGATTGCAGCCTTACAATTCATTTAGAGGTATCCATTAACCTCACTCCTTATGAGCAAATAAATAGCCTAAGTATTTTTAAGCCTGTAAGGCTGGCCTTTAAAACTCTCCCAGCTCCAACTGATTCAAGCATTATCTTCAGTTTATGATATAGACCAGTTACACTACACATTTATAAAACAGTTTTGGCTTTGCATTGAGGCAAAATCTGTAGTATTACTTATGTGGGAAGTCATCATAGCCAAGGGTGTGAAATCATCTTGAGGAGCACAGTAATGCTGATTTAGCTTTCTGCTCGATGTAGATGTAACTGGAGAGATTTTTCAAATGTTTGCAAACAGCAGACAATTTAATTGGCCCCATTAACAATAAAATTTAACGAACACATGCACAGAGGTCTGCTTTCTCAAACCAGAGAGCAATACAGAGTCAATGGTTACCAAGCAAATAAAAAAGGAAAAACCGCAAAAGCTGGAAATCTTAAACAAAAACAGAAAATACTGAAATCACGCAGCAAATCAGTTAGCATCTGTGGGGAGAACAGACAAGTTCATGTTTCAGGCTACAACTCTTCATTTTAAATGAGTTGGAAGTCCTAGACAGGCAAAATGGGTTCAAAACAAATAAATCTCCAGGGATAGATGGGGTGCTAAATTGGGCCGTGTAGCGCCCGTTGTTTCAGCACTATGCGGCCTCCCGGAGATCCAAGATAGCGCCTTGCATCTATCTACGTCGCAACGTGCGTCGAGTGCCATCTTGGTAAAGGGTTTAGCACGTGCACAAATAACAAATGCCGGCATCATGTAAAGTGGGGAGAATATGCTTTTGATCAGTGTGCAATGTTGATTTAAAGTGATAAACACCATTTTGGCACTTAAAGCTCCACTCGACTCACCGTCTTAACCGCGACCATCTAAACATGTCTTAGAGTGCCTGGAGGACCCGCCACCAGCACTAATTAAAGGGACCATGCAGGATTTACAGGTTAGTTAATGGATTATTGCTTCTGGCTGCTGATACATTTGTAACTGTTTTTGGAGGTCTCCTATGCTTGAATACGAGGACAAGGGGACATAGCCTAACATTTAGAACCAGGACGAACAGGAGTGAAGTTTGGAAATGCTTCTACATGTATCTGGATGATGTGCCTGTCATGATTGAATAGCTGCCAGTGTGTATGACCCGTGAGTTGTGGGTGGGCCATTTGCAGCAGTGGTAATGTGTAAGGGTGAGAGGAAGCATCTGATTGAAAGAGTTGTGTACTGATGGATAGAGTTTGTTGGTATGTGGGTGATGGGGGGTGTAGTGTGTGGAGCAGTGGATGCGGCTAGTGGTGCAGTTTGTAGGAGATGCCACTTGACAGTTGACCACACTCACCTTGACCACTCACGTCAAAGCATTGAACTTCTTCCTGCACTGCATCCATGTTCGTGATGCTATGCAGCTGGCATTGACTGTGTCCCCTACTGCTGCCCACTGCCTTTTCAGCATATGTCTGGAGGGCTTTTTGCACACACCCCCCCTCTTCCCCAGGGATGTAGGTTGGCCCTCCTTCTGTCCACTTCTTGCACCAAGGCCTCTAGTGCATCAGCAGAGAACCTTGGTGCACGCACTCTCATGCCTTGGCCTGGTACCAACTCGGACCGGCAGATTGGTGAGGTGTGGCACGCAGATTGGAGAATGTGGGATTTAGTGGTGCGCAACCTTTATTCAATGATTTAAAATAACTCAACAGTTTGTAAACATAGGGATGGGACCTGCATCTGTGTTTTACATGTGCGATGTCTGACCTCCGTTCAGACAGCAGACTGTTATTTTTAGCAAATAACAGGTATCGGCTACCTTTAAGAGATTTTAAGTAACAGCCTGCCGTTAAGAGATTTGGACTCCCCCTGCTGGTGGAACGTGTGAATGTCACTGAATCCTCATGGCAATGCTGATGTGGAACACTGCGTTTAGGTAAGTGTTCAGGCAGGACGAATGCCCCGATTTCAGGCCTTATTCAATATAACCCCCATGGTATTTATCCCAGAGTGCTGAGAGTGTCTAAGGAAGAGACTTGCGAGGCACTGACAATCAGTGTGGGGTAAAAAGAAAGAAACAGTTGCATTTATATAGCAGCTTTCATGACCTCAGGTTGTCCCAAAGCGTTTTACAGCCAATGAAGTACTTTTGAAGTGTAGTCACCGTTGTAATGTAGGATTGGAAACAGGTTAACATCATGTCCATATTCAAAAGGAGGACAAAACAGACACAGGCAACCACAAACCCATTAGTCTTACTTCCATTCCATGTAAAATAATAGAATCAATTATCAGGAATAAACTTGAGGATCATCTGTACAACAATAACCTAATTAACAGCAGACAGCGTGGATTCAGAAGGGGATAATCCTGCCTGACCAATCTCCTCCACTTCTTTCAGAAGGTGACATCCCAAATGCATTGTGGGAATCCCTATGGTATGATGTACATCAACTTCCACAAGGCTTTTGATCAAGTTCCACACAGAAGGCTAATAAGTAAACTCAAAATCGTGGGAATTCAGAGTAAACCCCAGGAATGGGTATAAAACTGGCTGAAGGGTGGGAAACAATAAGTACACATTAGAAGAGTTATATTGGGGGAGGGGGAAGAGTACTGACTGAGTGAGTTACCTCAGGCCAATAGCCACTACTGTTTCTAATTTGCATGAATGACCTGGATTCAGAAACTCAATGCAAAGTGAAAGTGGTTGGTGATATTGAAGCCAAGAAAAGTACTTAGTGTAAAATTCAAAAATGTGACAGTAACATTACCTTGTCTCTTGTTTCTATCCTAAAATGTGTAACTATCCCTGATTATAATCTCTTCAGGAAGGCAGCAGTGAAAATGAAGAAGTTTCCTTAGTCTTCAAACATGGGCTGTAATCTCACACTGGGAAACATGGAATCCAGTACTTTCAATGATCTTTGTATAGATATATTCCTCAAAAAGATCTTTTCAGCAACAATAACCATCCCCAAACTACAAATGATTCTATTTTTTTTCTACCTGTTGGACATCACCATCTGAATTTGATTTACCCCTAATGCTTGTCAGCAATCTCAATGACCATCATGTGGATGATCAAGGCAGCAAATAAAATAAACCATCATGGCCATTCAGCACTCCTTCACAGTCACTGATGGTCTCACTGAGTTGGTTTGCACTTCAACTAATAGCTGCTTAGATCAACCACTGACAGATTCTTGATCAATGAAACACACTTAACAAAGCACCAATTGGCAGAAATGACCACCATTTAGCATCCAAGTGGTCTTTCATTGGCATTTTGAAAGGTAAAAACTTGTAACAAATCTTGAAATCTGTGCTCATTTATTAATGATGTGGAGATGCCGGTGATGGACTGGGGTTAACAAATGTAAGGAATCTTACAACACCAAGTTATAGTCCAACTGTTTTATTTGAAAATCACAAGCTTTCGGAGGCTTTCTCCTTCGTCAGGTGAGCGAGTGTGGATTCCATGGAAGGTTACCGCATTTATATTCAGAGAACAATACCCTCTGAATATAAATGCGGTAACCTTCCATGGAATCCATACTCGCTCATCTGACGAAGGAGAAAGCCTCCGAAAGCTTGTGATTTTGTAATAAAACAGTTGGACTATAACCTGGTGTTGGAAGATTCCTAACACTCATTTATTAAAGTACTCGCAGTATTCTGCCAAACAGTCTTTAAAAGGGTTTTATTTACTGGCTTGGCCATCCCTTTAAAGGAAGTTTAATTGCTTTTGTTCTCAGGGAAATTACCTTAGTAAATTGGTTAATGTGCTAAATGTAAATGGCAGGTGTTAGATTTTCTGGTGTTAACGGGATATACAAATTAGTGGGGTGCAACTGCCATTCAATATCAGGAATTCCTCATATGAACATGGTCATTGTGTATTTGTTTTTGTCATGGTTTCATGTCAATAATGATTGAAAGCAACCAAGTAATATTTTGAAGTAAATCATTGACTAACTAGGTGAAGTTCACATGAAACAATCAGAACACTGCATCTTGAATTATATACTTGTGTTTACAGACATCCTTATTAAGAATTTGGAATTCTATATAAAGGAGATTGGGTATAAATCTAACCCCTGGATGTGATCCTTTCGTTCTTGCTGGATTCCAAAAGCTATTCAGGCGTGAGAGCCCTGTAAATATTTGGCCAATGTATCTTGTGTGAAATCCACACCTGATGAATAGCGCTCAAGGCAACATTCTATTATCAAGGGGCACAGGTTGCATGGACCCTTATCGTTCGCGATGGCAGCACTAAAGATTTTATTCTACTGGAAAAGGGCTAGTGAAAAAATCTTAATTGTCTTGTACTATGGTTTAGTCTAATCCTCTGCCTTTTATAACTCTATAACCGATTTCATAAATATATTTAATTATTTCTGTTATTCCTATTGAATATGTGCAATATTGTTAATCCCTTAGTCCAGTTACTCTCGGGGATACACTGTGAAAAGATACAGAGTTCAGATCACAAGGGGCGTTATCCACTTACAGTCAGACCACTGAACATGAAAATGGTGCTTGAGAACCCAAAAATATAGTAAAGCTCAAGGTTTGGCTGTATGACAAAGACAATTAGAATAGTTTTAAGGAGTTGCTACGTGACGCTAGCATCCTGTCTGCCAATCTACCAATTCAGACTTCATCTGGGCTCAGATCAAACAGATCAAATCTAGAACATTACAAACCATCTGAACAGTTAAATATCAGCATTAGATCACAGTGTTGCATTAATCTGCTGAAAATAAGAGATATGCCGCAACAATGGCCAAAAAGCAACAACGCTTTGATAGATGTGGTAGATTAGGCAACCAAGAAAGCAGAGCATGCCACACCCCCAATGTGCAAAGATTCTCTCATCGTCACACTGGAGGTACCAAAGGCATTGAAATCAATGGAAATTCAAATTGTGTCATTTCTATAACGGGCATATCAATCATCAAGTAGCAAACCTAATGCTCAAAAAAGATTAATCAAAAATGGACATTCAGCAACAGCTATCAATAAAAGAAAGAAGGACAACCAACCAAATCGCTCAAAATATTTTTTTGAAAATCTGCTCAGTCACCATCTTGGGTTCTCCACTAAGCTGAGCACCTAGTGCTGGAAATAAGGTTTGTAACAATATAAAGACATAAGGGCCGATTTTAACTCCCTCCACCCAATGGAAATTGGGCAGAGCAGGAGTCAAAATCCATTTACCGCTCATATCCCACCCCCATCCTTTGTAACACCACTATTTTCTTGGGTAGTTGAGGCACCTGCCTGACTCAAGCAGGAACCTCACGGATAAAGTAAAACTGGGGTCCTATGATGTCATTAGGACTCTAAAGCAATTTTAACTGCCAACTGAGAGGGGATGCTCTGTAACCTGCCAGATACCCAGCAGAGACCCAGTCAGGTAAGTGTAAAACGTATTTTTGTAGGGCCAGGAGGAGCAGGAACGTTCCACCAAACCCCACAAGGAAGGTTTGAGCTGCTGCCTCACCAAGCGCCATCCCCCCCGCCCCCATTTTCCATCCCATGAAACCTTCCCAAACCTACCCCCGCAGCAAACTGCCTGATTGCTAGCCCAGGTCACCTGATCTTCTCAGCTACAAGCCAGTGAGCTACCACTGGACGCCCGTTTCAGGTGGGTAACAGGCTGGCAGAAGGTTAATGAGGCCCGGCTGTTAAAATTGACTGGGCCATCCACTGCACCACCCATGCAGGAGCCCTGCTCATCTCACCGGCTTTCTGGTGGGGAGTTAAAATTCCCCTACAATAAATTACAACATTTACAAGAAAATCATTAAACTTACCTAAACTATAGCACTTCCAGGCCCAGAAACTGGTTTTGCACCGGAAACCAGCGTAAAGTGGATGGCATACCTGGAGCTATTGGATTGTCATTAAAAACCCAACTAGTTCACTAATGTCCTTCAGGGAAGGAAACCTGCCATCCTTACCCGGTCTTGCCTATATGTGACTCCAGTCCCACACCAACATGGTTGACTCTTAACTGCCTACTGAAATGGCCTAACAAGCCATTCAGTTACATCAAACCACGACAAAGAATTCCACAGGGACTGCAGCAGTTCAAGAAGGTGACCCACCATCGCCTTCTCAGGGCAACTAGGGATTAGTAGTAAATGCCAACCTTGCCATGGAAAGCCACAGCCTGAGAATGAATTAAAAATAACTACAGTTATCAAGAACAGTAAAACAACTGAACAGAGATACAGGGAGGAAAGACCGAGGTAGGGACAATTCGGTAACAATTCTTTTTTGTAATGCATTATACACAAGTTGTATTTCTTCTGTTTATTTATGTCAGAACTCAGACAACCAGGATTTACATAAACAATGGCATGCTCTAGAAGGAATTTACTGTTACTCAAATCTGGAGGGAGGTATTTGGTAAAGAAGACAAGATGCCAACATATTTAAATTGTACAATTTTTGTTCTATGGTAACCACCATTATCAATACAGCATTATCCATTGATTTCAATGTATTGGAGCATGTGATAGTGTTACCAAATCAAGAAAAATTCAGCTTTTCACCTTAAAAGGAGGCAAATAAAAATGGACCTTACAAGATATTAAGTCAAATAGAAAAGTTTAATACAGAACATTATTTTAAATTAATCTGTAACTATAGAACAATGGCACATAGGTACAAACTAGTAAAATTTAAGCTTATGACTGATGTCAGAAAGCATTTCTTCAAACAAAGAGTGATTAATGCCTGGAATGGTCCTATGAGTAGGGTAGTGGAGACAAGACTCAATCAAGTGGTTGTTGGGTGCTGATGATGATGCAACCATAGGTTTCTATAGAAGAAAGAACTAGGGAGGGGCAGGACTGGCAGCTCAATGTTCCAGGGTACAGATGCTATAGGAAAGATAGAGCAGGAGGTAAGAGAGGAGGGGGAGTTGCGTTCTTGATTAGGGAGAACATCACGGCAGTAGTGAGAGGGGATATATCCGAGGGTTCGCCCACTGAGTCTATATGGGTAGAACTGAAAAATAAGAAGGGAGAGATCACTTTGATAGGATTGTACTACAGACCCCCAAATAGTCAATTGGGAAATTGAGGAGCAAATATGTAAGGAGATTACAGACAGCTGCAAGAAAAATAGGGTGGTAATAGTAGGGGACTTTAACTTTCCCAACATTGACTGGGACAGCCATAGCATTAGGGGCTTGGATGGAGAGAAATTTGTTGAGTGTATTCAGGAGGAATTTCTCATTCAGTATGTGGATGGCCCGACTAGAGAGGGGGCAAAACTTGACCTCCTCTTGGGAAATAAGGAAGGGCAGGTGACAGAAGTGTTAGTGAGGGATCACTTTGGGACCAGTGATCATAATTCCATTAGTTTTAAGATAGCTATGGAGAATGATAGGTCTGGCCCAAAAGTTAAAATTCTAAATTGGGGAAAGGCCAATTTTGATGGTATTAGACACGAACTTTCAGAAGTTGATTGGGAGAGTCTGTTGGCAGGCAAAGGGACGTCTGGTAAGTGGGAGGCTTTCAAAAGTGTGTTAACCAGGGTTCAGGGTAAGCACATTCCTTATAAAGTGAAGGGCAAGGCTGGTAGAAGTAGGGAACCTTGGATGACTCGGGAGATTGAGGCCCTAGTCAAAAAGAAGAAGGAGGCATATGACATGCATAGGCAGCTGGGATCAAGTGGATCCCTTGAAGAGTATAGAGATTGCCGGAGTAGAGTTAAGAGAGAAATCAGGAGGGCAAAAAGGGGATATGAGATTGCTTTGGCAGATAAGGCAAAGGAGAATCCAAAGAGCTTCTACAAATACATAAAGGGCAAAAGAGTAACTAGGGAGAGAGTAGGGCCTCTTAAGGATCAACAAGGTCATCTATGTGCGGAACCACAAAAGATGGGTGAGATCCTAAATGAATATTTCACATTGGTATTTACGGTTGAGAAAGGCATGGATGTTAGGGAACTTGGGGAAATAAATAGTGATGTCTTGAGGAGTGTACATATTACAGAGAGGGAAGTGCTGGAAGTCTTAACGCGCATCAAGGTAGATAAATCTCCGGGACCTGATGAAATGTATCCCAGGACGTTATGGGAGGTTAGGGAGGAAATTGCGGGTCCCCTAGCAGAGATATTTGAATCATCGACAGCTACAGGTGAGGTGCCTGAAGATTGGAGGGTAGCAAATGTTGTGCCTTTGTTTAAGAAGGGCGGCAGGGAAAAGCCTGGGAAGTAGAGACCGGTGAGCCTGACATCTGTAGTGGGTAAGTTGTTGGAGGGTATTCTGAGAGACAGGATCTACAGGCATTTGGAGAGGCAGGGACTGATTAGGAACAGTCAGCATGGTTTTGTGAGAGGAAAATCATGTCTCACGAATTTGATTGAGTTTTTTGAAGGGGTAACCAAGAAGATAGATGAAGGCTGTGCAGTAGACGTGGTCTACATGGACTTTAGCAAAGCCTTTGACAAGGTACCGCATGGTAGGTTGTTACATAAGGTTAAATCTCACGGGATCCAAGGTGCGGTAGCCAATTGGATACAAAATTGGCTTGACGACAGAAGACAGAGGGTGGTTGTAGAGGGTTGTTTTTCAAACTGGAGGCCTGTGACTAGCAGTGTGCCTCAGGGATCGGTGCTGGGTCCGCTGTTATTTGTTATTTATATTAATGATTTGGATGAGAATTTAGGAGGCATGGTTAGTAAGTTTGCAGATGACACCAAGATTGGTGGCATTGTGGACAGTGAAGAAGGTTATCTAGGATTGCAACGGGATCTTGATAAATTGGGCCAGTGGGCCGATGAATGGCAGATGGAGTTTAATTTAGATAAATGTGAGGTGATGCATTTTGGTAGATCGAGTCGGGCCAGGACCTACTCCGTTAATGGTAGGGCGTTGGGGAGAGTTATAGAACAAAGAGATCTAGGAGTACAGGTTCATAGCTCCTTGAAAGTGGAGTCACAGGTGGATAGGGTGGTGAAGAAGGCATTCAGCATGCTTGGTTTCATTGGTCAGAACACTGAATACAGGAGTTGGGATGTCTTGTTGAAGTTGTACAAGACATTAGTAAGGCCACACTTGGAATACTGTGTACAGTTCTGGTCACCCTATTATAGAAAGGATATTATTAAACTAGAAAGAGTGCAGAAAAGATTTACTAGGATGCTACTGGGACTTGATGGTTTGACTTATAGGGAGAGGTTGGATAGACTGAGACTTTTTTCCCTGGAGAGTAGGAGGTTTAGGGGTGATCTTATAGAAGTCTATAAAATAATAAGGGGCATAGATAAGGTAGATAGTCAAAATCTTTTCCCAAAGGTAGGGGAGTCTATAACGAGGGGGCATAGATTTAAGGTGAGAGGGGAGAGATATAAAAGGGTCCAGAGGGGCAATTTTTTCACTCAAAGGGTGGTGAGTGTCTGGAACGAGCTGCCAGAGGCAATAGTAGAGGCGGGTACAATTTTGTCTTTTAAAAAGCATTTGGACAGTTAGAATCATAGAATCATAGAAGTTTACAACATGGAAACAGGCCCTTCGGCCCAACATGTCCATGTCGCCCAGTTTATGCCACTAAGCTAGTCCCAATTGCCTGCACTTGGCCCATATCCCTCTATACCCATCTTACCCATGTAACTGTCCATGGGTAAGATGGGTATAGAGGGATATGGGCCAAGTGCAGGCAATTGGGACTAGCTTAGTGGTATAAACTGGGCGACATGGACATGTTGGGCCGAAGGGCCTGTTTCCATGTTGTAAACTTCTATGATTCTATGATTCTAGATGGTCCCAATTGCCTCTTTCATCTGTTCCTTATCTTTATGAAGTTTCTCAATTTAAAAAAAAGCTGGTGTCATTGCTGCATTTAGTTGACATAAAACACCTAAAATCAATGGAAATTTACAGAGCAAAAAAAAGTAATTCTTTGAAACTTGTTTTTTTTTCAACTAAAAAAAAATTCCCAATTGTGAGACCTCTTTAGTTACTGGACATGATTTATTACTGCCTTGCTATCTGTAGCAATAGATGTTATGAATCAATAGCTACTGATATTATAGGCCTGGAAGTATTGAATCTCATTTTGTTTCTGGATTCCTGCAGAGTTGCATATCAGTGCTGTTATATTATTAGAGTGCCAGAGTCACATGGGAAATATTATATTACAACAGCAAGCACAAACAGCCAGGCCTTTTCTTAAAATGAAGATTTGAACACAGATTTGGAAAGCCATCAAATTTCTCTTTGCCTTAGAATAGGTGGTTTAAAATGCCACCTCTGTTGGCATATTCCATACTTAAAATAATACAGTTCCAACTGTTTAAATGGATCCTTTTGATCATAAATCTCCTAACATTTCCCCAATTTAGCAGCTCTCCAAATGACTCAACTGATCTGAACTCCGCTGAGGGAAGGATTTTACAATTAATTTTATTTGACACAGATTCTGCAGTTTCTTATACTTGTTTCAATTAACAACAGAGGAGTTAAGCAAATAGAAGTAAACAGCCCAAATTTAAAAATGGATAATTCTTGTCTTCCTGCTGTGGATGGTGCTAGAGGTGGAGATTAAAATTTGTCAGCAGTGCTACTTTAAGCTGAGTTTAGCAGCAAAAAAACAATCACCATCATGTTGCAACAGTGCCATCTATGGTTCTAGACTAATCAAGTATTCCTGGTTACAATGCAAATTTAAGCAAATTTCTGTTAATATTCATATGATTACAACAATATTAACACAGTGACAACACAAGGAAATTAATAAACTTTCAATTTTTGGTACCAAATGTATTTACCCCCTTTGGCCATGTTCAAAACTGAAAAAGGGTGGGACAGGAGCAATGGAAAGGGATCAAGGCTGGAGTCCCAGGTTTAGGAGTTTCCTCTGCTGATGAAAATTAATTAATTAATGTATCAGCCTTGGCTCAGTGGTTGCTCTCTCGCCTCAGAGTGAGAAGGTTGTGGGTTCAAGTCGACTACTTGGAGACTTGGACACATAATTTAGGGTGCCATTTTGGATGTAACGTTAAACTGATGTTTCATTTGCCAATCCAGGTGGATGTAAAAGATCCCATGGAACCATTCGAAGAAGGGCAGGGGAGTTCTTCCAATGTCCTGGCCAATATTTATCCCTCAACCAACATCACTGAAACAGATTATCTGGTCATTCATCTCTACTATTGGTGGGACCTAGCTGTGCACAAATTGGCTGCCGTGTTTCCCTACATTACAACAGTGACTACAATTCAAAAGTATTTCACTGGCTATTAAGGGGTGTGGGATGTCCTGAGGTCATGAAAGGTGCTGTATAAATGCATGTTATTTTTTTCTAATGGAAAATTATAGTAGCGTGAATTGATGCCTCAACAATACAAGCTGCAGAAGTAAAAATAATTCTTTCTGGTTACATTTTCTTTTTTTGTTATTTGTCTTCCACTCCCACCAACCCCCCCCCACCGCCGCACACACACATACACACACACACTGGCCCCTACTTTTGGTATTTAATTTTGGCCAATATAGGGCCTTTTTAAATAAGCAATATTATTTTTATTAGTTTAAAAAGTGTGGCTCTTTTTTAAAAAACTGGTTATTAATAACAAGGGTTGAATTTGTATGGAGTTGCAATCTTTGTAGTTGTTTTGTCTCATGTTTTGCAACTATATTGAACCAGAATTTTTACATTCTAGAACTCATTTCACTTAATTCACTGGAGAAACAAACTCAATACCTTTGATGAAAAAATACACACAGTTTTTGTAATGCAAAGCAGTTTCTGTAACACAAGAACATATAATAGTACTGTAAGTAATGATGCTACTGATTGACGTCAGTGAATTCCAAGATCCTTGTTTTCAGAAACTGGCTGGGCTCAATAGACAGAAAACAGTTCACCCATCATGATTATATCATAATGAAAAAATGGAAAATGAAGATGAATGAAGATTATTTGGATGAGAATGTTTCCTCTACTTCAAAACCCATCTAGCCAGATGGGGTGTTTCTTGCCTTTGAAGATTTTAAACATTACAAATCTATGAATGCACTTAGTAATAGTAACACTATTAAGCAAATGGAACATATCTTGGACCAGATATGCAGTAAAAATCATGCCCAGCTGTTTTCAAGTGATCAAGGCCTTTTTCCACAAAGCATGCAGATCCGTCTCGTACCTTCAAGTGTTCTCAGACAGTAAAGCATGGTTCTTTCATTTCTAGTTCCATCATTATTTTGCATTGGCCACCTTCATTTAATTCACAAAATGTAAACGAGATGGCAACATCTGAGTTATCATGCATTTCTGAAGTTTCTGCAATCATCTATAAGATGTCCATTGCTTTCATTCAATCTTAAATGTGTGCAAAACTGTTTCTTTTTAAGAACTTGAGGAAATGTTCATACACCTAAGTAAACGGGTACAGATCTCGCAGCCAAGGTCCTTCTCAGAAAAAGCTTACCTTTTGGGCCATCAGTTTGATTCAGACTAATACCAAATTGCATCATAGTTCAAGTGAATTGATGTGCAACATTAATTTCTGTTTCTTTCTTCCTTTTAAAATGACTGATCATTCTGGAAAGAGACAATTAACTCGGTACAACAGCATTAATTTTGGGAAATATTTCCTTTCGTGGTGAAGTCTCTGCAGCTAAGTGATTGTAAATTCAGCCTGCTGCCAAACTGGATAATCACACAATAAAACTTGCAAATCAGAATTTCTTTATCTTTGATTTTCTCCACAACCAAATGATTAGGAAATTAGCATGCACAGACTTTAATTTACACCCCACGATTACAAGTGTTCAAACCTCCACCTCAGTGTGCATACAAGCCTCACTGCATGCTTGTTGACTAAAAATGTTCATTGCACAAGATACACACCAGTCTCCACACAAGGCACCCAATGAGCAATCAAACATACCACTTTGGTGACAGTTTTACATTTTAGAAGTTTCCAAGCAGCTCCCTTAAACCAGATCTGTACCAAGTCTAATGCCAAAAGGAGAATGTTATAATTTTTTTTTAAATTTAGAAATCTAGGTGAAGGACCGTTGGCCACAATGCAGGACATGAAAGCTGAAATGAGTTGGAGAGAACTCCAATTCGGAAATGTAGTAAACAATGTGGAGGATAGTAACTTACCTCAGGAGGACATCGACAGACTGGTGAAATGGGCAGACACGTGGCAGATGAAATTTAATGCAGAGAAGTATGAAGTGATGCATTTTGGTAGAAAGAATGAGGTGAGGCAATATTAACTAAATAGTACAATATTAAAGGGGGTGCAGGAACAGGGAAACCTAAGGGTGCACATACACAAATCTTTGAAGGTGGCAGGATGAGTTGAGAAGGCTGTTAAAAAAGCATATGGGATCCTGGGCTTTATTAATAGAGGCACATAGTACAAAAGCAAGAAAGTTATGCTTAACCTTTATAAAACACTGGTTAGGCCTCAGCTGGAGTATTGTGTTCAATTTTGGGCACCACACTTTAGGAAGGATGTCAAGGCCTTACAGAGAGTGCTGAAGAGATTTACTAGAATGTTGCCAGGGATGAGGGACTTCAGTTATGTGGAGAGACTGGAGAAGCTGGGATTGTTCTCCTTAGAACAGAGAAGGTTAAGGGGAGATTTGATAGAGGTGTTCAAAATCATGAACGGTTTTGATAGAGTAAATAAGGAGAAACTATTTCCAGTGACAGAAGGGTCGGTAACCAGAGGACACAGATTTTAAGGTGATCGGCAAAAGAGCCAGAGTCAACATGAGGAAACATTTTTTTACGCAGTTATTATGATCTGGAATGCACTGCCTGAAAGGGTGGTGGCAACAGATTCAATAGTAACTTTCAAAAGGAAATTAGATAAATACTTGAAGGGAAAAAATTTATGGGACTATGGGGAAAGAGCAGGAGAATGGGACTAAATGGATAGCTCATCCAAAGAGCCGGCACAGGCACGATGGGCCAAATGGTCTCCTCCTGTGCTGTACCTACGATGACACTAGAAGGTAAGGTAAATAAAGAAATGATGATCAAGTGACACTAAGTTTGCAGAATATAGCAGGAAGGGAAGTTGGTCCTCAGCAGTTCAAACCATTTGTTGGATTGTTCACATTTTCAAAATTAATTCCTGGGAGCTAACTCTATCAAGGTCGATTTTCTTTGGGCACTGGTGTATGGATGATTTTGGTCAGGTCCTATGGTATTCCTGTGGGTAGATTTTGTGCAGTGTTATCAGATTTCCTCTTGTGTTTAGGGAGATTTGAGGACTTTGTGGGTATGTGAAGGAAGTTCAGCTCCAAAATAGGAGACTCCCTAAAATTCTTGGGAACTCGTAGGCACGCAATGGCCTCTTTTCTCGGGCACACAATGGCCTCCTAAATCTCCAATATGGCGGGCAGGAAACGCACACTTATTACGAGCCAGTAGCGCGCTATCCGCCATGTTGTTAAAGGCTGAAAAATCAGCGTGCAGTGCCCATGCCTGCAACAGATATTGGTTTCTTTGCATTTGCAAATAGGGGGCTGATGGCCTGTTTTGAGCCTCCAATGCAAGATTGGTTTGCCATGAGGCTCAGGCTTAACTCAGGAAAATCAGGCATACATGCAGCCTAACAGACGGTCCTTAAAGGGAGCGCTGCAGGCTACAACCAATAAGGTAAATTTTTAAAATGTACTTACCTGAATATGGAGCCAAGAGGAGCAGGAGCGCTCCTCCCGACCCCACATTCAAAGAAGGTGGGCCGCTGCCGGACTCCAATATCCCCCCCACCCCCGGCTTGGGGCATAGATTCCCCCCTGATCGCCGTCACTTCCCCACCTAGCCCCTGATGGACACTGATCATCCCACCACTGATTGCCGCCACAGCTACCTCCCCCGTGGCCATCACTACTTCCTGACCCAAAGTCCCCCCTTCTCCCTCACCCCCCTTCCTCACATACCTGAAGCCCACTGTGACACCAGCAGTGGCCCGATCTTCCAATGCACTTCACCAGTGAGCTGCCTGTTGCTCTCCGGCTTTCTGGAAATGAGGCCCGAGGCCCAATATCGGGGGTACCTCAGGCCATCACCTTTCAGGCATAGAGGTTGTTCCCTGCACCTAATTTCTAGGCCACAAGGTCTATACGACTGCTTTCAATAATATTATTAAAACAAAACAGAACTTCTTTAATTTGATACTAACAGAAATTGCAACAGCCCAATGATGAGCATTTTGACAGACTCTGATTTTAAAATCAAACCTCTTAAGTCACTAATTTTTAAATAGATCAATGAATTTTGTGATTATGTTTTTGAATTTTATCTTCATCAAGGTGAGGGATATTAGTGTTGGGAAGAGAACACATTTCCACTGTGGACACCCAGTACTGGTCTCAAGAACTCCCAAATCAGATACAGCACAAGCTAAATAAATTGTAACGCTCCTCTACTTTGCCCCAGCAATGTGTTTTAACCTCAGCTTCAGAAGAATACTACCCACTGATTTTGTGTGATTATTTCCTTTTCCTAAGTTCCTGTGGTGTCTCCAAGAGCTGGGCTGTCTAAGTGGAATTTACAGTTTGATGTCAATCTGTGCTTACTTGTGGGAGTTTTATGCTTTAGACTTATAGCCAACAGGATTTAGCCTGAGAGCATTAATTTATACAGGACCTTTACAGCCAGCAGAGATCAGAAACTTTCATCTTAATCACTGTGGCCTGGAGTCAAACCCAAGAGGTGAAAGAACAGTGTGTTAACTTACTATGCCATCCAATTCCCCATTATGATGTGATTTTTAAAAAAGCTTTTTTTTGTATCACACTGTATAAATAGATCCACATCTCTATTTCGATAGGTTTGCAGTAAAACTTGCTAGTTCTTTTATAAAATCTACCAGTTAATAATGATTCCATCAAGGAAATTATAATTAAAATCGATGGTCAACACACATCTGTTGTCGTTTAGTTTTACTATAGTTGGATTGAATCCTCATCGACCTTTGTACATTGATTTCCTTTAATATTCATTTATGCAAGCTGTAGTTTTTCAATGTTGTTTCAATAGCAAATTGACTTTAAAAAACGATTTTTAAAAAGTGATCCAATGCATGCCAAGAATGCTGAATTCTTACTTTCTTCTTTACTGATGAACTGTGCAGGGCAATGCACATCAGCTCCTTTCCAGAGGCAACAACTGAAGTCATCTTGGCCATGCATTCCTTTGGGGCTGGTGCTATTTGAACGCGATGTGTTTGCATTTCTCACATACTCATTAAGCGAAGAGTGGCGACTGCCTGAATTCCTATGTGGCTGGGGCTGCCAGCTTCTGTCCTTTTCGGCAGCTGCCTGCTTGTGCAGTGTGCACAGCATCGTAAAATTCCATGGAGGAATCTCAAAGGTTGTTACTGGATCATATGCAAAAACTGAAACTGCAAGTAAAGAAAAAGGAAAGTCAGAGTGGAGGACTTAAGTTTTAATTATTAATTGTGCATCACATATGGTCAATTTAAAAACATAAAAACAAAGAATTCAATTTTTTTAAAAGTCTGATCGATGATCATTCCTTCACCTCAAGCCTCCAACCTCTCTTCCCCCAACCCCACCCCACCCATTACAACCTTTCTCACTTCTTTCTATTTTATTGATACTATTACGGTCATTGCTGCTCTGAACTTTCCTCTCTTATTCCTGCTAAGTTCTTCAATGAAATAACGGAGAGGATTAATAATGGTAGTGCAGCCGATGTTGTGTATATGGACTTTCAGATGGCATTGGAGGCCCCCTCCTGCCACCTTGCCTGATCCCTGGATCAAGATTCCTGGTCTATGCTGAGTTAGCTGATCCCAAGCAAGACAACAATATGGGAGTTACAGTTGAGCACATCAAACCAGGTTAGAAAGGGGAAAAATCAGCCAGAGTTCCTAAGCCTGATCACTGTCCATTGACTCCTGATTAAAAGTGTGCATGTGTAGGTGAAGGCAGTATCAGGCTCAGCTCTGATGTCCTTCATTGATAAACAACCTGTCAACTTACACATGCAGAATGCCACTTGGGTGAGCTACCTGAAGGTTGCCAGTGTGGACACATAGCTCAGCATGAGGTCATTGCTTTCAGGAAAGGAGAGACAAAAGTGGGTTAGAATTATAGAGGCATAAAAAAATTATAACAGGAGTTTGGCCTGTCAATTGCAACTTGGTGGTAGATATTCATAAACAGCTTATGAACAATGAAATGACTTTGCTAAGGCACTGTTGCAAACTAGAGTTGTAACTGTCAATAAATACATGGGTCCAAAAAACATCATCAACTGTTTAAGAAATACAGCAGAAGGTTCCAGTAAATTCATTAATCTTTACTGGGTCAAACAAATATTATCTTCTGAATTTTTCCAAAGCACTTCTATTTGTACAAAGTGAATTAAATTGAATTTACAGATGCTTAAGATCAAATGATCTTTATAATATAATTATTCCTCAAGTAAGATTAACAAATAGACTTCATTTAAATATCTTCAGATAAAGTTTCCTCCATTCACTAGTGTTAGCAAAAGTCACACAAGTATAAAGTGGGAAACCCATTTCATTCTCATGCCAACTTTTTTACAAACAGTTTTACTTCCTATAATTTAGTGGTATTCATAGTAAGGCCCAGGATGCACTTGCAGGTCATCTCTCCATTATCAATGCCATTGAAAAGACATTCTTCATTCTGTCTTCATGCTTCAACTCAGAACCAACTTGAATGTGGAGTGTTGTTGGGATTCTAATGCTTTTTTCACTCTTCCTGCTTTCCAGCAATCAAATGCCATTCAGAGGTAGAGCTATCCCAGCATTCACTGTACAAAGAAAGTAACCAATATTTCCCCCACAACAGCATGAGTCAACCAGAAGCTCACTGGATAAGGAATCATGGGTTCCATCACTCTGTGGTTTGAATGGAGATTAATAAACTACAAATCAATGAGAATTAAATGATTGGTGTCAACTAACACAAGTTGACAAGTGCCAGGCAATGACCATCTTCAACAAGAGAGAGTCTAACCACCTCCCCTTGACATTCAATGGCATTACCATCGCCGAATCCCCCACCATCAACATCCTGGGGGTCACCATTGACCAGAAACTTAACTGGACCAGCCACATAAATACTGGGGCTACAAGAGCAGGTCAGAGGCTGGGTATTCTGTGGCGAGTGACTCACCTCCTGAATCCCCAAAGCCTTTCCACCATCTACAAGGCACAAGTCAGGAGTGTGATGGAATACTCTCCACTTGCCTGGATGAGTGCAGCTACAACAACACTCAAGAAGCTCGACACCATCCAGGACAAAGCAGCCTACTTGATTGGCACCCCATCCACCACCCTAAACATTCACTCCCTTCACCACCGGCACACTGTGGCTGCAGTGTGTACCATCCACAGGATGCACTGCAGCAACTCACCAAGGCTTCTTCGACAGCACCTCCCAAACCCACGACCTCTACCACCTAGAAGGACAAGGGCAGCAGGCACATGGGAACAACACCACCTGCACGTTCCCCTCCAAGTCACATACCATCCCGACTTGGAAATATATCGCCGTTCCTTCATCGTCGCTGGGTCAAAATCCTGGAACTCCCTACCTAACAGCACTGTGGGAGAACCTTCACCACACGGACTGCAGCGGTTCAAGAAGGCGGCTCGCCACCACCTTCTCAAGGGCAATTAGGGATGGGCAATAAATTTTGGCCTTGCCAGCGACGCCCACATCCCATGAACTAATAAAAAAAAATTCTGACTCACAACATCAGATACAGGTATACCATGTAATCAGTCCAATACAATTACAATGGGAAAGGAAAAAGGGGGCAAATAATGTGGGAGAAATTTGCAGCAATTACAAATTACTGAGCAATGGGAATGTGTTTACATTTAAGGCGAAATAGAGAAATAAAGAGAGACAGATTCTTGATAGAGTGGTGATGATAAGTTTCATTGCTACCTAACTCCTGTTGTCAGTCCTATGTGAAATTCCTCCAGGATGTTCTGACTCATTGCCTCAAGTCCTCTTCATCTTAGGTTTTAATTATATTGCTTGATTCACTTAATATGATTTAATCTCCAATTCTAAAATATTATTCCTATCTGACCAAGTGTCATTTCTGTAGCTGGTTTCATGGAGGTTGAGCAGTGGGTTAGTTGTCCTAAATGTTGACAGATATTTTCTACAGAACCTCTGGGATTGTCAGTGACTACAAGCCTGAGGCCATCACAGTGTAGCTATATTTGGTGCTCTGGTCATCCTACACTTAAGCACCACATTCAGATCTGGTCACCAAAGCAGAAAGGAAAATCCAATCCCTGGAAGTGGTGCAGAGAAGGGACACATGGCTGAACCTTCATGTCAGCAGCCTGAATTGTAAGGAAAAGTTAGAAACAAAACTCAGGTTCTTCAGCCCTAAAGAGGAAACAATTGAGAGGAAATCTTATCGCGAATTAAAAGATACTAAATGAAATACTCATGTTAGTGCAGAGCACTATTTCAAGTTAAACCACAACTGCAGGAAAAGGGGATTTGGTTTAAGCTGGTAAAGTTCAAGTGCAGGACTGTTGACAGGAAGCAATTCCTGCAAAGAGTGATTAATACCTGGAATGGTCGTGGAGGCGAACGCTGCGGAATCACTCAAGAGGTAGTTAGATGTTGAATTGGGGGATTGGGGGGGGGGCATAGGGGGGATGAGCTGGAAGATTGAATGGTCTCCCTCATCTGTACTTACTTTTCCAATTATCTAATCTATGCATCATGTACTGTAATGCTACTTATGAGGTCTAAAAGATTTTTGTTTGACAGGGAGAGTACAGTGTGTGTTCAAAGAATCTTCCAAGCAGAGTTTCAGTATCGGGTCATTTATGCTACAGAGTTGCCTTTTTACAAGATTGCTTCTGATGGCAAGCACAGTTAGATGAAAGGAACATTATGCTCATTTACAGCACTGTCTCATGTCAACAATATTAATAAATACAGCACTGCCATGCGTCACCAAGTCTGACACACAGCAGTGCCGCATGTTACCGAGTCTAGTACAACAAGCACTACCTTTCGTCACAGAGACTAAGACACCATCAAATTAATCCAAGTGTATATGCATTTTATCTGCTTAATTGACACATTTGCAGACAATATTTCTAAAACCATGAATTATTCAAAGGCCTAGCCTTTGCTGAACTTCAGGACTTCTGAAGTAATTTACACAGTATGTTTTAACTGCTTTTTTGTATAACTCTTCACTATATAACTATTGCTACATCAGCTTCTGGAGGAAACAAAGCTCAACACTTGTGGCCAATCATTACAGGCCATACAACAAATTTAGCAAGTTTAAGTGTGTAATCAGGTACAAGATTTCTCTTTCCCCCCTCCCCACCAGCCCACTGAAATAAATGGACATTGTGATCTGGAAAACAAAAAATGGGAAACAACAGAGAAAAATATTTAGAACTAGTTCAAATATAGAACCAATTCCAAAAACTGTTATAAATAAATGGAGCATCTATTTCTGTTCTTTACAAAAATAGGAATGTTATTATTACCCTTGAAAAGGTTCAGAGACAAACAATAAAGACGATTCTGGGTATCAGGAATTTTAAGTTATGAGGAAAAGTTAAGGAAACTTCCTGATAATTTAAATTTCTGAAAATCTGGATCAGTTTTAAGGGAATTAAATTTAGTTTCTTTGGAAAATGAAACTGAGCCAATTCAATTGAAGCTTTCAAGATTTTTGCAGTGAAGTTTGAATTACTGGTTTCTTTTACATAAAGATCAGATTAGGTCACAAATTAAAACAGTTTGTTTCCTTGATTTAAATAGCAACACTGTTCCATTTGTCTGAAAGAACCGACTTGTTCCAATAAGATGACTTGTATGTTCGACAACATACACTTTACATTTCCCACAATAGTCCCCAGATAGCAATCATTTATTTGTGACATTCTTTATTTTGGTTAATTGAATACAGGTATTGAGAGTGTTCCAGCAGAATAGACTACAGAAAAAGTAGTGCAAACACTTCTATACAGTAGTTCACACAATTCTAGAGTAGAATTTCCATGGGGTTTCTCCCAATCTCCTGCCATAACTTCAGCGGGAGACTGGCAGAAACCCCGGAAGAATGGCATAAACGGCAATTTATGCTGTTTCTCCAGGGTTTCCTGCGAATTTACGATGAGATGAAATCAGTAATTCTGGCTGGAATGACTATACCGTTTTTTTTAAAGAATGTGGGACTCTCCTGGTCTCCATGGCTCAGTTCCGCATGTGAAAGTCCAATTATTAACTGAGCCATGGGGGAGGTAGTGTACAAGATCTCCCTGTCTTGGTTCCTATGTAACATTTCCTGTATTGATGAATGGTCAAATTTCCATTTAGATAACTTTACATAAAATGAAAGAGAAAAACAGTCTGATCAGAGTCTGTCACATTCTCGAGGCGCTGTTTGACTCATCGCTGTAACTTCTCTCTAACGAACTTTTCTAATCAGTTCTTCTCTCCAGCATTTATACATATATTTAGATATTTATATCTATATATATAAAAATAAAGATGACTGAAAACTTCCTGTCCCTTACAGCTAAAGTACAGCAGGAATTGTGTTTTAGATTTCAGCAATTAATTGTTCTTTAAGAGACCCCAGCACAGTGTTATTTTTCTCTCAACAGGGTTGCAATAATTGAAGCTTTCCAAAACAGAGTGCCTAGACAAAACAGAGTGCTAGCAAAACCAGAAAATGCTGGAAACACTCAGCAGCCTTGCAGCATCTGTGGAGAGAACAGACCAGGTGACATTTAGGGTGTACACCCTCCTTCAAAACCCCTAATAATTTAATAGGCATGTCATTCCAACACATGGGAGAACTGTTCGTCGACTAAAAGATAAAATATGGATCACAGGTTAATTTTTTTTTAAACTTAAGAATGGCCAGAATCCCAGGGCAAGGCTCATAAATGCAATCAAGTTTCTTAAGTTGAGAGAGACAGAAAGAGAGAAAGGGAAAAAGAAAAAGAGAAAGAGAAAAAAAGAGAGCTACAGAAGTCAAATTTCCAACTGCATCAATGATATTCAGTATATTAAAATTACAAGACAAGGTCTTCTTTCATGGCAGGCTTTGTAACTGGACAGTGTTTTAAAATCACCAATTATTTCTTGTCCTGCTTGGACAGATTGAAAGTTTGTGGTCTGCTCTGACACAGAAGTCTAAATGTGCCAATTGTTAAGTCAAAAGTGACAAACCACATGTCAACAGCCTCACAGAAAGAGACGTGTGAGAATAGAGATTACAGTAAGCTACAGAAGCTAGCACTTTCTTGCCATTATCTTATTAAAGCACATTCATCTGATTAGTGCCTTCTACACAACAACATACACAATATATTTTTTAAACCTACACTTTAATTAAGTTTGTTTCACATAATGACATCGAGAGGGTATATTTATGACAATAGCAATATTAAGCAAACATTTTATAACATTTTTTTTCTAAAATACGTGTCTTCTTTCTTGTACATTAAAATTCACAATCTACTTCTCTCCAAAAGAAAAATACTTCAAGAATTCAATTTCTATATATATACCTACACCCAAGCCTAGTAAATCTTTCCTTCTGGTTTGCTCACTAATCTTATTAAGGTACATTGATTAGTATCAAGAAATAGAATTATGAGGAAAAACAGGAGAAACTGGGGCTTTTTAACCTTGAAAGGGGGTGACTGAGGGAACATTATAGAGTTATACAAGATGTTAAATTGCATTGATAAGGTTAATCCAGACACGATTGCTTCTTCGAAAAGATTACCATGGCTACGGGGGAGGTGGGAAGTGTTTACTCATGATGCTACTGCCACCATGAGGTGTGGGGCAGGCTTGATGAACCAGCTGCTCTTTTCCTGCCCGTCAATTTTGTATGTTCGTATGACTTCAAGGTGTACCAAGATACAATTGCCGCAAATGCTTTGGACAGATGTCAAAAGAACTTGATTACTCTTGGAATGGTCTTCCAGGTAAGGTACTGGAGGCAAAAACCTTAGCCTCATTCAAGAGTCAGTTAAATGACCAGATGGGGAATGCAAATCTTTTATCAGGATGGATGAGCTGAGATAGGCTGAAAAGACTCCCTGATCCACGTCTATCTTGTAACTCATGCTGGGTTCCAGTTCTACATAATTTGGCAGCACAATGGCCATTCTTCATTTGTGAGTCTAGTTGCCAAATTATTTGACCATGAGGACTTCATAACTGACCATAATCTAGTCCCCACACACATAAACACACAAGCAAGGGTCATTGAATAGCAATCAGAAACAAGAAACCTGGCTGATTTTTCCCTCTCTACCCCAAGGGCAATTGTAGTGCTCCTATAGCCCACGTGAAGCTGAGTTCAGCCAACTGAACAAAGGCTGGACATCAAATTTGCAAGCATCCTAATATGGCTCAGTGCCAAATCATGTGCTATTGGAGGAGCATAAATGGTTATTTCCAGTGGAATTCACCTCAAGCTTGTGATTATTGGATGTGACTCCTCCCAAGGGATTAAAACTGCCAATCATTAAACTACAAATTTTGTATTAAAATATAGTTTATACTTTGAAGAAAAATGATCATGGCTTCTAGAATTTTATTAATATTTAGTCAATATATTTGCAATGCCAGGATGAACAGGATGATGACTATATCTTCCATACAGGAAAGTTCCTAAATTCAACCGTGCAATCAGAGGGAGGCACTATAGAGATGTTTTCCTGCAGGGTGGGAGAGAGAAAAAAAGTGAGTCATCTTGGGCCACACTCACACACCTCGTGGCAGCTGGATCAAGAATGTTATTAGCAGAGGCTATGGGGCAGGTCAGCTGGGAAACTATCCATTGGCTCAGGAATCCTCAAAAGTGAATGGAAGAAATAAATTAAAGAAAACCTTCTTCTTTGAATGAAGGAGCATCTGAACAGTTTTAACAAGTTGCTTATGAAAGATCACCAAGAAATAGATGCAATTCTAAATGTAGCAGCATATCATTTAAACAACAAACTGACGTGGATACCAACACAAGCAAAACTGTAATCCCACAGTGCCATCACTCTTTATTTTGTTTTAGTAGGAGCCAAGAATAGAAATATTTGGAGAATGTGAATATATGATCTCCCATATGTTCAAAGTGCTAGTGTAAGAAGCTTAACCTTTGACATACCCAGACACAAGGTTGCAGTCATTAGCCCCAGTAACATCATTTCTTGGATGGAGGGAACCTGAAAAGGAAAAAAATGTATTTGAATGTGCTTATCTCTATTAATATAAAATTGAATTTAAAAATATAACATTCTGCAAAAGTAAAGAACGTAATAATCTAACAGAGTAATAAACAATACCTACAAATAGAAAGAAAAATGTTGGAAATCTGACAATTAAAAAAATGTATAACACTGGAAATCACAGCATCTGAAACAGAAAAATATGTTGTTTTGGATGAACTGAATCATTCAAAACACTAATCTAGCTTTCTCTTTCAGTCACCAACTAACCTGCTGTGCATTTTCAGTTTGAGCTTATATAAAATATAAATCTATACAATATTAAAATCCACAAGGCTTTTGTTGAGTTTGTTATGATAGTGACATATGGTAGATTGAAATCAATGGGCAATGTTGTAACACTCCCAGCCCATTGAAATCAATCCATATAACTCCAATGGTAATAGTAAAACCTGCTATTCTTACTTGCTCCAGAGAAAGCACTGTTACCTCTAAAATAAACAACAATGGGGCATTTTTCCTGTTATTACCCTGGGCAAATTATATTGCCTGGGCAAAAAGTAGAAAGGAAAATTAGGCGGGGAGGACTGCCCAGACATTTTCTGTCCATTGATTTAAATAGATGGAAATTTGTAGGAGATCCAGTATCAGCGTACAATACTTCCTGCCCTATTTTCATCTAAGTGTTGCACCCAGGTGCAACAACAGGAAAATCTGCCCTAATATTACAAGAACACCTGTTATTCCTGTTTGCTCCAGAGGTGTTGCTGCAACATATTAGTTCCTCTGATTAACCGTGTGCAATTCTATGAGAGATTGACATAAATCAATCATAGTTAACATGGTCATGAGGGTTTTGCAAGTGCAGAATGAAACACGAACTAATTAAGAAAGAGATCTGTTAGCTGTTATCAGGAAATCATAAGTTGGGGCTGCCTGCCTACACCAGCCCAGTTGCTGCATTGCTGGATTGGACCCCAGACAAATTCAATAGGCTGAGTTTCAACTAATGGACCATCCAGGCAGAAGAAAAATTCTTCAAACAGGAGTGCTTTTCTGAATTTTTACACTGTTTACAAATTATCGAGGAACCAACTAGGGAACAGGCTATTTTAGATCTAGTATTGTGTAATGAGGCAGGGTTAATTAGTAATCTTATAATTAAGGATCCTCTGGGGAAGAGTGATCATAATATGATAGAATTTCATATTGCGTTTGAGAGTGATATAGTTAAGTCCGAAACTTGGGTCTTAAATTTAAACGCAGCCAATTACGTAGGTATGAGGGGCGAGTTGGCTAAGGTAGATTGGGAAATTAGTTTTAAAAATATGACGGTAGATAAGCAAAGGCGAATAATTAAAGAAATAATTAATAATTCTCAACGAATATACATTTCCTTGAGGACTAAAATCCCCACGGGAAATGTGATCCAACCGTGGCTAACTAGAGACGTTAAGTATTAGATTAAAAGGAGAGGCTTACAATGTTGCAAAAAGAATAGTAAGCTTGAGGATTGGGAAGGTTTTAGAAATCAGCAAAGGATGACCACGAAATTGATAGAGGGAGAAAATTGAATATGAAAGTAAACTAGCAAAAAATATAACAACAGATTGTAAGAGCTTCTAAAGTATGTAAAAAGGTAGAGATTAGTGAAAGTAAAATGGGTCCCTTAGAGGCAGAGACAGGGGAAATTATAATGGGGAATAAGGAAATGGCAGTGACATTAAACAAATATTTTGTATCTGCCTTCACAGTAGAAGACACAAAAAAAATACCAGAAATAGTGGGGAACCAAGGGTCTAATGAGAGTGAGGAACTTAAAGTAATTAAGATTAGTAAAAAAAAAGTACTGGAGAAGTTAAAAGCCAACAAATCCCCTGCACCTGATGACTGACATCCCAGGGTTTTAAAAGAGGTGGCTGCAGTGATAGTGGATACATTGGTTTTGATCTTCCAGAATTCCTTATATTCTAGAATGGTCCGAGTGAATTGGAAGGTAGCAAATGTAACCCCGCTATTCAAGGAGGGAGAGAGAAAACAGGGAACTATAGGCCAGTTAGCCTGACATCAGTAGTAGGGAAAATACTAGAATCTATTACTAAGGACCTAGTAGCAGGGCACTTAGAAAATCATAATATGATCATGAAGAGTCAACACGGTTTTATGAAAGGGAAATCGTGTTTCACAAATTTATTAGAATTTTTGAGGGTGTGAACTAGCAAGGTAGATAAGAGGGAACCAGCAGATGTTGTATATTTGGATTTTCAAAAGCCATTCGATAAGATGCCACACAAGAGGTTGTTACACAAGATTAGGGCTCATGTGATTGGGGGTAATATATTAGCATGGATTGAGGATTGGTTAACGGACAGAAAACAGAGAGTAGGAATAAACGGGTCATTTTCGGGTTGGCAGGCTGTAACTAGTGGGGTGTCACAAGGATCAGTGCTTGGGCCTCAGCTGTTTACAGTATATAACAGTGACTTAGATGAGGGGATGGAGTGTAATGTATCCAAGTTTGCGGATGATACAAAGCTAAGCGATAAAGTAAGCTGTGAGGAGCACGCAAAGGGGCTGCAAAGCGATATAGACAGGTTAAGTGAGTGGGCGAGAAGGTGGCAGATGGAGTATAACGTGGGGAAATATGAAATTATCCACGTTAGTAGGAAGAATAGAAAAGCAGAATATTTTTTAAAAGGTGAGAGACTAAGAAATGTTGGTAGTCAGAGGGATTTGGGTATCCTTGTACACAAGTCACAGAAAATTAAAATGCAGGTACAGCAAGCAATTAGGAAGGCAAATGGTATGTTAGCCTTTACTGCAAGGAGTTGGACTATAAGAGTAAGGAGGTCTTGCTGCAATTATATAGGGCTTTGGTGAGACCACACCTGGAGTAACGTGTACAGTTTTGGTCTCCTTACCGAAGGAAGGATATATTTGCCTTAGAGGGGTGCAACGAAGATTCACTACATTGAATCCTCGGATGAGAGGGTTGTCCTATGAGGAGAGATTGAGTAGAATGGGTCTGTATTCTCCAGAGTTTAGAAGAATGAGGGGTGATCTCATTGAAACATATAAAATTCTTAGAGGGCTTGACAAGATAGATGCTGAGAGGCTGTTTCCCCTGACTAGAGAGCCTAGAACTAGAGGTCACAGTCTCAAGATAACGGGTCAGTCATTTAGGACCAAGATGAGACCTTAGAGAGGGTGCAGAAGACATTTACTAGAATGATTCCAGGGATGAAGGACTTCAATTACGTGGATAGACTGGAGAAGCTTGGGTTGTTCTCCTTAGAGCAGAGAAGGTTGAGAGGAGATTTGATAGAGGTATTCAAAATCATGAAGGGTAGACAGAGTAGATAGAGAGAAACTGTTCCCATTGGCGGAAGGTTCAAGAACCAGAGGACATAGATTTAGGATGATTGGCAAAAGAACCAAAGGTAACATGAGGAAAAACTTTTTTACACAGCGAATGGTTAAGATCTGGAGTGCACTGCCTGCATGGCATTCAAAAGGGAATTGGATAAATAAGAACATAAGAACATAAGAAATAGGAACAGGAGTAGGCCAATCGGCCCCTCGAGCCTGCTCCACCATTCAATAAGATCATGGCTGATCTGATCCCAACCACAAATCTAAAGAACACAAGAAGTAGGAGCAGGACCTGGCCACTCAGCCCCTGGGCCCTCTCCGCCACCCACAGGGCCTTGACCGATCCGAACTCAGCTTCATGTCCAATTTCCTGCCCACTCCCCATAACCCCTAATTCCCTTTACTTCTAGGAAACTGTCTATTTCTGTTTTAAATTTATCTAATGATGTAGCTTCCACAGCTTCCCGGGGCAGCAAATTCCACAGACCTACCACCCTCTGAGTGAAGAAGTTTCTCCTCATCTCAGTTTTGAAAGAGCAGCCCCTTATTCTAAGATTATGCCCCCTAGTTCTAGTTTCACCCATCTTTGGGAACATCCTTATTGCATCAACCCGATCAAGCCCCTTCACAATCTTATATGTTTCAATAAGATCGCCTCTCATTCTTCTGAACTCCAATGAGTAGAGTCCCAATCTACTCAACCTCTCCTCATATGTCCACCCCCTCATCCCCGGGATTAACCAAGTGAACCTTCTTTGTACTGCCTCGAGAGCAAGTATGTCTTTTCTTAAGTATGGACACCAAAACTGTATGCGGTATTCCAGGTGCGGTCTCACCAATACCTTATATAACTGCAGCAATACCTCCCTGTTTTTATATTCTATCCCCCTAGCAATAAAAGCCAACATTCCGTTGGCCTTCTTGATCGCCTGCTGCACCTGCATACTAACTTTTTGATTTTCTTGCACTAGGACCCCCAGATCCCTTTGTACTGCAGTACTTTCCAGTTTCTCGCCATTAAGATAATAACTTGCTCTCTGATTTTTCCTGCCAAAGTGCATAACCTCACATTTTCTAATATTATATTGCATCTGCCAAATCTCCGCCCACTCACCCAGCCTGTCTATATCCCCTTGTAGGTTTTTTATATCCTCCTCACTCTCTACTTTCCCTCCCATCTTTGTATCATCTGCAAATTTTGATATGTTGCACTCGGTCCCCTCCTCCAAATCGTTAATATAGATTGTAAAGAGTTGGGGACCCAGCACCGACCCCTGTGGAACACCACAGGTTACTGGTTGCCAGTCCGAGAATGAACCACTTATCCCAACTCTCTGCTTCCTGTTAGATAACCAATCCTCCACCCATGCCAGAATATTACCCCCAATCCCGTGATTTTTTATCTTGAGCAATAATCTTTTATGTGGCACCTTGTCGAATGCCTTCTGGAAGTCTAAATACACTACGTCCACTGGTTCCCCTTTATCCGCCCTGTACGTTATGTCCTCAAAGAACTCAAGCAAATTTGTCAGACATGACTTCCCCTTCATAAAGCCATGCTGACTTTGTCCTATTAAATTATCTAAATGTTCCGTTACTGTCTCCTTAATAATAGACTCCAAAATTTTACCCACCACAGATGTTAGGCTAACTGGCCTATAATTTCCAGCCTTCTGCCTACTACCCTTATACTTGGAGGGAAAAAATTTGCAGGGCTACAGGGAAAGGGCGGGGGAGTGGGTCTAGCTGGATTGCTCTTACAGAGAGCCAGTACGGACTTGGCAGGCCAAATGGCCTCCTTACGTGCTGTAATCATTCTGTGATTCTATGAAATTTTTTCACTCAGAGGGTTGTGAATCTTTGGAATTCTCTACCCCAGAGGGCTGTGGATGCTCAGTCATTGAGTATATTCAAGACTGAGATCAATAGATTTTTGGACACTAAGCGAATCACAGGATATGGGGATAGAGCCTGAAAGTGATATTGAGGTAGAAGATCAGCCATGATCTTATTGAATGGCGGAGCAGGCTCGAGGGGCCGTATGGCCTTCTCCTGCTCCTATTTCTTATGTTCTTATGTGCCATTACCATCTCTGTTACATTGCACACTTGGGAATAGTTTGGCCCATGTTCATAAGCAAAGGAAGGGCTGACAAATGGTTTTCCATGAAGACCTTTAAAATGCATTGAAGTTAGTATTACAGATAGATGCACTCTATAACATTTGTTTATCATAGGGACATTTGCAATTGGTAATGCTTGAACAACAGCTCAAAATGTCATTTGCTTGGTTTAGTAACCCATTTCTTGTTTTCTGTATTATACTACATGCCCCATCAGTTTAAAGTATGATTAGAAAGTGCTAATTATCTCTAAATATGCAGACATCCAACTCTAAAAAAAGAATGTCCCCTATCCAACACATTCAAAATAAACAGTCCTGTGTGTCAGCCTGTCAAACTAGCTTTGGCCTGACAATTCTGAGGCAGACATTCTGGTCTTATATTACACTGCTCAGAATGATCACCTAAAATAAACTACACAGTTGCTCCATTTGAGTTCCTGGTGAAGTGACTCAACATACAATATTTAATGCTGCAAACACATTATTTGAATCACACATTATCTGGCTGTTAAATCAATCTTAAATTATCCATTAATCAAAGTGGTTGCTTTAAGGTAGTCCCTTGCCAGATGCATTCTAAATTCTGCGATCTCCAAGTGCCCAACCAGCAGGCATTCATGGGCAAAAAAGAGCTCCTGCTCTTAGATTTCATTTCTCAGAAAAGATATCTAAAAGAAGCTCCAAGGTGAAGTAGTTTCATTTGAGAGTGCTGCAATATATCACTGAAGAATCTGTGGTATCTGTTTGTTTAACCTCTGGTGGGTCAGTGACTGATCCTAGTCTCCCTTTTACTGCCTTCCTGCAGAGAAATACAAACATAGATCGCCCTATAGCTAACAGTTTGGAGAAGCAGTAGGTGGGTGGAACTGTAAAACAATCAGCACCTTGTCATATCAAAAGACCAGATAGAATCCATAGTCTTCGGTGCAATCAGCATGACTCATGGACATTCTGCTACGATTCATTTTTATCTTCTTAAAGCTATAAACCTTCACTAAATACTATTTCTTAATTTATGTTTAAGGTGATCAAGGTTAAGACCAACAAGCATTTTTCCTCCTGCAATATAAAGGTGCGATCATAAGCAGTATCATAGCCAAGTCCAATCGTGTTCTCACCCAACATCATGTGCACTTTCCAGCAAGGATCACTGGACACCAATCAGAAGTGGGAGCCCTGGCTAGCTTTCCCCCCCCCCCCTCCCTACCCCATGAATACTGAGGCCCAATTGTAAGGATCCTATCACCTCATCTGAGATCAGTTGACTCAAAAAAAGGTAGCAAACCTGAAGCTTTCCAGATCTATATAGTGTATTGCTACATTGGGTAGTGATTTAACTACTAAGTCAATGGGAAGTATTCATTCAAAGTTTGGCATTAAGCAGTAGTTTACTGTTCATTATTGCTAATGCTGAAATCATTGGAACTTAATTATTTGCTTTCATTTTACAATTATTTGGATTTTGTAGCATATGAAATGCATGTCCCTACACACTTCCTAAACAGTACTGTTATCAGGGTCTTGAACCTTGGTCACTAAACATTTAGCAATGACTGATACTACCTTATTATTTTTCAGGCTTTTTAAATAGTGGTTTCCAATCCATTCATAAACAAAAGAAATCCATTCATGAAATAGCCAAAGTTCCACTCACTACATCTCATTCATCTCCATACCTATAGGGTAACCTGGCAGCAGCGGCCCAATTGGTTTCAAAACAGTTAGGCATACTAATGAGGGCACACAACAAGAGTGACTATGTAAAGCTTCAGTTAGAAAAAGTATGCAGACCTTTTTTTTAAGAAAATTGGAAATATAAGGCCCATAATGCAGACAATCACCAAGGTTGAAAACGGGATAGAAAATGAGGCAAATCAAGAATTAACAGTTAGGTGTTGCCAAACTCAGGTTTTAAAAGCCTGCAGATTGAAGGAGGAAGGAAAGACTGTGAGAAGGAAAAAGGCCTTGGAATCGAGGGCTTGGTTAGGAAGTTGGCTGAGCGAAAGGCGACAGAGAGTAGGGATAATGGGTAAGTACTCACATTGGCAGGATGTGACTAGTGGAGTCCCGCAGGGATCTGTCTTGGGACCTCAATTGTTCACAATATTTATTAACGACTTAGATAAAGGCATAGAAAGTCTCATATCTAAGTTTGCCGATGACACAAAGATTGGTGGCATTGTAAGCAGTGTAGATGAAAACATAAAATTACAAAGCGATGTTGATAGATTAGGTGAATGGGCAAAACTGTGGCAAATGGAATTCAATGTAGACAAATGTGAGGTTGACGATACCGGATTCTTTACTCTTAGTCTGGTTCAGCAAAAACTGAAAGCGAATACACTTGAAAGTTTTAACACAATTTATTAGCTGCAGCTGACCCTATCTATAGAATTGATTTCAACTCTTGACAGAGTCTGGTCAATCTCATAGAACAGGCAAATTACACAGTCAAAGTTCACACAATTATACATTTTCAGAGTGGGGAGGGACATGAGTAGCAAGGGGTTAAAACCAATCATAAGCTGAGTCTGGGCAAGCCATACTAACTGACATAATGACCGACCACTCACAGGTGATACCTGTTTATGTGTAGGTCACAGGAAAGGGAGTCTCGCTTATCTCAGGCCTGGGATGTTTTTCGACCTTGTCCGAAATAAGGATCCATTCATTAGGTAGCTGCAAAACAACACTCCCTACACCTGCTTACCCCAGAATTCAGCTTATCATATCGCTTTGCTTGATTCATCATAAAGCATACATTTTCATACAGGAAATTAATAACATAAACGAATGATCAAAGAAAAGCTCATTGTTCTAATTCTAGCTAGCAAAATGGGCCACTTATATTAACCCCTGGTTTACCATACTGCCATTTTGTTATGGAGGCATCTTATTGAGCTACTGAAGCTTACTACATATGCATTTCATTAGAGGGGCACCTCGTAGAAATTCTCAAGGTCATCCACTTTGGATCAAAAAAGGATAGAACAGGGTACTTTCTAAATGGTAAAAAGTTAAAAACAGTGGATGTCCAAAGGGACTTTGGGGTTCAGGTACATAGATCATTGAAGTGTGATGAACAGGTGCAGAAAATAATCAATAAGGCTAATGGAATGCTGGCCTTTATATCTAAAGGACTAGAGTACAAGGGGGCAGAAGTTATGCTGCAGCTATACAAAACCCTGGTTAGACCGCACCTGGAGTACTGTGAGCAGTTCTGGGCACCGCACCTTCGGAAGGACATATTGGCCTTGGAGGGAGTGCAGCCTAGGTTTACTAGAATGATACCCAGGCTTCAAGGGTTAAGTTACGAGGAGAGATTACACAAATTGGGGTTGTATTCTCTAGAGTTTCGAAGGTTAAGGGGTGATCTGATCGAAGTTTATAAGATATTAAGGGGAACAGATAGGGTGGATAGAGAGAAACTATTTCCGCTGGTTGGGGATTTTAGGAGTAGGGGGCACAGTCTAAAAATTAGAGCCAGACCTTTCAGGAGTGAGATTAGAAAACATTTCTACACACAAAGGGTGGTAGAAGTTTGGAACTCTCTTCCGCATAAGGCAACTGATACTAGCTCAATTGCTAAATTTAAATCTGAGATAGATAGCTTTTTGGCAACCAAAGTTATTTAGGGATATGGGCCAAAGGCAGGTATATGGAGTTAGATCACAGATCAGCCATGATCTTATCAAATGGCGGAGCAGGCACGAGGGGCTGAATGGCCCACTCCTGTTCCTATGTTCCTACAGTAACAATCGTTTACAATAGGAGCAGGACTTGTGTAGGACTGGCACGGGGGAGGAGGGCAGAGGGCAGAAAACTGGAGTTGCACTTGGGTGAGGAGGAGGTAAAAAGAGAGAAGACAAGCTGGGAGCAGCATTTGGGGTGAGGGAGGGGGGATAAAGAGCACTAGAATTAACTGAGAGGAGGGGGAGAAAATGGAGAATGCTAGCATTAACAGAGGAGATTGGGAAGAAGAATGCCAGCTTAAACTGAGGAGGGTGGAGGGGGAGAAGCGTCCCAACTTGATCTGGAGGGGTGAGAAACACGTCTACTTGAATACCTAGAGTGGAAGAAGAATGTATGGTTGAATTCAGGGAGGGAGTGGGAATGAGGGAGAGGAGTGCCAGCATGAACTGGGTTGCAAGGGGAAAAATGCTAGCTTGAACGGTGTGGTAGGGGATGAAAAGTAGCAGCATCAACTGAGAGGGTTGGAAAAGGAAAGTGTGCCCATCATTGGGTGGAGAATTGGAGGAGGCCAATGTCTTTGTGAACAGGGGCTGGAGGAGGTAGAGTGTTCCTCGGAAGGAGAAAAGGTTGGAGGCGGGAGAGTGGCTGGTCAGATAGCTTTTGGGGGAGCAATGGTCTGGTTGGTCTTTTGAAAACCCAAATCTCATTTAGCTTTTTTAATCTTTCTATGAAAAGGGCCAGCAGCGACCCCATAGTATTTTTGTGGAGCCGGGAGGAACACAGAAACAAAAGTATAAAAAGCTACTTACCTTTTTGTGGGCAGCCTGCAGCAGTCCCTTTAAGGACCATTGGTTAGGCCCCTATAGACCTGGAGAAACAGAGAGAGGACTGTGGCGCATGATCCACCCAGTTGAAGCCGATTTTCAAGCAGGGTCGTAAAACAAGTGTTAGGATCATGATTTTCATATTCAAGGAGCCTAACACCTATTTCAGGTGGGCATCCTGGACATTTGACAGCTGATTTTGCCAATCCTAATGCTAATCTTTCTCCCAAAAGACCCAAGTTCTCCCCATTGGATATACCTAAAGCTTATGTTACAAACCCCCCCATCCCATTACAATTTCAGTGTGATTACTTGTTTATATTCAGAGATGTTTGAGTTGTCAGCTTTTTGGAAGCAGTTGGACAGCTTTTACTAGTTATCTCGTTCCATCTTTATGAACATTCCCAATCAAGCCTTTTTGCTCCCTTTGGGGAACTGATTTGCATTCAGTGATCTATTGCTACTGATGAGAATCTGATCCGTAAAACAATGCACCAAAAGTAAAGTTTCAACTACTGTAAATAAATTAAAACCACATGCCAGATTTCCCTACATTTTGTGTTGATTCACAAGTTAGTTCAATTAAGATGTTCCATTTTAAAGGGGCGCGGTCTTTATCAAAAAGTATTCGGCAACACTTTTTTCTCCCCGATTTATACAATGGCGTAAATGGTGTGGAAACATTTAATTGGCACATCGGGCCAAATGTGATGCGCAGCTCGTTTGGATCTTTTCCATAGCTAAAAACTTTTTTTAATTTAAAAATATTTGCCACATCCATTTTCATGAAAACAGCGTTCCTAGAAATGTAAAATTCTCCACCAAACACTATACTTTATGCAGCAGTAATCTTTGTCAATATTTATCATTCTTTACTGGGTAATGCAGTAATTGGACAGAAAGTGGAACAGATTTTTGGAACACACCATACATTCTTCACCAAACTAAGTTACCGCAAGTTTTAGAACAAATAAACTTTCAAACCCCACCTTTCCTTAAAACGCTGGGTGTTCCTTAAATTGTATTTGACACATTTTAAGCACAGATTCCCCCACTCCCTCCGAATAACTTACTCTCCAAAACTAAACGCAGCAAAGTCGGAAGCAGTCACTGAAACTCACATTTACTGTCGAAGCCCAAACCCCAACTTCTGTCAAAGATTAAAAAGCTGTTTCTCTGCAAAATCACTTTATAAACATCATGATGTCTGGGATCCCTCGACCTCCAGCGCAGTAAACTAAGCCCATGACTGCACTGTCATTGGGAAATATCCACTGCTCCACAAGTGTCTGTCGGGCTCGGTAACAAACAAGTTATTCTGGCCATAGACGGATTGAGACAGCAGTGAGCTGGCTGACAGACCGAGCTTTTGCTCTCTTACCTCACCGCAGCAGATCGGCCACGCAGAGCCCGTGAGAAGCTCCCCGGAGCCCGGCTGCTTATTCACTGACGTTTGTTCACACGTGGCTGCTGCTGCTCCTCTCTGAGAATCTTATTCCAGGGACAGGAGAGTAGGTGATAGCAGTTCCGCATTGATGAGGCGAGGAAGATGTGTGTTGAGTAATAGAGGAAGGAGGTGGGCACTGACAGCAATAGACTAAAGGTCTGAGGGGGTAAGTGGTGGGCAATTGCATGAGTCGAACACCTCCGGGAAGGAAGATAGGCTTTAACTGGAGCAGGCATGTCGGTAGGAAGGGGCTTGGGACATGGACATGGACACGGACATTGACAGGGCATGAATCGGGGCTGAGTCACCAACAGGCAGAAACAAAAGGAGGGATAAGTGAGCAATAGAGGAAAGATGGACATCGAAAGGATCAAGAAGGTGGTATGGGGCAGTTAGACACTCGCAGGGACAGGAAAGAGATGAGAAGAAGTGAACAGGAGATGGACATCTGAGGGTTGGCATTGTCATGGCTAGGAGTTGTACCATAACAGAGGCAAGTGATGGATACCACAGGCCAGCAGCTGGGCACTAGGACCAAAATTATATGAGTAGGAATTCTACACAGTAGTTTATTGGGCTTACAATTATCAACAAGCTTTTATGTAAGTCTGAAATTATGCAAGAAAAGGAAGTATAAAAAAGGAAGAAATGTAAAACAAACACAGGTTTAGAACCAAAAATGGTAACTGCCAGTGAATTAATTTATTAATAAGCTAATGGAGGCAATTCAATTGGTAAGGAGTACAAAAGCCAAATATGAAAACATTTAGAGTGTAAATTGGAAATAATTTTCCTTAATTAAATATCTGCTCATAAGATTATCACAAAAATCTGATGTAGAAACTTTGATAATAATGTTTAACTTTTGTACAGATTTTGAACCATTGAATTTTACAGCAAGAAGTAGGCCCTTTGGCCCAACATGCAGGTGCTAGCTCTCTGAAAGAGCTATCCACTTAGTTTGATTCTCCTGCTCTTTCCCTAAAACTTTCAAATATTTATCCATTTCCCTTTTAAAAGCTATTATGGATTCTGATTCTACCACTGTTTCTGATAGGGCATTCCATGTGCATTAAACTAAAAACAATTCTTTTGTACCATTTACCTTATCATGCACTCTACCATATTTATTGCAACATAGATTGGAGTTTGATAAATGTAATTCATAAGGTACAAAAGGAAGTAGATTTGAGACAATCCATGTTATAGAGAGGCAGATTTGATTTCAATTCCAATCAACCTTCTTCCAATTTATTTCGTAACTTTTCTCTTTTTTTATACTGACGAGCTTTCCCAAGAAGTAAGAACAGGGAGTTTTTGTAGATAGCAGTCAGTAATACTGTACTGATAAAGCCACTCTTCATTGCCACAATGTTGAATCTATGTGATTCTGTTGTACACAGCACATGGCAAGGATAGTAGCACAGATGTGCTTCAGAAATGTAAACAAATACAAATTTTCAATGTGCCTTTAAAAGGGAATGGATTTGAAGGGAATTTTAGTAATTATAAAAAGGAAAAAAATGCCTCCCTCAGTTGGTAAAGTCACCACCAATATGAAATTGAACCATATGGACAATACCAGGAAGATCTGAGATTCAATTACTGATCTGTGCTGATTTAGCTGATGTTGGGTGGGGTGGCAGTAGTGAAAATGGGAAGAAAATGGGAAGAAATAAAGGAATTTAAAATTGAAAAGTTAAGTAACCCATTTATAGGAAGCATTTATTCAGAGCTTTCCTCTAGGAAATTAAATAAGTGGATGATAGGGTAAATAGTACAAACCTGTAGAAGAAAAGAACTTGCATTTATTATTTCATCATTTACAACTTCAGGACGTCCCAAAGACTTCATACCAACGAAATATTTTTGAAATGTAGTTACTGTTGTAAAGTAGGAAAATACAACAGCCAATTTATGCACAGCAAGATCCCATAGACAGCAATGACATAAATGACCAGATAATCTGTTTTAGTAATGTTGATTGAGGGATAAATTTTGGCCAGGACACCAAAATGGCTTCATTGGCCAAATGGCCTTTTGTGCTTCCATGTTTTCTTACATTCTAATGTAAACTAAATGCAATAGTAACTTATGGATCTCAAGTACTGAAAATGTGAAAACAAATCAAATAAACTTCAGCACAGCAATGGATTGAGGTCGTGAAAGATGCTATATAAATGCAAGTTCTTTTTCTTTATACAAGGTTTATGTTTATTTTTAATTTTTCTCCCTCTCTTGAAGGCATTGACTGAGGGCATTATTCTAAGGGCAGATTGCCCAAGTTGTTATTTTTTATGTATGACCTAGATGACGAGTGTTGGTAGGTTATTCAGTCACGGGCTATCCTGTCCTCATCTGATATTTATACGTATGCATCTTCCAGTAAGAGTCACTGGATAGTGATCAGGAGATGAAATTTTCCCCCTTCGTGGCCTAGAGATATTGAGGTCAATTTGTAGCATCCCACTAGCACCTCAGCTAAGAGCAACCAGCTCAGCAACAACCAATTAAAAAAAAATGTAATGACCAAAAACTATTAAAATAAGCAGTAATGAGACTTCACATTTTTAAGTTAATTTTTAGTTGTTTGGCAATCATTAAGACTTACTGTGCTGTTAAAACTTCGTTTAGACCTGTATTTTTAAGCGTATCTGTTTTGTGGCATAATTAGTTACTTTCCAGCTGCACAGATAAGCAAATCTGCACTTTTTCAATGATTTCTCTGATTGCAGCATGCGATATGCCTTTAATTCGAAGCTGTCATATCGCCAGCGAACCAGTAGGAGCAAGTTCCAGATTTTCACGTTTCACTGCACATGTGCAAATGCCGGAACTTGCTCCTCCATTTCGCCACTAACAGCGGAGAGCAGTATTGAGTTCTCCGTTATTTCGGGACCAATTTCTGCCCCGATATGGTTAGAAGGTTTTTTAAACATTAAATACTTTCTCCCAGTTAATCATCACAGATTGAGCTGCCTTCCTCCAACAACTATAATGCATCAATTTGTAACTTTAGATAGAAAAAATGACAAATCTCACATAAATTTCAGGTATTAAATTCACTTTTGGAATATTTCTACCCCAACAATAGAACTCAGCTCCAACTCCAGAACTAACATTCTCTGCTGCAATTCTTTTTATTTTTGACATCAGCCATCTATGGCCATCCTCTAATTAAAATACCAATTCAGTGTCAGTTTTGTACTCTGGGCCCATGCCCACTGGGGACTGAATTGGACTGTCCAAAATAAGCATTACAAACAGGGGAGTCTTTTATCCCATCAGTTTGGAGTAGGTTGAAAAGTGAGTCTCAAAAGTGAAAGGCCAGTGTCTAAACCACTGCATCACGTAATGCAAGTTGCTTTTGAGTTTCTAGAAGCAACACGTATAATGCCTTAGTTCAGTGACTTGACTACCCATTAAGATATAGAAAATATATTTTCCTTTCTTGTATCTCCAGATATCTCTTTATAACTTCAGTCTCAATTAAATGGAACAATCTCTGCCTAACAAAAAGCCAATTTAGTTGGTATTATTTATACATGGGAAAACAAATTTGAGTCATTCTTTGCCATTTGAGGGTTTCACTCTGCTGTTGTCCCATCATCTTACATCCATTACAGGGGTAATGATGTTATTTTAAAGCTTGCTGTGGGAGCTTTAAATATTGTAAGTCATAATGCAGCTTAGCTTTTGTTTTGCCAGATATAGCCGACAGAAATGTAATTCATGAGAATGCTCATTCCTCCCCAAACACTTATGCAATTGATGCTATGGACTGACTGACGCTATTTTTCACGGGGCAGGCATTAATACTAACTTAGGTCGAATGCTTTGAATTAAGTATGCTTTTAGAATAACATCAGACAAAAAGAATTTTTGGGGAGTAAGAAAAAATAAGAAACTCCAAGAACCAATGATATAATGAAGAAATCATAAATGTACAACAGATGTACTTTAATTGGAAAACAATGCCTGACAAATTGTGTGTGTGTGTGTGTGTGTGTGTGTGTTGGGGGGAGGGTGGAGATACACTGTGTGGAGGGACATGGTTTTGTATCTGTGACTCTTAACATGCCAGGTTCACAATTTCAGTTGTGTTGTCACAGAGAGATATCAACCAGATGCCAGACTCCCATAGGGAAAGGAACATAAAAAGTATCAAAGGCAAAGTTACCATAGTCTAATCTAGAAAGAAAGAAAAAGAACTTGCATTTATATAGCACCATTCACGACTTCGAGACAACCCAAAGTGCTTAACAGCCAATGAAGTACCTTTGAAGTGTAGTCAATATTGTAATGTAAGAACCAGAGATTGCAGCCTAAATTTTCCATTCAGACAAAATCCCAACCAGAGATGGGCTGACCCCACTGCAGCTTTTGCAATCAGCCTAATTTAAATATGATGGTGGCCTTCAGAGTTATGGATGCCAGACATTGGGAGCAGTGCTCTGCTGTTGTATTTTAAGGCCTGCAGCAGCTTAAAGGCGCTATGCCAGGAAAAGTAAAACCAAAGCAAAATGTCACATCTGCAAAGGCTGCAGAAGGTCAGCTTCACTGTAGATGTAGAAATCCTTCTCCATAAAGTTATGCAGAGGAAGGGTGTAGACCCATAAGGAGAGCAGCACTCTCAGGTAATGGCCAGTCATTGCCCGACTCAACCATCCCCTCCTTAGCAACTCCGTGCTGAAAATATTTAAATGGCCTTATCAGGCAAACAAGGTAATAGGGGCCAACCACAATGTCATGTTCTGGAGTTAGAACACATAAGAAATAGGAGCAGGAGTAGGCTATATGGCCCCTCGTGCCTGCTTCACCATTCAACAAGTTCATAGCTGATCTTCTACCTCAACTAAATTTTCCCACCTATCCCTGTATCCCTCAATTCCCTCAGTGTCCAAAAATCTATCGATCTCAGTCTTGAATATACTCAATGACTGAGCATCCACAGCCCTCTGAGGTAGAGAATTCCAAAGGTTCACAACCCTCTGAGTGAAGAAATCTTTTCTCATCTCAGTCCTAAATGGCCGACCGCTTACCTTGAGAATATGACCCCTAGTCATAGACTCTCCAGCCAGGGTATAGAGCCTCTCAACATCTATCCTGTCAAGCCCTCCAAGAATTTTATATGTTTCAATGAGATCACCCCTGATTCTTCTAAACTCCAGAGAATATAGGCCCATTCTACTCAATCTCACCTCAAAGGACAATCCTCTCATCCCTCACATCCCTCTCATCTAGTGAACCTTCGTTGCATCCCCTCTAAGGCAAGTATATCTTTCCTTAGGTAAGGAGACCAAAACTGTACACAGTACTCCAGGTGTGGCCTCAGCAGAGCCCTATATAACTGCAGCAAGACCTCCTTACTCTTATACTCCAATCCCCTTGCAATAAAGGCTAACATAGCATTTGCCTTCCTAATTGCTTGCTGTACCTGCATGTTAACTGTTTGTGATTCATGTACAAGGACATCCAAATCTCTCTGAACACCAGCATTTCTTAGTCTCTCGCCTTTTAAAAAATATTCTGCTTTTCTATTCTTCCTACCAAAGTGGATAATTTCACATTTCCCCACATTATACTCCATTTGCCGCCTTCTTGCCCACTCACATAACCCGTCTATATCCCATTGCAGCCTCTTTGCATCCTCGTCACAGCTTACTTTCCCACCTAGCTTTGTGTCACCAGCAAACTTGGATACATTACACTCGTTCCCCTCATCTAAGTCATTGATATATATTGTAAATAGCTGAGGCCCAAGCACTGATCCTTGCGGCACCCCACTAGTTACAACCTGCCAACCCAACAATGACCCGTTTATTCCTACTCTCTGTTTTCTGTCCATTAACCAATCCCCAATCCAAGTTAATATATTACCCCCAATCCCATGAACCCTTATCTTGTGCAACAACCTCTTGTGTGGCACCTTATCGAATGGCTTTTGAAAATCCAAATATACAACATCCACTGGTTCCCCCTTACCTATCCTGCTAGTTACACCCTCAAAAAACTCTAATAGATTTGTCAAACATGATTTCCCTTTCATAAAACATGCTGACTCTGCCTAATCATGTTATGATTTTCTAAGTGCTCTGTTACTAAGTCCTTAATAATAGATTCTAGCATTTTTCCTACTATTGATGTCAGGCTAACTGGCCTATTGTTCCCTGTTTTCTCTCTCATTCCTTTCTTGAATAGCAGGGTTACATTTGCTACCTTCCAATCCATGGGGACCATTCTAGAATCTAGGGAATTCTGGAAGAACAAAACCAATGCATCCACTATCTTCAGCCACCTCTTTTAAAACCCTAGGTCCAGGGGATTTGTCAGCTTTTAGTCCCATTAATTTCTCCAGTACTTTTTCTTTACTAATTCTAATTCCTTCAAGTTCCTCACTCTCATTAGACCCTTGGTTCCCCACTATTTCTGGTATGCTTTTTGTGTCTTCCAGTGTGAAGACAGATACAAAATATTTGTTTAATGTCACTGCCATTTCCTTATTTCCCATTATAATTTCTCCTGTTTCTGCTTCTAAGGGACCCATGTTTACTTTCGCTAATCTCCTTTTTACACACTTGTAGAAGCTCTTACAATCTGTTTTTATATTTCTTGCTAGTTTACTTTCATATTCAATTTTCTCCCTCTTTATCAATTTCTTGGTCATCCTTTGCTGATTTCTAAAACCCTCCCAATCCTTAGGCTTACTACTCTTTTTTGGCAACATTGTAAGCCTCTTCTTTTAATCTATTATTATACTTAACTTCTCTAGTTAGCCACGGTTGGATCACTTTTCCCATGGAGTTTTTATTCCTCAAGCGAACGTATATACTCATTGAGAATTATGAATTATTTCTTTAAATGTTCGCCATTGCTTATCTACCGTCATATTTTTGATCATTCATCTTGAGATTAGAAAAAGGTGTCTTCTTTAAACTTCAACCTCAAGTGGGAGGAGCTGTAGCACATTTTACTGACAGACTTACTGGCGAATCACGATTTGGAGGAAGTCAGTATTTTCCTCCTGGCTGGAATGGGACAATTGAGGAGTGAGCCAGCTAGGTTTAGAGAGGTATCTAGCCAAGTAAGGGGAAACTTAATAGAATCAAGGAGAGATTTGTTTACTACTGTTGCACTGAACATTCATGTGCTGCCTGTGAAATAGAACAGCTTAATGATTTGTATCTGTGCTTGTTTTACCAAGTGTTTCAGTCTGTCTTTGAAAAGATTGATATCCAGTTTAGATCACAAGGGAGTTTTATTGTTACCCCCTGGGTTATGCAATCACATAGTTAGATATTGGGCAGTACCAACACACTCCTAAATATAGACGGCCCAGACCTTTTACAAGAGTGTCCAGCAGCACTGTACCAGAGAGCAAATCTAAGGCAGAACTGAAACTTCGAACAAACGCCTTCCAAGAATGCACCTTATTAAGCATATCTGCCATTTACAATGACCTTCCCCTCACATTATGAAGTGCTCGAATTGCTTACCATCAATTCATTGATGAATCATAGCCATGCAATGCCCTTTACACCCACAGCCTATCTCACTGAACAACAACTTGTATTTATATAGCGCCTTTAACATAGTAAAATGTCCCAAGGCACTTCACAGGAGCGATTATCAAATAAAATTTGACACTGAGCCACATAAAGAGATATTAGGACATGGTCAAAGAGGTAGGTTTTAAGGAGCATCTTAAAGTGGAAGAGAGAGGTCGAGAGGAGGAGAGGGTTAGGGAGGGAATTCCAGAGCTTAAGGCCTAGGCAGCTGAAGGTACAGCCGCCAATGGTGGAGTGAGTAAAATCAGGGATGCACAAGAGGCAAGAATTGGAGGAGCGTAGAGATCTCAGAGGGTTGTAGGGCTGGAGGAGGATACAGAGATAGGGAGGTGCGAGGCCATGGAGAGATTTCATAACATGGATGAGAATTTTAAAATCAAGGTGTTCCCAGACCGGGAGCCAATGTAGGTCGGTGAGCACAAAAGTGATGGGTGAACGGGACTTGGTGCAAGTTAGGATACAGTAAGCAGAGTTTTGGATGAGCTCAATTTTATGGAGGGTAGAAGATGGGAGGCCGGCCAGGAGAGTATTGGAATAATCAACTCTAGAGGTAACAAAGGCATGGATGAGGTTTTCAGCAGCAGCTGAGCTGCGGCAGGACGGAGACGCGCGATGTTATGGAGGTGGAAGTAGGCGGTCTTGGTGATGGAGCGAAAATATGGTCGGAAACTGATCTCAGGGTCAAATAGGACGCCAAGGTTGCAAACAATCTGGTTCAGCCTCAGTCAGTGGCCAGGGAGAGGGATGGAGTCAATGGCTCGGGAGTGGAGTTTGTGGCGAGGACCAAAGACAATGGCTTTGATCTTCCCAATATTTAGTTGGAGGAAATTTTTGCTCATCCAATACTGGATGTCGGACAAGCAGTGTGGCAAATGAGAAACCGTGGAGGGGTCGAAGGAGGTGGTGGTGAGGTAGAGCGTACATGTGGAATCTGACATCGTGTTTTTGAATAATGTCGCCGAGGGGCAGCATGTAGATGAGAAATAAGAGGGGGCCAAGAATAGATTCTTGGGGGACTCCAGAGGTAACGGTGCGGAAGCGGGAAGAGAAGCCATTGCAGGTGATTCTCTGGCTATGACTGGATAGATAAGAATAGAACCAGGCGAGCACAGTCCCACCCAGCTGGACGACAGAGGAGAGCCGTTGGAGGAGGATGGTGTAGTCAACCATGTCAAAGGCTGAAAACAGGTTGAGAAGGATGAGGAAGGATAGTTTACCTCAGTCACAATCGCATTGGATGTCATTTGTTACTTTGATATGGGTCGTTTCAGTACAGTAGCAGGGGCGGAAACCTAATTGGAGGGATTCAAACATGGAGTTGCGGGAAAGATGGGAATGGATTTGGGAGGCAACAACACGTTCAAGGACCTTGGAGAGGAAAGGGAGGTTGGAGATGGGGTGGTAGTTTGCAAGGACAGAGGGGTCAAGGGTGGATTTTTTGAGGAGGCGAGTGATGATGGCAGATTTGAAGGGGAGGGGGACAGTACCTGAGGAGAGGGAACCATTAACATTATCAACTAACATGGGGGCCAGGAAGGGAAGTTTGGTGGGAATAGGGTCGAGGGAGCAGGAGGTGGTTCCCATGGTCAAGATGAGCTCTGAGAGGGCATGATGGAAGACAGGAGAGAAACTAGAAAAAGATGTGAGTTCAGGGCTGGGGCGGGGGGAACTGTAGGGGACATTTAGCTTGGTGGGCTAGGGGAAGGGAGGGAAGTGGCGGAGACAGCCGAATGGATGGTCTCAATCTTATTGACAAAGTAGTCCATCAGCTCCTTGCACTTGTTGTTGGAGATGAGGGTGGAGGAGGCAGGGGAGAGGGGTTTAAGAAGGCAGTTTGTAGTGAAGAGAAACTGGGGATTATCTTTGCATTCCGGGATGATCCTGGAATAGTGAGCGATTTTGGCAGAGGAGAGCAGGACCTAATAGTGCTTAATGTGGTCCAGCCAGATTTGACGATGAATGGCTAAACCAATTGTCCTGCATAAACATTCAAGTCTGCGTCCCTTGGACTTAAGGGAGCGGAGATGATGGCCGTACCAGTGTGAGAGAGAGTAATGGTTTTAATGGGGACAAGGGCATCAGATGTGGAGGTGAGGGTGTGATTGAACACATCGGTAGCTGCAGAAATGCTGTGGTGATTGGAGGACCAAAGGCTAGACAGTTGGAAATTTGAAAGTGCCGTAGTAAGCAACTTGGGGAGAGTTTTTTCCAGGGGCGAACACAGAAGAAAGTGGGATTGGGAGGGGGAAGGGCGATGTGGGTGGAGAGGGATACAGGAAGTGATCAGACATGGCTTTATCCGTGATTAACACGATGGGAGCAGAGATGGCAAGGTCGAGAGGGTGGCCGTGAATATGGGTAGGGGAGTTTATATGGAGGGAGATATTAAGGGAGGATGGAAGGGCAGTGAACTCAGAGGAGAGAGAGCATGATGAATTGAGATGGAGGTTGAAGTCACCGAGGGTGAGAAGTTGCTCGGTGCAGAGGCTGAGGGAGGAAAACAGTGAAGATATCTCGGTGAGAAACTTGGTGTGGTACTTGGGTGGGCGGTAGAGAATGAGGATCATGTCACCACATCACTACTGCCAAAATTGGGTGAGGTTCTGCCATAATGTATACCTGTTATAGTTCTGCTCAAAAAATCAGGCATAGGGTCATAGCAAATCTAGGCTAATATCTCCATGGACAGCTGCATTCTCCGGATTGCACTGACCTTTGCTTGAGCTCCCAGCTTTCATTTGTGTCTACAAGTGCAGACCAGTGGCCATACCCTGTCAGTTGGTGGGCCGAACCATGTGAGAGCTATTGGCATCCGCAAGGGGAATCATCTTTGCCTAAGGGCACAAAATGGCAGATATGATGCAACTTGTGTCCAACATCAAGTAGGCTCTGTGGCAGTATCTCTGTGAACACATGGGACAATGATGCAGATGTTTTAGACTTCACTAGCGATCCATTGCAACAAAAGAAGTGCCCACTATTCGAGTTCTTCACGTTACTGGTCTAGTACAACATTGTATTTGATTGTCCTTCAACAAGCAAAAAGACTGTATGTTCCTAATTTCTGTGAACACAACTTAGAATGGAAGTAGACCTTAGAATAGTGGGACAAATAGTGCCACCAGACTTCCACGGCTGTTAACGTACACTGTGTCCCATCAAAATTAGCATACATATTTAAATCTGGCCCTGGGGTCTTAGCTTCATTAATAATAATATTTGTCCCCTTTCCCAGTGCAATATATTTATTAACAAACATGATCTCCAGCATGACCACAAAAAAACGATCTTTTAAGAAGTAACAGCTGATCAAAATAAAAGCTGTAAATGGCAACAAGTGTTGGTTGTATTTATTTGAGGATTTGTGGCTGGGTGCTTCAGACAAGGGCAGCTAGGCGTGACTCACATTTGATTAAAGTCATTGATCTATCCACAGATTCTGTCTCTACCTGATCTCCTTCTGGGCAAAAGCCCCTCTGATAAATATTAGCCATTTGGCTAACCCGATAAAATCTAAAGTTAATGAAATAAATATGTGAAGTTATTAAAATCTAGAACAGCCTTCTAAAAACATGTAGGAGAATAAATATGCATCACAACAACGTCACAAGGTTAAGTGGCCAAATATACAGGTAGCCATTTAATTAATGTCAATCAAATACATCCGTGAAGTCACATTTACTCGTTTAATTGAGCAAATCTAATATCAAATAAGATAAAAATGCATTCCTTAAACACCCTCAATTCACCGACACGCGGAATTACTTGGATACAGAGAAGTGGTCTGTAAAGAAAGTATTGACCTAACAAGGATTAGAAACTGGCAAACCAGGTTCTGAAATGAAATTCAATCTGGTCTGAAATTAATCGCCTCTTCTAGCGAGCACATCGTCATTACATTGTGCATCATCCTTCCAATTAACCATACCGCCCACTTACACACCTCACCTGTCACACAACAATCGATTTTTTAATATTAAGACACGGATGCTTACCTCAGAGGCTGAGGGCAACTAACACAGCAAATCAAACGTGTAAATGGAAACCCCCAAGACGACATTATTTCGTGAAAGCGTAGACAAAGACGCGCTGTGCAGGACATCAACAGCAAACCACATTCTAAACTAAATGATTTATAGTGTGTTCTAAATACAATTTATAATATACACTTGATTTTATATAATGCCTCTAAAATTTTACACATTCATAGCCGCTTTACAGATCTATTAATACAAGTTTGTAACATATTAAATATAACTTTAATGCATTTTGAAGATCAAATAGCAACCGATTACACTGCTGTTTTACCGAGTCATTACTTAAAAGAGTAATGTCATGCTTCGAGGTAATATTTATGTTGACCACTGTAATCTCTCGCCACATATGCTGTGTACAAATGTTTTCATTTTATAGTAGAAGTAGAACCCATTGGTGTTACAGGAAATGGCAGAAACTACAATGTTGTTTCAAGGTTAGGGGGAGAAAACACAATAACCTTGGGTCTTCACTATTTGAAAAGCCAGTCCCAGCCCTGCACTAAGCCCAGTTTTTTTTTTTGGCCCGGAGTTTCCTCGGCATTTGCGCCCAAAGAGACGGACAGTCTGGGTGCAAACAAGTTATGCGACTTACATGGGCGTTAGTGAGTTACGCGTGAACATACACCCAAGTATCCACGATATTGAAGTGTGTCCATATGACCCTGCGACAACCCTTTCTGTCTGAGATCAAACATGCGAAAGGGCAGGTTTGCTCAATGAGTTGATAGCTTTCCTAACCTTATTTCAAATAAAATTCTGGTAAAAAATAAACTACAAATGCTGGAAATCTGAAACAAAAACAAAGCGCTGGGAATACACAGCAGCTGACGCAGTATTTGTAAAAAGGCAGGTTAAGGTTTGGGATCTAGACTCTTCATCAGAACTAGAAACTGGAAAACAAGTGAGTCCTGAATGGAACCCAGCAAAACGCAATTGGGGAGAAAGCTAGTGGATGATGTGTGGGGATTATCTCAGTGAGGTTATTAAAATTTTTTAAATGTGAAAATAGTTAAGTAAGGCAATGAAAAGTATATGAAGGAATGGGGGAAAGCAAGTAAATGTAGGAATTCAAAATAAAAACAAATGCTGAAGAAACCTCTCTTATTTCCCACTTCTGCTGTACCAAATGGGCAAATTGGTGTACAAAATGTATTTTTCTGCTGCACTCCTTGTGCAGGGGGGTGCAGTTCTGATTTGAAACTATGTCACATTATTCGGGTGGATTCAGTAACATTGTTAACATTTGAGTTCCACCAACGATCTACCATTTATTTTACTTTTGCATTGAATTTTTGCTCACAGAGGGATATTTGTTCTAGTAAATGGAACACCTTTTCATTTTAGGCACCCTGAAATGAGCATCAAAGTCTGGCACAGCGTAAGTGGATGGAGAATAAGTTCTCTTCTATCCGCCCGAATAATGTGACATAGTTTTAAATCAGAACAGCACCCCCCTGCACAAGGAGTGCAGCAGAAAAATACATTTTGTTCACCAGTTTGCCCTTCTTCTGCCCTTCCCCATTTAAAGGATTATGGGTTTACCACTTTTATAGGGACTGTATATTACACATACTTAAGTTAATATTGAACATCCTTTACAGAGCTAAACTAATTTCGTAAGTGAGATAATTGTATATAAAGTTTCACTTGAGACTAGAGGATATTTGTGGTCATGCATTCTATTGATTGATTTAACATGGAGTTACCCAAGACACACCCACAAGCTCCATTTAGCCAACGTGCAAAGCTCTGGTTTCTTCCTTCTTTGCATGCTTGTGCACAATGCCAACTTTTACTTAGCCTCAGCTCTTGAAACCTCCTGGGTCTAAGGGATTTCTTGATTTGTGGAATTAGACAAATGAGAGAAGAGCCTTTTTGAGCTCTCCAGACCCAGGAATTTTAAAGAGCTGAGGCTGAAGTTTCCAAGTATTGAAACTTTGAGAAAAGGACCTGGGAATGAAAAAGCAAAAAGGTACAGGCAGCCAATTTGTGCAGGGGATTTTGAATTTTTGTATGTTTGTCCAAAGGTAGTTGAAAAGGCCCAATAAAAATCAAGTCTTCCAAGTCATTTTAGCAAAGCTGACATTCTAAGTGGGCTTGAAAAGCCCAACTGCAAGGTGTACCTTGACTACCAAAAAGCATTTGACAAAGTTCTGCATGAAAGGTCGTCAGTTAAGTTTAAAGTGGTGGGCATTCAGCTAGAAATTTGAGAATCGATATAGAATTGGTTGAAAGGGAGGAAAGAGTGGGTACTTGTTGGAGAAGTTATGTTGGGGAAGTGTTGAGTGGAGTGTGCTAGGTATTAATGTAAGGAATCTTACAACACCAGGTTATAGTCCAACAGTTTTATTTGAAAATCACAAGCTTTCGGAGCTTTCCTCCTTCGTCAGTCACTCACTCACTCACTCACCTGACGAAGGAGGTAAGCTCTGAAAGCTTGTGATTTTCAAATAAAACTGTTGGACTATAACGTGGTGTTGTAAGATTCCTTACATTTGTCCACCCCAGTCCATCACCGGCGTCTCCACATCATGTACTAGGTATTGGCATTTGGAACCCCTACTGCTGCTAATTTACATCAGCAACTTGGATTTAGAAGCTCAATAAAACTGCTCAAATTCAAAAACTAGGAAGCACAGTTGTGGAGTCTGTTCGGGAATTACGAAATTAGTTAAGCTGCTAGGGTAGTCAACTTCTGACTTGTGGGTCTGCAGCAACTGCCATCAACCCCAAAGTAAAGTTGCTGATTCATTAAGGGAGAAAGACCTGTTTTTTTTAACCATGTCTTCCCTGTGGTCAAGCCTAGTAAATCTGACAAGTTTGACAATCTACAAAGAGCTGTTCTTACTACAGAGGGATCAAATCATGGGATTAGTTTTCATGCATCACTGTATGCTTTGACTTTTTTAATGTTATGTTAGAACTGTAGTTAAAATTTTCTTTAACTATTACCAACATCACAACAGTGTTTGTAAATAGAAATGCAAGTACATTATTAACAGTTGTTGAACATTATGGAGATGGCTTTAAATATCTTTGATGAATTATTCTATGACTTTCTGTGATATCCACTGATAGGAAGACCTTGAACCTTTTTCTTATGTCAACACTAGGTACAACACATCAACACAATAGGCCAGATTTTGCTGGAGCGGGGCATCTCGTGGCATGCCCCGTTAGACATTTTTCTGCACCCTTCAGCTCAAAAACTTTTTGTGCCTAAGCTATTAACGGCATGGCGAGGGCAACAGGGCATCTGGGATCTCAGTGAATGGCGGAACCAAGAGTGTATCTCCTTAACCACGAGACTTAAGGATTGAGAAATAAACAGAGAAATGACTGAGAAGGAGAGTGAATTAGAGTCAAATCAGGTACAGAAAGAGAAATAAAGAGAGGGAAAGAAAGATTGGGTTGAGTGAGAGAGAAAAAAGAGACAGAAAGGTAAAGTAAGAAAAACATTAAAAAATTTAAAAGTTAACATTTTTAAAATCTCTAAGAACAATTTACAACCTGAAGGAATGAGACTCCACAGTTTAAATTATTCAATTTCTGGGCCAGAGAGGTTGATTGGCATTGCATTAACAATTATCACATTGTTAGAAAGGTACTTATGCTGTGAATAACCAGACTTAACTTTCTGTGACGAGGTTTAATGGGCAATAAATGTACAAATCCAGCAAGTTCTTAAAAATAACAGGTAGGTTAAGGGCGAGATGCAAAGTGCGAAGCAAAAGGCGGAGTGGCATAAATCAACCAGCAATTTCTAGAGGTTCGCAACTCACGGTGTATCTCTTAATCCCCTGATCTTGCTGGCTGATTTGCACATTAATAACGGCATGCGTCATTAACACACCATTATTTTTCCAGCAAGATCTGACCCAATATGGCTCTGCGTCACTGCCTGCTGTAACTAATTATCCAGTAGAAAGGGTTCTAATTGATGACATGAAATGTAGTACAGAATATCTGTACTAATGGAGTTGCACATTCTGTTGCACAATATTCCCCAAATATTTAAAGCTTTTATAATGGGGATTGTTAATAAATACCTGCTTTTATATAGTACATTATCACATCAAAGTGGCTGAAAGCACTTTTCACAATGAATTACTTTTGGAGTGCAATGACTGGTGTTATGTAGGCAAAATATTATAAATCATTATTGACGCCTTGTTTTCATGAACAGTTCGAAGTTTTCTTTTTAATTTACATACTTGTGACAGTCTGAAGTAAATCATTTCAAAATGCACAATTGGCTCACTTGCATATGATATCTTACCAAAAATGACGCATGGGTCTTCTGGCTCCTTCTTCCAGCATAAAAAAAAGGCTTGCCAAACCCTTGTTCATGCCTTTAAAACATTTAAACAGTGTGGATAAACTAGAGTCTATCAATTTGAAGAGCTGATAGACCAGCCACACTGTAGCTTGATAAATTTGTACTCCAACACTTCTTTCAAAGTGTTTTAGAAATAAAATTGAAGCAGATTATGTCAGAACATTCTATTACTATGACAATTGTTTCGTTTTACACATGTACCAGTTGCAACTAAAATTGGCATCAGGGGCATCAGAATTAAACTAGTATTGTTTTGTTGGAACCTGAAACTGCAATTCTGAAACAGAACAAGGGGAACTTGATAACATGGAAACCTGGAAAAGGTTAGTACAAATGACAGCAATATAGAGGCAGAGGGAAGAAAGAGAGGTTACAGCACACAGAGACTGCAAAGGACTTGAAATACTTGAGAATGGAATGGAATGCAAAAGAGAATGGGAACAAGACCAATTGAATTTTTCATGTATATGGAGTGGAGAAAGGTGATGTTGTAGCAGTATGTGTGGCCAATTAAAGAAAGACAGAAGAATACTTTTCAATTAAGTTCATTCATGCTAATATTTGATTTCTGCTCTTCAAATAGACTCTGAACCATATTGTGTTTCAGCCACCTCCTTCGTACTCTTAAGGGACTAATTTAATTAAAATTTTTAAAATACTTTAATTCCGCTTGCCAGGTTGTCCAAATTTCTCCCATTTTCTCTTCTCTTGTCCATTTTTCATTTCTTGTAGCCAATCAAACCTAACCTATCCTATCTCCTAATCCCTAAAATATGACTTTAAAATTGTTTAGTTACTTTATTTCTTCTTCCCCCTAGTTCCCATCATCTATTTGGAATTGCGAGCAAGTTTTTTTTTAAAAGGCTTTTAATTAGTTAAAAAATAGCTTTAAACTTGGCAGAGCCTGACAACACTTGGACGAATTAACGCGGCCAATGTGCTAGAAAGATTAAATTAATTCCACATAACAAAATTAAACTGATTTTTTTTAGTTTTCCAGGATTGTGCAGAATTATTGTTGTGCAACTGGTGCCAAGAAATATCCAGACCAGAAAACACATACATTGTAACTGGTTCCTTCCACTCAGCCAATATGTAACTCTTTAGTGTTAGCGGAGGCCGATGTCGTCTGTGTGTTATGTAGAACAAAACCATAAATCCTTTTACACAAGAATGAGTTTTGCAATTTTGTTACATATAGTTCGGAGGAAATATTTCCCATCAATACTCTGAAGACCTAGAGTGACCTTGATAAGTAAAGGTTAAGCATTAGTGTTAAAGGTCAAATTGGAGCTCTTTACATTGGTTGCTGAAGGCTTGTAATCCTGATGAGTTCTTGCAGTATAGATAAGCACCAAATCTATTTTATCAGTAAATTTACTGATAAAATAGCCATTGGTCACCCAACCAGAATACATAGAGTTACTTATTTTAACTACAGCTTTAACTTAATAGTGGAAGTGAACAGAAATTTCAACTGTAGTATAATCCTAATGATAATGATTTGTAGAAACATGTTTGATACAAATTGAAAGAGGAAATAAATTAATCCAAGTCGTGGAGCAGTTTCCAAACTGCATAAGAACTAGATTATAATACAAACTTGTGAATAGACCCATGCCAAAAGGCCAATGTAATTCATATGTTGTACATGTTTAACAGCAATTGTTTATTCATTATAATTTTCCAACACAGACTGAGTTATCTCATTTTGGGACAGCAATTCAAGATACCTCTGAAAGCGGCAAAATCATTAAAAAGGGATCATGCTTTGAACCTCTGTATTCTGCAGAAGAATGTGTCATCTAAATTACAACAACTGCTTAAACCTTACCTCAAGCCAAATCTTTGCTAAAGACTGTAATCTGCTGTCATCCATAAAAATCCAGTTTCATCTCTGTGTGTCTTTCTGTTCATGGTACTGCTACTTACAAAGTAATGAATATATTAGAAGTTTTGTCTTCTATACACTGCTATGTAGCAGTGGTTTTGAAACCTTGCATAACTCCTCCCTCCTCCACACCCCCCCCCCACCACTGCAAATATTGACACACTCCAGGAGACCCCTGTTCCAACTTCTGAAATATCTTTGCGGAAAACATGGCAACAGAAATAATGTGGTGGTAAGTCAACAACAGTGCAAATTTATTGCAGCTTTAAGCATTACAAGGCACTTCACATAGGAGGGTGCAGGCACCAAGCATAATCTAGGAACTTGGGGAGAAACAATCTGAAGGCATGGTTGAAAAGACAAGTTTTGTGAAGTTTGTAAATGTGGGGAGAGAAGTAACAAGGTGAAGAGGTTGGTTGGAGGTAGGGGGGGGGGGGGAGTTTCAGAGATTACAGCCTCCAGGACAACAATTAAAGAAAAAGTCAGAGCACTGATGACAGATGGACAGAAATATGATGATCTTGCCAACCCCTGAGATTCCCTCACAGACCTCTTATGATCTGGAGACCTCAGTTTTAAACCTATGCAATTCAGACACAACCTAATTCAACAAGATAATCTTTGGAAGTTATAATTATACAATATGCAATTCATCAAAGAATGTTAGTTCATGTTTCTCACAACTAACATCGTTTAACATTGATGGATCCACCGCTATTCTATCATCATCTACTGACATTCATAGCCTCAATATCTCGTGATCTTAAATTAACCCATATTTCTTCCACTGCTAAAGTTGCTTTTAAGATGCTTAGTTTCCTCTTGCATGTCAAACACATTTCCCCTTCCATAATTCTCTACTGTCTTTTATTTTTTTGATTAGCAGGATGTCTGACATGTAAGAAAATCCATCAACCCATGATTAAGAGTCTCCAAACCGACTTATTGAAAAATCCATACAGGTCGAATTTCCATTTGTCCAATGTGGTGTACATATTCTCTACTCATAAGGTGACACCCCACTTACCTAGGGGCAGTGAGCTTAGGCACGGGTTGTCAGTAACCAAGTGCACACAGGGGCACTGCTGGAGTTTAATCAGCTGAAACCATCCAGCTTACCAGCACAGAACACTGGTAAACCTGCTATCACTTGCCTACCCATTGCAGCATGTTGAGCTGGAGCTAAATGAGAAGAATATCAATTGCCAGAGACTGGTCTACCTGTCTAGGTTACATTAGTGAGTCAGGCTAGTTGGCTAACACTGTCCTGGAGCACTGCAGATCTGCCTGGTTCAGGTAAAAATAACCATGGAGGGTTGAATTACTTCCAGTCTTCAATGTTAGAACCAATTCAATCCCAAAGAAGCCCTGAGCTAGCAGTAGGAGTGCTACAATTGGCTTTAGTGCCCTTGGCTCAGAGAGGTGGAAAAAAATGACTCTGATTGCAATCAAGTGACCCCCTGCAACAATGTATTCGTAGAACATCAAATGAGGACAGGATTGGGTTCAGCTGGGATGCCCTCTCTTCCTCTGATGGAATAGCCTGTCTACACTCACTGTCTAAACTCACACATGAAGAATGGCTACTTCGACAAAGTACCAGAGGGCAGATGATGTCCTTGGATCCATATCCCAACATAAGTTGGTGTCCTAAGGAGTAGAGGGGAGAAAACTGGAGTGGGAAAAAAATGATGGAAATATTATAATGACTATTAGGTGAGTTATACTGCAGTTTCTGTGGCAACGTAACAGAATTTTTCAAATTAAGTCAGCAAAAGGAAAGAAAGTATAACTCTAGTTTGATGCCTTTATATTTTTAATGTTACTAAAGAGCCAGTAGCACTAATATTATAACATTAAAATTTTCGCTAGTGTTCTGATGCTAGTGGGTTGAGCTCTATCTACATATTTAAGTACATGTGCAAAAACCTTTGCTTTACCCAAGCACAAATTGCTGTGGAGTCCAGCAGCGTCACTCTGCCAACTGCCAGCTCAAATCACACCAAAGCAGGTCCCAATATCAAACTAGTACTTACAGTGTACCTACAGCATTATTGACATTTTCCGGTCAACCAAAGATGATCCACTTAATTCTCCTTTCACTCATTATTTTAAAAAGAAAGACTTGTATTTATATAGTGCCTTTCACGACCTTAGGACGTCATAAAGCACTTTACAGCCAATGAAGTACTTTTAAAGTATAGTCACTGTTATCATATAGGAAATGTGGCAGCTAATTTGCAAACAGCAAGGTCCCACAAACAGCAATGAGATACTATTTAGAACATAAGAAATAGAAGCAGGCGTAGCCCATATGGCCTCTCGAGCCTGCACTGCCATTCAATCAAATCATGGCTGATCTTGGACCTCAACTCCACTTTCCTGCCTGATCCCCGATTTAGTTATTTCCTTCTGCCTTTTTTATGGCCCTTTTTAAATTTATGTGTTTCCTGTACTCATTTTCAGCACCCAGTATCCGCATAAACACTTTCAGGTCATCGGTTAAGTGGAATTACTCTGTGCTGAGATTCCAAACTTTGAGTACAAACAAATGTCCATTTTGTCTCAAAGAATTTGTGGTTTCATTGCTATTTGGAGCACCAAGCAACAGCTGGAAGGAGATAAACAGACCTTGCCTACAACAAGGACCCTCTTCAGCTCCACTTATGAGTAAAGGCACTGCTGTGATATTAAGCCATACAGATCAGAAGGTCAAAATTTTGATCTGTGGTTTATGTTGAGTTTCCTAATCTCAACTGGTCAGCAGGAGAATCAGTAAAATTGACCTCAACTCCTCTCAGTTAGTGAGAGCTAAAAAAACATACAAACATAAAAGTCAGGAAAAGGCTATCTGGTCCATTAAGCCCATCTGATCCAGACATGGTGAAGCCTACATGCACTATCAACCCCCCACCTTCTGGCCAAGCAGCCCTCTATGGAAGACAAAGAAAAACTTAAGCCAATTCAGGAAAAAACTCAGGAAATTCTTCTCCAAACTCCAAAGGCAACCAAGCAAGCTCTGCAACTTATATCAGTAATTACAGCTACCTCTCACTTACCTTCATAGAATCATAGAAAATTTACGGCACAGAAGGAGGCCATTCAGCCCATTGTGTCCACGCTGGCCGAAAATGAGCCAGCCAGCCTAATCCCACTTTCCAGCACTTAGTCCACAGCCTTGTAGGTCACGGCACTTCAGGTGCACATCCAGGTACTTTTTAAATGTGATGAGGGTTTCTGCCTTTACCACCCTTTCAGGCAGTGAGTTCCAGACCCCTGCCACCCTCTGGGTGAAAAAGATTTTCCTCAGCTCCCCTCTAATCCTTCTACCAATCACTTTAAATCTATGCCCCCTGGTTATTGACCTCTCTGCTGAGAAATATAGGTCCGTCCTATCCACTCTATCTGGGCCCCTCATAATTTTATACACCTCAGTTAAATCTCCCCTCAGCCTCCTCTGTTCCAAAGGGAACAATCCCAGCCTATCCAATCTTTCCTCATAGCTAAAATTCTCCAGTCCTGGTAACACCCTCATGAATCTCCTCTGTACCCTCTCTAGTGTAATTACATTCTTCCTGTAATGTGGTGATCAGAACTGTACACAGTACTCAAGCTGTGTTTTATACAATGTTTTATACAGTTCCAGCATGACCTCTCTGCTCTTTATATTCTATGCTTCAGTTAATAAAGGAAAGTGTTCCATATGCCTTCTTAACCATCTTATCTACCTGCCCTGCCACCTTCAGGGATCTGTGGACATACACTCAAGTCTCTCACTTCCTCTACACCTTTCAGTATCCTCCCATTTATTGTCTACTCCCTTGCCTTGTTTGCCCTCCCCAAACGCATTACCTCACACTTCTTCAGATTGAATTCCATTTGCCACTTTCCTGCCCACCTGACCAGTCCATTGATATCTTCCTGCAGTCTACTGCTTTCCTCCTCACTTACCACACGGCCAATTTTTGTATCATCTGCAAACATCTTAATCATGCCCCTTACATTTAAGTCCAAATCATTAATATATATCACAAAAAGCAAGGGACCTAGTACTGAGCCTTGCAGAACTCTTCTGGAAACAGCCTTCCAGTCACAAAAACACCCGTCGACCATTACCCTTTGCTTCCTGCCACTGAGCCAATTTTGGATCCAACTTGCCACACTCCTTTGGATCCCATGGACTTGTACTTTTTTGACCAGTCTGCCATGTGGGACCTTGTCACAAGCCTTGCTAAAATCCATGTAGACTACATCAAATGCATTACCCTCATCGACCCTCCTTCTTACCTCCTCAAAAAATTCAATCAAGTTAGTCAGACACAATCTTCCCTTAACCGTCTCTGACTTGAGGTCTGCTTGACTGTCAGGAACTCATCCAGCTCTTTTTTTAAAGGACAAACATCAGCCAAGGTTTACACTCCTGATTACTTATCCAGAGATTACTGCTGGACATCAGGTAAGAACAGAATCAGAGTTAGCTGTGATGACCATAACACTCGCTTCTAAGCTTTCACGAGTGGCCACTTGGACGAGAGATCAGATGGCTGTTGCACCCATGAAACTTTTCTGCTTACAAACTTCAACATCTTCTTGAAAGGAGAGAAAATTGGGAAGACACAGGGACCCTTCTGTCAGCTGATCACACAGCATTATTTTACTAATGGATGCCGCTGTGAGTTGGGCTACCTTCTTCTCCCCAATAATTACAGAGCTACCTGCCATAAATAAAGTCATAAACTGGAACAAATCATCAATAAAATGCAAACATTACAATTGAATCATCCATCTTTAGCCTTTTGGCACCAATTAACATGGAAAATCAGAAAACCAAGCAGTGAGAAGAAACAACATTTTATAAATATTTAATTATAACAAATCCTCCTAAACATGTTAGATAATGAACAGCTTTTCATTAAACTTTTATTTGAATTTGATTGCTGAAGACATTAACTACGGATAATTGGCATCTTTGAAATATGTATTAAGCTACCCGAGTACAAATAATATTTTACTTTTTACTCAATTATGTTTGGCCTTGATGTCTCTAAGAGTATTGTTATACCAGAAATACTGGTTTGAGACACTCTGGCCAAAGAAAATTGAACTCTACATATGTGTACTTAAGGCAAACAGAGAGAACCAGAAGAGTTAGCCCTGCTCTAAAGTTAAAATAAATAAACTTTGTTTTGCACATATCCTCATGGTGGTCTCGCACCCATTACATACACTTGATTGAAACAACTTCACACTTGAATTCCACTACCCAGTTTGTGAATCAAAGAAAAGCACAGATGAAGAAAGCTATTCAGCCCATCCTTCATCCTTCTGTAGAAACCCATGATCTCCCCATTGCAGCATCTAACTGCCCTTCAAGAGCTTTTGTTTCAACTACCTTACCTGGAACACCATTCCAGATATTAATTTTCTCCTTCTGTGAAGTGCTTTCTGACATAATCCTGAATTTGCCTTTCACCAGTTTGTATTTATATTCTCTTATCCTGCTGTGGGAATCTAACTTGAAATGGGATTAACTTTTTCTTACCCATTTAGTATCTTATCTCTGTAAGATTTCCTCTCATTAATTTCCTTTCAATACTAAGAACCTGTCAATGTGAAACCAAAACCACTTCATATTGTTGGAAAATATGTAGTACAACTGGCATTAACATGTTAATCTCTTCTAATGAAAGATAACAAGACTAAGAGAAATTTGAAAACAAAAAGAAGAAAAGCTGGAATTATTCAGCAGGCCAGGCAGCATCTGTGGAGTATGTGTGAATCTTTGCCACTGGCATTCACCCTCCAGTGTAAAAGCATTACTCTGTCTCTTTATTAAGTCTGCTAATTTTTCTGCACCAGCTGTACAGTTAGTTACCAGGTGAAGATAACTGTGCTCCTACATTTGCACACATTTCTTGTGAGGCCTGCCAACTCTGGAGAATCCGAAGTTGGGAACTGTCGCACCATCTGGGAAGTACCATTTGAATAATTGTGCACAACCGTTGCCCATTTGACATCCTCTTTCATCATGCCCATGCTGTATGGCACTCTTTTCTTTAAGGTGGAGATGGCAGTCAGGAATATCGAGTAGATGCTGAGGCTGTTGGGAGGTTTCTCAATGGGATCAGTAGCCATAGATTCAAAGGATAGCCTTGCTCTCCCAAGAGCCATCTAACCAGTGTTTCCTCTCCTTCGAGTAATGCGGAAACTGGAGAATGCCACACAATGAAGACATAATTGTGGTTTCTTTGATAGTAGCAACTGATGTTTCTGTGGTCAGATTAGACCTAAAGAGTAATTGATTGCAAACCCTTTCTGTTCATGAAGGCTATGCGGTGGATCTGAATACCCACATGAACGACATGTGACACTTTGCACTCAAGGGAACCCCTTGGCTCATTCAAGATGGCTCCTGGGTTGGCAGTTTCCTTGGGAGCTCCTTTGATGTACAACTCGATCTTTGGCCATCCGTTGCCATCCTTGGCCCTTTCTCCCCCAATCTTCTCTGTTCTACTGTTTAAGTTCCCCTGGCTCTAATAGTGGGTGCATTTTAGTCCTAACTACAAGTTCAAGCTGCAAATTTAAAGTTACCTGAGCCCACTGCCCACCCCCCGACCATGCCTGCTCTTTGTTTTCATCAGTGAGCACTGGATCTTTGCTCAGGTTTGGCTTTCAAATCTCTGGACTTCTCTGCTGTCAAGACTACGCTACTCCACTGGACTACACTGCAAGACTCAGTTGCTGTGACTCTGATTTGCTATTCAATTGCTTAAGTTTTAAGGTAACTTTGTCTGGCCTACAGCTCATCCCCATCACTGCTCTTATCTGCTGAGCTTATGACTATCATACTTTCAGCTTTATTTTGCTAGAGTGTGGTTCCTGGCTAGAAATTCACTTCTCCTGGGCCCGTAGTCCATTTCTCCACTGCTTCTGGATCTTATAGTGACCTCCAACTCCTCCACCGTTTTTCTGCCCCATGATCGACTCTGCACACTTCCTGGCTCTTCATTCCCACAGAACTCCCTCCAGCAGTGCAACCTCCAATACTCTACCCTTCAAATAGCTTCTGGACTCACTCGCCCTTCACACCTGCTCCGAACTTGGACATCAGTTCGTCCATGTTCCAAGCTGACTCCATCCTATCCAGGTCAACTTTATCCCACCACAGTACCTCTGACTTTAACTTTGGACTCCCTCCTATAGTCACCTCTCTATTCCCTGTTTATTACCAGAACACATCTATCCCAATCTTGCTATGTAACCACGCCTATGTAACTTGAGTTTCTGTGTCCATTCGCATGCACGTTTTGGCTGCCGCTCCGGACCTGAGTCCATCGTTTCTATTTCCCTTTTTTATCTTCTTTTTTTTCTTCTTCCATCTTTACCCCTTCCAGGCTTGACTCCCTCTTGGATAAACCTGCAGCTTTCCTCTGTGCCTCTCTTGGCATCCTCCAAAGGGCCCATTGAGGCACTCGTCGCTGCCTCTTTACGAGCAGCAAAACCAACTGCCCCATCCTACTTTCTCTCTGACCTTCTCACCCAGTATACCCACTGTGGGTTAATCTGGTCAATCTCCTAGCACTAACCCTGTGGATCAGCTATGACCGCCCCTCTCCGCATCTCCCTCCAGAATATCCGTTCACTTGTGAACAAGGCCCTTGTCATTGATGAGTTTTTTGTGGATGATTGCATTACACCATGGCCTTGATGGAAACCTGGCTGATGGATGATGACACCCCCCTTAATGAAGCCTCCCTGTCTGGCTATACCTTCCACCACTTGCCCCTCCCAGACCGCCACGGTGGCGGTGTGGCCCTTATCAAAAAATCACACTTTGGCCTGTCCCCTATTCCTCTGGCACTGTCTCCTCCTTTCAGCATATGAACAAATATACGAATTAAGAGCAGAAGTACGCCATTCGGCCCCTTGAACCTGCTCTGCCATTTGATAAGATCATGGCTGATCTGATTGCTACCTCAACCCTACTTTCCTGTCTACCTATTATAAACTTTGACTCCCTTGTTAATCAGGAATCTATCTAACTCAGCATTCAATGACCCTGCCTCCACCGCTCTCTGGGGAAGGGAGTTCCACAGACTCATGACCCACTGAGAGAAAAAATTTCTCCTCATCTCTATCTTAAATGGGAGACCCCTTATTTTTAAACTCTGGCCCCTAGTTCCAGTCTCTCCACAAGGGGAAACATCCTCTCAGCATCTACTCCTTCTAGTCCCCTCAGGATCTTATATGTTTCAATAAGATCACCTCTCATTCTTCTAAACTCTAATGTATACAGGCCTAACTTGTCCAACCTTTCCTCATAAGATAACCCCCTCATCCCAGGAATCCGTCGAATGAAGCTTCTCTGAACCGCCTCTGAAGCAATTATGTCCTTTCTTAAATAAGGAGATCAAAACTGCACACAGTATTCTAGATGAGGTCTCACCAATGCCCTGTACAACTGTAGCAAAACATCTCTACTTTTATATTCCATTCCCCTTGCAATAAATGTCAACATTCCATTTGCCTTCCTAATCACTTGCTGTATCTGCATACTAACTTTTTGTGATTCATGTACTTTTTTTAATTCATTCATGGGATGTGGGCGTCACTTGCAAGGCCAGCATTTATTGCCCATCCCTAATTGCCCTTGAGAAGGTGGTGGTGAGTCACCATCTTGAACCGCTGCAGTCCTTCTGGTGAAGGTTCACCCACAGTTAGGTAGGGAGTTCCAGGATTTTGACCCAGTGACGATGAAGGAACGGCGATATATTTCCAAGTCAGGATGGTGTGTGACTTGAAGGGGAATGTGCAGGTGGTGTTGTTCCCATGTGCCTGCTGCTCTTGTCCTTCTAGGTGGTAGAGGTCACGGGTTTGGGAGGTGCTGTTGAAGAAGCCTTGGCGAGTTGCTGCAGTGCATCCTGTGGATGGTACACACTGCAGCCATGGTGCACCAGTGGTGAAGGGAGTGAATGTTTAGGGTGGTGAATGGGGTGCCAATCAAGCGGGCTGCTTTGTCCTGGATGGTGTCAAGCTTCTTGAGTGTTGTTGTAGCTGCACTCATCCAGGCAAGTGGAGAGTATTCCATCACACTCCTGACTTGTGCCTTGTAAATGGTGGAAAGACTTTGGGGAGTCAGGAGGTGGACACTCGCCGCAGAATACCCAGCCTCTGTCCTGCTCTTGTAGCCACAGTATTTATGTGGCTGGTCCAGTTAAGTTTCTGGTCAATGGTGACCCCCAGGATGTTGATGGTGGGGGATTCGGTAATGGTAATGCTGTTGAATGTCAAGGGGAGGTGGTTAGACTCTCCCTTGTTGGAGATGGTCATTGCCTGTCACTTGTCTGGCGTGAATGTGACTTGCCACTTATCAGCCCAAGCCTGGATGTTGTCCAGGTCTTGCTGCATGCGGGCTCGGACTGCTTCATTATCTGAGGGGTTGCGAATGGAACTGAACACTGTGCAATCATCAGCGAACATCCCCATTTCTGACCTTATGATGGAGGAAAGTTCATTGATGAAGCAGCTGAAGATGGTTGGGCCTAGGACACTGCGCTGAGGAACTCCTGCAACAATGTCCTGGGGCTGAGATGATTGGCCTCCAACAACCACTACCATCTTCCTTTGTGCTAGGTATGACTCCAGCCATTGGAGAATTTTCCCCCTGATTCCCATTGACTTCAATTTTACTAGGGCTCCTTGGTGCCACACTCGGTCAAATGCTGCCTTGATGTCAAGGGCAGTCACTCTCACCTCACCTCTGGAATTCAGCTCTTTTGTCCATGTTTGGACCAAGGCAGTAATGAGGTCTGGAGCCGAGTGGTCCTGGTGGAACTCAAACTGAGCATTGGTGAGCAGGTTATTGGTGAGTAAGTGCCTAGGTGGGGGATTCGGCGATGGTAATGCTGTTGAGTATCAAGGGGAGGTGGTTAGACTCACTCTTGTTGGAGATGGTCATTGCCTGACACTTGTCTGGCGCGAATGTTACTTGCCACTTATCAGCCCAAGCCTGGATGTTGTCCGGGTCTTGCTGCATGCGGGCAGCGACTGCTTCATTATCTGAGGGGTTGCGAATGGAAGTGAACACTGTGCAATCATTAGCGAACATCCCCATTTCTGACCTTATGATGGAGGGAAGATCATTGATAGCACTGTCGATGACACCTTCCATCACTTTGCTGATGATTGAGAGTAGACTGATGGGGTGCTAATTGGCCGGATTGGATTTGTCCTGCTTTTTGTGAACAGGACATACCTCGGCAATTTTCCACATTGTCAGGTAGATGCCAATGTTGTAGCTGTACTGGAACAGTTTGGCTAGAGGCGCGACTAGTTCTGGAGCACAAGTCTTCAGCACTACAGCCGGGATGTTGTCGGGGCCCGTAGCCTTTGCTGTATCCAGTGCACTCAGCCGTTTCTTGATATTACTAGGACACCCAGATCCCTCTATACCTCAGAGTTCTGCAATCTCCCTCCAATTAAATAATATACTACTTTTCTATTCCTCCTGCCAAAGTGGACAAGTTCACATTTTCCCACATTATACTCCATCTGCCAAATTTTTGCCCACTCACTTAACCTATCTCTATCCCTTTGCAGACTCCTTATGTCCTCTTCACAATTTACTTTCCTACTTACCTTGTGTCATCAGTGAATTTAGCAACCATACATTCGATCCCTTCATCCAAGTCATTTATATAGATTGTAAATAGCTGAGGCCCCAGCACTGATTCCTGTGGCACTCCACTCATTATATCTTGCCAACCTGAAAATGACCCATTTATGCCTACTCTCTGTTTCCTGTTAGCTAACCAATCCTTTATCCATGCTAATATGTTACCCCCTACACCATGAGCTCTTATTTTGTGTAGTAGCCTTTGATGTGGCATCTTGTCAAAAGCCTTCTGGAAATCCAAGTACACCACATCCACAGGATCCCCTTTATCCACGTTGCTTGTTACTTCCTCAAAGAACTCTAATAAAGTGGTCATACACAATTTCCCTTTCACAAAGCCGTGTTGACTCTGCCTTATTGCATTGAGATTTTCTAAATGCCCTGCTATAACCTCCTTAATAATAGATTCTAGCATTTTCCCTATGATAGATATTAAGCTAACTGGCCTGTAGTTTCCTGCTTTCTGTCTCCCTCCTTTCTTGAATAGAGGAGTTACATTCCCTATTTTCCAATCTGATGGGACCCTTCCAGAATCTGAGGAATTTTGGAAAATTAATACCAATGCATCTACTATCTCTGGGGCCACTTCTTTTAAGACCCTCGGATGAAGTCCATCAGGACCTGGGGACTTGTCAGCTTTTAGTTCTAATAATATTTCAGAACCCTTTCCCTTGTAAATGTTTTAAGTTCCTCCTTCCCTTTCACCTCTTGATTCACATTTATTTCTGGCATGTTATTTGTATCCTCTACAGCGAAGATGGACGCAAAATATCTGTTCAATTCTTCCGCCATTTCCTTATTCTCTATTATTAATTCCCCAGGCTCACTTTCTAGAGGACCAACGCTCACTTTACTTACTCTTTTCCTTTTTAAATACTTGTAGAAACTCTTACTATCTGTATCTGCATCTCACCTTGTTGCATCCCTCTCGCCTCTCCTTTAAAATCCTTGTTTTCTGTCGCCCACCCAAGTACCACGCCGAGTTTTCCACCAAGATATCTTCACTGTTTTCCTCCCTCAGCCTCTGCACCGAGTGACTTTTCATCCTCGGTGATCTCAACATCCATCTCAACTCATCATGCTCTCTCTCCTCTGAATTCACTGCCCTCCTATCCTCCCTTAGTCTCTCCCTCCGTATAAACTCCCCAACCCATATTCATGGCCACCCCCTCAACCTTGCCATCTCTTGTGGCCTCTCTACTCCCATCGTGTCAATCACAGATAAGGCCATCTCTGATCACTTCCTTATATCCCTCTCCACCCACATCCCCCTTTCCCCTCCCAATCCCACTTCCTTCTGTGTCCGCCCATGGAAAAAACTCTCCCCCAAGTCACTTACAACTGCACTTTCAAATTCCCAACTGTCTAGCCTTTGGCCCTTCATTCACCACGACATTTCTGCAGCTACCGATCTGTTCAATCACACTCTCACCGCCACCTTTGATGCCCATGCTCCAATTAAAACCATTACTCTCTCTCACCCTGATCATGTATGGCCTCATCTCCACTCCCTTAAGTCCAAGTGACATAGATTTAAATGTTTATGGCGGACAACTGGTTTAGCCATTTGTCGCCAGATCTGGCTGGACCACATAAAGCACTATCGGGTCCTGCTTTCCTCTGCCAAAATTGCTCACTATTCCAGGATCATCCTGGAATGCAAAGATAACCCCCAGCTTCTCTTCACTACAAACCGCCTTCTTAAACTCCTCTCTCCTTCCTCCTCCACCCTCACCTCTAACAACAAGTGCGAGGAGCTGATGGACTACTTTGTCACTAAGATTGAGACCATCAGTTCAGCTGCCTCTGTCGCTTCCCTCCCTTCCCTTAGTCCACCAAGGCAAACTTCCCCTAAGGTTCCCCCTGCCCTAGCCCTAAATTTGCACCTTTCCCTAGTTTCTCTCTTATCTCCCCTCATGCTCTCTCCGAGCTCATCTTGTCCATAAGACCCACCTTCTGCTCCCTCAACCCTATTCCCACCAAACTGCTGACTACCCAATTTCCCTTCCTGGCCCCCATGTTAGCTGATATTGTTAACAGTCCCTCTCCTCACGTACTGTCCCCCTCCCCTTCAAATCTGCCACCATCACCCCCGCCGCAAAAAAAAACACCCTTGACCCTTCTATCCTTGCAAATTACCATCCCATCTCCAACCTCCCTCTCCTCCCTAAAATCCTTGAACAAAATGCAGAAAGAGGTAAATGAAAATGCAAAAAAACATAATAAATGGAACTAAAAAGTCTATCTGCCTTTAAGAGGCTTATTTGAGCAGGTCAGGCCCCACAATCATGCCTGTTGTTGTTTATGGATGAGGCTCACAATGTGGGCGGAGCATCAGCTGATGATGTGAAATTCAACATGGGACCCTGTCTGTAAGAAAAACATATTAAAATGAGGCCATGAATTCTGGAAGAGTCCCCTCATTCTTTCCCCCTAAATCACCCATTAAGTCCAAGGAAGGGACATAGATTTGAATGTTTATGGCGGACAAATGGTTTAGCAGAAAATTGGATGCGTAATAGGTCATGTGAAGACAGGCACCCGATTTTCTAATCTATACCCACCGCCTGCAAAGCCTTGCAATATCAAACCTTGTGTTTCCTCTTTCTCTCACTCACTTTCGAATTTAAAAAAGGCACAGCACATCTGGAAAACATCTGCAAGAAATGTGTGCCAAATGTACACTTTGTTTTCTACATTTGATATAAGCAGGATAATGGGGGTGATTTTAACCCTGCCTGCTTAGTGGAAACCGAGTGGGCCAGTTAAAATCACCTGTGGGACTCACCCGTCAACATCCTACCCTGATCCCGCAGGCTACAATCTTAACCTGTTCTTCTGAGCAAACAAGAGGGACACCCACCGGCAACCGGCAGGGTTCTTCTTTAAATATGCAGATCAGGATCTGATGACATCATTGGGGCCTGACTGCTATTTTAATTATAGGCCTGAGCGAGGCAGCGACTGCGGCTTTCCTGCCAGGTCCATCTAGCGGGAAGAGGCCAAAAAAGGTAACTCTTTTTACTTCCTTTTACTTTCCTTGAGAGGCCAGGAAGAGCAGGAGTGCTTCTCCGGGCCCCACGAGGAAAGTTTAGACCAACCTTGTCCTAGGCTCTCCACACTCTGATCAACTTACCTGAGTGCTGAGGACTGTTTGGTCCCTGGCGGCGGTCTCCTGCCATCTGACATTGCACTCCCGCCCTCTGGCCAGTTGCTGCTTCCCACCAATTTTGGGCGGGAAACTTGCCAGGGGCATGCAAATGAGCCCTAGCTGTTAAAAACCCCCGGGTCTCACGCTGCCGAGGTCAGGAGAGATTGGCACCCTACCCGCCTGATTCCTGCCTCGAAATGAAATCTGGACAAATATGCCTCATCCCAAACCCCTTAGCTGATGGATACCCATTAGTCATTAGTAAATACATTTTTAAGCCAACGTGTTTATGTATACCAAACAAATTGCAGAATATATTACATATCAACAAAATGGTGCAGTTTCCGTTATTTTTGTTACGATATATGGGGGAGGGGTGGTGTTAAGGCTTTCTCTATTTTCTTCCTTTTCCTAGTTTCTACTGGTTCAGGGAAGGGGCAGCATGTTGTGCGGAGGAACGATGTGGATGTGAGCATGGTTGAATTTTCTGGTCTTTTTCTTGCTAATCTTTGGGATTGAAGATATTGATGAAGTTCTTCCCATCAAGAGTTTAAATTAAGGTAGAAACTCTGGCAGAGATTCTGGCTTTAAGAGTGAATCTCTCCCGTGATGTCACTTAGGCACTTGCTACAGAGAGATGAAGGAGAAGGGTCTGGGGGTAACTCTCTTGTTGTTCCATCTCATTTGGGGAAGTGACTTATCTTTGGCTGGCAGTTTACCCACAGCAATGTGGTTGAGACGTACAGCTCAGCAGGTTGGAGATACCATGGATGCAAATCCACCCCAAACACTCCTCAGCACAGCTCAGTCTCTGATGCTTTAGGTGCTGTGCAATCATACAGTCTACCTGTTGCCTTTGTATTACTATTTTGCACTAACATATGAACGTACGAAAAAGATGGAGAGAAAAAGCTGGTCCATCGAGTCTATTCCATTCAGTCGTGTTTCAACCAGGAAACGTGACACTCAATACTCCCCATCCACCAATACTCCCCATCCACCAATACTCCCCATCCACCAATACTCCCCATCCACCAATAGCCAAGGCAGTGGCAAAAAAAAAATGGATAAAAAGACCTAGGCCAATTCAAGGAAAAAACTATTCTGGGAAATTCTTCTCCGACCTCCAATAGTGATCAAAAACGAGTTCCAGGAGATAACAGTGACCACATGGTACATCACCCAACATCCCACCTACTCTTGTGCAGAGCGATATCAGCCTTCTCCAGCTCCCTTTTGAATGTTTGCAGCAAATCTGCACAAGCCATCAACTTGTTCCAAAGGTCAGTGACCCTCTGTGAAAAGAAAAACCCCCTGACATCTAATCTAGTTCTATGCTTACGCAACTTATGTGCATGTCTACTCGTTCCCCCTAACTTATCTAATTCAAATAATCTGTTCACATGGACACAGTCTGGTAACTCATCATTATAAATGCTTCATGCCAGTCTTCAGCCAATTCGATTCGCTCCACGTGATATCAAGAAACGGCTGAGTGCACTGGATACAGCAAAGGCCATGGGTTCCGACAACACCCCGGCTGTAGTGCTGAAGACTTGTGCTCCAGAACTAGCTGCGCCTCTAGCCAAACTGTTCCAGTACAGCTACAACACTGGCATCCACCCGACAATGTGGAAAATTGCCCAGGTATGTCCTGTCCACAAAAAGCAGGACAAATCCAATCCGGCCAATTACCGCCCCATCAGTCTACTCTCAATCATCAGCAAAGTGATGGAAGGTGTCATCGACAGTGCTATCAAGCGGCACTTACTCACCAATTACCTGCTCACCGATGCTCAGTTTGGTGAGTAAGTGCTGCTTGATAGCACAGTCGACGACAGTGTCCTAGGCCCAACCATCTTCAGCTGCTTCATCAATGACCTTCCCTCCATCATAAGGTCAGAAATGGGGATGTTCGCTAATGATTGCACAGTGTTCAGTTCCATTCGCAACCCCTCAGATAATGAAGCAGTCCGAGCCCGCATGCAGCAACACCTGGACAACATCCAGGTTTGGGCTGATAAGTGGCAAATAGCATTTGCGCCAGACAAGTGCCAGGCAATGACCATCTCCAACAAGGGAGAGTCTAACCACCTCCCCTTGACATTCAATGGCATTCCCATTGTCAATTCCCCACCATCAACATCCTGGGGGTCACTATTGACCGAAACTTAACTGGACCAGCCATATAAATACTGTGGCTACAAGAGCAGATCAGAGGCTGGGTATTCTGCGGCGAGTGACTCACCTCCTGACTCCCCAAAGCCTTTCCACCATTTACAAGGCACAAGTCAGGAGTGTGATGGAATACTCTCCACTTGCCTGGATGAGTGCAGCTCCAATACTCAAGAAGCTCGACACCATCCAGGACAAAGCAGCCCGCTTGATTGGCACCCCATCCACCACCCTAAACATTCACTCCCTTCACCACCGGCGCACTGTGGCTGCAGTGTGTACCATCCACAGGATGCAAGGCAGCAACTCGCCGAGGTTTCTTCAACAGCATCTCCCAAACCTACGACCTCTACCACCTAGAAGGACAAGAGCAGCAGGCACATGGGAACAACACCACCTGAACATTCCCCTCCAAGTCACACCTCATCCCGACTTGGAAATATATCGCCGTTCCTTCATTGTCGCTGGGTCAAAATCCTGGAACTCCCTTCCTAACAGCACTGTGGGAGAACCTTCACCACATGGACTGCAGCGGTTCAAGAAGGCGGCTCACCACCACCTTCTCAAGGGCAATTAGGGATGGGCAATAAATGCTGGCCTCGCCAGCGACGCCTACATCCCATGAACAAATGAAAAAAAGTCACCCTGAAGTCTAAAGTAAAATGACCCAGCTCCCCGACCATATCGTAATAACTAAAGGTTTTTAAACTAGGTATTAATATAATGGTCCTCCTTCGAACCTTTTCCAGGGCCTCTATATCACCCACCATGTGAGGGGACCAGAACTGTTCACAGTATTCCAGTTGAGGCCTATCCTAGTTTTTGTATATGGAGACTATAGTACTTTTTGTTTTATATTGGATTGTGCTAGCTATACACCCTAATACTCTATTTGCTTTTGCTATAGCCTCTTGGCACTGTCATGAACATTTAGAGACTCACGCATGATAACACCAAAGTCTCTTTCCTGCTCAACAGACTTTAATTTAGAACCCAGCATGGTATGCACATGCTTGGCATTAGCCCTACCCACGCACATAACACTGCATTTATCTGGACTAAATGTCATCTACCAGATGCAGGGACATTCCCCCATTGCATCTAGATCAGATTGTAATCATTTTTCTTCTCAAGGGTCCTGACACAAATCTTTGTGGTATTATGATGAGATGGTATGTTATCTGGTAAGATTACAGAAACCGGGCTTGTTTTCCTTAGAAAAGAGACTTCAAAGTGACCTAATTGAAATTTTCAAGATTATGAAGGGGATTAACCTAGCAGATTCAAGTAATTTGTTCACAAATTAGGAGTAAGAAGGCAGAACTAAAATGGTAATATGGCATGATAAGATGTGCGATAACTTCTCAGGGACAGTCATTGAAGCAGCAATATGAATGGGTACAAGATGCAGCTGGATGTATTTCTGAAGAGAGAAGTGAATGAGGCGTAAGATGAAAATTGGATAAAAAAGATCGGCTTGTTGGGTCAAATTTCCTTTCCTTCTCCTAAGAGAATTCTTACGCACATGTGTATCACAGACCCCCTGTGCACAACGAAATAATCACTGTTTGAAATCAAACACACAATATTTTCTACAAAAATGTCGAGGTCATTCGTCACTGATAAATATATCACATTGTATCAATTCAGAAAATGCCACCTTTGTCTGATTTATTTGATTTTGAAATACCATAATAATATTCTTTCTATGCATTTGTCAATGAGCAGCAACAACATATAGGATTTTCATAAATCAACATTCTAATCTGATGTTTTTATAAATTAAAACAAGACATGCAGAATTTAGCAAACATCTGCAGGAATGTGCGTCAATTATGTGCTGTTTTTTCTACACTTGGTATAACTCAGATAGCGTGCCTTGTTCCAAACCTCATAGCTAATGCGTAGTTGAGGCTATTATCAAGTACATTTCTCAGCCAAGGCATTTATTTATACCAAACAAGTAGCAGATTGTATTACAGATCAACACAACAGTGCAGTTTCTGATATTTTTACTGCAGCATTTGGGGCTAAGACTCGCTCTAATGCCACCCTTCACTGGTGCTAGAACATTGGTGGGGTGGGGGGGAATATTATCTGAAGTGTTACTTGATAACATTTGGGCACCATGGAATATTGATGGAGTTTAAATGAGTGTGTGGGATAGAATCATAGAATAGAAACATAGAATCATACAGCACAGAGGAGACTATTCAGCCCATCGTACTGGTTCTGGCTTTTGAAAGAGCTATCCAATTAGTCCCACTCCCCTGCTCTTTCCCCATAGCCCTGCAATTTTTTCTTTTTCAAGTATTTATCCAATTCCCTTTTGAAAGTTACTATTGAATCTGTTTCCACCACCTTTCAGACAGTGCATTCCAGATCATCATAACTCGCTGTGTTAAAAAAAACTCATCTCTCCTCTGGTTCTTTTGTCAATTATCTTAAATCTGTGTCCTTTGGTTACCGACCCTCCTGCCACTGGAAACAGTTTCTCCTTATTTACTCTACGAAAACCCCTCATAATTTTGAGCACCTCTATTAAATCTGCCCTTAACCTTATCTGCTGTAAGGAGAACAATCCCAGCTTCTTTAGTCTCTCCACATAACTGAAGTCCCTCATAAGTTGCAATTGTTGTTCCATTTTCATAAGTAAGACCCAGTTTATTTAGAATGTATTATAATTTGTATTAATTTTGTTCAGAACATTATATTTTATTCCTCTAAACATGCAGGAATCATAGGAATAAGTTTAAGGCACCAGTCGATCTCCTGTTATATTGCACATGGCGAGTCAAGACCAAGTGTAGTATTCAGGTCAAACAGCTTTAGAGGATGGGGGATAACTGGAAAGAGGGAGGAGGCAAATCTGAGGGGGAAGATATGGGGGAAAGTCAGGGGATAGATGGAGAGAGGAGGAATGGGAAGAGAAGAGGTGAGTGGGATGGGGAGAGGAAGAGGATGCAGGGAGGTGGATGGATGTAGGAGAACCGGGGAGATGGATGGGAAGGGGAAAAGGGAAGAGATAGGATGGGGCAGGGGGATCAACAGGAGGAGAGGAGGAGAATGAGTGAACAAGATGGAGGAAGAAGAATGGGTGAGAGGGGAGGGTGAGGGAGATGGGGATGAGGAAGATGGGGAATTGTACAGCTGGACAAGGGGAGGATGAGGAGTGGAGGATATTTGGGTGATTAGTGTGGAGGGAGGTAGGGCTGAAGTTCTGCTCATGGTTGGCGGGGGTGGAGGGGGTGCAGTTTCAAGAAACAAAATGTTGCTCCGTAGGAGGAGCGGGGGGCCTGTAATGATTCTCAGTGGGGGGAGTGAGAAGAGACATTACAAATAGTTGGGGGATGGAGAACTGCTTAATGATGGGGGGGTGGAGGAGGGAATACGGGCCGAATACGGGCTGTTCAATTGGGAGGAGGACGATTGGTCAAATGCTGGTTAGTGGTGGGGGAGTTGCAACGACAGGGATGCTATTACATCTGGGAGGAACTAAAATACTTTTCAGCTGGAGGGTGGAAGTGCCCAAAATGCCGCTCAGTGAGGGGCAGACCATGTTGCAGAATTTTGGGCGGGACAGTGTGCTCAGAGGGGAAAAGGGGAAAAGGCTCAATGTGTGGAGAGGGCTGATGAACAGGTGAATGGTATTGTATATCAAAATACTATATAACTATTGTTGTTTTAGGAGCTAAAACTAGGTGAATTTCGGGGTGAAAGTGCCTAATCCCCTGTGGCACTTGCATTGATGCCAGTGTTATCAATCTTATTTCCAGGCTGGTCATGAGCGGTTTCTTTTTCCTTTACACTAAGCTCCTGACAAACTTCTCTTCATGGTTTCCTTTGACTGGCATTACCAAGGCAGATCTGCTTCACTTTCTAATCCATTAAATTGATATCTTCTGAGCTCTGCAGATGTAAGTGCCAATTTTATAGAAAATAAAGACTGCAATAAAAAAAAGCACCACAAACCCCATCAAGAGGAATGTACTTCATGCTTATGGCTCGTAGAACTACCATCTTCTTTATATTGTAGCGTAAAGTGTATTGTGTCTTAAGAAATTATCCAGCCATTATATATTAATGTTTCTACAACAGATTGCAATATATAATTCTACAGGAGGAACATGAGTGTCTACTCATCTTATGCTAATATTATTGGTCCAAAGGAGATGTGTAATCATCTTAATTATCACAATCATAAATGTTATAAAGGGAGATATTTGTGCAGTTGTTGGTGTTTCTCAGTAGTCCCTTGTTGCAGTATCTTATGCTTTAGAATTGCTGCACTGTGTCACCCGAGCAACAGTCATATTATGTAGAGTTCTCCCTCCAGTCACATGAATGATAAGTGCTGCCATGAACGATAACTGTTCCCCATTCATGATTTAACTGGGTTGGAACTTCGTAATGTCACTGATTAGTCAAGTGTAAAATATGGTGGTCAGAGGGTTCCAAGCTCCAATTGATATGGCAAAATGAGGAATCCAAAACACACAATTACCCAACACAAGTTTCTTGAGGTTTCAACTTTGATTTAAATCTTACTCTAAAGTTTCTAAATTTTCTCTTCACAGACAACTTTGATATGCATTGGCGGCTTGGGCCTTGCAAAATTTGTCCTCAAATATTAGCTGCAAACTGGAACCTAAAGAGGGATTAATGATCTTAAAGCAAAATTAAGTCACTCAGTTCTGGAGAGTCAAGGGTCATTCCCATCATTGCGCACCAACTTGACATCACGTGCAAGGGACACAATAGAAGGTTGGGATTGCATTGTCAACATTTTTGTTGCATTTTTATATACGTCCTTTTAAAGCAATGCCTAAAAACAAAAAAACCCCTATTTAAAAAAAAATTCTGTGCACTTCTCTTCTGAAGGCATTGATTCGTGGTGGGGTACAATTCCGTAGGCACCATTCACCTTCTAGTATCTTGCTCAAGTAGTTGCTCAAAGATAGAGAAATATGAAAGAGAGAGAAAAGTGGAGGGAGAGAGTCAGGCAAATGTGAAAGTAAGGGAGGAATATAAATGAACAAGAACTGAGAGTGAGAAGTGAAAAAGGATAAAGGGAGGAAAGAGAGAGAAAAAAGTGAAGAGGAGAGGGGGAGAGAGAGAGAAAATTGAAGGAGAGAAACAGAAGAAAAGGAGATGGAAATAGCATGGTTCAAGGACTCCAGGAAATGCAGGTTTAATCATGATTGCCCAACTCAGAAGTGATTGAATCATATGCTACCTACTCACTAGTTCTGACACATTGATCTGCCCACTGCTCTAAAAGACTGTACGCCTTGGTTCTAGTTTATAATAGGTTGTATTTTAATTGTGTTATAAGATTACACTAATTAAACATTTGCCCTTAGCTGAGAATCCTTGTACAGTAAAATCCAATTTGCCACAAACATTGCTGTTGAACTACCTGAATAGCTTAGTGACTATAGTCTAGTATGATATTTTCTTTGGCTTTATAGAACAGTAAATGGTTTGTTCATTTTTCCAAGTCATCAATCAAAGTACGCTACATTACCGTCATAATAAAGGCCACAGTTACACTCAGTAGCTCAAAAAGCAATTTGTTGAAAACTGTGCACATTTTATTCTCAAAATTCAATATCTTAATTATCTGTTGTTATTGAGAAGAATATTGTGATTAAATAGACATTGCTATATTGGAGTAAAATCCCAATAAAAGCTGTGGATGATGGTGTCAATTTACTCCTTCAAAAAGAACTGGGTGAATATTTATTAAGGAACAGGAGTGAAGATTATAAGGGTGAGTAAAGAGGATGAGATGAAAAATATTTTATGGAACCATGGAAATGTCATACCATAGAAAGCAGCCAGCAAAAGATGAATAATGTAATGTCAGATAGATACTCTGGAGTTTTGTTTGATTTACTTTTGAAGTGAAACTTTACAATATCTTTCCTCAGGAGATCAATTGGTTGAGTACAGTCTATGGCTGAGTAGGTCAAACATAGTCTGTGAATGGATGAGCTTTATTACAAATTTCAGGTTCTGCACTAGATAACCTCTCAGCTTCAATGTCACCAGTCACTCCCATAAGTAGACCTCGCAACCCCTATAAACTGGAGAGTACATTTACTCCCCACTATTTAATTAAACAACCTGGGGGCCATAACAATAAAATTCCTTCATTGTGGATACTGGAGTCTATGACCTTGCATATGCCACCATATGCTTTTCCTATCTTCTCAGGAGGTGGACTGAAAAGCAGTCTAGTGAGATGAGGCCAATTGTGAACCAACAAACGGGTTTATTTTACATGAAATATACAAATATAATCCTTTAGTGAAATACATTTATTTCCTACTGCTCCTCATAACAATAAAATAACAAACCATGGTCTCCCTCACTGTTCCAGACTCAAACTGCCTTCTGATTTGTCCGGAGAGAGGTGAACAGATAAAGGCTGACCACTGGCCCCTCTCTCAGCTCTCTGTGTAAAGAAATGGCTTACTGAGCTGCTAATCAACTTTACCACCTTAAATGAGATACCTCACTCTTTGTGTGGAAGTTATGGTGACTACATTGTCTATTTAGCTAAGCCCTCCTCCCCCATTGGGCATATTTGAATGAAGACAATTCTAACATTAAAGGTGCGAACAGCTCTGAAATGTGCTCAATGGCCTTCATTGTCTCAAAACTCATGTGGTTTGGTGAGAATACATACCTTCAAGAGAACTGATTCATTTGTTACTCCAACTAATGGTCCTTAGAGCAGAGAAGGTTGAGAGGAGATTTGATAGAAGTGTTCAAAATCATGAAGGGTTTAGATAAAGTAAATAAAGAGAAGCTGTTCCCATTGGCGGAAGGGTTGAGAACCAGAGGACACAGATATAAGGTGATTGGCAAAAGAACCAAAGGCGACATGAGGAAAAAATTTTTTACGCAGTGAGTAGTTATGATCTGGAATGCGCTGTCTGAAAGGGTGGTTGTAAACAATTTTACAACACCAAGTTATAGTCCAACGATTTTATTTGAAATCTACAAGCTTTCGGAGGCTTCCTCCTTCCTCAGGTAAATGTCAGGAACTCCTCGAAGCCTACGCAATATCAAGACATTTACCTGAGGAAGGAGGAAGCCTCCGAAAGCTTGTAGATTTCAAATAAAATCGTTGGACTATAACTTGGTGTTGTAAAATTGTTTACAATTGTCAACCCCAGTCCATCACCGGCATCTCCACATCATGAAAGGGTGGTGGAAGCAGATTCATTCATGGCTTTCAAAAAGGAATTGGATAAATACTTGAAGGGAAAAAATTTGCAGGGCTATGGGGAAAGAGCAGGGGAATGGGACTAACTAGATTGCTCTTACAAAGGGCCAGCTTGGGCTTGATGGGCCGAGTAGCCTCCTTCTGTGCTGTAATCATTCTATGAATTAACATTCCAGTTAGATTGTGTCTCTCTAGGAGTTAACCCTTTGTAAACTGAATCTAACTTCATAGTATTATCATAATATAAATTAAACCAGAATGCCTTCTAGGGCTAATAGGTAAAGATATAAAAATATTACAGAACTAAATGCTCTTTATTATTCCATGCTTTCTAAAGTCTCATTATAGCACTAAAATTGAGAAGACCATCTATAGAATCATTCTTCTAACATTCATATGGACGGTAAATGTTGATATTTGATCCACTTGGGGTGGCAAAGTGCTTTTGAGTTCCAAGTTGCTACTTACGCCAACAACAAAAACTTGCATTTATATATTTATGGCCATAACTCCTCATACTGCTGAATTATCCAATTTAGGCATGGTGCCTAGGCTTTTCTGTTTTGGTGGAATGCCAAGGCATCTTCAGCGGGTCTGGAGTTCCACCCGGCCCAATGGTCTCTCCCTGACCCAGGCCGATTTTCTGGGGTCATGTTAATTTACATAACGGGGGGGGGGGGGGGCGTGGAATCGCTGCAGCAGGCCTCAGGCACCTGCTGCAACATAACAGGGCTCCAGAGCAGTTGAAAAGGACTGCAAAAGTTGATAGTGCTGGGGAGTCGAATCAGTTGCCCTGAGATTTAATTTCCTGTGGGGCATTTAAAATTGGAATCTCCTATCTCCTTTCTGCATGCCATAGCAACACTAGATGCCAGGAACACATCGGCATTCCTAGTGCCTAGTGTTGCTAGGGCGCAAGTGACGGGGAATACATTGGATGATGATACTGCCACCTACATCATTCTCAGGCATCTTTGTGCACTGGTTACAAAGTGACAAGGACAGAGGCCTTGGAGCAGATCATCTACCTGTACTGTCAGGAGACCAGGAATGTGAAATCATAGAATCTTACAGCACAGAAGGAGGGCATTCGGCCCATCGTGCCTGTGTTAGCTATTTGAAAGAGCTATTCAATTAGTCCCACTCCCCGGCTCTTCCTCCGTAGCCCTGCAAATGTTTCCTTTTCAAGTAAATATCCAATTCCCTTTTGAAAGGACTGGCAAGCACAGATTAAACAAATGTGAACTCAGATCGATTAACATATTAATTGTAAACAAAATAAGCAGGAAAAATAACCTATAGAAATCTGGGTGCAAAGGTGAAGACTGGGATGAGTATACAAACCATGCTGAAACATGTTAAAATGGTGGTCAGAGGTGCAAAACACAGCAGTTAGATTTTTTTCAGTACTATAACAGTAAGAGGAATGTCAGAGAAAGGGTGAAAACCTTAAAAGATGTTAATGGACTGAAACGGAGGATGTGCACAATAAACCTAATAAATTAAATTATTACTTCCTCTAAGTATTGACTACGGAAAAATGAGCAACATCTTAAACCTAATCAGGAATTACCAAAGTAGAATTAACAACTTCAAAATAAATAAGGTGGAAGTCCTAAACAGGCAAAAAGAGGAATGGATGGTACTAATCCCAAGTACCAAGTGATGAGATTTGTGTGACATTGACGATTATGAGGCAATCAGCGAACACTGGATTAGCCCTGCTGGATCTGAAAGTTAACAATGGTGCCCATTTTCAAAAAAGGGTGACAAAACAAACCTTGGCAATTAACGTCCCATTTATTAAAAGTAAATAATGTTACTGGAATCAATTAGGGGTAAACTTGAGGATTATCTGTACAGTAATAATTTAGTAAACAAAAACACAAACTCTTTCATTTTTTTGGGAAAGTGACACCCAAATGACCTGTGTAGAGCCCTACAATTTATCTAAGTAGATTTCCGAAAAGTATCTGACAAAGTCCTGCACAAAAGGCTGCTAGTTAAGTCACAAGCAGTGGGGAGTCAGGGTAAAAATTGGGATTGGATAATAAGTTGGTTGAAATTTAGTTAGAGGATTTATGTCTGGAATTAAGGCAAGTGCTGAGTGGAGTGTTCCAGCTATCAGCGTTGGCACTTCTGTTGTCTCTAATTTAAGTTAACGACTAGGATTCAGAAATTTAATGTAAACTGATCAAATTGCAGAAAATACCTAAAATGATTATGTAAGTGAGCAGATGAACAGCTGATGACATTTTCTAGTTGCGCTACACTGTAGGGCTTTTCACAATTAGCCTCCAATATCACTTCCTCAAAAGACAGGATCTTCCCCTTCTAATTTTAATAAAGACAAGCGTAAAGTATTACACATAGGAAGAAAAAATGGACAACATAACTACAACATAACTCCATAAATGGTGTTGAAATAGCTAAAGATGAAGTTGAAAGAGATCTGGGCATCTTAATAGATTTGATGCTTAAGATGTCCAATCAACAAGTAAATATAATGTTGAAAGATGTAGCCAAAACATTAGAATACAAGTCAGAGGAAGTTCAATCATAGTATCATAGTAGATACAGCACAGGAGGAAGCCATTCTGCCCATTATGCCTGTGCTAGCTCTTTGAAAGAGCTGTCCAATTAGTCCCATTCCCCTGCTCTTCCCTCATAGCCCTGTAAATGTTTTCCCTACAAGCATTTATCCAATTTCCTTTTGAAAGTTACTATTGAATCTGCTTCCACCCCCTTTCAGGCTAGATCATTACAACTTACTGCTAAAAAAATGTTTCCTCATGTCGCCTCTGATTCTTTTGCCTATCACCTTATATCTGTCCCCTCTGGTTACCAACTCTTCTGCCACTAGAAACAGTTTCTCCCTATTTACTCTATCAAAACCATTCTTGATCTTGAACACCTCTATCAAATCTCCCCTTAACCTTCTCTGTTCTAGGGAGAACAACCCCAGATTTTCCAGTCTCCCACATAACTGAAGTTCCTCATCCCTGGTACCATTCTAGTAAATCTCTTCTGCACTCTCTCTAAGGCCTTGATATCCTTCCTAAAGTGTGGTGCCCAAAATTGAACACAATACTCCAGCTGAGGCCTAACCAGTGTTTGATAAAGGTTTGGCATAACTTCCTTGCTTATACTCAAACTGTATAATGTTCTGTTCAGACCACACTTTGAGTAGTGCTGTGTCCAGTTCTAGTCATCAAAGTATAAGAGAGACATTCAAACCTTGGAGGGGATCACAGATCTTAAATGTATTAAGATCAGGCACACATGCAGTGTTGTCCTCATTGAATTTGAGTTAAATTTTTCAAAAAGAGTCGCATTTTGAAGCGAACGACCTTTACTGATCTCACCTGTTATTTTAACAGGTATAGAACATTCTAATTACTAACAGCTGTCAGACACAGAGACAGTCAAAGAGACACACGACATGCCTTTTCAAATAATAAAGAACTAATAAGTTGAATATGGAGAGCTCTAATTACCACCTACAGGTTTGTTGTTAGCAATTTGAATGTTTACATTTTCTTATAGCTGAGAGAAACTAAGACAGAGAGAGAGAAAGAGATACATCCAGGCACCAATCAAAAGGCATTAAATTCAATGTTTACACAGATCCCTTCAAAAGTCACAAATCAGTGCTGCGAACATGAGATTCGCCCCTCCACCAACACTGCTGACAGACAGGAATCCACCAGTGAGCCAAACCTCACATTCAGCCCCCCGTTGTGCCAAACCTCAGGTTTACCTTCCACAGTTCTACCAAACTTCAGGTTCCCTCTCCATAGTGATGCAAGATCAAAGGACCCCCACCCCTCCTCCAAAGCTACAAACCCCAGCAGCCTCACTCCAATACTGCTAAACTCCAGGACCCCTACCCCAATTCTGCCAAAACACAGGACTATCCCCCAGTGTTACTAAAGTGCAGGACTGCCCCTAAGTGTAGTTAAACCTGATTCTCCCTCCCCAGTGCTGCTAAATATCTCCAATTGGGGCATCTTGCCTACAGCCTCAGTTTTAAAAATTGTAAAGGCTTATAAAGTATATAGGTAAAGGAATATATATAAAATATAAAGGCCACTCATTTACCATTTTCACACAGTAATGGACAGAGTTGTCATTTTCAATTCTCCAAATGACGTTGGAAAATCCCCAGATTTTATTAAAAATAGAATTTAACTTATTCAGTCACTGTAAATCAGTGACCCTGTTATTGTTCCCCACATGGCATAAATACCGCCATTGTTATGTATGAGCAATGATACAGGCGATCTACTAGTAATATGCGAAAAATCTTATATCTGCACATCTCCTGTCAACTTTTTCTATTCTAAATTTCTACGTCCACATCATAGGCAGTTTCCATTAAAAATATGGATATAGGAATTTATAATGTTAATAGAAAAATAAGGACAAAATATATGATTTTAAAGTGCAGGCTGAACTGCACCTGTGTGCCGTCATCCAACTATTAACCACCTTCTAACCCTACTTCACCCTGAACACTACACTTGGTCTTGACTCCCTATGTGCAATGCCATGAGAGATCAACTAGTGTATTATTAAAGATCTTGGGCTCGATTTTGGCGTCGTGTTTCCGGCAGGTTCCCAGCGGGGTGGCCCCGAAAATCCCGATATCCGGTCACGTGACCGGATCGCGACGAAATCCCGGCCACTTCCGGGTACCGCGCTGACGTGCGGGGCTGCGCGCGCAAGCCCCGCTGGTGGGAATCCCGCAGGCAATTAAAGCCAGCGGGGTTCCACTTGAGTGTACTTACCTTGCTTGTTGTGGTCATTTAATGAGCTGAAGCAGCTGTCAAAAGAGGAAGTGTGGGATTTTAGGTTCAAGGCAGTGAGTTTCACACACTGGGGGAAACAGTCCCTCCTCAACCAGGCGTGTTGCAGCCAGCAGCCTGTGGCAGGTGCCAAGGTGCACTCCACGGGGGAGAGCCCTCACCCACGCAGGAGGCCACCGCGTCACATAGGGCAACCCCTGCCCTCCACCACCCCCCGCCAAGCCAGAGGACAGACCGACACGAAACCGCAGCCCCAGTCCGAGGAACCACCCACCTACCCTGCACAACCCCTCAGACCAACACCTGCCAGATGGGTGGTGCGTTGACATCGTCGGAGGACGAACAGCATGTCCAGCCCCAGCAGCCTCGCAGTCCACGCCGTCCGCCTCGGAGACGTGGGGCCCCCCAACACGGTGCGGTGGCACACCCACCTGCACAGCAGGAGGGAGGACAACCGCAGAGAGAGATGCGTCGCAGGAGGCACTACCCTCCGCACAGGGTGTACAGAGCGAGGCTCAGCTTCATGGACCTCTCCGAGGAGCAGTGCATACGTCGGCTCAGAGTCAATCGCCAGGTAGTCGCCGACATCTGCAGCCTCCTTAACGACGAGCTGCTCCCTGATGGACCAAGCAGCATCTTCTTACCTGTCGCCGTCAAAGTCACCACTGCCCTCAACTTCTTCGCATCCGGTTCCTTCCAGGGTGCCACCGGGGACATCACCGGGGTCTGTCAGTCCTCTGCACACAAGTGCATAAGGCAGGTCACCGATGGGTTGTTCCGCAGGGCCTCGCACTACATCAACTTCGCCATGGACGAGCGCAGCCAGATGGAGAGGGCGGTTGGATTCCATGCCATGGCCGGCTTCCCACGGGTGCAGGGTGTAATCGACTGCACCCACATCGCAATACGGGCACCTCCGCATGAGCCAGGGCTGTTCATCAACAGGAAGGGGTATCACTCCATGAACGCCCAGCTCATCTGTGACCACCGCCAGAGATTCCTACACGTGTGCGCCAGATACCCCGGCAGCTGCCACGATGCCTTCGTCCTCAGGGAGTCCGCCGTCCCGCCCATCCTGCAGGCACCCAACGCCGGTAACGGCTGGCTCCTCGGCGACAAGGGGTATCCCCTACACACGTGGCTCATGACACCTCTGAGGAACCCCATCACTGAGCCGGAGCGTCGGTACAATGACAGCCACACTGCTACCAGGTCTACAATTGAGCAGACCATAGGGCTTCTCAAGAAGCGCTTCAGGTGCCTTGATCGTTCTGGGGGAGCGCTGCAATACACACCATTCAGAGTGGGACGAATCATAGTTGTCTGCTGTGCCCTGCACAACATGGCCCAACAGAGAGGGGTGCCGCTGGAGGAGGCCCCATCCACACCCGCCACCCACATTGAGGACGGCGAGGGCGAGGAGGAGGCGGAGGAGGAGGACGCGCCAGAGGATAGTGGACGACCCATGCGCCGAAGCACGACTCACCGGGATGGTCGCCGGGCCAGGGAGGCACTCATACGTCAACGGTTCTCCTAGAGTCAGACACTGCGAGGCACTCGCATCTCCTCACCTGCACATGCGAGCGGCCATACCAGCCCCCTCCACTGAAGACTGTTGCCAGTACTCCTGCACCCACAGCGGTGTGCCCAATGGGCGGCAGCAGGTGTTCGCCGTCATGATGGCCTCCACGGAACGCACCTATTGCACAGGCCGCGGAAGAATGGACGAGAGGTGGCAGGCGTGGTGAGAATAGAGTATTTAATATCTCCAATGTGACATGATATTAAAAAAAAATGTACAAATTAATAGACACCCTGGTGTATTCCCTTTGTGATTATAACGCCTTTGCATTTCTTTTCCGGGTACCCCTACGTGGTGCTACCCCTGTGGCTCCAGCAGAGGTGGTGGCAGGTTGCTCGTGTTCTCGCCTTGACCAGGTAGATGCTTTTGGCGGACGGCCCCTGGGTTTCGGTGCCCGTGACGGCACCTCCACAGACTGCTCCTCCTGCACCGGGGCAGGGGCAGACTCGGCCACCTGGAGAGGAGGCACCATTGCGGGTACTGGTTGAGAGGTGGGCGACGGGTGGGACGTGGGGGCGCCTTGAGAAGCGTCCCCGCTTCCATGTCCCCGGTCACCATCATTCCTCTCGTGGCCTCGGCCCACATCACCCCTTCCACCCTGCTGGACGGCAGATTGGATGGCATGTGTGAGGCCTTGCAAGGCCACCCCTAGTGTATCCGTCAGCCTGTTGATGGCGGCGGAATGTTGCTCACCCTGAATCCGTACAGACGTTGTGAGGGCCTGCAAGGACTCGAAGTGGAGCTGTGCGTGACGCTCGAGGGAGGCCAGCCTGTCCTCCACCGCAGACAGTCCCGCACCTACCCGCGACACTGTGTCGCCGGTACCCTCCTGTGCCTGCGCCACCAATGCCCGCATGCAGGAGTTGGACTCCTCCATCGCCTGCGCTATTGTGGACAATGCGCGCGGCACCTCTCCCAGTACCTCAGCAATTAGCTGGTGCCCCTCGACGACTCTCCTTTTCATTGGTGGCCCCCTGGGTTCAGCATCTGGGTCCGGCTGAGCAGAGCCTGGAGATGAGTGCTCCCTCCGTCGCGGACCCTCCGCGGCTGCCCCTGCCACCAGGGTCTGCTCATGCTCACTCGTGCGCGGTGACTCACCAAGTGCTACCCCAACTAGTTGGCGAGGGGGACCCACCGAGGTGCGTGTCTCTGCGCTGGTGGATGGTTGGCTCTGATGTGACGATGCACCCTCAGAGACCGCCATGTCCTCTGAGGAATCGCCCTCCTCGATCGCTTCACACACAGACGGACCTGCAAGAGAACAGAGGGCACTATGAGGCATGTGGACCAACTTGACAGTGCGCCTGATGGCAGGTGATGATACGGTCACTCGCGATCATGGGTGTTGAGTGTCAGCTTTCCCTTACCGGCCGTTTCGGCAGCGACACACTCGCCATCAGCCACCGACAGGCAATGTCGCGTGCGGGCGAGGTCGAGCGCCTCCACCTCGGCGTCGGTGAGCTCCACCACTTGCGGCGGGCCACCTCCGGTGCGTGCCCTTTCGCGATTGTTCTTGCTCCTCTTCTCCTGTGAAGGCAAAACACAGATGTGTGAGTGGGTGCGTATTGCATCGTGAGACGCATCGAGCATCGGTGTGGTTGGGTTGAGCGTGGCGCAGATGGATGGGAGGATGCGTGTGCCACGTGCCCATCCCATTGCATGGGGATTGGGGTGTGTGGTAGTGTTCGGGTGGGGTCAGGGACGGTGGGTACTTGCGTGCACGGCGAGGATGGTGAATGAGTGGCTGTGAGGATTGCTGATGGAGCGCAGTGGTGGCTGTGCAGAAGGGGTTGTGATCTGTTTGGCGTGATGGTGGGGACGGGCTGTGGGAGGGTGCGTTGGTGTACTCACCTTGCCAGACCTAGTCAGGTCATTGAAGCGCTTGTGGCACTGCTCCCAGGTCCTTGGAGTGTTGCCCCTGCTGCTCACCTCTGCCGCCACCTCTGCCCATGCCTTCCTGGTGGCGGCGGCAGGGAACTTGCGTCCATCCTCCGGGAAGAGCGTGTCCCTCCTCCTCCTCACGCCCTCCAGCATCAGCTGCAGAGCTAGGTCGGAAAAACGGGGCGCAGCCTTTCCCCTTGGCTGAGCCATCGTCAGAAACCTAATGATTGCAGCAGGAGGGGCTTTGGGAGACTGCCCCTTTAAGTGGAGCTCCTACATCGCGTCGACGGTACTGCGCATGCGCAGCCGGCCGGCACGCAGCTGGGGAGCGGAGAACCCGGAAGCAGGGCTTAATCGGTCCAATTATCCCGCGATCGCGTGGGGGACGCACGCGATTAGCCGTCCGCGTTTTCCACGCTCCCGGAGGACCACCCGCTGGGAACCCGCAGGCCTGCTAAATTCGAGCCCCTTGTGTCTGCATGTCTAATACTCTGAGCTGTCAATATTCCTGATGGCCTCTTTCTATGCCATAAGATCCTATGATTCTAAATATTTAAAACACAATTATAATTACATCTATCAGGGTGTGTGTAGCCATTGCAAACTGCATAAGAGCAGCCAAATTCTAAAACCTGTTTGTACTAAAGACTGTAACAAAGGTTTCCTGAGTTCTGAGACTTTATTCCCTACAGCAATGTATAAGGTAATTTTTAGACTGAAACAGTCTAAAGTAAACTGATACAGTAAATTTAATTTTAACCAAATTCCTTAGTAATGAGATATTGTTCCCTTTAGTTTGAGAAAGCAGTTACGCTCTGTCATGCTCTATAAAACTTGCAGATACCAAATGGTAAACATAAGCCAATGCTTACTCTATGCTTTCTCAGTATGACTTTATAAAATTCCCTTTTAAGCAAACTAGCTTAAGTTGTATCTTTCCTTTTTATTCCAACTTCCACCTTTAAGAGACTGAACAAATTCAGTCGGCAGTACTCAATAAATCTAGTGCTATAGTATGATGGAGCCAGGGATATATACCAATCAAAACAATTTGGCCGTTTTACCAGCAGTAATATTTTGGCCACAACAGGGGTTCTGTTACATTGGGCAGTAGCAAAAATGCCTCTATGCTGCAGTTCAGAAACACTGCTTAAGGCTACTGCATGCATAAAACATGTTGAAACTGTTTATGGTTCAGATTTTGGTGCTGGTCAAGTTCTTTTTCAGACAGTTAAGAATCAACTAAGCACTAGTTGTTCCTATCCTGGAACGCTGAAGCCATCCACAGACTATTGCTCCTGCTCTCTTCTCCTCCTCCAATTATATGAAACATCTCAAAACTTCATTTTATGTAATTTTCAGAGTTAAAAAAAATCCTGAAGCACATAACGTAACATGCTTGAGAAACTTCCTCTCTTTTTTTATTGCATTTATTTAGAGGCACATTGTTTGATAGCTGAGTAAAGTATAAATTACACTTCAAAAGTATGGAGTTAGAGAAAGCATACCATCGCACTGTTTCCTGTTTAAATAGTGCAAATTCCTATTAAAGTTAAGCCTACACCCAGCTTGGAAACAGAGTGTGATTCTCTACCTTTTCAAAATCTTCCAGCAACAGATGTTTCAAATTATTCTTTCCCTTTGCACGTACTGCAGCACCATTTGATTCCCTGATTTTCAAGCTCCCAGTCAATCTGTCAAGTACTAAGTGGATAAGGAGTACAGGAACTTCCCTGCAGGGAAAAGGGAAAACTGTCAAGTCATTCACCCTCAGTTTCTTTTCTCCACTACCAATTGTCTCCTTAAACCCCTCTCTCCCGCTCCCTCCACCCTTACCTCTGACAAAAAGTGGATGGACTTCTTTGTCTCTAAGACTGAGACCAGCCTCTGCTGCTTTCCTCCCTTTTCCTTGTCCACTAAGCCAAACCTCATCCCAGGTTCCCTCTTGCCCTAGTTCTGAACAGGTATCTCTCTTTAATTTCTCTCCCATCTCTCCTCATGCCCTCTCCAATTTTATCTCATCTATGAGAGACATTTCCTGCTCCTTTGACCCCATTCCTCTTAAACTGCTGACCCCATTCCTCTTGATAGCCAAGTTCCGCACCCATGAGGACGGCCTCAACCGGGATCTTGGGTTCATGTCACACTACACGTAACCACACCAGCGAACAAATGTTATCTGTTTTTAATATAACGGGTCATTGACTGTCTTCCTTCTCTCTCTCTCTCTTTTTTTTGGGGGGGTTTGTATATTCGGTGGCCTTTTTAGGTGACACCTTTCTGTCTGCTCACTGTGATTGCCTTGGCAATGGGCAGTAATCACCAGGCATTGTTCTGTGATTTTAAAATGCGAAGGATTCGAAAATGTCATTTCCATACCGTTCACCTGACGAAGGAGGAAGCCTCCGAAAGCTTGTGGAATTTAAAATAAATTTGTTGGACTATAACTTGGTGTTGTAAAATTGTTTACAATTCTTAAACTGCTGACCACCCAACTTCCCTGCCTGGCTCCCATGTTAGCTGATATTGTAAACAGCTTGTTCTTCTCAGGTACTGTCTTCCTCCCTTTCAAAACCACCATCATTACCCCCTCTTTCTTTGGCTTGGCATCCTTCCCTTGTACCTCTGTGAAACATCTTGGGATGTTTTGCCCTGTTAAAGACATTATATAAATGTAAGTTATTGCTGTTGCAGCTGCACCTACCTAGGCAAATGGGGAGTATTCCATCATACAACTGACTTGAGCCTTGTAGATGATAGAGAGGCTTTGAGGGTCCAGGCTCGATAATGCTTTCAGTCCACTTTCTGCAGTACGTGCAATATTTCAGTAGGCAGTATACAGAGCAAGGCTTCTTTCCTACAATCCGTAGGCTACGCTACCATTTAATTAGATATTGATCAGTAAAAGATGCACTCCAATTCATAGGGTTCATGAAGTCTCCTAATAGGGGTGACCATTGACACTGAACTTGAGAGAATAACTAGCATAAAAACCCCAAAATTGTGACAGGGACCAAGACCAAAAAAAATGTCTTCAGCCCAAGCCCACATTCAACCCAATGAATGCATAGCTATACCAAAGAAACAATGTAGAATGTATAATACTTCTGCAAATACAATACAAACAAACATACAGTGGCTTCATAAAATATAAATCAGAATATAAACTATTGAAAATTCAATATGAAAAAAATGAAGACAATCCTAGACTAGTCCTGAAGATAACATTGTACACTCCAAGTATTAACTGAAATTTCTAAGAACAAGCTCCAGATTACTTGATGGTTTTTACTTTTTGTATTTTCTTCTCTTCAGTGAGAACATTCTGTCTCCAGACAACACTCTGAAGTTATATTGTGTCTATAATCAGCACAGCAGTTTCCCTGTGCTCTACAAGTAATGGTTGAGGAAGGGTTGTATTAATCCACATGGAGTGAGGCAACTAAAAGCTGTACTTACCAGTCATTATCCTGAACAGTAATTATGGTATCCAGCTTATTGAAACGGAATATAATTGTCAAAAAAAGCACAAAATCATTAATCACATTCATTTTAACATCCCCAGGTATTAAAGACAATAGGTTGGGTGTCTTCACCCATTAATGCAGCAATTGTTCTGAAAGGACAGAAATGTTCAATTTACTTGGCACTAATTATGCCAATTACACCACTTTAATAGGGTGTCATTGCCTCTCAATTTTCACTGTGTGTTCACTGCCTGTCCACATCATGAACTTCGAGAGGTCAGAACTCTGTACATTCATATTCAAAAGCATACAAAGGGGTGCTGCTCACCAACATGACTGATGGTGCATTTTTAAGGATTGAACAGTGCTCTTTTCCGACCTTAAAATGTGAGTGGAGTTATATCAACCTGCACAAGTTTCTTTTCGACATCAGAAATTCACCTTTTTTGGAAGAGCTTTGTTTGTATATTGCAGTCAATGAGCATCTTTACCAGTACAAGATCATTTCATCCGAGAGATCTTGTTATCAACCCACTGATGTGTAATTTCCCGTTTTTAGTCTCCATCTTTGGCGCTGGACAACAACCAGGAGACAGCCACACTGATGAATAAGTGTAGCAGTGTGCAACAAGATTAAAGAGCACTGAAGCAACTTTGTTACTATACTATCTTCAGCTGACATTTTGTCATCAGTAAGTATCAATCAAAAATTCAAGTTTAAGCATACATGTACACTGCTTGGGAGATTAGAAGGCATGGTCGAATAAGTACACTGTTTTTTAGGCATTGCATTAGGATTTGATTATAGCTCAGACTGATGGTATCAAAGTCTCCTGTTGGTTGACACATCTCACTGGGCCCTCAATAAAAAAAAATGACCCTAAACTGGCAATTTAAATCTGCAAAACCACAGAATGGCCAGTGTGGGAAACTGAAGTGTCACATTAGCACGGTAGGGAATGCTTTTCTGAGTTTGGGGCTGCAACTGAAATTCATCTGCCCAAGACAGAGCTCTGCACGTGTGTGCTTACGTGCATGCACAGAGCTTCCCTCCTTGTATTTAAAATGAATATTTAGGCTGTGGGTAGGAACTTCTGCACTCTCTGAACACTTAAATGAATTCCCTGAAGGTGTAAAATGTGCTCAAGAGGTTCAAAGAATTCCTTGAGTGCGTTTTAAAGCAGGCTTAACACTGCATTGGAGTTATACTGCACTCCATGCAGTGTCAATCTGTCTCCTACAGGAGGTCTCACAATGCTGGGCTCTGGATTCTGAGCAGGCCAGAGTTACACTGTAATTTTAGTGTCGCTGCAAAGTAGATACTAAAGTTGCAGTGTAAAAGCACCCTTTGTGCTCTCTTTTTCAGAAAAAAAACAAGACAAATTTTCTTAGGCATCCTGATAATTACAAATACCCAAAATTATCTTTGTTGCTTGCCTCTTTATCCTTTCAAGGGCAGTAATATCTGTTCTGGAATTAGATGGCGAGAACTGCACACAGCACTCCAGATGGGGTCTAACCATCACCTTATTCTATAAAATTACAACACCTTGATTTGTACTTCTCTGATGCTGTCCAATAAAATACTTTATTTGCACTTTTTAACCCCATTCATTCAGAACACTGAGTTGACAGTTTTATTTGCTATAGTCCCTAGATGTGTTTCCAATGTTCCATTTAACACATATTCCCTCCTTTGGTTCTTTGCTCCTATAATAATTATTATACATTTATTCACATTGAACTGAATCTCTCATCTCAGTTATATTTAAAAGTTCTAAATCCTTCTGGATCTGGTTGCATGTTTATTCATCATTTGCCCAGCCACCAATTTTGCATCATCTGCAAACCTGGTTATTTTACTTATGACACCCTGTCCAAATGGTTAATACACATTAAAAATAGCTTGGAACTTCTCTCTGAATTTTCTATTCACAGCTACCCTGTTTCCTGTTTCTAAGCCAACTTCAATCCTGTTTCATACCTTACCTCCTATTTCATGATTCCTTAGCCATTAATCACCAATATGGAACCATTTCAAAAACTTTCAGAAAGCCAAAGTACATCAACTGTATTTCAACATCCACTACCGCAGTATTATCTTTGAAAACCAGCAGTTTAGTTAAACATTATTTCCCTTTCCTATATTCCGTGCTGATTGTTCCTTAATAATTTATTATTGTCTTAACATTCACCCACTAGATCTTTCAAAATTTCAAAGAGTTTCCATACAACAGATGTTAAATTTACTGGTCAGAAAATTGTGGAAATCAACACCAGGTTCACAGTATCTGACTACAGAAAAAATGGGTTAATGTCTCAGGTACATAAAGGTCTCTTCTCAAAACTGACAAAAAAGTCTTTATTCGAAACATGAACTTTTCTTTTCATTTTTCAGATACTGTTGGACCACATTTATTTTTATTTCAGATTTATGGGTTTTTTTACTGCCAGAGGCAGTAGTAGAGGCGGGTACAATTTTGTCTTTTAAAAAGCATTTGGACAGTTACATGGGGAAGATGGGTATCGAGGGATATGGGCCAAGTGCAGGCAATTGGGACTAGCTTAGTGGTATAAACTGGGCGACATGGACATGTTGGGCCGAAGGGCCTGTTTCCATGTTGTAACTTCTATGATTCTATGATTCTATGATTCTATCTTAGAATTATTGCTCAATGATTTCCAAGTATGTATTTTGATCCTTTTTAAATAAAGGATTTTTTTTTGCCAATTTCCAATCTCAGGAACCTCTCCCGAATTTTGTAAATTTACAAAAATGTTAGTTAAAGCTTTATTGATTTCAGTGTCCATCTCCTTTAATATTCTTGGGTTTAAGTTGTCTGAACCAAGTATTTCGTCTATTTTAACATCTAACCTTTTTTATAACCATATATATCCATCATTATTTGCACGTTATCAAGTTCCTCCAGTATCATTCCTGGAATCTTACATCTGACTTGAGTGACTTTTCCTTCTCCTCATTAAGGCTAGATATGAATTAACTATTTCATTATTTCTGTGCCTCTGGATTCTAGTACCCTCCATAATTTTTAAGTGGACTAGCACTTTCAGCGTTTACCTATTGCATGTGTATTTGAAACCCTTTTATTAGCACTTGGAATATTCTCAGCAATCTTGACTTTAATATTCCTCTTGTTTGTTTCCCACTTGCTTTTGCTTGTCTTCATTATTTACCCAATATTCCTATCTACAGTCCTTGTGCATTCTGAAAGCATGTTGCTTATCCTGGGACTACTCTTTACATACCTACTTAACCACAGTGGCCTCTGTTTCTCTTCAATCTGTTTTGATTTGGCCAGTACAAGTTTCAATTGCAGCTTCAACAATTTCTTAAATACTTTTCTAATAAGATCTGTTCATATTCCAATTAATTTTTTTTTTAAAACTTATATTACAATCCCTTCAAGTTTGCCATTTGAATTCCAATATTTTTGTGTGACCGTCCTTTTCACATTCCCTCATGAGCATTAAAGGTGTTAAGATTACTGCATCCTAAACACTCTTATACCTCTAGGTGTCATACAAAAGTATGATCATTACTAAAGTTTAGATCCAGAATAGCCTCTGGTCATATTGGTTGCTCAACAAGTTGAGTGAGAAAGCAATCTGCACCACTTGCAAAAACCTACAGTGCTTTTTACGGTCTCGTCCAATGTTTCTCTAGTCAGTATTTGAGTAATTCCCCATGATTAATATTATGGTCTTTTATAGGCCTCAAGCCTATAGTTGTACTTATTATTTCAACGGACCTTTATCTGATGTTTGGGTATAGCACAAGAAAAATCAGCTCGTTAATGGCTCATTTGGAAAGTGCACTGCCTAGGGTGAAACTGAGCCAGTAGATCAGTAAGGGTCCTGGATTCCAACCCAGTCTGTGCTGAGTTAGTTTATCTCAGCAGTGAGGGTGCTACAATTGGCCAAAGCACCCATGGACTACAGCAGAGGATAGATGAGTCAGCCTGAGTTCCTGCACCTAATCACCATCTAGTGCCTCTTACCGGAAAGTATCCATGTACATCAGGGAATGACCACTTTGGACTTTGCTGTCATGCCCTCCATAGTTGAATAGTCCACTGACACTTGCTACCTAGCTCACACAACCTTTGTAGGACTTTCCTTAAAGTGATAAGCAGGCCTGAAAGCTTCTGTATTTTATTAATTGTAAAATTTCAAGGGACAGGGATTGTGTAGTTATGTAAAATACAAGGGTTCAGTGCACAAAAGTTAGTTACAAGATTTAGTGAGTCACATCCAACCACAGTGTGATTTTTGGCCCAAAATATCCCTATAAATACAGACATTATTTAACAGAATTGTTTGGAAAACATCATGGGATTTCTCCCGATCTCTTACTGCAACTTTGGTGAAAGATCAGTGGAATGGCAATTTACACCAATTTACCAGGGTTCCCACCGATCTTCTGTCAAAGTTATGGCAATTAGGAGAACCCCTGCAGAAATTCCAGGCACATGTATGTCCAGATAAATATTGCTCACCATGCAGAATCATCTTCATTCTTTGAAGAAGGCATCCTCCACACATCACTGATGTCACTGGCACCAGGCAACATTAACCTGGGATTAAAATCACATGGGGGAGGGGAAACTATGTGGTGCAGTGGGTTAGACACTTTCACCTCTGAGATCTTGGTTCAAGTCCAGTCTAGACTGATCAGATGAAAGTTTCTTCTATCTGTTGGCTGGAAAGAGTTTGGCAAGCTAGTGGGTATAGGCTTACAGCACAAAATGGGTCCTAATTCACCACTAATTTGCAATCTTACTCAGAGGCCACAGGATATCTTGAATGAAAAATGAAAAAAATACGACACTGGTGTAGTAGGGGGTGCTCTTCTGGGGTTGCGGTTGAGGCAAATTGTTGGACAGAGTAGAGGGAGCTTTACTTTGCACGTGGCTGTGCTATACCTGACCTGGGAATGCTTAATGCTGTCACTAGGCCTCTGAAATGGAAAGTGGTCCTTTCATCACCACTAACACCCCTTATCTTGCTAAGCACAAAAATAAGCCTCATATCTTGAATAGAAAAAGAAAATTTGAAAAAAAAATTAAAAATCGTAAGAGATGAGGAAACCATGTAACAGTGGTTTGAGCAGACATTCAGTGGAACATGGTGTGTGGAGTTGTGTTCTTTGAAGAATGAAGATGACCCTACAAGTTATGTAACCTTTCTTCTTCAATCAGCATTCTCCACCCATCACTGGAGACTGACCAAATAATGCTGTAGGTTGAAGAGAACGGAGATACTTATGGATGGAATTGAGGCTTCAGCTGCCTGCACAGGTCTGCCAAATAGTCATCAATGCTAAACAGTATTGTTTGATGAATACCTTTGCTTAAGTCAAGACATTGCAGGGATGCTCACATAACAGGCATAGAATGACTTTCATACAACCCACAAGTTTCTTCCTGAGATGTGATAACAATGGAGAATGCATTGAGCTTATTAACAACCTTGGGACAATAAAACTTTTAGCTTTTTAAAAAAGCCATAGTTTGAGGGCAGAATGGTACCCAGAATCTCTTACAGGCTGAGATGCCAATCTCTATGCAACAAAATAGTGAGTCTCGCCCTCTATAAAAAGATAACACCTGATCTCCCTGCTGAGTTAAAGCCTAATCAAGAACACATCATGTAAGGAAACATCATCCATGGCACAGGCAAAGTGACACACTGAACTTTGTTCTTCCAGAGTTATTCCCCCTTTCTCTTGAAACCACTGACTCATGCTGAGGTAAAGTTTCACAGATTCAGGCAGTCCTCCAGTACTGCATCCAAGTGACTATTCCTCTTAGGTGTTGTCTGGAGGCATCACAACTGACTTCAATTCAGTACTCAACTAATCACACATATGCAACTTTCCAGTAGAATTCACTGAACAGAAATTTTGGCTGACTTTCCTTTTTCATAGTTCAGAGATATTGAAACCAGATGCAGCACTTTTACCATCATCCCAGTTGAGAGCAGCTACCTCAGCAGAGACTAGGCATTAAACCTGGGATCTTCCTCGTCTGTGTGGCTCAGCTGCCTATTGGGTGGTGTACTGAACAAATGAGCCAACAGGACAGCTCAAAAGTTTTAGTTTCTTCCCTATTCAGACATTCTATCACCTCAGCCTAACATTCCAAGGAAATTATGAAAAAATGGGAATTTTGGAACGAACCATGAAACTCACCAGAGATGTTTACAAGCCTTACATTTTTTTTATTCATTCATGGGATGTGGGCTTGATGGCAAAGCCCATATTTATTGCCCATCCCTAATTGCTCTTGAGAATGTGGTGGTGAGCCGCTGCCTTAAGCAGCTGCAGTCCGTGTGGTGAAGGTACTCCCACAAGTGCTGTTAGGTAGGGAGTTCCAGGATTTTGACCCAGCGATGATGAAAGAACGGTGATATATTTCCAAATCAGGATGTGTGTGACTTGGAGGAGAATGTGCAGGTGGTGATGTTCCTGTGCGCCTGCTGCCCTTGTCTTTCTAGGTGGTAGAGGTCATGGGTTTGGAAGATGCTGTCAAAGGAGCTTTGGCGAGTTGCTGCAGTGCATCCTGTAGATGGTACACACTGTAGCCACGGTGCGCCGGTGGTGAAGGGAGTGAATGTTTAAGGTGGTGGATGGAGTGCCAATCAAGCGGACTGCTTTGTCCTGGATGGTGTGGAGCCTCTTGAGTGTTGTTGGAGCTGCACTCATCCAGGCAAGTGGAGAGTATTCCATCACACTCGTGACTTGCACCTTGTAGATGGTGAAAAGGCTTGGGGAGTCAGGAGGTGAGTCACTCGCTGCAGAATACCCAGCCTCTGACCTGCTCTTGTAGCCACAGTATTTATGTGGCTGGTCCAGTTAAGTTTCCGGTCAATGTTGACCCCCAGGATGTTGATGGTGGGGGATTCGGTGATGGTAATGTTGTTAAATGTCATTGAATGCTCTGATTCCCATTGACTTCAATTTTACTCGGGCTCCTTGATGCCACACTTGATCAAATGCTGCCTTGATGTGAAGGGCAGTCATTCTCACCTCACCTCTGGAATTCAGCTCTTTTGTCCGGTTTGGACCAAGGCTGTAATGAGGTCTGGAGCTGAGTGGTCTTGGAGGAACCCAAACTGAGCATCAGTGAGCAGGTTATTGGTGAGTAAGTGCCACTTGATAGCACTGTCGATGACACCTTCCATCACTTTGCTGATGATTGAGAGTAGACTGATGGGGCGGTAACTGGCCAGATTCGATTTGTCCTGTTTTTTGTGGACAGGACATACCTGGGCAATTTTCCATTTTGTCGGGTAGATGCCAGTATTGTAGCTATACTGGAGCAGCTTGGCTAGAGACGCAGCTAGTTCTGGAGCACAAGTCTTCAGCACTACCTGCGGGATGTTGTCGGGGCACATAGCTTTTGCTGTATTCAGTGCACTAAGCCATTTCTTAATATTACGTGGAGTGATTCGAATTGGCTGAAGACTGGCTTCGGTGATGGTGGGGATCTCGGGAGGAGACCGAGATGGATCATCCACTCGGCACTTCTGGCTGAAGATGGTTGCAAATGCTTCAGCCTTGTCTTTTGCACTCACCATCGAGGATGGAGTGTTCACAGAGCCTCCCCCTCCCATTTGTTGTTTAATTGTCCACCATCATTCACAACTGGATGTGGCAAGACTGCAGGGCTTTGATCTGATCCGTTGGCTGTGGGATCACTTAAATCTGTCTATAGCATGCTGCTTCTGCTGTCTAGCATGCATGTAGTCCTGTGTTGTAGCTTCACCAGGTTGGCATCTCATTTTTAGGTACGCCTGGTGCTGCTCCTGGCATGCTCTTCTACATTCCTCATTGAACCAGAGTTGATCTCCTGGCTTGATGGTAATGGTAGAGTGAGGAATATGCCGGGCCATGAGGTTACAGATTGTGCTGGAATACAACTCTGCTGTTGCTGATGGCCCACAGCACCTCATGGATGCCCAGTTTTGAGCTTCTAGATTTGTTCTGAATCTATCCCATTTAGCACAGTGGTAGTGCCACACAACACGTTGGACGGTGTCCTCAGTATGAAGGCGGGACTTCATCTCCACAAGAACTGCACAGTGGTCACTCCTACCAATACTGTCATGGATGGATGCATCTGCGACAGATAGATTGGAGAGTTCGAAGTCAAGTAGCTTTTTCCCTCACACCTGTCGCAGGCCCAATCTGGCAGCTATGTCCTTCAGGACTTGGCCAGCTCAGTCAGTGGTGGTGCTGAGCCAATCTTGGTGATGGACGTTGAAGTCCCCCACCCAGAGTACATTCTGTGCACTTGCTACCCTCAGTGCTTCCTCCAAGTGGTGCTCAACATGGAGGAGTACTCACAGGCCTTGTTTTTTTATTTCAGATTCTTACATCTTTCTCCTCTTTTCATACCAACCAATAATGATGGATTTAGCATACAGCTCTGGAATCTTCTGCCACCCAAGTATGTGGCCTCACAATTTTCTTCTCCAATACATTTCCGTATATCCTTCTGCCCTTTACATTTTAGCAGAGCAAGATGACAGTATGAGAGAATTAGTTAATTCATAATCAATTGGGTGTCTTAGATACAAGTGTAAGGGCCTAAGCAGTTACTACCTGCAACAGGCAGTTACCATGGGTTAACTTCTTCATCTGTAGAGCTGTTAACATGTGGAATCAACTGTCTCATAGTGCTGTGGATGCTGGCTCAACTGAGGTATTTGAAAGTGTCATGGGAAGCTTTTCTACATTAAGGCACTATATAAACGTAAATTATTGCTGTTAGAAGAACTGGGCAGACTCCCGTTGTGGTAGGGAGTAAAGGAATACAGGTTAAGAATTGGGATATCACGCCAAATGCTGAAAAGGAACGTGGAAAATGGATGGTTGGAAAGGCCTTTTCTCATGCATCTTTTGTCATGAATCATTTGACAATCAAGCAGTGAACTGTCAGAACAGTGAAACTATTTTATGTTGCTAAAGATAGTCAGGAATAGAAGGCTCAATCTGATCCAAGTAAAAGTTTGCTATACAAGTGACCTTTTTTGCCCTCAAAACACTCGGCATTGCAATTTTTCTTGTCTTTCTCTATTGATACTATTGTCATTACTCCTCTGAACTTTACCCTCTTGTTTCTCCTTAGCTCAAATATACAGTCCTACCCACTGTTCCTTTTGCCTGATGGATCGTGGATTTTTAGAGTGGGCTAGCATACGTCGAGGATCTGGATTTAAATATTATCCGGCTGATGAGATGAAAATCTTGTGTTGGTTCTAATGGGCCTAAGTAAAATGAGTTTGGGTCAGTGTCAATCCAGCTCCTAGTAAATGATGTGGGTAGTAGAAATGCTACACTGGTGCAATGGGGTGATTGGGGTTAAGGCACATTGTATGAACAGAATAACTGGAGATTTAATCTACATCCAATCACATACCTGACTTGAGTGCTTGATATGGACACTGAGTACTGAAATGGGAAGATTTTCCATTTCCCAGCATTAACATCCTTTAATCTTTCAAAGTTCTCTTGATTCAGGAACTGTCACTCGAGATTGGAAAATTGCACGTCACTCTGCTTTTTAAGAAAGGAGAGGGAAACTGGGGAATTATAGACCAGTTAGCCTAACATCTGATGTGGGGAAATTGCTGGAGTCTATAATTAAGGATAGGGTGACTGAACACCTCGAGAATTTTCAGTTAATCAGAGAGAGCCAGCATGGATTTGTGAAAGGTAGGTCGTGCCCGACAAACCTGATTGAATTTTTTGAAGAGGTGACTAAAGTAGTGGACAGGGGAATGTCAATGGATGTTATTTATATGGACTTCCAGAAGGCATTTGATAAGGTCCCACATAAGAGACTGTTAGCTAAGATAGAAGCCCACGGAATCGAGGGAAAAGTACGGACTTGGTTAGGAAATTGGCTGAGCGAAAGGCGACAGAGTGTAGGGATAATGAGTAAGTATTCACATTGGCAGGATGTGACCAGTGAAGTCCCGCAGAGATCTGTCTTGGGGCCTCAATTATTCACAATATTTATTAATGACTTAAATGAAGGCATAGAAAGTCTCATATCTAAGTCTGTCGATGACACAAAGATTGGTCATGATGTGGAGATGCCGGTGATGGACTGGGGTTGACAATTGTAAACAATTTTACAACACCAAGTTATAGTCCAGCAATTTTATTTTAAATTCACAAGCTTTCGGAGATTCTCTCCTTCCTCAGGTAAATGTTCAGGATCTCCTTGAAGCCTACGCATTTATACATATTGAATAATACATGGTGTTTACAGACTGCCCCTGCAACTGCCCGTTGCCAAGGCAATCACCGTGTTCAGACAGAGAGGAGTCATCTGCAGAACCCCCGAATACACATTCAACAAAAAAACAAACAGGGAAAAAAAACAGAGAAAAAAAAACACAGAGAGAGGCAGAAACATCCGGAAGGCAGAGAGAGCCAGCAAATGACCCATTATATTAAAAACAGATAACATTTGTTCGCTGGTGGGGTAACGTGTAGCGTGACATGAACCCAAGATCCCGGTTGAGGCCGTCCTCATGGGTGCGGAACTTGGCTATCAATTTCTGCTCGACGATTTTGCGTTGTCGTGTGTCTCGAAGGCCGCCTTGGAGTACGCTTACCCGAAGGTCGGTGGATGAATGTCCATGACTGCTGAAGTGTTCCCCGACTGGGAGGGAACCCTCCTGTTTGGCGATTGTTGCGCGGTGTCCGTTCATCCGTTGTCGCAGCGTCTGCATGGTCTCGCCAATGTACCATGCTCTGGGGCATCCTTTCCTGCAACGTATGAGGTAGACAACGTTGGCCGAGTCACAGGAGTATGAACCATGCACCTGGTGGGTGGTGTCATCTCGTGTGATGGTGGTATCTGTGTCGATGATCTGGCATGTCTTGCAGAGGTTACCGTGGCAGGGTTGTGTGGCGTAGTGGACGCTGTTCTCTTGAAAGCTGGGTAGTTTGCTGCGAACGATGGTCTGTTTGAGGTTGGGTGGCTGTTTAAAGGCGAGTAGTGGAGGTGTGGGGATGGCCATAGCGAGGTGTTTGTCCACAGAGGAATTCATCAGGAGAATGAGGCTCCGGGAATTCTACCACAAACCCCAAGATTTCAGCAGCGAACCCAATGAGACAATCGACGATCCGGAACAGCAGACAGAGGGATCCGCGGTACAGCAACCGAAGAGGAAAGAGTCAAACTGGACTCCTCCGGAGGGTCGCTGCCCTCAGCTGGACATGTATGCTCAAGCTGTCAGGAAATGCGTCAATGCCAGATTCATCAGCCGCACTCAGAAGACAGTCCAGAATGTCACCCGAGCACAACGCAACGCCATCAACGCTCTCAAGACCAACCGCAACATCGTCATCAAACCAGCGGACAAAGGAGGAGCCATAGTCATACAGAACAGAACAGACTATTGCAAAGAAGCATACCGACAACTGGACAACCAGGAACACTACAGACGGTTACCCGCAGATCCGACCAAAGAACACACCCACCAGCTCAACAAACTGATCAAGACCTTCGATCCAGACCTTCAAAGCATCCTACGCATTCTCATCCCACGTAATCCCCGCGTGGGAGACTTCTACTGCCTCCCAAAGATACACAAAGCCAACACACCCGGACGTCCCATCGTATCAGGCAACGGAACCCTGTGTGAGAACCTCTCTGGATACATCGAGGGCATCCTGAAACCCATCGTACAGGGAACCCCCAGCTTCTGTCGCGACACTACAGACTTCCTACAAAAACTCAGTACCCACGGACCAGTTGAACCAGGAACACTTCTCACCACGATGGACGTCTCGGCACTATACACCAGTATCCCCCACGATGACGGCATCGCTGCGACAGCATCAATACTCAACACCAACAACAGCCAATCTCCGGAAGCCATCCTACAACTCATCCGCTTCATCCTGGATCACAATGTCTTCACCTTCGATAACCAGTTCTTTACCCAAACACACGGAACAGCCATGGGGACCAAATTCGCACCCCAATACGCCAACATTTTCATGCACAAGTTCGAGCAGGACTTCTTCACTGCACAAGACCTCCAACCAACACTATACACCAGATACATCGACGACATTTTCTTTCTATGGACCCACGGCAAGGAATCACTAAAGAGACTACACGATAACATCAACAAGTTCCATCCCACCATCAAGCTCACCATGGACTACTCCTCAGAATCAGTTTCTTTCTTGGACACACGAATCTCCATCAAAGACGGGCACCTCAGCACCTCACTCTACCGCAAGCCCACGGACAACCTCACGATGCTCCACTTTTCCAGCTTCCACCCTAACCACGTCAAAGAGGCCATCCCCTATGGACAGGCCCTGCGAATACACAGGGTCTGCTCAGACGAGGAGGAACGCGATGGACACCTACAGACGCTGAAAGACGCCCTAGTAAGAACGGGATATGACGCTCGACTCATCGATCGACAGTTCCGACGGGCCACAGCAAAAAATCGCATAGACCTCCTCAGGAGACTAACACGGGACGCAACCAACAGAGTACCCTTTGTCGTCCAGTACTTCCCCGGAGCGGAGAAACTACGCCATGTTCTCCGCAGCCTTCAACATGTCATCAATGAGGACAAACACCTCGCTATGGCCATCCCCACACCTCCACTACTCGCCTTTAAACAGCCACCCAACCTCAAACAGACCATCGTTCGCAGCAAACTACCCAGCTTTCAAGAGAACAGCGTCCACGACGCCACACAACCCTGCCACGGTAACCTCTGCAAGACATGCCAGATCATCGACACAGATACCACCATCACACGAGATGACACCACCCACCAGGTGCATGGTTCATACTCCTGTGACTCGGCCAACGTTGTCTACCTCATACGTTGCAGGAAAGGATGCCCCAGAGCATGGTACATTGGCGAGACCATGCAGACGCTGCGACAACGGATGAACGGACACCGCGCAACAATCGCCAAACAGGAGGGTTCCCTCCCAGTCGGGGAACACTTCAGCAGTCATGGACATTCATCCACCGACCTTCGGGTAAGCGTACTCCAAGGCGGCCTTCGAGACACACGACAACGCAAAATCGTCGAGCAGAAATTGATAGCCAAGTTCCGCACCCATGAGGACGGCCTCAACCGGGATCTTGGGTTCATGTCACGCTACACGTTATCCCACCAGCGAACAAATGTTATCTGTTTTTAATATAATGGGTCATTTGCTGGCTCTCTCTGCCTTCCGGATGTTTCTGCCTCTCTCTGTGTTTTTTTTTCTCTGTTTTTTTTCCCTGTTTGTTTTTTTGTTGAATGTGTATTCGGGGGTTCTGCAGATGACTCCTCTCTGTCTGAACACGGTGATTGCCTTGGCAACGGGCAGTTGCAGGGGCAGTCTGTAAACACCATGTATTATTCAATATGTATAAATGCGTAGGCTTCAAGGAGATCCTGAACATTTACCTGAGGAAGGAGAGAATCTCCGAAAGCTTGTGAATTTAAAATAAAATTGCTGGACTATAACTTGGTGTTGTAAAATTGTTTACAAAGATTGGTGGCATTGTAAGCAGTGTAGATGAAAACATAAAATTACAAAGGGATATTGATAGATTAGGCGAATGGGCAAAACTGTGGCAGATGGAATTCAATGTAGACAAATGTGAGGTCATCCACTTTGGATCAAAAAAGGATAGAACAGGGTACTTTCTAAATGGTAAAAAGTTAAAAACAGTGGATGTCCAAAAGGACTTTGGGGTTCAGGTACATAGATCATTGAAGTGTGATGAACAGGTGCAGAAAATAATCAATAAGGCTAATGGAATGCTGGCCTTTATATCTAGAGGACTAGAGTACAAGGGGGCAGAAGTTATGCTGCAGCTATACAAAACCCTGGTTAGACCGCACCTGGAGTACTGTGAGCAGTTCTGGGCACCGCACCTTCAGAAGGACATACTGGCCTTGGAGGGAGTGCAGCCTAGGTTTACTAGAATGATACCCGGACTTCAAGGATTAAGTTACGAGGAGAGATTACACAAATTGGGGTTGTATTCTCTAGAGTTTCGAAGGTTAAGGGGTGATCTGATCGAAGTTTATAAGATATTAAGGGGAACAGATAGGGTGGATAGAGAGAAACTATTTCCACTGGTTGGGGATTCTAGGAGTAGGGGGCACAGTCTAAAAATTAGAGCCAGACCTTTCAGGAGTGAGATTAGAAAACATTTCTACACACAAAGGGTGGTAGAAGTTTGGAACTCTCTTCCGCAAACGGCAATTGATACTAGCTCAATTGCTAAATTTAAATCTGAGATAGATAGCTTTTTGGCAACCAAAGGTATTAAGGGATATGGGCCAAAGGCAGGTATATGGAGTTAGATCACAGATCAGCCATGATCTTATCAAATGGCGGAGCAGGCACGAGGGGCTGAATGGCCTACTCCTGTTCCTATGTTCCTAATTAGATATAGAAACAATTCACCAAATAACAAAAAAAAACTATGTTTGCATTTTATTCACATACATTTAAATTCGAACACAAAACTATATAGGAATCAACTAGAAACATCAACTTAGTTCATAGTTTTACAATTAGTTTGTTAATATACATCCGTATACAGTGAAAAAGTATTGAAAATTTATTGACAATAACATTCAGTAAACAGTTCACATACAAAAGTTTAAAACTAGTTTGTGATGTTTGAAGCTTACAATGTTCCTACATAGTCATAATAAACTTCAACCAAAGAAACCCTATTTAACAAAAAAAAACCCTCCCCAAAAAAGTTTTCAATTTTTCAAAAAAATCCTTTTCATTTGTCAAATAAGCCGTAAGTTTGAAATGATCAATAATCAATAAGTCATTCTTGAATGCTTTATTTATATCAACTGCTCAATGGAGAAAGTTAACAAACAGGTTGTTTCAAACTTGGTGCAATATTTAGTTAAAACAATCTGAAGGCAAGGAACAGATTAGAGATCTGTGCTCTGTCAGCATACAAATTAATAGTGCCTATTATTTTGCACACTATATTTTGGGTTTAGTTTTTATACATCAATGACTAAAGGCCATTATTTAGGATATGCATAATCTTTATTTCCAAATGAACTGTACAATTAACATTACTATTTGATAAAAGTTTGGCTTATAATTCAACTATCCCAGAAAGAAGGACTATGATTTAAGACATTAAATTGACAAAGTAATAACATAACAGAAAAGATAACTCACTTCAGAATGTTTTACCCCAATTAGTTTTTGGCTGCATTTCAAAAGACACGAGGCCAGAAATTACTGTTGGCAATATTAACATATGAACACAATGTGTGTATTTTGATCACAATCCTCTGTTATTTTAACATTAATTAATTTTTAAAGGGGTACTGCCTGCATTAAAATAGCAGAGAAATATTTTGCAAACATATTTGGCATTCATCTACTAATATTACCAAGCTCTAGCCTTCAATAATTTCATTAGATGTATGTTATACTGTACTGCAACTGTGTAGTCAAAGATTCCTTTTAAAAAAAACACACACATGACCTAGGTTGCAAGTTGCCAGGTCACTCCACAAGTTGGGAAAGCAAATGCAGAAATTGTCATGGTGCCGACATGATTTAAATTGCATCAATTTTTTTTAAATATAAAGTCTTGCTCCATTTTAAACAGCAAATTAAAAAAAATACAGCAAATGTTCCATTTACACCAATTGGTCAAGCATGGTAGCAATGCTAGCAGCAAGCATATTATACTACAAGTACTGCATTCAAAGTCGCATCTATACGTAGCTCTTTGGGCTTGGCTTAATACTGAAATTAAACCTTTCAGTGAAGGGTACACAGGAACCAAGGAAACTGCTACCCACAATTCCATTCCAAATTATCACTGTTTGCAAGAAGTACACAATGCAATCTGTGTCCATTTTCCATAATCCCTTCACATACATTTCAGGTGCTCTAATTATGTACACATGTATGAGCTGGACATAGCACGTTCCTAGTGGAGAGACTCCCCTCACATAAAATGTAATGTCAACACACGGATAAAAGGGATATGTGTCTGTACTTAGTCCAGTAATCCTCTCTTCAAAATATGAGACAGCCAGTATCAGAAAGGGTAGAACATTCTGTGAATACAATACCAAAAGTGTCCAGAATTTTTTCTGAGTAGTGTTTCCATTGCTTAACATTTCAAACCCTTTGACTAGCATACAACCTCTAAAGAAAAAGATCCTGGGGATCTTAGATGCACTGCGTTTCAATTAGTAATACAATCTGGTTCTTAAAGCATTATGAACCTTTACAAGAGCATCTCAAAATAGCAGAGACTGAAGCTTCTAAAGGAGTGAAAGCTAGCATTCTATTCATTGGAAAGGATGCATATGGTCGCACAAAATGCATTGAAAAGGTTTTGACACCAGGATGTGCGAAAGGTGTGTCTGTGCAAAGTGCGTTGCCAGGTCAACACTATTCAATGTATGTTTCTTTTCCTAAATAGACCCAGCACAAATATCTGTCTGATAGGATTTATACCTCCAGAGTGGGCCAGTCTGATAAATCACAAGTCAGTTACAATTAGCATGAGTATGATACAGATCACACATCACGACTCCTCATCATCAATTTTTTTATTTACACAATGCATTAAGTAATTAAAAGTTTGATGTAAATTTTAATTTTAAAATGGGAATTGAAAGGATGCAAAGATTTAGAAGTGGCTCGAGGGACCATTTTCTCCCTCACAATACTGTCTCCTCTCAATTATGACATTATGTCATCAAAATACAAAAGATAAATTTCATGGAGTTGATGGCACATGCACGGTATAAGTAATTTTGTTCACTGGTCTCTACAAGCAACTATTCTACATATTCCCATTTTTAGTTCAAGTAAAATTGTCATTTTGGAGATGTGACAGCTTAGTAAAGACCCAGATAATGAAATCACTAAAATACAGTTATGAACCTTGGGCTGTAGTCTTAATGCTTATCGTTAACTGAAAATGCAACATTGAAAAGTAGTGTTGTGTACTGTATTTTAAGGTTGGAGTTTTAGTAATACAATTCAGTCTCAATACCAATCAAAGGGTCGTCATATCCATGTTCCATCACAACACTACCACTGCTCCCAGCTAAAGTCATCACCTCTACCAAATACCAGGAAAAAGCCCAAAATGGTGAGAAAAATTACTGCATTGCCTGCCAGCACGAGTCCACAGGCTCCCCACTGGATCTGAAACATGAAACACAGAACAGAAATCTCAACATAGTATTTTTTTTTAAATTGCTTGTTCCCATGTACAATGTGCACACTCAATTAAATATTTTAGCACAAAGTAACTAGTTTTATTTTCTGCCCACAAGGCTGTCGTTATATGCTGGCTGTTGTCTGATCCTCTTAAACTCACTGTATGGCTCTCCATAATGAAGAAAACAATTCCAATGAAGCATTATCTTTGAAACTACTAATGGATTATATAAACTGTAATTTTTAAGGCAATCAGAAAGGGCTGCCCAGATGGAACATGCTGCTTGGATCATAACACATGGATCCAGAGAAAGGAAGACCATTGTTGGATAGTTACAATTTGCATCAACATATGAATTATAGTACACAGCAGTCCAAACAACTGGTTATGTATATTAATTTTTTCACCCTAATCCAGGATGTGGGGGTTTCAATCCTTCATTTTTCATTCTTTTGTCTTTTGCAAGTGATGTTCATGAGACTTTAGCCAACTTTTCTCGTTGCAAGATGGTAAGACATGTGCAAAGGGAAACAGACCTAATGTTGGGGCTTCACGATGTGAGAAATATAGGGTTGTGTACTTAATCACCCACTCTTCGGAGTTCCTAATCCTCAGCCATGCTGCCATAGGGATGATAAAACTGGAGAGCATGTTGGAAGAATAAAACAAATAGAATCCTTTATCAGGCTTCTATCATGTTTCTCCAGTGGTCCAGCCAAGAGGCACATATATTTATTTTGTCCACACAAAAGTAATTTTGTATAGATATTAATTAGTTTATCTGTCCCTATATTAGAAACTGTTTCTTTAAAATATTCAGTGAAAGATAATGGGATTGCGGGTAATATATTAGCATGGACTGAGGATTGGTTAACGGACAGAAAAGAGGTTTTTTTTTGAGGATGTAACTACCAGGGCAGATAAGGGGGAAACCAGTGGATGTAGTATATTTGGATTTTCAAAAGGCATTCGACAAGGTGCCACACAGGAAATTGTTACATAAGATTAGGGCACATGGGATTGCGGGTAATATATTAGCATGGACTGAGGATTGGTTAACGGACAGAAAAGAGAGTAGGGATAAACAGGTCGTAACTAGAGGGGTGTCGCAAGGATCAGTGCTTGGGCCTCAGCTATTTACAATATATATCAATGGCTTAGATGAAGGGACCAAGTGAAATGTATCCAAGTTTGCCTACAACACAAAGCTAGGTAGTAAAGTAAGCTGTGAAGAGGACGCAAAGAGATTGCAAAGGGATATAAACAGGTTAAGTGAGTGGGCGAAAAGGTGGCAAATGGAGTATAATTTGGGGAAATGTGAAATTATCCACTTTGGTAGGAAGAATAGAAAAGCAGAATATTTTTTAAAAGGTGAGACACTAAGAAATGTTGGTATTCAGAGGGATTTGGGTGTCCTTATACACAAATCACAGAAAGTTAACTTGCAGGTACAGCAAGCAATTAGAAAGGCAAATAGTATGTTGGCCTTTATTGCAAGGGGTTGGGGTACAACAGTAAGGAGGTCTTGCTGCAATTATATCTGGTGAGACCACACCTGGAGTACTATGTACAGTTTTGGTCTCCTTACCTAAGGAAGGATATACTTGCCTTAGAGGTGGTGCAACAAAGGTTCACTAGATTGATTCCTGGGATGAGAGGGCTGTCCTGTGAGTAGAATGGGCCTATATTCTCTGGAGTTTAGAAGAATGAAAGGTGATCTCATTGAAACGTATAAAATTCTTAGAGGGCTTGACAGGATAGAGGCTGAGAGGGTCTTTCCCCTGGCTGGAGTGTCTAGAACAAGGGGGCATAGTCTCAAGATAAGGGGTCAGCCATTTGGGACTGAGATGAGGAAAAATTTCTTCACTCAGAGGGTTGTGAATCTTTGGAATTCTCTACCCCAGAGGACTGTTGAAGTTCAGTTGTTGAACTTCAACAACTCCTCACTCTCCACCAGCGGCAGACCTGGGTGGAACCAGAGGCGAGAGACCGGAGAGCGGGGGAAAAAGAGCAGCGACCCGAGGCCCGAGACCTGAGCGGCGGTGGACCTGGGCGGAACCAGAGGCGAGAAACCGGAGAGCGGGGAAAAAAGAGCAGCAACCCGAGGCCCGAGACCTGAGCGGCGGCGGACCTGGGCGGAACCAGAGGCAAGAGACCGGAGAGCGGGGAAAAAAGAGCAGCGACCCGAGGCCCGAGACCTGAGTGGCGGCGGACCTGGGCGGAACCAGAGGCGAGAGACCGGGAATATAAAGAGCAGCGACCCGAGGCCCGAGACCTGAGCGGCGGCGGACCTGGGCGGAACCAGAGGCGAGAGAGCGGAGAGCGGGAATATAAAGAGCAGCGACCCGAGGCTTGCTCTGAGACCAGCGGCAGAGTTCGGGGTGACGTCACCAGTCAGAAAGTGACGCGGCCCAGGGGAGGCAGCTGATTGGTGAGTAGGTTCAGGTGAGTATTTCTACCATTTTACTGTAAGTAAAGTAATAAGAAAAGGAAGGTCTGCAGGTTTTATAGCAGGTAGTGTTTTGTTTTTTAATGAACCTAGGTCCCTAGTATAGCTAACATTTTCTAATTTCAACGTAATTTAAAAGGGGTAACTAAGCTAAGGCAAGTCATGGCAGCAGACCTCGCACCCATGATATGCCCCTCCTGCAAGATGTGGGAAGTCACGGACACTACCAGTGTCCCTGCCGACCATGTGTGCAGGAAGTGTGTCCACCTGCAGCTACTGACCGATCGTATCGCGGAGCTGGAGCTGCGGGTGGACTCACTGTGGAGCATCAGCGATGCAGAGAAACTCGTGGATAGCACGTTTAGCGAGTTGGTCACACCGCAGGTAAAGGGAGTACAGGCAGGAAGTGAATGGGTGACCACCAGGCAGAGTAAGAGGTGCAGGAAGGTAGTGCGGGGGTCCCCTGTGGCCATCCCCCTCTCAAACAGGTATACCGTTTTGGATACTGTTGGGGGTGATGGCTCACCAGGGGAAGGTGGCAGTGGCCAGGTTCATGGCACCGTGGCTGGCTCTGCTGCACAGGAGGGCAGGAAAAAGAGTGGCAGAGCTATAGTGATAGGGGACTCGATTGTAAGGGGAATAGACAGGCGTTTCTGCGGAAGCAACCGAGACTCCAGGATGGTATGTTGCCTCCCTGGTGCAAGGGTCAGGGATGTCTCGGAGCGGCTGCAGAACATCCTGGAGGGGGAGGGTGAACAGCCAGTTGTCGTGGTGCATATAGGTACCAACGATATAGGTATAAAACAGGATGAGGTCCGACAAGCTGAATTTAGGGAGTTAGGAGTTAAACTAAAAAGTAGGACCTCAAAGGTAGTAATCTCAGGATTGCTACCAGTGCCACGGGCTAGTCAGAGTAGGAATGACAGGATAGCTAGGATGAATACGTGGCTTGAGAGATGGTGCAAGAGGGAGGGATTCAAATTCCTGGGACATTGGAACCGGTTCTGGGGGAGGTGGGACCAGTACAAATTGGACGGTCTGCATCTGGGCAGGACTGGAACCAATGTCCTTGGGGGAGTGTTTGCTAGTGCTGTTGGGGAGGGTTTAAACTAAAGTGGCAGGGGGATGGGAAACAATGCAGGAAGTCAGTGGGAAGTAAAGTGGTGACAGAAACAAAAGGCAGTAAGGGAGAGTGTACAAAACATGACCGGACAGATGGTCTGAGAAAGCAGGGCAAAGACCAAGGGAAGTCTAGATTAAACTGCATTTATTTCAATGCAAGAAGTTTGATGGGCAAGGCAGATGAACTCAGGGCATGGATGGGCACATGGGACTGGGATGTTATAGCTATTACTGAAACATGGCTAAGGGAGGGGCAGGACTGGCAGCTCAATGTTCCAGGGTACAGATGCTATAGGAAAGATAGAGCAGGAGGTAAGAGAGGAGGAGGAGTTGTGTTCTTGATTAGGCAGAACATCACGGCAGTAGTGAGAGAGGATATATCCGAGGGTTCGCCCACTGAGTCTACATGGGTAGAACTGAAAAATAAGAAGGGAGAGATCACGTTGATAGGATTGTACTACAGACCCCCAAATAGTCAACGGCAAATTGAGGAGCAAATATGTAAGGAGATTACAGACAGCTGCAAGAAAAATAGGGTGGTAATAGTAGGGGACTTTAACTTTCCCAACATTGACTGGGACAGCCATAGCATTCGGGGCTTGGATGGAGAGAAATTTGTTGAGTGTATTCAGGAGGAATTTCTCATTCAGTATGTGGATGGCCCGACTAGAGAGGGGGCAAAACTTGACCTCCTCTTGGGAAATAAGGAAGGGCAGGTGACAGAAGTGTTAGTGAGGGATCACTTTGGGACCAGTGATCATAATTCCATTAGTTTTAGGATAGCTATGGAGAATGATAGGTCTGGCCCAGAAGTTAAAATTCTAAATTGGGGAAAGGCCAATTTTGATGGTATTAGACAGGAACTTTCAGAAGTTGATTGGAAGAGTCTGTTGGCAGGCAAAGGGACGTCTGGTAAGTGGGAGGCCTTCAAAAGTGTGTTAACCAGGGTTCAGGGTAAGCACATTCCTTATAAAGTGAAGGGCAAGGCTGGTAGAAGTAGGGAACCTTGGATGACTCGGGAGATTGAAGCCCTGGACAGAAAGAAGAAGGAGGCATATGACATGCATAGACAGCTGGGATCAAGTGGATCCCTTGAAGAGTATAGAGATTGCCGGAGTAGTTAAGAGAGAAATCAGGAGGGCAAAAAGGGGATATGAGATTGCTTTGGCAGATAAGGCAAAGGTGAATCCAAAGAGCTTCTACAAATACATAAAGGGCAAAAGAGTAACTAGGGAGAGAGTAGGGCCTCTTAAGGATCAACAAGGTCATCTATGTGCGGAACCACAAGAGATGGGTGAGATCCTAAATGACTATTTCGCATCGGTATTTACAGTTGAGAAAGGCATGGATGTTAGGGAACTTGGGGAAATAAATAGTGATGTCTTGAGGAGTGTACATATTACAGAGAGGGAGGTGCTGGAAGTCTTAACGCGCATCAAGGTAGATAAATCTCCGGGACCTGATGAAATGTATCCCAGGACGTTATGGGAGGTTAGGGAGGAAATTGCGGGTCCCCTAGCAGAGATATTTGAATCATCGACAGCTACAGGTGAGGTGCCTGAAGATTGGAGGGTAGCAAATGTTGTGCCTTTGTTTAAGAAGGGCGGCAGGGAAAAGCCTGGGAACTACAGACCGGTGAGCCTGACATCTGTAGTGGGTAAGTTGTTGGAGGGTATTCTGAGAGACAGGATCTACAGGCATTTGGAGAGGCAGGGACTGATTAGGAACAGTCAGCATGGTTTTGTGCGAGGAAAATCATGTCTCACAAATTTGATTTGAGTTTTTTGAAGGGGTAACCAAGAAGATAGATGAGGGCTGTGCAGTAGACGTGGTCTACATGGACTTCAGCAAAGCCTTTGACAAGGTACCGCATGGTAGGTTGTTACATAAGGTTAAATCTCACGGGATCCAAGGTGAGTTCGCCAATTGGATACAAAATTGGATTGACGACAGAAGACAAAGGGTGGTTGTAGAGGGTTGTTTTTCAAACTGGAGGCCTGTGACCAGCGGTGTGCCTCAGGGATCGGTGCTGGGTCCGCTGTTATTTGTTATTTATATTAATGATTTGGATGAGAATTTAGGAGGCATGGTTAGTAAGTTTGCAGATGACACCAAGATTGGTGGCATTGTGGACAGTGAAGGTGGTTATCTAGGATTGCAATGGGATCTTGATAAATTGGGCCAGTGGGCCGATGAATGGCAGATGGAGTTTAATTTAGATAAATGTGAGGTGATTCATTTTGGTAGATCAAATCGGGCCAGGACCTAGTCCGTTAATGGTAGGGCATTGGGGAGAGTTATAGAGCAAAGAGATCTAGGAGTACAGGTTCATAGCTCCTTGAAAGTGGAGTCACAGGTGGATAGGGTGGTGAAGAAGGCATTCAGCATGCTTGGTTTCATTGGTCAGAACATTGAATACAGGAGTTGGGATGTCTTGTTGAAGTTGTACAAGACATTAGTTAGGCCACACTTGGAATACTGTGTACAGTTCTGGTCACCCCATTATCGAAAGGATATTATTAAACTAGAAAGAGTGCAGAAAAGATTTACTGGGATGCTACCGGGACTTGATGGTTTGACTTATAGGGAGAGGTTAGATAGACTGGGACTTTTTTCCCTGGAGAGTAGGAGGTTAAGGGGTGATCTTATAGAAGTCTATAAAATAATGAGGGGCATAGATAAGGTAGATAGTCAAAATCTCTTCCCAAAGGTAGGGGAGTCTATAACGAGGGGACATAGATTTAAGGTGAGAGGGGAGAGATACAAAAGGGTCCAGAGGGGCAATTTTTTCACTCAAAGGGTGGCGAGTGTCTGGAACGAGCTGCCAGAGGCAGTAGTAGAGGCGGGTACAATTTTGTCTTTTAAAAAGCATTTGGACAGTTACATGGGTAAGATGGGTATAGAGGGATATGGGCCAAGTGCAGGCAATTGGGACTAGCTTAGTGGTATAAACTGGGCGACATGGACATGTTGGGCCGAAGGTCCTGTTTCCATGTTGTAAACTTCTATGATTCTATATTCAAGACTGAGATCGATGGATATTTGGACATGAAGAAATCAAGGAATATGGGGAGAGGGCAGGAACGTGGAGTTGAGGTGGAAGATCAGCCATGATCTTAGTGAATGGCGGAGCAGGCTTGAGGGGCCGTTTGGCCTGCTCTTGCTTCTATTTCTTATGAAATAAAATCAATAAAATCAATAGAAAATTCTGAAAATGCACAACAGTTTCGTGAGAATCTTAAAGAAAAAGACAGTTTAACGTTTTACTTGAGTTCTGATGAAGCATCCCACCCCAACGGTTAATCCATCTTTCTCTCTCAATTGCTAAAGAGCAAATGAACTTTCATCTATATTGCGCTTTTCAAGATCTCGGGATGACCCAAAGTACACTGCAGCCAATGAAGTACTTTTGAAGTGGTGTCACTGTTGTAATGTAGGAAAACGCTGATATGCCGTGCATTTCCAGCATTTTCTGATTGTTCTTTAGGTTTGTGTTCAGATACTTTACAGATTTATACTGGGCAAATTAAAAATTCTGTAATACGCCAAACTCTAAGGATCACGTTCTGTAAAGGTATAGACAAGGAAATGAATGATGCAATGGAATTAGTCAAAATCTGAAATTAAAAGCAATAAATCTTTACATAAATGAATAAAAACCAAGAAAAAATAGCTGGCCAAATAGCCCCTGGTGTACAACTCCACAAACACTGGCCACCCTCCAATATCTTGACCATGTGGCCATTCTTCAAGCGTAAGATTACAATAAGTGTAGCTTTGTTACCATATCAGCTCACGTGTCAATTTGCCAGTCTCAAATGAAAATCAGAATCTATCCCAAAGGGAAGTAAAACAAAAACCAAAACCACTGTAACCCCCAGAGGACAGGCAAGTTAAACCAGGGTGCTCATGAATTAGCAATGGCTTGTAAACAACTAATCTGTCTGCCCTTTTGCCCTTTCTCAGCTGGGGAAATGGTTCATCACTTGGGATAAGACGATGAAATAGGTAGGATTTTGGACAACTAGTTATTGGAGGAGTATCATCCAAATAGCCTCATTTTACATCAATTATTCTTTAAACTTTTCTCCGGTGTTGCTGAAAGACATTCTCAGTCTCTTTTCTGGTTCTGAAGAAATTTGAAAAATTATTTTAACACCCCAAGTACCCTACTTTTGACCTACAGAAAATCACTAGCAAGTGAAGAAACTGAAAAACAGGGCATTTGTATGTGCTTGGAGTAAAACTTACCACTGAAACTCGAGCAAGAATTATCGGGAGCCCAAAAGCAGAAACAACAATCCCTGTGGTGAAGAAATATGCAAGTTCACGACAGGCGCTGCTCGCTGCATCAGTGTCGTCCCCCAATCTTCGTGCAATAAAGTTCGGGATTGGTGACAGGAAGTAAAATATCAGCACAAACAATGGCCAATAAACACTGTGGTGAGATTAAAAATGAAAGAGAAAAATAATTAAAATGGTAAAGGTTAAAGGCGAAAAGTACCAAAAATTTAGGCAACAAGCTTAAGATTTAAACCCTGTAGACTGTAGGAAAAGGGCAATAGTGAGGAAGCTGGAATACTGAAAATAAATTTTCATTTTGTGAAGGTACAAAAATGTGTTAACAAGAAATTCTAGGAATGATAATGTTCCACTTTCTAATTGGTGATTTCCTAACATCTGTTTAAGCATCATATCCTCTCCATCCCATTAGATTGCCGATTCTTTTATCACCAGCGGTGTCCTGTGTAATGTAGCTTCTAATGCACAGACGACCTCTGAATTGTTTTTTGTTTACACTCAAAAGGGACAGAAATTATAAACTCTCAGAAATATGATTGGGGGGGGGGGGGGGGTCGCGCGGCCAACGGGGGAGCAAAAGAACACAACAGGAACTGATTACCAATGTGGAAAGCAGTGAGGGGTGTCATAGGATCAGTGGACAGGTCATGAAAGAGTTTGAAAGACAGGAAGGTGCTGAGGGAATGGCAGTTTGGGTTCCAATCGCCGGGACCACCCCCTCCACAAGACTGCTAAACCTTGACCCCAACCCCCCAACATACTGCCAAATCCCAGTGACTCGTTAATACTGCCAGACTCCATCCCCTCCAATGCTCCCAATCCCTCTCCCCAGTTTGGTTGGACCCCTGGAATTATTTCCCCAGAACTCCCAGATGCCAGGGTCCTCAGAACATTCCCAGTGTTTTCCAATCCAAGGTCAGGTCTGCCCCCAACGCTCCCAGACCCTGGGATCTCCATTCCCAACGCCCACAAGTTCTAAGACCCCTCTTGCATTATCCCAGTAACTGCCCGGTTCCCAGAATTCCCCCTTCTAGGCTCTCAGACCTTGCACCTCCCCTCGAAGTATTGCTAGATCCTAAGACGCCATCTCACTACTACCAGAATCCAGTGCCTCCACAACCCAGGTTCGCCCACAATCAGTGACTCTAATACTACTTCTTAGCAAGCCACCCATTATATAAAACCTTCAACTAATCGCAAGCAATGACACAGGAGATCTGCTAGAATATAAAAAAGTTGGGAGTCTGTCATATTTCAGATGTTACACTTCAAAATATCAGAAGCATTTTTTTTAAATAAGAGAAAGATGAATTTGTCACTTCATGGTGGTTTCTTCTGATTGGGAGCCAGGAATTACTAGCATTTGCCAATCTGCAAACATCACTCACCAATTCCAATTAACTTCTAATTTACCTCAAAATATCCCCATTTACAGCAATTAGAATTTGAAACTTAAAATAGAGAAGCCAAATTAAAGATACCCACATCATGTCAGTAAAACAATACACTGGGCTACTGTGGTTATAAAGCACAAGCACATCACCCAACCTTGAGCAAAGCCATAGGAAATCCACTAGCAATTGAAAATATTCTTCAATTGTGGACTTCTTTTCTACCTCCAATTCTGTCACTTCCTCTCCAGAAAGCATCAACTCATGATGGGGTACAATTCCACTAGTACAACAACTTGCATTTATATAGCGCCTTTAGCGTAGTAAAACATCCCAACAAAATTTGACACCGTGCCACATAAGGAGATATTAGGACAGATGGTCAAAAGCTGGGTCAAACAGACAGATTTAAGGAGTGTGTTAAAGGAGGAGAGGCAGAGAGGTTCAGGGAGGGAACTCCAAAGCTTAGGGCCAACATTGGAGTGATTAAAATCGGGGATGCGCAAGAGGCAAGAATTGGAGGAGTGCAGAGATCTCAGAGGGTTGTAGGGCTGGAGAAGGTTACAGAGATAGGGAGGGGCGAGGCCATGGAGGGATTTGAAAACAAGGATGAGAATTTTAAAATCGAGGTGTTCCTGGACCGTGAACCAATGTAGGTCAGTGAGTACAGGGGTGATGGGTGAACGGGACTTGGTGCAAGTTAGGATACGGGCAGAAGGGTTTTGAAACAAAAGCATGAATGAGGGTTTCAGCAGCAGATGAGCTGATGCAGGGGCAGAGATGTGCAATGTTATAGAGGTGGAAGAAGGCAGTCTTGGTGATGGAGCGGATATGTGGTCGGAAGCTCATCTCGGGGTCAAATAGGACACCAAGGTTGCGAATGGTTTGATTCAGCCTCAGACAGTGGTCAGGGAGAGGGATGAAGTCGATGGCTAGGGAACGGAGTTTGTGGCGAGCACCTAAGACAATGGCTTCGGTCTTCCCGATATTTAGTTGGAGGAAATAATTGCTCATCCAGTCCTGAATGTCGGACAAGCAGTGTGACAAATCAGAGACTGTGGAGGGGTCGAGAGAGGTGGTAGTGAGATAGAGTTGGGTGTCATAAGTGTACATGTGGAACCTGATGTTGTCATTGGATGATGTCACCGAGGGGCAGCACGTAGCTGAGAAAGAGGAGGAGGCCAAGGATAGATCCTTGGGAGGCTCCAGAGGTAACGGTACTGGAGCAGGAAGAGAAGCCATTGCAGGCGATTTTCTGGCTACGACTGGATAGATAAGAATGAAACCAGGCAAGGGCAGGAGAAGCGTTGGAGGAGGAAGGTGTGGTCAACAGTGTCAAAGGCAGCTGACAAGTAGAAAAGGATGAGGAGAGAGTTTACCATGGTGACAGTTGCACAGAATGTCATTTGTGGCTCTGATAAGGGCTGCCCTACAGTACTTCCCAAGCAGCAATTCTTCATGCGTGGACCTGGACAGCAAGTGTCATCAGGTTATCCAACCATTGCAGCCAAATCTGACTACCACACAAGTGCACTTTTGCAAGAAGAATCAATGAATAGTGATCAGGACCCCTGGCTGATTTTTCTCTTCCCTAACCTCTGGGTGCTAAAGCTGAGGATAACTAACCGAGGATACTCAGGTAAATGAACCTTGGACCTTGTGGCTCAGCATCGCACTGATCCATTGTTAATTGAGTTTTTCTTTTATGTTTTGATGATAAAAGTTAAGCTTATGAGGATTTCATCATCAGGGTAAGGGCTTTTTTTAAGCCTGTTTTCCCCTGCAAATTTGAAGGCAGAAGAGCAACATCAGCAGCGTGACACCGGATCATGCAGTATACTTTATGACTGGTTAAAAATAGTCCTGTAAAAGGAGCAATGATCTATTCTCAAAGACGCACCCATTCAATGTATTAAAAAATATATATTTTCTTGTACAAACTGTGGTTTTTATCAATGAAAATGTGAAAGTCATAATCTTACCCATATTGTTCGAGGGCACATCCTAACATGAGGAAGGTCAGGCCTATGGCACCACTGAAAGATAAACCAACCAGAGCTGCAACAAAAATGAGGAAAGAGCAAATTATATAGTGATGCACCCAGTATAGTATTTACATGAGAAATTATTCAAATAATGGGGATGCTCTGCTAGCATGTCCCTTGCGCTTGACAGGATACAAAAAATAGCTGATTCTTTTCAACTTTAACTGCTCTCTCTCACAACTTTTCTCATCTCATACTTTATTAATAGCACAATGGTTCACATTGCTCTCAACTTTCCTTTCTTTTCTTGTTCCTATTGCATACACTTCCACCTCCCTGCATTAAAATTGAGACTAATTCATGGTCTCCTATTCTAACTCACTTATTCTAACTCATTATTTCTCAGCATCTTAAAACAATGGAATTCTTTACCTCTCAAAGTGTTTCCTTCATGCTACAATCTACAGGCTTATGAACCTAAGCTTGCATCATCTAACTTTTTTGATTTCTCTCTTTTCTATCCGTTTCAACTTTGCTAGTGGTTTACACTATGAGCCTTGGCCTCTCTCCGAGGTTCACAGTGTATACTGCTATACCGCTTTAAATTTTTCCAGAATATTTTGGTTTTACTTCATGAAACAATCAGCTCCTATGTTAAATGTATTAGCGATATTCCAGAGTGAACAGGTGTTCAGGAAAGATAAAGAAGGAAAGAAAGGTGGGTGGAGTGGCAGTGTTGATTAAGGAGAATATTGCAGTACTGGAGAGAGAGGATGCCCTGGAGGTGTCAAGGACAGAATCTATTTGGTTAGAGTTAAGAAATAAAAGAGGTGCCATTACACTACTGAGTGTACTCTATAAGCTATCAACTAGTGGGAAGGATATAGAGGAGCAAATTTGCAGGGAAATTACAGAGAGGTGCAAAAGCAATAGAGTAGTGATAACTGCGGACTTCAACTATCCTAATATAGACTGGGATAACAGTATTAATATAAGGGGCAAAGAGGGAGAGGAATTTTTGAAATGTGTTCAGGATAACTTTCTTAACCAGTACGTTTCCGGCCCAACGAGGAAGGAGGCATTGCTGGACTTGGTTCTAGGGAAAGAGATAGGCCAAGTGGAGCAAGTGTCAGTGGAGGAGCATTTAGGGAGCAGCGATCATAGTATCATAAGGTTTACATTCGCTATGGAAAAGGACACGGACCACTCTAAAGTAAAAACACTCAATTGGAGGAGGGTCAATTTCAATGGGATGAGAACAGATCTGGCCTGGGTAAATTAGAATCAAAGATTAGCAGGCAAAACTGTAATTGAACAGTGGGCGGCCTTTAAAGTGGAGATGGTTCAGGTACAGTCCAGGCACGTTCCCATGAGGCGGAAAGGTAGGGCAACTAAAGCCAGAGCACCCTGGATGACAAAAGAGATACTGAGTAAGATGACATGGAAAAATGGGGTGTATGACAGATGTCAGGTTGATAACACAAGTGAGAACCAGGCAGAATATAGAAAGTTCACAGGGGAAGTGAAAAAAGAAATAAGAGGGGCAAAGAGAGAGTATGAGAATAGACTGGCGGCCAACATAATCCAAAAGTTTTATACAGGCATGTAAATAGTAAATGGTTAGTAAGAGGAGGGTTGAGGCCGATTAGGGACCATAAAGGAGATTTACTCATGGAGGCAGAGGGGATGGCCGAGGTACTAAATGAGTACTTTGCAACTGTCTTTACCAAGGAAGAAGACGCTGCCAGTCTCAGTAAAGGAAGATATAGTTGAGATACTGGATGGGCTAAAAATTGACGAAGAGGTACTGGAAAGGTTAGCTGTACTTAAAGTAGATAAGTCACCCAGTCCGGATGGGATGCATCCTAGGTTGCTGAGGGAGGTAAGGGCAGAATTTGCGGACGTACTGGCCATAATCTTCCAGACATCCGTAGATACGCGGGTGGTGCCAGAGGACTAGAGAATTGCAAATATTATACCCTTGTTCAAAAATGGGTGTAAGGATAAACCCAGCAACTATAGGCCAATCAGTTTAACCTCAGTGGTGGGGAAACTTTTAGAAACGATAATCTGGGACAGAATCAACAGTCACTTGGACGAGGGTGGATTGATATGGGAAAGCCAGCATGGATTTGTTAAAGGCAAATCGTGTTTAACTAACTTGATTGAGTTTTTTGATGAGGTAAGAGAAGGTAGATGAGGGCAATGCAGCTGATGGGGTGTATATGGACTTTCAAAAGTGCCGCACGGTAGGCTTATCATCAAGATTGCGGCCCATGGAATAAAGGGGACAGCAGCAACATGGATACAGAATTGGCTAAGTGACAGGAAACAGAGAGTAGTGGTGAACGGTTGTTTTTCAGACTGGATGGAGGTGTTCAGTGGTGTTCCCCAGGGGTCGGTGCTGGAACCACTGCATTTCTTGATATATATTAATGACTTGGACTTGGGTGTTCACAGCACAATTTCAAAATTTGGAGATGACACAAAACTTAGAAGAGTAGTAAACAGTGAAGAGGATAGTGATAGACTTCAAGAGGATATAGATAGGCTGATGAAATTTAACGCAGAAAAATGCGAAGTGATACATTTCGGTAGGAAGAACGAGGAGAGACAATATAAACTAGAGGGCACAACTCTAAAAGGGGAGAGATCCGGGGGGTATATGTGCACAAATCGTTGACGGTGGCAGGGCAGGTTGCGAAAGCAGTTAAAAAAGCATACGGGATCCTGGGCTTTATAAATAGAGGCATAGAGTACAAAAGTATGGATGTCATGATGAACCTTTATAAAACACTGGTTCAGCCACAACTGGAGTAGTGTGTCCAGTTCTGGGCACCGCACTTCAGGAAAGATATGAAAGCCTTAGAGAGGATGCAGAAGAGATTTACTAGAATGATTCCAGGGATGAGGGGCTTTAGTTACATGAATAGACTGGAGAAGCTGGGGTTGTTCTCCTTGGAACAGAGAAGGTTGCGAGGAGATTTGATCGAGGTATTCAAAATCACGAAGGGTCTAGACAGAATAGATAGAGAGAAACTGTTCCCATTGGCGGAAGGGTCAAGAACCAGAGGACATAGATTTAAGGTGATTGACAAAAGAACTAAAGGTGACATGAGGAAAAACTTTTTTACACAGCGATTGGTTAGGGTCTGGAATGCACTGCCCGAGGGAGTGGCGGAAGCAGATTCAAAAGGGAACTGGATAAGTACTTGAAACGAAAAAATTTGCAGGGCTACGGGGATAGGGCAGGGGAGTGGGACTAGCTGGATTGCTCTTGCGTGGACTCGATGGGCCAAATGGCCTCCTTCTGTGCTTTAACCTTTCTATGATTCTATTAAAAATGCTGAGTTTTGAAGCACTGCCACCTTCTGGTTTGTCCACAGGAAACACGTTAACCCATCCTTCAACTGACTGATGCATGGAAATCACATGCCGATACATCCATAACTCTTCCACCAATCTGACTGTTCCAAGTGAGCCCTCAGTGTGGGACTCAGCTTACTTATTTTAGTGACAGCTGCTCTTCTGCACCTCAATCTCACTGGCCTGAAGCAAACAGGTCTCCTCTACATCCCACTGGCCTCACTCTCCCTGACATCTTGCCCTTCACTCAGGGTCTCTTTTCGACTCAGTGCCTCCTCAATACAATGCTCATCTCCAGCCATCTTCTGCAAGTTGCAAAGGGACCGGAATTCAATCAATCTGTGCTCTCCCCTCCCTATGCCAATGACATCAAGATCAACTGTAGCACCTCACTCACATCAGCTAACTCAGCACTGAAGTCCAAGTTTGGTTCAGTGGTAGCACTCATGCTTGATTCAGAAAGTTGTGGGTTGTGGTTGTGCCCATTCCAGAATATGGGCATATAATCTAAGTGGATACTTCTGTACAGTACTGAAGGAGTGCGGCATTGCTGGAGGTAGGAACATTGGAAGAGGTCATTGTATTATAGTATGTTACAGCACAGAAAGTGGCCATTTGGCCCATCATGCCTGTGCCGGCTCTTTGAAAGAGCTATCCAATTAGTCCCACTCCATTGCTCGTTCCCCATAGCCCTGTATATTGTTTCCCTTCAAGTACTTATCCAATTTCCGTTTGAAAGTTATTGTTGAACCTGCTTCCACCATCCTTTCAGGCAGTGTATTCCAGATCATCATAACTCTCCGCCTAATAAAATGTTTCCTCGTGTTGACGATCCGGATTCTTTCCCCTCAGTCTGGTTCAGTAATAACTGAAGTCGAATACATTTTAAAGTTCAACACATCTTTAATAGCAGGGTTCTTAGTCTGCAACATTGATTTGGACTCCTGATAGAGTCCCTCTATGCTGGCAGAGCAAGAACAACAACATACAGAAATCCACACGTTTTTATACAGATGAATAGGGGTTGGAACATACTTAACGAGGGTCAACACCAATCATAAGCCGGGCATAGGTTGCCATGCGAGGTTACATTATTTCCGGCCAATCATAAATAATCATGTGCTGATCATGCTGCTGTTAGACATCAAAGGGGATAACTTCCTCACTTTCCAACTTGGAATGTTCTTCCCTGTTCCTTCTGTTCCTTATCTCCCAACCTGGAATGTCTTTCAACTTTGGCTAAGCTCGTTCCCTATATTGATCTGCCATAAACATGGAGACATTCAGACCAGTCCTTGACTCACATCAAAGACCTATCATTGATAAGACAATGCAGGCCTGCTGACTAAGCAAACATATGGCCCAGCAGGAGGGCCAGGCCACTTGTATCAATCTCAGTTACTAACTAATTAACCCTTTCTAACCATTTTGCATTCTGCTTCTTTGCCACGTAGACATTTTAATATTTTACCAAAAACTGACCACGTAGGGATTCTCAGTGTCACCTCTGGCTCTTTTGCCGATCACCTTAAATCTGTGCCCTCTGGTTACCGATCCTTCTACCACTGGAAACAGTTTCTCCTTATTTACTCTATCAAAGCCGTTCATGATTTTGAACACCTCTATCAAATCTCTTCTTAACCATCCCTGCTCTAAGGAGAACAATCCCAGCTTCTGCACATCACTGAAGTCCCTCAGCCCTAGTACCATCCTAGTAAATCTCTTCTGCACCCTCTCTAAGACTTGACATCCTTCCTAAAGTGTGGTGCCCAGAAATGAACACAATATTCTAGCTGAGACCTAACCAGTGTTTTATGAAGGATTAGCAATAATCTCCTGGCTTTTGTACTCTATGCCTCTATTGATGAAGCCCCGAATCCCATATGTATTTTAACAGTCTTCTCAACTTGTCTTGCCATCTTCAAAGATTTGTTCCTGCACACACTTTAAAATTGTACCATTTAATTTATATTGCCTCTCCTCATTCTTCCCACCAAAATATATCACTTCACACTTCTCTATGTTAAATTTCATCTGCCACATGTCTGCCCATTTCACCAGTCTGTCTATGTCCTCTTGAAGTCAGTTATTATCCTCCACATTGTTTACTACATTTCCGAAGTTTGTGTTATCTGCAAACTTTGAAATTATTCCCTGTATACCCAAGTCCATGTCGTTAATATATATCAAGAGGGGCAATGGCCATAATACCGACCCCTGGGGAACACCACTATATACTTCCTTCCAGTCTGAAAAACAACCATTCACCACTACTCTCTGATTTCTGTCCTTTAGCCAATTTTGTATCCACACTGCCACTGTCCCTTTAATCCCATGGGCTTTAATTCTGCTTACAAATCTATTATTTGGTACTTTATCAAATGCCTTTTGAAAGTCCATATGCACAACAGCAACCGCACTACCCTCATCAACCCTCTCCGTTACTTCATCAAAGAACTCAATTAAGTTAGTCAAACACATTTTCCCTTTAACAAATCTGTGCTGACTTTCATTTATTGGCCCATATTTTTCCAAGTACCAATTAATTTTGTCCCAGATTATTGTCTGTAAAAGTTCCCCACCACCGACGTTAGGCTGACTGGCCTGTTATTGCCAGGTTTTTGAACAGGGGTGTAACATTTGCAATCCTCCAGTCCTCCGACACCATCCCCATATCTAAGGAGGATTGGAAGATTGTGGCCGGAGACTCTGCAATTTCTACCCTTACTTCCCTCAGTAACTTAGGATGTATCCCATCTGGACCGGGTGATTTTTCCAATTTGAGTACTGCCAATCTTTTAAGTACCTCCCTCTTCATCTACATTGGCAACATCTTCTTCTCTAGTTGGTGGCCTCTAGTATACATCCAGTAGTGTAATAGCTCCTCTACTGTTCCTTAATTCTAACCAAATAGATTTTGTCTATGACCTCTCAGCTGCATCATCCCTTTCCAGTGCTACAATAGTTTCTTTGATCAATACTGCCATCAGCCCCGCCCCCTCCTTTCTTTCCTTCCATAACTTTCCTGAATATCTTGTAGCCAGGAATATTAAGTACCTAATTCATTCCTTCTTTGAGCCAGGTCTCTGTTATTGCCACTATATCATAGTCCCATATGGCGACTTGTGCCTGCAACTCACCAACCTTATTTACCATGCTACGTGCATTTACACACATGCACTACAAACTCATCTTAGACTGCCTTGCATTTGCTCCTTGTTTGATCCCTTCTATTTCTGAACTATTCTTTACTCTAGTGCTATTTGTCTCTCCCAGTCCTTTGAGCACCTTGTTTCTCCTTTCTAATGTTTCATTCTGGTGCCCAACCCCCAGTCAAATAAGTTTAAACCCTTCCCCCACAGCACGAGTTAACCTCCCCGTGAGGACATCGGTCCCAGTTCTGTTTATGTGCAACCCATCCGGCTTGTACAGGTCCCTCCTGCCCCAGGAATCTGAAGCCCTCCCTCCTGCACCATTGCTCCAGCCATGCATTAACCTGTCTTATCCTACTATTCCTATATTCATTAACACGTGGCATTGGGAGTAACCCAGAGATTATTACCTTTAAGGTCCTGCTTTTTAACTTCCTCCCTAGCTCCTGAAACTCTAACTGCAGGACCTCGACACTTTTCCTTCCCGTGTCACTGCTTCCCACGTGGACCATAACTTATTGCTGTTCCCCTCCCCCCATCAAAGCGTTCTGCACCTCGAGCCTGTTCTGCCGTTCAATTAGCGCTAGGCCATTTAGGAGTGAAATCAGGAAGCACTCTTTTGCACAAAGGGTAATTAGATCAACTAGATCATGACTGATCTGTCCCTCAACTCCATTTACCTGCCCTTGATCCATATCCCTTGGTACCCTTTCCTAATAAAATTCTGTTGACCTGAGTTTTAAAAATTTCAATTGACCCAGCATAGTCAGCCTTTTGTGAGAGAGAATTCCACATTTCCACTCCCCTTTTTGCAAAAACGTGCTTATTAATTTCACTCCTGAATGGCCCAGCTCTAATTTTAAGATTGTGCCACCATAGGAAATAGCTTCTCTGTATCTACTCTTTTGAATCTTTTTATCATTTTAAACACCTCAACTGGATCACCCCTCAACCTTCTCACTCAACAGAATGCAAGTTTATGCAACCTGTCCTGATGATTAAACTCTTTAAGCCCCGGTATCATTTTGGTAGATCGATACTGTACCCCCTCCAAGGCCAACAAATCCTTTCTGAGGTGTGGTGCTCAGAACTGAACGTAATACTTCAGATGGGATCTGACCATGACTCTGTGCAACTAAAGCATAACTTCTGCACTTTTGTATGCTAGCCCTTGCAATAAAGACCAACATTTCATTCGCCTTTTTGGTTATTATTTGCACCTGTGCATTAGCTTTTAGTGATTTGTGTTCCTGGACATCCAAATCCCTTTGCTCCTCCAGTTTCTAGCCTCCACCATTAAGAAAATATTCTGATTTTCTTTTTTGGATCCAAAGTGGATTACCTCACACTTCGCCATCTGCCACAGTTTTGCCCATACCAGAAAAGAGACTTATTCGGAAAATATAAGCACATGGGATTAAAGGGACGGTGGTAACTTGGGTAGGTAATTGGCTATGGGATAGGAGGCAGACAGTAGTGATGAATGGATGTTTTTCTGACTGGAAAGAACTATGCAGTGGGGTCTCCCAGAGATCAGCATTGGGACCATTGCTTTTTTTGTTATATATAAATGACCTGGACTTAGGTATAGGGAGTAGAATTTCAAAGTTTACAGAATGATACAAAACTAGGCAACGCAGTAAATAGTGAGGAGGATAGTAGCAGACTTCAGGAGGACATAGACAGACTGGTGAAATGGGCAGACACATGGCAGATGCAATTTAATGTGGCTAAGAGTGAAGTGATGCACTTTGGGAGGAACAACATGGAGAGGCAGTATAATCTAAATCATACTATTTTAAGGGGGATGCAAGAGCAGAGGGACCTGGGGGTGCATATTCACAAATCTTTGAAGATGGCATAACAAGTTAATAAGACGGTTAAGAAAGCCTATGCGATACATGGCTTTGTATATAGGGGCATTGAACACAAAAACAAGAAAGTCACGCTAAACCTTTACAGACCACTGTTTAGGTCTCAACTGGAGTATTGTATACAATTCTGGGCACCACACTTTAGGAAGAATGTCAAGGCCGTGGAGACGGTACCGAGGTGGTTTACCAGGATGATACCAGGTCAGAGGCTGGGTATTCTGCGGCAAGTGACTCACCTCCTGACTCCCCAAAGCCTTTCCACCATCTACAAGACACAAGTCAGGAATACTCTCCACTTGCCTGGATGAGTACAGCTCCAACAACACTCAAGAAGCTCGACACCATCCAGGACAAAGCAGTCCGCTTGATTGGCACCCCATCCACCACCCTAAACATTCACTCCCTTCACCACCGGCGCACAGTGGCTGGAGTGTGTACCATCCACAGGATGCACTACAGCAACTCGCCAAGGCTTCTTCGCGAGCACCTCCACCACCTAGAAGGACAAGGGCAGCAGGCGCATGGGAACAACACCACCTGCACATTCCCCTCCAAGTCAAACATCATCCTGACTTAGAAATATATCGCCGTTCCTTCATCGTCGCTGGATCAAATTCCTGGAACTCCCTACCTAACAGCACTGTGGGAGAACCTTCACCACATGGTCTGCAGCAGTTCAAGAAGGAGGCTCACCACCACCTTCTCAAGGGCGATTAAGGATGGGCAATAAATGCTGGCCTTGCCAGCGACGCCCACATCCCATGAACGAATAAAAAAAACTTCAGCTATGTGGAAAGATTGGAGAAGCTGGGATTTTTCTCCTTAGAGCAGAGGTTAAGGGAATACCTGATAGAGATATTCAAAATAATGAGGGGTTCTGATGGAGCAAATGGGAGAAACTGTTTCTTCTGGCAAGTGGGTCAGTAACCAGAGGTCTTAGAATTAAAATAATTGGCAAAAGAACTATAGGGGAAATGAGGAGAAATTTTTTCCACACAGAGGGTTGATAAAGTCTGTAATGCACTACCTGAAAGGATGGTGGAAGCAGATTCCATGGGAAGTTTCAAAAGGCAATTGGACATGTACTTGAAGGGGATTCATTTGCAGGGTTATGGGGAAAAAGCTGGGGTGTGGGGCTAAATTGGACAGCTCTTTCAAAGAGCCCGCACAGGTACAATGGGCTGAATGGCCTTCTTCTGTGCTGTAAGATTCTATGATTCTAAGACATTAAACTGAGGCTCTATCTGCATGTTCAGGTGGACGTAAAGGATCCCATGACATTATTCGAAGAGCAGGGAGTTCTCCCAGTATCCTAACCAATATTCTTCCCTCAACTAACACCACCAAAACAGATTCAATGCTCATTTATCTAATTTGTGCACAAATTGGCTGCCATGCTTGTTATAAAACAACAGCGACTACGCTTCAAAAGTAATTCATTGCTGTCAAGCACTTTGGGACAGGCTGAAGACATGACAGGAACTATCTAAATGCAAGTTTTTTTAAAAAAAGCTTAGATATCAGTATGTGGGAACTCCTTAATCCACAAGGCTTTGTTCTTTTTGGGCTGTGCACTTTCCAACTGAACCATTGATAGAACTCAGGAAAGCATATCGCAAACATTATATTGCTGTCCAGGGGTCTCTGTTAAAAAGTGCAAGTGTGGACATTAAGTGAGGATAGGATCTGGCAGGGACAACTGTATTGCCCCATCACAAGTGAATAGATTGCTGACATTCACTCTCAAGGCTTACAGATAAAGCATGGTCACTTGGGTAAAGTGCTGGAGGGTAGCTGATGATAGTGAAACCATACCTCGGTATGAGTCATCACCTTCAGTAGACGAGGGAAAAAAGTGAGGTTTGGGGGGGGGAGGGGGGGGTGAGAAAGAGAGAGAAGTCAAAAAAAAATGCCACTCTCCCAGCTTGCACCATTTATACTTTTCCCTTCAAGAACTGAAGTGCTCAAAAAAAATACACATACAGAAATTACCATACCGGCAGCTCACAAATACATGGAATAGCCACTGGAAAAAAAAACAGGACTTAAGAGTTAAATGCAAAATTCAAAACTGCACAAGAAACTGATAGCATTTGAGCTTAGCCCCACAAACAGAACTTGTCTCAGCCTTCCTTGGAGTGTTTCTTTAATAGAATGAACATCCACGGAAACAACCAGGAAGAATTCTGGCTTTTGAAGAACTGTTTGTTCAAGAGAGAAAGTGTCAAAAAAATCTGTACTGCAGTACCATCTGGTGCCCAAATGACATAATCAAGATTCTGCCAAGCATTACTCCCAATATGGGCAGCGGAGTACAAGCATTCGCAATGAAAGACCCAAGTCTTTCCAAACTTCTCTGGTGCTTAAGTATTTTATATTATTTTACTAATCCCATTTTAATTTGCAAGCCATTTTTTAAAATAAAGTTTAATGGAATACTGGGGAAAGATTCCTTGAACTGGTTGAAAAATACACCTCTAGTAATTTATTTTAATAAAATAAATATTGGGGCAAGGAAAAGGGATGAGCCAAGACCTGGCAATGGAACGTCGTGTTTGTGCCCAAGCCTCAGAACCACTGAAGAGACGGCGGCACCAAATTAACTGCCGAACACATTTTTATAGTCGGTCTGGCAGCAATGAACAGTACCACTGGAACAACCAACCTAATGCTTCCACACATTTCTTATTTAATATTCTTGGTACTTTTAGTTTGTTTTTAAACTCAGATTGCAGCTTTCCACACTCTGTATCTGACAGCTGTTAACTAGATAGTTAACATTTTCAGTCAACAAAACGCAGGTAATGGAGGCTCTCTCTCTGCTTTCAAAATTCAACTAATTTGTTTTTTTCTGGAGTAAAGGCACACTCTTTCTTAGCTTAATGTGTTTTCTGAAATTTTTAGAACATAGAACAAAACCTACAACAGCTTGTAAACAGTAGTGTCTTTTTATCTCAGACTCATAAAAGGAATATATTAAAAGACAAAAAAGACAATCTAATGCATGAATTTAGACATACAAACTTTGTAAAATGTAATTTTTGTTTAAACACTTATTTTGAACATTAGAAATTCAGATAGAGAAAAAAGAAAAGAACTTGCATTTATATAGCTCCTTTCACAACCCCAGGGCATCCCAAAGTGCTTACAGCCAATTAAATACTTTTTGAAATGTAGTCACTGTTGTAATGTAGGCAACGTGGCAGCCAATTTATGCACAACGTCCCACAAACAGCAATGAAATAAATAACCAGATCAACTGTTTTTAGGCATTGTTTGAGGGATATGTGCAGACATAGAAATTTATAATGGAAAAAGTTGACAAATGTATGACATAAAAAAGTGATAACAGGAAGGAAAATTTTGTAGAAAGGAAGTACACACAGACATATCTCAACTTGAACTGTAAGACAACCCTAAACTACAATTGTAAATTTCATTCTTCCAAACTTTAACATGTATAACAATATGGTAAAATCCTAATCTTTACAGGTCTGTTGTGGAAACAATCTGGGTTGCTGAATTGAGCCTCATAAACATTAAAGTATAAGAGCATATGATGCAAACAAAGTTTGGAAGGATAAAATCTGCAATTGTACCTCTGTGTTTTTTGCAGTTCAAATAAATATGTATAGTATGAAAATTTTACAGGCCTACCATTACATTTAGCTGAAATCACAGTGACAACATTAAATTACTTGGTGGCAACGTTGGTAGGCGATATGGCTGTGAATGTACTCGGGTTGTTTGCAACCATCACTTACCAAAATGTAGGTCAAAACACAGAAAATCAGAGAAATTAAAGCAAAGGAAACAATTGGGCCCATCTTGTCTATGTCAGTGCTAGCTCTGAACTGGAGTTAGATGTGTAAATACAGAATTAAGGGCTGATTAGAAGAGGCGGAGGTTCTGGAGAACAGCAAATGTAGTGCCTTTATTTAAAAAATGATCGGGGAGGGATGTGGGGGGTGGAAACTTAGCTAAATATAAGCCAGTTAATCTCTCATCAGGACCACAGAGAACTCTAGAATCAATTATCAAGGATAAGCAGTGAAGCACTTAAAGAGATGTAAAGCAATGGTAAGAGTCAGCATGGATGTACAGAAGGGAAATCATGTCAGAACAATTTAATAGAATTTTTTAGTACGGTAACAAAAGATGCAAATAATACAATTCTCATACTTGGATTTGAGATGGACTGAATTGTGACTGGGCGATAGGAGACAGAGGATTTGTGTGAATTTGAAGTGTTCTGAATGGTGGGTGTGGCGAGTGAAGTCATGCAGATCTTGGTGTTGAGACCAGCACTCTAACATTTTCATTAATGACCTGGAAAAGGGTACCTGTAGCCTCATTTTACAGTTTGCAGATGACATCACAATACAAGTGGTTAAAATAGTGAAGAACGGCACCAAGCTACAAGAGGACTTGAATGGGGAAGTGGGTGGACAATTGGCAGATGCAACTTAATGTAAACATAAGTGTAAAAGCATGCATTTAGGGATATGGAATAGGCACAGGGATTACAGGTCCAAGAGGAAAAAAACTGACCAAGATAGATCAAGGGTCTCGGGAGTCATGGTATTGAGATCTCAAGACAATGTCGCACAGTTGTCAAAAAAGCTAATAGGATGTTAGGTTGCATAAAGATGAATGGAGTTTAGATCAAAAGTAGTAATCTTGCCATTTTGGAGCACTGGTCAGACTAGCTAGAGTATTGTGTTCAGTTCTGAAATTCACATGACAGGCAACTTGCATTTATATAGCGCCTTTAACGTACTGAAACGTCCCAAGGCGCTTAATAGGAGTGTGATCAAACAAAATTTGACACTAAGCCACATAAGGCGATGTTAGGACAGGTGACCAAAAGCTTGGTCAAAGAGGTAGGTTTTAAGGAGCATCCTAAAGAAGGGGAGGGAGGTAGAGAGGTTTAGGGAGGGAATTCAAGAGCTTAGGGCCTAGGCAGCTGAAGGCACGGCCACCAATGGTAGAATGAAGAAAATCGGGATGTGCAAGAGGCCAGAATTATAGTGCAGAGATCTCGGAGAATTGTAGTGCTGGAGGAGGTTACAGAGATAAGGGAGCGTTGAAGTCATGGAGGGATTTGAAGACAAGGATGAGAATTTTAAAATTGAGGTGTTCCCAATGTTGGTCAGCAAGCACAGGTGACGGGTGAACGGGGCTTGGTGTGAGTTAGGGTACGGGCAGCAAAATTATGGATGAATTTGTTTAAGGAGGGTGCAAGATGGGAGGCCGACCAGGAGAGCATTGAAAGGATGCATTCTCAGCTGGAAAAGGTTGAGGGAAGAACTAATAAAAATAAGAGAATTAGGAAATAAAACATGAGGTTAGGATCAAAGAACTGGAGAAAAGACTGAGGGGGGATATGAGTGAGGTTTTCAAATTAATAAGGCTCCAGGATGTAGAGGATCAGTCAGGACTATTTCAATTAGCATGACACAGTTGAACAATGGGACCAGAGTACAAACTGAGAACAGGGAGAGTGTAAAGAACTGTTACTTTACAGAGAGGGTAATCAGTTTTTGGAACAGCTTACCAGGAGGCTTAAGGGACAACAACATCTTGCATTTATAATAGCACCTTTAATGTAGAAGCACTTCACAGAAGCACAAGGAAAATAAACAGACCTGAGCCTAAGGAGGAAATATGAGACCTTTGAAAGAGGTGGGTTTTAAGGAGGGTCTTAAAGGAGGAGAGGGCTAGGGAGGGAATTCCAGAGCATGGGACCATGGCAGACGAAGGCACAGTTGCCACCAGTGAAGGCAGGATGGTGGGGCAAAGCACAAGAGACTAGAATCAGAGGAATTGAGAGTTGGGAGAGAAAGGGATCGTAACACTGGATAAGGTTACAGAGACAGGGAAGGGAGCGAGGCCAGGTAGGGATTTAAACACAAGGATGGGAATTTTAAATTTCAAGCATTAGGAACTGGGAGCCAACTTAGATCAACCAAGACAGGGATGATGGGCAAACAAGATTTAGTGCAGGATAGGATAGGCAGGAGAGTTTTAGATAAGCCGAAATTTAAGAGAGACTTGATGGGAGACTAGCTAGGAGAGTACTGGGATAGTTAATTCTGGAGGTGACAAAAACACAGAAGGAGGTTTCAGCAGCAGTTGGGCTGAAGTTGGGGCAGAGGCGGGTGATGTTACAGAGGTGGACGTAGGCGGTCTTTATGATGGAGAAGATATGGGGTCAGAAACTTAGCTTGGGGTCAAATAGGATGCCACGGTTATGAACATTCTGTTCAACCTGAGACAGTGGCCAAGGAGGGGGTGGAGTTGATGGTGAGTGTACCGAATTTGTGGTGGGAGCAGCGAAGACATTGGCTTTGGACTTCTCAATGTTTAGCTGGAGGAAACTGTGGCTTATCCAAGACTAGAGGTCAGAAGAGCTTGACAACATTGAGGCAGTGGAATGATCAAGCGAGGTGGTGGAGAGGTAGAGCTCATTATCGTCAACGGATGATGTCGACAACAGGTAGCACGAATCTGAGAAAGACGAGGGGAGCTAGGATGGATTCTTAGGGGATTTCCGAGGTGACAAGTGCAAGGTGGGAAGAGATGCTCTGTCTACAATTGGACAGGTAAGAGTGGAACCATTGAGCTGTACAATGGAGGAGAGGCGTTTAAGGAGGATGGTGCAGCCAACCACGTTAAAGTCTGCAGAGAGGACGAGGGGGATAATGCGCCACGGTAACTGTCACGAGAATGTCAGCTAGCATAGGGGTTAGGAAGGGAAGTTGAATTGTTCAGCAGTCGAATGTGCAGGAGGTGGGTCTCATGGATGAGTTCAGAGACAGTATGGGGGGATGGGATAGAAATTAGAGACAGAAAGGGATTCAGAACAATAGTGGTATGTTCGGGGGAGATTTGGCTTGCTGGAAAAGGATGGGGTGGATGGAAGCAGAAGATGTAGCTCAATGGATGGACTCTATCTTGGTAACAGAGTAATCCATGCACTCCCTCCCACTTGCTGGAGGATGGAGTGGTAGGAAACAGTAGTTGAAGGCAGCAATTAGCAGTAGAGAAAAGAAGTTGGGAGTTATCTTTGCTCCCCAGGATGATCCAAGAGCAGTGAGTGCTTTGGGAAAGAAGAGTAAGGCCCAGTAGAGCTTGGCATGGTCCAGCCAGATCTGGTGATGATGGCCAAGTCAGTGGACTTTAGATATGCTCAAGTCTGTGCCCCTTAAACTTGAGGGAGCAAGACAGGGGCCATACCAGAGGGAATGCCTGAGACAGGAGACAGTGAAGGTTTCATTGAGGATAACAGCGTCAAGGGTGGAGGTCAGGGAATCATTGAGCAAATCAGAAGCTGCAGGGGTATCATGGAGAATGGAAGGCCAAGAGTTAGGTCATTGGGATGTTATGAGTGACCAATGAAGGGATTTCTTCCAGGGGTTGGACGCAGTGTGATGTGGGGTTGAAAGTGCAATGGGGGATATGGGTGGTGAGGAATCTAGGAAGTGGTTGGAGATAGTCTTGTCAGTGATCATGACCACAGGAGATGGCAAAGTACTGTTGCTGCATTGCACATCTTTCCATTAGAAAGAGAAGTTCTAATATCAACAAAAGATACAAGTCAGTATCAATTTTCTGCATCTTGCAAAAATATTAGAAAGGCATTATAAATTGAAATACTATGAATCTCCAGAATAAATATTTTGAATGTTAACTGTTCCCTTCACATAAACATCTTGTTGGTACAACAGTTTTTAATTTTAAGTTAGATATTTGTTACATTCATAGCTTTTATTATGGCATTAACTCAAATAAATAGAACAGTTGATCAATGTACCAGTCTAAAGATAAAATGAGCTCAGGGCTTTTGAATCTGCTGCAAAAGCAATCAGGTTTTTCTTTTACTAAAAGGCAGATGCCGATTTCAACAGTTCATATTAAAACTGCAAAAATGTAAACTCAAAAGGAAAATCTGCAAATGCTGAAAAATCTGAAATAAGAACAAAAAATGGTGGAAATACATAGATGGAGGCTGGGATTGTTCTCCTTAAAACAGAGAAGGTTAAGTGAAAATTTGATAGAGGTGTTCAAAATTATGAGGAGTTTTGATAGAGTAAATAAGGAGAAACTGTTTCCATTGGCAACTGTTTCCAGAGGACAGACATTTAAGATAACTGGCAAAAGAACCAGAGGGGAGATGAGGAGAATTTTTTTAATGCAGCAAGTTATGATGATCTGGAATGCACTGCCTGAAAGGGTGGTGGAAGCAGGTTCAATAGTAACTTTCAAAAGGGAATTGGATAAATACTTGAAAGGGAAAAGTTTGCAAGGCTATGGGCAAAGAGCAGGGGAGTGGGACTAATTGGATGATTCTTTCAAGGAGCCAGCACGATAGGCCAAATGGCCTCCTTCTGTACTGCTGTAAGATTCTACGGTCTAGTAGCATCTGAAAAGTTGAGAAAAGTATCTGACCCAAAACTTAATCAATCTTTTTTTCAGATGCTGACCAACTTGTTGTTTATTTCAAACATTTTCTGTTACTAGTTTGATACTGGGCCATACAGACCAGTAGGGCCCCATAGTCAATCCCAAATCTGCACTCATAACTGGATCAGTCGGGGTAAAAACATTTGGCATTAATGCCCCTGGACTAGAGAGGGGGAGGGGGAATCCGCCCGAGTACTCACTTGCTGGACTGGGCGTGTAAATATCAGGCAAGGGCAGGATCCATCCCTGTTTGTCTGTGATGCCCCTCAGGGACGACACTCGTTGTGAATGCTCCCGAGTGAAGATTGGGCACTGGGAAGGTGCTCCCGAGGGGCTGCAGCCCAACAAGATCCGGAGCCTGAGGTGAAGCGGGGAGGAAACATGGGGATTCGCACTGTGAATCTGATGATATTTGAGGCGATTCCCGAGGGATCCTATCGAGCCCCGGCCCCAACCCTACAGTCTCATATGTGGGTCGCAGCGCCTCTCCTAGGCCCAGGCCTCGCCATACAGTACTTGATACCGCAATAAGCCTGATCCTGGCCCCGGGAGAACCGCCCTGTTAGTCGCAGTCAAACTGCGAGGCCGTCTCCTACCTTTAATCCCCGCCATCTTCCTGCTCCTCTGATTCTGCTCTCACCCTTCCGCTGGCCCACTCAGATTCACCCAATCAGCGGCTCCGCCACAGGCGGCCAACCAACGCCCTGCTCCGTGCCCGTTCACAGCCAATCAGTGAAGAGATACTGCGAGATCTCCAACCAATAGGCATAGACTTCCTACTCGTCAACTAGCCAATCATTACTGTCTTAACAGGCAGTTTGCCAATCATATGCAACATAAGCCTGCCCGTTCGTCCAATCATCGGGACCGTAGGGTCAATTCTGACCAATTGACGGAATTGTTGTGACCGACATAGGATGGATTTATCCAAATTAGATCCCCATCTACTACCCTCCATCCCCAGAATAAAGGAACTGTGATCCTAGGATAGCTTTGGCCAAAGCAAACAAATTGTAGGCAAATTTATTATTAAATAAATGTTCCAGTGAGCAACCTGTTTCCCTCTTTAAACAAAGGAATATTGCATTTAGAGACACAAAAATAAATTTTGCATTGGAGGAAATAATGGAAGTGAAAATTACAGGGTATGGTAGTGTAGTGGTTATGTTACTGGATTAGTAATCCAAAAGGCCTGCTCTAATAATCCAGAGAATATGAATTCAAATTCATAGAATCATAGAAAAGTTACAGCATGGAAGGAGGCCATTCAACCCATTGAGTCCGTGCCAGCTCTGAGCAAGAGCAATCCAGCTAGTCCCACTCCCCTGCCCTATCCCTGTAGCCCTGCAAAATTTTTTCCTTTCAAGTACTTATCCAGTTTCCTTTTGAAAGCCACGATTGAATCTGCCTCAACCACCCACTCTGGCAGTGCATTCCAGAAATAAACCAATTGCTGTGTAAAAAGGTTTTTCCTCATATCACCTTTGGTTCTTTTGCCAATCACCTTAAATCCATGTCCTCTGGTTCTTGACCCTGCCGCCAATGGGAACAGTTTCTCCCTATCTTTTCTGTCCAGATCCTTCATGATTTTAAATACCTCTATCAAATCTCCTCTCAATCTTCTCTGTTCCAAGAAGAACAACCCCAGCTTCTCTAGTCTATCCACGTAACTAAAGTCCCTCATCCCTGGAATAATTCTAGTAAATCTTTTCTGCATCCTCTCTAAGGCCTTCACATCTTTCCTAAAGTGCGGTACCCAGAGCTGGACACAATACTCCAGTTGTGGTTGAATCATAGAAAGGTTACAGTATGGAAGGAGGCCATTCGGCCCATCGAGCCCACGCTGGTTCGTCATGACTTCCTTGCTTTTGTACTCTATGGGCCCGATTTTAGCACCCGCTACCAGGTGCGTTCTCGGCAGGGGACCCCGAAAATCCCGAAATCCAGGTGCGGGACCGGATCGGGCCTCGATCCCGCCCACTTCCGGGTTCCGCGCTGACGTGCGTGCGCAGCCCCCGCTGGTGGGAATCCCGCAGGCAATTAAAGCCAGCGGGATGCCACTTGAGTGTATTTACTTTGCTTGTTCAGGTCATTAACTGACCTGATTAAGGGACTGTGTGTGATTTTGGATCAACATGGGACTGTTTCACACACTGGGGGAAAACAGTCCCAGTTGAAACGGACGTGTTGCAGCCGTCAGCCTGTGGCAGCTGCAAAGGTCCATTTAACAGGTGGGGGTGGGGGGGGGGGGGGGGGGGAGACCCTCAGCCATTGCAGGAGGCCGCTCTGTCACTTGGGACAAAGTTTGGCCTCCAACACCCTCCTCCTGACGGTCGAAGTCACCAACCTGCACACTTACCCCGGGGTCCGGAGACATGTACATACCTTGCGGACCCCCTCAGATGTACATCTTGCGGATGGGGGCCGCCGTAACTGCAGTCATGACCTCCTCGGAGGGCGAACAGCATCACCAGCCTCACCGTCCACCTCTGACACGTGGAGCTCCACAACAGAGTGCTGTGACACATCCACCTGTACAGCAGGAGGGAGGGCTACCGCAGAGAGAGATGCGTCGCAGAGGGCACTACCCTCGCCACACGTTCCACAGACCGAGGCTCAGCCTCCTGGACCTCTCTGAGCAGCAGTGCACACGGAGGCTCAGAGTCAGTCGACATTTAGCCGTGGACATCTGCAGCCTCTCTCGTGCCGAGCTGCTCCTGGCTGGCCCGTGCACCATCTTCCTACCTGTCGCTGTCAAAGTCACCACTGCCCTCCCGAACTTCTGCTCCACAGCCTTCCAAGCTGCAACCGGGGACATCCCCGATGTCGCTCAGTCGTCTGCGCAGAAGAGCCCTGCAAATACACCTACACCCACTCTGCAGTGACACACTGGGTGGCATCAGTGGTGGGTCCTCATAGGGATACCCAGGAGCGGGCATTATTGCACAAACCGGACAGGATTCGCGAAGACATGGCAGTAGTGGTGCCAATATAATGTGTGATGTGAGTTGTTCTTTAATTCAATAGAAGTAAGGACCATGACAAACCCTCAAACACCCTTGTGCATCCCCTTCATGCTCACGACACGTTTGCCTTACGCTTCCTACTGCACATATGTGATGCATGCCCTGTGGCTGCAGCACAGGTGGTGGCAGGTTGAGTGAGGCTGGCCGTGAGAGAGATGCACGAGAGGGTGAGTTTGGGATAGAACCATGAGATTGTATGAGGATTGGGTTGCGTGGTAGTGGCGGGGTGAGTACTGGCGAGGTGAGTAGGTGCAGGTAAGATGAGGATGAGGTTTGAGTGGGTATGAGGGGTGATGTGACAGAGTAGTGTTGGCAGTGCCGAAGGAGATGTGGGGTGGGGGCAGTGTTGTGGCAGACGGAGTGTAGGGGAAAGACTACGTGTTCTCACTGTGGCTGACCTACTGAGGTCATTGGAGCGCCTCCTGCACTGTATGCAGGTGAGCGATATGTTGGTGGCGCAGGTGACCCCCTCTGCCACCTCGAGCCAGGCCTTCTTGGTGGCAGAGGCAGGCCGCTTCCTCCCGCCCGCCGGGGGGGGGGCGGGAAAGATCTCTGTCCTCCCCCTCCTCCTCACCCCATCTAATGATACCTGGGGTGAGGCATCATTAAACTGGGAGCAGCCTTCCCCCTGGGCTGCTCCATGCTGTAATTTTTACTGTTTGTGGCAGCATCTGTCAGTGGAGGACTGCCCCTTTAAATAGAGCACCTCCAGCTGACAGATCTTACTGCGCATGCGCAGCCCGCCCGACGCGCAGATCAGCATCGGGGAACCCGGAGGAGCAGGTAAGTGGATCCAATTAGTGTGTTGCCTGCTACGATCGCGCGGGCAACCCACTAATTTCACTGGGCGTGTTTTCAACGCGCCCGCTGGCCTACCCGCCGACAACCCGCACCCCTGGTAAAATCGGGCCCTATGCCTCTATTTATAAAGCCCAGGATCCCATATGCTTTCTTAGCCACTTTCTCAACCTGCCCTGCTACTTTCAACAATTTGTGCACATATACCCCCAGATCTCTCTGTTCCTATACCCCTTTTAGAGTTGTGCCCTATAGTTCATATTGCCTCACCTCGTTCTTCCTACTGAAGTGTATCACTTCGCATTTTTCTGCGTTAAATTTCATCTGCCACGTGTCCGCCCATGCCACCAGCCTGTCTATATCCTCTTGAAGTCTATCACTATCCTCCTCACTGTTCACTACACTGCCAAGTTTTGTGTCATCTGCAAATTTGGAAATTGTGTCCCATACACTCAAGTCCAAGTCATTAATATATATATAAAGAAAAGCAGCGGTCCTAGTACCAACCCCTGGGGAACACCACTGTACACCTCCCTCCAGTCCGAAAAATAACCGTTCACCACTACTCTATGCTTCCTGTTACTTAGCCAATTTTGTATCCATGCTGCTACTGCCCCCTTTATTCCATGGCCTTCAATCTTGATGACAAGCCTATTATGCGGCACTTTATCAAACGCCTTTTGAAAGACCATGTACACCACATCAACCACATTGCCCTATCTACCCTCTTTGTTACTTCATCAAAAAACTCTATCAAATTTGTTAAACACGATTTGCCTTTCCCTAATCGAGCCACATTAGTCCAAGTGACTGCTAATTCTGTCCCAGATTATCGTTTCTAAAAGTTTCCCCACCACCGTGGTTAAACTGACTGGCCTGTAGTTGCTGGGTTTATCCTTGCACTCCTTTTCCTGCTTCATCTTACTCTCTATCTCTTTTGTCATCCAGGGAGCTCTGGCCCTACCTTTCTCTCGATGGGAATGTACTGAGACTGCCACCATAGCAGTTTCAGAATTTGAATTCAGTTAAAGGAATCTGGAAATAAAAAGCTGGTACCAGTAAAAGTGACCATGAAACTGTCAGATTGTTGTAAAAACCTAACTGGTTCACTAGTGTCCTTTAGGAAAGCTACCATCCTTATATATGACTCCAGTCCCACACCAATGTGGTTGACTCTTAATTGCCCTCTGAAGTGGCGTAGCAAGCCACTCAAATGTATCATACCATAGCATTGTGGGAGTATCTTCAAATACAGACTGCAATGGTTTAAGAAGGCACACCACCACCACCTTCTTGGGGAAACTAGGGATGAGCATTTACTGCCAGCCTTGCCAGCAATGCCCACATATACACTAGACTGACACTCCAATGCTGCAGAGTACTGCACTGTCAGAGGTGTCATCTTTCAGATGAGATGTGAAACCAAGGCCCCATCTCCCCTCTCAAGTGGACATAAAAGATCCCAAGGCTTTATTCGAAGAACAGCAGGGGAGTTCTCTCTGGGCCAATATTTATTCCTCAACCAGTATCACTAAAACAAATTATCTGTTCATTATCTAATTGCGTTCTACTGGACCTTGTTGTGCACAAATTGGTTGCCATGTTTCCTACATTACAACAGTAACTACACTTCAAAAATTACTTCATTGGTTGTAAGGCGCTTTGGGACGTCCCAAGATCATGAAAGGCGCTATATAAATGCAAGTTCTTTCTTTCACATATATACACAAGATAGCACCAAAGGTGGGAGAGACGTCAGAAACTCATTCCATACAGGTACATCATGACGGTTGATATAGGAAAATTGAATGGGAAATGTTGGTATATCAGGTTCAATGATAAATCTTGACAGAAAAGCATGACCAAAAAAGTTGACAACAGAAACAAACCTGGCTGTATACAATGCATTCAGTGTTTCTGTCCTGGGCCTCATTGTAGGCTACAGGATGGGGGATTAAGTACCCTGAATTGAGAGTATACTGATGTAATTAGGCTCTGAAAAGCTGTGCATCAGTGGTCCTGGCATTTACACTGGGATCACATTCACTGGGAACCTCCATGACTGACCCCACTGGACTTTCTAGGCAAGGGGGAGGTTCCCTAATTACAGTGTCATTGGTGTGCACCAATGCCACTAGCGGTGCATCTGGGATACCTGTCATATAACCAAGGCCAGAAAGTCTGGCATAAGTACCTGGGCTGTAAATTGGTGGCAGAGGCCACCTTGCAAAGACAGAGAGGACCACTTTAAAAAAGGTCAGTGGTCCAGGTCACAATTCAATTATAGAATCATACAGCGCAGGAGGTGTCATTCAGCTAATTGTGCTTGTGTTGGCTCTTTGAAAGAGCTATCCAATTAGTCCCACTCCCCCGCTTTTTCCCCATAGCCTTGCAAATTTTTCCTCTTCAAGTATATATCCAAATGTCCCTCCCATTCTTCCTCCCAAAATGCATCACTTCATAGTTCTCTGCATTAAATCTTGTCTGCCAGGTATCTGCCCATTTTACCAGTCTATGTCTTTCTGAAGTTTGCTACTATCCTCCTCACAGTTTACTACAGTTCTAAGTTTTGTATTATCTGCAAAATTTGAAATTATGCCCCCATACCCAAATCCAGGTCATTAATATTCATCAACGAGCAATGGTCTTAATACCAACCCCTGGAGGAACACCACTGTATACTACAATCTGAAAAACAAGGGGCAAAGAGACTTGACCACTACACTCTGTTTTCTGTCTCTTAGCCAATTTCGTATCCATGCTGCCACTGCCTCTTTAATCCAATGGGCTTCAATTTTGCTAACTATAGACCTTGAAGTGATAGAGACAAATTTGGATGGATAGCCAGGCTGGTTGCTCCAGCTTACGACCAGCAGATACTGGGCCATAGAGATAGGAGTTGTACCAGTGGGAGGAGTGGTGATGGGAAACTGTCTAGGATCTGGTTGAGATGTTGAGATAAACAGGGGCGTCTATGTTATCTGAAGTGGAGAGTCAGAGTTGGAAGAGGTTGGAGCATGAGAACCCTTGTGAGGTGGTAGCCTTTTACAGGAATGGAATATGATAGCGGATGGGTCTCAGACAGGCAGGCGTATATGCAGGGGAGAGCAGATGAGGAATAATCAGAGAGCCCCATTGGTAATACAGATATCAGAGGTGTCAAGGCCACATTTGATTATAAGGTCAAGGCATGGCCACATGTGGGTGGGATAATTAATTTGGAGAGTGAAGGCAAGAAAGTGAGGTGGGCAAGTAAACCAGCTGTGGTGGGGTTGGAGGAGTTAAGGTGGAGATTGAAATTACTGCGGACAAGGAGTTTCTTGCACAGATATTGAGAGTCGACAGGAGGGAAGAGTATTTAGGAAGAAATCAACCTGGGGCTCTGGGCAGTGGTAGGTGAGGAGAATCCTATGGAGTTGGGGGGGGGGGGGGGGTGGGGGGGAAAAAAGAGGGGGAGGAGGAGGTGTTCGAAATTGGAAAAGGAGCCAGAGGAATAGGTGGAGAAACTGAGTTGGGATTTTGAGTCAAGTGCTATGCTGCCAGCATGATAGTTAGGGGGTGGGGCATGGTAGAAGAAGAATTATGCTGGTCAAAGATTTTTTTCATTTTTTTCCTCCCCAACCCACCACTCAGTTTTTGTTCCTCCTCTCCTGAAGGGACTGATTCCTGCTGCAGTATGGTTGCACAGGTGCTGGCACCTCACCCATGTTGCCTTTCTTCATGATGTGGAGATGCCGGTGATGGACTGGGGTGGTCAAACGTAAGGAATCCTACAACACCAGGTTATAGTCCAACAGTTTTATTTGAAAATCACAAGCTTTCGGAGGCTTTCTCCTTCGTCAGGTGAGTGACGAAGGAGAAAGCCTCCGAAAGCTTGTGATTTTCAAATAAAACTGTTGGACTATAACCTGGTGTTGTAAGATTCCTTGCCTTTCTTCATGTGAGAGTTTAGCAAGTTTCAGTTGGTTGTCTGACTATGGAGACATCACAGCGAAACCCAATCCTTTCTTCATCTCATATATCTCATACATGTACTTTTCAGGAGGGGTTACTGAACAATCAGGATTGGGACTAGTGGCTGATTTTTCCCCTCATTAGTCTAGGATCCTAAGGCCAATTACACAGCTGCTACAATCATCCCAGCTGATTCAGCACATACTGGAGATGGTATCTTCTAATCTGCATATCTCAGTATCACCTTGGGAAAAGGAGTTCTCTGTATTAGTTAACATGTTGAATATATACTTTGACTATCATCCTTTGCGTAAATTAAAAGATTTTGTTCAAAAAGTGTGCTTTTGCAAATAGTAGTTGTGGTTTGAGGAAAAAGCAGAAATCAATTGCCTTTTGATCTGCACCACAAATACAAAAGTCAACTTTCAGCAATACACGTTTATGTTTATTTCAGGTCAGTTACAGGCAGTATTATGTACAAGTTGGAATGAAGACCATAATCTAGAAGTTACAGACATTTTCTTAATAGCTACATTTCAAATAACTTGACATCAGATGTAGCAAACACAGACTGTATCATAAATTCAAACTTCTCAGTCTACCCTCCCTCAGCTTCCCCCACCCCCAAAAACACACAAGCAATAGATCAAGGTTAACGTGACATTCCCTGGACTGTATATGCAGGCATTAAGATTACATTGTAAAGCTCTTGTACTCTAATAGTTATGATCTATATGATTCACACACAATTCTTTGTGAATGGAAAATAAATCATTTAGCTGTTCTGCAATATCCCAGACTGCAGAATAATAAAGCATCTTAAAAATGGAATATTGCAACAAATTATATATAGTACATATAAACAAAATGGTATACATTTTAAATAAAACATTTGGAATAATGCTAGAGTTAGGATCTGAATTTTCCAGTAAAGTAGATACAAGAAGCTATCTGAAAAATGGTTTTCTATCTGTATAAATGATGCTCATAATACAGCCTACGGCCCATTGGCAGCCACTCTTCCCAAGACTTTCTGTTCTATGTGCCTCCTGGCCTTCATTCACAGCCTGCCTGGTTGTGGGATGTTGACCTTCCAGGGAATCAATGCTATTCTCTCTTTTTCTTCACTTCAGCAAAAGAAGCCAAGGGAATGAACGCTATTGGTTACTTCAGCTTCCATACAGCAGATGAAAAGACTCCATTGAAATACGTTTTAAGTAGAACTATTGGTCCTATATTTTTCTTCTCTTGTTCCTGTGAGACTGCACTTGTCCTCCACTTGGCAACTGCTCACAATGGCATTATTGATATCTGGAGCTCAATTTGTGGGAATCACAGGCACAGATCCACACCATCTTATTTCACATTGCAGTGTATTGCAACAATCCCAAGTGGCCCTCAAGCAAGACACTGATTGGGATTGCTAGTGAGTAATACTGATCAATACTATCAGGAGTTGAAAATGCAGGAGATGATTCCAGAGATGATATTGTAAAGCTCATCATTTTACCTGGAGAATCCTGTGTTCAATTTTTTTTTATACAGACCCGGCGATGTTACATTGTCCAGCAATTAGTAACAGTCTCAACTACACTATTATACCAATTTCAAAAGGGAAAAAATGTGATAAATTTGAATCACATGCAATATATTTCAGAGCAGAGAGAAAAGGTTTGTGTAAAGATAGGATATAGGCAGCATATTAAATATTGCATTGCAAACAAAAGTGGAAATCACAAAAGAGGGGTCAAATTTTACCTTTCTCTCAAAAAATATCCCTATGTTTGCTTTTCTGTTTTCAATATACTCTTAACAAAACCTCATGTAAAAGGATAAACTGGTCATTAAAACAAGAGTTCATCAGTTGAGAGTGACATCTAAACAATTAATGCAGTAAATGGGTGCCTGTATACATATATACCAAAGGAAAGCAATGTACATCAACATTAATGCAAAAAAAAAATCCACATTCAGCACAGGTACAGAGAGTCAACTGTAAACACAGGCAAGTAGTTTGCATTAAATTAGTAGAGAGGCTTTGGACCTTGACTTTCAAATTCTGACCAGGCATCATTCAGTTCCATGAATATCATCTTGGCATATTGTTCATATGGCTGACCAGTGGCCTGTAGGGATAAAGTGAAAATCCATACATCAGTGTAGAACATGATATTGGGAAACAAACTATAACTAGCTAAACACTACAGAGTTATTCCATTTGATGAATTACTTTGCTACCAATTCATCCTAGAACACAAGGTGAATGGCTCAGGCCAATGGCTACATAATTAACTAAGATTAGGCAAAAGGTACAAACAGTGATCTTATACATTCTTCACAAAAACAAAAATATGGAGTGAGAAAAGGGCATTCGAGCCCATCAAGCCAAATCCTTCCATTTACAATCTATCCTACCATGGATTCTACTCAACTGCAATCTATTCAATCTCCTATTTAATCTTCTTCAACATACATTTATCCCCAGCCTCACCCCAACAGGATAATTAAGCAAAACTTCACTATCAATTTACACTTGCACCACCTTTATGCACCTGCATAACGACAGTGACTGCATTATAATTCATTGTTTGGGAAATTTGAGAGATGTGAAGAGCTGCTATTATAAACACAAGTCTTTCTTTCAAGCCAAACCAGTTATTTTCCCCACAGACAACACTGCCACAGTCCCAGGAGCAGAGGAGGCATTATGCTCCTCGGTGTATTTAATCATGTCTGTCTATAAAGGGAATTAGGGGTTACGGGGAGCGGGCAGGAAATTGGACATGAAGCTGAGTTCGGATCGGTCAAGGCCTTGTGGGTGAGGGAAGCGGGCCCAGGGGCTGAGTGGCCGGGTCCCGCTCCTACCTCTTGTGTTCTTTAGATTTGAGGTTAGGATCAGATCAGCCATGATCTTATTGAATGGCGGAGCAGGCTTGAGCGGCCGATTGGCCTACTCCTGCTCCTATTTCTTATGTTCTTATCCTAATACCCTTCAATCCCATTCATGACCAGATATTTATCCAGCTCTTTTCTAAAACCATAAACATTTAAGAAATTGCAGCATCACGTGGAGAGACTAAAGGTAACACTAAATTATGGTGACTGTTCACCATACAGATGAGGAATAGTAAAGAGGAGTTACGCTTTTATAAGCAAACTTTTTTAATTAAAAATTTACACAGGTAACTGACATTACAAAATCATTATGGCAATGGAGCTGAATTTGTAATATTAATCCAAACTTTGTGCTAAGTATTCATGCTCGCTGGATCAAAATCCTCAAACTTCCGACCTAACAGCAGTATGGCAGCACCTTCACCAAATGGACTTAAAGAAGAAGCCTCACCACTACCTTCACAAGAGCAACTAGAGATAGTCAATAAATGCCGGCCATGCTAGCAACACCCATATTTCCTGAATGATTATTAAAATAAAATTCTAGGGATCAGCACTTGATAAACCTAGAAAATCCCAGTGATTTTCCAAAATTCAAACAGCAGACCAAATGTGATACAACATGGAGACACAATATAATAGATAGAAAAAGCAAATCTATTTGTGGATTTCAAGGATGTTTCATGCATGCTTTTCTACATTACAATTGGATCCAAACCAGAAGAACAGGATAAAATGGCAGGAAGGTAAAACAAGTACTGATTAGATGACAGTAGTATGCTTACATCTACATTTCTCAGAATTTTAAAGACCTGGATAATGTCTGCCTCAAACTGCTGCAAGTTTCTCCCCATAAGTTAGAGCCCCAAGGCCTAATATCATTCTGGTTGTTCTTCTGAGCCTTCTCCAATATATCAATACGCTTTTAGAGATCGAGATCCTGAAATTCCGGGGGGAGGGGGCGGGGAGGGTACCAGTTCACTGATGGGAGAATGGTGACCCACAAGCTTGGACTCTAGCCCCATCCCAAATTGTGAGAATGTGGCCATTTGCACGGTGTGGGCAAGGGCACTTCAGCAGCACCTGCTCTTATCTGGCCTTCCAAGGCAGAGCAGCCCACAGTCACTTTGGGCAGATGCTGCTGAAGTGCCCGAAACTAGAGTCTTAAACTTAAACAAAGGAATTACATAGGTATGAGGGGCGAGTTGGCTAAGGTTGATTGGGAAATTAGATTAAAAGATATGACGGTAGATAAGCAATGGTGAACATTTAAAGAAATATTTCATAATTCTCAACGAATATACATTCCATTGAGGAATAAAAATCTCACGGGAAAAGTGATCCATCCGTGGCTAACTAAAGAAGTTAAGTATGAGGAAATAGCAGACACGTTAAACAAATATTTTGTGTCTGTCTTCACAGTAGAAGTCACAAAAAACATACCAGAAATAGTGAGGAACCAACAAGGCTTTCTCTGTCGACTAAATTCTTGAAATATATGTAAATGAAATTCATATTTCGGGAGAGTGAGGAACTTAAAGTAATTAATATTAATAAAAGTACTGGAGAAATTAATGGGACTAAAAGCCGACATCCCCCGGACCAGACGGTCAACATCCTAGGGTTCTAAAAGAGGTGCCTGCAGAGATAGTGGATGCATTGGTTATGATCTTCCAAAATTCCCTAGATTCTAGAACGGTCCCCGGAGATTGGAAGGTAGCAAATGTAACCCCACAATTCAAGAAAGGAGGGAGAGAAAAAAAAACAGGGAACTACAGGCCAGTTAGCCTGACATCAGTAGTTGGGAAAATGCTGGAATGTATCATGAAGGATGTGGTAACGGGGTACTTAGAAAACCATAATATGATTAGGCAGACTCAACCTGGTTTTATGAAAGGGAAATCATGTTGGACAAATATACTGGAGTTTTTTTTGAGGATGTAACAAATAAAGTAAATAAAGGGGAACCAGTGGATGTAGAATCATAGAATCACAGAAGTTTACAACATGGAAACAGGACCTTCAGCCCAACATGTCCATGTCGCCCAGTTTATACCACTAAGCTAGTCCCAATTGCCTGCACTTGGCCCATATCCCTCTATACCCATCTTACCCATGTAACTGTCCAAATACTTCTTAAAAGACAAAATTGTACCCACCTCTACTACTGCCTCTGGCAGCTCGTTCCAGACACTCACCACCCTTTGAGTGAAAAAATTGCCCCTCTGGACCCTTTTGTATCTCTCCCCTCACCTTAAATCTATGCCCCCTCGTTATAGACTCCACTACCTTTGGGAAAAGATTTTGACGATCTATCTTATCTATGCCCCTCATTATTTTATAGACTTCTATAAGATCACCCCGAAACCTCCTACTCTCCAGGGAAAAAAGTCTCAGTCCATCCAACCTCTCCCTATAAGTCAAACCATCAAGTCCTGGTAGCATCCTAGTAAATCTTTTCTGCACTCTTTCTAGTTTAATAATATCCTTTCTGTAATAGGGTGACCAGAACTGTACAGTATTCCAAGTGTGGCCTAACTAATGTCTTGTACAACTTCAACAAGACATCCCAACTCCTGTATTCAATGTTCTGACCAATGAAACCAAGCATGCTGAATGCCTTCTTCACCACCCTATCCACCTGTGACTCCACTTTCAAGGAGCTATGAACCTGTACTCCTAGATCTCATTGTTCTATAACTCTCCCCAACGCCCTACCATTAACGGAGTAGGTCCTGGCCCGATTCGATCTCCCAAAATGCATCACCTCACATTTATCTAAATTAAACTCCATCTGCCATTCATCGGCCCACTGGCCCAATTTATCAAGATCCCATTGCAATCCTAGATAACCATCTTCACTGTCCACAATGCCACCAATCTTGGTGTCATCTGCAAACTTACTAACCATTCCTCCTAAATTCTCATCCAAATCATTAATATAAATAACAAATAACAGCGGACCCAGCACCGATCCCTGAGGCACACCGCTGGTCACAGGCCTCCAGTTTGAAAAACAACCCTCTACAACCACCCTCTGTCTTCTGTCGTCAATCCAATTTTGTATCCAATTGGCTACCTCACCTTGGATCCCGTGAGATTTAACCTTATGTAACAACCTACCATGCGGTACCTTGTCAAAGGCTTTGCTAAAGTCCATGTAGACCACGTCTACTGCACAGCCTTCATCAATCTTCTTGGTTACCCCTTCAAAAAACTCAATCAAATTCGTGAGACATGATTTTCCTCGCACAAAACCATGCTGACTGTTCCTAATCAGTCCCTGCCTCTCCAAATGCCTGTAGATCCTGTCCCTCAGAATACCCTCTAACAACTTACCCACTACAGATGTCAGGCTCACCGGTCTGTAGTTCCCAGGCTTTTCCCTGCCGCCCTTCTTAAACAAAGGCACAACATTTGCTACCCTCCAATCTTCAGGCACCTCACCTGTAGCTGTCGATGATTCAAATATCTCTGCTAGGGAACCCGCAATTTCCTCCCTAACCTCCCATAACGTCCTGGGATACATTTCATCAGGTCCCGGAGATTTATCTACCTTGATGCGCGTTAAGACTTCCAGCACCTCCCTCTCTAATATGTACACTCAAGACATCACTATTTATTTCCCCAAGTTCCCTAACATCCATGCCTTTCTCAACCGTAAATACCGATGTGAAATATTCATTTAGGATCTCACCCATCTCTTGTGGTTCCGCACATAGATGACCTTGTTGATCCTTAAGTGGCCCTACTCTCTCCCTAGTTACTCTTTTGCCCTTTATGTATTTGTAGAAGCTCTTTGGATTCTCCTTTGCCTTATCTGCCAAAGCAATCTCATGTCCCCTTTTTGCCCTCCTGATTTCTCTCTTAACTCTACTCCGGCAATCTCTATACTCTTCAAGGGATCCATCAAAATTGGCCTTTCCCCAATTTAGAATTTTAACTTTTGGGCCAGACCTATCCTCCTCCATAGCTATCTTAAAACTAATGGAATTATGATCACTGGTCCCAAAGTGATCCCTCACTAACACTTCTGTCACCTGCCCTTCCTTATTTCCCAAGAGGAGGTCAAGTTTTGCCCCCTCTCTAGTCGGGCCATCCACATACTGAATGAGAAATTCCTCCTGAATACACTCAACAAATTTCTCTCCATCCAAGCCCCTAATGCTATGGCTGTCCCAGTCAATGTTGGGAAAGTTAAAGTCCCCTACTATTACCACCCTATTTTTCTTGCAGCTGTCTGTAATCTCCTTACATATTTGCTCCTCAATTTCCCATTGACTATTTGGGGGTCTGTAGTACAATCCTATCAAAGTGATCTCTCCCTTCTTATTTTTCAGTTCTACCCATATAGACTCAGTGGGCGAACCCTCGGATATATCCCCTCTCACGACTGCCGTGATGTTCTCCCTAATCAAGAACGCAACTCCCCCTCCTCTCTTACCTCCTGCTCTATCTTTCCTATAGCATCTGTACCCTGGAACATTGAGCTGCCAGTCCTGCCCCTCCCTTAGCCATGTTTCAGTAATAGCTATAACATCCCAGTCCCATGTACCCATCCATGCCCTGAGTTCATCTGCCTTGCCCATCAGACTTCTTGCATTGAAATAAATGCAGTTTAATCTAGACTTCCCTTGGTCTTTGCCCTGCTTTCTCAGATCATCTGTCCGGTCATGTTTTGTACACTCTCCCTTACTGCCTTTTGTTTCTGTCACCACTTTACTTCCCACTGACTTCCTGCATCGGTTCCCATCCCCCTGCCACATTCGTTTAAACCCTCCCCAACAGCACTAGCAAACACTCCAAGGATATTGGTTCCAGTCCTGCCCAGATGCAGACCGTCCAATTTGTACTGGTCCCACCTCCTCCAGAACCGGTTCCAATGGCCCAGGAATTTGAATCCCTCCCTCTTGCACCATCTCTCAAGCCACGTATTCATCCTAGCTATCCTGTCATTCCTACTCTGACTAGCCCGTGGCACTGGTAGCAATCCTGAGATTACTACCTTTGAGGTCCTACTTTTTAGTTTAACTCCTAACTCCCTAAATTCAGCTTGTAGGACCTCATCCCATTTTTTACCTATATCGTTGGTACCTATATGCACAACGACAACTGGCTGTTCACCCTCCCCCTCCAGAATGTCCTGCAGCCGCTCCGAGACATCCCTGACCCTTGCACCAGGGAGGCAACATACCATCCTGGAGTCTCGGTTGCGTCCGCAGAAACGGATGTCGTATATTTGGATTTTCAAAAGACATTCGATAAGGTGCCACAAATGGTTGTTACGCACGATAAGGGCTCATAGGGTTGGGGGTAATATATTAGCATGGATAGAGGATTGGTTAACGGACAGAAAACAGAGAGTAGGAATAAACGGGTCATTTTCTTGTTGGCAGATTGTAACTAATGGGGTGCCGCAAGGATCATGGCTTAGGACTCAGCTATTTACAATACATATTAATGACTTAGATGAAGGGACCGAGTGTAATGTATTCAAGTTTGCTGACAATACAAATCTAGGTGGGAAAGTAAGCTGTGAGGAGGACACAGAGTCTGCAAAGGGATGTAGACAGGTTAAGTGAGTGGGCAAGAAGGTGGCAGAAGGAGTATAATGTGGGGAAATGTGAGGTTATTCACTTTGGAAGGAAGAAAAGAAAAACGGAGTATCTTTTAAATGGTGAGAAACTATTAAATGTTGATGTTCAGAGGGATTTGGGTGTCCTTGTACACAAAACACACAGTTAACATGCAGGTACAGCAATTAGGAAGACAAATGGTATGCTGGCCTTTATTGCAAGGGGGTTGGAGTACAAGAGTAAGGAAATCTTGCTGCAATTGTACAGGGCTTTGGTGAGACCTCACTTGGAGTACTGTGTACAGTTTGGTCTTACCTAAGGAAGGATATACTTGCCTTAGAGGTGGTGCAATGAAAGTTCACTAGATTGATTCCTGGGATGAGAGGGTTGTCCTATGAGGAGAGATTGCATGGAAGGGGCCTATATTCTCTGGAGTTTAGAAGAATGGGAGGTGATCTCATTGAAACATAAAAGATTCTAAGAGGGCTTGACAGGGTAGATGCTGAGAGGCTGTTTCCCCTGGCTGGAGAGTCCAGAACAAGGGGGCATAATAATCTCAGGATAAGGTGATGGCCACTTAGGACTGAGAAGAGAAGAAATTTCTTCACTCAGAGGGTTGTGAATCTTTGGAATTCTCTACCCCAGAGGGCTGTGGATGCTCAGTCGTTGGGTATATTTAAGATGTGGAGATGCCGGTGATGGACTAGGGTGGACAAATGTAAGGAATCTTACAACACCAGGTTATAGTCCAACAGTTTTATTTGAAAATCACAAGCTTTCGGAGCTATTCACCTGACGAAGGAGGTAAGCTCCGAAAGCTTGTGATTTTCAAATAAAACTGTTGGACTATAACCTGGTGCTGTAAGATTCCTTACGGGTATATTTAAGACTGAGATCGATAGATTTTTGGACTCTAAGCGAATCAAGAGATATGAGGATTGGCCGGGAAAGTGGAGTTGAGGTAGAAGATCAGCCATGATCTTATTGAATGGCTGAGCAGGCACGAGGGGCTGTATGGCCTACTCCTGCTCCTTATTTCTTATGTTCTTAGAAGATAATTAATTTCACGGGACTTCAGATCCAAAAAGGAGCCACTTTGCCTCAAAACATAAGGTAATCAAAACTCAATACTATTTGCCTCAAGGTAACCCTGAAACGTTCCCTTGATGCAAGGAGCGCAGTCGGAATATATGCCCACTGTTCTTCCCTATATCCCAGAAAATGGCTGGACCTGAAATAAAAGAGTGTGGAATTCAGGTGTAAACTGGTTCCATCTAATTTTCTAGGCCCTTGACCAGAGATCTGCCCAAACTAGAATTTCAGGCCCAGAGTGCCCAAAATAGCTGGAACCTTTTAAATCGACATTACACAATAGATTAATTAGCATCCACACCATCTCCAGCAATACTAGAATCAATCCACAAAGAAATTTTATGAACTATTAACCCTATCTTTATTTCCTGTTTCGATAACACATTTCGTTATCAAATTAATTATACTTGCATTTTAAACAGAATACATTCCAAAGACTCAGATTATCCTTCATACCCAACTCATAATGCTGATCATAACTCATAATTGACAAAACGTCATCTCACTCATGGGACACACCTCATACCCCTCGAGTCTTCAGAATGTAAATTCTGTTTCTGTGAGGACAGCTTCTTCACCTTTGGCAAGATTCCATAGGAATCTTTGAACAATCATGGACTGACAGAAAAAACTTGTTCAACAACTTTCTAAATTTAGCAAAAAAATTTATACAACTGCTTAAAATAAATTCAAATTCAAAGGGAATTAGCAAGTTTCACTATTAATTCCTTTTTGTAAAAATCAAAAAAGGTGTGAAGAATCTTCAATTTTGAGTCAAAATTTCACCACACCAGTTGATTTTTTTTGTTTAGACTGGGAGTGATGATATCAATATGGGAAATAGCTAACATGAATTACTGAGCCTGACAGCATGAGAACACTGAATTATCAGCAGAAATGCAGTCAGTAACAGGTTGGTTGGAAAGAATTCCTTCGCCTGAAAGTGCAAAGGATCTGGATTAACATCAGTAGAAATAGTCAGTAACACAGTACAGTACCTGTCAGGAAGTACTCAGCCAGAAAGCATGATGCAGTTGAATACCCAGTGGGAGCTAAGTACTCCCCCTCTTCCCCCCCACCCCCCACCATCACTCCACCCCCAGATTGGTGAATGCATGCAGAGAAATATAACATTGCACTGTAAGACTCAGTTATTCCTCCATCCAGCTCTACAAATACTGTAAAAGCATTTAGTGGTCAAGTGTTAAAAATATTTTCAAAAAATAATTACACTAATGACAGTCTTCAAAAAGCTTTTTAAAAGTGACTGACTATATAAGCAAAAATTTGATTTAAGTGATCAGATTTATATAAGACAATTCTGTACTAAGGAATTACTATTGTGGCTTGGAAATATTGTCCTAGAATAATGTGAAGTTGTGGTAGCTGCAGGGAAAGTTGAAAACCCGCTCCTCTCTTTCCAGCAACACTGTTCTGTAACAAGCTGCATGAAGTTATTTTTTAGGTGTTGATCAGCTAGCAATGGCAGCATAAATCAGGACTGGGGGTGGGGGATTGAGACATACAAGGACACTGATCCTTTATTAAAAAAGGATTCTCAAAAAATTACATACCTAAAGATTAAAAAATTGAAAAAGTTTTCTTTGCTGCAGATATTGCATATGCTGCAGTGCAAACATTCCTAGCAATCACAATGGCAGGTGTGTAAACAGGGATTTGAGCAGGCTGTTCTTTGTTAATCCAGGAGCTGCACCTGCTCAATATCTCTCAAAGTACAATCACATTCTCTAAATAAAGTATTTTTATTTGTGGCTTTGCTTTGCTGAACACCTCCGCTCTGTCCGCAAGCATGACCCTGACCTGCCGGTCGCTTGCCATTTTAATTCCCCTTCCCACTCCTACTCCTACTCTGACCGTGGCCTCTTACACTGTTGCAATGAAGCTCAACGTAAGCTCGAGGAACAGCTCCTCATCTTTTGATTAGGCACTTTACAACCTCAACATTGATTTCAATAACTTCACATCATAACCGCTGCTCCCATTTTTTCCAAATCAGCTAGTGCTGGTAATGGTTCTGCTGCTGCCATTTACAGCTGCTGCTGATCAATCTTTTGTTTCTTAACCTGTCCCATTACCACCTTCCTTGTCTTGCACTTTTGTCATTTAATCACTCGTGCCCTTCACCCTATCAGAGATCTTCCCTTTTCTGCTTTCCTCCCCTCCCTTTCCCTGGCTCTGTACTTGCTCAAAAACTAACTCTTTTAATATCTTCCAGTTCTGACGAAAAGTCTTCGACCTGAAACATTAACTCTGTTTCTTTCTCCACCGAAGCTGCCTGACTTGCTGAGCTTCTCCAGCATTTTCTGTTTTTAAGTTCTTGTTTGATTGCTATCCTGCTGGATCGAGCAGCACAGTGCACATATGACTGAGATACAAAGGAGAAGTATTACAGGCAATTATCGTAGAAGTGGCTTAGTACATTTGATCATGTTTTTACAGCACATCACAAAAAACTACACCTGAAAACTGATGTAAAGACAGAGTAATGAAATACATTTGATCATGATAGTTATAAAATAAAAACTTACGGTATCAGATAAACGCTGAATGAAGGGCTGCAAATGGTTCATTCTTCCACGGAGATGCAGGCATGCTGCTTTAGGAAAATATCCTCAACTTTCTCTCCTTGTCTCTCGAAGGTGCTATTTTTTGCTGGGGTCCAGTCATACAAGAGTTGGCAGCCATCTAGTATCTCACTGAAGTGACCATTCATCATGAGTGAGCCGAAACATTGTCCTCACCTGATAGCTCCACATGCAAACTTTCTAGCAAGGGTCACTTGACAGCAATCACAAGTGGCAATCATGACTGACTTTTCCCCCTCTTTAGTACAGGACACTGAGGCAAATTATAGCACTTCAACCATTGCTCCAGCTGGGATCAGCTAACTCAGCACAAATTATTCCATTCTAGCTTGACTAGATGGACCAGAAACACTGAAACCCAATATTTAGTGTTATGCAAGGTCCCATACCTGACATCTTTAGCATTTACTGGTCAGAAATACATATCTCTGTTTCCAGTTCTAAACAAACTCCTAAATAAAACAAACTCTTATTTGCAAGAGCTTTGTCCTGCCCCTTTGAATAATTTGACTGTTTATCTCTCTGTTCAGGCCGATCTACTTAATGTGCCAAACCTTCAGTTACTCCTACCCAAACCGAGGACATAGTTGCTAGGTTGAGTCTGTATCAGGTGGTAAGGAAACCAACACGAGAAGTAACCTACTTGACATTGCCCTCACAAACTTACCAGTCACAGATCCACCTGCCCATGATGGCACTAGAAGGAATGATCACTGCACTGTCTTTGTGAAGACAAAGTCTCAAATCTACAGTTGAGTGTTGTGGCACTACCACCGTGCTAAGTGGGATAGACTAAGGACAGACCCAAAACTGGGCATCCATGAGATATTATAGGCACTAAATTGGGCCGCGTAGCACCCGTTGTTTCGGCACTACATGGTCTCTTTGACATCCAAGATGGCGTCTTGGATGCGCACGCACGTTTCCAGCGTGACGTGCGCCGGATGCCATCTTGGTATAGGAGTTAGCGCATGCGCAAATACCGAAAGCATGTAAAGTAGGGAGAAGATGGATTCAAATCAGTGTGCAACGCTGATTTAAAGTGATAGATACCATTTTGGAACGTAACGCTCAACTCAACGCATAGTCTTAACTCCGATCATCTGAACATGCCTTACAGTACCTGGAGAACCCCCCCACCAGCGCTATTTAAAGGGACCATGCAAGATTTACAGGTTAGTGGTTGGATTATTGCTTCTGGCTGCCAAGGCATTTGCAACTGTTTTTGGAGGTCTCCTAGACTTGAATACTAGGACGAGGGGACATGCCTAACATTTAGAGCCAGGACGTGCAGGAGTGATGTTGGGAAATGCTTCTACGAGCAAAGAGTGGGAGATGTTTGGAACGCTCTTCTGCAGATGGCAGTTGATGCTAGCTCACTTGTGAATGTTAAATCTGAACTAAGGGTATTAAGGGATATGGGCTAAGGCGGGTATACGAAGTTAAGTCACAGGTCCACCAAGATCTCACTGAATGATGGTACAGGCTCAAGGGGCTAAATGCCACTGCCACTTGCTGCCTCCTGATATGCACCACCTTCTCCTGCAAGAAAGCAGGACATGTGTCTGGGTGATGTGCCATGATCTGTCATGGTTGAATAGCTGCCAGTGTGCATGGCCTGTGAGTTGTGGGTGTGTGGCTTGAAACAGTGGTAATGTGTAAGGGTAAGAGGAAGCATCCAATTGGAAGAGTTGAGTACTGATGGAAAGAGTTTGTTGGTATGTGGGTGATGGGGGGTATAGTGCATGGAGCAGTGGATGCGGCTAGTGGTGTATGGTAGGAGACGCCACTTGATCTCACTCACCTTCATCACTCGTGTCAAAGCAGTGAGCTTCTTCATGCACTGCATCCATGTTTCATGATGCTGTGCGCCTGGCATCGACTTCGCCCCCACCGCCTTTTGGGTATATGTTTGGTGGAGTGCCTCTTGTTCCCAACCCCCCCGCGGATATAGGATGTCCCTCCTTCTGTCCATTTCTTGCACAAAGGTCTCTAGTGCATCAGTAGAGAATCTTGGTGCACGCGCACTCGCAAGCCTGGTACCAACTCAGATCGGCAGTTTGGTGAGGTCTGGCATGCAGATTGGAGGATGTGGGATTTAGTAGTGCGAACCTTTATTCAATGTTTTAACATAACTCAGTGTGTAAACACAGGGATGGGACTTGCATCAGTGTTTCACGTGTGCGATGTCCGATTTCCATTCTGTGCTGGCAGTAGACTGTTATTTTCAGCAAGTAACATGTACCAGCTACCTTTAAAAGATTTCTAAGAAACATCCTCCCTTTTAGAGATTGGGCCCCATCTGCTGGTGAAAAGTGCGAATTGTATTGATTCCATGAGCAAGGCCCGGAATGGAACGCTGATTGCAGGTTAGTCCTCAGGCTGACTGAAACTCGCGTCCTGCCTGTGCAGGGGTGAATGGGCGCGGGGTACTAGCGCGTCACGCTATCCGCGCCCAAAAACGGCCCTTATCCAATTTTTCCCCCTATGGGTCATCAGCAGCAGAACTGTGTACCATCATTTGTAATCTCATGGCCCAGCACATTCCCCCTCCTTGATCACCACGGGGGTCACCATTGACCAGAAACTTAACTGGACCAGCCACATAAATACTGTGGCTACAAGAGCAGGTGATAGGTTGGGTATTCTGCAGTGAGTGACTCACCTCCTGACTCCCCAAAGCCTTTCCACCATCTACAAGACACAAGTCAGGAGTGTGATGGAATACTCTCCATTTGCCTGGATGAGTGCAGCTCCAACAACACTCAAGAAGCTCAACACCATCCAGGACAGAGCAGCCCGCTTGATTGGTATGCTATCCACCACCCTAAACATTCACTTCCTTCACCACTGGTGCACCGTGGCTGCAGTGTGTACCGGCTGCAGGATGCACTGCAGCGACTCACTAAAGCTTCTTCAACAGCACCTCCCAAACCCGCGACCTCTACCACCTAGAAGGACAAGGGCAGCAGGCACATGGGAACGCCATCACCTGCACATTCCCCTCCAGTAACACACCATCCCGACTTGGAAATATATCACCGTTCCTTCATTGTCACTGGGTCAAAATCCTGGAACTCCCTACCTAACAGCACTGTGGGAGAACATTCACCACACGGACTACAGCGGTTCAAGAAGACGGCTCACCACCACCTTCTCAAGGGCAATTAATGCTGGCCTTGCCAGCAACGCCCACATCCCATGAACGAATAAAAAAAATAGCCAGGAAACCAAACATGGCTCAATGGGAATGCACAAGGGCATACCAGGAGCAGTACCAGATGTACCTTAGAATTAGGTATCAACCTAGCGCAGCAGGAGCATGTTAAACACCAAAAAGCAGTAGGTTATAGACAAAGATAAGCTGTCCTACAATTAATGGAGAATCAGAGCAAAGCTCTCCAACCCTACTACATCCAGTCAAGCATGGTAGTGGATAACCAGGTAACTAACAGGAAGAGCAGGCTCCATTTTACATCACAACCCTTGACCATGGTGGAGCCCAGCATGTGGGTACAAGAGAGAAGGCTGAAGTGTTTCAAAATCATTGGACAATCCTATTTGGCTCCCTTCCCAGAATTCCCACCATCATAGATGCCAGTTTCCAGTACATTCAGTTCAAACTTATGTGATATTAAGAAGTGGCTGAGTGCACTAAACACAGCAAAAACTAAGGGCCCTGTTGACATCCTGGTTGTTATGTTGCACTAGAGCTAGCTGGCATCTACTTGACAATATTGAAATTACCCTGATATGTCCTATCCACAAAAGCATGATAATTCTAATCCAGCCAATTACCACCCTATCAGTCTCCTCCCAATCATCAGTAAAGTGCATCAAGCAACCCCTACTCACCAAGAATTTGCTCACCAACACACAGTTTGGGTTCAGTCAGAACCACTGAACTCCAGATCTCATCACAGCCTTGATCCAAACATGGACGCAAAGCTAAATGCCAGAGGATTGGCAATAGTAACTGCCTTCGACATCCAGGCAGTATTCCACCAAGTATGGTACCATGGAGCCCTAGCAAAACTGAAGTCAACAGAGGTCAAATGGAAAACCCTCCAGTGTTGGGAGTTTTACATGATGCACAGAGGATGGTTGTGGGAGGCCAACTGTTACAGCCCCAGGGCAATACTGCAGGACAATGTGGACAACATCCAGACTTGGGCTGACAAAAGTAGGTAATATTCACACTATATTAAGTGGCAGGCAATGACCATCTCTAAGAAAAAGGTCAACCAGCTCCTTCTAACTTTCAGCGGCATCATAATCACCAAATTTTCCACCATTAACATCCTGGCAATCACCACTGACCAGAAGCTTAACTGGACCAGCCATTTCAGCACCATGGTTATAAGAGCAGGGTAGAGTGCAGGGACTTGAGTGGTTCCCTTCCTAACCCTTCAAAACCTCTCCTGTCTACAAGGCTCAAGTCAGGAATGTGGCAGAATTTTCACCACTTACCTGGATAGGTGCAGCCACAATAACACTCAAGAGGTTCAACGCTTTCCAGAATACAGCAGTTCATTTGATCATTGCCCCTGCCACTGGAATCGAAATCCATCATCGGTGCACTGTGGTTGCAATATGTACTATCTACATGATGCACTGCAGCAACTCACCGAGTTTACTTCGACAGCAACTCCCTCCCCACAATCTCTGCCACCAAGATGGACAAGAGCAGCAATGTTGGGGGAATACTATTACATCTAAGTTCCCCTCCAAGTCTCACATCATCCTAACCTGGATATATATTGCCATTCCTTCTTAGTCGCTGGGTTGGTATTCTGGACATCCCTACTTATCATTATAGGAGCACCATCTCAAGGACTACCATGGTTCAAGAAGGTAGCCCACCACCACATTCTCAGGGTAACTAGGGATGGGCAATAAATGCACTGTTGCCAGTGTTATTTACAAATATAATAAAAAGACCCTTGCTGAACTGCACCAGGATGATATTTCCATTTTTTACATCAGTCAGTCTGTGATCTAAGATTACCAATTTAGTATAGAAAAAAAGAGTTTTTTGCAGACCCATGTTTGTATCTCTATGCAATATGTATACATGTCATAGCATGTGAGGTGGGGTATTAATTGGGTGGGGATAGATTGTCTAACACAAGATGTTGTATTTCAACATTCACGATCCATCCAATTTTGAAATGTGTGGGGATCACTACAACTGGGTTGAATGCCCTTCGTTAGTCTTTATCTGTTGGCCCAGATAAAAACTGCATTCCCCGAGGTGAAAGGTCTCCCAAACGATAATGATTTTAATATACTGGGAAGAGACCACAAGCACTAGCACAAGTATACTTATATTGAAAAAGAAACTTACTTTATCAGGGTGAACAACAAGTACTGCCTTCCGATAGACTTTTTTCACCTGTTCAGGAGTTACCAGATCTGCCATGCCAACGGGCTTCCATTTGGTCTCCCCTTCCCACAAAACAGTATGCATTGTTGACAGCAATGCACGTATATTTCGTTCTTTTCCTTCAATCCAATCCAATAACTGAAATGAACAAAAAAAAATTAAACTCAATTCTATGAGTAGCGTGTAACCAAGAGAACAATAGGGGAGATGCTGAATTTCAATTCTGGGCATAAGATGTCCTCTCAGAAGCGAACTTTCTTTACATAGCAAGATATTTTGGTCACAAGAGATATATTTAAGAATACGATTCCAACGCAGCCTTATCCTCAAGCAATTCGCAAAAATAAATCACATGTGAATTTTTACACTCAATGTGAGGCATAGTCGTGCTGGGGATTAGAACAATTTTCATTTTTATTATACTTTATCAACATCTCATATGCCCTGTTTAGGTATAGCAGGAGTCAGATGCAGAATAAGGCTGCTTTTACTTTGCCCAGAGTGCCTTAAGCTCAGCTTCAGATAAGCATTTATTAACCAGCGGGAATATTTCCACCTCCCACACCAATGAAATTGCCAATTTGTGAGCAGTTTTCTGCTATGGACTCGCTAGGAAATGGCTTGAGATTTCCCAAACTCATTTTACACAAGATCCTTCCAGCCAGTAAAGATAGAAGACTTTCATCTCATCAATCTGGGATACATTAAGGCCAGGTCCCATTGGTGAAAAGACAACATTCCACCAGATTATGTTCCTCAGTCCCTTTCTAAAAAAAATGTCCCATATCATTTGGCCTCTTAATTGAATTATCATCTTGGGGCATTTCAGATATAGGATATCTCTCCGCTTGGTCTTGGCTTGAAATCAAAAGTAAAAAAAGTATACAAATTCTGTTTGTTTAGCGGAGACTGCAGCCTCTTTTTTGCGCTGATACATTCTTCCTATCATAATGCGGACAGCCAAATGGAAATTAACAAGGCCTAATGCCACTCATTGTTCTGGAAGATCCCATTTTATTCTTTTAGTTAAGATACCATCTAAGTAATGAGGAACGATTAAGGAAATTTGGCTTTTTCTTTGGAAAAGACTTCAGCTGACTTAATTGAAGGTTTCAAGACACTGAAGTTGATCCAGGAAAATTGCTCGTCAGAAAGTGGGCAGAGTAAAATTGATCAATGAAAAAGGGATGGGCTTGTTTGCCTAAAGTGCTTTTCTTAGTCCTAAAAAAAATTCTTACATTCCCTTTGTCCAACTCAATTTTTTTTGAAAAGGGGAGAATTCTTTTTGATGTCTTTTTCTTCATTTTGACTTTGAAGACATGTTGGAATACCACTGAACTGTCTAGTCAAATATGCACAAGAGCAAAACGACAGGGTTCACACTCAGCCTCCATGTCTGATTCAGCCTTTCTTGGAAGCACTTGGCTTCCTTCTACTCAATTAACCAATCTCATCATTCCCCACAATAACACTGCTGAGATTGACAACTTAGTAGAAGATTGTGTGAGCAAGCATCCGATCACTTTGCCACTAACTCTGGGCTAGTGGTCATTCAGCTCCCAGTGGCCAGTTTCAGAACAGAGGCTTGGGAGCAGCCTGACCATCTGCCCTGGGAAAGTGCAGAACTCCAGAAGATACAACAAAGACAGCATGGAAAAATTCTTTGTAAAATGGTCTTATCCACAAGGAAAAAATGTTTTACAACTGAAAACAGCTATACAGAATGTTACATTTGCCAATTTCATTGCCTGAATGGTAGAAAATGCAGTTCACCTTCAGTTTCTCTGGATCCATGTCTTTAGCCATCTCCTCCTTTCTCATTTCAGATATCGTCTTAGGACCTCTCTTCTCCTTCTGGGATGCAAACCCTTGGCTTGACAGCAGGTCCTCAAAGTTACTGTCTGCAACCTTTGGTCGAGTTACTAAAATAAGTCCAAAAACATTACTATAAGTGACAAGGTGCTTTGGGTTAGCTGAATAGGAATAGCATTTGGGCTGGAAGGCTTTCCTGCAATTTACAGGAACTGCCAATACCTGAATAACCAACACAGCCAGTACCTTTTAACTTGCAATGTACGCCAGTTCTAAATAACTAATTTCTAGAGGACCACAATCCCAACCAACATCTTGCTTAAGGGTCACTCTTTGGAGCAATGCAACATTATGGTGGGATACAGATCCACAGTGAGCTCGGCTTCAACCATGCAACTGAGGACAGTTCCCCAGAGAAAGAAATAATAAAAACAGTTCTATTCAATACGTCTATTGAATTGGTCTGCTTCACTAGCTGTATGGAAGCTAGAATAATCTTTCCCCCTAAATGCATTCCTTTGCTCTTCAGAAAAAAATGCAAACACTAAATCCTAATATGTTAATTAACATCCTGCAGCCAAATAGGCATTAAAAGGACGCTCAGAGGCACATGGACAGCAAGTCTTGCTCCCGTGAATGGAGACTGAGATGGAGCAATTAATTTGTTACACAACATAAGCTGCTTTTGAGGGATTCGGATGTGCAATTTAGTTTCTTAATCCCAGTTTTCTTGCATCCTCTTCTGAAGGCACTGAATCTTGCTGAGATATAGTTGCATGGGTATTGACTGCCCTCTGCTACATTACACCCACCCACCCCCATTCTCCACATGCAAATCCAGACAGTGAAGACTGCAGCCTATTTGATTGTGGGGGCAACACACCTGATCCCGATTTCAAACTACATGCACATCACTGGACAGCAACCAGAAACAGAAATTGAGGTTGATTTTTCCCCTCCCCACCCTAAGAGCATTGATCCCAATTGCAGCAGCCCTACCACCATCCCCACTGAAATCAGCTAACTTGTTGGATGCTATGTTTCTCTAAATTCCTTCCCAAACATTTTGACCCCCTTCCTGTCTTCCCAGGTCACCTGTCTTTGACTCCAAGAAATGTAAGTGACCTGTCCTCTGCCAATGCTTCTCCTGAACCATCCGCAGGAAGGTACACAAGAGCAACCCAGGACAATGCTCCCTTTTTTTTTTGGTCCCTCCTGTTGGGGAGGCATTTTATGCCTTCAAAATTAATGCAACTGAAATCAGTAACTTGGTGGAATGAAGGAAAGCAAAACTGTAGGCCACCAGTCTGCAGTGAAGGAAAACAATGGATTGGATGGGGAAGTACTTTAATCGGTAAACATCTGCAACTGAAATCTTGAAGACCAGTGCAGCGGTGCAACAAGTTATAGTAGTAGTAATACATTATACAAAAGTGATAGGACACAAGTTATGCTGCTGTTATCCTCAAAGCTTCTGATTTCAGCCATGTCATTGTGGGAGAGAAAAAAAGTGTCATCCTTAGGCTACTCTTGCAGGCACCTGCCAGTTCACTCATGTGTCTTCCTTGGATAGGAAGACACAAGAAAAGGGAAGAAAAGAAACCTTCATACTTACCATACCCAGGACCTCGTGGCCCACGTTCCTCTCGAGCACCAATCACACTAGTAAAGCTCACATTATAGTTGGGTCTATTCTGTGGAGATGATTGGGGTATTGGTTGCTGGGGCTTTGTCTGTTGTGGCTTAGTTTGCGGCTGTTGCCAGGCAGTTGAACCTTGTTGCCAAGCAAATCCTGTGTTCTGCTGCCAAGAACTTCCTCCCACTGGTTGAGGGGATTGTTTCTGCGGAGAGCCCATTGGCTGAAAAGATCCCCCTGGTATTCCAGTTGGTGTGGTGGGTTTGCTTGAAAATGATGAACCACCTATTTGTGGAGCATATACAATATTTAGACTTGTGAAAAATAGTTTCAAACACAAATGATTCCTCGTTTTCCATTCACATCAAAATTCTGGGACAAAAAGTGGAGTGTGTTTATGGCATATTTTTTGCCCTCAAAAGCAAGGTATTCACAACAGTCATTGCAACTGTTTCCTATTACAGACATTGAAGCACAGATTTTATAATAGGGTTTGCCCGATTTATAGGTTATAAATCCAATAAAATGAATTCAATCAAAGAAATGGGCATCACCCACATTTCCAGGGATGAAGAAAACATGAGTTGGAAGCATTGCCGAAAACAGGTAGGATCATAATGTAAGTATGATTTGGCCACAGGGGTCTCCTGCCTGCAATTTTCCAGTGTTCTGGCATTTAGGATGTCCTTTCTTAAATCTGAATATGTGAACTGGATATCCAGAGTTGTTAGGCAGTGGTAATACACAGAAGTTCATTTAAAGGGCACAGCAATGTTAAGTGTATTTCAGCCATTTCTTAACAATTTTCCTCTTTTTTTGTTCTTTTCTCTGTTGGCAATTAGGATCTCAATTGTGCCAATTCTTCAAAAAAAAATCCCTATCATCATTACTACCAACAATGAGTTTCCCAATGGGAGCCTCCCCGAAGTGTGTAGAAGAGGAAGACTTACTGAGGATGCCAGGCAGATCAGGCTACATGAGATGATCTGCAACCAACTGCTGGTACCCACATCTGCAGACTGAGGTGAACATACCTCGCTTTAGCACATAATTAATGTAGATGGAGACTCTTCTTCCCAATGAAAGCTGAGACAGTAGTTCCAATGGCACAACTATATAAATGCAAGTTCGTTCTTTCTTCTTTCTACTAAGATATGTGAATGTCTGAATAACCAAAATGTTGGAAGCATATCAATCACAGCATGTCGTGCTTTAGAAAGAAAGAAGGAACTCGTATTCATATAGTGCCTTTCACAACCTCAGGCGTCCCAGTTCACATTCAGATTTAAGAATAGACATCCTAAATGCCAGGTTACTGGGAAATTGCATGCAGGATACACCCACTGCTTAAATAAACTATCTAGCAACCACCATGAGGAATTACCTGTACATCGTACAACTCTTATTTTTATGTTCTTATGTTCATCAAGAGAACCAGTTGCAGAGCTATGCCAGCTAGTGCAAGACACCTGCAGCATAGGGCTGGCACATCCAATGACAGTAGCAGTCACCTGTAGCCTGAAACGTGGCTTCACCACCTTGCAGGCATGCTGCAATGCTGACCTATGGGGATGATGCTGTGAAGGGGAATAAAGGCCCTCCCTCCTCACAACCACCATATGCATCTTCACCCACACTTCAGCAACCATTAAATAAGCGGCCAGTGCTGAGCTGCTCAGTCATGAATTGCAGACATGTGCCTACACTTTGGGATTCCTTTCCTTTTTATTTGTCCATCACTTCTTAGTGACAGTTACATTTTTGGATTTTCTAACCCTCTACTCGATGATTTTGTGTCTCACTTCTTAGATCACTCTTATTAGTGAGTTCCAATTCCCCATATTTTCCCCTAGTGCCTTTTGTGGCTTTGAGATGTAAGGAAAGCTTTCATTAATGTGCCTGGGATAACAAGCAACAAACCTTGGGGTGCAATTTTAATCCTACCCCCGTTAAAATGGCCCGGCTTACTTAACTGCCCTGGAACTGCCAGGATCACACCATCTGCGTTTTTAACCTGCTCTCCTAAGTAGGCAGCAGGAACACCTAATCAGAGCCGGTGGAGTTCTTCTTTACATATACATGTCGGATTCCAATAACATCGTCGGGACCCAACTGCAATTTTAACTCAGGCCTGAGTGGGGAAGCTGCTGCATCAATTCTTCTGATCAGTCTTCAATGCTGGCTTGCTCAAATTCCAAGGACTGGATGTACTTACTGTTCAAGAATGTGAAATTTGTTTTAATATTCCCAAACCACGTTATATTTTCCTATCAGCTTGATGTTATAGCCATAGTACATAATTAGACTTGTTCAATTTTATATTAGCTTCTTGTAAGCTGACTATGACGTACCATTACATCTAGTTTAAAACAAAATATTCTGAGGTCCATCTTGTGGTCAATTGTCCATTCAAAATTATCTTGTGTAAATCATATCCATAAAAAATTCATTCGCACTCTCAAACCACTCCTCCGGACTATGAACTTCCTTTTTTCTTTGTTTGTCTGAGGAGGATGGTTTTGGTTTCGCTTTCTCTACTTTGGCAAAAGCATTTTTTTTAAAGAAAACATCGCATACACTTTTGGCTATAGAATGGATAATTTTTCCTCGTGATTTACTGCAGTATTTACAATGCATAATTTGTTGATGTAAAGCAAGGGGTTAAAACCCTTTGAACGTTGTGAATTTAAAACCTACTGGACCTTTGCAGAATCTACCCGGATTAAGGGTTAATGTTGCCCCTTTGGAACATTTGAACAGAACCAATTTAAAACAACATGCAAAGGTTTCTTTGGTTTGCAAGACATGATTGATGAGAAAGAAAGGGAGTACAATGGGAAACTAAGAAGTCACAGTCTGCAGAACTGATATCAGATAAAACAGCTAAAAAACCTATTGAATCAGCCGTTATAAAGCCACGCAAAGTCATGAGAGAGAGAGACAAGCCATCGTGGCAACACTAATAATGGGGGCCTGCCACATTCCATGGTATCTGAAAAACATACGTGGCCATTGCACCTGGTCCCAAGCAAGATAATTGTCAATCATTAAGGCCTAGTCATGGTTGAAGCCTGGCAACAGGGGGTGATTGACCAAAATGACATTATCCCTATTTCAACGACACCACAAAGGGCAAAAACAATATGAAAAGACATCAGGACGGAATTCGTACAGCAGTCAGGTGGAAGCCTAACGAAGCTGACCTACAGGAGGGACGTCCAGCAATAAGACTTCAAAAGCCCCAAAAGACTTGATCAATCTTAACCGGCCTTGAAGCAGAAATCCTTGATTTTAAGGTGTTATATCAAGTGTAACTTGATTTGCTTGCTGCTTCTTTAAGTGTAGAGTTGTTTTGCATGCATTACTTGATTTTGCTTCACGCTTGCGTGAATTATAACATTAAGTAATCACTTTTGATTAACAAAATTACCACGAACGGGGACTTTCTTTGTCTATTTGTCCATGTTTAAGAACCACTGGAAAAGTAGGCAAATTTCCTACGTTGGCCAGCTAGATCAGATTCATTTTTCATTGCATTAAGTGATATCTTTACTCCACTCATTATTTAGAACACTGCTGGTGTTATAGGTGTTCTTGCTGCATATTGTTTGGCATCTACTGCTCTGCAAATGTCAACTGTTTTCTGTACATCTAGATTTTTTTGTCTTAGTAGTTGGCTCTGACTTTATCCATTGTATGATTCCCATCGTCTTTCATGAGGCTATTTACAAGGGACCTTTTTTGCAAATCTATTACGTATTGAACAGTGCTTTCTCCTTGAACTTGAAAAGTGGTTTTAATCAATGTCTTTTATAAACAATATTTTTCTACATTATGAAATGCTCCTCAAACTTGTAAATTAATAACTTCAGGCTGCATTTATACACTCCCTCAACATACATCAACACCTTTTATGCCTCTTCTGCTTCCTCACCTATTGCATACTGACTTGTACTGTTTTTTTTCCTCCAAGACCCATTTCCATTAAAAAACAAATCAAAATGTTTTCCTCCCATTTTCTCTACATTTTTGCAAGATTTTTTGTAGTCTCAAATGTGGTTCTTCAAATCTTCCATTTTGATTCCAGCTCTGATACCATGTAAAGGCTCACAGCCTATCTGAACACCACCTTTCAAGGGATTGTCCGCAGCATGTCCCAAGCTTTATTCAAAACTGTTTCCTTCTCTGGGCAAATGAGGGTGACATTTCCTGTGGGGGCGTAATCGAGAAGTTACACCCGAATTTAGGTCTATTCGTATGCCCATTTTACCAATATCTATTTACACCCAAATTTCCTGCCAACCTATCAGTATATGCCGGAACATAAAAGTGGACATAAACAAACGGAACTCAGTGTAAACAATCGGGGCCCAAGGAAAGAACGGAACTCACATCATATATTCTTTTTTGTATAAAAATTAAAATTTCAAGCCACCTAACCATTATTCATGCACATTAGTCAAAGCATCATTATGACCATGTAATTGCAGAAGCATTTCAATTTTTAATGTGACTTATAACGATGCTATAAATATGTATTCAAAGAAACAGAAAATATAGTGCAGGTCTCAGTAAGGAAAAAGCTCAGAAAAATTGCAATAAAACGCCAAACATTGTTTCCTTCTGCACCTAAAATTCTAGGCTTAAATTTCCACCCGTTCCGAACCAGCATAATTACAGGAAACTTACGTGTGAGGTTCTTTAGTTTGGAGGCGGAGCCATTATAATAATCTGAGGTGCATTTGAGCGCAGGGATAGTTAGACGGACGTAAAAGAGTGAGAAAATTTGGGCATTGAATAATTATGTGCGTAAAACTTGCACCCAAGTTTCCTCGATCATTTACGCTGGGTATTTGCTTCATGCCACAATTACACATGTCTCTGAGCACAAATACACAGGAAATTCCACCAGATGGTGTTTATATATCAATCCCATCTTTGGCCACTAGATGGTCTGTACAACCTTTCACTTAGTACTGGAAATAAGGTTTGTAAAATGATAAAGGCAAAAAATAACACTTACAAGAAAATGATTCAACTTATCTAAAAACACTTTTATTTTTGAAATGCCCTTAACAATATTTTTCATCAGAGGTCTATGCCTATGTGAGAAGCCAGAGTCTCGAGCTTACTTAGGTTTCAGGACCATTATTATTACCTGAAGATATTCAAGCTAGCTGGCTACAGCTCCAAGCATGCAGTGTGAACAACTTCTACAACAGTTTTGATTGACAAGAAGAATGGCCATTCACGTCAGAACTTCTTTGTAAGGTCTGCTCCCTCCAATGGAAAATCACTCAACAAAAACTACTTTTGAGTAACCTGATTTTTCTTTTTGCATAAAATATTAAAACAAGGTGAAGCATGAAGGACTGTACTATTATTCAGGTTTGGAGGAAAGTTCTAAATAAATGTCCTGAATTTAAACATTTAAGTTTATTTTGGTAAACCATACATTGTTGCAGAAGTATTTGGTTGTGAATGAAATCTGCAAATTAGTTTAATTTTTTAATTTTAAATATATTTTGACCTTTGCTATAAAAACCCATTCCTTAAATAGATGGACTGTAAAATGTAGCTCCTCCATTCTGCACATAGATATTTATTTACATCAATTTGGTAAGTGAGGGGAACAAACTTGTTTATCATCTACTTAGTGGGCAAGGACAACACTATTGATTCATTTTCAAAGAATCAAAAAAAAGTTACTTTAACTGTCTCTAGGAACATCTCTTACAAATGTCTTTCCAAATTCAACAGTATAACCCCTGACTGATCATAAAGAATACCAAGGGAAACTGGCTAACGAATAAAAATCATGCTTTTGGTATGCATTTTGTCTCGTCATATCCCACTTTAGGTATCATGCCTGTATACATGCAAATTTCTTGCAGCTGATTGAGTTTGAGGGTCCTTCAGTGCTCAGCATTATGCAGTTACTGAGAAATATTCACCGTATCTTTGCAGATAGTGAGCTGAGCATGCTCCGACTTCCACTACAAGATCATCCTCAGCAATGATTACCATCACAGCCTGCATCCTATTTCAATCTGATCTATAGTCCCTTCAACTTCTTGCTAAACTTGGAACCTTAGACCAGGAACGTCCAAGCTTTTTAAATCTTTGTTTGCCTCTTATTTGCATACCTTGAAGCCAAATAGACCATCTTAAAAGGTGCATTAATCTTCCCTTTGCACCTCTATTAGTGGCCATGCCTTCAGTCGCCTAGGCCCTACGCTCAGAAATTCTCTCGCTAAATCCCTACACCTCCCTCTCCTTCTTTCAGACCCTTCTTAAAACCCACATCTTTGACTAAGCTTTTGGTTATCCCCAGCACTCAACCCCTAATATCTCCTTCATTGGCTCAGCATCCATTTTTTCCTGATGCTTCTGTAAACTGCCTTGGAATATTTTTCAACATTAAGGGCATTATATAGATATACATTGCTGTTGCTGCTTCTGCTGGTATTACAAGGCCTTCTTCTCTATCATCTCCACTAAGAAAAATAAGTTAGTAACTTTTACAGAACTAACCTGCTAAATTGGCACCAAGAGCACCCAAGTCAGCAAAGGGATCCAGAGTTTGAGGCTTGGGCTGGTGAGTAGGAGTGTTATGTACTGAGTTGGTAGGACTGGTGTTTGCTGATCTGCTGGCACCCCCAACCCCACCTGTTAAAAAAAGAAAATATAGGAAAATTAATCCATTTCTACATCCCACCCTCATGCTATACACCAATTTATTTCATAGACAGCAAGAAGACAATCTGTCCCCAGGTCTATGCCAAAGCCACTTGAGCAATCTATCAGAAGGTGCACTGGAACAGCCATGGTCATCATATATAATTTAAGCCTCCTTCCTTGTGAAAGAAGGTCCTAGCTCCCCAATGTTCCAGAACTCTCCACGTGGGGATTTCAGAACACAGTCACATATTTGTCCAACATGCAACCTCACTGCAAAGTGGCAATTTAATTGAATGCTTTAGGTGGCTCCTTGTTCTCAAGGGACGGGACCAGAACATTTCCACTTTTTAAGCACCCAATATTAACATTAAGCTCTCCCAGGAGAGGTATAGTGTGGATTAGATACAGTTAAAAGTTCTCTCTATCCTGCCCAATGTGCCTTAAACCCCAACTTATAAAAGCACTCCCTGCTGTATGTTTCCATTTCTCAGATCAGCCAACCTTAGAGTGCGATTGCCAATACAGTATGTTTTGAATTGTGGGCATTGTTGTGGTGTGGGTACCTGCCTATAGGCAACCATGTTCAGACACCCCAAAGTTATTTGACATTTAACCCTTACAACCAGAGTGAAGAGACTTTCAGCTTATCATGTCTAAGGTGTATCCTAGAGCTGAAAGGAAGCCATTGTAAATGTAAACCATTTCTCCATTCTCTCCCACCAAACATTAATGCATTTTGGAATCTGGAAATAAGAATCTGGTATTATTAAAAGTGACCATAAAGCTTATGGATTGTTTTAAAAACCCAACTGGTGTACTAATGTCTTTTAGGGAAGGAAATATACTGTCCTTACCCGGTCTGGCCTATATGTGATTCCAATCCCATACAAATGCAGTGGACTCTTAACTGCCCTCTGAAGTGACCTAGGAAGCCACTCAGTTGCATCAAACTGATGAGCACCTTCACCACACAGGGACTGCAGCTGTTCAAGAAGGCGGTCCACCATCACCTTCTCAGGGCAACTAGGGATGTGCAATAAATTCCAGCCTTCCCAGTGCCGCCCACATCCAGAGATTGAATTTTTTAAAACCCTCCCTCCTCCTCTTTTCAGCCTTGGTGGTATCCTGCACTATGGTCCCTTCACATTAGTTTCTCAGTGTGTTTTTAAAAAAGCTCCCAATTTCAGCCTACATTAACAGAGTCAAAGAAAGATATGCACACCAGAAAACATCAACTTTGCTGGAAGAGTCTCTGGAGGGACTGGCAAGAGAGCAAAGGGAAAAGAAAAACACTTCCATGCAAATCTCTAATGGTCACACTGAATCCTTAATCTCAGTCAGACAATTAGAGGAGATAGAGCAAAACAGATGGCATTTTCCCAGAGAAGGGGAATTGAAAATAAAGTCAAGTGAATCCAATTTGTTCTCATGTACTTTCCAAACTTTACCTGTGCGTTATGATGTGAGCTGGCTGCAGGGAACAGCTCAGTCAAATATACTTGTGAACACAAATGTAATTCATTTTGTTTTTACCTGAGGGAGCTGTTTTGTTTGCCCAGACTGCTGAACCACCCGGTACACTTGAAGATCCCAAGCCCCATCCTCCAATTAGATCTGGTTGCACAGAGACAGTTGGAGTACATGGAGGACCAGGGGAGACTCTACCTAAGTAAAGTAAAGTTAACATTTTACAGTGTATCACACTGTTTTTTTTTAAAACAGGAGGTTCTAAAAGAACCATGGGAGTCAGCTAAACAGCTAGAAAAAAAAAAGAGATTACAAATGTACACACTACTAGGATCAGGCCTGAAAGAGCACAAGATATTTTATCTTCCATTTACTAGCGTTACTGAAAAAGTCAGGACAAGTGTAAAACAGGTTTCCCTGCTAAACGTTCACACTTACTTTCTCATTAACATTGTGATCCAAGGAAATTATACCCCCAAATGTGTTTGGGTATTGTTAGAAGTCATCAGTGTCCTGGCTATCTACTGCTTTACAGAGAAGAGTAAACTTAAAAACTGAGTTGAACCAAGTGGAGATGAAAAGAAAAAAAACACAAATGCAGGAAATGTGAAATTAAACAGCAAATGCTGGAAAATGTGCAGCGTATCGATCAGTGAAAGAGAAATGCAGGTTAACATTTCTAGTGGAGCCAGCATTTGGACAGCACATCGTTTTATGCCTGAACAAGATTTAACATTTCCCACAGCACATCTTAACAACTTGCATTCATATAGCATCTTTAATGCAGTAAAACATCCCACCCTTCCAACATTTTTGGCGCTCTTTAATATCACAGTTGCCAAATTTAGCACTTTTCCACTTCAAAAGCCCAGCGTCAGTGTCTGGTTAGGCACGGCACAAATCAAATTTAAAGCTCCCTCTACAGTGCTCCAAGATGCCTCAACTCAAACCTGAGGAGTACCCCCACTGCACCAAGGCCACATTTCCATTTCTGATCCCATCGATTGTGAATGAAATTCCCAACTCAGTATCAATTTGTTGCAAATTAGGAACAATTTTATGCTGTGTACTTGCATCTATTAAAACTGCCCAAATTGATCTGACCCAGTCTAGGGAACAAACATTCATCCCACATGCCTGGACTGAGCTGAAACACACAGGTCGTGCAGGTGAAAGAATCAGCTTTCCAAATCCATTGTTCCAGCCAGCAGCCTATCTCTTAGTACAACTGCGCAGCAACTGACACCTAATGAAAAATGAATTTGACCAAGATACCATACAGATAGCTCTCAATGCAGCCCAAGAGGATTGGCCAGCTAACCGTACCAATATTATTATTCTCGGTTCAAAAATAAAACTTCAAATTAGACTATATACAGTTTCTGAACTCTGTTCAGATGGATAAAAATAATAGATGGTTTTTAAATTGAAATAAGATAAATATCTTGTAATAGGATTTCCTTTTACGTAAATGTACTTTTTATTTTTTTGCTTTATTAAAAATTGTTTCTGCCCCCCCCCCCCACCCCCAATCTGTTTTGACAGTACAGACTCTAGAGGTAGTATTCTGCCAGACAGATACAGAAAGTAGCCAAAACCAGAAACTGTTCTTTCATTTCCACTATCTCATCCTTTCATGCGATAAGAAGAACCCAAAGATTCCCCAATGGCTCAGTTTAGTAAATGTGCTTGTCGTTATGGAATAGATCTCAGATTCAATTTGTGGTCTGTGCTTGCTTAGCTGATCTTAGCTGTGGTAATGACAGGGCACCACAATTTGTCTCAGCATCCCCAAGCTAGGTATGGGGAGAAAAAATAAGCCAAGGTTCCTGCTCCAGATTGCTATCTAGTAATTCCTGTTGGAATGTGATGGCGACTGCCAGGCGAGGATGGAATTAGGTTCAGCTGCTCAGCTGAAGAGACTGCTAACACTCACCGTCAGTGTTCACACATGATGAATGGCCACCGGTGTAAGGTACTAGGGGGAAACAAACTCCTGCAGAATACTACCTCAATAAGAGTCAGTACTGTCAGAACAGATTAGGGGTTGGCAGGGGTGGGGGGGGGGGGGCGGGGAGAGAGAGAGAGAGAAAGAAAAACAAATTTTAATAAAGCCAAAAAAAAGTACATTTACATAAAAGGAAATCCTATTACAAGGTATTTATCTTATTTCAATTTAAAAACCACCTACTCTTATCTTTATCAAGGAGTTACATCACATATTGGAACTATAGGGAGATTGTAGGTACTGTACTTCTTAATGGCAGAAGCAATGCCCAGATACTTGCTCACTAGCAAAAGCACCTAAACAGTATTGGATTAGAAATTAAGTAGGAGCCACAATATACACCAAGTACAGGGAGCATTTGTTTTTACTTTAAAGTCATACTCTGAACTCTTACCCATGTTGAAAGGATCACCAGCAGTGCTATGTGGAGTAGGGGATGGTGTCCTGGCTGGTTGCAGGAATGGGTCAGCCTGTCCAATTGGAGAACCTGCACCACTCCGATTGAGAAACACACCAAGTAAATCCTGACTGGGTTGCTTGGCCTGGGAGTCAAATGGGTCAAATGCTGTTCCTAGGATGAAAAAAATAGTGAGACAAAATGGTTAATCAAAGAACATTTCTGGAACCCAATAAAAGATGTTTTTAAATTACACGATTGTATTATTTAACGTCCAACTCCAGGCATTCTAAATCCATTATCGGTATCAATTCATTTAGTTTTCAACTCAAAAAAGTTTAAATTAAAGCTGCAGACATGTTTTAGTCATTTCTATGCTTAGGATAAAATAATTATATTCAGATATAAAAGGAATGTTACCTTTTGGCTGCTAGCTAGGGTCACTCCTTATAAAACCTGTCAATGCAGGGAGACAAGTTTACAGCTCATGCACAGCAATGCTGCTATGTCAAGAATGGCTTTGTTATAGTAACATGAACCCAAAGCTTTAAATAAAAATTAAAATCATTTTAATACTGTTTGTTCTATCCAGTTATTCTTACTATTCTGTTCTTTATTTTAATTTTACATTTTCTAACATACTCTATTCTGCCAATTTTAACTTTAGAGTTCACTGATCTCTTTTGCTTTTTTGTTCCCAGCATCCAATGTGTAGGTAGAAGCAACTTTGAAAAGATGGTCATTTGGCTGATTAAATATTGGTTCTAAAGGCCACTTTTCCAGCCAATCATATGGCAAAGATTTGACAATCAACATGGTCATAGGTTCAACCAGTTGAGACTTTGTTGTAATAATGTGCAAACAGGAAGGAGCTCTGACCAATGAATATGCTCATGGTGGCTTCCAGAAAAGCGTGATCAAACAGGTGGGCTCATCTGCACCAAGCCAAGGGTTTAAAGCTTGGATTCTTTACATACACTTTAGGAGTATGCGCTGCAGCTTTGTGAGCTTCTGATACCCTCACCCGCAGTATAGAAGGAGTTAGTGATGCCTATTGCACTTCTGAAATTTTCAACATCCAGTTTCTTAATCTGGTTAATCTTTTTCACTGCCCGGGTAATTGCTCACTTTTATCAAGGAGTTAACATTACGTATTGGAACTGTAGGCAGACTTGTTGTACTGGTGCAAACAGGTGGTGCAGTCGGTAAATGTATTGTTCATTAACTCTAGTTCTGCTTAGTTTGCATGGATGAAAGTTCCCTTTCTCCTTGCTGAACCGGTCCAATAGTGGAAAAAGAGTTATGCATTCCCAATTGTTGAAAAGTCACAATCTTGATGAATTTTCAGGCCACAAACCTTCCTAAATATCAGGAAAAAATGTGGATGAGTCCACAATGCAGAAGTGCATTGCTGATTTTCACAGGTGTGCAGCAGGCCATCCACAGCAGGGGAAAAAAGCTGCCTGCCACATCCAGTGCCACCAGACTGACATTTAGGTTTTCCATTGACGGTGCTGCACCTTTAGTAGTGCAGGAAATAATCTCGTGGGGTGGGGGTCTCCATGGCCAGAATTTTGACTCGGAGCCGGGAAGCAGGCCGGGGGGGGGGGGGGGGGGGGGGGGGGAGAAAAAACAGGGAGCAGAGCAAGGAAGAGGATATGAAACAGTAAGTCTTCAGGTAAATCTTAGATTGTATGGATGGGGGGGCACAGTCAGCCAGTTATCGGAGGTCAGTCACCAGGGGAGGAAGAGATCCGGTGTCAGTCACCAGAGTGGGGGGGGGGGGGCGCGCGTCAGGATCGGGGGTGGGGGGGGTGGTGGAGGGGGGTCATTGCGGTGGTCCACAATCGTTTGCGGTGGGGAGTTTGCAGCAGGTAGGCTTGTTGGGCCTGGGGGAAGCACTCCTGCTCCTCCGGGCCCACATGCTGTGCCAGAAAGGCAGTTTCAGACCTTCTTGCCTCTCCTCACGTGGCGTGAAGGAGAAGGCCTGGGAATCCCAGCCTCCTGGTGTTGCAATCGCAAAACTTTTCAAAATTTAGGCCCGCAGCCTCCTTGAAAGGTTTTAGTGACCAACCCGCCTCCTGGGAATGGGTTGGTTGCCTGTCCCTCATTCCACCCCGGTGAAAACTGGCAATGGGCAGGTCTGAAGTTGTTGCAATTTTCAATGCCCCCCACCCCCAACCCACCTGTTTTTCAGAGTTAAAATCCTGCCCCCTGCCTCTGAAGACACAATATGCTGTCTGCTGACAGCTTTAGTGCCACCTGAGAAAGAGGATGAAGTGAGGGAAGACAGTGCTAGTCAGGTAAAATAAAAGAATGTGTTTCTCCTTCATTAAAAACAATGAGGAAATGAGAGAGAACAGTTGGCAAGCAAGGTAGTAACATAATAAATGAAGTCAGCTATCAAGTAACAGCACTGCATATCGAAGTATATTAGAATGAAATAAAATTTCATCTCACTAAAGTTAACACAAATGCTTTCCACATCCTAGAAAATGACAGAACATTGTCCATAAAACACAGGATAAAATGCCTAATGTAAAAAATTGCTTGATCAGGATCCAGTGATAATGTTCAAAGACACAAAGATTTTTTGTATTAGCTGATTAATGTATTGAGTTACAAACGTACAGTCATATGATTCAGTAGCAGGGTATTCATCTGATGGTAATCCTCAAAAGTACCTGCTTTGTTCGAAGTACCTGCTTTGAAAACGAAGCACGTTAGTCTACTAAGCACAAATATTTTATAAATTGGAAGTTGGATGAGGTAAGTTATGATTCCAGGTCAGTATTCAATGACACAAAAAGTCTTAGACATTCAATGAAAAGAATCTTTGAAACCATCACATGGAATTTTTGATTGGTCTCAGTAAATTTCAAAAAAGCTGCCCACTTTTCCATGTACAAGTCTTTACAGTAAATAGAAGTAGACTATATTTTAATGGGGATATTACAACCAAGTCCAATCATTCTCACCCAACACCTACATATGCACATTTTCTAGTAAGGGATCACTGAACAGTGATCAGGAACAAATATCCTGCTAAATTTCTTTCCTCCCTAGCCCAAAGGCCATTTCAGGTGAGTTGATCTCTGCCAAAGTCCTTACTGCTGCCTGGCTGAAATCAGTTAACTCAACATAGATAGAAGATTGAACCTGGGACCCACATAATTCTTTGCAGTGATGTGGCCAAGATTAAGAACTCAACTTCCAATGTGCTGCACCACAGTGCCCAAGGAATTGGACAATCTATACATTGAATAAGTACTGGGATTCTGAATTGCTAAGATTAATTTGCAGATAGAGATTAAAGTATTGTTTGAACATACTTAAACCGCATTTACTCTTTAATTTAGAAACTGTAACTTGAACTCTGTAGCAGGTACTTTTGAGGATTACAGTCACAGATTGTTCCCCTGGTACTGAATCAGATGCCTCTACATTTATAACACAGTAAAATAATTGGTAGACTATTTTGGAAGGCCATAGAGTTCTCTCCCATCAGTAGGGAAAACTGGTTAAATGTCATTGTAAGAAAACATCTGAAGTGCTGATCAGAGATTAGATGCTTCTCATAGGATGAGAGAAACACCCTAAGGATCTTGTTCTGGTAGCCAGTTCTGTTGAAGAGTTCCACCTGAAACAATGACATCTTTCTTTCAGATTTTGACTCGCCTATTGTGATTTTCTAGTACTTTGATTTTATTAAGTTGTCAAAGTCAGCCAATAGTAGGTCTTTAAAGGGCTGAACTGTTTGAATGTTGCACTTATTCTTTCTAAGCCAGAGACTAGAGTCGTTATAAATGCAAGCTATTGTTATTGTAAGCTTGCCTCAGTGGGCAGCACTCTCACTTCTGATGCCGAAAGTTGTGGGTTCAAGCCCCAATTCATGTCTTGAGTACATAATCTAGGTTCAGTGCAATGCTGAGGGAGTGCTGCATTGCCAGAAGTGCAGACTTTCCAACGAGATGTTAAACCAAGGCTCCATTGTTGGTTCAGTTGGTCTCTTAAGATCCCATTCAAAGATGAACAGGGGATTCTCCTGGAGCCTTGGCCAACATTCTTCTCTCAACCAATACCATCAAAAAAAATCTCTGCTGTTTGTGGGACCTTGCTACACATAAAATGTTTACCTATGCAACTTAGACCACATTTCAAAACTAATTCAGTGTGAAGCATTTTAGGATTTTGCGGAGATATATAAATGAAGCATCTTTCTTTCTAAACTGTCAAATTAATTCAGGACTGAAATCACTACAGCTAATGCAAGACTTATTTTCAAAGTTTGCAATGCTCTATCATATAGCTACAATACCTTCACTAATCCTCGGTGATGGTGATAGAGAGGGAGAGGCTGCAGACCTGCGGGGGGTAGAATGTGCTGAACCTGGAGCACCACTGCTCCCCTGTGTTGATGGGATGGAGGAGGTGCTACCAAACAAGTCATTGAGTAAGTCAGAGTTAGTTGGCAGAGGTTTGGCTTGAGCAGTACCGGGAAAGGTCCGACCTGTAGGACCTCCATTAAGACCAAGAAGATCCACACTTTCAGATGCTGAGGATCGAGAAGACTCTTGCTTTTTGCCACTTTTTGGTGTTCCATGCTGTTTTTCCATGCTAGCAGTACTGTGCTGGCTTGAGAGGGACAAAAGTTCATCATCCGATGGCTCGCTGTCCTCATTCACAAGAGCTGTTCGGTCTTCTGATGGATGATTAGCACCATTCTTATCGCCTTTTGTTTCTAGAAAAACATTTTGAAAGTTACATTTTAAATAAAAAATGACCTCACCCTCTGCTGGGTAGTTGTTGTATATTTTGCTAAAAAGGAATTGCCATTTGATTTTAAAAAATGAAGCAACTGACAAAAAGATGGTTCTCTGCAGTTACCAGCCAGGTCTGTGAACTTTTTAAACTTGGCTTTGCACTATACTGTCATTCTACTGCAGCTGGTGTGAAAACCAAATAGCATGAGATTACCTCACAGAAGTAGTCTCACATCCCTTCCTTTTAGTGCGATCCGCAATCAGATCTTTGACCCGACTCCCAAATTACACTGGTTTCATATCATACAAAATTACTTAGCAGCCATGCCAAAGAGATAGTGGGGGTAATTTTAACTTTTAGCAATAGTGTAAAACAGGCACTATCTAAGATCGACGGCCTGTTAGACACCCCGCCTGATACTCCTTTCCAGTGAAGTCAATGGAAGTGAAAATCAGGCAAGGTGTATAACGGGCCACTATCACTTTTAGCGATAGTGTAAAACGGAATGGTTTTACACTATCGCTAAAAGTGTAACTGGCTCATGAATTCCTGAACCTTCTTGCAGCCCTCTGCCAAAGTTAACTCGCACATTTAGAACACAGAAATTTGCATTGGAGATTCACTATAAAAGGTGGAATGAGGTGTTGCAAGAATATGCAAGAGTGCTTAGATACCTTGCCGGGCCAGGGATGGAAAAAATGTGCTTTGTCCTGTGCTCTTTATATTATCTGATGAGGTTTCCACTTCAACCACAGTATCTGAAGCAGCTTTACCTGCAACAAGAAAAGTCAGCTATGTTACTGGGCAATCAATGTTTCAATACCTTACTTTCCATTTCAATTCTTATCAGGAAGGAACTGTTCAGCCTCACATAATTAACATTTATAAAATTAAAGGAACACCATACTCATTGATGAATAATGTATAATTTCAATGATGCCTAGACCAGATCAGATACAACTTCACCTCCACTGAAGTACCCACACATAAAAAACATTTAATATGACAAAAAAATCATTTAATTGCTGGTATTTCTTGGTGTACTTCTGCTTTTTAAAAAATATTAACCCAACCAGAACAGGTTTGCAATTTGCTGCTCTGAAACCTCTCTCTTGATTCTCCTAAGCTCCAAAGACACAGTTCCACATGTTCTTCCTCCTCCTAGCATTGTCACTGTGTTGAAATCAAGTTTTATCAGTCCATTATAACCAGTATCTCAACACTGTTACTCAATACCTCTGTCTTCACTTCCTCCTACAATCTACAGATTTTTCAAACCAAACCTTGCAGTCACTGAACCTTTACTTCTTAATTTATCTGAACATTTATTCTTGCTGTCCTGCATTATGGGGTAAATGTTATGATTTAGTACTCCCAATGCAAAGCTTCACAATGGGAATGTATATCTGGAATTTGGGCCTGGAGGCGATCTATGCACCTGTATTCTCAATATGCACCCCAACAGGCAAAGCTCTGCACTGAGAGCTAAATCATAAAATTTACCCCCATTTACAAATCGGGAAATGTTGTTTATTTTTTAAATTGAGAAATCTAGATGAAAGATTACCCTCACCTAGGTTTCTGAATTTTTTGAAAAGTCAGCAGTTCCCCATTTATAAATTATGTGGATCAAATCATTTGTTGGGTAAATCCAAACAGCAGCCATAGTGCATCTCTCCTTGCTTAAATAAACAGCTAGAATAAAATTAGAGAATTGCACTACAGATGACCGTGGAATACCCAAATTATTCCAGGAATGGTCAGATCCTAGCTTTCAGATAATTTCCCCACTGATTGTGAATTCCATTTATACAAAGCTTTAAAAATATTTAAAACTTTGCATCATCATGAAAGTCGTCTTTCTATGCCATTGAGCATTGCCACACAGCAGTGTGGCTGGAGCGGTAACACAGTGGTGTAGCAGACTGCAGGTGTAAACTCACTTCCCACCGTTACATGTTACTAAACATTGCAGCTGCAAAGAACTGTCCTTGTGTCCAACATAAAGTCCAATATTTTAAAAGTATCATTCTAAAAAGCACGTTCCTGCATGAACATAAGGAGGAATCAGAACAAACCAATCAGCATGTTAAGCACACTCCCCAAAGTAGAGTGCATAATCTACTTTATTCATTGCCTCTACTCTACCCATATAATCTCCTGAGGGAAAAGTTCTACATAAATATTCCCTGATACCAAAAATCCAGACTCGCTATATACCATGTTTCTACTATTCAACCCTAACCTAGTTCCAGTAACAAAGGAACCATTGCTTTCCATGAAGTGTTTGCTTGTTTCAGTCTATACTCATCTCAATAATCTTCAACACCATTTCCAACAAATTATTTATCCAGCAAACACAGAAGCTGCAAGTACTGTACAAAATGTGAATGGTGGAATATTGGCCTTATTCCAAGTATGGACAAGTAGCAATTTTGTCCACCATCACTGACAGAATTATAGTAATACCTGCAGCTAAAGTTTCCTGATGTTCTTGGTGGCTTGAAAAGAGTGTGTTGGGAGCAAGATCTTTGGTGTTCAAATGCTCCCAGGGAGGAGTCAGGTCAAATCGTTTATCAGAGGATTCAACTTCCACTTCCAGTATCACATGAAACAATGGAGGATATTTCTCTGGAGAATCACAGGCATCCAACTCTGGTCTAAGGGTCAGACAGAAAAACAACTGTGCTAATTCAGTCAACAGATACTTAACAATATTAAAATTATTTTGATTGTTGTCAAATTTGATATTCCTTCTAAGATGAGCAGATAATCACAAATGTAAAAATCCTTCAGGATTGAATGTTATATTTATTTCTCCAACAGTCCATTTCAGCTGTTTAATTAGTCCCATTGAACAACTTTGCTTAATAGAAGAATTTGAATTTGTATTCTTTTACATACAAAAGATCATGGAAGAGTTTATTTGGGAAACAGTACACGAAGTTCCACCTAATATTTCACAGGGACATTTTGGATTGATAAGGAATGCTGAACTGTAGCTGCTCTTGAGCTCTTGATATAAACATGAAGGGTTGACTTAAATAACACACAGTGCTGCTGCAGTCATGATCATGTGGAGGGTTGACATCTCTCAGACACTGTGGAAGGTGGACTTAAGAACATAAGAAATAGGAGCAGGAGTAGGCCATACCGCCCCTTGAGCCTGCTCCACCATTCAATCAGATCATGGCTGATCTTCGATCTCAACTCCACTTTCCCACCTGATCCAGCATCCACAGCCCTCTGGGAGTAGAGAATTCCTAGGATTCACAAGCCACTGCGTGAAGAAATTCCTCCTCATCTCAGTCTTAAATGGCCAACCCCTTATCCTGCGACTATGGCCCCTAGTTCTAAACTCTTTAGTCAGGGGATACAATCTCTCAGCATCTACCCTGTCAAGCCCCCTAATAATCTTGTGTTTCAATGAGATCACCTCTCATTCTTCTAAACTCCAGAGAGAAAAAGGCCCATTCTACTCAACCTCTCTTCATAGGACAACCCTCTCATCCCAGGAATTAATCTAGTGAACTTTCATTGCACCGCCTCTAAGACAAGTATATCCTTCCTTAGATAAGGAGACCAAAACTGTACACACTACTCCAGGTGAGGTCTCACTAAAGCCCTGTACAACTGTAGTAAGACTGCCTTACTCTTATACTCCAACCCCCTTGCAATAAAGGCCAACATGCCATTTGCTTACCTAATTGCTTGCTGTACCTGCATACTAACTTTCTGTGTTTCTCGTACGAGGACACCCAAGTCTTTTTGAACACCTACATTTAATAGTTTCTCAACATTTAAAGAATATTCTGTTTTTCTATTCTTCCTATCAAAGTGAATAACCTCACATTTCCCCACATTATACTCCATCTGCCACCTTCTTGCCCACTCACTTAACCTGTCTCTATCCCTTTGTGTCCTCCTCAGAGCTTACTTTCCCACCTAGCTTTGTATCGTCAGCAAACTTGGATACATTACACTCGGTCCCTTCGTCTAAGTCATTAATATAGATTGTAAATAGATGAGGTCCAAGCACCAATCCTTGCGGCACCCCACTAGTTACAGCCTGCCAACCTGAGAATGACCCGTTTATCCCTACTCTGTTTTCTGTCCTTCAACCAATCCTCTATCCATGCTAATATATTTCCCCCAACCCCATGAGCCCTTATCTTGTGTAACAACCTTTTATGTGGCACCTTATCGAATGCCTTTTGAAAATCCAAATATACGACATCCACTGGTTCCCCTTTATCTACCCTGCTAGTTACATCCACAAAAAACTCTAATAAATTTGTCAAACATGATTTCCCTTTCAAAAAACCATGGCCACTCTGCTTAACTTTATGATGATTTTCTAAGTGCCCTGTTACCAATTCCTTAATAATGGATTCCAGCATTTTCCTGACGACCAATGTCAGGCTAACTGGCCTGTAGTTCCCTGATTTATCTCTTCCCTCCCTTCTTGAATAGCGGAGTAACATTTACTACCTTCCAGTCCACTGGACCGTTCCAGAATCTAGAGAATTTTGGAAAATCAGAACCAATGCATCCGCTAACTCTGCAGCCACCTCTTTTAGAACCCTAGGACGTAAGCCATCAGGGGATTTGTCGGCTTTTAGTCCCTTTAGTTTGTCCAGTACTTTTTCTCTAGTGATATTAATTGTTTTAAATTCCTCACTCTCATTTATCCCTTGGTTCCCCACTATTTTTAGTATGCTTTTTATGTCATCTGTGACGTATCTGCCGTTTCCTGACTCCCCATTATAATTTCTCCTGTCTCAGCCTCTATGGGACCAACGTTTACTTTTGCTACTCTCTTCCTTTTTACATACCTGTAGAAGCTCTTACAATCCATTTTTATATTTCTTGCTAGTTTACTTTCATATTCTAATTTCTCCCTTTTTAATCAATTTTTTGGTCATCCTTTGTTGGTTTCTAAAACTCTCCCAATCCCCAGGCTTATTACTCCTCTTGACAACATTATAGGCCTCTTCTTTCAATCTAGTACTATCCTTAACTTCTTTAGTTAGCCACGGGTGGATCACTTTTCCTGTGGAGTTTTTATTTCTCAATGGAATGTATACTTGTTGAAAATACTGAAATATTTCTTTAAATGTTTGCCATTGCTTCTCAACTGTCAAACCCTTTAATTTAATTTCCCAATCTAACTTTGACACCTCGCCCCTCATACTTATGTAATTTGCTTTATTTAAGATTAAGACTCTAGTTTCTGACTTAGGTATGTTACTTTCAAACTGAATGTGAAATTCTATCATATTATGATCATTCTTCCCCAGGGGTTCTTTTACTGCGAGATTACTAATTAACCCTGTCTCATTACACAGTACAAAGCCTAATGTAGCCTGTTCCCTGGTTGGTTCCATGACATATTGCTCTAGGAATCCGTCCCGAATACATTCCATGAACTCATCTTCTAAACTACCTTTGCCAATTTGTTTTGCCCAGTCTATATACAGATTAAAGTCCCCCATGATGACTGCATTTCCTTTGTTACAAGCTCCCATTATTTCATGATTAATACTCTGTCCAACGATATTGCTACTATTAGGGGGCCTATAAACTAATCCCCCCAGTGTTTTCTGCCCCTTGTTATTTCTCATTTCCACCCATATGATTCCTAATCTTCCGAGCCAAGATCTTTTCTCACCACTTTCCTTATGTCATCCTTTATTAGGGCTACACCCCCCCCCTCCTTTTCGATTCTGCCTGTCTTCCCTAAATGTCATGTACCCTGGAATATTTAGTTCCCAACCTTGGTCATTTTGCAACCATGTCTCTGTAGTGGCTATTAGATCAAACCCATCTATCTCCATTTGTGCAATTAATTCATCTATCTTGTTACGAATGCTCTGTGCATTCAGAGCCTTTAATTTTGACTTGGGACCATTTTTTCCTGCTTTGAACTTACTTGTTGTTGCACTGCTTTGGTAAACTCTCTGTCCCTTTCTGCCACACTTTGCTTATCTTTACCCAAGTCACTACACTGTTCTATTGTCTTAACTTTACTCATTAGATTTCTAAATCTTCCCTCACCTGACCCCTCCCCACCTCCTTTTTTATTTTAAAGCCATGTCTGCAGCCCTAGTTATTCGATTCGCCAGGATGCTGGTCCCAGCCCAGTTTAAATGGAGCCCGTCCCATCGGAACAGCTCCCTCTTTCCCCAGTACTGGTGCCAGTGCCCCATGAATTGAAACCCGTCTCCCACACCACTCTTTGAGCCACGCATTTAACACTCTGATCTGTTTGTCCCTATGCCAATTTGCGCGTGACTCAGGTAGTAATCCAGAGATTACCTTTGAGCTTCTACTTATTAATTTTGACCTTAGCTCCTCAAACTGTCTCAACAAAACCTCATTCTTAGTTCTACCTATGATGTTGGTTCCCACATGGTCCACGACAATTGGATTCTCCCCCTCATGCTCCAAGTTCTTTTCCAGCCGCGAGGAGATATCCTTAACCATGGCACCGGGCAGGCAACACAGCCTTCGGGACCCTCGGTCGCGGCTGCATAGAACAGTGTCTATCTCCCTGACTATACTATCCCCTACCATAACCACATTCATTTTTACTCCCCCCACTTGAATGGCCCCCTGTACCACAGTGCCATGGTCAGGTTGCCCATTCTCCCTGCAGTTTGTGCTTATTATGGTGTAGACCCTCATCTAGTCTAACTATTTCCATGGCCTTCAAACTGTAGTTAGTCCAGCAATATAAGATGTCCCATGAGACATCGAATCATAGAAACGTTACAGCACAGAAAGAGGCCATTCAGCCCATCAAGTCTGCGTCAGCTCTAGGCAAGAGCAATCCAGCTAGTTCCACTCCCCCGCCCTATCCCCGTAGCCCTGCAAATTTTTTCCTTTCAAGTATTTATTCAATTCCCTTTTGAAGGCCATGATTGAATCTGCCTCCACCACCCCTTCAGGCAGTGCATTCCAGCCCCTAACCACTCACTGTATAAAAAAGTTTTTCCTCATGTCACCTTTGGTTCTTTTGCCAATCACCTTAAATCTATGTCCTCTGGTTCTTGGCCCTTCCGCCAATGGGAACAGTTTCTCTCTATCTACTCTGTCTCGACCCTTCATGATTTTGAATACCTTTATCAAATCTCCTCTCAACCTTCTCTGTTCCAAGGAGAACAACCCCAGCTTCACCAGTGTATCCACGTAACTGAAGTCCCTCATCCCTGGAATCATTCTAGTAAATCTCTTCTGCACCCCCTCTAAGACCTTTACATCTTTCCTAAAGTGCGGAGCCCAGAACTGGACACAATACTCCAGTTGTGGCCGAACTAGTGACTTCCTTGCTTTTGTACTCTGTGCCTCTATTTATAAAGGCCAGGATCCCGTATGCTTTTTAACCGCTTTCTCAACCTGCTCTGCCACTTTCAACGATTTGCGCACATATACCCCTTTTAGAATTGTGCCCTTTAGTTTATATTGCCTCTCTTCGTTCTTCCTACCGAAATGTATCACTTCGCATTTTTATGCATTAAATTTCATCTGCCACGTGCCCGTCCATGCCACCAGCCTGTGTATATCCTCTTGAAGTCGATCACTATCCTCCTCGCTGTTCACTCCCTTCCAAGTTTTGTGTCATCTGCAAATTTGGAAATTGTGCCCTGTACACCCATGTCCAAATCATTTATATCAAGAAAAGCAGTGGTCCCAGCACCGACCCCTGGGGAACACCACTATACACCTCCCTCCAGTCCAAAAAACAACAGTTCAGCACTACTCTCTGTTCCCTGCATCGAAAATGCATCTTCTTTGCGGCATTGCTCACAGCAGGTTGGATGATACACTTCCATAAGGACAGGAGTGTTATACCACATAATGCACAATGTATTCTCTGCTGGTAAAATGGATTTGTGCCCCTTTCAAGCCACAAAGTTAAATTGTTATGTAAACAAAGCCTCAGGTCATTCAGAGTGTAGTTATCATTTGGTCAAAGAATTTAACAAATTGGATTATACTCAGGCTCCAGTTTAGAAGTATATAGCAATTTAAGATTCTAATCTTAAGTAAATAATCTAATAACCTGGTTGTTGCAGTGATTACAGATAACAGAGTTAAGGCCAATCAATTAACTGTATAATCTGTCTATTGGCATGGAAAGGTTGTCTGGACACCTTAGTGCTGAAAATCTGTCTGTAATTCTGAAATGGCTGTAACTCTACACAAGAGAGAAATGGACAAATTTAATTCTGCAAAACATGTTTTCAAACACAGAAGTTCCAAAATAATCAGATTGTAGCAAGTACTGAAGCATTAAAAGCTCGTGAGCAGTTTACAAATATTGTCCTTATGACACAAAATGGTGTCTGTTGAAACAAAGAATCTATAAATGTATTTTCATTGGATAAAAACACACTAAACAAGTTATTACTCACTTTGTAAACTTTAATATAGAGGTTCCAGGAGCAATGAATCCAGTATGGACTTGGATCTGGAATATTTGTGTGTTTGTTAACTAAAGCAGGGAGAAAAAAACAAGAGCTCTTAAATTCTAATAGGAGAGGCAACACTCAAGCTACAATATGTGCAGACCAGGCATTCCAGTTCATAACACTACAGTGAATACAGTTTATTGCATTGAAGAGGGTAAGTAGTACCAGTCATTTTCAACCGAGGTGTCATTTTCACAAACAGGGTATGTTTTTGAAATTACTTGGACTGTACTGTCGGGTTGGAGATCTTGAAGCTGCAGAGTTTTACTAACATTAATAACCGTGAGGGAAATTGTCAGTGTAACATGAGGCTTAAACAGCAGAATGTGCAAGCAGTTTTAACGAGGGACTAAGGATACAAGTAAATGGAAGAGTGTGCTCATAGACCTTCATGGAAAAATAAGCTATCAGCGAAAAGATCTAGAACAGAGGGCGAGTGACCAGATACAAAAATACAAACATGCTAAGAGTTGAGTTCTGGAGAAAGGGAAACAGAAATGCACAGAAACAGTTCAACAAAATGGGCTTTTTTATTTGGAAGAGAGAAGACTTTGAGGTGACCAACTTTTCTAAGGAATGGACAAAGCGGATCCAATTGTTCACTGTGCCGAAAGGTTCAATTAACAAAGGAACATAGCTTTAAAAATCAAGAAATGAAGCGAACACTTTCACCCAAAGAGTTAACAGAGTTGTGCAATAGGTTATAAGGGAAGGCTGTTGAAACAGACAGTATAAACGGGTTCAAAGGGCAATCAGACGGGTTCCTAGAGAGAGAAGAGATTGAGGCACGGAGTGAGCTACCAGGCAAATATGGTTGATTTATCTAAAGAGGGTTGGGTCTGTTGTGCCTGGAGAGAAAAGGTAACCCTCAGCTTCTCTTCTCCACTACCTACCATCTCCTTAAATCCCTATCCCCTGCCTCCTCCACCCTCGCCTCCAACAAGTGTGAGCTCATTGACTTCTTTGTCAATTAGATGGAGACCATTTGTTCAGCTGCTGCTCCACCCCGCTCCGCCCCACCCCCCGCCCCGCCTTTGCCAAAGCCAAACATCCCCCAGGCTTGCTCCTACCCTAGCCCTGAACCCACACCTCTTCCTAGTTTTGGTCCCATCTCTTCTTATGCCCTTTCCAAGCTCATCTTGTCCATAAGATCCACCTCTTGATCCTTTGACCCCATTCCTACTAAACTGCTGACAACTTCCCTTTTTGATTGCTATGTTAGCTGACAACTCAAATGGTTCCCTTTCTCAGATATTTTCCCCTTCCAGCAGAGGTTATGGAATACCAATGCCGAATTCCAAATAATTTTCCATCCTTCCAAACTTGGGGATGAAGGGAGCATGAGCTTCTCCATTGCTCCAGTGCATTCTGTTATTGGGTAACATGGCACCAATTTTGAACTAACTGATGAAAAGTAAGTCGATCTATAATTAACTAGTACCAAGAATTTATACAAAAATGAATTGTTTGGCACATTGACAGATAAATCCATTATTTCCGCCTTGCTTCATAAAATATTCAGTAAATAGGGATAGGTATGGACATTTGATACAAGAACAAAGACCGGAGATTTACGTATCTGCGGTCGCCAGCTCACGATTTTCCAGCCATGCTGTTTAATGGATGGAAAAATCATAAGCTGACGAGCGCAGAAGAGACAAACTCTGGCCAAACTATCCACATCTCCAGCTGCAATATTTACGTATATTACCCTATATTGGCAAGCAGTTACTGATGAAAATAGCAGAGGACTTTTACACCCCACCCATGGCAGCAAGAGAATACCGTTTAATTGAACAAAGACTGGAAAGCTTTGCAGATAGTAAATTAGCCCTCAACATTAATAATTAACCCAAAATGGAAAAAGCTGGCAAAGAACAGGTCAGTCAACATTTGAAAAAAAGTTTAAAAGTTTGGAGAAGCCAGTCATCAGTTTGCATTAATGAAGGGTTTCATCCCAAACATAAAAACTTATTTTTCTCTTTTCAGATGCTGACCAAGCTGCTGTGCATTTCCCGCATTTTCTATTTTTCAATTCTTATTTCTAATATTTGCAATTTCTCTTTGCCTTTAGCAGTAACCCACTTAAGTTTTTCAGTAATCATCTGTGATTAAAATGTTAAGTTGTCTGGACACCTTAGTGCTGAAAATCTGTCTGTAATTCTGAAATGGCTGTAACTCTACACAAGAGAGGAATGGACAAATTTAATTCTGCGAAACATGTTTTCAAACACAGAAGTTCCAAAATACACAGATTGTAGCAAGCTCGAGTTTTTAATAGGACACAAAATGGTGTCTGTTGAAATAAAGGGCCCGATATTACCATGGCGGCGGGGGGTTGATTGGGCGCGTGGGTAACTCGCCCGGTGAAATCAGTCTGCCCCGCGTGCAATCGCAGGCTGATTGGATCCACTTACCTGGTCTTCCGGGTTCCCCGCTGCTAAGCTGCGCGGCGGGCGGACTGCACATGCACAGTAAGGTCTGTCAGCTGGAGGAGCTCCAGTTAAAGGGGCAGTCCTCCACTGACTGATGCTGCAAGAAATAGGAAAAATTACAGCATGGAGCAGCCCAGGGGGAAGGCTGCTCCCAGGTTTAATGATGCCTTACTCCAGGTATCATTGGATGGGGTGAGGAGGAGGGGGAGGACAGAGATCTTCCCCCCCGGCGGGCGGGAGGAAGCGGCCTGCCTCTGCCACCAAGAAGGCCTGGCTTGAGGTGGCAGAGGAGGTCACCTGCACCACCAACATATCGCGCACCTGCATACAGTGCGGGAGGCACTGCAATGACCGAAGTAGGTCAGCCAAAGTGAGTACACTTACTCATTCCCCTACACTCCGTCTGCCACATCACCACCCTCACCCCACATCTCCTTCTGCACTGCCAACACTACTCTGTCACATCACTCCTCACACCCACTCAAACCTCATCTTACCTGATCAGAATGAAGACTTACTCACCTCGCCAGTACTCATCCCGCCACTACCACTCAACCCAATCCTCATACAATCTCATGGCTCTATCTCATACATCTCTTTCACAGTCAACCTCACTCAACCTGCCACTACCTGTGCTGTAGCCACAGGGCATGCATCACATATGTGCAGTAGGCAGCATAAGGCAAACGTGTTGTGAGCATGAAAGGGATGCACAAGGGTGTTTGAGGGTTTGTCATGGTTTTTACTTACATTTAATTTCTGATCAACTCACATTACATATTATATCGGCACCACTACTGTCACGTCTTTGCTAATCTTGTCTGGTTTGTGCAATAATGCCCTTTCCTGAGGATCACAATGAAGACGCACAACTGATGCCACCCATTGTGTCACTGCAGAGTGGGTGTAGGTGTATTTGCAGGGCTCTTTTGTGCAGACAGCTGAGAGACGTCGGCGATGTCCCCGATGGCACCCTGGAAGGATGCGGAGAAGTTGTTGAGGGCAGTGGTGACGTTGACAGCGACAGGTAAGAAGATGGTGCTCGGGCCAGCCGGGAGCAGCTTGGCATGAAGGAGGCTGCAGATGTCCACGACTACATGTCGAGTGACTCTGAGCCTCCGTGTGCACTGCTGCTCAGAGAGGTCCAGGAAGCTGAGCCTCGGTCTGTGGACCCTGTGGCGAGGGTAGTGCCCTCTGCGACGCATCTCTCTCTGCTGTTGCCCTCCCTCCTGCTGTGCAGGTGGATGTGTCACAGCACTGTGTTGTGGAGCTCCACGTGTCAGAGGTGGACGGCGTGGCCGGTGATGCTGTTCGCCCTCCGAGGAGGTCATGACTGCGGCTACGGCGGCCCCCATCCAGAAGATGTACATCTGAGGGGTCCGCAAGGTAGGTACATGTGTCTGGACACCGGGGTAAGTGTGCAAGTTTGTGAATTTTATTGTTAGGAGGAGGGTGGTGGAGGCCAAACTTTGTCCAAAGTGACAGAGTGGCCTCCTGCAATGAGTGAGGATCTCCCCGCCCCCACCTGTCAAATGGACCTTTGCAGCTGCCACAGGCTGATGGCTGCAACACATCCATTTGAACTGGGAGTGTTTCCTCCAGTACGGGAAACAGTCCCAGTTGTTTGCAAAATCCCAACCCTCCTAAAATATCACGTTAATCAGGTCTCTAAACGACCTGAAATACCAAGATAAATACCTTAAGTGGCACCCCGCCGGCTTTAATTGCCGGTGGGAGTCCCACATGCAGGGGCTGCGTGCACATGTCAGTGCATCAGTGGGGAACCCGGAAATGGGGCGGGTTGGAGCCGGGCTCCCGACCCGCCCCGGGAATCCCCAATTTTCGTAGCCCCCCCGCCAGGAACGCACCCGATTGCGGGTGCTAAAATAGAGTCTATAAATGTATTTTCAGTGGATAAAAACACATTCCAGAGCAACTCTATTTTATTTTATTAGTGGTTTCAACTTCAAAGCTGAAAAAACACATTTGAGGTAAGTAGACCTGAAATTGCAGGCCTTTGTGCCCCAGAAATTAACAACATTTTATAAGCGGTAACATTTCTCCCCTAGAGAAACATTGGAGAAGTACTTTGAACTTTCCTATCTCTTGAATGGAACTTTATGGAATTCACATATCCACATTTAATAAATATTAACTGAGTTAATTTTTGATGCTACATGGACCAACCTTTGCTTGAAGTCTTCCGCCAATTGTTGATCGCATGTGAAAGGCAGCAACAATGACATCACCGTGGGCACTAACACCCAAAGAAGCAAATACTTTTCCCTCCTGGATTCGGTGTTCTCTTCGGGATTTAATAAATTTTAAACATTTAAATTCTATTTAACAAAAGCCTTTATTAACAAAAAATCTTACTTGGCCTTATTTTGTCCACACCCATTATAAGCCATTTTGAAAAAGGGTGGAAGAAAACAGATTACTAGCATAAGAGAAGCAATATGAGATTTTACATTCAGGGTATCACTAATATAAAGGGTGTGGTCTCAAGAACAGTAGGATATTAATTTCAGAGGTCTCTAATTATTGGGAGTTGTAACGCATGACCAGACATCACACTGTTCTCTCTTCTCCATTCAGTCTCCTGATATAACAGCCAAAAATCATCTACATATAAAAGTTTTCATCTCGTGCATGCCCATTATATCACCATTGTAGGTCACTCAAAAAATATCACAATTAACTGAAATTTCAAATAAAAACTTTGCTTCGCACTCACTAAATTATCTCTGAGCATATCTCAAAGAATGTAGTCAAACATTTCAATCAATTTTGTTTAACACCAGTTCTATTATAAAATACACTTTATATTATGTATTACTGAAGTTAAATGTGTGAAAACACTTAAGAATCCAGTCTAAGGTTTTAGGCCCGTTCTACTTCAAAACCTCTCCTGCCAATATAGCTACTAAGTCTAGGCACAAATGTTACATCTTTATCTAGTGAAGCAAATCAGTATGCAGGTAGGTTCACTATTGCTTTATTCATACTTCATTTTATTTCTTTGTACAACAAGCAAATAATTGAGTTTGAGCAAACAAACCAGCACTCCGATGTCGATGTGATACTATGCACACACTCAAAACTTTGACACATATTGTGGATAGGTCTAATTATTTCTTTCACCATCTAATTTCCCCCCCCTCATCTCCTGAAGGTACTAACTAATACTGGGGTACAGTGCCATAAGTCACTGGAGTCTCCTGATATAACAGCCAAAACTATTCTCTTAGAGTGGACGAATGCTAATGTAGTTCCCATTTTAAAATGGTGGGGGGGGGGGGGGGGGGGGGGGAAGGTGCAGAATAAGGCAGAACCTGATAACTCCAGTCCCATTTGCTTGACATCCCTTGAGCATCTTCCCGTAATAGGGAAGATGCTCAAGGGAATCATTAGGGATGCAACATACGTCCACTTAGATAGAGAAGGCCGTATGAGGGACACCCAACAAAGCTTCTGGAAAAGAAGGTTGTGTCTTACCAATCTGATTACATTTTTGGAGGACGTCACCAGGTTACTGGATGGGGGTAACCCAGTAGACATTGTCTACCCGCACATTCAGACTTGTGATAAGGTACCGCACAAGAGACTTCTCTACAAGATAGAATTGTATGGAATTAGTGGGAATCTGTTGCAGTGGATTGAAATTTGGCTGAATGCCCATAGGCAGAAAGTGGTTGCAAATGGATCTGAATCTGCTTGGAGACCGGTTACGAAAAGTGGGTCCCGCAGAGATTGGTGTTAGGACCTTTGCCACTTACTATTTTCATTCATGATCTAGATGTAGGTGTTGGGGGAATGATCCACAAGTTTGCGGACAGTACCAAGAGTATGCGCAAGAGTTAGGACACTAGAGGATACTCGGTTACTACAAACAGATCTAGATGTGCTGGGGGATTTTCCAGTTTTTTTTCCTGAATTGGCCTGGGTTTTTAATCTGCGTTTTTTTGCCTCTCTCAGGAAATTACATGGCTCTGAGCGGGTGGGGAGTGTATGTATTGTGATGCATAAATCATCGCAACTTTGTGGGACAGGCTGGATGGACCTGTAGATCTTTACCTGCCTGTCATTTTCATATGTTGATAAGTCTACCCACCCTCAGATACCTTGCCCAAATGATAGCTTGCCAACGCTCTCTTTCTAGGCTATTTAACCATGGAGGGAGTGACACAAGCAAGCTTGAATCTGCCCTCTTCCAAAGGCCACACTAGCGTCGTTTGTCTATGATGCCCCCGCTGAGATCAGCTAACTCAGCTTACAACTAGGAACAAAACTTAGACCCTTTATGGTCTGTATGGCTCACATCTCCACTGGCCAATGCCTTGATCACTGAGCCATTAGGAGAGCTACCATTAGCTGCTTCATTTCTGTATTGTACGTAGGACTCATGTGGCATCCTCTACACTGTCACCTGATATCTAAGGCTAGAAATTATTGTTCACAATATTAGCAAAAACTTAACACATTCATGGGACACTCCTGTCTACTATTTTAGCAAAGATGTTATGCAGTTTATTTTATACTGATTAATGATTGTTAAAACAACAGACACAGGTGTCATATATACATGTTAAGCATTTGTACACTAACATTGCCTACAGTAATTTTTAAGCTCTGATATTTTAAACAGTAATGACGACTGTTTTGGTAGGATTCACGTCACCCATTAATCAACTGCACAGAATAATGGATTGGCATATTCAAGAAGTCTGCATGGAAAACTATCCAATAATAACTCCCAAAGGTAAATGGGTACATACCTCATTTTATCATAATCTTGTGCAGTTGTAAAAATCTTTGTTTCACCAATAAAAACCTCGAAGAAAGGTCGGCAGCCATTCCTCTGTTTATTGAAGCATGGTACTGGGCTCACAGTGACAGTTTTAATGATGAGGGGCTTGCAATGTGGGAGCGTGGGTTTATCAGAAACCATCTCACAGATGTATCCTATATATCTGAAATGAAAAAAAAATAGGAAATAGGAATATATGGAAGGCAGCAAACTTTTGTACACTGTTCTTGCCTAGATGAAGCAAATTTATTGCAAATTCTTGCAAATGTTCTATAATCAGGCTTTTGAAGCTCAAAGATGGAGAGTAAACAGAAGTTAATGGGGGCAATTCCCATATTAAGACATTTTGTCAAACATCTATCAATTCAAACTACATTTAGATCTTTTGGGAGGAGTTTTTCTGAACAGAGGCTGGGGCCCAAAAGAGAATCAAAGAGGAGGTGGAAGAGGCTGGGTTAAAGTAGATTATTTCACATTCACCAGTATGTTGCAATTAGGAGGCTTTATTTAGACTAATCCTACCAGCTATAGTATAATCCTTGTTGTAGTGCAACGAAAGGATGGACTCCAATTATTTCTTGGATTATTCACTATAGATTTATGGTACTGTTAGATCAAAGAAATGTTTGCAATCTAACCAGAAGGAATGATTCCTCTCTGAAATGTATTTAATACAATTATAATTGCAATACCAAAGCATAACACAGGCTGAATTTTTTCAAGTTTTCTCACAAGGTCACTAATTCATGGCTCTAATTTTTAGGCTATGTCGCCTAGTCCTAGACTCCCCAACCAACGGAAATATTTTCTCTATCTATCTATCCTATCAGTTCCCCTTAATATCTTGAAAACTTCGATCAAATCACCCCTTAATCTTCTAAATTCTAGGGAATGCAACCCTAGTTTGTGTAATCTCTCCTCGTAATTTAACCCATGGAGTCCAGGTATCATTCTTGTAAATCTACACTGCACTCCCTAATGTGGGTGAACAGAGAGATCAAGGACTTCAAATACATAATTCCCTAAAAATGTGAGTGCAAGTGGATGAATCCATAAAAAAAGCTAACAGTGAATCGTGTTTTATAAATAGGGCGCAGAGTACAAGAGCGAAGAAGTAATGACAAATTTGTATACATTAGTTAGGCCATAGCTGGAGCACTATATGCAGTTTTCAGTGCCCTATTATAGAAAGGGTACTAAAACCATAGAGTGTTCAGCATAGATTTAGCAGGGTGATGCCAGAGTTACAAGGAGAGACTGGAGATACTAGGACTATTTACACTGGAATGCTTTGCCACAGAGTGTGGTTCAAGCAGGGACCATTGCTTCATTTAAGGGAAAATTGGATAAATATTTGAAACAAAGGAAGAGACAGGGCTAAAGGTGAGAGAGCAGGGTAGCAGGATCAGTTTTGGGTTGTTCTCAATGATCCGGCACAGACATGATGGATCAAATGGTCTACTTCAGAGCTGTAAACATTTATGGTTATGCTTTATGGCTATGAGGAAGTCCACTTGAAAAAAAAATTCTCTTCTGACATAGCTCATGCACCCCTCAAAAAAATATGGCTCACACAAATTTCTCATTGTAGTGTCTGAATCTTCATATCCATCATTTTTCCCTCACAGAAAGTGAAGAAAGAGTAAAGCCCCAATTTCAACATACCCTGCCTGGCAAGAACGGGACGTGTTTGGGTCAGATGCCAGTTTTACATCCTGCCTGATTTTACGCTCCAGTGTGAAATGCAAAATCAAGCAGGTTGTAAAACGAGCCAAACCTACCCCATTACTACCAGGCAGGTTAGGTTGAAATCGGGGCTCAAGTCTTTTCTTCGCTCTGTATAACTCCCAATGTTTCAAGTTGGTCCTCAACATGTTCCTTTACTGGCATATTCAATTTCTATTTCTTACCTTTATTCAAGCTTAGAGTATGCAGCAAGGTGTACTGAGTCAGAGATGTGTGCCAGGAACTAGTGGGGGACAAGTTGTCTTGGAACTGGTACAGCACATTCAGGCAAGAGAGAGACTAGTGCACTGGGGATAGGAGTTGAGGCCAGGAAAGAGTGGTGGGGGATATGGTGGGAAAAGGTAGTAAGAGGCTAGGAGATGGTGGGCAGGCCTGTTGGCAAGTAGTTGGGGATGGAGCTTCAGCTGCAGCCTGGCAGCACTTGGGTGGTGAGCAGAGACAGGAGAAAATCGGGGATGGGGACACTAGCGGCCATTTGAATCAGTGAGCATGGTATGCTAAACACTGTCTCAAACCCATAAACAGGCTTGACTCCAGTCTTGGTAGATGGGTCACTACTGTCTACACCTCATTCCAATGGTTAGATTTCAAGGATCACATCATATCAATTCATTACAAAAAAGTACTTAGAAATGACCCTTTGGCTCAACAGGTACATTCCTTCCACAGACCATGTAGAATTTGCCTTATGACCTGTAGCTAATTTAATTTCCCAAAGCATGCAACACTTCCACGAAAAAAAGCGCAGTGGAATTTCTTTCTAACATCCTGAGATAATCAAGCAACTGCTATTCAGTATTACATTATTTAACCCGAGCCAGATGAGTTGAACAGATAACATACTTGTGGTCCCAACAGCACAGTAATCATTATGTTCCAAAGAGTATTTGACAGGACAAAAACACACACTCAGATTTAGTGATATTAGAATATCAATGAAAGGTTATTTCTAATATTAATCTCTGAAATTGCTTACCTTCTGTGTGAAGGCCAAAGCACAGGCCCTGGTTTTTTTATATTAAGCAACTGGATGGCCGGAACTGGGCAAGAGAAGAGATGGCAGAAGCAGAACATTGCACAGACTAAAATAGCAGAGGCAGGACAGCCATCCTGGAATTGTAAAAAAACAACTCCATGAGCAGGTTACAAATCACATTCCATGAACTCTTCAAAATAAAAAAAGGCTAAAAAAATCCTGAGGGGAAAGTTTTAGACTGGTTTATGATGGAGGACCTACCCCCTCCCCACCCCTTCATTCTCTCCAGAGCAGCTCCATCCCAGGGTGTCAGCCAGGCGGTCTTCCTACACCTTGCAGAATGAACAGGCATTTCATGCTACTTTATCGTAACCATTCCATCCAGTGTGTACAACACTGAACTGATAATGACAACTATGTACACCTGTAAGCATGCCTTAATTGGCAGCAGTGCAATAGAATATAAATAATACTGGGGCCAGAGGTGCAAAGAACCACCTCAAGAGGCAACAGTGGCGCTTGTGGCAAATGGAAATGGCTAACATATGCCACCATTTCTTTTCTGGTGAGGCCAGAATGAATGTTCTGCCATCCTGTTCAGATTTTCACACATCTGGCCTGTATAAACCATCCCCAGCCACCAAGAGAGGCCCAGTAATCTCACATGCTTGTGTATGCATTTTTGAGTTGATGCCACAATATAAAGGAAGTTTCCATAGCATTGGGAACTCAAGCACATTACAGAATCTTTCCACATAAGGAATATTATAGTACATAGTAATCCCGTAAACAGATACAGAGAGAATATTCAATTGTAACTAGTGTATCTACCACAAATAGAAAAACAATCTTGCTGTTGAATTATCATTTAAAAAGCTGAAATGTAAATTAATGGCACATATTACTGGTGATCTGAGTTCTTGATCATAAATAATGAATACTTATAGTCCTCTTGCCTTCCCCTACAGTACCAACTCTTCATAGTGCACTGTTCCATGGGCAGCTGCAGCCCCCTTATACCTTGATGATCCTATTCTTTGTGTGCGCCAAGTCATGAGTGTCAACCAGCTATTCTATCATCGAGGACATGACAGCAAAGCTCAGCTGGTATCTACGCACATATGCTTTCCAGCTGGAGACAGTGGATTGAAATTTTGAGAGCCTGGTTGATTTTCCCCCTCCCCCATTCCAGTCCAATTATAGTATTCCAAATCCTTCCCTAGCTTAATCAGCACAAACCAGGGAATGAATCTGAAACTTCCTGCTCTGCATGGCTTCACACCATATGGTGAATTTACCCAATAACATTTTTAATTTCTCACAGTTTTACTGCATCTTACCACACAGTGAACAGCACACACATTCTTGGGGTTTTGCTGCAGCCAGTGATGAATGTTCTTACACACTGCATATAAGTTGTGTAAACTGGGGGCTTGTCGAGCTGGCCAGCTGCATTCAGATATCTATTTATAAAAAAAAAGTGTGACAAGAGACCAAACAAAAACACAAGAAAATTCATTGTGTAGAGCACTAAATTCTGCTTTACAAAAATGTGTATCTTCTCCAGTTTGGAAGCAGGAGAGTGTATAAAGGACAATTGTGCATCATGTTTAAATGCAAACAACACTATGACATTGCAATGTAAATGATGTAATCATGACAAGTTTTCAAGGGTAACAATGCCACTTTAATAAAACAAAAGACAAATTCAAAGTTTTCATTAAGTGAAAGTGCTCAATAATAGCTGAAAGACAAAAAGTTTGAAAATAAAATTTTAAAATCTTTTACTGGGTTTTTAATTATGGCAACAATGAACTCAAATTTGAGTTTTTAAAAGTCAAATTTACTAAACAACTGGCTAAAAGGAAAAAGTTCCCAAGCTCCCCCATCACTCTGTAGCTGAGCACCAATTGAGTGCCTGGGCTAAAGAGGGGTGCAGAAGGAAAATCAGTCAAGGCATCAGGTCTTAATGACTGTCCAGTGACCCACCCAGGAAAGTGCATTTGTGCATGTCAGGATCAGACTTGGTTGTGATGTATCCCATGGTCGAGTAGTCTGGCAACAATCACAGTCTAGACTCACGAAAAACATGATCACTTGAGAGGGGTCTGAGGTGCAATCACTCATGCAACTGAATTCCAGCGTGAATCAGCGCCTTCAAGAGAGATGGGAAGAAAAAACAACTGAAAAAAATAAAATCTGGGCTAGTATTTTTTTTTAAACTTTCCAATAAAATCATGCAAAACTATTTGGTTTTAATAATCAAATGACAATTCCAGTTTGGATAAATTAAAATAATAATTCTCATTTACATAGCCCTTTATCATATCTTTAAGGACATCCCAAAGTTCTTCACCTCCAATAAATTTACTTTTTGAAGTGTAGTCACCATTATGTGTGTAAACATGGCAGCCAATTTACGCATAGCAAGATCCCACAAACAGGAAATGAGAAGAATGATGTTAATGTTAATTTTTTTAATTATGTTGGTTGAGGAGGAATTATTGGCTTGGACACCCAGAGAATTCCCTGTTCTTCTTTAAATATTGCCTTGGGATCTTTAATCTTCTTCTGAATCATTAGAACAAGCAGACAAGGCATGCCTGTCATAAAGGATCAATTATGGAGGCAAACAGTTGTGCTTGCCAAGGCAAAACATCAATACTGGCAAAATCAGCAGATACCAGGGTCACCAAGAGCATGGGGCACAATGCAATAATGTTACAATAACATCAATTTTTGTCTGATTACACCTCTGAAGCATTATGGAACATTTTTCTACTTTAAAGGTGATGCAAAAATGCTACATTGTTGAATGACATCTTACTTTTACAGATCAAATCACGTGTCTCTCTACAAACACAGAATAGAGTCTGCCAAACATTTATTTTAAAAAAAAACAATTTACCTTTAACATAATCATTGAACAATACAAACAAAACTCAAAATACTAATAACTTCACACTAGAACAAGATACATAAAATGTGTTCTTGTAACCAGCAAATGAAGTTGGCCACTATACACACTTACTCTATTGTGAAACTTGGCACTTCTGTAAGATTTCTGAGATAGGTTGAAGATCGTATAATGATCCAGGTGCCGTGAATCCAAGAATGATCGGACATCATCAATTTGATTTTTGAAACTCAATTCCACTCCTTCAGCTGGATAGGATATCACTGACGGATAGTGGAAACCAGTGTCAGATAGACATATTAATCTCCTAGACACATTACATTTAATTAAAATGATAATTTCTACTTCTAATCCCCAAAGTGTCTACTTTACAACAAGCTATAACAGGCTCAAACATTTAAATTGCAAAAATGAAAGCACGTATTGTACCTATTATCCGTGATGTAATGTAGGAAATATTAAGTTCTCCCTTGGCGTAACTGAAACAAACAAAAAAATTAAATTAAGCAAGACATTATTTAACAAGAATTCTGAAAAGTTTATAACAATAACTTGAATAAATATCTACCTAAAGGAAGAATAGTTATAAATTTTAATATTTTTTTTCCTTTGGCAAATTTTGTATTAAGATGAGGGATGTAAGATGAGGGATGTTAGCAATGGGAAAAGAAAGACAACCTATTTCAAGCATCCCATTTCAAGCACTCCCAAGCTAAATACTAAGTAACATGCCACAATAATGGGCTCGCTTTTACAATGGTGGTGGGTTGGCAGTGGGGGAGGGGGGGTGCGGGGAGAGGTGAAGGTGCGCGTGGCAAACCCGCATGAACAAAACTTACCGTTTCCGATGCGATCGCACGTTGATTGATAGTGGTTAACGTCCTCTCCGCGTTTCGTGCCCAGCAGCTAGCCTGATTGACAGGCTGGCTGCTGTCAGGAGTTCAACGCGGTTGGGGGGGGGGGGGGGGGGGGGGGGAAGAAAGAAGAGAGGGTGAAGAGGGGGACATCGGAGCAGGTTTCAAAAGGTAGGTTCATTTAGTGTTTTCACTTCTTTGCATGATTTTTAAAATTTATTGTTTCTTTTTCCCTGATCTGGCCCTTCACACCTGGTTTCATCAGGTAAAGTGCCTTAAGTATCTCAACGAGGTACATTTGGCTCTTTAACTGTCATCCTGCTGGCTTTAAGTGCCGGCGAGACTTCTGTTTTCGGGTCGCCCGCGCACACACAGGTGGGTTCCCTGGGAAACTCGGAAGTCGGCAGGTTGGAGCCGGCTTCCAAACCCAAATGGGATTTCCGCGATTTTCGGAGCCCCCCCGCCCCCAACTGCCTCCTAAAATCACCCCCAATGTGCCTCAGGTTCAACTTCAGAAGTGTGTCTCCGACTGCATCAGAGAGAATGTTTGCACCTCTTGCAGCAATCGTTCTAATGGCCTACATGAGCGAGATTACCAAATGGATGTCAGTTAGTACAAATTAGGGGCAGTTTTGCAGGGTGGGTACATGCCCACCAGAACTGGGTTGAGACTGCCCAAACTCAGCACCAAGGATTTAAGAATATAAAAATCAACCTTTTTCATCTCCAGAAGGAATCCACTGCTCTACACTGGAAGCAGCTATTTTTGAGTAATTCGATTAGTAATGACATTCACTGAGCTAGGACAAGAGTCTTCCTCAAATTGCTCTCACCCTCTCTATGCATTGGAGGTCAGCAACCAGATCAACCAGCTAGGGATGCTGGGAAATAAATTCTACCTCTATATAATTTAAACTTTGATTTTTCTTTCCGTCACAGAATAATAGGAGGCATAATGCTGGTTAGGGGGAAGATATTGATTCTGGCAGTCATTGGAAAACAATCAGGAAGAGACACCTTGGCTGGTTTTCCCTTTAGTGCCTCTACTGCCATGTTGGCTGAGCACTAACCAGAGATCAATACTGAAAAATTTCTAGTCTCTATGGCTCAATACCACTGCAGTCAGTGCCTTTACTTCAAGCCATTGGAAGAGCTGGAGATCTGTTTTTTTTTTAAATTTGTGTTCCGGATGTCAGCTGATTTATTCTGTTTTAGTCACTATTTAGGTTTCCTTTCAAGAAAATTAATTATTTTAAATGAAGAGTAGAATCTCCATGGCTGAGATTTTTTGCCTCATTCTAAAATGCATTGTTCTCTTTTAATTTCTGGTTCTCCTTATCACTCCCATCCACAATTATTTTCATTTTAATAATGAAAAGGAAGTCATTAATAACTTAGAAAACAGGAGTTCTCAATTATTGGCATTTAGAAATATTTATAGAATCATAGAAGTTTACAACATGGAAACAGGCCCTTCGGCCCAACATGTCCATGTCGCCCAGTTTATACCACTAAGCTAGTCCCAATTGCCTGCACTTGGCCCATATCCCTCTATACCCATCTTACCCATGTAACTGTCCAAATGCTTTTCAAAAGACAAAATTGTACCCGCCTCTACTACTGCCTCTGGCAGCTCGTTCCAGACACTCACCACCCTTTGAGTGAAAAAATTGCCCCTCTGGACCCTTTTGTATCTCTCCCCTCTCACCTTAAATCTATGTCCCCTCGTTATAGACTTCCCTACCTTTGGGAAAAGGTTTTGACTATCTACCTTATCTATGCCCCTCATTATTTTATAGACTTCCATAAGATCACCCCTTAACCTCCTACTCTCCAGGGAAAAAAGTCCCAGTCTATCTAACCTCTCCCTATAAGTCAAACCATCAAGTCCCGGTAGCATCCTAGTAAATCTTTTCTGCACTCTTTCTAGTTTAATAATATCCTTTCTATAATGGGGTGACCAGAACTGTACACAGTATTCCAAGTGTGGCCTAACTAATGTCTTGTACAACTTCAACAAGACATCCCAACTCCTGTATTCAATGTTCTGACCAATGAAACCAAGCATGCCGAATGCCTTCTTCACTACCCTATCCACCTGTGACTCCACTTTCAAGGAGCTATGAACCTGTACTCCTAGATCTCTTTGTTCTATAACTCTCCCCAACGCCCTACCATTAACGGAGTAGGTCCTGGCCCGATTCGATCTATCAAAATGCATCAACTCACATTTATCTAAATTAAACTCCATCTGCCATTCATCGGCCCACTGGCCCAATTTATCAAGATCTCGTTGCAATTTCTCAATAAGTCAAGCTCTGACAACCCAGGTTACTAAAGTGAGTGAGCAGCAAGTGTTCTAACCAGCATGCTACATGTTTTGGGTCTGCCTTAGATATTCTTTGGGTACAGCAGTGCTGTTTACTTCCATAAGCAGCCCAATAATCTTGTATTCAGGAGTGTGCCTGTACTGCCCAGTAAGTAATTATATGATAGCATAACCCAGAGGAGTAACAACAGAAGTCTTGAGATTTGAATTGAATTTTATGCCTCATGAGCATCACTCCAATCTTTCCGAAGATTTGCTAACATTTTAGTGAGACATGGTCAGATGTGAATTATTAAACTGCTTTATTTTAGAGACTGCAAGTGCGCATACAGAGTAACAAATGTAATCAAATCTCACCTTGATTCAACGGACTCGAAACAAGAAATTTTTTTAAAAACCACCCTTTTTTTTTTAAAAGCAGACTTGCTTAAGCTATCCTGGCCAGTCTTTTGATCCTAATCAGTGCTGGGTTTGAAGTGACCAAGTTTCCTCTCACTGGGCCAGGCTTCCTCCCCAGACCTGGCTGACTGACTGACAAACTGACCCCTCTTGTGCTCCTTTGTTCTCTCTTTTTTCCTGTATTCACAGCAAGCAGGAGGGCTGTTCCTCTGACTTCACCAGTAATTCACCAGTGGACCAGTCAATAAAACCAGCTACCTCTCCTCAATATAAATAGTGACCTTTATGGCTTATCAAGAGTCTGGGATGAGGCAACTGATTCTCACTGTCTCTTTCTGAAGTAGACAGTGAGCTATTACATTGCACAAAGTGGCTCATCTAACTTTAATACACAACTTTAATACCTGCAGTTTGAGGCTTTTTTTTTTTAAAAAGAAACTATTTGCTTTAAAACACAGAACTTAAACATAATTCATTCCTAAAATCCTTTCCAAAGAAGAAAAAAAAATCAAAATTCCTGATACGTGACACAGAGGTTTAAGGATCAACCAAGAAACTCATAGATCCATGGTAGCAATTGAAGAGTTACAATTGGTTTCCATAACCCACCGGCCAAGGGGTAGCTAAAGCTAATCCCATTCCTAATCTCTATCCAGTGAACCTTGCTGGAAAATATACATGTAGATGTCAAATGGGAACAGGATTGGCTTGGCCAACATACCCACATGATTGTACAACATACCAACTCATAGTCTAGCATCAGATTTGAAGAATAACCACTTCCTTAAGGTACCAGAGGACTGCTGGTACTAGTAGAAATATATCACAGGAAGAGTCCCCACCTTCAGGATTAGCAGAGAGAACAATAACAGCAGACAAAAGAAAAGCACAGTAAAAATGAAAATAAATGAAGAGACATGAAGAATGCAATAAAAGGAATGGTTTCACCACCGAGTTAATCTCCCTATCTAAACATCGAACACAGTAAAATAGTTTTATAGATATACTATTATGTCTTATGTGACATTGCTTACAGACACCTGGAGGCACAGAGGAGGAGCAGTGCGTTGTGTAAAGAAGCATCTATTGATGTATTTATATTAGTGTGATTTGTGCATTGTTTCATAATCTTCATTTAATCTGCACTGCTGTTCTGTACTCAGAAACACCAGACACACTAATTGATCCTATAGCAGCAAATTACTCACCAACTAGTCCCTCATTTTCGTAAACACTTCCATTTTTCCATACAAGTGACATCCCAAATATTTATGAACTATTATACTGATAAATGTTTTTTTCCATCAACTGGTTAATTCTACACAGGAAAATATTCTTTATTTAGTGTTATGATCCCCAGACGTTCTTTCACAGCTTAAGCTTAAAAGTCGGTGTACTTGAAACTCTTCGCTTTCAACGATCTGATAAAAATTTATTACCGAACAATGGATCTCCCATAGCTGGAGGTTATGCATGCACAGAAGGCTGGGAAACTAGTAATCAGGCACATGCAGAAGACGGGAAACATTGTGACTACATGCAAGTGTGCCACTGAGAGGCAAAAGAGAGAAGCAAGGGGCTCTGACCTCTCAGATTGTGCTGTGCAGGGACAAGAAGCACACCAGGACAAGGCACAGCTCAAAGTTACTTGAATGGAGCAGTAGGGAATCTCAAGGTCCAAGAGACAGAATAGCTATGCAAGGGCAGTTTGCTGGAGGTTGTGACGAACACTTACGTTCTGTGTTGAACTTTTAACTTGTATTTTGAATTTCTAGAAATAGATTGTAAGGGGTTAACACTCAAGGCGACAAAAGTATTTCTCAACAGAAATGCCTCAGAAAGATTTGCTGGAAAGGTGAACCAAGGTGCAGATTTCCAAAGCCAGAATAATGGGTTGACTGAGATGTTAACTGTTTAATTGATTAGAGCCACTATACTCAATCACAAAATTCTTCGCCATTTTCAAAGGTTGGTTATCCATTGAATATCGATGGATGTCTCATGATCTAATGTAATTATCAGAGATGCAGTCAGATATTGCCTTATGTTCTATAGAACTTCAAAGGGGTTCAGTAATATGTCTGTGGTAAGCTTGCCCGAGAAAGGAGTTGACAGTCAATGTCAGATCTTCAGCCAGCAGCCAGAGAGCTTGGTGCTTAATGTTTCGTATCAGGCAGAATAATTAAGCTTATTTCCAAAAACTAGCCTGTACCAAGTCGCAAGAAGTTAAATGAATGGCATCTTTAATAGTTATATATCAAGGAGTAGAGAAATGCATGATTTACTGTTTGGCACAGTTTATTGTTCATTCACCTGTATTATGTAAATAAAACCATTTGTTTATTCAGAGCTTGAGACTCAGTCTGCCAACTGGACAAAGTAATGGTTCTTTGTTACGATCCCTAGGTCATGCTATTGTTAACCTAAATATTGGGCTGAAAAAAGATGCACTCTGGATCGTAGGGGACACAAGGTCCATTTATGGGAGAACCAGCGAAAATATCAAGCACAAAAACCCAAAATATAACAGAGGTATTAGCAGATGGAATGGGTACATTTTCTGACTTTTCCCCCCCCTCAGCACTGTAGAAATTAAGATGGGTTTATGTTATAAATTTTATTTTTAGAAATATATAAATAAAACAGTAGTGGTAAACATTTAGAACGGTGATCAATGGAGTCCAGGAGAAATACGTCCCACTAAAAAGAACAAACTAGCCAGTAATGACATACCATGGATGACTTTTTTTTTTATTCGTTCACGGGATGTGGGCGTCGCTGGCGAGGCCAGCATTTATTGCCCATCCCTAATTGCCCTCGAGAAGGTGGTGGTGAGCCGCCTTCTTGAACCGCTGCAGTCCGTGTGGTGACGGTTCTCCCACAGTGCTGTTAGGAAGGGAGTTCCAGGATTTTGACCCAGCGACAATGAAGGAACGGCGATATATTTCCAAGTCGGGATGGTGTGTGACTTGGAGGGGAACGTGCAGGTGGTGTTGTTCCCATGTGCCTGCTGCTCTTGTCCTTCTAGATGGTAGAGGTCGCGGGTTTGAGAGGTGCTGTCGAAGAAGCCTTAGCGAGTTGCTGCAGTGCATCCTGTGGATGATACACACTGCAGCCACAGTGCGCCGGTGGTGAAGGGAGTGAATGTTTAGGGTGGTGGATGGGGTGCCAATCAAGCGGGCTGCTTTACCTTGGATGGTGTCGAGCTTCTTGAGTGTTGTTGGGAGCTGCACTCATCCAAGCTAAAGAAATAAGGGCAAAATTGAAACTAAAGAAAAAGACATACACTAAGTACATAAACAATAAAGGAGAGGTTGACAAAAGGGAATACAAAAAGGTTAGGAAAGAAGTAAAAAAAAATCAGGAAGGCAAAATGCCATGAAATTAACTTCATCAAGGAATATCGAAAAAAGTGAAGTATTCTACAGAAACATAAGTAACAAAAGAAAAATCAGGATAGGGCCACTAAGGGATACACATGATAAACTCAAAGGCAATGGCAGCGAAATAGCAGAAATATTAAATAATTACTTTGCCTCAAAATTTACCAGGGAGACTAACAAGGTGGGCATGACATTAGAAGAAGAGATCAAAAAAGATATGAAGACATTTACGATAGAAAGGGGGGAGATAATTGATAAACTAATCAAACTTAGAGAGAGGATAAAACCCCTGATCCAGATGGATTGCATCAGTGCATACTAAAAGAAGTTAAGCAAGAGATAGCAGAGGCACTATCACATATATAAAAATTCTTTAGAAAAGGGAATAGTGCCAGAGAACTGGCGGACAGCTAATGTGATTCCTATATTTAAAAAGGGAGATAGAACAAGTCCAGGGAACTATAGACCAATTAGCTTAGCATCAGTGGTAGGAAAGATAATGGAATCCATACTCAAAGATGTAATAGAAAATCATCAAGAAACCGAAAATATAATTAAGAATAGTCAACACAGATTTCAAAACGGAAGGTCATGCTTGACCAACCTTACTGAATTCTTTGAAGAGGTAACAGAAAGTATAGACAAGGGCAATGCAATAGATGTGATATTTGGATTTTCAAAAAGCCTTTGAGAAGAAGATATTGCATAGTAGACTCATGACTAAGGTCAGAACATGTGGAGTCAGGGAACAAGTAACTGAATGGATAGCAAGCTGGCTACAAAACAGAAGAGAGAGAGATGGGGTTAAAGGTAGTTACTCAAACTGGCAAAGGGTAGGAAGTGGTGTTCCACAAGGATCGGTGCTGGGACACTGCTGTTCACCATATACATAAATGATTTGGACTCGGGAGTCGGAAGTACAATTTCAAAATTTGGAACGACACCAAATTGGAGGGTATAGTTAATACTGGGGAGGACTGCGACAATATATAGGAAGACATTAATAAACTTCAATATAGTCAAGTATGAGGTGGCACATTTTGGTAAGAATAATAAAGAGGCCACATACTCCTTGGAAAATAAGAGTTTAAACGGGGTAGAGGAGCAGAGAGATTTAGGGGTACAGATACACAAATCACCAAAAGTAGTGACACAGGTTAATAAGTCCCACATAAAAAAGCAAACCAAGCACTAGGGTTCATTTTTAGAGGGATAGAATTGAAAAGCAGAGAAGTTATGCAAAACTTGTACAGAACCTTGGTTAGACCACACTTGGAGTACTGTGAACAGTTCTGGTCTCCACACTATAGAAAGGGTATACAGGCACTGGAAAAGGTGCAAGAAAGGTTCTGATATCATCCCAGTAAATCTATCAAGAAAGATTGAGTAGGCTGGGATTCTTTTCTCTAGAAAAGAGAAGACTGAGGGGTGAGCCGATAGAAGTCTTTAAGATTGTAAAAGGATTTGATAGGGCAAACGTAGAGAAGATATTTCCATTTGCAGGGAGACCAGAACTAGGGGCCACAAATATAAGATAGTCACTAACAAATCCAATAGGGAATTCAGGAGAAATTTCTTCACCCAGAGTGTGGAACTCACTACCACAAGGAGTAGTTGAGGTGACTAGCATAGATGCATTTAAGGGGAAGCTAGATAAACACATGAGCGAGAAGGGAATGGAAGTAGATGTTGATAGGGTTCGATGAAGAAGGGTAGGAGGCGGCTCACATGGAGCATAAGCATGGGCATGACCCGTTGGGCCAAATGACCTGTTTCTGTGCTGTACATTCTTTGTAATATATAGTGAGTGGGGAAAAATATGGTAGGTCAATGAACTTTGGAAAAAAAATCAAGAATATGATTAGTTCCTTTACGTGTGAATGGGAATTTGTTTTTGTGATAGTGAAGTGCACCCTGTGTTTCTAAATGTTCAAGTTTTAGTAGCTTTTTAGTGAATGTGAAATTAGCACGATTCACAGCTTGTCAGACGCCTTCCCCGCATCCTGCGGACATACTTTCTCTAAACTGCACCCTATAGATATTTCAAGCACTTTCCTCACGCCCTACGAAGAGGTCAGGCACTTTCCTCACACCCGAAAAGCAAGCGGGACACACACATGACAAGATCTTAATTACGTAAATATCTATACAATGATTTTACACACACACGGTGCTGTTACTCACAAAGTTATTCAACAAATGAACATAATGATGATCAATAATGTAAGCACAATTACATGTCCAACCATTTGTTTTCAGACTTATTGACATTTGTAGCTTACATAAGGCTACAATCATGCAGGTCATCAATACTTCAGCTTCAACTCATTTGCTGTCTGGTAGATTACCAAAACCCATTCCTAGGAATTGTAGCGTAGCCTACGCTGCAATAGAGGGGCTGCATGCATTTCTACTGCAGTTTTTCTCCCAACAGCTTACCTGGCTACAGACTGTATCACCTTTGAGGAGGTGTCTTTCAGGTTGTCCTTTAAGTTGCTGAAGAGTCGTCCAGCTCCTCCTTTTACCATATCCAGCAGCCCTCCCCCAAAGGTTGGTTCCATATCTGGAGAGGAGGTACCTAGTAAAGCAGCAAATGGATCAATACAGTAATATCATAAGTTAAAAATCCAGTTCATGCAATACAGGTAAAGTCCAAGTCATTACAGAGATGTTAAAAGCGTTTCTTTATACAGGAGATGGTTAGAATTTGGAATTCCTTGCCACAAACTGGTGTTGAAGCAGAATCCACAAATTCTTTTAAAAAGGTAATTAAACAGTTGCTTGACAAATTGGGGAACAAGAAGAGTGGGATTAGTCTAGGTGGCTAAAGTGAGGAAAAACACCTGTTGTAATATTCTATGATGAATAACAGCAGTAAAAGAAATAGAAAGAAATTGCTATAGAATCAGTGAAAATGTTGAAAGCACAAAATAAATTAAGGAAAAATGTAAATTTTTTTAATTGAGAAATTTAGGGAGTCTTAACTATCAGGAATAACAGCCTCAAAGATTTAGTTCCTATATTTTTTTTTGAATACCTCCACATTTATCAAGACCATCAACAATAGCAATTCTTCTTAATAGTCATCCCAATACTTTTTAATTAAGTTGGTTAAACAGAGAATAATACTTTATCAAGATATATATTGCCCTTCAGTTGTAGCTGGGCCACCACTCCAAAGGTATAAAGCATTACCCTATTTATGCAACAATCTAAAATAAGCTCTGAGCTATGGATTTCCTTTGACTATTTAAGAGCATCCACATATTCTATTAAATATTGCATGTACTTAAGGCTGAGTGTTCTATACTATAATTTGAGGGGGTACTGGGTGGTGCAATGGGTTATGACCCTGTCCTGTCACCTCTCCAACCTGTGTTCAAATACATTCCAGTTTGATAGGATAAAGTGTTCCTCCTGCAGGCTGGAAGTGAAATAAGTGTGTGACAATCCCAAACTAGCTCCTGGTGGGACATCAATTTTACAGTGCAAAACTGCTTGAATCAAGGCCACTGATGTTCACAGAAAAAAAGGGAATCATTGAATTAGATTCCAAAAAAACAGCAGTTACAAGTCCCATAATCTAATGTAATTAAAAATTAGACTTATTCAGTCACTATAAACCAAATGACTAATCGTAAATAGACAAAATTGCAGAATGCGATCCCAAAACACAGGTAAAAATCCCAGAATCCAATGTAATAACTGAATTTGACTGATTCAATCACGGTGTAGCAATGCCCCTGCTTCGGTAGTTAAATTTCAATAATAAAAATTAAAACCTCAAGAAAACAAAATATTCAGTCTTCAACTTACATGCAAGTGCTATCTTGATGTGTTTTCAACTTACAATTAGCACTTTTGATAAGACAATGCAATAGCACAGACATGCATAATAGTCACTAAAATCATGACTTTAGTCAATGAGAGTTCACAGCACTAGCTCCATAAAAAACAGAAAACATTCTGATCCTACAACCCACTCGACAAGTTTATTTTTGGTGTAAATGACAGACATTTATTGTCATTTGAAAAGTCAAATGACACATCACCAGACTTTCCACACTATTAGCTATTATTAACTCCAAACTTTAAATACATGCATTTGATGAAAAATTTCCAAATTAAGTACCACATGAACATTTTTCAAGAAATTAGCAACTAAAATCTTCAATTAATCTGTGTGGATTAGCGGGTTAGAAGCTTGGTAGTGTGGAAAGTATCATCTGTGGAAAGCAGCTGCTCAGACTCAGAATTTACAAATTCAAAGAACGAACTTGCATTTATATATAGTGCCTTTCGCGACCTAAGGACATCCCAAAGCTCTTTACATCCAATGAAGTACTTTTGAAATGTATTCACTGTTGCAGCCAATTTGCACATAGCAAGGTCCCACAAACAGCAACGTGATACTGACCGGATAATGTGTTTCTTTTGTGATGTTGGTTGAGGGATAAATATTGGCCAGGACACCGGGGAGAACTTGCCTGCTCTTCTTTAAAATAGTGCGCTGGGATCTTTCATGTCCAGCTGAGGGGGCAAGCGGGGCCTCAGTTCAATGCCTCATCTGAAAGACAGCAACTCTGACAGTGCAGCATTCCCTCAGTACTGCACTGGAGTGTCAGCTTAGATTTTGTGTTCAAGTCTATGGAGTGGGACTTGAACCCTCAACCTTCTGACGGGTGAGAATGCTACCACTGAGCCACAGCTAAGTTCAGGTAAATAATGTAAACCAAAGCAAAATACTGTAAGATGTTGAAAATCTGAAACAAAAACAGAAAATGCCAAAAACAATAAGGTCAGTCAGCAATGGTGGGAAAACTGATGAGTTAATATTTCAGGTCCACATCCAAAATGTCAACTCACCTGTTCTCTCCACAGATGCTACCTAATATAATGAGTGTTTCCTGCATTTTCTGGGAGATAATGTGGCATTTTACTCAACTATCTTGGCACAGAAGTAGAGAATGTTTGCAGAATTTTCCCTCAGGAGATTAAATGGGTGAGGCAGATTCCTTGATCAGATAGATTGTACATTGTCAGTTGTAAAAGTAGACTTCTGTTTTGGGCTGAATGGTAATTTCTCATTCTTTACATACTTATGAAACATGAAGAATAAAATGAGAAAATTATGCTGAGAAGATATCTGTACAGGCTAGATGAGTACAAGTTGAACTTTGACAAGTTTACAGCTGTCTTCATGTTATAGTATCCCAATGTCATTGTCTTACAGGAAAATTAAGAAAACTAATATTTACTTTGAGACTATACATCTAACGGTCATCATAATTAGTCTGCTTTTTACCCCTTTAAAAAGGTTAGCAATAGGATGTACAGGTTCAATTCCCCCAAGCTGAAGTCCTGATTTTACTGCAGTGAGGTGGTGTCAAATAAAGGGTAGGAAATAGTCACCAGACCAACAACTTGATTTAAAATAGCACCTTTAACATAGAAACAGCATCCAAGTTCAAAAGTAGTATTGATAGAGGGGATGTTGTTACCTACCCTTTCAGCCAATGGAGAGGAATGGTCGACCAATATCAAAGCTACAGAGCAGAAATGGAGGACTTATACATGAATTAAAAAATAAAAAACAGCACATCTTTATTACTCAAATTAGAATTTAAATGCTCCCCTTGCATGTGTATCTAAGTCACTAATTGAGGATTATTTAATTCAAATTATTAATTATTTTCTCCTCACCTAATTAATAATTTTCTTGGCTTTGTTAAAATATATATTAAAAAGTTGCACCCAATGGTCACTTATCTTGTTCCTTAGTATGGAGGAAAAAGTATTGCAACCATTTTGAAAAATGGACCAGTCTCTTCTCTTCTCTTCCCTCATACCACTGCAACAACCCAAAAGTAATGTAGAAGATGCAAGTAATGATGTTAGTTTATACTGGCACAACAAAACATGTGCACACACCAATTCACAATGAAGTCAGACTAGAACTACCCCAAAGTAATGTGTATAGACATGTTGATAATGGTCTGTAAGATTAGCATTCACCTCAATTAGTAAGTGGCTACCTCATGTTATAAACAGATGGTCATGTGGTGAAGGATAGAATACTAGAGCCTGGTCTTCAGTTGTTTCCAAGCTTTTATTCATAGGAGATTCCCCTTGGACATACACCGCACCCTAGATAAGCTTTCCTATAAAAAGGATACAAGAGACTCCCCAATTGATACCCACCACCTAAATACAATCAACACTGATATAAATCATACAATTAACACTAATTAAGTTCAAAGCATATCAATCAGGAAGTGAAAATTCTAAGTGAATTAACTTGTATGGTGTTTTAGTGGAACTATTGATCCTGTAGTTTTAACCCCGCACATGCGGCCACTACAAGCACACGCACTTCCCTATGCAAAGGTTATGTGATTAAAATTAACTCACTTGTGGAAAAGTCACAGAGATGGTCCAGCATTCCATTGCTCCTGGGTTGTGTATTGTCACATTCCCAAGAGTACCCCTAGAGCAAGACATGGTTTCGGACCGTAGACCTTGAATAAAATGGTGTCCTGTTGAGCTATCAAAGAATTTACAGCACTAAGTATCAAACACCTGCCTGAAATTTGGAATAAGCACTATTTATTATGAAACCTTATGGAATGCAAATTTTTATCACTTATTTGCAAACATGTGACATAAATAGCAAACATAAAATCACATCATTTACATATGATTATATGATATAAATGATGTGCACTCTTCTTTTCCAAAGGAAAGGCAACAGCCCTTCAAACTAACATGACCTATATGGCCACTACCTATAGTGTCACTATGAAAATGTTTGAAAGCAAATTACCCATCAGCTTGGCTTAATTGGTAACACACTCACTCTGAGTCAGGAGGTTGTGGATTCAAACCTCATACCAGAGTTTCAATTTATAATCTAGGCTGACACTCCACTGCACTACTTAAAGGGCAATGCATGGTTGAAGGCACTGTCCTTCAAAGACAAAGGCGCACATCCCCTCACACTGTGGTGCAGTATTCTCGAGTAATCCTCAAGCAACAGACAGTTTGGGCACATCACCCAATTAGGATTCCACTTTCAAAAATATTGGGCAACTTGACTCAACAAGCAAATGAAAAACACAAAACATTGACTGAAAAATGCTAGAACCTACATTACAAAGAACTATTTACATGTAGTCTCAAGATACGACAATTAATCCTTTATTTCTACAACTTGCATAGAGCAAATCCAACCAGACATAAAAAGTTTCATTTAAAATTAGTTATACGGAATGTTTTATTCATTTTTCTCTTTGTGAAAGCTATACTGCTTACATCCTGGAATTCTATAACCAAAAAACTTTCTCTGCTTAAGAATTTAAACAGTATCTCAGGGGCACTAAAGAAACTTAAACAATCGTACAAAAAAATGTGCAAAAGGTTATCAAAAGAATGCTTAGAAAGGAGACAAAGTCAGTTTGTGTGTAAGGGTTATGCAGTTGTCCATCACTCTGATACAAAAAAAAGGTCATTACATACAGTTAAATCCAACTCCTTTAGATGAAACTAAGAAATATATGTATATAATAAAAGATCAGAGGCATCCAACCTTGCAGCACTCAAAGAGACAGTCAGGATCGGAGGAAAAACCGGAGCAGACACTTGTCATTTTCACAATGCTATTTGATACAAGTTGCCTCATCACATTTGATTTATTAAACTCAAAGATTGGTGAAAATATGTGAAGAAAAATAGAACCCCTTTAAAACACAGTTTGGCCTAAATGTTCCATCAATGATCAGAGTTTCCAGAGCAGCATTTCAATTAGCATATGCAATGCCTTCAACCAAACTTAATGGCCAATTTTTCCTTGTACTTATATTTAAAATATATTTTACAGTAAAGGATGATGCAGTGGGTTAGCAGAGACCTTTCCTTGAAACCTAGATTTCATTATAGACTGATGGATTGAACATCTGTTCACTCTCCTGACTCCATGAAATGAGATTGGACAGTCTCAACCCACATCCTAATGTGCATGACCCACAGCACAAACTGCCCCTACAAGCATGCCTGGGGTGTGGGACACAGATATCCATACTGGTGAAGCACAGAGTGAACGGAGTGGATTGCGAGTAGAGTGGGAACTTGAGAATTTGGTGAGGGGGGAGTTAGGTGTAGAGGAGGAAGGACAGTGAACAGAGATGAAGAGCTCAGAGACCTGGAATAAAAGGGTAGGATAATCAGGGTAAGTAAACAGTAAGTCAATTAATAATAAGAGTATCTACAGGGAGTTTAGAAAAAAAAGGTTTCTAAATATAATGGACGGGCAGCTGAGACCCACTGCCTGCAATTCTTGCGCCATGTGGGAACTTCAGGACGCTTCATGTGTCCTGGAGGGCCGCATGTGCAAGAAATGCCTCCAGTTGCTTGAGTGCAATCTGAGGGTTTCTGAGCTTGTGGGGCAGTTGGAGTCACTGCAGAGCATTAGGGAGGTTGAAGGTTGCCTGGATTGTACGTTCCAGGAGGTGGTGACCCCGCAGCCACAGAGAGTTCAGGATAGCAAGTGGGTGGCCATCTGAAAGGGTAGGAAGAGGCAGGCAAAGCAGGAATCTTCTGGGTGTGTGCCACTCACACACTGGTATTCAGCATTGAATACCAGTGAGGGTGACGACACCTCGAAGGAGTGCAGTCCTGAGCATGGAACCATGGGGCAAAGGACCACACGGACGCACAATGAAGTGCAGTAATCATAGGGGATTCGATAGTCAGGGGGACAGACATGCGTTTCTGTGACCGTCAACTTGAGTCCCACATGGTGTGGTGCCTCCCTGGTGTCAGGGTAAAAAAGACATCACGGAGAGGATGCAGAACATTCTGCGGAGGAAAGGGGAACAGCCAGAAGTCACGGTCCACGTGGGTACCAACGACATGGGAAAGAAAAGGGATGAGGTCCTGCAGCTAGAGTTTCAGGAACTAGGGAAGTTAAAAAGCAGGACCTCAAAAGGTAGTAATCTCTGGATTACTCCCAGTGCCACGTGCTAGTGAGTATAGAAATAGGAAGATAATGCAGGTTTGTGTGGCTAGAGACATGGTGCAGGAGGGAGGGCTTCAGATTCTTGGGGCATTGGGATCAGTTATGGGGCAGGAGGCACCTGTTCAAGACGGACAGGTTGCACCTCAACAGAGCTAGAAGCAGTGTACTCGTGGGGAGGTTCATTAGTGCTGTGGGGGGAGGGGGTAAACTAATTTGGCAGGGGGATGGGCACCAGGATGTAGCATTAGAAAGGAGAAACAAGGTGCACAAAGGATTGGGAGAGACAGATATCACTAGAGTAAGAAATAGTACAGTATTAGGTGGGATCAGAGTAAGAGAGAATACAAGTCGAAGATAGCTTTAGAGTGCATGTGTATAAAGGCACAAAGTGTGGTAAATACGATTGGTGAGCTCCAGGTGCAAATAGCCACATGGGAATATGATGTAGTGGCGATAACAGATCTGGCTCAAAAAATGGCAGGATTGGGTACTAAATATTCCTGGATACAAGATGTTCAGGAAAGACAGGGAAGAAAAAAAAGGGAGGAGAATATTGCAGTGCTGGAGAGAGAGGATGTCCTTGAGGGGTCAAGGACAGAATCTATTTGGTTAGAGTTAAGAAGCAACAGAGGTGCTATTACACTACTGGGTGTATTCTATAGGCCACCAACTAGTGGGAAGAATATAGAGGAGCAAATTTGCAGGGAAATTACAGAGAGGTGCAAGAACTATACAGTAGTGATAATGGGGGACTTCAACTATCCTAATATAGATTGGGATAGTAATAGTGTAAAGGGCAAAAAGGGGAGGAATTTCTGAAGTGTGTTCAGGAGAACTTTCTTGATCAGTAGGTCTCCGGCCCGACAAGGAAGGAGGCATTGCTGGATTTGGTTCTGGGGAATAAGTTGGGTTAAGTGGAGCAAGTGTCAGTGGGGGAACATTGAGGGAACAGTGATCATAGTATCATTAGACAAGATTAATTATGGAAAAGGACAAGGAGAAATAGAGTAAAAATACTTAATTGGAGGAGGGCCAATTTGAGTAGATGATAACGGATCTGACCCGGGTAAATTGGAATCAAAGATTGGCAAGCAAAACTGTAATCCAACAATGGGCAGCCTTTAAAGAGGAGATGGTTTGGGTACAGTCTAGGTACATTCCCACGATGGGGAAAGATAGGGCAACCAAAGCCAGAGCTCCCTGGGCGAAGAAAAAGATAAAGTAAGATGAAGCAGAAAAAGGGGGCATATGACAGATATCAGGTTGATAATACAAGTGAGAACCAGGCTGAATATCGAAAGTACAGAGGAGAAGTGAAAAAGGAAATAAGAAGGGCAAAGAGAGAGTATGAGAATAGATGGGTGGCTAACGGATAGTAAGAGGAGTGGGGCCGATTAGGAACCAAAAAGGAGAGCTATGCATGGAGAAAGAGGGCATGGTAGAGGTACTAAATGTGTATTTTCCATCTGTCTTTACCAAGGAAGACGCTACCAAAGGGGAGGTAATTGAGATACTGGATGGGGTGAAAATTGATAAAGAGGAGGTACAAGAAAGGCTAGCTGTACTTAAAGTAGATAAGTCACCCGGTCTGGATGGGATGCATCCTAAGTTGCTGAGGGAAGTAAGGGTGGAAATTGCAGAAGTGCTGGCCATAATCTTCCAATCCTCCTTAGATACGGGGGTGGTGCCAGAGAACTGGAGAATTGAAATGTTACACCCTTGCTCAAAAAAAGGGCATAAGGATAAACCCAGCAATTATAGGCCAGTCAGTTTAACCTCGGTGGTGGGGAAACTTTTAGTAACGATAATCCAGGACAGAAAAAGCAGTCACTTGGGCAAGTGTGAATTAATAAAGGAAAGCTAGCACGGATTTGTTAATGGCAAATCGTGTTTAACTAATTTGATAAGAGTTTTTTGATGAGGTAACAGACAGGGTTGATGACGGCAATGTGGTTGATGTGGTGCATACGGACTTTCAAAAGACGTTTGATAAAGTGGCACTTAAAGGCTTGTCAGCAAAATTGAAGCCCATGGAATAAAAGGGGCAGTAGCAGCATGGATACAAAATTGGCTAAGTGGCAGGAAACAGAGACTAGTGGTGAACAGGTGTTTTTCAGACTGGAGGAAAGAATATTGTGGTGTTCCCCAGGGATCAGTACTAGGACCACTGCTTTTTTTTTATATATATTAATGACTTGGACTTGGGTGTACAGGGCACAATTTCCAAATTTGCAGATGACACAAAACTTGGAAGTGTTGTGAACAGTGAGGAGGATAGTAATAGACTTCAAGAGGACATAGGCAGGCTGGTGGAATGGGCGGACACATGGCAGATGAAATTTAATGCGGAGAAGTGCAAAGTGATACATTTTGGGAGGAAGAACGAGGACAGGCAATATAAACTAAATAGTACAATTCTAAAGGGGTTGCAGGAACAGAGACCTGGGGGTATATGTGCACAGGTCGTTGAAGGTGGTAGGGCAGGTTGAGAAAGTGGTTAAAAAAGCAAGCAATACGGGATCCTGGGCTTTATAAACAGAGGCATAGAGTACAAAAGAAAGGAAGTTATGATGAACCTTTATAAAACACTGGTTCAGCCACAAATGGAGACTTGTGTCCAATTCTGGGCACCACTCTTTAGGAAGGATGTGAAGGCCTTAGAGAGAGTACAGAAAAGGTTTACTAGAATGGTTCCAGGGATGAGGGACTTCAGTTACATGGATAGACTGGAGAAGCTGGGATTATTCTCCTTAGAGCAGAGAAGGTTGAGAGGAGATTTGATCAAAGTGTTCAAAATCATAAAGGGCTTAGATAAAGTAAATAAAGAGAAACTGTTCCCATTGGCCAAAGGGTCGAGAACCAAAAGGTACAGATTTAAGGTGATTGGCAAAAGAACCAAAGGCGACATGAGGAAAAACTTTTTTACACAGCGTGTAGTTATGATCCGGAATGGGTTGCCTGAAAGGGTGGTGGATGCAGATTCAATCGTGGCTTTCAAAAAGGAATTGGTTAAATATTTGAAGGGAAAAAATTTGCAGGGCTACGGGGAGTGGGGGAATGGGACTAACTGGATTGCTCTTCCTAAAAGCCAACACAGGCTCAATGGGCTGAATGGCCTCCTTCAGTGCTGTAACGATGCTAAGTTTCTATGGTGCAGTAAAAGGTGTTGTTCTAAATTTGGGACTAAGGAAAGTTGTCAGAGGGGAGGAACCTTCACCCTGAAGCAAATTAAACTACACCTGAACTTGGAATGTGTGTTGCCAATACCAAATGTTATCAGCATCAAACATCTCTCCTTTATGAAGAAAAATTCACAAAAATAAATACATCAATAAATGTTAAAGCAGAAATGCCCAAATCAAAATGAAAAACCGGCTTCGCTCAAGAAATTGCTATGACTGGAAAGACAAACTTGCAAGAACAATAGGATTGCTGCAAACCTTAACTACAATGGCACCAATGTGATTCTCCAGAATTTTTTTTACTTTATCATCCCACCCCAGGTTTATGTGCTGAAATGTTCTCCTAGTACTTTATACCAGAGGTAACACTTCAACCCCCATTATTAAATACACACCTGCTGAATATCCAATATCAATTACAAATTTGCAATTTAGTAGAGGGGATCAGATGGCATCATAAATTAGTAAGAGCCAAGTCATCTGCCTAATAACTCACCCTCCCAAGGTATATGTAATATACATTGCAAACATGATAGTTTTATGACTGCCAGTGGTTCTCAGTACAGGTGCCAATCATGGCCCTTTTTTTTTTCCATTCGTTCATGGGATGTGGGCGTCGCTGGTAAGGCCAGCATTTATTGCCCATCCCTAATTGCCCTTGTGAAGGTGGTGGTGAGCCGCCTTCTTGAACCGCTGCAGTCCATGTGGTGAAGGTTCTCCCACAGTGCTGTTAGGAAGGGAGTTCCAGGATTTTGACCCAGCGACGATGAAGGAACGACGACATATTTCCAAGTCGGGATGATATGTGATTTGGAGGGGAACGTGCAGGTGGTGTTGTTCCCACGTGCCTGCTGTCCTTGTCCTTTTAGGTGGCAGAGGTCGCGGGTTTGGGAGGTGCTGTCGAAGAAGCCTTGGCGAGTTGCTGCAGTGCATCCTGTGGATGGTGCACACTGCAGCCACAGTGCGCCGGTGGTGAAGGGAGTGAACGTTTAGGGCAGTGGATGGGGTGCCAATCAAGCGGGCTGCTTTGTCCTGGACGGTGTCTAGCTTCTTGAGTGTTGTTGGAGCTGCACTCATCCAGGCAAGTACAGAGTATTCCATCACACTCCTGACTTGTGCCTTGTAGATGGTGGAAAGGTTTTGGGGAGTCAAGAGTGAGTCACTCGCTGCAGAATACCCAGCCTCTGACCTGCTCTTGTAGCAACAGTATTTATGTGGCTGGTCCAGTTCAGTTTCTGGTCAATGGTGAACCCCAGGATGTTGATGGTGGGGGATTCGGCAATGGTAATGTCGTTGAACGTCAAGGGGAGGTGGTTAAACACTCTCTTGTTGGAGATGGTCATTGCCTGGCATGAATGTTACTTGCCACTTATCAGCCCAAGCCTGGATGTTATTCAGGTCTGGCTGCATGCGGGCACTGACTACTTCATTATCTGAGGGGTTGTGAATGGAACTGAACACTGTGCAATCATCAGAGAACATCCCCATTTCTGACCTTATGATGGAGGGAAGATCATTAATGAAGCAGCTGAAGATGGTTGGGCCTAGGACACTGCCTTGAGGAACTCCTGCAGCAATGCCCTGGGGCTGAGATGATTGGCCTCCAATAACCACTACCATCTTCCTTTGTGCTAGGTATGACTCCAGCCAGGTATGACTCCAACCTTGTAATGAAATGTCCAATGATTCTGCAGTAATGCTGTCACAATCTTGCAGGAAGGTTTTTTTGAATTACAGTCTTTGTCTACAGCTCTGAAGTGGACAATCACCCTTCATTTCAATACTATGAAACTTACCTTGCACAGCTAATCTTCACTAACAATCATAGCTGTCAAAATGAGACAATGTCAGATGGGAAATTTATGATCATAAAGAGTGAGGCAAATTGCAAAACCCACGAAGTGTGGAGCGGTGTTTACTTTAAGCATGATCAGCATCAAAATAAATCACATTGTTTAACCAAATGCATAAACACCATGCCTAATGACAGCATTTTGGTAACTTAACAGATAGTTACCATATCTACCAATGATCAGTTCAAATGAGTCATTCATTTACTACTCATCTTAACCAGTCTACAGTATGCACTAGCTCCCCAACAGGCTCACGTTATTTGTGTTGTTTATCATGTGATCCATAGTATTGTTATTGATCATATGATCAAGGTTGAGGTTAAAGAAAACTACATGCTGCTGATACGATTACAGAAGTTCATGGCCAAGCCAGAAAAAAATAAAAGCAGTTCTAAAAATTGTGCAATATTTAAAATCATCTTCAGGCAATGCTATTTTTCCAAAATGACAGCCCACGGATACAGAATTATTCAAGTTGTCTTTCAAAAATGCACTTGTTTAGTTCTATATCTCATCCTAGTATGTCAGAAGTCACAAAATCGCCTGTGCATTGGTGCTGTGATTACAGCCTGGTCCCGTAAATGAAGCTAAGAAAGTAAGAAAATATGGAACGTACAAAGCCATTCGGTCCATCAAACCCTTTCCTTCTACAGACCATATACAATCTATATTGAAAACAATTTTACAACACCAAGTTATAGTCCAACAAATTTATTTTAAATTCCACAAGCTTTCGGAGGCTTCCTCCTTCGTCAGGTGAACACCGTTGTAAAATTGTTTACAATTGTCAACCCCAGTCCATCACCGGCATCTCCACATCATCAATCTATATTGAAATCTACCTACCATATTTAATCTCAAGGAAAAGTTTTAAAATTTCTCCCCATTCACACCTATCTCCTACCTACTCCCACTGCAAACTACAGAAGTTAATCAAATGAAACTTCAACATACCTAAACTTAAACCTGCATTATTCATTTCTGAGCAGCGCCTTCCAGTGTGGAGATGCTTCTACGATCCAACAGCTCTGGAATGGTATTGCTCCACATAATATGTGATTAACATTATCTATACTTATGTTCTGCTAAGCCTCTATTCACCATCTCCCGACAACTCAACTGAATTGGGAATTTGGAATACGCAATATCAAATCTGGATCCTACAGAGTATTTGGTCATTTCAGTCTATGCTTATCTTTATAACCTTTAATTTCATTCCAACCAAATATTTATCCAGCTGCTTTTTGAAGGAACTAACCAATACGGCATATAGTGCTTGTATCAGCAGTCTATTTGTTTATCCATTACTCTGCGGCAGAAGAAAACAAAACATTTTCTGATCTCAATTTTGAACCCATGCCTAATACAGTTGCATTCAAGTCAACTATCTTGTTTGCATCAATATCATCCTAGCCTCTCAGCATTTCAAAAAAGTTTGAGGGTAAAATTCCCTATGATAATTTTAAATCAAAATCAGTGACAGTACAACATAGGATATTGTACTCACGTGGAGTTTTTGATAAAATTGACAGGAAGAATTTAATTCCCAAAGTCTTTTTGTCACTAGGCATATTTAGCATATTTATACCAATACGCTATAGGAAAAAATATCACATTTAAGCCGATAAGCTTTAATATTGTGCCAATGCACCAGCTCAAATTGCTCCCACGACAACTACCGCAAAAAGACCTGCTAACACCAGTACTTCACCCGTGTGTTATATACCTAAAATGGTTTCTCCAGACCCAACCCTCTTTTTCAGGGATAAAATCTATAATCAAACTGAATTTATGTTCTGCTATTTTCATTGTGTCAGTGGGCACAGTATGAAAATTTCACCCACTGCTCTCTACTAAAATCCTAGTGACAACACTAGATCTGGATCACAAGTCCCAATAATAAGCTCTAAATATGTTCAAGAACAATATTTTAAAAGTTTTAAAACCAAAACAGAAGGGCAGTCATGAATACCAGTATTAGCAGGAACAGCCTTTTATTTTATGTATTTGAAAATGAAGGCCTTACTGCTCTACCTTTTGTGTTTGTGACCTTACATTTTAAATATATTACTCTACTTACCAAGTCCCCAAATCAAACTATGTAGTTTCTTTGGTGCATTCAGTACTTTTTTAAAAAAAACAGACAAAGGGTGATCGACTTGTAGGCTAAGTTACCAAAGCCACTGAATTTGATTGAGAAAATTAGTTGGTTTTCTGAAGAGAGAAGGAATTGAGGGATATGGCAAAAAGGTGGGGTCAATCTATGAAAACAGTGGGCTGGATTTTGTTGTGAAAATAATGGCGAGGCTAACAGGGCTCACTGTTATTTCTGTGCAAATGGTTCAGAAACATCCAGCGACCGCACATGCGCAGTTAAACATGGAAATCCAGAAGTTGCTGTGCCAGATGTCCTGCTTCTCCGTAAGCTTCGCGAGAACGACATCTCACCAGCAGGCTCCCCATTCACACAGCGTGAAGTTCCTGCACTGACCTGATGAACACAAACTAATCTCATCAAAAAAAGGGACATCAAGTCTACGCACCCTTTTAACGGTGTGGTAAGTCTTAATGACTGTCAAGCTACCTCTCTGGCACTGAAAATTAACTTTTACAAGCATGGAGTCTCATTCCTTCAGATTTTAATTGTTGTTGGACATTTTAAAAAATGTATTTTTTATTTTTTAAAACTTTTTCTTTCTCTCTTATCTCTGTCTCTTAATTCAACATTTTGCATTCTGTACCTGATTTGACATTGAATTCACTATTCTAACTGGTTCTGACTCTGCGCTGCTCATTAATGATGCTTCAATCGGATTGGTTAAGGGGATACATAATTGTTTGCCCTGTTCACACAGGTCCCAAATGCCTGTGAAGAGTGCTGTGTTGGATTGAGCGCCCAATGAGAGGAACTTGCCGTGAAAAAGCCCATGAAAAGTCTATGGGCAAGTGCAAGTCTAACAAACAGCAGGCACCGTTCGTTCGCCGCTCACAGGGAAATCTGGCCCAATGTATTTGTTGAGCCTAATGGCCTTAACCTGTTCCTACAAATTCTTATGAACAGGCTGCCTCCCCAAAAAACAAGTTTTCTCTTACCAAAAGCATCTCTTTTCCCCACAGCTATGCTGCATCCAGCAATCAAAGGAAACCATCTATTTCATCTTAAGTTAGTACTATTAATCAACCATACTCCCAAAATAATTAAGCCCCTAGAAGTTTAAATACACAGTCCTTGTGACAAAAAGAGCATTTTGTCCATGGCGTATTTTTATTCTGTCATTTCTTTATGGTAATTATAGGGTTAAAGGCAGGGTCTCTTACACAGTTTGAGAGCTGTGCGTTTCATAATGCCAGCACACCACGACCAGAGACAAAAGAACCTGGGGAAGCGGAGTCAGTTTTGATGTGTTAATACTTGTTACTGGAGAAGGCATTGGAGTTGATCTCACCAGAAGCACTTCTATTAACTGCTTGTTGTGTTCTGCAAGTGGCCAATCAAGTCAAATGAGGTTTGCAGCAAGGTGACAAAGGTATCTTAACACCAATTAATTGGAATCTGCTGACACTTCAGGAGGTAGGACCTGTGACTGCAGACAGTCTTTGTGTCTTTATAAAAATGATTTAATAATCAAATATATTTGCCAAAGATACAAATTAAATTTTCTCTGTTCCTGCCAAACTTCAAAAGGTGATTGAAAGTATATCTCAGACAGCCTTGCACCAGTTCTTCAGAGACCACCCAAATAGGGACTGGCAACCCTGTGGTTGTGACAAAACCCCACATAACAGTTGTGTTACGGAGTAAGCGAATGCTCGCATTGTTATTTTTGTATTGAGGAGCCGTAACTAACTTCTATAAGCTACTGTAATCTGCTGCATTTTGTTTTGCTACTGCTTATTTTTTTAATAAACATGTTCCATGGTGTGTTCTGTTTGATCCCTGGACAATGCTGCATTAGAAATTGTACATATACGGTAACATTCAGTCTGTATGGAGCAAGGGCTCACTTATGGGAGTGGTCCTCAGCACAAAAGAAATATGAGCAAATCCAAAAATGTTAACAGCAGTTATATTTTTAAAAAGAATTGACTCAAGAGAACACTTAGAAATATCAGTCACTAACCTGTGATTAACTGTTTCTAAAACTTCATTGAGAATATTGTAAACAGAATACTTTCACCTAGTACACCTATTCAGAAATATGTGCATCAACTTTCATGCTTACAACATTATCATTCAACTTAAGGGACTACAATTGGGTGCACACCACTATACTCATGTCTAGTTTATCACAAATTAGCAAACAGAGGAAAATATATCCTTAGATTGTCAAAAGTCAGATTTTCTGTACCAAATAAAACTGTCCTATAAATAGCTGGAACATTTTGATATAAAACCCTTCCATCTTAGAGAGTTGTTGCTTATAGACAGTTTGAGCAGAATGATCTGATCTATGCATTGAATATGCAACCACTTTGGAGGCCACAACTCAACTGATCATTTCAACACCTGGTATAACCAGTAACCACCCTCTGCACCTACCCACATAATGATTAACCTCAGGTGAAATATTTTCTTACATTCAAGTTAGTAACTACTGGTTAAAAACAAAAAGTGCTGGAAATACTCAGCAAGTCAGGCAGCATCTGCGGAGAAAGAAACAGAGTTAACGTTTCAGGTCGATGACCTTTCGTCAGAACTGGAAGAAGTTAAAGATTTAATAGTTTTTAAGCAAGTGCAGAGCCGGGGAAGGTGGGGAGGGGAAGGAGAGGGGAGGGGAGGAGAGGAGAGGAGAGGGGAGGGGAGGGGAGGAGAGGAGAGGAGAGGGGAGGGGAGGGGAGGGGAGGGGAGGGGAGGGGAGGGGAGGGGAGGAGAGGAGAGGAGAGGGGAGGGGAGGGGAGGGGAGGGCAAAAGGGAAGGTCTGTGATAGGGTGGAGGGCAGGAGTGATTAAATAACAAAAGGGATGATGGTGCAAGGCAAGGAGGGTGGTAATGGGACAAGTAAAGTAACAAAAGATGGGTCTAAAGGAGCTGTAAATGCAACAGTGTTACCATTACCAGCACATACTGTCCGAAAAAATGGGAGCAGTGGTTATGATCTTAAGTTATTGAAATCAATGTGGAGTCCAGAAGCTTGTAAAGTACCTTATTGAAAGATGAGGTGCTGTTCCTCAAGTTTCCGTTGGGCTTCATTGGAACAGCGTAGGAGGCCGAGGACAGAGGGGTCAGAGCGACAGTGGGACGGAGGATTACAATGGCAGGCAACCGAAAGGTCAGGATCACGCTTGCGGACAGAACGGAGGTGTTCAGCAAAGCAATCACCCAATCTGCATTTGGTCTCCGCAATGTCGAGGAGGGCAGCGTGAGCAGCGAATACAGTATATTAAACTGAAAGGAGTACAAGCAAATCGCTGTTTCACCTGGAAGGAGAGTTTGGGGTCCTGGATGGTGGGAAGGGAGGAGATGAAAGGGCAAGTGTTGCATCTCCAGCGCTTGCACGGGAAGGTGCCGTGTGAAAGGGAATGGGTGTTGGAAGAGTGGACCAGGGTGTCACAGAGGGAGCAGTCCCTTTGGAATGCTGAAAGAGATGGGGAAGGGAAGATGTGTTTGGTGGTGGCATCGCGCTGGAGGTGGTGGAAATGGTGGAGGATGATCTATTGAACGTGGAGGCTGGTGGGATGGATGGTGAGGACAAGGGGAATCCTTTTGTGATTCTGGGAGGGAGAGGAAGGGATGAGGGCAGGAGTGCGGGAAATAGGACAGACAAAGTCGAGGGCCCTGTCAACCAGAGTGGAGGGGAATCCTTGGTTGAGGAAAAAGGAAGACATATCAGAAGCACTGGTGTGGAAGGTGGCATTGTCAGAACAGATGCGACGGAGACAGAGAAACTGGGAGAATGGAATAGAGTCCTTACAGGAAGCGGGGGCTATTACATTCTCCCAGTTTCATCCAACGGCTCATCGTCCGCCATTTCTGCCGCCACCAATTACATCTTCCCTTCCCTTTTCGGCATTGTACTATTGTACTCTATGTCTCTATTAATAAAGCTCAGTATCCCATATGCTTTTTTAACAGCCTTCTCAACTTGTCCTGCCACCCTCAAAGATTTGTGTATGTGCACCTCCAAGTCTCTCTGTTCCTCCACCCCTTTAAAATTGTACCATTTAGTTTCTATTGCCTCTCCTCATTCTTCCTACCAAAATACATCATTTCACGCTTGTCTGCGTCTGCCCATTTCACCAGCGTGTCTATGTCCTCCTGAAGTCTGTTATTACCCTCAACATTGTTTACTACATTTCCGAGTTTCGTGTCATCTGCAAACTTTGAAATTATACCCTATATACCCCAAGTCCACGTCATTAATATATATCAAAAAGAGCAGTGACCCCTGGGGAACACCACTGTATACTTCCCTCTAGTCTGAAAAACAACCGTTCACCACTACTCTCTGCTTCCTGTCCCCTAGCCAATTTTGTATCCACACTGCCAGTGACCCTTTAATCCCATGGGCTTTAATTTTGCTAACAAGTCTATTACGTGGTATTTTATCTAATGCCTTTTGAAAGTCCATATACACAATATGAACCACACTACCCTCATCAACCCTCGCCGTTACTTCATCAAAGAACTCAATCAAGTTCGTCAAACACGATTTTCCTTTAAAAAAAATCCATGCTGACTTTCATTTATTAGACCATACTTTTCTAAGTGCCAATTAATTTTGTCCTGGATTACTGTCTCTAAAAGTTTCCCCACCACCGACATTAGGCTGACTGGCCTGTAATTGCCAGGTTTATCCCTCTGCCCTTCTACTTCTTTCAATTTAGTATACCATATTCGCTGCTCACAATGCGGTCTCCTCTACATTGCGGAGACCAAACGCAGATTGGTTGATCGCTTTGCTGGACACCTCCATTCAATCCGCAAGTGTGACCCTGACCTTCCGGTCGCTTGCCATTTTAATTCTCCGTCCCACTACCACTCTGACCTCTTTGTCCGTGGCCTCCTACACTGTTCCAATGAAGCTCAAAGGAAGCGCGAGGAACAGCACCTCATCTTTCGATTAGGCACTTTACAAGCTTCCGGACTCAACATTGATTTCAATATCTTATCATAACCACTGCTCCCATTTTTTCAGACTGCAGCTGTTGATAATGGTTCTGCTGTTGCCATTTACAGCTCCTCTAGACCCATCTTTTGTTTCTTTATTTGTCCCATTGCCACCCTCCTTGCCTTGCACCATCATCCCTTTTGTCCTTTATTTACTCCTGCCCTCCAACCTATTAGACCTTCCCTTTTGTTCTTTCCCTCACTCCCCCTTTCCCTGGCTCTGTACTTGCTTAAAAATTGTTAAATCTTTAGCTTCTTCCAGTTCTGACGAAAAGTCATCGACCTGAAATGTTAACTTTGTTTCTTTCTCCACAGATGCTGCTTGACTTGCTGAGTATTTCTAGCATTTTCTGTTTTATTTTAGATTTCCAGCATCCGCAGTATCTTGCTTTTGATTTGCTACTGGTTATTGGGTTTTGTCGGCATCAGTAGAGTAGGGGGCAAAGACAGAGAAAGTGCAAGATAAAAACGCCAGCAAGAGAAAGAGAGCAAGAGGTGGTAACTTGGCTCCTTTTTGTTTAAAATGAGGAAAATAAGAATACTGGAGGCCCATAGTGCAGACCACCACCAAGATTGAAAAGTGTCGTAAAAAGGGACAACAACAATCTGGATGTAGTGGCTACGCGATGCCAAGCTTGGATTTTAAAAGCCTGTAGAAAGGAGTAAAAAAGCAGACTGATTAAGGCAAGAGGTTCCACAGCTTTGAGGTCCTGGGGATAGATGGGTTATTGTAGAAGAAAGCAAATCTGTTTTTGCACTGTTGAAATCAAGATGAGAAAGACAAGAGGTGTAGAATGCTTTATTTGGAGCTTATAAGAAAATAAAAAGGAAAGTTGAAAGAACCAATGACCTTAGTAATATTGATTAAATATGATGGAAGATGTGGGCAGTGGGGAAGAGGAGGGGGAGAAGCGTTTGTTATAAACACCAATAGAACTCAGGAGATTACAAACATCTGATCACAGCTGCACACAGCTCCCCACCCAGTCCTCCAATTCATTCTCATGCTTGTAGGTACAGAATAAGTTAATAAAATAAAGCATATAATGAACAGAGATAAATGGTCATCCATAATAATGTTCACCTAAACATTAGGTTCTAAGCTCAGTGTTGAGGGAGTGCTGTACTGTCTGAAGTGCTGTCTGTCGGATAAGGTGTTAAACCAAGACCCCAGTCCTCTCAGGTGGATGTAAGAGACTCCATTGTACTATTTGAAGAAGAGCAAGGGAGCATGCCCAGAATCCATGCCAATATTTATCCTTCCACCAATGTCACTAAAACAGGTTATCTAGTCATGTTTCTCATCGTTGTTTCTGGGACCTTGCTGTGCACAAATTGGCTGCCATGCTTCCCTATATTACAACAGTGACTACACTTCAAAAGTACTTCACTGACAGTAAATAGCTTTGGGACATCCTAAAGTCATGAAAGGCACTTTATAAATATAAGTCCTTTCCTTTCCCTTTCCTTTTGATGACAATCAGCCATCAAGAATGGCGATAGCTCCAGACGTTAAGTAGAAAGTTTAGTGGCTCAGCTGTATTCCAGTTTTTCCATGTTGCACCAACACAAAAGCTATAGTACAACTTCAGAGTACAGTCACCACATTACATTTTGCCAGCTGGCACAAGACCACCTTGAGGAAGTGGTCTGACACCACTTCATATCAACTGTGATGCAAAAAAACATTTTCAAATTGAAAAGTTGGGCTTTCTATAGTTCATTTCTAAATATTTTAGTGTGAACAGAAAGACAAATGCTTTGTCAGCTCTTCGCTAACATTAAAAATTTAGCTGTCATTTTGTTGCCAGTGAAGGGAGCTATGTGGACACACACGCAAGAGTTCTGCTTTACCTGATTCTCGAATGATGGAGATGGTTGTCTAACTTGGTGCTGACAGCTCTACATTACTCCAAGCAAGTACTGATCTCAAGCCAGTACCTGCAATATAACAGAATCATTACATTCCACTCACTGAACAGCAATACTTTCAAAACAAGATGCAACTGGCTGACAATGTTTCAGGTTTGTGAAATTTTCGGTAGATAAAACAGAGGAAATGCAACTCTAATAGACTGTTCAAAAGCCATAAAGTTGTAACATTTCAAAGCGTTTTCATCAATGACGCTCATATGCCAATTGCTTTCCTCAACAAAGAGACTGTACGCCATTAAATTTGTTTTTCTTATTCCTCTTCTTGAAATACTTTACTGTTCACAATTCTTCATCCGAAATACTATACAGTTCACAACTCTACACCCGAAATACTATACTGCTCACAATTCTATATCTTAAGTACTATACCGTTCACAATTTTATATCTTAAATACTATACTGTTTACAATCCTATACTGCTCACAATTCTATATCTGAAATACTGTATTGGTCACAATACTATACTGCTCACAATTCTATATCTGAAAAACTATACTGCTCACAATTCTATAATGTTCACAATTTTATACCTGAAATACTATACAGTTCACAATTCTGTACTGCTCACAATTCTATGCCCAAAATACTACAGTCACAATTTTATACCCAAATTCTATACATAAAATTCTGTTCATAATTTTATAACCAAAATACTATACTTTTTTTAATTCATTCATGGCATGTGGGTGTCACTGGCAAGGTCAGCATTAATTTCCCATCCCTAATTGCCCATGAGAAGGTGGTGGTGAGCCGCCTTCTCGAACCGCTGCAGTCCGAGTGGTGAAGGTTCTCCCAGTGCTGTTAGGAAGGGAGTTCCAGGATTTTGACCCAGTGACGATGAAGGAATGGCGATATAATTCCAAATCAGGATGGTGTATGACTTGGAGGGGAACGTGCAGGTGGTGTTGTTCCCATGCGCCTGCTGCCCTTGTCCTTCTAGGTGGTAGAGGTCGCGGGTTTGGGAGGTGCTGTCGAAGAAGCCTTGGCGAGTTGCTGCAGTGCATCCTATGGATGGTGCACACTGCAGCCACAGTGCGCCGGTGGTGAAGGGAGTGAATGTTTAGGGTGGTGGATGGGGTGCCAATCAAGCGGGCTGCTTTATCTTGGATGGTGTCGAGCTTCTTGAGTGTTGTTGGAGCTGCACTCATCCAGGCAAGTGGAGAGTATTCCATCACACTCCTGACTTGTGCCTTGTAGATGGTGGAAAGGCTTTGGGGAGTCAGGAGGTGAGTCACTCGCCGCAGAATACCCAGCCTCTGACCTGCTCTCGTAGCCACAGTATTTATATGGCTGGTCCAGTTAAGTTTCTGGTCAATGGTGACCCCCAGGATGTTGATGGTGGGGGATTCGGCGATGGTAATGCCGTTGAATGTCAAGGGGAGGTGGTTAGACTCTCTCTTGTTGGAGATGGTCATTGCCTGGCACTTATCTGGCACGAATGTTACTTGCCACTTATCAGCCCAAGCCTGGATGTTGTCCAGGTCTTGCTGCATGCGGGCTCGGACTGCTTCATTATCTGAGGGGTTGCGAATGGAACTGGACACTGTGCAGTCATCAGCGAACATCCCCATTTCTGACCTTATGATGGAGGGAAGGTCATTGATGAAGCAGCTGAAGATGGTTGGGCCTAGGATACTGGCCTGAGGAACTCCTGCAGCAATGTCCTGGGGCTGAGATGATTGGCCTCCAAAAACCACTACCATCTTCCTTTGTGCTAAGTATGATTCCAGCTACTGGAGAGTTTTCCCCCTAATTCCCATTGACTTCAATTTTACTAGGGCTCCTTGATGCCACACTCGGTCAAATGCTGCCTTGTTGTCAAGAGCAGTCACTCTCACCTCACAATTCCATACCCAAAATACTATACTGTTCACAATTCTATACCCACGCCACTGTGTTTCCAGTGTCACGGAAAAACAAAGAATCACCTGGACCACCCTGAATGTTTTTGCAACTGATTTCATAGTGGAACTGGGAATAAGGCTCAGCCTATCCACATGCTCAATAGTGTTTGGCCTGAAAAGACCTAATATAGTCATGAAAATACCAATTTACATTGCTGATGACTTGATAAAAGCAAATTCCCAAATTCAGTTGAGAAAACCTTTTTTTAAAAAAAGAATCCAACTTCTTGAAAGTAACTTTTTTTGCTCTTTTCCTGAAGATGCTGGCTCATGTGAGGGTATGGTCCCATGGATACCAGGCACGAGTTGCCCATTTTTGATGCGTTAGACCAGACAGCAAGTGACAGAGGGCTATTCAGTTACCCAAACATCACAGCCAAGTTCAACCTTGGCATTTACACCTGCACTTTCCAACAGGAATCACTGAATGGCAATCAGAACCATGAGCAGTGGTTGATTTTCCCCCCTCTTTTGCAGCCCATAGAACATGGAGACCAACTATTCCATTTTCCCAACCACTGCCCCAGCTGACAGCTAATTCAGTACAAAAGAAGAATCAAACTCCGGACCATTTTGATGTGTATGGCACAACTCCATGCGTGGAAATGCATTTACGTATTGAGTAATTAGTGGATGCAACACCTGTTCTTTCACCTCCTCCCTTCCCACCATCCAGGGCCCCCAAATACTCCTTCCAGGTGAAACTGTGGTTAACTGGTACTTCTTTTAATTTAATATACTGTATTCACTGCTCACGACGCGGCCTCCTCTACACTGGGGAGACCAAACACAGCTTGGCTGATTGCTTTGCTGAACACCTCCGTTCAATCCGCAAGCGTGGTACTGAGCTTCCGGTGGTTTGCTATTTTAATTCTCCATCCCACTCTCATTCTGTCCTCGGCCTCTTACACTGTTCCAATGAAGCTCAACAGAAGCTTGAGGAACAGCACCTCATCTTTCGATTAGGCACTTTACAACCTTTCGGTCTCAACACTGATTTCAGTAACTTTAAATCATAACCACGGCTCCCATTTTCTCGGACAACAGGTACCAATAATGGTTCTGCTGTTGCCGTTTACAGCTCCTCTCGACCCATCTTTTTTTTCTTTATTTGTCCCATTACCACCCTCCTTGCCTTGCACCATCATCCCTTTTGTCCTTTAATTACTCCTGCCCTCCACCCTATCACAGACCTTCCCTTTTGTTCTTTCCTCCACTCCCTCCTTCCTTGGCTCTGTACTTGCTTAAAAACTGTTAAATCTTTACTTCTTCCAGTTCTGACGAAAGGTTATCATCCTGAAATGTTAACTCTGTTTCTTTCTCCACAAACGCTGCCTGGCCTACCGAGTATTTCCAGCATTTTCTGTTTTTATTTCAGACTTCCAGCATCTGCAGTATCTTGCTTTTGAGCAATTAGTGGAGCTTGCTTTGTTTCCTAAATGAAATTCTTTGTATGGGTTAGCGTCATTGACCTCGAGGAGTTCAACCAGCAAATATTTCCGTCACAGTTTTTTAAAAAATAACTGAATATTTTTATAACAAGAACATAAAAAGAACATTATGCCTCTGTTGTAAAAGACACATTGTTTGAACTAGAGATCCAAGTACATTCGTGAAGCAAACAGGACATCAATCAAGCAGACTTCAACACCAAAGGAATAGGGCCTGCTATAGAAGTTGGCACCAATGCCTGCCAACCCAAGTACAAAATGCATCAATCCACACAATCTAGTGAGCAGGTGCCCAACTCAGCATGCACCTGCCCAGCTAGCCCATAGTTCACAGTCACCCCTAAAGAAACAGTTCAGCAATTCAATGCTCCCTATCCCATCAGCGAGACAAGATGCCTCTGAATGGGAGCATGAAATAAGAAAACAATGGATTATTGGAATTAGTTTTTTTTTAAAAAGGCAAATTGAGAGACAGGCTGAATGGGATATAGAAAATTATAAAGCAGATATCCCTCTGTAGCTGAACTGTGCCCCAAACCGCCGATAGCAGAAACCTGGCAAAAAAAAAAGGGGCAGGATTGGCTACTAAAAATTCCTGAATACAAGGTGTTCAGGGAAGATAGGGAAGGAAAGAAAGGGGGGGGGCAGTATTGATTAAGCAGAATATTGCAGTGCTGGAGGGGTCAAGGACAGAATCTATTTGGTTAGAGTTAAGAAACAATAGAGGTGCCATTACACTACTGGGTGTGTTCTATAGACCACCAACTAGTCAGAAGGATAGAGAGGAGCAAATCTTCAGGGAAATTACAGAGAGGTGTAAAAGCCATAGAGTAGTGATAATGGGGGACTTAAAATATCCTAATATAGACTGGGATAGTAATAATAAGGGGCAAACAGGGGGACGAATTTTGAAGTGTGTTCAGGAGAACCAGTACGTTTCCAGCCCAATGAGGAAGGAAGCATTGCTGGATTTGGTTCTGGGGGATGAGGGGGAGCAAGTGTCAGTGGGGGAACATTTAGGGAACAGCGATCATAGTAGCATAAGGTTTAGAATAACTATGGAAAACGACACGGACCACGCTAAAGTAAAAATACTCAATTGGAGGAGGGCCAATTTCAGTAGGATGAGAACAGATCTGGCACAGGTAAACTGGAATCAAAGATTGACAAGCAAAACTGTAACTGAACAATGGGCGGCCTTTAAGGAGGAGATGGTTCAGGTACAGTCTAGGTACATTCCCACAAGGGAGAAAGGTAGGGCAACTGAAGCCAGAGCTCCCTGGATGACGATAGAGAATAAGATGAAGCAGAAAAAAAAAGCAGATAGGGCGGGTGAGTGGGACTAGCTGGATTGCTCTTGCATAGAGCTGGCACAGACTCGATGGGCCAAAAGGCCTCCTTCCATGCTCTAACCTTTCTATGAAAAGGGGCGTATGACAGATGTCAGGTTGATAACACAAGTGAGAACCAGGCTGAATATAGAAAGTTCAGAGGGGAAGTGAAAATGGAAGTAAGAGGGGCAAAGAGATAGCACGAGAATAGACTGGCGGCCAACATAACGGGAATCCAAAAGTCTTCTATAGGCATGTAAACAGTAAACGGGTTGTAAGAGGAGGGCGGGGCCAATTACGGACCAAAAAGGAGATCTACTCAAGGAGGCAGAGGACATGGCTGAGGTACTAAACGAGTACTTTGCATCTGTCTTTACCAAGGAAGAAGATGCTGCCAGAGTCTCAGTAAAGGGAGATGTAGTTGAGATACTGGATGGGCTAATAATTGATAAAAAGGAGGTACTAGAAAGGCTAGCTGTACTTAAAGTAAGTAAGTCGCCCGGTCCGGATGGGATGCATGCTAGGTTGTTGAGGGAAGTAAGGATGGAAATTACGGAGGTACTGGCCATAATCTTCCAAACATCCGCAGATGCGGGGGTGGTGCCAGAGGACTGGAGAATTACAAATGTTACATTCTTGTTCAAAAAAGGGTGTAAAGATAAACCCAGCAACTACAGGCCAGTCAGTTGAATCTTGGTGGTGAGGAAGCTTTTAGAAACAATAATCCGGGACCGAATTAGCAGTCACTTGAACAAGTGTGAATTGACTGGAGAAGGCCAGCAAGGATTTGTTAAAGGAAAATCATGTTTAACCAAATTGAAAGTTTTTTGATGAGGTAACAGACGGGAGATGAGGACAATGCAGTTGATATGTATATATGGACTTTCAAAAGGCTTGTCATCAAGATTGAAGCCCATAGAATAAAAGGGGCAGTAGCAGCATGGATAAAGGATTAGCTAAGTAACAGGAACCAGAGAGTAGTGGTGAACGGTTGTTTTTCGGACTGGAGGAAAGTGTACAGTGGTGTTCCCCAGGGGTCGGTACGAGGACCACTGCTTTTCTTGCTATATATTAATGACTTAGACTTGGGTGTACAGGGCACAATTTCAAAATTTGCAGATGACACAAAACTTGGAAGAGTGGTGAAGTGAGAAGGATAGCGATAGACATCAAGAGGATACAGACAGGCTGGTGGCATGAGGGGACACGTGGCAGGTAAAATTTAATGCAGAAAAATGCGAGGTGATGCATTTTGGTAGGAAGAATGAGGAGAGGCAATATAAACTAAAGGGCACAATTCTAAAAGGAGTACAGGAACAGAGAGATTTGGGGGTATATGTACACTAATTGCTGAAGGTGGCAGGACAGGTTGAGAAAGCAGTTAAAAAAGCATACGGGATCCTGGACTTTATAAAGTACATAGAGTACAAAAGCAAGGAAGTCATGATTAACCTTTATAAAAACACTGGTTCAGCCACAACTGGAGTATTGTGTCCAGTTCTGGGCACTGCATTTTAGGAAAGATGTCAAGGTCTTAGAGAGGGTGCAGAAGAGATTTACTAGAATGATTCCAGGGATGAGGGACTTTAGTAACATGGATAGATTGGAGAAGCTGGGGTTGTTCTCCTTGGAACAGAGAAGGTTGAGAGGAGATTTGATAGAGGTATTCAAAATCATGAAGGGTCGAGACAGAGTAGATAGAGAGAAACTGTTCCCATTGGCAGAAGGGTCAAGAACCAGAGGGCGTAGGTTTAAGGAGTTTGGCAAAAGAACCAAAGGTGACATGAGGAAAAACTTTTTTTTAAAAACAGAGCAAGTGGTTAGGATCTATAAGAACATAAGAATATAAGAAATAGGAGCAGGAGTAGGCCAATCGGCCCCTCGAGCCTGCTCCACCATTCAATAAGATCATGGCTGATCTGATCCTAACCTCAAATCTAAAGAACACAAGAAGTAGGAGCAGGACCCGGCCACTCAGCCCCTGGGCCCTCTCCACCACCCACAGGGCCTTGACCGATCCGAATTCAGCTTCATCTCCATTTTCCTGCCCGCTCCCCATAACCCCTAATTCCCTTTACTTCTAGGAAACTGTCAATTTCTGTTTTAAATTTATTTAATGATGTAGCTTCCACAGCTTCCTGGGGCAGCAAATTCCACAGACCTACCACCCTCTGAGTGAAGAAGTTTCTCCTCATCTCAGTTTTGAAAGAGCAGCCCCTTATTCTAAGATTATGCCCCCTAGTTCTACTTTCACCCATCCTTGGGAACATCCTTACCGCATCCACCCGATCAAGCCCCTTCACAATCTTATGTGTTTCAATAAGATCGCCTCTCATTCTTCTGAACTCCAATGAGTAGAGTCCCAATCTACTCAACCTCTCCTCATATGTCCGCCCCCTCATCCCCGGGATTAACCGAGTGAACCTTCTTTGTACTGCCTCAAGAGCAAGTATGTCTTTTCTTAAGTATGGACACCAAAACTGTATGCAGTATTCCAGGTGCGGTCTCACCAATACCTTATATAACTGCAGCAATACCTCCCTGTTTTTATATTCTATCTCCATAGCAATAAAAGCCAACATTCCGTTGGCCTTCTTGATCACCTGCTGCACCTGCATACTAACTTTTTGATTTTCTTGCACTAGGACCCCCAAATCCCTTTGTACTGCAGTACTTTCCAGTTTCTCGCCATTAAGATAATAACTTGCCCACTGATTTTTCCTGCCAAAGTGCATAACCTCACATTTTCCAATATTGTATTGCATCTGCCAAATCTCCGCCCACTCACCCAGCCTGTCTATATCCCCTTGTAGGTTTTTTATGTCCTCCTCACTCTCTACTTTCCCTCCCATCTTTGTATCATCTGCAAACTTTGATATGTTACACTCGGTCCCCTCCTCCAAATCGTTAATATAGATTGTAAAGAGTTGGGGACCCAGCACCGACCCTGCGGAACACCACTGGCTACTGGTTGCCAGTCCGAGAATGAACCATTTATCCCAACTCTCTGCTTCCTGTTAGATAACCAATCCTCCACCCATGCCAGAATATTACCCCCAATCCAATGATTCTTTATCTTGAGCAATAATCTTTTATGTGGCACCCTGTCAAATGCCTTCTGGAAGTCTAAATACACTACGTCCACTGGTTCCCCTTTATCCACCCTGTACGTTATGTCCTCAAAGAACTCAAGCAAATTTGTCAGACATGACTTCCCCTTCGTAAAGCCATGCTGACTTTGTCCTATTAAATTATGTTTATCTAAATGTTCCGTTACTGTCTCCTTAATAATAGACTCCAAAATTTTACCCACCACAGATGTTAGGCTAACTGGTCTATAATTTCCAGCCTTCTGCCTACTACCCTTTTTAAATTAGCAGTTTTCCAATCTGCCGGGACCTCTGCAATGCACTGCCTGAGGGGGTGGTGGAGGCAGATTCAATCATGGCCTTCAAAGGGGAACTGGATAAGTACTTGAAAGGAAAACATTTGCATGGCTACGGGGATAGAGCGGGGAGTGGGACTAGCTGGATTGCTCTTGCGTAGAGCCAGCACGAACTCGATTGGCCAAATGGCCTCCTTCTGTTCTGTAACCTTTCTATGATTCTATTCAAAGTGTGGAAGGCACTACTAGCAACAACTTTTGATATTTTATTCCCTTTCCTTCTAAACGTGCTGAATCATGCAGGAGTTCAGTTCCTCCGGTGTCAAGAAGCCCTCTGGTATCTCATCAGAATTCATTGCACTGAAACTCAATCCTGTTCCCACCAGACATACACACACAATATTTGCAGCGTCAGTCACTAAACAGCAATTAGGCTGGAGAACAGACTTGTTTTTGCTCTCTCTGGACAAAGGGTGCTGAGGCCAGTTGCAGCAGCACAACCATCATTCCACTTGAGATCAAACCTGGAATCTTATGATCACCATGGAGTTGTGCCACACTGGGCGATTGTGAGAGTGAATAAATTTTGACACTTGCCCCTATTACTGGTAGATACCTATAGAACTGAAGGTACTGAATTTATTGGAAGTAATTGACACAATCTAATTTCAATTGAAACAAGCTAACAAATGGCTATATAACTGTTTCTTTAAAAACTATTGTCAATTATTGCAACCGTCATCACTTCAAAGTATTCTATAACCAAAGCAAGAATATTTTATCAAAGATGTGGAGCATTTTTGGGAAAAAAAACACATTTGAAAAGGGTCAGTAGACAGTCATTCCAGTAACAAATGGAGTTTTGACATTTCTTGGTATGGCTGTCAACCCTTTTCAGAAAATTTTACAAATAAAGTCAGTGTTTCGTTCCTGCTTAATTTTTAAGGTTTATTTTGCTCTCATTTTCAATATTTCTATAGCCGTTTCTTACCATTTGTATTTTTACCCAGTCCTTTTTCATTGTGATCTCACTCCCTAGTGCCTATGATCCTGTATTGCACAGATGTGGACAACAAAGAGACCCGAACCAATCACACCTTTGAAATAGCTCACTATTTGAATTTGATGCCTAGTTGGCAACTGGCCCTATTAGTGACCAGCATACGAAGTTATGCTTTGCAAAAATACCAATCACTGGCCACCAGGATGGCAAAACACTAAATGAGATCTGATATCCAAAGCAACACAAAATTAATGTATTTGGACTAATTCACAAAAACCCATAACTTGCCCATTTGAACCATTTAGATGCAAATGCAGCTATCCCATACAGATGTTAAAGACAACACATGGACAATTAGACAAATTGCTTAATGTTTTTTTCTGTGCAGGCTTTGCATTACATTATTTGTTGCTTTCAGCAATGTTCTTGTAAGCTTTTCGTTGTTAGTGGTTGCAGGAGAGAGAATGCCAGGTTGGAATGTCTTTTTTGCTTTCATTGGGCATTATTGCCAGTCTAATTTTTCTGGATATTGTTTAGTAGCTATGCATCTGTACTGTCTACTTTAGTGGTGGCATCCACTTCTTCTAGCAGTCTAGGAAACTGTACATGGCATTGTATTCCCTCGTTATCGAATACAAGTGTGTCTAACGTTTTATCTTCATGGGCTGCATGGGGACAAACTATGGAATCTTGGGGGCCACACAGAAAGTATAAATCATATTCCCATTAATTTGCAAGTATCTGAAACTTCAGATTCAAGCAGGTCGGTATTCCCATCAAAGAGACAATACTAAAATCAACCATTTCCTAATCTGTAGGCACACAAAATTTAAACTGGCCTCACCAGCAAATAAGAAATAGAAAATCAAAAAGACTGTGTTGACCATGCTTTGGGGGTTGGATTTCCAGGGGTCAGCAGTCGCATGTAGCCCTAAGGTTGGACACCCCCGATCAAGGGATTTAATCACTAAAGTCTTACAGAAAGCGTCTGGGGGAGGGGCACTGCAATGCATTGACAAATGAATTCGGTACATTTGGCAGTATGGCGTCCTTCTGTTACAAATTATAATCGTCTTTAGATCCATACATTCCTGCGTGTTCTGTTTGTGTTTCTGACGGAGCATTCTCAGATGTAATGCAATTGAATTCCTTGGTACTTTCAAGTAGCTTGATCCCACATGTACACTGACATTTTTTTTAAATCAGATGATAACTCACATTATGAACCTGTTTGAATATTGAACCCTGCCAATTATGACACTCCTAGAAGTCAGATTTTGTCAACTATACTTAGCAAAGTCTTGATTTTTTTTAAATTGAGAAATACAGGTGAAGGACCAAGGCCAACAAATGAGGGTGAAAATAGTAGAAGAGAAGGCACGATAAAACGAGCAGTGGTTAGGTCAAGAATAGGGTTTAAAGCCTGGCAGTACACAGAGTTTTAATTTTAACAAAGTGAGGATGGACAGAGAAGGAAGTAAGATAGCATATTTGGAGTTCAGAAATAAGAGAGAAAAGTTCAAAGATACAACAGAATTGAACTTAATTTTTTTTAAATGCTTAAGAATGAAATCAATCAGAAATTATGGTTTTAGGTTAAAACAAAATCATAGTGGATCTTTTAAGAAACCAGAATCAATAATTCATAGACAGAAAATAAAACATATTGAAGCCTACAATTAATCAATTAAATATTGAATTTGACACTGTTCAATATGCAAATAAACATAGCAAATAATGCTCTCTCAATCTCTGTTATGCACTGTTAGCAGATCTCTTGAACAGCAGTGTTAGAGATGCTCAAATTGGCTTCAGTGTCTGGACTAAAGAAAGGAGAAAAAAGTCAAGCAGTATCAGTTGACAATTTACACCACACGCTAATCCTAACAGTCACCCTGTAATTACATTACATATAAACTGGACCAAGCGATTGTTCCAAATTATGTCTACTATGTGTGGATTTTGCGCCTCCAAACCTTTCTATGACACTGTAATTCACAATCAATATTCCAGTTCATAATAATGGTCAAGTTCATTAATACAAGATTTAAATTTCACAGTGGCCATTTAAAAAATCAACTGGACAAGTACAAGTAAACGAGAATGCTCCGTCAGAAACACAAACAGAACACGCAGGAATGTATGGATCTAAAGACGATTATAATTTGTAACAGAAGGACGCCATACTGCCAAATGTACCGAATTCATTTGTCAATGCATTGCAGTGCCCCTCCCCCAGACGCTTTCTGTAAGACTTTAGTGATTAAATCCCTCCCAGGCATATGAAGACTAAAAACAGCATATAAACCATATATTTATGTACCATTTTGTTAACTAAACTACTGATTTTGCTACAAATATAAGACACGTACATAGCAGAATCTATAGGAAGGGCATATTAAACACAGAATGCTTTCTGATTACTACTATACTGTCCCAAACACACAGAAAAAAAACCAAATAAATGCAAGGCAATTAAAAATACCGTTTGCATTTCAACGTGTATCGAGAGTACAGACCACAGGCGACGTTGTAAAGTAACAGGAGCTATCCGGGGGGGGGGGGGGGGGGAAGCCCGCATTCATTTTAAGAAATGCACGAGAAATAGATTAAGTTTATATATGCAGGTACAAGGGATTTTTTTTAAAAAATAATGATTTCAATGAATGCATCGTCTCTGACAATATTAAATCATATACATGCGTTACAAAATGGCACATGGCCTCAAGTAGTGGCAACTATTTACCTGACCTGTCCATGGTGCTGCAGCGGGCTGGCTGCGTGATTGGGCCGCTCGCTACTGTTGCTGCCGCCGCCGCCGCCGCCGTCGCTGGGGCTGAGGCTGGGCTCACCGCCTGGGATGCACCGTCTGATCGCACTCTGCTGTCCAAGTCCCCGTTACTGCTGTCCACCAAATGCAAAGATTCGTAACCATCATAATTGGTCTTCTTGCGATAGTTTCCAAGAAGGCTCATGGGGCACCAAAAAGGGTCACCAAAAAGCTCATTTACAGACAAAGGGGAGAAGAGCAAGTCATGACCTTGTGTAATTAATTTACTTCTTTTAAAAAAAAGTTAAAAAGAGAAAAAAATGAGGGACGGGGCTTTGATTTTTTGTGAAGGGGGAGAGTAAAAAGGGCGGAAATAAAATGAGGAAAAAGTCTCCCAGCCCCAATACTAGATTAGCAAAGCTCCACAGCTGCTCTCTCCGTGCTGCTTTAACAGGTCCTTCTCTGGGCTTCCGCCTGGCTACTAGCCAACTGACTGACGGAGACGGTCATTGCCTGCCTTGAGCTGCCTGCAGCTTGCCTGCAATCCTGCATACGTTTGAAAATATTAGTGCTGCAAGCATCCGTAATAATTTACTGGCAAATTTTGCATCCGATATAAGAATATTTTTAGCGCGGATTTGTCATGTCTCATTTTCTGTCCATTGATCGTGATTTTTTTTTATCCAACGTTGTCCCATTTCTCTTTGAAAGCACTGAATGGTGCTGGGGAACGATTCTAGAGGCTGCCAGCCCTCAAAAGCCTCACACATCTAACCATTCTTGATATGTGAGACTATCAGAAGAGCATTGTAGCCCAATCTTGTCTTCACTCGTTATCCCTACACATGCATTTTCTGCAGGAGTCACTGGATAGCAGTGAGGAGTAAGATACCCAGCAGAGGGATCTTTTCCCCTTTTCCCTTCTATAATCTGGGATGCATCAAAGCCAATTAATTGTATTCCCCAACAGAGCCTGGCTGACACTTAAAAAAAAAGTAATTTCCTTTTTTGTGCTTCACTGCAAACTTTAAAAAGTGGTTTTATTTGTCAGTAATTTTGCAATTTCTTTCTCAAAAATAGCATTGTATCACTGTGACATTACAGCATATAAATTGGCCAGTCCATCTTTATTATCATGTTACTCCGTTTATAATTTTATACATAAAAAATCAGACTAAATTACAAGAAAAAGGCAAAAACGTCATTCCTGTATCACCAGTTCTTAACTGGATATACGACAACAGTTCCACATGCAGCATAAGTATGAAGAAACTTCAATGTGGCCCCATTTAACTGGATCAACCCTCCCCCACAGTTAAATTAAAGCACTTACAAAATGGTTGATAAAAAAAATGACAACTGCTGGAAATCTAAAATAAAAATAGAAAATACTGGAAATCCACAGCAGATCAATCAACATCTGAAAGAGAAAGGTCAGTTAATAGTTCAGATATACTTTCTCAGGGCCAGGTCTGATGGAGAGTTTCACTCATTGTCCATGAGTGTTATTTATATGGACTTTCAGAAGGCATTCGACAAGGTTCCACATAAGAGATTGTTAACAAAACTGACAGCACATGGAATTGGAGGCAACCTATTGCCTTGGATAGGGAATTGGTTAGAAGGTGAGAGACACAGAGTAGGTATAATGGGTATGTGCTCAAACTGGCAGGATGTTACTAGTGGTGTCCCCCACAGATGTGTACTGTGGCTTCAGCTTTCCACTATATTCATAAATGACTTGGATGAAGGAATAGAGAGTGGTATATCTAAGTTAGGTGGCACAGTAAATAGTGTAGATGGGAGCAGAAAGTTGCTACAGGACATTGATAGATTAAATGAGTGGGCAAAACTGTGGCAAATGGAGTTCAATGTGGGGAAGTGTGAGGTCATCCACACTGGATCTAAAATGATAGATCAGAGTATTTTCTAAATGATGAGAAGCTAAGAACTGTGAAGAAGCAGAGAGATTTAGGGGTCCAAATACAGAAAATGCAAAAGCTAGTGGAAAGGTACAAAAATATAATTAAAAAGTCTAATGGAATGTTGGCATATATCTCAAGAGGCCTGGAATACAAAGGGCTGTACAGAGCTTTGGTTAGACCACATCTGGAATACTGCATTCAGTTCTGGGCACCGCACCTCAGGAAGGATATATTAGCCTTGGAGGGGGTGCAGGGCAGATTCACCAGAATGATACCAGAGCTAAAAGGGTTAAATTATGACAACAGATTGCAAAGACTGGGCTTGTATTCCCTTGAATATAGAAGATTAAGGGGTGATCTAATTGAGGTGTGTAAGATGATCAAAGGAGTTGATAGGGTCGATAGAGAGAAACTATTTTCTCTGGTGGGGGAGTCCAGAACAAGGGGGCATAACCTTAAAATTAGAGCTGGGCCATTCAGGGGTGATGTCAGAAAGCACTTCTTCACACAATGGATAGTGGAAATCTGGAACTCTCTCTCCCAAAAAGCTGTTGAGACTAGGTCCATTGAAAATGTCAAAACTGAGCTTGATGGATTTTTGTTAGGCAAGGGTATTAAGGGTCACAGAATCAAGGCGGGTAGATGGAGTTAAGATACAGATCAGCCATGATCTAATTGAATGGCAGAACAGGCTCGAGGGGTTGAATGGCCTACTACTGTTCTTATGTTCCTAAAATGTTAATTTTTCTTGCACTTTCAGATGTTGATTAGCCTGCAATGCTTTTTCTGTTTTTATTTAGAAAATAGTTGTATCCCTCTAGACAAAATACATTAAAGTGGAGGAGAATTCCTTTTTTTGGTATTTGTAGCAAAATCATTAATACATTTTTATACATACAGGTAGAATATGAACAGGGGAAAATCTTTCCCCACTGTTCTTATGCCTTAAGAGATGGACACCAGAATAGCCACATGCCATTGTTGTCACATTGTCACATGTAATGAGGACAATGATGTTTTCACAACACAATTATATATTTAAATACGGGAAAAATAAAGTTTGCAAATACATTTGGATAAAGACCGTGCCTCTTTTCTTTCCTCCTTTGCTGATGATGATGATTCATGTCGGATTATGGTTTCACTGGTACCAATCACTCTCTATTACTTCATTAAGGAGGCAAAATTCTACATGGTGCAAATTTTTCCAATGGCAGAACAGTGATACAAAGGACAATATGTTTGTCAATTGGAGCAGAGATTTCACTTTCTAAATTCTGGAAGTAGATTGCTGGATCAAAGCCATAGATGTGCATAATAATGGTTTTGTGGTCAGATACCATCTGAACATTATTTTAGTGCAAACACTTTCTGCTCATGTAGACCATGGGATTGCAATGAGAAACCCAGATGCCTGGGTGATGGCGTCTTTGCTGCTTTGCACCAGAGGGAACCCTGTCACCCAGCAAGAGCTCAACACCCTATCCAAATGATGCCTTCTTTCCACAGGGAAAATGATGCAGACATTGCCCCTTGCAAACACACCATATGCCACTTGTTTGATACATGTGTGCACTAAAGACAGCCTGCGGTGGCCAGTGTTCTCCATGGAGACTTGGAAGAATCTGATAGCACTGAAGTTTTACACTCTAGTAACCTATACTTCTACAGTAAAAGATGTCCCTATTCCAAATGGTATCAGCAGGTCAGCGTGCAGCAGCTGGTACAATTCTGTGACAGCCTATCTTGTAAACCAGAGGCAACTGACAGGTCTCCTCTGACTTGACCAGGTTCATTTAGAGGGGTCCATAAATGCAAATCCTGGGATAATGATGGATGTGGACAAAATACCTCAAATTTCATTGCACCTGCTTTGTTTGTCCCCTCATGAGCTTCTCTTCCTCAACATAATCATGCAGCACTAAGGCGACCCCCAAAGGAAATCCTGTCCTATCACTTGTTACAGTGAAATATAAACCAAGAATAATAAGGGAAAAAACAAAAAGTGCAAACATGGCAGAATACGAAGTAACATCAACTAACGCATGGAGTAAAATGCAGCAAAATGTATTTGCAAATGCAAAAAAAACTTCTAACAGTGACTCAAACAATAAACTCTCTTTAAGGAGGACAGCTTCCATGACTTCCAGGGTGCCTTTTTTTCATGGGTGAGGTGTGCAATGTGGATGTGAACCTTGCATGAAGAATGGGAAAGGGAATTCAGTCAGGACCAAATTTAAATAAATTTTCAAATTAAATGAGGATTGTGCATGGCTGAAGAGTGACCTCCATCCTCACTCCAAAATCACACCTTGGGAAAAAAAAGGTGCTGTGCAAATTGGTTGCACAAGATTGGAGGCCTTATTTTCCAACCAGGGCCTGCCAGTAACTGCCGGCACAACCTTAGAATTCAGGACTCACATATCTGCTTGTTGTATGTACTTAGGCCATCTGCATTTTTTTGTTTTTGTTTGGAAGGTGCATACCAGAAAATGAAAGAGATGACTCTGATGCTATAGTGCCTGCGCAGGTGCCTAATGTCCACTGTAGATCTCTGGGTGACAGTAGATTAGGCACTTAATCTGGTACCATGGAATCGCCAACATAATGTTAATGAGATAGATACCACAAAACTGGTAGCCCCAGCATCAAGCAGAAGCGATTCTGCAATATAAAGGGGGCATTTGTTTGCTAACTGTAGATACTACAACAAATTCTGGTTCATTGGAAAAATTATTTATCTTTCAGGATTTAAAGTAATATACTCACCTTTCTGATTTTTGAACAACAAAATAAAGCACAAAAACTGACTGAAGTATGTATTATACACATCATATGGTAGCTATATGTAGGAGACAGAATATAATACGAAACCAAAAAATATTGGAGCAAAGGCCAGTTTGTTTTTAAATGTATTTTTCTCCCCCGCTTGCTTCTTACCCTCTCTGCACCACACATCATTTGTTCAGTGACATATGCCAGTGTGGGTGGGCTACATCAGTGCTAACGGGAGATGCCTACACATTTATTGGTGTCTGACATTCTTTTGTTTCTGTGCCTTTTGCTTTCGAACTGCTGCTTAGAGACAGCCAGCAGCAGCCATTTTGTGTAGAATCTACTCTTCATTAACAAAGAGACTGGTTTTATTGTATTTAGGAGTTTACAGATATCAGAACCAAAATTGTGATTTGAAAATCAAAAGTGAAAACGATATAAAATTAGATTTTTGCAGTTCCTCGAATCACTTAATTGATGTGATCCTACCCATAGAGACCAGGTTCAAAACCTGGATCGTGCTGATCTCGGGGTAACCATCAGCGCATTACAATTTTGGAGCTCTTTGGCAATGATGGCAAAAAAAATTCAACCAGGCTTCTTACTCTTGTGTCACCCTTGGATCAGTAGTAGCACTCTCGCCTCTGAGTTCAAGGCCCACTTAATCTAAGCTGACACTTCAGTGCAATACTGGTGCTGTACTGTTGGAGATGCCATCTTTAATGAGATGTTAAACCGAGATCCGTTTGCTCTCTCAGGTGGACGCAAAAAATCCCAATGCACTATTTGATGAAGAACAGGGGGTTCTCCCAGTGTCATAGCCAACATTTATTCCTAGTCTGTCAATACTCACTGCCTAGGCTCACACATAAACAGCAGTGAGGCAATTAAAGCCGATAGCACTCTAGAACAGAGAAACAGGAATAGGCCATTTAGCCCCTCGAGCCTGTGGCGCCATTCAATTAGATCATGGCCGATCTGTGCATCAAATCCATTTACCCGCCTTTGATCCATATCCCTTGATACCCTTACCCAATAAAAATCTATCAATCTCAGCCTTGAAAAGTTTAATTGACTCAGCATCCACAGCCTTTTGGAGGAGTGAGTTCCTGATTTCCACTACCCTTTGAGTGAAAAAGTGTTTCCGGATTTCACTCTTAACTGGCCTAGCTCTAACTTTAATATTCTGTCCCCTTGTTCTGGATTCCCACCATAGGAACTAGTTTCTCTGCATCTCCCCTATCGAATCCCTGTATCGTTTTAAACACCTTGATTAGATTACCCATCAATCTTCTAAATGCAAAGGAATACAAGCCATTTATGCAACCTGTCCTCATAATTCAACACTTTAAGCCCTGGTATCATTCTGGTGAATCTGCACTGTATCCCTTCTAGTACCCCAGCTTGAGTCAACACTTCATGAGAGGAGGAAAGGGGAGAAAATTGGAAAAACAATAGTGGGGTCGATTTTAACCCTTCCTGACAGGTGAGTGGACAGTTGAAAACACACAGGTTACTTACTCGCTGGTAACGCCATTTTAACCTTTAGGGTTCCTCAGGCGGATGAAGCACCCACCTAAAACAGGTGGGGGCCTCATGATTTTATGCAAATCGAGGTCCTATTACGTCAATGGGACCCTGATTGTGTTTTAACTGGGGTCTGAGTGTGGAAGACGCCATAGCCTTCCTGCCAGGCTGGAAGCAGGTCTGCAGACTGAAGAGATAAGCTAAAAACTTTCCTTCATGGGGCCAGAAAGAATAGGATTGCTCCTCCGAGCCCCCACAACGAAAGTCGCAGCCTCTCCTGTCCTCGGGTTTGTGCCTGTGAGCTGCCATTGTGCTGAATTCCAAACTCAAACATACAGCTGTTGGGAGGAACTGCACAGGAGCGAGATACATCCAAAGGGAAGGAGGTAGGAAATTTGGAGAGAGATTTGTCATCAACATACTCTTGGCATCTCCTAGTGCTTGCCTTGAGAATGATGTAGATAGTTGCCCGGGAGCATAATAAGAAATAAAATGGCAGCACAATGATCATTCTGCAGAGTTCATCTGAGAATTCTAATATACCTTGGGACCTGTAAAATATTCAGTGTCATTTAACGTGCTTTGTTGTAAATCATGCTTAAGAAACTTTCATCTGATCTCCATTATTTGATACACTGCACTGCTTTAAAAAGAGTAATAAATGAACGCATCTGCTGCCCTTCAAGATCTTAGTTACGTTACTTTTATGGTTATTTTTATTGATAAATTTCTTCAAAAATAGGGGGAAAATAGCTGATTAGGCATTGTATTTAAAGCTATAGGAGCAAGTATGGACAAAGATGTTCAAATGGAATAAAATGGGGTCAATTTTCTCTGCCTTTGCCTGGTGTTAACTGGGTGGTAACGGCCTCAAGCTGGGGTCAGTAGCCTTATCGTTCTGCTAACACAGCGATGCGGCCAGCTCCATTTTGAAAAGGGCTTATTGCCAGGTGTCCAAAGCGGCTGCCTGTTCCAGACAATAGGCCTCTTTTCATATGGAAATCAAGTCCTATGACATAAATAGGACCATGATTGCCATTTTACTTTGGAGCTGGTTGGAGCCTGCGCCATGTTTCACAGGCGTTGGAACCGAAGAAGCGCACCAAAGGTAAATGTTGTATTATTTTTGTGATCACCAGAGGAGCAGGAGTGCTCATCCGGGGCCCACAAAGCTAATCTGGGCTGCTGCCACCCCAGGACCCCCAACCTCTGTGATTGCAACCAACCCCCAACCATGGGTTAAATGGCAGTGGGTTAACACATTGCTATTTCACCTCTGGGGCCTGGGCAAGGAAACCATCTCTTTTAATATTTAGTCATGAAATCTCATTTAATGTTTGTCCATCAGCATCTTTGTTATAGAGTGATTAGTTGAAAGAAATAAGTCTTGAGCTGACACTTAGAAACAAGTTTCTTTTTGTTTAACCACTAGTGTCACTTGATAATATAAAATGATCTTACGACTCCCCAATGAGTCAAACGGTGAATGCATTATGTGGCGTATTACTAAGCCGAGAAAGTTCCAAATTCAATTCCTGGTCTCTGCCAAGTTAGCTGACCTCAGATGGAGTAGTAATAAGAGTGCAACAATTGGTCTAAGCATCCCTGGGCTAAAGAAGGGAAAAATCAGCAAGGGTTTCCACTTTTGGTTGCTATTCAGTGACTCTTAGTGGAAAGTGTGCAGTGTCGACGTTGGATGAGAGTAGGCTTGCGTTTAGTTGTGCTGTCCCTTTCACTGTTTGGGTTCACATATGAAGAATGGCCACCTGTATGAGGTACCAGTGCCTGTGGAAATGTACTAGGAACATAGGAAAGGGAGTAGGCCATTCAGCCCCTTGAACCTGTTCCTGTCATTCAATTAGATTACAGCTGATCTGTATTTGGTCCTGTAATCTTAACAATCTTTGCTAACAAAATCTATCAATCTCAGTTATGACATTTTCAATTGACCTCACCTCAACAGCTTTTTGGGGGAGAGAGTTCTGGATTTCCACTACCCTTTGTGTGAAGAAGTGCCTCTTGACATCACCCCTGAACGGCCTAGCTCTAATTTTAAGGTTATGCCCCCTTGTTCTGGACTCCTCCACCAGGGAGGATAGCCTCCAGCATGAATAAGCACCTGCAGGAGAGGAAGGGCAGAAATTTGGGGTTAGCATCCATGTTCTGTATAACTGGGACCTATGTATAACTTATAGCTACAGTGAGCTCCCAGCTGATTTTATTTTTCTTGTACATTTGAATTTAGTCTCCTAACCTTTGCATGGCTATTAATGAGATATCCTGTGATGCATATATTTCCCCTGCTGCCACTACCAGTGATATACTATTTTCTCATAATTAATCTTTGTTAAAAGGATTCCTGCTCCCCCAATACCTCAGTTGGTAAATTCATTGCCCTATGTGGAACAGAGTGATATGTCCCAGATTTGATTGTCAGACTACACTGAGTTAACTGATCTCAGTCAGAGTGGCAAGAGGAGTGCAAGAATTGGTTATAGCACTCCTGGGCTAGGAAGAAGAAAGATCAGCCAGGGGTCGCACTCCTGATCACAATCCAGTGCCACCTGCTGGAAAGAGCATTGTAGGGACATCAGATGAGGCTGTGGTGCCCCTCATCGCCCCCTCACCCACACACAATCAAATAGCCTACTGACACACACTGTCTAGATGCACTCATGAAGAGCTACTGCACGGCATCAAACTATACCCTAGCATAGTGATCAGGAGCAGAGGACCTGGCTGATTTTACTTCTCTCCAGCATAGAAGTACTGTCAATTGTAGCACCCATACCACTGCTTTCACTGCTTATAACTAATTCAGCACAGACAAGGATCAAACCTGGGACCTTCCCAGCACTGTTTCAAACTAGGCAGTTTCTTTAATAACTCAGCCTAGAAAATAGATACGATTTTAAATCGAAAAGCTTACAAATAATTTTCTCAATTAGTTTAGAAGATTTTCTTCTCAATAATAGAATACAAGCTTTGATTATTAATTTTACTTACTTGAAATCTTAAATGCCATCCATCAAGTTGAATATGTTTCTAAAATTTTCAGTTGTGCAATATGCATATTTGTGTTTTTTTGTGTTGAACTAAAAAAGATAAAGCTCTTCTCAGTGCCTTTCATTAACACAGAACATAAGAGTTATTAGGAATTGGAATTAGAAAAGGCCATTAGGCCCAACAAATCAGTCTTGTATTTGACAAATAACCACGCCCCCCACCAACCATCTTCTCACCATAGCCACCAATCCTTCTCTCTTCAGAAATACATCCAATTGCTTCTTGCAACTGTTTATATTCACCACGGTGGACGTCACAAATCGAATACATTTTGGATGAAAACGTTCTGCCTGACTTCTCTTTTTACTCCTAACTACCTTGTTTTAAATTGTGTCCCCTGGTATTTGAAATTGCAACCCTTTGTCCAATAACACACTTCAAGACAGTTATGGTTCAAATCTGTGTGTTTGTCAAGGCAAAGGATGTCAATGCTGGGGAATAGAAAACTGTTCCACTTTTTGCATCCAGCATCTGCATTAAACATTCCCAGGTTACGTTTAGTATGCGTTAGAGGCAAAGAAAAGCTTATTCCATACTGTCCCACCAAGCACTCCTTCTTTCAGTCCAGTACAAATTAGATTCATAGTACAGCTCCCTCTACACCTTCCTATATGCTCTTCCTGGTCAGGTAAACAAGGATTAGATGCAAGGCAAAGTTCCTTCTACTCTACCTCAGAAAAGTGACCTTTAATGCACCAGTGTGACATTTCCATTTCCCATATTGACTATTCTCAAAGCCTCCCTGAATAAATTTGTCTATTAAGTGTTGAATTGTCTGTGGCTTTGTGCTGTGGACTTACTTCCATTTTGGATCTTGCTTGACACTGCCCTAAACTCCTTTAAATTAGAATCCTTTTAATTAGCTATCATCCCATCAGTCTACAATGAAACCCAGGACCCAGAGGTGAAAGGATAACCTGCACCACCAATATTCCCTATTAACTCATGTTCAATGCTATTGAGGGGGTGAAATACTCTGTGTGTATATTTCCTGATGAGTCAAGGACTTCTACACTTAACAAGAAAAACACTCAAACAGATAACCAGTTATTTTTGCAGCACATTTGTATTGAAGGCATAGTCCCATATACCCTTTACTTTAGACAGTTTAACTTACCTATAGTTTTGAGTAAAAGATTAGAGGCGTTTCAGATGTTTATGATCTTTGAGATTACTGCGGGTAGAAGGCACTAACACAATGCAAAACAATAAGCAATTCTGACAAATTCCTCAGTGCAGCTACACACTCTAGCTACCACAGAAAAGGTAAGAACAGCAGTCTTAAATATAAATTCCATACCTTAAGAAAACTATTCATCACGTTTCACATTCAAGAGGAAGAACGTTTGACATTTTCCCGCAACTCTGCTGTCTAAAACCTTCAACATTCAAACATTAAACTGACGAATATTCTTGAAAAAATCAACCCTGAATGTTATGATAAAATGCTTTATCCCAGTATATTTGTGCATTACGTTGAAAAATTTCAGTTCTTCAGTTCTTTGAAATCCTTTCACAGCAGAAGCTGAACATTTTCTGCAGTTGCGTTGATGAAAGAATTAAGAAAATGAGATCAGAATTTTTTTCTTGAATATTGTAAAATAAACAGCATTACATCAATTTTAATGACCAAATACAAGCAATAGTGGGCAGGACGATCATATCAGCTCCAGAATAATTTTTCCAAATTTTTACATCATTTCAGAATTACACAAAAAGATTGTTTCTCTCATACCACAACAGCTAAAGGAAGATTTTCGATAATCTAGATTCACAGTAACAACATATAATGGTCTATAAGAGGTTTGTACAACTAGTATAATAATGGTAATCTACAATGTTTGGTGTGTTTCTAGAACATTAAGAACATTTGTTTTTGTAAATATACATTTTGAAATTCACTTACATTCTAATTTTGCATTCTCCTGGTTCCACATTTGTCTCTGTTAGGTTTCAGGCCTGCTTCAGCTAGCTGCAGCTCGATTTAAATTTCCATCAGCCTGCCAGGCAGTTGCAGAAGAAAAAAAACAGCAAGTGAAAAGGGATTATGACTGTCAGCATGGAAAGCACTGAGTTTGTGCCGGTATCGACATAAGAGGAAATGCAGCTCAGGAGCAAAACATGGTTCCTGTTTAACAGATACCATTTCCCACTATCCCTCTGTATGGATGCACTCTGTATGGTAAGACTGTGAATCCTAAAAGCTTACAAACAGTATGCAGTATATAGATATTTATTAACTTGTACATAAAATATAAGAAATACACACAAATTGTCTCTGTACATAATTGCCTTGTGAATCCATCTTTACATTATCATTAACCACATTTTAAAAAATGATGATCCAGAATCCAACTGAATTCAAATGGCTCAATTGCTTGAAAGGAAAATGCATTTTATTTATGCTTTTTAAAAATATATTTTATAAAATGACTGTTATGAAATAATGTTGGATATGAACATTGAAGAAAGAAACCCTTAACAATGCTGTGCTGTGCTGATATAAAGGATTTTAAAAGCTTTTGTCTGGTTTAATCATTGGGTACAGAAGTTTAAAATTAGCATTCTCTTCTCGATACCAGAATGCAAGCTTTAGGCTTTTTTATATTTGGAACATTATATTTAAATGCTTGTTTTGTTTAAAAATATTTCTGAAATCTTAAGGTTTATTTCTTTGGTATCTTATCTTTGGTGCCATGAACTAAAAAGTAATCTTTCTCCCTACCTTTAGTTGCAGTCGTTGCTAATTCTCTTCTCCTATATGCCCAGTATCAGCTGCAGAAATGTACAGGAAGCCAAGCTTGATTTCTAAAGTGCTGACCTTTGATTTGTCATTCACACTCAGTCAAAGGTCACTCAAATTGCTTCCATTAATCCGAGGCTGCTGATGCACAGCAATGTTACGTGATTGTGTCCTGTGCTAGTAGGCAGGACCGTACAGCAGCACAGGAAGCAAACAGCTACAGGCACGACCCAAGCAGATGGTATGAAAAACATTGCTGGGACTGCAGTTGCTTGACATCAAAACAACAATGCTGTACAGATTCAATTAATGTCAACTCGCATCATTTATCAAGAAGACACATTACATTTTTAATTCAGTAATTGTATACTGTCTTTTCTTTTATCATGCTATTAAAATGAGTTCATATTATTGTTTTAGTCTCATTCCATTCTTGTCTTTTTTTAATTTCTGTCCTCCAATTTTATGTTAACTTCTCCTGAAGGCACTGACTCATGCTGGGTATGGTTGTATGGGTGATGGCTCGTGATCATTCTTTGTGTGAGCCCAAACCAGTGAGTGTTGGCCAGCTGCCTACCAACCCTGCCTACCAACACAGGTCACGATACTGCCCTCAACCGATGTCCGTGCACTTTCTAGCAGGAACCAGTAATGGAAATTATGGTTGAATTATTCACCTCCCTAGCTCAGGGCTGCCAAAGCCAATGTTAGTACCCTTATTGACAGCCCAGCTGAGATCAAAACAAATTGGGGATCAAACCAGTGACCTGCTTGTTTCCACACTGGGGATGCATTTACCCACTAAGCCATTGGGAGTCTAATTTTGACTTTTGGAAAGCAGATTGTACCATCTAATTTCACAGAATACAAAATGAACAATTAACAAGGCTAATTTTCAACCTCTTTTATTTGCAGGAGGTTAAGTTTCTGTTTTCTTCTTTGCTTCATAATTTTTTTCAGGCATTTTCAACCATTCATCTGGTATCATGAGGCCAGTTGTAGAAACCCTCCCGCTGCCCGGCTTGGATTAGTTACCTCAGCACAAACCAAGAGTCAAACCTAGAAGCCTTCCTGTTCTGAATAACTGAGTACGATACCATAGGTTGCATTTACCAACTAACCAATTGGGAAGTTCTGTCTTTGATTTTTCAGGAATATGTGCATGCCCATTTTGCCCCCTTGATATATTTCCCCTTTAATTCTCTCACTAATGCCCTCCCTAATTCCATGCTTTCTCCTGAAGTTAGAATAGGTCTGGGTCACATGTTTCATTATGCATCCTTGCTAATCCTGCTTGATAATCAGCCATTAGAAGGGGGCATGTTTGAGGCCACCAGTGGTCAGCAAGGTTGGCAGCATCTGTTTATATTGTCAGCAAAGTGTTGCTGCTTCCAGAGGCAGAAATGACTTCTGTAAGTGACTCTGAAGATGGCAGCACTAGGTCACCACACTATTGCCGAAGTCAACATCCATTGTCAGTTGGAGTGCCGGAAGGTAAGTGCCCTGTTAGGTTAGTATTAGAAGAGGAAAACAAAAAAGGTAGATGGTTGATAACATCAAAATCAAAATAAATTCTTATTTACCCAGGTATGAAGGAGGTGGCGTATGAAAGAGCCAGGAAGATCTCAGATTTGATACCCAGTTTCTGCTGAATTAGTTGATTTTAGCCAGGAGGGGGGAGGTTTTGGGAATCCAACAATTGGCTTCAACACCTCTAGATTAGGGAAAGTAAAATTGGCCACCATCCTTCTCCTGATCAACACCCTTGCCCAAAGTGCACATGTATGGATGGCAGGTGAGGACATGATTAGTTTCAGCTGTGATTACCACGCCCATCCCCACAGTTGAATAATTTGATAACACTCACTGTCAAGGAATATTAACCATATAGGCCATATACCACAGGGCAACTGGTACCTGTGCAACTGTACCTCAAGAAAAGTAGAGAAGTTGATGATAAAAGGGAAAAAAAGGAATGGTGCATAGATCAGTGAATTATACACCACGTGAGTGGTGTGGTGCATTACAGCATCAACTCACTGCACCAAGTGCTGATTATCCAATCTCAGTCATGTCAACGTGATGATGTGCCTGATTGAAGCCAGATGCTTTCCATCAGGAAACAAGAGAGGAATTGGCAGAGTTGAAAATAAGTCATTGTAAAAATGCTCAAAGGCATTTTACAGGACGCTATTACTGTTTCATCTAGAGAGCATAAAGGTCACCAAAGGGAAAATCGTGCATTGGCTTACGAGCAATAGGTCACGCCTCACAAATCTATTGGAATTCTTTGAGAGATAACCGAAACAGTGGGTGAGTGATATCTCATAGCTAGAATATAATTAGATTTTCAGAAGGCATTTGATATTCGTGCTGCATCTGAACCTTTCAAAGAAGGTTATGGTTGCATGGATTTAATGGCAAATTGGCAAGCTGAATTGAAAATTGGCTTCTTTCTGAAGACAGTTAGCCAAACATGTGGAATTCTGCAGAGGTATTTTTGAGCTTTATCTAGGCTTCTTGGGCCTAATGTCCTTTTCTTATTCGTAAAAATTCTTATATCCTTCTACTGTTTCTGCTACTCATGATTCTGGGTATCAAGTTGTGAGGAAAATTTAAGGAAGGTGGACTTTTTTCTCTGAAAAAATAAGAAAATTTCAAGGTTACCTATTTGAATTGTTCAAGCTTGTGAAATGAATTGGTGAATTCCAGCTGAGGCCTAACCAGTGTTTTATAAGATTTAGCATAATTTCCTTACTTTTATTCTCTATGCCCTTTTATTCTTTATTAATAAAGCCCAGCATCCCATATGCTTTTTTAACAGCCTTCTCAACTTGACCTGCCACCTTCAAAGATTTGTGTATGTGCAGCCCCAGGTCTCTCCGCTGCTGCACCCCCTTTAAAATTGTACCGTTTAGTTTATATTGCTGCTACTATGAAACTATGAAAATGGAGGAGAGGCGTTGAAAGAGGATGGTGTGGTCAACCGTGTCAAAGCCTGCAGAGAGGACGAGGAGAGATCGTGTAGCACAGTCAGTCACATGTGATGTCATTTGTGACTTTGATTAGGGCCGTTTCAGTAATGTGGCAGGGGCAGAAACCTGACTGGAGAGATTCAAATGTGGAATTGTGGGAAAACTGGACACAAATTTGGGAAGACTTCACATTCAAGGACTTTGGTGAGGAAAGGGACGTCAGAGATGGAACAGTAATTTGCAAGGACAGAGGGGCCAAGGGTGAGTGTTTTTTTGAAGGTGGGTGGGGGGAGGATGACAGCAGTTTTAAAAAGGGGAGGGACAGTGCCTCAGAAAGGTGATCCATTTACAGTATCAGCTAGCAGGGGGGCCAGGAAGGGAAGTTAGGCGGCCAGCAGTTTTGTGGGAATGGGATCGAGAGACAGGAGATGGGTCTCATGGACAAAATGAGCTTGGAGAGGGCATGAGGGGAGATAGGAGAGAAACTAGAGAAAGACACCAGTTTAGGGCAGGAGAGAACCTTGGGGGATGTTGGGCTTGGTGGGCAAGGGGAAGGAGGGGATGCGGCAGAGGCATAGTTGGTCTCAATCTTAATGACAAAGAAGTCCATGAGCTCCTTACACTTGTTGGAGGAGTGTGGTGTTTAAGGAAATGGTTGGTAGTGAAGAAAAGAAGCCAGGAGTTTTCCTTGCATTCCAGGATGATTGTGGAGTAGTGAGTGATTTTGGCAAAGTAAGGACTGATAGTGCTTGATGCGGTCCAGCCAGATCTGGTGATGAATGGCTCAACCAATTGTGCCAGATATGTTCAAGTCAGTGCTTCTTGGACTTAAGGGAGCGAATATGGGCATCATACCTGTGGAACGACTAGTGTGGGAAAGAGTAAGCATTTTATTGGAGATAAGGGCATAGAGGGTGAGGGAGTAGTTGAGCAAATTAGTAGGGTATGGTAGCATAGTGGTTATGTTACTGGACTAGTAATCCAGAGGCCTGGAATTATGAGTTCAAATCCTGCCACGGCACAAGCAATCAGACATGTTTTGATGCTTCTGATTCGCATTACTGAGCTGTGCAGCTACAGTCTGCATCTCTGCAGGGGCTCTGGACACATCAAGGCAATCCCAAGTACCACATTTTTCATAAAACGTTCAATGCTCAATTAAGCCCAGTGGGGCCCAGCCATGGCCTCTGTACAATGGGATGATGCTGGATACCAGAATAGTAGAGAATTAAATTCATATGACACAGTGTAAACAGCGCAGCGGAATAGGAGGTGCAAGTATGCTGTATCAAGAAAATCTACTCTTTCTGCAAGGGAGGAATTTAGGGCTGGTTTCAAATTGTGATCAAAAGATGCTTCTAGAGTCCCTGGTGTTATATTCTGACTTGATGGTTAATATCATGCAATCTTTTTGTAACTTAAAAAAAAATCCTATGAAAAGCATCGTTGTGATTTATTATATATTTTTATAGAGACAGTATGGATCGTATGTGTACGTGGACGTTGACACCAGGTTAAGTTGGTAGTAATTAATATCATTGTCTAGTAAGATGTAGGGGCCCCAAACCGAACCTTTGCACGGGGCTCTCAGCAGGGCAAACTCAGTGTCCAATCACTATCAGTGGCTTTGTAAAGTGCTGTGAAACAGTTTTCTGTATATAATGAGTACTATAGATCTATAAGTTGTTGTTGTTCTAGGTGACGGAATGAAGCCTTTCACCACATTGAGACAAATCTCATTCCAATTATTATAATAGATCCCGATTGTCAGGAAGTATTATAGTGAATAGACTGATTCTGAGTATGATATCTGAATGTATACTAGTGCAAGGTTAGCAGTGTAGAACAGCAATTTTAGAGCTTAGGAGGAACAAGAGAACAACATTTAAATGATAATAGTAACATCCAACAAAAAGAAAAAGACTCGAAATGTTGCAACAAAAAGAGAGAGGTTGTGGATTAGTGGTGAGAAAAGGATCACCCTATCAGAGAATAAGCCTGTACTCAGATCCTGCCCAGCTGTGTGAGGGGAGAGCTGGAAAAACCTTCTCAAATAGGGAAACAGTATTCGAGTCCCAGTGGATTGGACTTTACAAATTGATATAGGGCTTCTACGAGCCAGGGAGCCAAACTCCCGTATAAGTCAGCACCTTCATGAAAACAAGGGGGAAAATCATTATTTTAATGTGTTTACTTTATTTGCATCTCATCATCCCAATATCAGATAATATCATCTCTAAGTTAAGAGATGAGAAAAATATTCTGATTTTCCTTTTAATTATTTTGGCTAAATTCTATTTTGCTTTAAAGCCAGAAAGGGTAAATGTATTCACCAACTTGTTGCATCATCCTAAATGGTATAAAGGAAATACCAACGCAGTAATTGGAGTCTCCCTCTCCTTGTCACTATGCTACAGGAGTGTCCAAGCTTTTGGTCTTTGTGAGCTTCATAGATGTATATAATGGAGCATCAGGAGCAACTGATAAGGCTTAAATCCATGTTACCATTAAACTGCATATACTAACCGATCTTGGTGTTTTGGTTTACAATTTATCCACCAATGAGCAACAACGCTAAAACGGCCCTTTCTAAATTTTCAGACTCACAAAATCCAAACAGAACAAACCAGTGAATAAGAAGTAGAAGTGCAAATGGGACTGAGTTAGCTGGGCTTTATGCAGCAGATTGCCAAGGCTTGGGAACACATGCAGTTTTGAAATCCCTGTTGTAATTAATGCTTTAAAATTAATCATTAGAAACAACCAGAGAGAGGACATTTCCATGAAATTCCCCCAAATTGGTTGTGAGGAGCACAATTACTTCTATCTTTAATAATTAAGATTAAATAGAAGTTAATTAATTGAATCAGGAACTTTTGAATTGCCAAACCAATAAGCTATACACACACCTCCATCAATCACGGCAGGGGAAGAGCATCATGTCTAACCCAACATTCGCATACAGTATTTTGCAATGGATAGTGGTCAGGAGTAGGGACCCTGGATAATTTTCTACCCCTTTTGCCTTGAGAAACTCGGACCAATTATAGTGCTCCAACTGCTACTCCAGCTGAGATCATCTTGCTCAACACAGACCAAGGACAGAACATGGAATCTCCCATACTTAGCTCAGTACCACAGTGGGCAGTATACTTATCTACTAAGCTATCAGGGAAGCTATTTTTCACTTTATTTGTAACAAAACTGATCACTATACTGATAATAGCAAATACAGGCAATCAAATCACATTAAAAATAAATAAAACTCATATTTTATACTCTGCAAAGTGCATACAAAGTACACATTCCAAAATGGTCAAAATCGCTCCACCAAAATACAATCTCCAACAAATCAGTAATTAAGATAAAGACATGAATATTTTTACAGACATTTGTAGTTGGAAAATTTCACATAAAAAAACTGACATGCAGGTGAATTATAACTTCAAGATTGCATTGGCATTTTTTGTATAAACATTCATCCTTTTATTTGGAAAGGAGCTGCAGACTTTAGTTATGGCCTAACTTGAGTTTTAAAAATGAAATGCATTGCTATAATAATTGTCACCATTTTCTAGCAGTAAAATCACTGCTATGACGCCATGAGTTGGTGATCCTACATCAAATTTCCTTCCCAAAATGGACCCACTATTTCGTCTCTTCCTCCAGAGCCAGTCCAGCGACATCTGCTGGGGATGAGTCACCTGCTTCTTGGGGGAGCTCCATTCATTCTAATGGGGTAGCAACTTCAGTCTAGGCCTGGCAACCAATCTAGATCTTCTTGATTAGTAGGAAATATTCTACCAGCAAGGTACATTAGTGGCATGTTTTGCTTGGGTTGGGCAAGTCTGAGTCACTCCCAATCTGGTCCAAAGTTGCTACCCTCATTGCAAAGAATGGAACCATGTCTTAAAGCAGGAGCAGCTCTTTGTCAGTGATGTCACCTGAGTGGCTCTGGAGTGAAGGAGGTCCAAAAAAGGCAATTTTTCATTGAAGCAGGGAACTGAGATTTATTTTTAAAGGCAAACATTTTTGATGTACAGTTTATGGACATAGAGTCATTTATCTTAAAGTACTCTATCTAGAGTTCCCTGTTCAGTTTTTTTTTTATTTAATTACATGTCAATTGCAAAGAAACTTTGCTTTTTAAAAAAAAAATCAGTGTGCAGTAAATTTGCTGAGGAGGCAAACCTGAACATGCAGTAGTTTTACACAGATAATACTGCATTGGGCTTCTCTGTTAACCAAGTTGGTAAGAGCACTGGCCAACATGGAACTGAGTCATGGGGGGAGGGGGGGAAATTGGGCGCCATTGTGCCTCTTTTTGGGCGCAGTTTGTATATTGGGGGGCCAACTTCTGAAATGGGTGTTAGGCCCATTGAATATGCTCATCAAAGGGTCTTATGTGCCTGTTTTAGGACCCCGCTGACAAATTTGGCAGAAACTGGGCGGAGCATATGCAAGCTCCGCTTAATTTTCCCGGGTCTAAAGTGGCCTAACCAGCGGTTCTTAAAGGGAGCGCTGGAGACCACTGACAGTGAGGTAAGTTTCCGACTTTTTACCTTACCCCAATGTGGAGCCAGCACCCAACAGTGGTGTTCCTCCTGGCTCCACAGCAATACTGCGGGCCGCTGCTGGCACTGGACTGGCCAATTTTGGGAACGCCCCGAGTGGTGAGCTCCATCGGGATGCCCAAATGCTGTCTGCAGCTCTCCAGTATTATGGAGCCGAGGTCCGACTTTAGGCATACTTTCTAGATGTGCTGCCCACTTTGTGCTGATAAACGGCGCAAAAGCAATTCCTCCCCATACAGTCCAGTAAGATCCAAAGTTCAATCACCAGTCAGTATAGGTCCTAGCTTATCTCAGCCAGGGAATTGATAGAGGCACCACAATTGGCCTCTGCCCTAAGCAGGGGAAAGAAAAGTCGCTCAGGATTTCTGATCCTGATCTTCTAAGAAGTACATGCCTGTAGATGTTGGGTGAGGAGAGGGTCAAACTTGGCTGTGGAGCTCCTTACGATAGAATAGCTTGTCAACATTCACTGTCTTGATGCACACATGAAAAATGGTTGCTTGGACAAAATACTGGATGGTCTTTGGTGCCTGTGAAACTATACCCCAACAAGGTGCCATCAAGACAGAATGGAGGGGAGAAAAAAATTGGAGGAGAAAACTGGAGAGCAAAGGCCAAAGAAAAAGCCAAAAGTTTGAGTATAATGGCCTCTTCCTGATCATCTCTATCCAGCAGGATGTAGGTCAGACTTCTGGAGGACTGTCATTTAGGCAATCTCTATTGTGACAGGGGGAGTTGTTTGTGCTTGCTTTCTCTCTCTTGGACCGTTCAAGCACAGGGACTATGTGATTCAAATAGGTGCCCAGGCTACCCAAGGGTGTTTCAGGCAGGCAAATAAAAGGAGGGAAAAAAAATTAAATCAACCAATGTTTCTTATCTTGATCCCGATTCAATGATGCCTGCTGGCAAAGGCTTGAGTGCAGACATCAGTTGGGGACCGGAGTTGATCTAGCTGTGAAGCCTGCTACAGTTGAATAGCCTGTCCACATTCACTGTCCAGGCTTGCCAATGGAAGCTGTATTTTGGGTTAAGCACAGGAAAAAGTATCAGATACCAGATGGTGGTCTGTGGACCTGTACACCTTCAGGTGAGGAGGATTTTTTTTTAAAACTAAAGAAATCCCAAGAAAACAAATACAAAAGCTTGTCCTCAGATTGACATTTACTGCATTTCACTTGCAGCTAGTTGAAATGTGTCTTTAGTGAATGGAGTGTGATGTAGACAGACAGCAAAGAGACTCTGCAATTGAAATATACATTTCATTTTAAACTGCCTTTGCACAAATAAGAGCAAGGATAAATTTGGTCCAAACTGCAGGCTGAAAATCTCCTCTCTCTGCCGACTGCAGGGATCCAAATGAAATGAGTTATGCTTAGTCCTACCCAGCTCCTATTTGAACACAAATCTGCCCTTATTTCAGCTCTAAATTGATAATGTTAATCAGAGAAACTGCAGAAGGGTTGCTGTGGGAAACAGAGAAAGGTTAAAATGGTGCAGTAGGAAAGTCTTGAGGTTGGAGTTGACACACCTTGGGGCAGAAGGGAGGGAGCTTCACTCTGCATCTATCTGACATTGGAGTGTTGAAATGGAAAAGTGGTCTATTTCCTAGCATTAACATTCCATTGCCTTGGCAGAACATAACATTTGTAAAAAGAAAAAGCTTCACACCTGTCTCAGGGTGAGAAAGGTACATCACCACATAATAGCCCGGCTGGACCTGCCACAGTTAGAGTACTGCTCTATAAAGACAAGCACATCCAATACTAAGCAGCAGTCCTTCCTTCTTTGCACATATTCCAATTAATGGCTCGTTTAAACAACATAAAAGAAAGCCATTCCAGGATGTTCCATGTTGTGGAATTGTTTGGAATATATAGAGCAAGGGACATCTGACATGAAAAACATTTATAAAACCCTATCTGGAATGCTTTTCGCAAACACTATATTGTTGCTTACATAATGTAAGGATGCAAACTCTTTTCAGGGGCTTATACAGATTAGAAAGCCTAACCAAAGCAAGCACAGCTATAACTCGCTTGCGCTTAAGAGATAATGTTATCTAGAATCAAGTTGAACGCAGAAGGTGCAAGGAAAATCCACTGTAATTTCCGTTGGATAGCACACTGCCTGGAAATCTTCCACTTGGAATGGCTCAGCTTTCTCTGACTGGTGCCTCAATGTTAAGGGGTGAAATCCTGCCACTCATCAGTGCATGGACGTAGGGCCAAATCTTGTCTGTTTCTGTCCCGGAAAACGTGTGCAAGATTCCCTTAGTCCTGAAAGAAAAATAAAAAGCAGACAAAAAAAATGATCATCATACACTAATGGGCTTTCTACAGCCCAATCTGCATTGTTCAGTCCCGGATTGGGTGCTGCATCGAGGAGCAGGAGGTTGATTTAAAATCTCAACTTTGAGGATCAAGTATCTATGGGACAAGCGCCAGTTAGAGTTTATGCCTTGTTGAAAAAGTACTGAGCAGTATTGACAGCATTCCTAGAGGCTTGTAGAACATGCTTCCTCTACAAGTAGATGTCCAGAGAGGGAGGAACAGGCAGATAACACGTGAAAAAAAAAACCAGTAAAACACCATCTGCTCTCAGCATCTCAAGAATACCCAGTCCACAGTATTCCTAAACAAAGGAAGGCAGTATCTGAATGCTCCCGTCCAGCCACACAACCCTCTCTCCACCAATCCTGAAGAAACACTACTATACCCATATATACAACTGTGCTAACAAATTCATTAGCCCCAATTATAACCTAACCCGCCCAGCTCCATTGAAGTCAATGGAGCTTAAAGTTGGGCAGTGTGTAAAACGGGCATCCGAACCCACGCCACTCCCGCCGGGCGTGATAGGTTAAAATCAAGGCTCTTGTATCAAAGCATGCTTTTGCAAAATGTACAACAAAAGCATCACTGTATAAAATGGAATTTTTAATGTACATTATTACTGCATCATCTCACAACCTTCAATTTATAAATAAGATTTTGCAGTGAGATGAAGTACCTCTCCCAGTCTCCCAACACCACCACCAACTGCAGCAAAGACTGGGCTGGTGAACAATCTGCTTGCAAGCTACTGCCAATAGCACTCTAAACTACCTCCTCATAAGCATGCACTGTGCCAAAGATCAATAACACCAAGGTTTTAAAAAAGCTTAAAAAGAGAATAGTTTCAGCATTGAGAAAAGCATTAAAGACATTGCATCAGCTTTTCCAGATATATCTATAACGAGTCAAGCTCCTGTAGCATTGCACATGGGGAGTCAAGATTAAAGGCAGTATCCATATCAAACAGGGCTAAAGGGGGGGAAGGAGAGAGAAAAGAATGGGTAAAGTAGATGAAAACATAAAATTACAAAGCGATCTTGATAGATTAGGTGAATGGGCAAAACTGTGGCAAATGGAATTCAATGTAGACAAATGTGAGGTCATCCACTTTGGATCAAAAAAGGATAGAACAGGGTACTTTCTAAATGGTGAAATGTTAAAAACAGTGGATGTCCAAAGGGACTTAGGGGTTCAGGTACATATATCATTGAAGTGTGATGAACAGGTGCATAAAATCATCAATAAGGCTAATGGAATGCTGGCCTTTATATCTAGAGGACTAGAGTACAAGGGGGCAGAAGTTATGCTGCAGCTATACAAAACCCAGGTTAGACCGCACCTGGAGTACTGTGAGCAGTTCTGGGCACCGCAGTTTCGGAAGGACATATTGGCCTTGGAGGGAGTGCAGCCCAGGTTTACTGGAATGATACCCGGACTTCAAGGGTTAAGTTACGAGGAGAGATTACACAAATTGGGGTTGTATTCTCTGGAGTTTCGAAGGTTAAGGGGTGATCTGATCGAAGTTTATAAGATATTAAGGGGAACGGATAGGGTGGATAGAGAGAAACTATTTCCGCTGGTTGGGGATTTTAGGAGTAGGGGGCACAGTCTAAAAATTAGAGCCAGACCTTTCAGGAGCGAGATTAGAAAACATTTCTACACACAAAGGGTTGTAGAAGTTTGGAACTCTCTTCCGCAAACGGCAATTGATACTAGCTCAATTGCTAAATTTAAATCTGAGATAGATAGCTTTTTGGCAACCAAAGGTATTAAGGGATATGGGCCAAAGGCAGGTATATGGAGTTAGATCACAGATCAGCCATGATCTTATCAAATGGCGGAGCAGGCACGAGGGGCTGAATGGCCCACTCCTGTTCCTATGTTCCTAGGGGGGAGTGGGGGAGGGGAGGGGAAAGGAAAGGAGGGAAGGGGAGAATGGTAGGAGAGGAAAGAAGGATTAAGAGATTGGGAAGGAGAGACGAGAGGAGAGTGGGAGAGGAGGAGGGTGGCAGGGGAGGGATAGTGGGTGGTGGGAGATCTAAAGGTGATGGGGAGAGGGAAGATGAGGAGCAACAATGATGGGGACAAAGAAGAGAGGAAGGCAACCTACTGGCTGGTAGACTGAATCTCTGCCAGGCCTGGGAAATTCTCTCAATGTGGCTGGGGGGAATTCTATGTCTTGGGCCAGACCCTCAAAATCCTGTGGCAGCAGTCTAGAAGAGGATGGCGGAACGGCCACAGTATTGGCCTAGCGGGACAACCGGGAGGGTGGGGATGTAAAAACAAAGTAGGAGGATGGTTGCAGATGAGGTAAGTTTACATCACAGACAGGACAGTAGCGGATTGTGTGGGTTGGGAAACAGACTGGTTGTGTCAGCCGGGTTACATCTTTTTAGGAGAATCAAGAAAGGGCAGTCAGGGTACTTTTGAAGGTGGCTAGGTTAAATCACTTTACTCAACAACTACATTCAATTTTAGTCAATGTTCAAAGTTTTTACATATGAAAAACTACTCACCTTTCATTCTACTACTTATGTGGCTTTACCAAGGGGCAAAAGCAATGGGGTGAAACCACAATGTCACTTTGGGGTAGGGTTGCATGTTTACTCACAATGCTACCACATCGGTGGCACATCCTACTATTATCGTTACCGCGACAGCTCTTTTAACACTGTGAAGGTCTATCATAGCATCACCTACACCTACTATGATTGGTACTGCACAGAAATATTGACATTTTTAAGTTGAGTTTTTAAATTGTTAAAGCCTGACCAAGGAGTTTTCAATGTATTTAAGATCGAATGTTGTGACCCATTCTGTATTTTTAATATACAGTAGGTCTTGATCTATCATTAGTTACAGACCATTCATTGTGGCTCCCTTGCAGCTTGTTTGTGCACTGACACCTGGCTTCCTGGGAAATTCCCTTCGACAGGCACACAGTCTTGCATTCTGTCGCAGTCCCCTCGGACTCTTTCAACACAGTAAGGGCACTGATTTGTTCCCTGGAAACCCCCGACACCCCTTTGTGATTATTTACCTGCCCTAACAGAGTGATCCACAGTGAGTCAGAATTTCCCCCACTGACACATTTGTGCCACCATATCTCCCTCAGGTAGCCCCCAAGACTTTTTTCAATATCTCTTCACGCACTTGCCGTTCTCGTGACCTTTTGGCTTCCCCTTTGAGCTGGCTGGCGACCTTCATATGTCCTATAGCTGTTCTAGGGCTCTACTTGGTGCTGCTTCCACTCTCCATTGGCTGCCCGTCCTCACCTGGATTGGGGCGGTTCTTGGGCCTATATTAGCCCATTCCCACTACCCACCACTGAGTTCTGGGATTGAAGCAGCTTTGCCAGTAGAATAGAGAGCATTACTCTGTGCTATAATTGACCTGGGAGTGCTTGACGCTGCCAGTGGCTACCTAATATGGAAAGTGCACTATTTCCAAAACTAACACCCCTCACCTTCATTGGAAGAAAAATTCACCCAAAAAAGTTTTAAAAATGCATTATCACAGACAGCAATGGGTAATTCTGGTTCTGAATTCCATTGTTTGAAAATCATTTTTCTGGATACTGAAAGCTGATTTTAAAAGTCAAAAAATCATTAAATGATTAAAATAAAACTTGCAATAGGAGAAAAAAGAAAATGGAAAAAATAAAGTTTGGTTAATAAATTAAAATATCTCTGGGTCAAAAGACATTGGCTTCATGGTATTTTTACACACACAACTAAAGTATCTGACTTAAAAGTTCATCCTAACTGTGTTTATATACACATTAATTATTAAATGAATTCTCTTTGAAGTACAGCACTTTCTTCCATATCTGGCAGTTATTTTATCTCTTGTTACTTACAGGATGTGTCAGAAGCTGCAGGCTAAGCACTCTTGGGTATGTTCTGTGCTGTATTCACCCATTGATATTGGTGTTAAAAGGGGTCTCTCAACCAATTAGTAGCATTTTCCAAGATTGAAGGGGGAGGGGATTAAGGGAGGACAGGCAAAAATGAAGGGAAAGAAAAACCAAGGTGCACGTAGAAGTCTGCAGGAAATGACCAGAATAGCCTAGCACCCTGTTTGATGGATGCCGACATGGAGGCCATGCTGCATGAGGTGATCATGAGGAGAGTGGCCCCCTGTGCCACTTCACAGCATCATCCCTACAGTTCAGCATTTTATCATGCCTTCAAAGAAGTGGAACCAAGTTTCAGAGCATAGCTGGCCATAACTATCTGTGGCTATGACAGCCCTATCTATGCTGCATTGTAGCTGCAATTGTCCTTCCCCAGCTCTGCATCTGGATCTGTCCTGACCCAGATCCTGTGTAGACAGTCCCCCCTAGTTATTGCCAGCTAAGTATTCCAGGACCTGCAGAAATGGTTGGTGGCACCTTGGCATGTGCAAACCATGCCATCAGGGTACACTGGTTGTTGGTCATCCTAACATGCCTTCTTTCATGTAATGCCACTGAAAGCATGAAATACTGTGGTTGATGTGCTTCTGAGGAAGTATCCAACATTAGTTCGTCAGGCAACCACATATCTCAAATGTTGCCATCGGTATCTACTTTCCCAGCTTGCTTTGGGAAAAGCAGCTTTCGCATATACTAATTGTTTGCTAAAGTGACATCTGGCCAGCTCTGCTTGCAATGAATGTTGTTAGGTAGAGAGTTCCAGGATTTTGACTCAGCGATGATGAAGGAATGGCAATATATGTCCAAGTCAGGATGGTGTGTGACTTGGAGGGGACCTTGGAGCTGATGGTGATCTCATGCACCTGATGCCCTCATCCTTCTAGGTGGTGGAGGTCAGTTTGTGAGATGCTGCCAAAGAAGCCTTGGCGAGTTGCTGCAGTACATCCTGTAGATAATACACTGTTGTCACGGTACACCAGTGGTGGAGGAGGTAGATGTTTAGACTAGTGGATGAGGTGCCAATCAAGCAGACTCAGATGGTGTCGAGCTTCTTGAAGGCTGTTGCACCCATTCGGCATGTTTTTATTTATTCATTCTCGGGATATAGACATCGCTAGCAAGGCCAGCATTTATTGCCCATCCCTAGTTGCCCTTAAGAAGGTGGTGGTAAGCCTTCCATCACACTCCTGCCTTGTGCCTTGTAGATGGTGGAGAGGCTTTAGGTAGTCAAGTGCCTAGGACACTGCCCTGAGGAACTCCAGCAGCAATGTCCTGGGGCTGAGGTGATTGGTCTCCAACAACCATAACTATTTTCCTTTGTAACAGGTCTGATTCCAGCCACTGGAGAGATTTCCCTGATCCCCATTGACTTCAATTTTACTAGGGCTCCTTGGTGCCACACTCAGTCGAGTGCTGTTTGATGTCAAGGGCAGTCACTCTCACCTCACCTCTGGAATTCAGTTTATGTTTGGACCACAGCTGTAATGGGGTCTGGAGCTAAGTGTTCCTGGCGGAAACCAAACTGAGCATCAGTGAGCAGGTAATTGGTGAGCAGGAGTGTTTAATGATCACTCCTTCCATCGATTTGCTGATAATTGGAAGTAGGCTGATAAGACTGGAATTGGCCAGGTTGGATTTGTCCTCCTTTTTGTGGACAGGATATACTTAGGTAATTTTGTGTTTGTTGGTGAATTTTGCATTCCTCAGGGTGAGTGAAGAATGTTGAGTGCTAGAGATTGGAGCATTTTCCTATTTCAAACATTGAGTGTCAGTATCAAACATTCTGAGCTCAAGTAAAGCATTAGTTTAGACACAGAGTAAAGCTCCCTCTAGTCTGACCCAACAACACACCTCAGCCCTGTCTTTAGAACATCACCTCGTGCTAGTGTGGCATTTTTCCATTTCTCATACCAGCCATCCTGTAACTACTCCGGAAGAATTGCTCAAATCAGTGTGAGTGATAACTTTGTATTTTTGAATGCATTCATAACGTTGTTAAAAATAGCATCCAGAGAAATTCTTCCTCCGCAAAGTAAGATTGGGAATTAGTCCCAGCAACAATTCCTTTGGAGTATTTAATTATCTGTGTCACTACATCCATTTCTTCCTCCCTGCATCCCTCTTTGTTCAAATCAAATCTCATCATTGTCCGAGCTGTTTCAGTACAGCTACAACACTGGCATCCACCCGACAATGTGGAAAATTGCCCAGGTATGTCCTGTCCACAAAAAGCAGGACAAATCCAATCCGGCCAATTACCGCCCCTCAGTCTACTCTCAATCATCAGCAAAGTGATGGAAGGTGTCGTCGACAGTGCTATCAAGCGGCACTTACTCACCAATAATCTGCTCACCAATGCTCAGTTTGGGTTCCACCAGGACCACTCAGCTCCAGACCTCATTACAGCCTTGGTCCAAACATGGACAAAAGAGCTGAATTCCAGAGGTGAGGTGAGAGCGACTGCCCTTGACATCAAGGCAGCATTTGACCGAGGGTGGCACCAAGGAGCCCTAGTAAAATTGAAGTCAATGGGAATCAGGGGGGAAAACTCTCCAGGTGCTGGAGTCATACCTAGCACAAAGGAAGATGGTAGTGGTTGTTAGAGGCCAATCATCTCAGCCCCAGGGCATTGCTGCAGGAGTTCCTCAGGGCAGTGTCCTAGGCCCAACCATCTTCAGCTGCTTCATCAATGACCTTCCCTCCATCATAAGGTCAGAAATGGGGATGTTCGCTGATGATTGCACAGTGTTCAGTTCCATTCGCAACCCCTCAAATAATGAAGCAGTCCGAGCCTGCATGCAGCAGGACCTGGACAACATCCAGGCTTGGGCTGATAAGTGGCAAGTAACATTCGTGCCAGACAAGTGCCAGGCAATGACCATCTCCAACAAGAGAGAGTCTAACCACCTCCCCTTGACATTCAACGGCATTACCATCGCCGAATCCCCCACCATCAACATCCTGGGGTCACCATTGACCAGAAACTTAACTGGACCAGCCATATAAATACTATGGCTACAAGAGCAGGTCAGAGGCTGGGTATTCTGCGGCGAATGACTCACCTCCTGACTCCCCAAAGCCTTTCCGCCATCTACAAGACAAAAGTCAGGAGTGTGATGGAATACTCTCCACTTGCCTGGATGAGCACAGCTCTAACAACACTCGAGAAGCTCCACACCATCCAGGACAAAGCAACCCGCTTGATTGGCACCCCATCCACCACCGGCGCACTGTTGCTGCAGTGTGTACCATCCACAGGATGCACTGCAGCAACTCGCCAATGCTTCTTCGACAGCACCTCCCAAACTCGCGACCTCTACCACCGAGAAGGACAAGAGCAGCAGGTACGTGGGAACAACACCATCTGCACGTTCCCCTCCAAGTCACACACCATCCCGACTTGGAAATATATCGCCGTTCCTTCATCATCGCTGGGTCAAAATCCTGGAACTCCCTAACAGTACTGTGGGGAACCTTCACCGCACGGACTGCAGCGGTTCAAGAAGGCGGCTCACCACCACCTTCTCCAGGGGAATTAGGGATGGGCAATATATGCCAGCCTCGCCAGCGATGCCCACATCCCATGAACGAATAAAAAAAATCCAATTTTTTCTTTCTTAGGGCTTTAAAACATGGAACTGCTCACATTTCTCAGTCCTGTTTTTCTACTGCAATCTGCAGGCGGTTGAAACTTAAGCTAATCAATTAATGATGACTTTTTGCCTAAGCTTCTTTCCTACTCTTTTTAATCTTGGTGGTGGTGCACTGCATTATGGACTTGGGTTTCACAATAATAATAAAAAAATAGCCTTCAAATCCATTCTTAACCAGATACTTGTATAGTTTCTTATTAAGAAAGATAATTGGCTTACCATCAGATTTTGATGGGAGTATATACCACATACCTACTATTTTGTAGAAAAGATTTTCTGTGGTTCAGTGGTAGCACTGTTGCCTTTGAGTCAGAAGGTTGGGGGTTCAAACCCCACTCCAGAGACTTGAGCACATAATCTAGGTTCTGAGGGAGTGCTGCACTGTCAGAGGTGCCATCCTACATTACAACAGTGATTACACTTCAAAAGTACTTCATTGGCTTTAAAGCACTTGGGATGTCATGAAAGATACTATACAAATGCAAGTAAATCCCAATATTTGGTATCAACATCTCCAGGATGGCATGAATTTTACTTTCAGTATCTAGCTGACAGATGCCTGCATCACAGTCATTTCAAGTTCTGTTCAAAATCTCAAAGGATCTAGTCTTTTTTCTTAAAATATAAAGGAAAGCCCACACTAGTTCTGGTCAGGTCACACTCCCTATTTATTGTTTAATGGTATAGAATCCACTTTTTCAGATGTCTCTAACTTATTGGGTTCTGAAGCTGTGCTTTCCAATGATCTGCAGCTGCCATTGGTCTCATTTCACCTTACTTCATTGTGGTCTACCATTCGGGCTATGCAGATAACCATTTGATTTTTTTTGAAGATATTGACTCGTGTTTTGGGTAAATTGACGCTCCAGCATCTCGCCAAAGTGGCCACTCTTAGCATGTGTGCTTAAAACGTATTTACATTTCCCTATTGGGGTGGGAGTGGGGTGGGAGGGGGGTGCGGACATCACAGTTCAAAATGGCCATTCTTTACATGTGAGCTTGAACAGTGTTTGTAGACAATTCAACCATTGGGGCATCACACAAGAACCTGATCCTTTTTTTGCCTAATGTTTGTTATGTTTATTAACGATTTTGAGTGGAGCATGGATGGTATTGTTGTTAAATTTGCAGATGATACTACATTGTGTGGTAGAGACAGGATCTTAGAAGAAGGAAATAGATTACATCTGGATTTTGGATAGATTGGGAAGACTGTGGAGATGGTGACAATCTGAGGCACTGGAGAAGTGCAAAAACAATTTACAAGGATGATAATGGAACTGAGAGCTTATAACTATCAGGAAAGACTGAACAGGCTGGGGCCCTTTTCTCTCGAAAAGAGAAGGCGGAGGGGTGACCTAATAGAGGCCTTTAAAATTATGATGGGGTTTGATAGGGTAGATTAAAGAAGATGTTTCCATTTGTGGGGGTGTCCAAAACTAGGGGTCATAAATATAAGATAGTCACTGATAAATCCAATAGGGAATTCAGGAGAAACTTCTTTACCCAGAGTGTGGTTAGAATGTGGAACTTGCTACCACATGGAATAGTTGAGATGAATAGCATTGATGCATTTAAGGCGAATCTAGATAAGTACATGAGGGAGAAAGAAATGGAAAGATATGCTGATAGGGTTAGATGAAGTAGGGTGGGAGCAGGCTCATGTGGAGTATAAACACCGGCATAGACCAGTTGGGCCGAATGGCCTGTTTCAGTGCTGTTAATTCTGTGTAAGTTTTTTCTTCTTTCTTTAATCTCTAGTGTCCTTTAGCACCTGCCAATTTTATACCGATAGTAGTAGAAATCGGTTTTGGGCCCATTTTCGGGCGCATAACCAATGGCGCGCAGACAGCGAGCACCCCATCCGGCAGGCCTGAGGCTTGCCCGAGATTGGGCCTCGTACCTCATTTCAATAATTTTAGAAAGCTGCCGGCACCTGTCGAGCCTCCACAGGCAGCTCACTCATTACCTAATGATCAATTTTGGGCCTGGAAGAAGGTGGTGGAGAAAGGGAAGTGGGAGGGTTGATCGCAGGCAGGCAGTAGCCTTCAGGAGTGCTGCTCCTCCTGGCTTCACATCAAAGTTAAAAAAATTAACTTACCTTTCTGATGGCAGCTGCTTGCTAGACCACATCCATGCCAGGAAAACCCAAGTAGAGCAGTACACGTTCTGCTCAGGACAGCCCAATTTCCCAGACAGGTCCAAAAACAGACCTTAGGCCCCTCATTAGCATATGGAAGGGACCTAAGCCTGTTTTAGGTGGCTGCCATGGATATCTGAAATTCATCCAAGACCAATATCACATTGGACTTTATCAGGCGTCCTGAGGACACAGGGCATAGCCCTGTGAAATTGGTCATTTTTGACCCCTTTTTCCGTCTGGAAAACAGGTGCAACAAGGACCAATTCCTATGCCATGTTATCTGATTCTGGGTTCACAATTTAAGTTGCACCCAAGACCGCGCCTGACTACTAATCCTAAAATAGAGAGATCTCTTGCGGAATGTCACTGCAGCTGGAGTACAGTACATTACTTTACAATGGTCCTGCATTTATTCAGCACATTTTCTCTATCTGGATTGTGACACAACTGAAGAATCAGGGCCACAGTTTGGATCAGAGAAGCGGTTCCAACAATAGGCTGATATTTGAAGCCACAAAGACACTATAGTTTTTGTTTTGGACAGAGGCCAGTCCAATCTGTATCTTTGTTTAAGATTTTACTGGTGTGTTCTTTCTCAAAGATAACAAATTGTTTCAGAGATGCTTTGTTTTCCCCATTAAAGGGCCATTGTCTTAGCAAGTGTTTGGAAAAGCTTTATATCTGTTAGCGTGTTATCTGTTACTGTGGTGCAGTGATGCAAATTGCATCAAAACATGTATTTCACTGAACAAATTACTTTTAATTTTAAATGATAGAAAAGCTGTTCTCCTTCTCTGTAATGAAACGGTTCAATTGAAGAAGTGGTCTGTTTATAAACTGTAGGTGATTATAAAAACTCTTGGTCCTCCATTCTCCAAAAGATTGTGAGTGTTTTCCCTTCCAACCATGTAGCCAATTGGGAATTTCAATAAGCTATTCTTGATTAGGACTCCAGGGCTTCCCCAAAGACTCAACAAGTAAATATAATGTGTGGTGTGGTTCTGAGCAATACAGGTTAGGAAAGTCCCAGGTTTAATCCCAGATCTGGGCTAAATTGTCTGACTTCAGCCAAAGTAGCAGTGGGGGAATGCTACAATTGGCCTCAATGTCCCCAAGCAATGGAGAACAAGAAAAAGCCAATGATTTGGCTTTTTCTTAACGTTTCTGATCATTAGCCAGTGATCCCTGGTGAAATGAACATATGTGGAGTTTGATCATGAGTATTGGGATCATCTGTGATGTCCCCAGGGTGTAATAGTCTGCTGCTACCCACTACCTAGATCCACATATAAAGAACAGCTAACTGCTAATGAAGCAGAGGGAATTAGTGCCTGTGGAATTGTACCCAAGCAGAAGTCACTGCTTTCAAGAGAATAGTGTATAAAGCTGGAAAAAAAACATTCTAAGTAGAAACTTATCTGTAGCTAACAGGGAAAAAATAACCACATAGCTATATGAATGCAGAGGTCAACTAGAAATATAAATTTTGTACACCAGTTGTTATTCCTCCCCTGCTTCTACCTGCGGGATTATGGATTGGCTACTTCTATAAGTACTGTTTACCAATATTACATATTAACCAAATTAGAGAGATGTCCCCCACTCTAATAGTTCTAAATACATTTCCAAACTAGTCTTCTGATTAAGAAACATTGAAGTTTACATCACAAAAAGAGGCCATTCTGTCCATCGTGTTTGTGCCAGCTCTTTACAAGAGCAATCCAAAGCTACTCACACTGCCCTGCTCATCCCCATAGTCCTGTATGTTCCTTTGCTTTAAACATTTATCTACTTTTCTCTTAAAAGGACACAATAGCCTAGTGGTTATGACAGTGGATTAGCAACCCAGAGGCAAGTTATAAAATTAAATGTGGTCATTTGTGGGCTAGCAACAGGATTAAAAAACGTACAAAAGTTACATATTGGCTCGCTAATGCACTTCAGGGAAAGAAGTCGTAGCAAAACTGAAATCAATGGGGAGGTTAAAGGAAAAATTGTCCAGTGGCTGGAGACATATCAAACACAAAGGAAGATGGTTTATGGTCATCAGAGACCAGTCATCACGGCCCCAGGACATCCTCAGGGAAGCATCCTCAGCTGCTTCATCGATTATCTTCCCTTGGTCCCCAAGCTCAGGAGTGGGGGTGTTCTCTGACAATTCCAGTATTCAGCTTCATTCATAACTTCACCGATAATTAAGCAGTTCATGCCAGTCTACAGCAGGACCTGGATAACATTCGGGCTTGAACAGACAAGTGGCAGGTAATGGCATCTCAAACAGAAAGTCCAGCCAGCTCCTCCTGACATTCAACAGTGCCTCCATTGCTGACTCCCCCACCATCAACATCTGGAGATCATCACTGACCAGGAGCTGAACTTGACCAGCTATATCAACACCATGGTTACAAGACAAGGGCAGGGGTTGGGTACTCTGATGTGTGGCTCGCCAGCATCTACAAGGTTCCAACCAGGAGTGTGTTGAAATACTCACTTACCTGGATGGGTGCAGCCACAACAACATTCAAGAAGCTTGATGCCATCCAGGACAGTCATTTGCTTGATCAATGCCCTACCACTGGACTCAATATCCACCCCCTTCACCAGAACAGCAAGGTCATGGGAACACCATCACCTCCAAGTCACACCCCATCTTGGTTTGGACATAAATTGCTGATCATTTATGGTTGCTGGGTCAATATCCTGGAATACCCACCGAACGTCATTGTGAAAGCACCATCATTACGAGGACTGCAGTGGTTGAAGGAGAGGACCCACCACCACCACCTTCGGAGGGTAAATAGGCCTGGGCAATAAATGCACCCTTGTCAGCATTGCCCACATCCTGCGAAAATTAAAAACATGCAATGGTCCCTGCCTCATCTACTCCCTTTGGCAAAGCATTCCATGCTCACACAATTCTCTATAAAAGAAATGTTTCTTTCTCACAGTTCTCATTTTATATTGACAACCCCTTATCACAGACTCTCCAACTAGAGAAAATAATCTTTCTCTTTTCACTCTATCACAACCTCTCTTAAATCTGCTCTGGGCTTTCTCTGCTCCAATGGAAATAGTCCCAGGATTGTGCAGGGCTAGATTGTTAAATTGCAGCTCTTTAATTACCTATTAATGGACACCAATAGGGGGAGGGGAGTGACAAAGGATCAATCAACCATCTACAGAATCAATTGTTGTCAATTCACAGATGACACCAACAAACAGCTATGCTTTTTAAAAAAAGGGGAGTAAATGACAGTGTGGAAAAATTGTTAAATTGTCACTTAAATCACTCTAACTCAAAACAAGATAAATGTATAAATCTCTGAAACCACTTTGCCTTGCTTCATCCTTCAAAAGCCTCCATTAAACTACCTCTTCAGCCACTGTCCTTAAATTCCCCTTAACTTCTGCTCAGTTCTTATCTTGAACTGTGAAGCACCTCAGGATATTTTGCTACATCAAAGGCTTTATATAAATGGAAATTTCTTTAAAATACTAACTTGTATAAATCTATAACTGGCTTTGCAACATCCTTGTACTGGCGCAGTCTAGAAGCAACCATTTCTGGCTTGTCATCATCTTGCTGGATTAAAATTTCCCCAGTAATGTCATCAATTCCCTGCATGGAAAAACTAACAGTTAAATGACAATAAAAAAAGCAATTTTCATTAAAAATCCCTCACGACAACTATGTAAATGGCAGTACTGTATCTTTGAAACAGGCAACACAATGGGTTAAAGGGGAACAGACAAACAGACATTCATATTTAATTTTAAATTCAAAGTCTTTATTTATAGCTCCAGCCGTGGAAGGAGAGCAGAACCTCATACCTAGATGTTGCAGTAAATAAGATCAGTTGTTGATTGTATATGTTACAGTCTTGAAAGCTGCTTGTGTTTTTTTTAAATTACAGTTTGATTAAAATATTATCTCAGCTCTTTAAAAGTTTATGCTTAGATCAAGATTTTTAAAGATTAATTATTTTAAAAATGGTAAGTTGTAACACAAACTAGTACCTTTAAACACTCTCGCTAAAACAGAACTTAAATTGAGACTTTAGAATATAAAGGAAGATTTTTTTTTTCTCTACAAGGGTAATGCTCTATCTTCTTAAACTTATTTTTTCTTTCTTCCTTGAGTTTTCCCACACCAGGCAACCTCCACAAGTGACAGGGCAGGCAGAGTGTTGTGTTCCCAGGCCACTACCAATGCTTTTCTGAATCTGGATGCTAAGACACCCACTTCCTTAGAAAAAAGGTGTCTCTGCCTCTGATTTTCTCTCCCTTCCCAGGTCTCTTGAGCAGCTCACCCACTTTGAAACACTAGAAATCAGAATTGCAACGATTTGGGGACCACTGCGTAAACTCAAGCTCCACCACTCAATGCAACCTCTATGAGAGAGAGCCTTATATCTTGAGTACTTTGATATTTGTTGATATCTTAATCATTTTTGGATTAGGGTTTGGTCTTAATAATTAATGAAGACAGGTGAAGCAGTCAGGGCAGCCTTAACTTATGCATTCCTGTATTATGTATGGTGTGACAGTCTTAATGATTGCAGTATCTTTTCCTTTAGACGTTAGGTGCTAAAAGCAGATTTCAGCGATTACAAGCAAAAACGCTTGGTCTATCACTTACATGTGCATGGGGAGGGTTGAATTCCATGTTGTATACTCTTCCACTCGATGGGTGAACCCATCGCGCGCTGAGTCTCTGCTTTAATGTTTCAAATGGGATGTTCAAGTGAATGACAAGATCGAGCTGGTAGATGCTGTTAAGTGCTTCTGTCTGGGCTAGTGTACGGGGAAAACCTGCGCTCAGAAGAATAAAGGGATCACATTACCAGCCTATGGTTTATCAGTTAAAGCAGGAGGAGCTATTCCTCCAAACTTCAGAGTAAAACTAATTAGAAACAGAAAATACTGGAAATACTCAGCAAGTCAGGCAGCATCTGTGGAGAAAAAAAGAGTTAATGTTACAGGTCGATGACCTTTCGTCAGAACTGGAAAAAATTTAAGGTTAAACAGTTTTTAAGCAAGTACAGAACCGGGGGAAGGCAGGAGGGAGGAAGGGGAGGGAGGAAGGGGAGGGGCGGAAAAAACAAAAGGGAAGGTGGAGGGCAGGAGTGATTAAATGACAAAAAGGGATGATGGTGCAAGGCAAGGAGGGTGGTATTGGGACAAGTAAAGAAACAAAAGATGGGTCTAGAGGAACTGCAAATGGCAACAGCAGAACCATTATCAGCACTTGCTGTGTGAAAAAAGGGGAGCAGTGGTTATGATCTGAAGTTATTGAAATCAATGTTGAGTCCAGAAGGTTGTAAAGTGCCTAATCGAAAGATGAGGTGCTGTTTCTCGAGCTTCATTAGAACAGTGTAAGAGCCCGAGGACAGAGAGGTCAGAGTAGGAGTGGGAAGGGGAATTAAAATGGCAAGCGACCGGCAGGTCAGGATCACGCTTGCGGACTGAGCAGAGGTGTTCAGCAAAGCGATCGTCCAATCTACGTTGGGCTTCCCAATGTAGAGGAGACCGCATTGTGAGCAGCGAATACAGTATACTAAATTGAAAGAATCCAAATGCAGATTCTCCCTCCTTGTTAGTGTCTGGCAGGGTTATGACTAATCATGGCTAGGAGAACTAGAAGATTAGTGCATTAAGTTATTTGTCTATGGTTGTTCTAAAGAGGTGCATGAGAACATCCTCATTATAAAACACACACTTTTTTTTGATCCCCCCCCCCCCACAATGTCATAATACCTGGCCTCTGTCTGTAGTCTCTCCACAGCAGCTTGGCTGAGTCAGCAACTTAGTGGAGCTATAGACCATGAGTACATGTCTCACCAGTCCCGGCCCCGTACTTTGAAACTCTATTTTGTTCTATCTGCCAACAAAATCTCTAATGAAAGTAAAAAGAGCGAAAATATGACTCTGGACATGTTACCGGCCGCCTTTATGTCTTAGATGGTTAAGGAGTTCACATGGGAAGTGTCAATACTACTCAACTTTATATGGTTGTGTTTCTAGGGACTGTGGCATGAAATAAGAGAGCTGGACTAGAACACATTGCCAGAAGGAAGGAGTACAGAAAATAAATGCAATGCTTTCAAGAACACATAACTTAGAACACAAAGTGATCATATTCTGTTGGGAAAGAAGTGTTAGAGAAGAAACCAATGTGGCACCAAATAACAGAAGGATAAAGGAGGGAAAAAAAGAATGTTCCTCAAAGATAATGAGGAGGTACTTAAAAGATTGGCAGTAATCAAGTAAAAAAAGTCACCCGGTCCAGATGAGAGGCATCCTAGGTTACTGAGGGAAGTAAGTGTGGAAATTGTGGAGGCTCCAGCAACAATCTTCCAATCTTCCTTGGATATGGGGGTGGTGCCAGGGGACTGGAGGATTGTAAGTGTTACACCCCTGTTCAAAAAAGGGGAGAGGGATAAACCCAGCAATTATTGCCAGTCAGCTTAATGAAGGTGGTGAGGAAACTTTTAGAGACAATAATCAGGGACAAAATAAATTGGCACTTGGAAAACTATGGGCTAATAAATGAAAGTCAGCACGGACTTGTTAAAGGAAAATCGTGTTTGACTAACTTGATTTAGTTCTTTGATGAAGTAACGGAGTGGGTTTATGAGGGTAGTGCAGCTGATGTTGTATATATGGACTTTCAAAGGCATTTGATAAAGTACCACATAATAGGCTTGTTAGCAAAATTAAAGCCCATGGGATTAAAGGGACAGTGGCAGTGTGGATACAAAATTGGCTAGGGGACAGAAAGCAGAGAGTAGTGGTGAACAGCTGTTTTTCAGACTGGAGGGATGTATTCAGTGGTGTTCCCCAGGTGTCACTGCTCTTTTTGATATATATTAATGACGTGGACTTGGGTATATAGGGTATAATTTCAAAGTTTGCAGATGACACGAAACTCGGAAATGTCGTAAACAATGTGGAGAATAGTAACAGACTTCAGGAGGGCATAGACACGCTGGTGAAATGGGCAGACACATGGCAGTGAAGTACGAAGTGATGCATTTTGGTAGTAAGAATGAGGAGAAGCAATATAAACTACATGGCACCATTTTAAAGTGAATACAGGAACAGAGACACCTGGGGGATGCACATACACAAATCTTTGAAGGTGGCAGGACAAGTTGAGAAGTCTGTTTAAAAAAAAAAGCATATGGGATCCTAGACTTTATTAATAGAGGCATAGAGTACAAAAGCAAGGAAATTATGCTTAACCTTTATAAAACACTGGTCAGGCCTCAACTGGAGTATTGTGTTCAATTCTGGGCAACACACTTTAGGAAGGATGTCAAGGCCTTAGAGAGGTTGCAGAAGAGATTTACTAGAATGATGGCCAGGGATGAGGGACTTCAGTTATGTGGAGAGACTGGAGAAGCTGGGGTTGTTCTTCGAACAGAGAAGGTTAAGGGGTGATTTAATAGAGGTGTTCAAAATCATGAACGGTTTTGACAGAGTAAATAAGGAGAAACTGTTTCCAGTGGCAGAAGGGTCGGTAACCAGTGGACACAGATTTAAGGCGATTGGCAAAAGAGCCAGAGGCGATATGGGAAACATTTTTTTATGCAACGAGTTGTAATAATCTGGACTGCACTGCCTGAAAGGGTGGTGGAAGCAGATTCAAAAGTAACTTTCAAAAGGGAATTGGATAAATACTTGAAGGGAAAAAATTTACAGGGCTATGGGGAAAGAGCAGGGGAATGGGACTAAGTGGATAGCTCTTTCAAAGAGCCGGCACAGGCACGATGGGCCGAATGGCTGTACCTTCCATGATACTATGAAGTAGGTCAAAGGCCAGAGGATATAAGGATAAGGTTAAGAACTGGTCAGGACAGCTATAAAAGAAAATAAAATTGCAGGAAATGTAGAACACAGTGTAGGATTCTGTAAGCAAACTGTCTGGTGCAGGACTGAGTAAGACAGACAAGGGTGGTTCCAGGTTTCATCATTGGCCTGTGCTGAAATGGCTGATCTCAGTTAGGGTAGCAATGTGTGCTACAATTGGCTTCAGCTCCCCTGAGCTAAGGATGAGAAAAATATGTTGTTATTCATGCTTGTTATGGCTATCCAACAATTGCTGCTTAAGCTGTACGTGTGGATGTTGAATGAGGTCAAAGTCAAGCTTGCTTTTAATGCTCCCAGTGGTCAAATAACCTGCCTGCACTCAAAGAATAACCAGTTGGGAAAGTTAGTGGCCTAAATTAGCACCTGCAAAAGGAAATTTAACTGAAAAAAATACTTTAGCTATGTTCTGATCTGATCTTGTCAGGAATTAAAGCATGGACTTGACTGGCTACGCTGTTTACTGGAGAATAGGAAGCAGGAATAAATATCGGCCTGGGTTGAATACCATTCCCAAAAGAGTTATTTTCTTGCTGAATGTTCAAAGTGGTGCAAATACAATGTTAATAGTTTCCTATTATGCAATTCTATTATGGTCGTTCTTTCTGTGAGCTTTTCTTCCTCCTGCCTACAATATTGCAGTATTGAAATCAAGACTTATTTCACTATCTCCTACTAACTCATTTTTCCAGGAGTTTAAAGCTGTGGAACTCCTCGCCTCCTTCTGTCCTTCCTTCCTCCCTCCTACAATTTTTTTTTTATTCATTCATGGGATGTGGGCATCGCTGGCAAGGCTGGCATTTATTGCCCATCCCTAATTGCCCTTGAGAAGGTGGTGGTGAGCCGCCTTCTTGAACCGCTGCAGTCCATGTGGTGAAGATTCTCCCACAGTGCTGTTAAGAAGGGAGTTCCAGGATTTTGACTCAGCGACGATGAAGGAACGATGATATATTTCCAAGTCGGGATGGTGTGTGACTTGGAGGGGAATGTGCAGGTGGTGTTATTCCCATGTGCCTGCTGCTCTTGTCCTTCTAGGTGGTAGAGGTCGCAGGTTTGGGAGGTGCTGTTGAAGAAGCCTTGGCAAGTTGCTGCAGTGCATCCTGTGGATGGTACACACTGCAGACACAGTGCGCCGGTGGTGGATGGGGTGCCAATCAAGCGGGCTGCTTTGTCTTGGATGGTGTCAAGCTTCTTGAATGTTTTTGGAGCTGCACTCATCCAGGCAAGTGGAGAGTATGCCATCACACTCCTGACTTGTGCCTTGTAGATGGTGGAAAGGCTTTGGGGAGTCAGGAGGTGCGTCACTCACCGCAGAATTCCCAGTCTCTGACCTGCTCTTGTAGCCACAGTATTTATATGGCTGGTCCAGTTAAGTTTCTGGTCAATGGTGACCCCAGGATGTTGATGGTGGGGGATTCGGCGATGGTAATGCCGTTGGCTGTCAAGGGGCGTTGGTTAGACCCTCTCTTGTTGGAGATGGTCATTGCCTGGCACTTGTCTGGCATGAATGTTACTTGCCACTTATGAGCCCAAGCCTGGATGTTGTCCAGGTCTTGCGGCATACGGGGTCGGACTGCTTCATTATTTGAGGGGTTTCGAATGGAACTGAACACTGTGCAATCATCCCCATTTCTGACCTTAATGTGGAGGGAAGGTCATTGATGAAGCAGCTGAAGATGGTTGGGCCTAGGACACTGCCCTGAGGAACTCCTGCAGCAATGCCCTGGGGCTGAGATGATTGGCCTCCAACAACCACTACCATCTTCCTTCGTGCTAGGTATGACTCCAGCCACTGGAGAGTTTTCCCCCTGATTCCCATTGACTTCAATTTTACTAGGGCTCCTTGGTGCCACCCTCGGTCAAATGCTGCCTTGATGTCAAGGGCAGTCACTCTCACCTCACCTCTGGAATTCAGCTCTTTTGTCCATGTTTGGACCAAGGCTGTAATGAGGTCTGGAGCCGAGTGGTCCTGGCGGAACCCAAACTGAGCATCGGTGAGCAGGTTATTGGTGAGTAAGTGCCGCTTGATAGCACTGTCGATGACACCTTCCATCACTTTGCTGATGATTGAGAGTAGACTGATGGGGCGATAATTGGCCAGATTGGATTTGTCCTGCTTTTTTGGACAAATCTACAAGCTTTTAAAACACAAGCTTTGCATCACCATTTTCTGATTCAACTCATCTTTTCTTTTATTCTTTTCAACCTTGTTGGTATCCTGCACCATGGAGCTTGGCCTTTCACCTAGGTTGCTCAATCAAAAATAATCCCTGCGACAGAAGTGCTGTAAATGTTAAAATATTGAAACATTGTAGACACATACCATCTAGTAGCCAGCTCTGTTCTCCCATCTTCTTCAGCTCTCTCAACATCAGATGGGTTGTTACATGATCCGGAACTAAATACCCTCTATCCAGATACTGTTTTGCCAGAAGCCCAATTTCTGCAAGACGCAAAGAAAAATATTTTTTTCAGTGCCAAAGGGGAACAAATGGATCAAATCAGGAATTTTGAAATATTAAAATTTGAGCTCCTTGGATGCATCTTCCAGCATGTAACTAAGACGTACTTAAGAGAAGGTCACAGATTCAATTTATGGTCTGCATTCTCAGCTAAGGTAGCAATGAGGCTTTATTATTGACTTCGGGGTCCCTATGTTTGGAAGGGAGGTGGGGGAGGTGGAAATCAGCTATGGTTCTTGTTCCTGATCATTATCCAGTGAGCTAGATGGAAAATGTACATCTTTGGATATCAGATGAGCATTAGACTCACTGCCAAGGCGAGAAGTAACCATTACATTAATATAAATACAATTCAGCCACATCACAAAATATATCAAATTAATCCTTTATTGTTTTAGCCCAACTTCCCTTTGAAAAAGGCTGAACAAAAACCCCCACCACCATGAACAGAGTCGATAGTTACAATACAGCATGATGTGGTCCGGTTTTTCAGTTTAATCACAAATAGGAATTTCTAGAAGGAATGATGCATACAGTTGAGGAGAATGTCTAATTATTTAATACACAATATGAAAAAGATCCCCAGAAGTCAATTTACAAAGATATAGGCAAGAAGCCTTAAAATCATAAATAATGAAAAATTGTGTATAAACTTCAGACAGCAGTGACCAATCTCAGACTACGCTCATATGAGCAAAACCTTTACCTGCTTCCTAGATGATTTCTAATTCTTTTATCTATTTAGCAACTGCTGCAGGAATTTAATCTACTGCAGTAAATCTGGAACACTACTTGACTTTAAAAAAAAATGCAGAATGCATAGTTACATGGTTTTTTGGAATAACTTGGTCTCCTTAGGAAATGGATGAGGGCAGAAGTGATTTCCTGCACAGTTGAATAGCCTTTTGCCATTCTCTGTCTCTGCTCACACATGAATAATCTGTAGGAGCTATCAGACAACTGTTAGCACTGACAGACCTGTACCTCATTAGGAGTGAGTTTCTTCAGGAAAAGGAAAGGAAATGCATGAAAGAAAGGAGAGAGGAAAAGGAGAAGGAAATGAGAAAAGATAGAAGAGGGAAGGAAGAAGAAAAGAAGGAAGGAAAGAAAGTAAGAAAAAGGAAGTTAGAAAAGGAAGTTACATTCATATAGTGCCTTATCCCTTGTCTCAGAAATATGTCAAAGTGCTTTACACACACATACTACTTTGAAGTACTGTTATGTAGGCACATAGAGCAGTCCCACAAATTACAATGAACTGAATGACGAGTTAAATGTGTTTGATTAAGGGACACCAGGGTAACTCCCAAGGATAGAATTCTTTGAGGAGGTAACAGAATAGGTAGATGAGGGAAATACAGTGGATGTAATGTACGTAGACTTTAGGAAAACCTTTGACAAGATACCACATGAGAGATTACTAGAGAAGATTAAGGGATATGAAGCTAGGGAGAGGATAGCAACCTGGATTAGAAATTGGATAGAAGGGAGAAAATAGGAATTAGGAGTTAAGGGAAGATTTTCAGAGTGGTTGGAAGTGGGTAGTGGTGTCCCCCAGGATTCAGTTCTGGGACCACTTCTGTTCACTGTGTATATTAATGATTGGATATAGGCCTAGAGGGAGTGGTGTCAAAATTTGCAGATGATACCAAAATAGGAGGTGCAGGTACATAGGATGTTAAAGGCAGCTCCTCAGGTTCATACAGCTGTTAAAAAAAAAGCTAATGGAACTGTAGGATTTATCAAAAGAGGTATAGAATATAAAAGTCAAGAGGTAATAATGACCCTATATAAAACCTTTTAATAGAACCTCAGTTAGAGTATCGGGCACCACACTATAGAAACAATATTGAGGCTTTAGAGAAGATACAATGCAGATTCACTAGGATGCTGCCTGGTATGAAGAAATACAAATATGAGAAAGGCCTTTATATAGAATTTACAGCACATAAACAGGTCCATGCCGGTGTTTATGCTCCACAAGAGCCTCCTCCGCCCTACTTCTTCTAATTCTATCAGCGTGTCCTTCTATTCAGCATATCCTTCTATTCCCTTCTCCTTCGTGTGTTTATCTAGCTTCCCCTTAAATGCATCTATGCTAGTCACCTCAACTAATCTTTGTGGTAGCGAGTTCCACATTCTAACCACACTCTGGGTAAAAAAAAGTGTCTCCTAAAGTCTCTATTAGATTTATTAGTGCCTATCTTGTATTTATGGCCCCTAGTTCTGGTCTCCCTCACAAGTGGAAACATCTTCTCTATGTCTATCCTATCAAACCCTTTCATAATCTTAAAGACCTCTATCAGGTCACCCCTCAGTCTTCTCTTTTCCAGAGAAAAGAGCCCCAGCCTGCTCAATCTTTGGTTATACATATCAGGAATCAGTTCTGGTATCATCCTACTGAATCTTTTATGCACCTTCTCCAGTGCCTTTATATCCATTTTATATTATGGAGACCAGAACTGTTCACAGTTGAAAAACTAGGGATTTTTCAACAGATTACAGGGAGATATGATAGAAGTATTTAAAATTATGAAAGGATGGGACAGGGTGGATAGAAGTAGATTGTTTCCAGTATCTGTGGGGTCAACAGTGAGATAGATACAAGATTACTTGTAATATGTTTAGAACAGAGGACAGAAAAAACTTATTTACACAGAGAGATGTGAGGCTGTGAAATTCAGTTGGAGGCTGAGGCAGGATCTACATCAACATTCAAGATTAGATTGAATAGACAGATGAAGAAAAAAGAGTTGAAGGGATATGAGAACAGGGTGAGCAAATGTGAATAGGACGATTTGCTTTCAAGGAGAGTGAAAGCCAACATGGACTGGTTGGACCGAATGGATTACCGTGTTTTAACTTTTATGTACTTCTACGTAGAATTTCTATGGGGTTTCCATCGATTCTCACGCCAAAGTTACATCGTGAGAATGCCCCCAGAAATTACTTGTGCCTGTTCTTCTCTTGATGGTGCCTTTGAACTGACATATGGGGCCATAGGTTAACATTTTAGTCAAAGAACAGCACCTTCAACAATGCAGCATTCCCTCATTGTTGCACTGGAGTATCTGGGTGTTAGAACGTATAAATCATTGAAGGTCAATGATTTATTGTAGATCAATGCCAATGATCTTCAAAAAAAAGTTGGCAAGCACAACTGATATAAACTAAACATAGTCAGCCTAAGGGTTACAAGTGTTAATCCTTCAACCACTATGGCTCTGACTGGCAGTAAACATAAATCTGTTTTAATTACATTATCAATATAAAATAACTCTTGATCCCCACACAAATTAAACTTTATTGAAAATGTTCTTTACATCAACAAATGGACAAATTCTAGGAGAATTTCTCTTCAGTTTGTGGGTTGGGATGCATGGAACAGTTGTTTCCTAGTTTGGGCCAAACTCACTTATAGCCATGGACTGTTTATCCAGGTGGACAAAAAGTACAATCCAGTCAACGAGAAGCAAGTTGGAGATGATGACTCAGCAAATCACACACCAGTCTTGGCTCATTAAGTCAGAGATGATTCTCAAAAATTTTAGCAAAGGCAGTAATAAAAAGAGAACAGATAATACTGCAGTATAGTGTGTTAGTTCAACAGAATTAATGAATTACACTGAGAATAGAGATGTTGGATGAGATTTCGATAAGTCTCACTGAAGCTGTTGTGCAGTGAAAATGCCACCAAGAGCTCCAACATCCCGTTTGGCTCAGACTTAAGTAGTAAGAAGTCTTACTACAGTTGTACAGGGCTTTAGTGAGACCTCACCTGGAGTACTGAGTACAGTTTTGGTCTCCTTATCGAAGGAAGGATATACTTGCCTTGGAGGCGGTGCAACGAAGGTTCACTAGATTAATTCCTGGGATGAGAGGGTTGTCCTTTGAAGAGAGGTTGAGTAGAATGGGCCTATACTCTCTGGAGTTTAGAAGAATGAGAGGTGATCTCATTGAAACATATAAGATTATGAGGGGGCTTGACAGGGTAGATGCTGAGGGATACTTTCCCCTGGCTAGAGAGTCTAGAACCAGGGGGCATAGTTGCAGGATAAGGGGTCGGCCATTCAAGACTGAGATGAGGAGGAATTTCTTCACACAGAGGCTTATGAATCTTTGGAATTCTCTACTCTCAGAGGGCTGTGGATTCTGAGTCAATGAATATATTCAAGGCTGAGATGGATAGATTTTTGGACTCTAAGGGAATCAAGGGATATGGGGATCGGGTGGGAAAATGGAGTTGAGGTCGAAGACCAGCCATGATCTGATTGAATGGTGGAGCAGGCTCGAGGGGCCGTATGGCCAACTCCTGCTCCTATTTCGTATATTCTTATGTTCTAGACTGTATCTTTCTTCTCTCTCACTCTCCGTTTTTTTAAAGTAACTTTGTTCCTGATGTTCAGTACAGAACAAGTGGGACTCCTAAAAACTAGTTTAGAGTGTTAACACACCCACACAGAGATAAACACCTACACATTGAGAAATACGCCTGCACACATACCTGAGCCAGTAGGTGACATAGAAACATAGAAAATAGAGCAGGAGTAGGCCATTCGGCCCTTCGCGCCTGCTCCGCTATTCAATATGGTCATGGCTGATCCTCTACCTCAATAACATATTCCTGCTCTCTCCCCATAACACATAGAGTGACAGACTCTAAACATTAGAATTTATTTTTTAAAAGTGGAAGAAAAGTCCAGGAATAATGTATGATCTATTCAAAATACTTCCCCATTTTATGTTGAAAAATACTTGTTTATATATTTTCAAAATTGTCCATTTTCTATCTGCAATGGAAACCCATCAGGTCAGGTCTCCTTGCTACTTTATGACTCAGTGACATTACCCATACTGAGGCATCCTGAAACAACTCTATTGAAAGCAATGCAGGTTCACTACAATTAGCATACGTAGAAAATCTTGACCCATTCCTGGGACAGAGTACAACGTCTTTACTCAGCATTTAACCTATGCCAACTTGACATAGTGTAGTAATAGCTATACTCCTTCCTCTTAATGACCTGTGATATATCCAAAAGGGGCAGGCTAGTTCATCCAACAATCTATTTCTCTTCCTAAAAATTTTAATGTAACACATGCTAGCCTGTGTGTTATTCTGGACACAACATACTACATATTCATTCATTTTTCCCACCTTTTTTTCTTCTCTCCTACAGTCTCTGACTCAGCTGTGATTTAATACTAAGGTGCCACCAGTACTTCATCTAATGGTCAATCTTCATGTGTGACTTAGACAAGTGTCAACAGGCTTTTTGATCATGAGCAGCATCACAGCTAAGACTGATCTTATGCTCACGCAATATCCACACACATATATTTTCCAGCAGGAGTCACTGGATTGCAATCAAGAGTTGGAACCAAGGCTGATTTTTCTCCTCCAGTCCAAAGGTATTGCGACTAATTGTATTACTCCAACCACTGAGATCAGCTAACTCAGTACAGAATGGGGCTTTCAAAATATAGTAAGATTTGATAAATTATAAAGACAAACAAATTAGGTGAAAAAAGTAACAACAAGCCAAGAATGGCAATGAATGCAAGATTGCTGAGTATCTATAAAATGTAATGCTAATCATCTGCACACATGTCCATTATAAATTCCTATGTCAACATTTATAATGGAAATTACATAGGAAGCAATATAGGAACAGGAGTAGGCCATTCAGCCCCTCGAACTTGTTCCACCATTCAATTAGGTCATGGCTGATCTGTCTCTTGTCTCTATTTACCTGCCATGATTCAATATTCATTAATAAACTTGCCGAACAAAAATCTCTCAATTTCAGTTTTGAAATTTTCAATTAACCAAGCCTCATCAGCTTTTTGGGGGTGAGTTCTAGATTTCCACTACCCTTTGTGTGAAGAAGTGCTTCCTGACATCACCCCTGAACGTCCTAGCTCTAATTCTAAGGTTATGCCCCCTTGTTTTGGACTCCTCCACCAGAGGAAATAGTTTCTCCCGATCTACCCTATCAAATCCTTTAATCATGTTAAACACCTCAATTAGATCTCCACTTAATCTTCTAAACTCAAGGGAAAACAAGCCTCGTCAGTGCAAACTGTCCTCATAATTTAACCCTTTTTGCCCCTGTATCATTCTGGTGAATCTGCGCTGCACCCCCCTCCAAGGCCCATATATCCTTCCTGAGGTGCATTATCAAGAACCAAATACAGTACTCCAAAAGCGGTCTAACCAGAGTTTTATACAACTGTAACATAACTTCCACCCCTTTGTACTCCTTCCACTCCTTTGTATTCCTATTACCTATGTAAAATTATCACACTATAAATTACACCCTTCTGTCAGTGGAGGCCATGCAAAACCACCACTAACGAGAATGTAATTATAGTGTAACAAGTTTGCATGGGCAGTTTCCATTATAAACATGGTCATTGGAATTTAGTGAAAATAAGGACATTTATGACTTTAAAATGAGGATTGAATCATCTAACCTTACTTCACCTAAAGATTACACTTGGTCTTGACTCCCCTAGAGACCTCAACTAATCTAAAGTATCAATAAACGGCTTTCAAAAATTAAAGGGAGAAGTATTGATCCACCTAAAAATGGCAATGGCATGCTGGGATCCAGGGATATAGCTTATTAGATCATAAGAACATAATAGAAGCAGGAGTAGCCTTTTCTGCATTCAATAAGATCATGGCTGATCATCTACCTCAACTCCACTTCCCGCCCTATCCCCATATCCCTTGATTCCCTTAGTGTCCAAAAAATCTATTGATCTCAGTCTTGAATATACTCAATGACTGAGCATCCACAGCCCTGAGGAAAGAACCAAAATAAGAATCCCAGGAACTGGGTAGTGGAAGACAGGTCTGGATATTAGAGATGTTGTCAACACTGAAGCTCAATTGCCAAAACTTTATTTATTTGTTGGTTAACAAGCAATGAGGGGTATATTTGCTGTGTCAAGTTAAAGAAAAATCATTGTACCTAATGGAGAGTTTTATGATGCGAGATTAGTAACAGAATTTTTCTTTAACTTTACACAGAACAAAATATACATATCCCAACCATCCACATTTTCCCAATATTCCATATTTGAGCTCTTGTGTCTGCACTTGCTGATGAAAATTAGCTGATTCAAATACCCCATTCAGCACTCTGTGTAACAGTTACCTCACTCCTGCACTTGGCAGGATGAGAAGCTGAGAGAGATATGTCACAATAAGCACAACTTGGGTAGGGACCCAATGGGGTAGATTTTCCAATCTCCAAGATCGATGGTATAGGAACAGAGCAGATTCTGGTGGATGGGAAAATCTGGCTAAGAGCCATAATTTTCAGGCAGGCATTTTAGACTGACCAAAAGTAGACTTGCCAAAATTGAGCCAAAGCTTCATTTAAATATTATGACACATTTAAATGAATCCCTGTAGGAATTTCTATTCACTTAGGCCAGGATTGGGCAGAGTGTTCCCTTCTCCCTTGTTTTTCTCCTATCTTTTCAAACATGCTTTCAGTCATCTCTCCCAATTACTGCTTGACATTGGTTTCTCCTCTACGAAGGACATTAGAATATTTACTATGTTAAATGGCGTTATTTAAGTGCAAATTGTTGTTGTTGGTCTACTAGCATTTGAAAAAAATTAAGTTAATGTTTGACATATACCTTTTGTCACAACTGGAAGATGATAGAGGAGAACAGATAAAAGTCCAGTAAGTATGTTAACTACTGTCACATGAGGTGGTGAATGTTTTTAAAAGTCTGTTTTGTTCTTGTATGACATTTTAAATAAAATATAGTTTTACAATAATTGGTAAATGATACAAAGCCACAACAGAATTCCTCAAGTACAGTATTAAATGATATACAGCTCTATTAGGAAAAAAAGCAAAATGGCATCATACCCAAGTCAACAGCATTTAATTTATGACACCAGCAGCTTTGTTCAATTAGAAAATATTTTTAAAAGTAACTATAGGTAACTCCTATTCTACATATTTACATGCATTAACATCCCTACTCTACAATTTCTGTTATTAAATTTGACTACTCTCTATTCATACTGGATTCAATCTCATCTTTTTTCAATTTTTGTCTCATAAGAAGTTTTGAAGACACATATTTGCATTCAGCTCTGTGGCAGAATCACAGTTGGTTCCAAAAAGCTGGAAAATGCACCAAATAACCTGTCAAAAATCAAACTTTTCTGGGTTGAATTGCCCCAGACTTCCCTAAGAAAATTAATCAGTTTGTGCATTTTCCTTCCGAAATGTCTAAACCCACTAATGCTTCACTTTCATATGATTTAGGAGGGGGAGGTTGGAATGTTGGATACACCTGAAACTTAATTTATATTGTTTCCATTGTACTTTGAGTGTAACTAATTGTTTCCATGTCTTGAGCCAAAATTCAGGGCTGCCTTTTGAGTTATCGGGCTTTTTTGGAGGAGTGACATTGTTACCTCTTGTGAAAGTGTTGTTTAGTTGTTTATAGTTTTATAGGTTGACGTGTATAAAAATATACCAAGAAGGCATAATTTGCTTTTGAAAACTGTCATTATGTTGCAAAATAGCTATTGCATTCAGGGACAGACTGGCTCCTCGAAAGGTGCAGGATTCTCATAGAAAAAGGAGGGGGGGTGGGGAGCTGATAACAGCACAATGGAACCATTCCCGGGGGCACTCAGGAAATCTCCCGATTTCTCATTTGATCAATCCACCCCTGATTGACCTCACATGAATGCAATGCAATCACATCACATTTGTCGGCCAATTGTAGTGTCCTTTGCAGTATCTGATTTCTCAATCTATACCGATCCCAATAACCTTCAATTCCATTCCCAACCAGGTATTTATACAACTTGTTTTTAAGACAGCACATAGAAAGGAAACCTCAGTGACACATGTACCCCATGAATGGTGCTGAAATAGTTACGGATGAAGCTGAAAGAGGAAACAAAAATAAGGTTTATTTTGAATTAACACACCACTCCTGCTATTTGACCCACAAACTGAAAGCAAAGATTATTTAAGACACTAGAATAATTTATCATGAAAGTAAGAGTTACACAGGCTACAATTTAAGCCACTATTTTGGTTAATGTGTCAAACTTGGTTGAGCTGGGCCTCATATTTCTCAGCATGCTGCTATGGTTTCCCTCGAATCAGTAACTTCTGACACTGCACAATAGGCTCCTATCAAAATTATTTCACTTGTTGGAACCAGATGTAATGTTAGAGCTTCTAATGCTGTTACAGCTTCTAAGCAAAACATTACAGTATTTTTGAAATAAAGTCTGTTCCTGTACAGATGGCTATACATTTAAAGCTGACCATCATGTTACCAATAATCATTAAGTAAATTACCAAGCCCATTATGTAAAGAAAAGATCTGAGGAAGCACCAACTTTCACTAAGGATAGTTTAGGGTTCCCACTTTCTACAATGGAAAGGAACTCCCTAAAAGGAGGGCATTGGGCCCCAGGGATGAAGTGCCAAACTCCAGGACATTTTGCACTTTTCATCTTTCAGAGTGGAAAAGAATCATGTTTCTGCTGCCAAAAAACGAACAAATGGCATTGCTAACCTTTCATGATTGGGTTTTTAATATAATGTCCATGTGGAGTCCAGGCACTGGAGATCTTCACGTGGTTGTGTATCTGGGGTTGAGAAGTGAGCTTTGCTTGGCGGAGAGGTTAGTATCAGCATCTAGGCTTGCATCTTGGTTTAGGAGTTTTCCTTTGGTTCCTGCTTTTCCTCCGGGCAGTTGGGGGAAGAGGAGCAGGAGGTGGGTGGATACCTGCAGATGAGTGGCTAGTGTTAAACACATCCAAGGAGAGCTTTGTTAGCCAGGTTGAGGAATCGTGTGGATGAGTGCTGCTGTCCCTTGTGCTGTATTCCTCAGTGGCCACATCATCTGTGAGAAGGAGAAAATGTGGCAACTAAGGCTGACCCCTGAGCAGCCTTGTTTGGGAGAGTGCTGCAGGTTCCTGGCTAAGCATAGGTTGGTTCCATCTTGTGGGTTGGAGGCATGGAGAAGGTTACTGGTCAGATGCTGCCCTCTGTGTTTGGAGACAGTGTTCCTGCTGGTCGAAGTTTTTGGCCAGACCGCTGCTTCTCCATTTTATTTTTAGAACTGCAGATGCTCTAGCTCTTGGGAAAGCTCCTGACATGCAGATGTGTCAGGGATGGTGAATTTATCCGGGCACCCCTTTAAGACTCACACTCCACAGCAGCACCTCACCTTTGCACCCAACTCAGACTCAAGCCAACCTCCCCTGGCAGCTGAGAGAACTCTGAGCACATGTTGCAAAGCTGTCGCACTATTTGAAGTAGAGCAGGGAGTTCTCCATGGTGTCCTGGCCAATATTTATCCCTCTGCCAACACCACCAAAACAGATTATCTGATCATGGCTGGTGTCCAAACTGGCTGCTGCATTTGCCTACACAACAGCGACTAGACTGCAGGTTGGCTGTGAAGTGCTTAGGGATCTCCTGAGGAGATGGTTTTTTTTACTGCAAAATACTGTAGAACGCATCAAATAAGTTGTCAAAAATCAAACTTTTCTGGGGGTGGGATGGGTGTCTCCGGACCATTCTGGAAAGGTCCATTTATATACGGTACTCACTTCTAAAATTATCACTACACCACTGCACATGAATGCACTGAGCTATGATGGTGCAACACAGATGTGGTGGTATCTGCAGCTTGACACGTACACACAGGACTGGATATTACTATGTACCTACCAGGGTCTGATCTTACTCTCGAGCGCAGTAAATCTCCAGTCGATAAGTGTTTGAGCCCAAAGCTTTTCACTATTCTCTGGGAAATGGTCCCCTTCCCGGAGCCAGGCGGACCAAGGATGACTGCTCGGAATATTTTGGAAGCCATCTTTCAGACGGGCTAATTGAAATTAAATTCGGCAAAATTATTCAGGTTCAGAAAAAACGCGGGTGGTCCTACAGAGGGCGAAAAAAATACCATAGTTCACCATCCAGGAACAGTTCCAGCAAATATACTTTTATTTATAAAATGTACCACAATTTCCTTCTGAACCATATAACAATTTGCTATTCTTACAATTAAAATACTTCCAGACTCAACGAAGACCGAATTATCCACTGACATTGCATATGAGATTTTTAAAAAAAAACTTTTTGCAGTAAAGGTATTTAAATTCATTTCTACTGCACAATAAAAAAAATAAAATTCCTTTATACAGACATTTTTTACACTTTTACAAACTACTTTCACAAGCTGGGATACAATCGGAAAAATATTTGAAACATTTTGATTTTTTAAAATGCAAATATACCTTCTCTCTATAAGGTCAGCGTTGTTTTCCTGGAATATGGCGTAAAGGGGGATTGAACGAATTCTATCCGCGTCAGTGGAGAAATTATGCAGACTCTCCCAATGAAAGCCTATGCTTACTCTTCCCTGCATAGAAGATTGTATTATTGGTGTAAACGGCATTAAAGACAGGACTGATTTCAGTCCGTTGTAAAAAATGACCATCTCTGTCACCTCGCAGTGAAAGTATGCGGGGCTCACGCCTCCCCAAAAGCACTCTGGACGTTGTAGTTCGCACGATGTCAATTGCACAGAAATGAAATTGACACACAAACTACAAATACCGAAGTAATGGCTGGGTGGTCAGAGCACTAAAACAGCGCATGCCCTTGTAGTGCGTGCAACACACCCCGTAGACTGGCTCTGGGTCAGATTTGAGTATTAAAAAGCTTGTTCCATTCCAACGGGTATGGACTTGAGGCAACCAGTAAGTCCGAATTTATTGTGATGAAAATCAATTCCTTGTCTGGGTCACACCTGTGTCTTCATTTTTACAATTGAACCAGAGAAGCAATGTATTTCAGATTTTGAATGACCTATGATATGAAAGATAAGATATATGAAAGAATGAATTGTGCAACTCCTTGAACATTCAGATAACAATAAACTTTAGGGTTCTAAAATGTTCTTTTTCTTCTCTCCTCTCCCAAAGCAGCTGAATTTGGATCTTCCGCTAACTCGCCCAAGTGACCGTTCTTCATGTGTAAGCCTTGACAGTGAATGATGGCAAGCTACTTGTTGGAGGGTACATTACAGTCCAGCCTTACCCTGTCCTCAACTGGTGTCACCACATTCGGAATGGGAAACGTAGCTGATTTCCCCTTTCCCTTTTCTATTTTAAGGGACACTGCAGCCAACTTTTATAACTTTTCCCCACCACCATATTTGAGATTAACTAACAGCACAGACTAAGGATCAAACTTGGGCCCTTCCTGGTCGGTATGGCTTAGTGCATTTACCAACTTGGTACATTTACCAACTGAGCCAGAAGAAGAGCTCCTTTGAGTTTCTTTTATTCCGATGTAGTGTACTTTCTGAAGTAACATAGGTGAAAAACAGCTGCTAATTTGTCTTTGAAAGGGATTATCTGGTTTCATCACATTGACATCACATTCGAATCGCACGGTGATGTTTTGGCAGTGAAATTTTGTATTTCAATACCAGTTGAGTCTTTGATTCATAGTGTTTGGCAGAAAACGGAGTTTGCAAAGTGATTTTCAGTAGTTTTAACGAATGAGAAAATAGTAACTTGAAAGTTTTGTGCTTTGTGTTAATGTTTAGAGCTGACAGTCAATCATGGGGCAATCACTAAAACCAAGCTTCTAGTGCTAGTCACAGTCACATGGTTGATTGACATCTATTAAAATGGACTAAACATTCTGGTTGAATAGAATTTTAGGCTGACTAGCAAAAATGAAACATGTTACTGTATTGTGAATGCTGGTCATGGTGCACACAGGATTAAAATTAAGATACCAGGCCCAGAGTCGGATGATTGTCTGGTACAGGCATAAGGGGCACATGAACATGCAACGTTGAACTCGGTATCTGTTTGTCTGGTCCGCTGTGTCCAAAATGTGGCTAATAATAAGCATCAATTGGATTGCAAAGCAGCAATCGGGTGGGATAGAATATTTTGTTCCCGGGTAGGGAGTCAAGCCATTCAATTCAAACACAAATATCTTGTGGATCTTTTTACGGTACACGTTGGATTGGTGTCTTTATTTCAGTTTGATACATTTTTAATCTCCTTTGTTCCTTCAAGTCAGCAGTAATTCTGAAACCATCGGAGATAATGGTAGGCACGAGATTCTGCGGTATATCAGCAGCAAACCATGTTAGGCTAATCAGGACCACGTTACATGGCTCGCTTTTATATTGAGTGTTTGTGCAAGAGCAGCTATTTTGCTGCTTTCTATACCCTGAGGAGGTATATTTAAGGATATATTTACAATTAATCTATTTTTTTGTTTCTGCTACTATTCATCTATCTGTTTACAATAATAATTTCAGTCGGGATTCTAAGAGTGCGTACTCGCCATAAGGTGCACATTCACTGTGAGGCAAGTATTCAACCGAGGGCAAGTAATTAACCTGGGGCATATTCTTGGGAGCTTTTGTTCACCGTCAAGTACTGTGGGAGAACCTTCACATGGACTGCAGCGGTTCAAGAAGACGACTCACCACCACCTTCTCAAGGGCAATTAGGGATGGGCAATAAATGCTGGCCTCGCCAGCGACGCCCACATCCCATGAACGAATAAAAAAAAGTACAGATTAACTCCAAGATGAATGTTCACACAGAGTGAGTGCCCATCATGAAGCAATAATGCACCTGTGGCGGGTACTCCCTGCGAGGCTGCAGACTTATTCTGAGACAAGTACTAACCCAGGAATAAGTATTCATCCTGAGGTTGTACATTTACCTTTGGGGCACACTCAACTTCAAGCTGTAAATCTGTCCCCATTAGACTACCTCTGTCACATACACACCTTCAGGCAGCATAAACCCCCTCATTACTGTGAGACTACATTCCTCCCTTCACTGGACTACCAGAGATGAAACTGCGCCATAGATAGAAATGAAAAAATAGAAATGGTCTCCCCCCTATCTGCTGCTAAACCTTTCAGGGATGTCATTGAATGCAACTTTCGAAGGAACAACACTCCGTGCTATGCAGCAGTGAGACATCAGCTCAATGCGGAATCCCCGCACTGAGTGACCAATCTGAGTCATGTCTTGCACATTCCCTAGAAACTGGGTTCATTATGGCATTGATGGAAGCCTCCAGACAGATCACCACTCCATCCTGTTGGTTGCATATAGCGCACAGCACGTGTAAGACTTAATTAAGGGAGAATGGGTATGTGTTTTGGAACGGGATTAATAGTTGTATGGATAAATAAAAATAGAAATGATCAAATGCTGTGTGGAATATGATGGTTGCTGAGTTGAGAAATATCATTCCAAAGAAAGAAACTACTTATGAATAATGTGGGATGAAAGATTAGACAGGTATTTTGGAGTTTTGCTTGATAATCTTTTGATAAAGCAGGATAACTTTGCAGAACCTTTCTTTAGGAGATTAAATGAATTTGTTGGAGTCCACGATGGAGCGGATTATTTCATAAGATTACTTTCTGGGTGAGGTTCTCACGCCGTTTTCTATCACTTCTCTCACTTTCTTTGTCCACCTAGCCTGATGGTCCTATAGCTGAGAGGACAGTGCTCGACCTGCACCCAGGCTGCTACGAACGCCTCGTTCAGCCAGCTATGAGGAATCACCAGTAACTGGCGGACTATGGCGCTCCGATTGGATTATCACTTCTCCTCCGACAAGCTGCAGCCTCTGCTTTGTACCTTCCAACTCAATGCAGCTCAGATTGGGAGTTGAATGAAAGAGGGCTATGTCAGTCCTTTGCTCTACACCACAAGTATTCACGTGCTAATACTCGGCATCACAACGCCACCTGTTGTTTTGAATTTCTAAGCAGTGACCGGTCGCTACTGGTGAGGTTTCTTTATCTGACGGTTATAAATATCCCCATCTTCGGTATTAAAATGGCATTATCTTTGGACCTGGATGCTGAAAACGATGGATTAGTAACATTTTGTGATTTTCTTTTTCATGTTCTTTTCATCCTTTCTCTCCTCATCTCCCCAAGTCATCAATTCAGTTATTTCCCAAAAGAGCCATCATATCTTACCCAAGTGGCCATTTTCATGCATGAACCCAGTCACTGTGTATTAGGCTATTCCATGATGGAAAGGATTACAGCTAGGCCCAACCCTGACTTCACTCAATGCCCACACGTGCACATTGTTTAACGCGGATCATTGGGATAAGTGACCAGCTGTGGGAGCTCTGGTTAAATTTCACCCTCCATAACAAGGAAGTGCAAAGGCTAATTTTAGCACAAGTGCTGCCCTGGCTGAAATCAGCTAATTAATCAACACATCAGGAATCAAATCTGGGATTTTTAAAAATCTATGGCTTCATACCACACCATTCAGCGAACAACATAATTCACATTCAAGTGATGCAATGACATTTCTTGATGACGTTTGTATTTATCTATATTTTACAGACAGTCATTGTCTTTTCAGGCAGTGATCATTTGTCTGCTGTCACAGATGAAAATCAGCATTGCTCCTGGCACCTACCTCCTGTTGCTGTAACAGGGAAGTAAGCACAAATGTGTACTATGGATGGGAATTCTCTCAAGATCAGTCAGGGAAGGCACAAGAGACAGCGCACATCTTAACTTGGTAATGATAAATGACCCAGATAACGTACAGGAATCAAAGTTGTTGCACGCTTGCAGGATAGCAACGACAGAAATATCCAGTTCAACATGATCTGAGATTCAGAAATAAGGACCAGAAATCAACTATATAATTTTAAGATAAGAGAATATATAGAGTTGAGCATCCACATTGATTCCTAGTAATCAAAGTTATGGGGAAAGGTGATAGAAGTCGGGCTTGTTCTCTTTAGAAAAGAGAACACTTTGAGGGGACCTAATTCAAGTTTTCAAGACATGATGCGGATTGACGAAGAAGCTCCAGTTAAATTATTCACTAGTGTGCAGGATTCAAATCTCAAAGGGCACAAGTTTAAAGGTAGGAAATTTTCACATTTTGGAATTTCAGATTATACTGTCACATGAGGACCTTGGTGTACTACATGTTAAAATTACTACAGCTGAACTAAACTTAGAGCTCAAGGGGTTAAATTCACAGGACAGCAGGACTTGCAGGTGACAATTAAGTGTCAGATGGAGCATATGAACCAGCATGCTGGAGATAGTGAAAGGTAGTTGACATTTCAGCAGTCAATTCTCTTCATTTGAACTCAACAGGGTTATAGCTAAATTTGGCTAGTGGGTTGCACTCTATTAGTCAGTAAGACTAAAGACTGACACTGGAGTCGGGCATTTAAAAAAAACGAGAGAGATGTCAAAGTTGGAGGAAGTCAGAAAGCCATGGGGTTGTGAAAAGAATTTAACACAGGAGAGAGGAGTTAGAAAATTAGCTTTCAGTCAAGCATGATGACCCAACCTATTATGGACTATATAGCATTCATTTAATCTCCAGTGGGAAAGTTCTGCATAAGTGTTCTCTGATAGCTAAACATAAGCAAATATGACTCCAGATTAAGCATCCACCTGCACATCTCCACTATTCAATCCTACCTGCTGTCCTCCATAGATAACAATCCCCTCCTGTTCCCCTTGCCCCAACAGCACAGGAACCATTGGTATTTTAAAAAATTTGCTCATTAGATGTGGGCATCGCTGGCAAAGCCAGCATTTATTGCCCATCTCTAATTGCCCTTGAGAAGGTGGTGTTGAGCCACCGCTGCAATCCGTGTGTTGAAGGTTCTCCCACAGTGCTGTTAGGAAGGGAGTTCCAGGATTTTGACCCAGCGACGATGAAGGAACGGCAATATATTTCCAAGTTGGGATGGTGTGTGACTTGGAGGGGAACGTGCAGATGGTGGTGTTCCCATGTGCCTGCTGCTCTTGTCCTTCTAGGTGGTAGAGGTCGCGGGTTTGGGAGGTGCTGTCAAAGAGGCCTTGTCAAGTTGCTGCAGTGCATCCTGTGGATGGTACAAACTGCAGCCACAGTGCACTGGTGATGAAGGGAGTGAATGTTTAGGGTGGTGGATGGGGTCCCGATCAAGTGGGCTGCTTTGACCTGGATAGTGTCGAGCTTCTTGAGTGTTGTTGGAGCTGTACTCATCCAGGCAAGTGGAGAGTATTCCATCACGCTCCTGACTTGTGCCTTGTAGAAGGTGGAAAGGCTTTGGGGAGTCAGGAGGTGAGCCACTCGCCACAGAATACCCAGCCTCTGACCTGCTCGTGTAGCCACAGTATTTATGTGGCTGGTCCAGTTAAGTTTCTGGTCAATGGTGACCCCCAGGATGTTGATGATGGGGGATTCAGTGATGCTAATGCCATTGAATGTCAAGGGGAGATGGTTAGACTCTCTCTTGTTGGAGATGGTCATTGCCTGGCACGAATGTTACTTGCCACTTATCAGCCCAAGCCTGGATGATATCCAGGTCTTGCTGCATGCGGGCACGGACAGCTTCATTATCTGAGAGGTTGCAAATGGAACTGTACACTATGCAATCATCAGCGAATATCCCCGTTGGTATCACATATAGTATTTGATCATCTTTATCCATAGCAATCCCTATAACCTCTGTCCCAATTCCCAACCAGATGTTTATCCAGTTCCTTTCTTAGAGAATTTGTTGATTCAGGGAATGCTGTTGATGGAATGAATGACCTTTTCGCATCCCACTGATTTGTAAGCCAATTTAGTATCATTCTGTGTACCTTTGGATAGTACATGAGTACAGTTGTGCAGTTCATCCTCAGCTCTTCACAAATAATCATTTTAACAAAATGACCCTTAACTATTCAGCAATACTATCTTTCCAAAAATAGTAATTGTTTGAGAATTTCAGCGAAGTTCAGTACTTGCAAGATCAAACAGGAGCAGTTTATGAATATCATTAAGCTCCTGTGATGCATTACTACTTTGAAGTATATTGCTATATGTGGTATTATATCACTGTGTATCTGTAAAGTTTTTAAAAATAGCTGAATTCCATGAAATGATGAGTTCTTCTTTTAAACCTCAGACTGTCAACAGGACTAAGGAAATGCCTGTCTCCATGGGCCAAATGACTTTGCTTTTAGTTCAAACACTGTGATGCCAACATAACATTAATATTACTCTAACAAAGTTTCTTAAAGAACAGAAGTTTTATTACTATACTAACATTATACAACTAAATTATATACTTAAAACATAATTTTAACTAAAACTTTAAACAATTATAGACTTCAATTCTGTTGGGAAAATCTCTTACTCCCACGCAACCTACTGTGGGGCAGGTATGACGTGTGAGCTACTCCTTTCCTGCAATAGGGATTGACATTTATCCAAAAGAAGACCTTCTCCAGCATCAGGGCCCTGAAAATACTCTGTGGGGAAGAGGGAAGGAGAAGCAAGATTTTTGCCTCCCACAATATTAATTTGAGCATGAGGGGGAAGTGAGGGAGAAAGGCTTTCTGTCTGTTGGTCCACTGAATGGACAGCTGATGCTGTTTGATATCTTAAAACTTCCCGCTTGCAGTAAAAAGGGCAGTAACAAGAAATATTGACTGCTGAAAATATTGGCATTATAATAGTGGGAGAAACTTTTAAAGAAGGCAATGCAGAATAGGACATAAGACTTCAGATTTTGCCAGGGTTTGGTGCTCCATGGAAAGGGGTTGGAGCTCCTTTATCTTTGCAGGAATGTTCCACTGGGGAGTTTTATTCAGTCTACCTTATGAATATTGTTGGAAATAAGGCACTGTGGCAGATTCACCGAGACACTTTCTTGAAGTGCAGGACGTTTTACAAAAGTTAGTTTACAATATCAAATCAGGGATTTCTAGCTAATGTTATTGTGGCCGATTTAAAATGGAAATTGGCCATTTACAGTGGCACCTACAGGTATAACTGGTACTGCAGTTAGATGTTGACACTTTTACAACTTTTCTTTCTCATAAGCAGTGTATGACAGGAACCTTCAATGCATTTTAAATTGAATATCACGACCCAGTGGTACCAATCAGATCACTGAAGCTCTCAAAGAGAGTTGTCTGGATTCTAGCCCCAATAGATTGGAGACAAGAATAGATTGCTCTTTCGCATCAAAGTTGTCCAAAGTTTTAACAGAAGCAGTAGTGGCTGCCATGCCTGCACCAATGACTGCCCATACAGCCTCTGGTTATGGGCTCCCTGCTGCAGCTCATACTGAAGCTGCCACAGGCTCCTGGCTCGACTGCAGACTCATGTGGTCGTACATTATGGTACTGCAGATGCAGGTAGTGGGCTCCTTTTTGAGCCACCAACTGATGCAAGTTCTTGGATACATACTTGACATGAATTAGATGCTCTGTAAATGCAGGACCTCTGAGATCCCTGTCTTGTGGCTCCTCTGTCGAGAGAAGGCATCTTCTGCCCTTCCTCATCAACAACCTTGTCATCCTCCTCCCTCACCACTAATGCTCTGTACCTCAAGTGATCTGCCATCAATAACACTAACTAATCCCTCGTAGATGGGTGTTACTGGGCTGGTGCTTGGTAAAGGGGAAAACAATGACACAGTATGTGAGCTAATTATTGGGGGGGGGGGGGAGAGAATGAGGATGAGGACCTTGGTTCTAGTGACAGCTGCTCCTTCCAATGTTGAGGTTGAAGATAACCTGGAAGGAATTTTTACATACATACAGAAATTGACAAAAGCATTTTGCAAACAAGTTGAAGGTTTTAAACCTGAAAGTTATTTATGCCAAGAGATTGCAATTGAGTGCCAGGAATTAATGAGGCTTGATACAAAGACTTTCCTAAGAAAACTGCAGCTACCATGTCTCCTCCTTTGTCTCCCACAGGTACCTTATCTGCCTGCCCTGCATCTTCACAGCTTTCTTCTTAAAGGTGAGAAATACACAGGCTAGGGGGTAGCCTCTCTCAGTGGCACTCCTTTCTCTTGAATTGTGTAGACTTCTCTTTCAAGAGGAAGGTGCAGAGTGTGAAAGAATCTTTCCTGTCATTCACTAGGAGTGCCATCCAGGTGTCAGTGAGGATCATTAGGACTTATGCTATTTAATGCACAATGTATTATTATCAAAGCCACTGACTTATGTCAAATTACAGGGTACTTTGGGATTTTTTTCTATTGTTTTGGGGATCAAATTCCATGATTGTCAATTTTTCTGTGAAAATTGTAAATCAATGGCCTTGAATATTATATATTCTTTTGCCAATTCACTCAATTTTTTCTCTTACCTTTTGTAAGCTGAGGATACATTGCAACATGGTAGACAAGAAGTACCTAGCATATAGCAGCAATGGGGAAGAGTTGTAGGGTTTAGCAGACCTAGGAGGGGGGGGTGGCTCTTTGGGCTTTGGTGGCACTGGAAAGTGATCCTGGGATTTGGCAGAAGTGAAATGTGGGTCCTTGAATTTGGCTCCACTGTATTCGGGTCCTAAGATTTTGTAGCAATGCAGGGAGGTGTCCTGGGATTTAGTAGAATGGGAAGGGAGAAACCTCAAGCTTATCAGTACTGAAATGTGGTCCTGGTGTTTGTACCTGTCCACTAGCTACAACTAAGCTTTTAGCTTTTTTAAAATATCATTTTAAACACCCTCAACCATCTAAACTCAAGGGAATACAAACCAAGTTAATGCAACCTGCCCTCATAATTTAATCCTTTATGTCCTGTATCATTCTGGTGAATCTGTGTTGTTCCCCCTCCAAGGCCAATATATGCTTCCTGAGGTTCAGTGTCTGCAAACTGAGCACAGTACTCCAGATGGAATCTGATCAAGTCTCTGTACAACTGAAGCATCACTTTCTCACTTTGTTTTCCAACCCACTTGAGATAAAGGCCAACATTCCATTAGCCTTGTGAATCTCTTGTTTTTTTGTTTTCTCTTATTCAGTCATTTTTTTTCCATTTGTCTCTGGTCTTTTACTTCTGTGTGTGTGTTCTTTTGTGATTCTATCTGTGTCATCTTTCACTTTTTTCTCTACCTTTGTCCCATCCTCTCTGTTGACCCTTTTCATTGCTACTGCTACTCTTGTTCTCCTCACATTCCCACACCCCTCTTCCTCTTATTGTTCTCTCTTGTTTCTCCCTTACCTTGTTGCTCTCCCAGCCAGTGCTCTAACCTTTTGCTCTCTTCTCCCTCTTCCCTATCTCCATTTGAACTATGAGTGCTTTAAATTTAAAGAGCCAGTTTCCCGGTTGCACCATAACCAGTGAAGGGCATCTCACTGTCCCGGGACAGGGAACTGATGATAAACAGACAAGGAGTTAGTCCACACATGTATTATGCATGTTGAACATTGTCTACTTAGCTCAATACCATACTACGCAGTGGGCTGAGCTATCTATGAGCTATAAAGCATTTTTCTCAATCCCTAATTGTCAACTTGGCTCAGTGGTAGCGCTCTAATTTCTGAACCAGAAGATTATGGACTCAGGACCTAAGCACACAATCCAGGCTGACACATCAATTTTTTTTATATTCGTTCATGGGATGTGGGCGTCGCTGGCGAGGCCGGCATTTATTGCCCATCTCTAATTGCCCTTGAGAAGGTGGTGGTGAGCCGCCTTCTTGAACCGCTGCAGTCCGTGTGGTGAAGGTTCTCCCACAGTGCTGTTAGGAAGGGAGTTCCAGGATTTTGACCCAGCGACGATGAAAGAACGGCGATATATTTCCAAGTCGGGTTGGTGTGTGACTTGGAGGGGAACGTGCAGGTGGTGTTGTTCCCATGTACCTGCTGCTCTTGTCCTTCTAGATGGTAGAGGTCGCGGGTTTGAGAGGTGCTGTCGAAGAAGCCTTGGCGAGTTGCTGCAGTGCATCCTGTAGATGGTACACACTGCAGCCACAGTGTGCCGGTGGTGAAGGGAGTGAATGTTTAGGGTGGTAGATGGGGTGCCAATCAAGCGGGCTGCTTTGTCCTGGATGGTGTCGAGCTTCTTGAGTGTTGTTGGAGCTGCACTCATCCAGGCAAGTGGAGTGTAGTTTTGAGGGAATGCTGTATTGTCAGAGGTGCCATTTTTATTTTTAGGAGACATTAATCTGAGGCCAAGGTTCCTGTTGCTGATTGCTGTCCACTAACCGATACTGAAACTATGTGTATTGGGCATCGGGCACGACTAAATATCCTGCTGCTACTGTCTGGGAGCACAGATGATGAACAGCCATTTAGGGAAGGTTCTGGAGGCTGACCACTGCTTGTGGAATCATACAAGCAAGTTAAGAAGTTAACAAGCAGTTAATGCCTTCAGAGTATGGGAGAAAATGGCAGAAAAAAAGGATAATCAAATTCCCTAAAGTACTTTGAAAATCCTATTATCTTGCATCACACTATAATTATTTTACTTGCTCTTGGCTTTAATTTGTTTCTTTCTCTTTCTGCCAATATATATGTACTTTTAAAATCCAAAATAATTAAGGTTATTATGTGAATCTTTCCTCCTTCATCAGTATTCCCCTCTTGTCTGAAGCTGTTGAATAGTTCCAATATATATAGAGCTGTTCTGATGAAAGGTCTTCGACCTGAAACATTAACTCTCTTTCTTTCTCCACAGATGCTGCCTGACTTGCTGAGCTTCTCCAGCATGTTCAGTTTTTATTTAACCTGTTATGTGGCTTGATTTGGCTTCAAGTCTGGGTTTGTATGACTCAGCAGCGGGTCTGGAGGTGCACTATTCAACCCATCCATTGGGGAAGCTATGAATCATCTTTACCAGAAAAGCATTAAGTGGATGTCAAAGATAGGCTTGGCCCCCAAGGTGGTATTGAAGGACCCAACCCTGGTCCTTCGGAATAAATTGCAATGAAACATCACTTACACATATCATTGTCGCTCTTCCCCCTCCCGTGTGAATTTTTTTCTGTGCAACGACAGTGCCCCTTTAACAAAAAATTACCCTTCTGGGAACTTGGCAGCAATGTTTTCCAATTAGGAGCAAAAGAAGTCACAAGTTATTTATTCCAAGCAATAACAGAAAAAATTAAAAGCAGGCTGACTTTAAACGTGTTGCATTCTGCTTTTTTTGCACTCTGGGGAGTTGGAGTGGGACCCGGAAGTTTTTTATATATCACATGGCTGAGAGATTTAATAAAAACACAAAAATGGCGGCAGTCACATTGGGAGTGTGTTTGCTGCGTCATAAAATAATATGCATGTAAACAAAGAGAGAAGAGAGAAGAGGAAGAGGCAAAAAGGAGAGAAACAGCAAGCGGGAGGCGAGCGAGCGCTCCGAACGACCCGGGACCAGTTCCAATCATGTCTGGGGACGGGGGACGAGCGCGGGTCCAGGGTGGGGGTCTCCGGGGGCTCATTGTATCTGAGTCTTGTTACTGGGCAAGTCTCTCACTGTCCTCAATTGTGCATGGATGGTTACGGGGAGAAGTTTACCAGGTTTTATTTGATAAGCATGTATGTATACATTAAAATGCAGCAAGTTATACTTAATGCAAACACCTAGTGTTAGAATAGTCAATGCTAAAATTAAATTGGGGTAAAATTCGCAATATTCAAATGTGCGATGTCAATTTCTGGAAGCTGGTGGAATTTTCTTTAAATGTGATTTAAGTTCATTTGAGTTTCACGTGGTTTTTATTTTGTAAGCGCGATTTCAATATATTTTTCCCTAAAAAATTTGCATTGGTTTTCGATGGGTTGGAGAGTTTTGAAAATGTATTTTTTTCCAGATTTGCATTTTTTGCAGATTGATGCTGGCTCGGAAGACTGGAAACAGCGCCCAGATCCACCTTGTTTACAGCGAGGGTCGTGCATGGAGAGGAAGGGCGGAGCAGCGAATCCCTGATTCCTCGATCCCTGGGAAAACCAGCTCCTCCTCTCCCCCCAAAAAGGTAATGTGTCTACAACTGGAAAATAATCCTTCCAACGCTTACCTTGTTGCTTAATCGAAGGAATTTCGCGATACCAGTATATTTGCACTGAAATTAATCTGTTCATAAAATAATCGAACTCCTTTCAAAATCTTTGGATTTCAATTGCGGTTTTTAGCTTCTATTATTGATAATCTGACAAAAGGGACCATGGCAGATCTAGAAAACACGTGTCCCCAGACGTGAATGTGTTTACACTGTCTACGTTTTACGCTTTGAAAGTTATTTGTAATCTTGTTGTAAGGTAAGGTAAGGTACCTTTCATATTTATGGATAAATACACCTTATTTATTAAAGTTATAATGCTAGCAATTTTTAAAGCAATATTTAAAAGAAATGTAACTAACCTCGTAGCAATTCTTCATTCAAAATATATATTCTCTTAATAATAAACTATTAAATTCTAATCAACAACGTTAATTTTGCATTTATATCGCGAAGATACAGTTAAGGTCCCAAAGGCACATCGGAGAGGCGGTAATGAGACAACAATAGACGCCGAGACAAAGATGACATTGGGAGGGTGGTCAGAGAGGTGGGCTTTAAGGAGGCGGACGAGTTCCCTGGCGTGAAACCCAGACGGCTGAAGGCACGGCCGCCAATGGTGGGACGGAGAGCCACAAGAAGTCAAGAGTCAGGAGCGGAGAGTGTGGGGAAGGGTTGGAGGGCTGGAGGAGGGTCAGCGGGGCCAGGGGTGATGGTTGAGCGGGATTCGGTGGGGACGGGATACGAGCAGCAGAGTTTTGAATGAGCTGAAGTCTGCGGAGGATGTTGAATGGGAGGCCGGCCATCGTGTATTCTTTATAAAATTGAGAAACCTCGGTGAGGGGTTGAGGCCCGTAAGTTGGAAAGAGTACGAGAGAAGATGAGATGAACCAAGAAGCCTGTAGTTCACTGGTGTCCATACTACAGCCCATGGGCAGGACCTGGCCCACTATATATATATATATATATTACTGCTATCAGTTACTCGCAGTCCTCTCAACATAGCTCCTGGTTCCAACCTCCTTAGGGCTGGCTGATGCTAGATCCTATCTCTTGCTGCTCTAAGTGATTGGTTCATACACATTGTTGGTGGGAATTCTTAGCACAGTGTGCTGCAGTAAATTGCTTGGAGCTGCAGGAGATAGGAAACAGCGGTGGGGTTGAGGGGGAAGCAACTGAGAGAAACACTGAGGGCAGGAGAATACCCTTGTGAAATTGAAGGGGAGAACATTAGTGCCATGATGAAATTGGAAAGGGGAGCATGAAATGGGGGGGGGGCAGAAAGAGAATGAGGGGAGGGGAGAAGGGTGCCACCTTGAATTGAGGGGCAGAAGGAGAAGAGTGCCAGCTTAAACTGGGGTGGGGGGGGGGAGAAAACTGCCAACGCATCAAGCATGAAAAGAGCAAGAAACCTTGGGCCATCCTAGAAAAAGGTCCCCTGTGTTGGTGGTAGAATGTAGTAGATGATAACTTTTTATACGCAGGTCATGACCTCATGATAGACAATTGAGTGGCCTATGAAGAGAAAAGGTTTGGATACATCTGTAGATTGTAGGAGGAATGGAAGATTTGGGGGTTTAAGGAGCTTCACACTATTGAGGTTCTTGGGGGGGGGGGGGAAAGTGGGTTTGAATGGGAGACATTTCAATGTTTTGTTATGAATTTCGTGATGATTCAAGGGGAAGAAGGACACGTGGGATTACATGTTTGGGGCTTAAGAGGAAAAAGAAAAGTTTAGAGGAGCAGTGACCATTGTGTATTGATTAAAAGGGTAGGGGAGAGAGATTGATGGGTGGATGTGAGAGAAGGTTGGCATATCTGACAATAAGTTTCTTCTTGTGTTCTGTCCAGAAATGCAAGAGAGGTGCTGGAGAAACCTCCCAGATGTGGGTGTTGTATTGAAGTGTTTACATATGAAAATACTCCTCTAGTCCTCAGGGTTAAATAAATACTGTAAGTACTATCTCTGGTTTGTATTGATCATTGTGCCTACGTTGATCTTTTTACACAATTCAATAAACATACAACTTAGAGGCTGTATTTAGTTATAATGGGGAAGATTTGTTTCATTACTGTTCAAAATATATTTGTCTAGGCTCAATCCCTAGTCTATGTTGAGTGAGCTGACCTCAGCTGAGGTGGCACTAGAGGCATGACAATTGGCAAGAGAGAGGGGTGGAATTAGAGTCCCTGCTCCTGATCACTGTCCGGTGTCACCACTGGAAAAGTGCAAGTCTAGATATTGGGCTCATTCGTAGTGCTTTCTATGGTTAAATAGCCTGCCGACATTCACTGTCTAGGCTCACACGAGGCGTGGTCGCTTGGATGAGGTGCTGGAGAGCAGCCAACACCCATGGAACTGTAACCCAGCAAGAGTCTGCACCTTCAGGAGGGGGACGGAGGAGGAGGAATAAGTAGGTAGCTGATAATCTGCAGAAATGTTCTAATTTGCTCAGTCACTATGCTGACTTGTTAATTGATATTTCCATTGTGCTTTTGTCATTGCCATCTGTTTGATAATGATTGCACTACGTCAAACATTGTAGGCACTTTCTTTCATCATTATTAAATATTGACTGCATCTATCTACCACATTTTGCTTTTTCTCTGAAGCCCAAGAATATTCTTTTATGAAAACTAACATTTTTTCTGGCTCAGTGTACTTAAATCTGACATCCTGCCAGCCTAATGCTGACTGCAGTTATACTTTGCAGTAATCAGTTTTTAGTGTTTTTTTCCTTTGTTTGCCTGATGTGCAATCCTACCTAATTGAGGCGCATGACTAGTTGTTTACTTACAGAACTGCTCTCTTCTGTTGGAAGAGTTTGCAAGTTTGTTCAGATAGTGGCACTCTGTAGCATTTTCAAAACCTGAAAGTTGAATGGTCAAATTCCAGTTTCAATGGGTATTTGAATCCTAGGCTTAGCATAATCTAAATCACTACTTTCAGATTTACCTTTACTTCAATTCCATTCTTTTCAGCTTTGATGGTTTCCTGCATAATGGGCCTTTACTCTTCACCTTGGTTTATAATAAAATGAAGATAACAAAGCATTATATACTTATATTCATGAATGTTTTAGGTTTAAAATATGTTTATTTTGAATGGTAAGTAGTTGAACCCTCAACACTCCAAGCTATGAAGTGGTTGGACATCTATTCGCATTTCTGATCTTCCAGAGGGAGATCTTTGGTTGTGCTGCTGTGGGCAAGTGCTGAGTGGAGGCAAGGGACGGACAGACCCTAGACTGTTGTGCTTCACTTTCTTAATGGGTGCCTGTAGAATAGCACATACAGCTATCCAATTAGTCCCATTCCCCTGCTCTTTCCCCGTAGCCCTATACATTTTTTCCCTTCTAATATTTATCTAATTCCCTTTTGAAAGTTACTATTGAATCCGTTTCCACTACCCTTTCAGGCAGTGCATTCCAGATCATTCCAACTTGCAGCGTTAAAAAAATGTTTCCCATGTCGCCTCTGGCTCTTTTGCCGATCACCTTAAATCTGTGTCCTCTGGTTACTGACCCTCCTGCCACTGGAAACAGTTTCTCCTTATTTACTCTATTAAAACCCTTCATGATCTTGAACACCTCTGTCAAATCTTCCTGTAACAACCCCAGTTTCTCCAATCTTTCCACATAACTGAAGTCCCTCAGCCCTGGTACCATTCTAGCAAATCTCTTCCGCACCCTCTCTAAGGCCTTGACATCTTTCCTAAAGTGTGGTGCCCAGAATTGAACACAATACTCCAGCTGAGGCCTAACCAGTGTTTTATAAAGGTCATTTTCACATCGTTCACCTGAGGAAGGGGGAAGCCTCCGAAAGCTTGTGAATTTAAAATAAAATTGCTGGACTATAACTTGGTGTTGTAAAATTGTTTACAATTATAAAGGTCTAGCGTACCTTCCTTGCTTTTTTACTCAGTGTCTCTACTTATAAAGCCAAGGATACCCAATGCCTTTTTAACAGCCTTCTCAACTTGTCCTGCCACCTTCAAAGACTTGTGTACATACACCTCCAGGTCTCTGTTCCTGCACCCTTTTTAAAATTGTACTATTTAGTTTATATTGCCTCTCTTCATTCTTCCTACCAAAATGCATTACTTCACACTTCTCTGTTAAATTTCATCTGCCATGTGTCTGCCCATTTTACCAGTCTTTCTATGTCCTCCTGAAGTCTGTTATTATCCTTCACATTTCTGGGTTTCATGTCATTTGTAAACTTTGAAATTATACCCTCTATACCCAAGTCCACGTCATTAATATATATCAAAAAGAGCAGTGGTCCTAATACTGACCCCTGGGGTACACCACTGTATTCTTCCCTCCAGTCTGAAAAACAACCGTTAGCCACTACTCTCTGCTTTCTGTCCTTTAACCAATTTTGTATCCTCGCTGCCACTGTCGCTTTAATCCCATGGGCTTTAATATTGCCAACAAGTCTATTATGTTGTAGTTTATCAAATGCTTTTTGAAAGTCCATATACACATCAACTGCACTACCCTCATCACCCCTAGCCGTTACTTCATCAAAGAATTCAATTAAGTTAGTCAAACACGATTTTCCTTTAACAAATCCATGCTGACCTTCATTTATTAGCCCATACTTTTCCAAGTGACAGTTTATTTTGTCTCTGATTATTGTCTTTAAAAGTTCCCCCACAACTGACGTTAGGCTGACTGGCCGGTAATTGTCGGGTTTATCCCTCTCCCCTTTTTTGAACAGGGGTGTAACATTTGCAATCCTCCAGTACCATGGCACTGGCAGAGGCCTAGGAGCAGGTTTTCTGTCTGGGTAGTCCTTGGCTGTGGATGTTAAGGGCACAGCCAGGAAAGGGATACTGTCAACCAAACTAAGTAAGCCTGCTCTTTTCCTTCTTCCATGCCTTCCTTATATCAGTTGTGACCGAGAAAGTGCACAGACAATCTGCTGTCGGGCCTTTGCTTCTGCTGCTCCAACATTCGTCTGGAGGAGCACGAGGTCCTGAGGGTGAACTTCCCTCAGTGTGGAAATTGCCTCCACTTCTCTCTTGCTTTCACCAAAATGAGCTGAGATCAGGAATTCAGTGATGTGGGAGATACCGTGGGTGTGAATTTTGGTGCTCCAACATGCTGGGCTGCTGAGTTTTTTTTTCTCTTTTCAATTTTTTTCCCCACTTCTCCCCTCTCATCCTCTGCTCTCCTACCCCAAAGATTTTGACTCCTTACCTTGGAGTAAAGTTCTACAGTCACTTCGTGCTCACCAATAACTCGCTCAAGTAGCCATTACTCATGTGTGACCCTATTTGACATTCTATTTAACTGTGGGAGGTATCACAACTAAACTCCATTCTTCTCTCCATTGACGTTCTCACATGCACGCTTCCATAAGGATTGCTAAACAATGATAGGAGTTGGAACCCTTCCCTGAGGCACCAGCAACTCTCTGGCACCTCACCCAAGTGTCCATCCATCAGTGTGACTGTGAGTGTTGCCAGGCTATTTAACTGCTGGAGGAGGAATCATAGCCAAGGCCAATTCTGTTCATAAGACGACTAACCGGATACCAGACAGGAGTAAGAATCCTGGCTAATTTTTTTTTTCCCCCCTCCCAGACCGGACCTGAGGCCATCAATCATAGGTTTTAAGGCAGGCAGAAATTCTCTCCACAGAAGGAAACCAAGTCTCACGTGGATGTTTCCAGATGTCTGGCTAACGTGATGTTTGCCAGAATTTGCTTAACAAGTCTTTTGGCAACAGAGCCTAATATACAGTTGTTTTTTACATCAAATGTATCAAGTCATGAGACTTGGAAGGTAAATCCAGTTAACTACCACTACAGAGCGCTGCAGAGGGAATATTTTTGTATACATCCATGTTCCATTGAATGGTGTGTAGTATTTTTCATTTTATTTCAAATAAGTCGATGCAGAAGCCTTGTGAGTTTTAAAAAGTAGTTTTTTTTTTGAACACCAAAAATTATCTTACTGTTAATGTCTGAAATTTGAATTGAAGACTGTTGGTTTTCCTGTCCTGGATCCCACTGAAGACATTTTGTGGTTCCTGATATTTAGGACTGTTGAAATAGCTAAATTAAAGCTTAAATTTGCTAAACACAAAGTTGTTGAAAATTTGATCTACATCATAAACTATATACGGTTACTGGTTGTCAACTAATGTTAGACTGCAACAGCACATAAACAGACCATTTGGCCCATCTAGTCTGTGCTGGTGTTTTTCTCTGCAACAGCCAACTAGTCTTTCTCTATTCTTTCTTCCAAAATGTATTAGATCTAATTTTTCTACATTGCACTACATCTGCCACCTATCTGCCCATCCTGCTGACCTATCTAAGTCTTGTTGCTGTCTTTCACAATTTGCCACCCTCCCTGATTTGTTGGCATCAGCAAATTCTGGTATTGTTCTGTCAATTCCTAATTATTTATAAATAAATATGATTAAGAGCAACCGCAATATGGACCCCTTTGGAACAAAACTCACCATGTCTTTCTGTCCTGAGAAACTTCCTTTTACTCCTGCCCTTTGCTTTCTTTCCTTGAACCATCTCTCTATCCATTTGACAACATTCCCCTTAATTTCATGTGCCATATCTCTGCCATAAGTCTCTTAGGCGGTACGTTATCAAATGCTTTTTTGAAAATCCATATAAATCACATTCACTACATTTGCTTTATATGTTCTCAAATATACAAGAAATATTTCATAATTCTCAACGAATAAACATCCCATTGAGAAATAAAAATTCCACAGGAAAAGTGATCCATCTGAGGCTATCTAAAGAAGCTAAGGTTACTATTAGGTTAAAGAAGAGGCTTATAATGTTGCCAAGAAGAGTAGTAAGCCTGAGGATTGGGAGAGTTTCAGAAACCAGCAAAGGATGAACAAAAAATTGATAGAGGGATAAAATTGAATGAGAGTGTAAACTAGCAAGAAATATAAAAGCAGATTATAAGAGTTTCTACAAGTTTATAAAAAGGAAGAGAGTAGCGAAAGTAAACATGAGTCCCTTGGAGGCTGAGACAGGAGAAATTATAATAGGAAATTATAATAGGGCAGAGATGTTGAACAGATATTTTGTGTCTATCTTCACAGTAGAAAACACAATAAACATACTGGAAATAGTGGGGAACCATGGGTCTAATGAGATTGAGGAACTTAAAGGAATTAATATTAGTAAAGAAAAAGTAGTGGAGAAATCAAAGGGACTAAAAACCAACAAATTCCCTGGACCTGATGGCCTACATCCTAGGGTTCGAAAAGAGGTGGCTGCAGAGATAGTGGATGCATTGGTTTTGATCTTCCAAAATTCCCTCGATTTTGGAATGGTCCCTGTGGATTGGAAGGTAGCAAATGTAACACCACTATTCAAGAAAGTAGGGAGAGAGAAAACCGGGAACTACAGGCCAGTGAGCCTGACATCAGTCGTTGGGAAAATGCTGGAATCCGTTATTAAGGAAGTGGCAATAGGGCACTTAGAAAATCATAATATGATTAGGCAGCGTCAACGTGGTTTTATGAAGTGGAAACCGTGTATGATACATCTTTTGAAGTTTTTTGAGGGTGTAACTAGCAGGCTAGATAAAGGGGAACCAGTGGATGTAGTATATTTGGATTTTCAAAAAGCATTCAATGAGGTGCCACACAAAAGGTTGTTACACAAGATAAGGGCTCATGGGGTTCGGGTTAATATATTAGCATAGATAGAAGATTGGTTAACGGCAGAAAACAGAGAGGCTGCCAACAAGTATATAGAAAGGAAGAGAATAGTGAAAGTAAACATGAGTCCTTTAAAGGCTGAGGCAGGAGAATTATATTGGGAAATAAGGAAAAAGCAGAGACATTGAACAGATATTTTGTGTCTGCCTTCACAGTAGAAGACACAAAAAAACATACTGGAAATAGTGGGGAACCAAGGGTCCAACGAGAGTGGGGTGGGGTAACTAGTGGGGTGCCACAAGGATCGGTGCTGGGACCTCAGCTATTTATGATCTATTTTAATGATTTAGATGAAAGCACCGAGTGTAATGTATCCAAGTTTGCTGACAATACAAAGCTAAGTGGGAAAGTAAGCTGTGAAGAGGACACAGAGTCTGCAAAGAGATACAGACAGGTTAAGTGAGCAGGCAAGAAGGTGGCAGTTGGAGTATAATGTGGGGAAATGTGAGGTTATTAACTTTGGTAGGAAGAATAGAAAAATTGAATATTTTTTAAATGGTGAGAAACTATTAAATGTTCAAAGGGATTTGGGTGTCCTTGTACATGCAACACAGAAAGGTAACATGCAGGTACAGCAGGCAAATGGTATGTTAGCCTTTTTTGCAAGGGGGTTGGAGTACAAGAGTAAGGCAGTCTTGCTGCAATGTACAGGGCTTTGGTGAGACCGCACCTGGAGTACTGTGTACAGTTTTGGTCTCCTTACCTAAGGAAGGATATACTTGCCTTCGAGGTGGTGCAACGAAGGTTCACTAGATTGATTCCTGGGATGAGAGGGTTGTCCTATGAGGAGAGATTGAGTAGAATGGGTCTATACTCTCTGGAGTTTAGAAGAATGAGAGGTGATCTCATTGAAACATGTAAGATTCTGAGAGGGCTTGACAAGGTAGATGCTGAGAGGCTGTTTCCTCTGGCTGGAGAGTCTAGAACTAGGGGGCATAGTGTCAGGATAATGGATCGGTCATTTAGGACTGATGAGAAATTTCTTCACTCAGGGTTGTGAATCTTTGGAATTCTCTACCCCAGAGGGTTGTTTAGTATATTCAAGGCTGAGATTAATAGATTTTTGGACACTAAGGGAATCAAGGGATATGGGGATTGGGCGGGAAAGTGGAGTTGAGGTCGAAGATCAGCCATGATCTTCTTGGATGGCCGAGCAGGCTCGAGGGGCCTTATGGCCTACTCCTGCTCCTATTTCTTATGCTCTTATAAGATATTTTAATTATTCAATAATAGTTTTTTTTTATGTATATAGCCTTTATATTTGTTCTGACTTTCTCTTTATTATCTGCCCTGTAAGCGTTAATTGCTTTTTCTTAGTTTCAAATTTGAGCTAATTTTTCTGTTTCCTCCTTGGGACCCCAGCCTTCAGTACATTCCTTTTTTTCTCTGTGGAATATACTTGATTTGTACCCTTTCCATTTCCTGTTTAAATATTTCGCATTGCTGATCTTTGATTCTATTTTCCATTTTTCCTTCATTTAATCTGGGCATTTTATCACTCTATAATTGGCTTTTTCCGGTCTAGTATCTTTGGCCGTGACTTTTATTCCCCCTATTCCATTCTTGTACTGAACCTAATTATATTGTGGTCAGTGTTACCCAAATGTTCTTTATTTTTATGTCATCTACTTGCTCCCCCTCATAACCTTTAGCAGTGCTTCCTTCCTTGTTGGAGTAGCAACACATTGAGAAAACAGTCCTGAACATGATGCAAAAAAAATCCTTTCTCTCTCTCTATCATTCTATTTTTGAATAATTAATGTATCTTATAATTATAACTCTATTGCTAATACCTGCCCCTTTAATTTATTTACAAATAACATCCTCAATTTTCTTTCCACTTTTGGATGGTTTGTAATATACCCCCAGCAGTGTGGCTAATCCAAAGGAATTCTGTTCAAGCCACTTTTCTCTTTGAATCCTTACACCCTGGTGTCAGGCTTGGCTCAGTGGTACAGCTCCTACAGATTGGAGGGTGGCAAATGTAACCCCACTATTTAAAAAAGGAGGGAGAGAAAAAACAGGGAATTACAGACCAGTTAGCCTAACATCAGTAGTGGGGAAAATGCTAGAGTATTATAAAAGATGTGATAACAGAACACTTGGAGGGCATTAACGGGATTGGACAAAGTCAGCATGGGTTTAGGAAAAGGAAATCGTGCTTATCAAATCTACTGGAGTTTTCCGAGGATGTAACTAGTAGAATAGATAGGGGAGAACCAGTGGATGTGGTGTATTTGGATTTTCAGAAGGCTTTTGATAAGGTCCCACACGAGATTAGTGTGAAAATTAAAGCACATGGGATTGGGGGGAATATACTGGCACGGATTGAGAATTGGTTGACAGACAGGAAACAGAGAGTAGGAATAAACGGGTCTTTTTCCGAGTGGCAGGCTGTGACTAGTGGGGTACCGCAGGGATCAGAGCTTGGGCCCCAGCTATTCACAATATATATCAATGATTTGGATGAGGGAACTAAATGTAACATTACCAAGTTTGCAGATGACACAAAGCTGGGGTGGAATGTGAGCTGTGAGGAGGATGCAAAGAGGCTCCAATGTGATTTAGACAAGTTGGGTGAGTGGGCAAGAACATGGCAGATGCAGTATAACGTGAATAAATGTGAGGTTATCCACTTTGGTTGTAAAAACAGAAAGGCAGATTATTATCTGAATGGTGATAGATTGGGAAAAGGGGAGGTGCAACGAGACCTGGATGTCCTTGTACACCAGTCGCTGATAGCGAGCATTCAGGTGCAGCAAGCAGTTAGGAAGGCGAATGGTATGTTGGCCTTCATTGCAAGAGGATTTGAATACAGGAACTGGGATGTCTTACTGCAGTTATACAGGGCCTTGGTGAGACCACATCTGGAGTATTGTGTGCAGTTTTGGTCTCCTTATCTGAGGAAGGATGTCCTTGCCATGGAGGGAGTGCAACGAAGTTTTACCAGACTGATTCCTGAGATGGCAGAACTGACTTATAAGGAGAGATTGGGTCGACCAGGCCCATATTCACTCGAGTTTAGAAGAATGAGAGGTGATCTCATCGAAACATATAAAATTCTTACAGGACTAGACAGACTAGATGCAGGGAGGGTGTTCCCGATGGATGGGGAGTCCAGAACCAGGGGTCACAGTCTCAGGATACGGGGTATGCCATTTAGAACCGAGATGAGGAGAAATTTCTTCACTCAGGGTGGTGAACCTGTGGAATTCTCTACCACAGAAGGCTGTGAAGGACAAGTCATTAGATGTATTCAAGAAGGAGATCGATATATTTCTTAATGCTAAAGGGATCAAGGGATATGGGGAAAAAGGGGGAACAGGGTACTGAGTTAGACGATCAGCCATGATCATTTTGAACGGCGGAGCAGGCCCGAAGGGCCGAATGGCCTACTCTTGCTCCTATTTTCTATGTTTCTATGTATCACTCTTGCCCTTGAGTCAGAAGGTTGTGACTTCAAGCCCCAATCCAAAAATTTGACCACATAATCTAGGCTGACACTTCATTGCAACACTGAGGGAGTGTTCTGCACTGTCAGGGATGTGGGTGAGACATTAAACCAAGGCGCTGTCTGCCCTCTCAGGTGGATGCAAAAGATCCCATTAAGTGTTTTTTTCCTGTGTACGTTTTGGCAATTTTGACATCTTCTTTCTATGCTATGTAACTTTGCAACTTATATTTTTTTTGCCCCCAATTTTTTCTCCTCTCTAATTTATGCTGGGCTCCAGTTCTACAAACAGTAGGTGACCTCTAGTACCTTGCTGAAGTGATCATAGTGAGCCTAGTCAGTGAGTGTGGCAGGCTTTTCATCTGCAAAGGCGTTGTAGCCAATTATAATTCTGTCTTTAGCTGACAATCACACATGCCTTTTTCAGTAGGAGTCAGTAAATGCTAATCCTGATTTGTTTCGTCCTTCTCAATCACTGGGGACAGTGAAGGCCAATTGTAGAGCCCTAAATCTGGTTCCAGCTGTATTGCTCAGTACTATACCAAGAGGTGCACTTACTTGCTGGGCCATTGAGGTAACTTCATATTTTCTTAAATTTACATGAGAGTTTTTTTTAAAATTGGTGTGACTTAACACTTTTCTCTAAGGTAACAGAAGGTATCAAAGTGTGACCCACAGGGACATACCTGCCAACTTTTTTTGTTTTCTATCTAATTTTTAAAAATTCCTTTTCTTTAGCTGGGCATCTTGCTTCCATCAGTGCTGCACCCAATTACTCTGCAAAGATCGGTGGCTTTACTACCTGGGCGAAGGCTGAGTGCACTTATCAACAGATGGTGAGATTCAAACCTGAGTCTCAGTCGGTGTCTCTAGGCAGTACACACTGAGCCAGCACCGTCAAGTGGGGAAAAAAACTAGAAATTGCTTAGCTGGTGAGTAAGTATTGTATAATTTAAATCATATTTTACTAATGAAGTTTCAAATCAACTAGTACATTGACAGATTAAAGAAGCTGATGAAAATAAAATGCTATATGTAGGTCACAGTGTAGTGCTTATAAACTTCCAGACCTCACACCAGTCAATTTGCATACCACAAGCTACATTCAGATGTGGTACATTTTGCCGTTATTGGTTGGTTGGGTAAAGTTTGGTAACTGACTTAAAACATACCTGTTGCTGAAAGTGAAACTGTTCAAAACCAACAGGAAATGTCTTTTGTGTTGGCTGTAAAACAAATTTTTAAAAAAATTACAAACTGCTTTTTATTAAATATCCTCTGTAAATATCCCATTCTTGGGCAAGAGACAGTCATAAGGTGCAGAATTCATTTTATTTCAGACGTTGCTCCATGGTAATCGACGGTGGTTCCTTTTCTTCTTGGCTAACCCTTATATTCTTTTGGGTGAATATAGGGACAATGTTCCTGTCCTGTATTTGTAGTTTACAGGTATAAAGACAATGTAGAGAGCGGTTTCCGGTAGGGGCTGCAGAGAGCCACTATTCACTCCATATTCCTTTTTGGCGCCAATTATGTAGTTGTATACACACATTGTCCAGACACGACTGGCAAAAGTCACGTATGTTTATAATAAACAGAAGGTAGAAATGGATTATCGACCTCCTGTGATGGCTCAGTGAGATAAATGCAACATATGGTATTGGACTGACCCAAAGAGACCAGGAGGATCTCGGTCAGTGTTCCGTTAAATGTTCTCAGCTGGGCGGCACACTGATGGGGACCATGAACTGGCCTTGGCACCTCTGGGCTAGGAAGACGAAGGAATGGCTCCTGCTTCTGATCATTATGCATTGACCCCATTTGAAAGTGTATGTATGTGCATACCTGTTAAGGATAAGATTTGGCTTGCTGTCATGCTTCTTCTGGTCATGTAGTCCAAGGCACTCATGCCTGATGGTCACTTGGGGAGGGATACTGGAAGACTGCCAGCACCTGAGGAACGATACTGCATCATGAGTCACACCTTCAGGAAATAAGGGAATAAAAAAAGATCTGGGGTTTTTTGACCTGGGTAGATTTTAGTTTTCCAATTTTGTTTCCCGTAGCATACGTGTGGTGTGACACTAAACAACCTGAATTAAACTGATAATTGTAATCTAATTCAGAGAGTAAAAGCACCAAGTGAACTGTTAGCACAGCAGTTTGAGCAAACAATTTCTTGAAATTCAGAAACCTTCCCAACTACACTTTGAACTATAATTAGAGAAGATTACGGTATGAATCACTTGTGATATGCATGTGGTTATGTGTCTTTGCCTTTTCAGCTAAAAACCTTGACAGCACCTGAGTGCTCGCATGCATTGACTATCTGGCTGCCCTGGCTCAGTTATCACAGTGCTGATGCTGTCCATTCTCAAGGTACAGTACTGTGATAACTGAAGGATGGCAGCCACCTGGACATCAGGGCCCTTGTGAAGATGTGAAAGATGCTCTGTAAGAAGGAAAATGTTACGGATTTATGAAATAATCCGCTAATGTTACTGCCCATCCTGGAATCTCCTGGTAGGTCATTTCTTTTTCTATTCCATCTTAGAATTGAATAGGAAAAAAAAATAGGTTTTTTGTGATTATAAGTGAAGGTGATGAGATGAACTAGTTACATTTTTTACTGTGGCAAAGAGTGCATGAGTTTAAAAACAAATTAGTAAGTTAGGAGTAAGAAGGGAAGTCAAGCAAAACAGGGAAGGACATTGAACAAACAGTATAAACAGATTCAGGAAACAATTGGATGTGTTTCTGGAGAGACAAGGTGGGGCTGAACTGTGAAAAAAGTAACAGACATTCTGGGGCTACGGTCCTTTTTATATTCACAAAAAGAGTGTGTTTTTAAAAAGTCCACCAAATGCCAGTGGGGATGTTTCATGTGCCTCTTCTGCCTGTGAATCCCTTTTCTATTCAATGTCATCACCTGTGCTCTGTCTCTTGTATGCAGAGCTTCAAATACAAAATAAACAATTGTTCATCTCTGACTGTAACTTCTTGTTATGCCAGTTTTTAAAAATATACAATATATTAAAAATCTTGCATCTGCAGGAACTGCTGTCTGCAAAATCTTGCTTCCTATTGTGTTTTTATCATGCGTGTCAACTTTTTCTATTATAAATAGTGTGGTAATTGCATCCTTTCACCAGTAGTGATGCTGTAGCACCTGAGTTTTGCATCTCCCTGCTCCTCACTAGTGTTTTGACAATAATAGGATGAGTTTCAATTCCTTTCTTAGCCCTAAGTATGGAATGCTTAACTGAGACTGTATTCAGCTTAATGTACTCACCTCAGAATGCCTGCATTGCGCATGTCATTTGAAAAGTGACCATTTTGGGGGTTGCACCATAAATTATTTCAACATGAGGCTGGGTCTCAGGTGTACTTTCTGAAACCAAATAAATATATATCACTCAGATTGGGTGTTCTTAGCCCTTGCACACAAGATCGGGAGCAGCAGCAGGAACTTGAGCTGGCCCAACCCAGTCCAGCGAAGGGTGGGGGAAGAGTTCTGAAGGACGAGTGGAGCAGAACAGAACAGAGTCAGCGGCCATGGAAAACAAGCGGATAACAGCAAAGTAGAGATGGTTCAGCAGCATGGGAGCAGAATCCAGAGCAGGATGGAAACCTGGAGTCAGGAAGGGATCAGAGCTACGTTGGTGCAGAACCAGGCCAGTTATTGCAATAGACGCAGTCCAGCAGAGAATGTAGTCTCGGTAGAAAACAATGGCGAATGCAGCGGTCACAGTAAAGCTCGGAAGCCAGTGAAGAAATGGAATTGTCCAGGACCCAACACAACAGAGTAAAGGCTGAGAAGCCAGCAGTGCAATGAAGTACAATCCTGAAGCTTTTCAAGGGACATGATATTAAATTCTTAAGTTATTGTAGAAATAGTTCTGAGGTGAATTTCCTCGCCATTTTCAGTGCAATAGCAGCGTATAACTGGTGTAGGAAATTGTTTGGCGAGAAAATTTAGGTGAAAGTCTTTTCCGCCGCTTGGAGAAGGAGGAGGGTCAAAGGTTGGAGCAGAGGATACTGGGGTGGCATTTACTGCAACACATGTCATCAGTAAAGTCTTCTCTTCTGTGGAACAAAGTCTACCTTTAACACCACAGCCTTGTCTCCTCCTCCCCCACTTTTCAAAAAAGGGAAATTGCCTCAAACCACTACCCACCCTACTACATGACAACATATCAGCCCTCTTTGCTCCTACAGTGACCATGCCAATCATTATCACCTGAGTGAAGACCCCAGCACCACATAAGTGCACTCTTTCCTGTTTGATTTTAACCTCTATCAATAACAAATCGCTATGTCAGTGCACATTTTTTGCTACAGTGAATTCCAAGTTGCACACAATCAGCCTACTGTTTCTTAACATCATGCTTCCCCTGGGTGCTTACATGTGCCTTTTCTCTTTTACCTATTCTTGTACTTCTTCTAAGTGCCACCTGAGGGCCAGGATGGTGGGATATGGTTGGCTGCCCATATTCATAGGACTGAGTCTCATGGTTGCTTGCTCCTGCCAGGAAAATCCTGCCTGCTTTATCTATGGAGCTTGTTCCTGGGCAGCCTGGTCTTGCCTGTCCACATTCCACTGGTCTGATGCTCTGAAAGGAAGGTCAAAGGGCTGGCATATACTGCTGTCTAAAGAGACGGTGGTATAACGCAGCCATTCCAGCTGTCGCCATTCCATTGAGCTCTGGATCTGTGGCCTCACTGAACAGTGAGATACCTGGTCTAATGGTAGGTATCAGATCATGAAAGCCCTGAGACACAGCGGTCACCATGATCTGGAAGCCGCTATGAATGTCATGCTCTGTCCTGTCCCCTAATCCCCAGAGTTGCAGTTGGTGCTTTCATGGAGGTGGAGACACCAACTGGTCCCTGGCTGGGGATCTGATGGCAGATTCCAATGAAGGTGCCACTCGCGCCATTGGTGCCTACAAGGAAGACAATACTTTCATTATGTTTCTGCAAAGGACGGTTGTAGACTGGAGAGTCACACCTATCAGTTGCCACACAACTTTGGAGTTTGAACTTGGAGCCTGCATGTAGATATGATGTTCATCAAACATCCTTTTCAGGCCAGTGACCTTGACTTCTGATGCCATGGGCATCCTTCTTAGCCTCTGCTGGGAAGGGGGCACATCCTTACTTACTCCCCTACTATTGTGGTTCCCTTGTGCTCTGAATCACCTAGTACCACATGCTCACCACCATTATGTAATTCCCCCCAGCTGAAGTCTCTGAGCTGGTGCCTGTGAAAGAGGAAGAAAGTACTGCAGGAAGGGGTTGGTGCAGAGAAAGTCGGAGCAGGATGAAGCAGCTGCAATTGGTGGGTAGCCTAGTCCTCATCCTCTTCCTGATACTACCATAAGTGATGAGGGACAAAAAATTCCCCAGCTCCACCCCTTCTCATGTTTCACCCATGTGGTGGATCTGCAGCAAAGGAGGGTAGAAGGTAAGAACGGGTGGAGTATTACCCTACCGTGACTAAGGGAACAGAAAAAGGGGATGGTAGGTTCTGCCGTGTGATACTTCAGAGGGATACCAGGGTGACAATGTAGGTGCTCGGTTATTAACCTGGTGCCAGCAGGATGCCACTGACCTCGACATCACCCATGACAAAAGCCAAGTGATTGCACATGAGTTGCATAGCTTTGTCCTCGAAGAGGATGAGGGGTTTAAAGATGGGGCTACTCTTCCGCTAGTCTGCCTTTGGAAAGCATTGTGTACCAGTTTGTCCTGCAAAAAGAGCGTAAGGCTAGCAGTTGAGTGTGTGCCTAGTGGCTTGGGAGAGGTGAAATGAGAGACGTTGGGGTATGAGGCTGTTAAAGTGGAGGAAGGGGTTTTAGGGTTGTGCATGTAATAATTGCTGTGTGGGAAGGTGGTTAGCCATTGTGCAAGATGCCGAGCTAGAGCCACCCTTGGAGTGCAATGTGAGGAGTTCATTGTGGAAGTGTTGCTTTAAGAGGGAAAAGAGTGCTGGTGCCCAAGGTGGGCAAGAAAGAAAAGGAGAGAATGCCCAGTGTGTTCCTTGGCAACCCTGGTGAAATCATTGAACTTTTTGCAGCAATATTCTTCAGTCTTGGTAGTGAGATGTTAGCACTCAGCGCCAGGGCCAATTGCCTCCAGGTGGCACAAGTTCCATTGCTGGCTGGCTTTGTGGCACATCCAGGAGTCTGTGCCTCCTGCCTTCAATTTCCTTGGAGGGCTTGGAGGTGAAGTTCTGAGTTCTTCTCTGGGTTGGCGCCATGCCTTGCTACATTTTGGGTCTAAATGCTAGCTGCATTGTCATAATTCTGTACAAGTGTAATAAAAATATTGCTAAGAAGTGAAATTATTGGAGAGTGAAGCACTGTTCCTCTGTTACTGTATACTTGGGAACATAGGAACAGGAGTAGGCCATTCAGCCCCTCGTGCCTGCTCCACCATTTGATAAGATCATGGCTGATCTGTGATCTAAATCCATATACCTGCCTTTGGCCCATATCCCTTAATACCTCTGGTTGCCAAAAAGCTATCTATCTCACATTTAAATTTAGCAATTGAGCTAGCATCAATTGCCGCTTGAGGAAGAGAGTTCCAAACTTCTACTACCCTTTGTGTGTAGAAATGTTTTCTAATCTCACTTCTGAAAGGTGTGGCTCTAATTTTTAGACTGTGCCCCCGACTCCTAGAATCTCCAACCAGCGGAAATAGTTTCTCTCTATCCACCCTACCTGTTCCCCTTAATATCTTATAAACTTCGATCAGATCACCCCTTAACCGTCTAAACTCCAGAGAATACAACCCCAATTTGTGTAATCTCTCCTTGTAACTTAACCCTTGAAGTCCGGGTATCATTCGAGTAAACCGACGCTGGACTCCCTCCAAGGCCAATATGTCCTTCCGAAGGTGCGGTGCCCAGAACTGCTCACAGTACTCCAGGTGCGGTCTAATCAGGGTTTTGTATAGCTGCAGCATAACTTCTGCCCCCTTGTACTCTAGTCCTCTAGATAACTGGTCTCTAATTCCCTGGTTTCCCTCTCTTTCCTTTCTTAAAAAGTAGAATGACATGTGCAATTTTACCAATCTAGAGGGACGGTTTCTGAATCTAGAGAACTTTGCAGATGCCCTAACTATAATCTTTCAATGTGCTCACCTACTTCCTTTAAAACCCTGGGATGGAAACCATCTGGTCCTGGGAATTTGTCACTCTTTAGTGCTATTATTTTCTTCATTACTGTTGCTTTACTTATGTTAATTTTATTGAGTCGCTGTCCCTGGTTCAATATTAGTTTTCTTGGGATTTCTGGCATGGTATCCTCTTTTTCTATTGTAAATACTGACACAAAGTAATTGTTCAACATGTCCACCATTTCCCCATTGTCAATGACAATATCACCACTTTCAGTTTTTAAGGGGCCAACACTGCTCCTGACCACCCTCTTTTTCCTAACATAACTATAAAAGTTCTTCGTATTGGTTTTGATATCCCTTGCAAGTTTCTTTTCATACTCTCTTTTTGTAGCTCTAACTATCTGTTTTGTGACCCTTTGTTGATCTTTGTATCTTTCCCATTCGCCAGGATCTGTGCCATTTTTTGCCTTTTTGTATGCCCTTTCCTTATGTCTTATACTGTCCCTTACCTCTTTAGTTGTCCATGGCTGGTTTTTTTGGCAAATAGAGTTCTTGCCCCTCGGGTATAAACCGATTCTGTATCACGTTAAATGTTTCTTTAAACATTTCCCACTGATCATCAGTCATTTTACCCATTAACAGATTCGCCAGTTTACTGTGGAGAGTCTCTGTCTCATCCCATTGAAGTCGGCCTTACCCAAGTCTAGAATCTTAGCAGCTGATTCACTTTTTTCCTTTTCAAACACTACATTGAACTCGATCATGTTATGATCACTATTGGATAGATGTTCAAGCACAGTTAAGCTATTAACTAAATCTGGTTCATTACTCATTATTAAATCTAGTATGGCTTGCCCCCTTGTTGCCTCTAGGACATACTGCTGTAGAAAACTATCCCGGACACACTCAAGAAATTCACTACCTTTCTGACAGTTGCTAGTCTGCTTTTCCTAATCTATGTGAAGGTTAAAGTCCCCCGTTAAGACCACTATGCCTTTGTTACACGCTTGTCTAATCTCTGCATTTATACAATCTAGCACTTCAGAGCTGCTGCCAGGGGTCCTATACACAACTCCCACTATAGTCTTAGATCCTTTCCTATTTCTCAATTCAACCCATAATGTCTCTGTTGGCTGCTTACCCCTCATTATATCCTCCTTTATCATTGAAGTGATTTCATTTCTAATCACTAAGGCTACTCCTCCCCCTCTTCCATTTTCCCTATCTCTCCTGTAGACCTTATAACCTGGTATATTTAGTTCCCAATCCTGACCATCCTGCAGCCATGTCTCAGTAATAGCTATCATGTCATACCCTCCAACTTGAATTTGGACCTGTAGTTCATTTAATTTATTCCTTATACTCCGTGCATTTGTATATAGAACTCTTAGTTGGGCCACACACCCTAGCCTGACCTTCAGCTTTGATGCTGGGTTAATCACTTTTATGCCTTCTAGTTTTCACTTTATCTGTCGTGCCTAAAGTACACTTTCTGTTGCTCTACGCTTTTCCCTTTCACTTGTTCTTGAACTACTGTTTGTACTCTTATAAATGAAAGTGCTTTATATATTTTTTAATCTGTTTGGCCCCCAGTCTGCTGCTGAAGAGTGCAGACTGAACTATCTTTTAAAGGCTGTACAGAAGTTTCCAGTTGTTCATCTGCTTACACCTATTTTACACAGGTTTTACACCAATGACTGCACCAATGGGAATGCAAATGAGCAGACCCAGGAAACCTTCTTGTGACTTCTACAGGCCACCGGTGGGTGCAATTTTATTTTAAAGGGACAACAGTGGTGTAACTCAAAATTCCAGGCCTTCAGTTCTAAACATGCACAGATCAATCCCCTTCCCATTGTTCAATTACTAACTGCACTACTTACCAACTTCAGAGATTAGGATGGTTTGGGTTCAATCACAGCTGGACTATCCGATCTCACATGACCCCTGAGCTAGGGAAAGGAAAATAGCAGCAAGAGACTCACTCCAAATTGCTATCCAGTGTTTCCTGCTGGAGAATGTGCATGTTATCTATACAGCTCCTTTTTTGAAAAAGTTAATTGGATAAAGCATCAAATTGCTTTTGCTGGGGCTAACTGACTATTACTTTTTAAAATTGAGTTATTTTTTAATAAATATAATCTCCTGTGGCATTGCACATAAGGAGTCGAGACCAAGTGTAGTCTTCAGCTGAAATGGGTTAGAGGGCAGGGATAATTGGATCAGGGTGTGCAGACGAAATTCAGCCCCCTGATTTGACATCATACATTCTGTTTGGTTGGAGCCTAGGAATTTCTCTGCAGTACAGGTGAATGAATTGGAGAGACAAACCTGAGGGAATACAGCACCACCATAGGGTATAATAACAGGATGATACACTTTCATAGGTGGTTGCTAATATAAATTCTAGACTTGGGTAAGGCCGACTTCAATGGGATGAGACAGAGACTGTCCACAGTAAACTGGGCAAATCTGTTAATGGTAAAACGACTGATTATCAGTGGGAAATGTTTAAAGAAACATTTAACGTGATACAGAATCGGTTTATACCCCTGAGGGGCAAGAACTCTACTTGCCAAAAAAAACAGCCATGGACAACTAAAGAGGTAAGGGATAAGGCATATAAGACAAAAGGAAAGGGCATACAAAAGGCAAAAAATGGTATAGATCCTGGTGAATGGGAAAGATACAAAGATCAACAAAGGGTCACAAAACAGATAGTTAGAGCTACAAAAAGAGAGTATGAAAAGAAACTTGCAAGGGATATCAAAACCAATACGAAGAACTTTCATTGTTACATTAGGAAAAAGAGGGTGGTCAGGAGCAGTGTTGGCCCCTTAAAAACTGAAAGTGGTGATATTGTCATTGACAATGGGGAAATGGCGGACATGTTGAACGATTACTTTGCGTCAGTATTTACAGTAGAAAAAGAGGATAGCATGCCGGAAATCCCAAGAAAACTAATATTGAATCGGGGACAGGGACTCGATTAAAATTAACATAAGTAAAGCAACAGTAATGAAGAAAATAATAGCACTAAAGAGTGACAAATCCCTAGGACCAGATGGTTTCCATCCCAGGGTTTTAAAGGAAGTAGGTGAGCACATTGCAGATGCCCTAACTATAATCTTTCAAAATTCTCTAGATTCAGGAACTGTCCCTCTAGATTGTAAAATTGCACATGTCACTCCGCTTTTTAAGAAAGGAGAGAGAGGGAAACCAGGGAATTATAGACCAGTTAGCCTAACATCTGTTGTGGGGAAAATGCTGGAGTCTATAATTAAGGATAGGGTGACTGAACACCTCGAGAATTTTCAGTTAATCAGAGAGAGCCAGCATGGATTTGTGAAAGGTATGTCGTGCCTGACAAACCTGATTGAATTTTTTGACGAGATGACTAAAGTAGTGGACAGGGGAATGTCAATGGATGCTATTTATATGGACTTCCAGAATGCATTTGATAAGGTCCCACATAACAGACTGTTAGCTAAGATAAAAGTCCATGGAATCGCGGGAAAAGTACGGACTTGGTTAGGAAGTTGGCTGAGCGAAAGGCGACAGAGAGTAGGGATAATGGATAGGTACTCACATTGGCAGGATGTGACTAGTCCTGCAGGGATCTGTCTTGGGGCCTCAATTATTCACAATATTTATTAACGACTTAGATGAAGGCAGAGAAAGTCTCATATCTAAGTTTGCCGATGACTCAAAGATTGGTGGCATTGTAAGCAGTGTAGATGAAAACATAAAATTGCAAAGGGATATTGATAGATTAGGTGAATGGGCAAAACTGTGGCAAATGGAATTCACTGTAGACAAATGTGAGGTCATCCACTTTGGATCAAAAAAGGATAGAACAGGGTACTTTCTAAATGGTAAAAAGTTAAAAACAGTGGTTGTCCAAAGGGACCTAGGGGTATAGGTACATTGAAGTGTCATGAACAGGTGCAGAAAATAATCAAGAAGGCTAATGGAATGCTGGCCTTTATATCTAGAGGACTAGAGTACAGGAGGGCATGAGTTATGCTGCAGCTATACAAAACCCTGGTTAGACCGCACCTGGAGTACTGAGAGCAGTTCTGGGCACCGCACCTTCAGAAGGACATATTGGCCTTGGAGGGAGTGCAGCGTAGGTTTACTAGAATGATACCCAGACTTCAAGGGTTAAGTTACAAGGAGAGATTACACAAATTGGGGTTGTATTCTCTGGAGTTTAGAAGGTTAAGGGGTGATCTGATTGAAGTTTATAAGACGTTAAAAGGAACAGATAGGGTAGATAGAGAGAAACTATTTCCGCTGGTTGGGGATTCTAGGAGTAGGGGGCACAGTCTAAAAAATTAGAGCCAGACCTTTCAGAAGTGAGATTAGAAAACATTTCTACACACAAATGGTGGTAGAAGTTTGGAACTCTCTTTCTCAAGCGGCAATTGATACTAGCTCAATTGCTAAATTTAAATCTGAGATAGATAGCTTTTTGGCAACCAAAGGTATTAAGGGATATGGGCCAAAGGCAGGTACATGGAGTTAGATCACAGATCAGCCATGATCTTAACAAATGGCGGAGCAGTCACGAGGGGCTGAATGGCTTACTCCTGTTCCTATGTTCCTAAATGTGAACATGGGTATTTATAATGGGAAAAGTTGATAGGAAATGTGTTTAGATAATTTTTTTAAAATATTAATATAGAGATATAAAGATTTGAACTTCCTATTACTACATAAATTGTTGTAAAACTAATTTTGTGACTCCTTGTCTGAAAACCTTTTAGAGCAATTAATCAAATAAATAAATCTGGAATTCATATTATAAAACTCAACATTACTGTTTCAATATATCGCCCGTAGGGGAATTTTTTGAATGAAATAAGCATTGAACCACATTAGTTTCAGATTCAGTTCAAAGAAGCAAAATTACTGGGCAAGGTATTGAAATGAGAAGGATGGAAAATATCTCCAATCCCAGGAATTTATTTAGGGTGATGGTGGGGCATGGCTCCACTTGCAAAACTGTCGTAACCAGAAACAACTAACTATAATTCCCTGAAATACGAGTTGTACAAGTTTAACAGGTAAAAGTAAAAATGTCCTATTGTTTCAGCACAAAGCAAGGAAAACAAAACTGGGTCAAAAATACGTTTTTTAAAAGTTTTTATATTAAAGTCTGGAATTTCTGTGGGTTCGCCCAATCGTCCGCATAACTAAAGCAGAAGATGGTCAGAAATGCTGCCGAAGCAGTGTAAACTGCTCTTTATGCTGTTTCTCTGGGGTTTCAACCAAAGTTATGGCAGGAGATTGGGGAATCCCTGCAGAAATCCTACCCCAAGATGTTTAATGTGCAAATTAATACAGTGTGCATTTCACTTTCAGATGTTTAACACAGTATTATTACATAGTAAGCTTTGGACCCGGTTCATTAATGTAGTGATCACATTGTCATCTTTGGGTACAGTAGTCGATCAGTTTCTGACAAGAAAAGTGTATTTTTGTTATGGGTGAGAATCTCTCGACCTGTCATTTTAGGGTCTTTCTTATGGTTCACACCGACACTTATTAACCAGTGAGAGATTTTTTTTTCTTCGCTATTGAGAGGCATGAAAGCTCAACCCCGGGGACCATAGTCTGGTCAGTTTATATTTTTCCACCCTCCCCTGCTCCTCCAAATGTAGGGTAGCCTGTGCTCTTTGCCATTTCCCTATGGCGGTCTGGCTTAAATCAGGAGAGGATGGGAGAAAATTGAAGGGAATAAAAAGTGTAGCCTATTAAACAGTGACCTTTTCAATTTTTGCTTGTCTTGCCTTATTTAATGGGCTTGTAATGAACATGAACAGCCAATGTTGAGCTAACAGACTATGTTTGTAGGCAGGTGCTGTGAAGCAAGTACATTATATCATGTAATGCACAATGTATTATTCAGCTGGTATGTCCAATCTCGCCTATCCTATTAAGGTCACAAGGCCTGTTTGCTTTTATGCACATCTTGCAGGTATTTGACTTTGCAGGGGAAGTTTCTCTGCAGCTTTTGTAAATCCCAGGCTCGTCCCCAAGCTCAGAAGAAGCTACCAGGGCTTTTTTTCTTACACTTCGTTAAAATATAAATTGCCAAATTTGCATGTGTGGCACAGTGCAGTGCCAGGAGGGTAATGGGCATGACTCAATACTATATATTATGCAGAGTTCCTTTGTCACTGAGCTCAATTGGAAGAACAGCCACACGTGTAACTTGGGTCGTCACTACACATCATGCTACTCGAATACTGCTTCGAGACAGAACTCCATTGTACTTTGGCACAAACAGCAAGACCGTTTTGATGGAAACTACCTGTTAGTGCAGTAACTGTCAAACCTCCAGATTAAGGGAGCCGCCTACACCGACTGAGCAGGAGCTTGTTACAAAGAAATTACCTTGGGAACAGCTAGTTGTTCATTGAGTAAAATTTTATTGATCAGTAAGTTTGAGTGGGTTGCACGTACTATTAAAATAGAATCTGCCAAAGCCACTCTTAAAATAGGTTCAAAATACTGTATGGTATGCTCCACCCACATATCATTGTGAAATTACACAATTTAAAGTTTGAAAATTGACACTGCCATTCTATAATAGGGCTACATGTGTCTGTGTTGTACAAAACAATATCTAACCTAGTCTGGTTACTAATGACTTGAGTTAATCTTCGCATGTTTTTGTTGCCATTTAAATTTTATATTCATTCAATTTTCAAATATTTTGAGATCTATAATATGTAGATCCATCTAAGGTGTGCTTTCCAATGTGTAATTTACATTTATAGAATGTGATTTCCCCACCTCCTCAGCAGAGGAAGTGAAACTTAGTGTAATAACCCAGCGCTATTGAGCTGGGTTTCAACTGGTATAGCAAGCACAGGGAAATCTGTCACCCACCCCACCCCAGGCACTTAAATTAATACTATTAACGTAACACAATATGTGGTGTGTGAGAGAGATCAGATTAGAAAACCAGTTTTTCAACACTTTTTGCCCTTGTGTGAGAGCATGTTCACTCTTGGTGTCTGATTTATTTTAAACTTAATACTGCAATTAACTTTTTTTTTAACAACTTATTAAGTATGTGTGAACCATTTGAAAACATAATTTACTTTGTGTAAATGTTTACTGGATTGGCAGTCACCAAATGCAACTATCCCAGCTCCTTTTTAGAATATTTATCATAAACTTTATTTTAATTTACATTTACATATGTGCTATAAGAACATAAGAAATAGACCATACGGCCCCCCGAGCCTGCTCTGCCATTCATTCAGATCATGGCTGATCTCTGACCTCAACTCCACTTTCCTGCCTGATCCGCGTATCCCTTGATTCCCCTAGAGTTCAAAAATCTACCCATCTCAGCCTTGAATATATTCAGTAACTCAGCATTCACAGCCCTCTGGGGTAGAGAATTACAAAGATTCACAACCCTCTGCGTGAAGAAATTCCTCCTCATCTCAATCTTGAATGGCCAACCCCGTATCCTGCGATTATGCCCTCTAGTTCTGGACTCTCTAGCCAGGGGAAACAATCTTTCAGCATCTACCCTGTCAAGCCCCCCCCTAATCTTATATGTTTCAATGAGATCAGCTCTCATTCTTCTAAACTCCAGAGAGTATAGGCCCATTCTACTCAACCTCTCTTCATAGAACAACTGTCTCATCCCAGGAATTAATCTAGTGAACCCTTGTTGCACTACCTCTAAGGCAAGTATATCCTTCCTTAGATAAGGAGACCAAAACTGTATGCGGAACTCCAGGTGAGGTCTCCCCAAAGCCCTGTATAATTGTAGTAAGACTTCCTTACTCTTTTACTCCAACCCCCTTGCAATAAAGGCCAACATTCCATTTGCTTTCCTAATTGCTTGCTGTACCTGCATACTAACTTTTTGTGTTTTTTGTACGAGGACACCCAAGTCTTTCTAAACACCAACATTTAGTAGTTTCTCACCATTTAAAAAATATTCTGTTTTTCTATTCTTCCCACCAAAGTGAATAACCTCACATTTCCGCACATTATACTCCATCTGCCACCTTTTTGCCCGCTCACTTAACCTGTCTATATACCTTCGCAGACTCTATGTCCTCCTCACAACTTACTTCCCCACCTAGCTTTGTATCGTCAGCAATCATAGATAAAGGGACGGAGTGTAAATTATCCAAGATATTAATATAGATTGTAAATAGCTGAGGCCCAAACACCGATCTCTGTGGCACCCCACTAGTTACAGCCTGTCAACCTGAAAATGACCTGTTTATCCCTACTCTCTGTTTTCTGTCCTTTATCCAATCCACTGTCCATGCTAATATATTACCCCCAACCCCATGAGCCCTTACTTTATGTAACAACCTCTTGCGTGGCACCTTTATCGAATGCCTTTTGAAAATCCAAACATACTACATCCTTTATCTACCCAGCTAGTTACATCCTCAAAAAACTTTAATAAATTTGTCAAACACGATTTCCCTTTCATAAAACCACGTTGACTCTGCCTAATAAAAATATTATGATTTTCTAAGTGCCCTGTTATCACTTCTTTAATAATGGATTCCAGCATTTGCCCGACGACCGATGTCAACCTAACTGGCCTGTAGTTCCATGTTTTCTCTCTACCTCCCTTCTTGAATAGCAGCTTAACAGTTGCTACCTTCCAATTCCTCTGGGACCGTTCCAGAATCTAGAGAATTTTGGAAGATCATAACCAATGTATCCACTATCTCTGCAGCCATCTCTTTTAGAACCCTCGGATGTGGGCATTGCTATATCTCATGACATTTCTATTTTAACTTAAACTTTCAAATTGCATTGACTATGCACCAGTATTGTTTCAAAATTCTTGGACAGTGTTTAACTGCCAACATTTTTGTGCAAATTCTATTACTTATTTTACTAACATTTAATCTGTACTAACTCCAGAAATATGCAGTAATTTAAGATGAGCAATAACATTTTATTGATTGATTAAAATTTGTATCAGTAACATAAACAAATGTAGTTTTTCAAGGTAGAAAAAACAGGCTGTGCCTGTGTTCAAAAAATGAAATATGTATTTTCCATTCACTAAAATAAAACTAAACCAAAACGAAGAACAAAAATTGAATAATTTTTCACATTAGAATTTGTAACACAAAAATTAGGTTATATGTAAAGCAGTTTAATGTCACGTTTCATTAAATGGGTTTTCTGTTTTCTGACATTAACCAGTACAATTAAAATTTCACTTACATTAATATGACAAACTGAACTGACAATACTGAAGATTTATTAAAATTACTTAGTCTAAGCCAGACGTTTCTACATTAACTTTTTTTTAAAAGATGAACTTTGTCAAGGGTTATTTTTACAAAATTATCAAAAATCATCACCAGCAACTTGGCAAAATGCAATCAGTAAAACGTCAGATGACTAGATTACATCTATTAATTCACACATTCCCGTGTTTTATTCTTTTAAGGCTAAGTTTCAGAAAAATAATGTTCACTTCCTAGAACTTGACCCAAACCCAAGGTATTACAGTATCTACAAAACACTGAAGTTGCTTTGTATTGTTCAACTATTAAAAACAGATTTTGAAACGGAAGAATCAGAAAGATAAACAATGTCAAGATATCTGTAATGTTTGAAAAAGGTAAGGATCACCACGCAGGCCCGCTACACACACAACACAAGATGTTGGACTAGGGGGAGCTCATCCAGTTAGAAATAAAGTGTTACTGTACTGCCACCTTAGATAGATGTTAATGGCCGAAACAGTTCTATCATCTACGTTTTTTGACGAATGACTAATATTGTGTTTGCAGTGATTGCAGCCCCCACTCATTTACAGTTTCCGGTGGGGTGGAAAATCTCACGTTTCATATCAGAAATACAACCGTTAGAAATTGTTTTCGGAAAGAAAAAACATTTCAAAAAGGCATCTAACCTTTCCAGATTTCTGTGTCCTTTTGGGGAGTTGCGCAATTTAAAGCAACCCTGAGGATATTTTTTATATTCCCTGTAAAGATTTGATTTTGTTTTTTTTCACTCCGAATTCCAAAGACTTATTTCAGCCGCTTTCCTTAGCTCGACTGTCGGTGTATTTTGTTGGACCGCACCAGCAGACCGAGAGCAATGGCCATTCTTCGTCGGGGGCGGGGGGAGACATTAAGCAAGTGGGAGAGGAGCTGAAATCGTCCATTACTGTACCAACTACGGTGGAAGAAGTTTAGTCCTTCCCCACCATGGTTGATCATTACCTGACTAGCACATTCTACCAATGTCATTATTTCTAACCGGTCCCATCTCTTGCTGGCCACGGGATCAAGTAGCGGTGGTGGTTAAAGACAGGTCATAACATGTGAGTTGCAACGTAACTAAATAGTCACAGAGATTCAGGAAAGGCGGTCACATTTTGGGAATGTTTCTGCTGCAGTGTAACTGCAGAAGATGATGTTTCCTGATTTGTTTCTTGGATGAGGCAACAATTTGTAGGGTGATTAAAATTTGTTACTGACTACGACACTCATAATTAATGAAGGGTTCAGGCGGTTTAGACACTTGTGCCTTCCAATGTTCAGCTGTTACTAGAGAAAAAAACCTATTATTTAGATCTAATCAAGTGAAATGCAGTTCATTTTGACCATGGTGGTTTGCATCACCGTCAACAGGAAATGATAGAATCATATAATGGTTACAGTGAAGAAGGAGGCCATTCGGCCCATTGAACCCGCGCCAGCTCTTTGTAAGAGCAATCCAGTTAGTCGCAATCCTCCGCTCTTTCCCCGTAGCCCTGCAAATTTTTTCCCTTCAAGTATTTATCCAATTCCTTTTTGAAAGCCACCATTGAATCTGTTTCCACCACCCTTTCAGACAGCGCATTCTAGATCATAACTACTCGCTGCGTAAAAAAGATTTTCCTCATGTCGCCTTTGGCTCTTTTGCCAATCACCTTAAATCTGTGCCCTTTGGTCTCGGCCCTTCCGCCAATGGGAACAGTTTTTCTTTATTTACTTTATCTAAATCCTTTATGATTTTGAACACTTCGATCAAATCTCCTCTCAACCTTCTCTACTCTAAGGAGAACAATCCCAGCTTCTCCAGTCTATCCATGTAACTGAAGTCCTTCATCCCTGGAACCAGTCTAGTAAATATTTTCTGCACCATTTCTAATGCCTTCACATCCTTCCTAAAGTGCAATGCCCAGAATTGGACACAATACTCCAGCTGTAGCCAAAGCAGTGTTTTATAAAGGTTCAATATGACTTCCTTGCTTTTGTACTCTATGCCTCTGTTTACAAAGCCCAGGATCCCGTATGCTTTTTAAACCACTTTCTCAACCTGTCTTGCCACCTTCAGAGATTTGTGCACATATACCCCTGGTCTCTCTGTTCCTGCACCCCTTTTAGAATTGTTAATAATGCCTTTTCTCATTCTTCCTGCCAAAATGTATCACGTCACACTTCTCTGTGTTAAATTTCATCTGCCATGTGTCCACCCATTCCACCAGTCTGTCTATGTTTCTTGAAGTCTATTACTATCCTCCTCACTGTTCACTACACCTCCAAATTTTGTGTCATCTGCAAATTTTGAAATTGTGCCCTGTACACCCAAGTCCAAGACATCGTATATATTTTTAAAAGTGGTGGTCCTAGTACTGACCCCTGGGGAACACCACCGTGTACCTTCCTCTTGTCCGAAAAACAACAGTTCACCACTGCTCTCTGTTTCCTGTCACTTAGCCACTTTCGTATCCATGCTGCCACTGCCCCTTTTATTCCATGGGCTTCAATTTTGCTGACTTTATCAAACGCCTTTTGAAAGTCTATATACACATCAACCGCATTACCCTCATCAACCCTCTCTGTTGTTATCTGCACATTGAAATGTCCTTAAGTACGTGCATCGTAAGTGAGTCTTAAACTTGCTACGCCTCCTTGCATATTGCATTGAAGCACTGTATATTCAGCTGATTTGGGGTCAGTTCGTATGAAACCGATGTACCATGTAAGTTATATTGTCAGTTACAAGAAACTACTATTTTTTCAGTTATATTTAGTCTCTTCAAAACTGCAAAATCTCAACTTCTTGGTTAGTTGTGCACTGGTATCCCGTTGATCTCAGAAGGATTATGCGTAGTGATAGTCGGTACTGTTTTTTTCAAAATAAACATTTTTGGAATAATGTAAAATTTCTCATCAAAATGGAAATTTTGATGAGAAAATTTCACATCCTGGAAATCAAACTGGAATGATGCCCGGAACACAAAATTTTGAACATGTACCACATTTTCAGAGACCTAGAATTCCCCATTAAAAGTAATTTTACTTACTGAGTTAGATGTATTAGATGAAATCATGTGGGGCAGTGTTTAAAATGATATTTTCCTATGGTTCATTCTTAGATCATTCCTGTATGACATAACTTTTCCTATTAAACTTTGAAAACTAAAAGATTATAAATACTCGGTACAAGCCCATACAAAGTCGCATATTTCAGCAGATAAAAGCTTATGATAAAAGATGAGGTCATATAAACTGATGAAATTCGCTTCAATTTTGGGAGAAAATGGGATTTTAAAATAATGTAACGATGAATACTAAAACAAAATAATATTACAATGTTACACTTAATGTGTTGACGCAGGTTTTTTTTAAAGTAAATAAATGCCTGAAATGAAGTGTGCATTGCTGCTGGAAACCTTTCCACTTGGTAAAACCTGACAGCAGCATTCACTTTTAACGTTTATATCTGCTGCTAAATCATACATGGAGCTACTTCTTAGGAATTAGTCCCCACTGTAAAGCTGGCGAGAAACGTCCGCCCCTATAATACGGGTAGCACTGTACAGATCATCTGATTTCCCGTAAATTTAATTTGGTTAAACCCAATGCGCCTCCGCTGTGCACTTTGAGATCGACACTTTAATTTGCCATGAAAGCTGCTCAATAGGGAATATAGCGCAAACTCCTTTAAAAGTTTCCGCCATGTGCTACGGAAACCCAGTACAGCGTTTCCCAGTGCATTTAGCACTAATCCCCCCAATCCCCCACTAGAAAAATCAATATGTTATGGGAAATGTGCCATTTCAGCCAAGGAGCACTGTCGGTAATCTCCAGCCTACGTATACTTTCTGGCACTTGCGTCTGTTGTACGCAACCATTTCTCTTCAACGCTGACGTCCCTCCCCTTAATACTGACAATCCTTCTGCTATTTTTTTCTGCTCGGTCATAGTGTTCCCTGCATTATAGTCGAGCTGAGGAAGGTTTATTTCCCCCACCCCCACCTACCCCCAAGAAAACCTTAGACCAACAAATTACCCAAATAGCTGTCCATATTACAGATGAAAACAAAACAGTATTTTAGAAGAATTAAAAGCAAACTACTGCGCATGTTGGAAATCTAAATAAAATCAGAAAATGCTGGAAATAGGAAAGGTCATCGACCTGAAACGTTAACTCTGTTTCTTTCTCCACAGATGCTGCCTGACTTGCCAGTATTTCCAGCATTTTCTGTTTTTATTTTAAAGGATTCACGTTTGTTGAACGGAGATAATAGAGACCAACTAGCAAATATATCTATTTAAATAAAATCATTGTGCAGTGGATTATCATGTTTCTTGAAATTTCTCATCACTTCACACAACTACATTTTGAAGTGTAGTGATTGTTATGTAGGCAATGAGAAACAGCGGAAGCAACATGCTGTAGACAAAATCAAGTGATTCCACAACCAACGGGTCAGATCAAAGCTCTGCAGTCCTGCCACATCCAGTCATGAATGGTGGTGGACAATTAAACAACTAACGGGAGGAGAAGGCTCTACAAACATCCCCATCCTCAATGATGGCGGAGTCCAGCACGTGAGTGCAAAAGACACGGCTTTGTAACCATCTTCAGCCAAAAGTGCCGAGTAGATGATCCATCTCGGCCTCCTCCCGATATCCCCACCATCACAGAAGCCAGTCTTCAGCCAATTCGATTCACTCCACGTGTTATCAAAAATGGCTGAGTGCACTGGATACAGCAAAGGCTATGGGGCCCGACAACATCCCGGTTGTAGTGCTGAAGACTTGTGCTCCAGAACTAGCCGCGCCTCTAGCCAAACTATTCCAGTACGGCGACAATGGTGGCATCTACCCGACAATGTGGAAAATTGCCCAGGTACGTCCTGTCAACAAAAAGCAGGATAAATCCAAACCGGCCAATTACCACCCCATCAGTCTACTCTCAATCATCAGCAAAGTGATGGAAGGTGTCGTTGACAGTGCTATCAAGCGGCACTTACTCACCAATAACCTGCTCACTGATGCTCAGTTTGGGTTCCGCCAGGACCACTCGGCTCCAGACCTCATTACAGCCTTGGTCCAAACATGGACAAAAGAGCTGAATTCCAGAGGTGAGGTGAGAGTGACTGCCTTTGACATCAAGGCAGCATTTGACCGAGTGTGGCACCAAGGAGCCCTAGTAAAATTGAAGTCAATGGGAATCAGGGCGAAAACTCTCCAGTGGCTGGAGTCATACCTAGCACAAAGGAAGATGGTAGTGGTTATTGGAGGCCAATCACCTCATTGCTGCAGGAGTTCCTCAGGGCAGTGTCCTAGGCCCAACCATCTTCAGCTGCTTCATCAATGACCTTCCCACCATCATACAGTCAGAAATGGGGATGTTTGCTGATGATTCCACAGTGTTCATTTCCATTCACAACCCCTCAGATAATGAAGCAGTCTGTGCCCACATGCAGCAAGACCTGGACAATATCCAAGCTTGGGCTGATAAGTGGCATGTAACATTCGCGCTGGACAAGTGCCAGGCAATGACCATCTCTAACGAGAGAGTCGAACCACCTCCCCTTGACATTCAATGGCATTACCATCGCTGAATCCCCCACCATCAACATCCTGGGGGTCACCATTGACCAGAAACTTAACTGGACCAGCCACATAAATACTGTGGCTACACGAGCAGGTCAGAGGCTGGGTATTCTGCGGCGAGTGACTCATTTCCTGACTCCCCAAAGCCTTTCCACCATCTACAAGGCACAAGTCAGGAGTGTGATGGAATACTCTCCACTTGCCTGGATGAGTGCAGCTCCAACAACACTCAAGAAGCTTGACACTATTCAGGACAAAGCAGCCCGCTTGATTGGCACCCATCCATCACCCTAAACATTCACTCCCTTCACCACCAGTGCACCGTGGCTTCAGTGTGTACCATCTATAGGATGCACTGCAGCAACTCTCCAAGGCTTCTTCAACAGCACCTCCCAAACCCGCGACCTCTACCACTTAGAAGGACAAGGGCAGCAGGTCCATGTGAACAACACCACCTGCACGTTCCCCTCCAAGTCACACACCATCCTGACTTGGAAATATATCGCCGTTCCTTCATCGTCGCTGGGTCAAAATCCTGGAATTCCCAACCTAACAGCACTGTGGAAGAACCTTCACCACATGGACTGCAGCGGTTCAAGAAGGCGGCTCACCACCACCTTCTCAAGGGCAATTAGGGATGGGCAATAAATGCCGGCCTCGCCAGCGAGGCCCACATCCCATGAACAAATAAAAAAAAAAACCTATTACCATTCTTTACATTTATCACTCTTGTGCATAGTGTCAAACTTTGGTATGGTTGCAGAACAATCTTTTAAAAAAGAAATCCAGAAAACTTCATGATGGTTTTTTTTCTGAACTGGGACCAGAAATGTTTAAGCAGTTACAACTGTCCTTTGCTTGGTCCAAGAGTTTAGAAGCAGGTACAGTTACTTGCATTTGCCTGTTTATACCACTTCTCCACAGGGAATACTTGAGCTAGCAGTGGCTTTAAAGGGAACAGGCTAGGTTAGTAGCTAAGCATCACAACAGTGCTCCAGACCACCCTGAACAATCGCATGGGAGGTTGCCCAGATAAAATGAAGTCTTACTTTAACATATATAACAAATCTTTGCTTCTACCACTTAATATTTTTAGGAGTTTGGTGCTTGCTCGGCATCCAATGTTTGTAGGCGATTAATGCAATTTGATTTTAAAGAAACAGGCAATTCATCTCGCACGAACTAAGCAGATTACACATTAACAAGCAGAACCTCAAAGTGGATAATCTCTGGATTACTACCTGAGCCACGTGCAAATTGGCATAGGGACAGACAAATCAGACAGCTAAATGCGTGGCTCAAAGAGTGGTGTGGGAGACAAGGGTTTCAATTCATGGGGCACTGGCACCAGTACTGGGGAAAGAGGGAGCTGTTCCATTGGGACAGGCTCCACTTAAACCGGGCGGGGACCAGCGTCCTGGCGAATCGAATAACTAGGGCTATAGACGGCTTTAAACTAGAAAGGGGGGGGGAGGGGTCAGGTGAGGGGAAATTTGGAAATCTAATGTGGAAAGTCAAGACAACAGAGTAGTGTAGTGATTTGGGTAAAGATAAGCAGAGTGTGGCAGGAAGGGACAGAGAGTTTACCAATAATAGTGCATCAGCAAATAATGTCAAAGCAGGAAAAAATGGTAACAAGTCAAAATTAAAGGCTCTTTATCTGAATGTATGAAGCATTCATAACAAGATAGACGAATTAGTTGCACAAATAGAGATAAATGGGTTTGATCTAAAACCATTACAGAGACATAGTTGCAAAGTGACCAAGGTTGGGAACTAAATATTCCAGGGTACACGATGTTTAGAAAAGACAGGCAGAATGGAAAAGGAGCTGATGTAGCTCTAATAATAAAGGGTGACATAAGGACAGTGGTGAGAAAGGATCGTGGCTCGGAAGATCAGGAAGTAGAAACAGTATGGTGAAAATAAGAAATAACAAGGGGCAGAAAACACTGGTGGGAGTAGTTTATAGGCCCCCTAATAGTAGCAACACTGTTGGACAGAGTATTAATCATGAAATAATAAGAGCTTGTAACAAGGGTAATGCAGTAATCGTGAGGGACTTTAATCTTCATATAGACTGGGCAAATCAAATTGGAAAATGTAGTTTGGAGGACGAGTTCATGGAATGCATTCAAGAAGGTTTCCTAGAGCAATATGTCATGGAACCAACCAGGGAACAGGCTATTTTAGATCTTGTATTATGTAATGAGACAGGGTTAATTAGTAATCTCACAGTAAGTGATCCTTTGGGGAAAAGTGGTCATAATATGATAGTATTTCACATTGAGTTTGAGAGTGACGTACTTAAGTCAGAAACTAGAGTCTTGAACTTAAATAAAGGCAATTACATAGCACTGAGGGGTGGGTTGGCTAAGGTAGATTAGGAAATCAATTTAAAGGGTATGACGGTTGAAAAGCAATGGCAAACATTTAAAGAAATATTTCAATATTCTCAACAAATATACATTCCATTGAGAAATAAAAACTTCACAGGAAAAGTGATCCACCCGTGGCTAACTAAAGAAGTTAAGGATAGTATTAGATTAAAAGAAGAGGCCTATAATGTTGCCAAGAAGAGTAGTAAGTCTGAGGATTGGGAGAATTTTAGAAACCAGCAAAGGACGACCAAAAAATTGATAAAAAGAGAGAAAATAGAATATGAAAGTAAACCAGCAAGAAATATGAAAACAGATTGTAAGAGCTTCTACAAATATGTAAAAAGGAAGAGAGTAGCAAAAGTAAAAGTTGGTCCCTTGGAGGCTGAGACAGGAGAAATTATAATGGGGAATCAGGAAATGGCAGATGCGTTAAACAAATATTTTGTATCTGCCTTCACCGTAGAAAACACAAAAAGCATATCAGAAATAGTGGGGAACCAAGGGTCTAATGAAAGTGAGGAACTTAAAAGTAATTAATATCAGTAGAGAAAAAGTAATTGAGAAACTAATGGGCCTAAAAGTCGATAAATCTCCTGGACCTGATGGCCTACATTCGAGGGTTCGAAAAGAGGTGGCTGCAGAGATAGTGGATGCATTGGTTATGATCTTCCAAAATTCCCTGGATTCTAGAACAGTCCCAGCGAATTGGAAGGTAGCAAATGTGACCCCGCTATTCAAGAAAGGAGGCGGAGAGAAAACAGGGAACTACAGGCCAGTTAGCCTGACATCAGTCGTTGGGAAAATGCTGGAATCCATTATTAAGGATGTAGTAACAGGACTTAGAAAATCATAATATGATTAGGCAGAGTCAACATGGTTTTATGAAAGGGAAATCATGTTTGACAACTTTATTAGAGTTTTTTGAGGGTGTAACTAGCAGGGTGGATAAAGGGGAACCACTGGATGTCGTATATTTGGATTTTCAAAAGGCATTCGATAAGGTGCCACATATAAGGTTGTTACACAAGATAAGGGCTCATGGGGTTGGGGGAAATATATTAGCATGGATAGAGGATTGGTTAAAGGACCTAAAACAGAGAGTAGGGATAAACAGGTCATTTTCAGGTGGGGTACCGCAAGGATCGGTGATTGGGCCTCAGCTATTTACAATCTATATTAATGACTTACATGAAGGGACTGAGTGTAATGTATCCAAGTTTGCTGATGATACAAAGCTAGGTGGGAAAATAAACTGTGAAGAGGACACAAAGACTCTGCAAAGGGATATAGACAGATTAAGTGATTGGGCAAGAAGGTGGCAGATGGAGTATAATATGGAGAAATGTGAGGTTATTCACTTTGGTAGGAAGAATAGAAAAACAGAATATTTTTTTAATGGTGAGAAACTATTAAATGTTGGTGTTCGGAGAGACTTGGGTGTCCCTGCACAAGAAACACAGAAAGTTAGTATGCAGGTACAGCAAGCAATTAGGAAAGCAAATGGCATGTTGGCCTTTAATGCAACGGGGTTGGAGTACAAGAATAAGGAAGCCTTACTACATTAATACAGGGCTTTGGTGAGACCTCAACTGGAGTATTGCGTAGTTTTGGACTCCTTACCTAAGGAAGGATATACTTGCCTTAGAGGCGGTGCAATGAAGGTTCACTAGATTGATTCCTGGGATGAGAGCTTTGTCCTTTGAGGAGAGGTTGAGTAGAATGGTCTATACTCTGTGGAGTTTAGATGAATGAGAGGTGATCTCATTGAAACATATAAGATTCTGAGGGGGCTTGACAGGGTAGATGCTGAGAGGCTGTTTCCCATGGCTGGAGAGTCTAGAACTAGGGGACATAGTTGCAGGATAAGGGGTCGGCCATTTAAGACTGAGATGAGGAGGGATTTCTTCACTCAGAGGGTTGTGAATCTTTAGAATTCTCTACCTCAGAGTGCTGTGGATGCTGAGTCATTGAATATATTCAAGGCTGAGATAGATAGATTTTTGGATTCTAGGGGAATCAAGGGATATGGGGATCAGGCAGGAAAGTGGAGTTGAGGTCGAAGATCAGCTATGATCTTATTGAATGGCAGAGCAAGCTCGAGGGGCTGTGTGGCCTACTCCTGCTCCTATTTCTTATGTTCACATCCTCCATAAGTTAGTTCTGTCAAAATATTGGATTTTTCTCTTCCCACAATGCCCATTGCTCTTAGTGCCATCTCTTGCTCTATCCAACTTATTTTGTATTTTCCAGGACCATGATAACCTCTATTAAAATAAAAGACAATGGACAAATTTGTAATAATTGTTTTATGACACCTAAAAAGATAGAAAATTAAACCATTCTATTTTAAAAGCTTGTGGTAATAACTGAATATTGAACTTTCATTTCATTATTTTTCCACGTTTATGTATTCTTGCTGCTTCCTGGAGCAAAATAGCTTCTTCCAAATTGTTTATATGTTTATATATAGAAAAATAATTTTTCAAAGGACTCCTTTCTGAACCAGTAACAATGGGTTTTGACTCTCTGTGCACTTCCTCTTGTTTTGTCTTGCCCCTTTCAATCAGTGTTCCAATTTTAAATGGTTAAAAACTGATTGCATCAAGATGCTGTTTCAAAATGTTTACTAAGTCCATTAGTCAACAGTGATTCTTTCAAGCCAGTACCACAGATGACGTAAGTCACTCTGTTAAAAGAAAATCTATAATTGATTTAAATGGACAGGTCAAACAAAATGGATGTTAATCCCAATTCATCCCTATTAAATGTTGGTGTTCAGAGAGACTTGGGTGTCCTGTTACAAGAAACACAAAAAGTTAGCAAGCAGGTACAGCAAGCAATTAGGAAGGCAAATGGCATGTCGGCCTTTATTGCAAGGGGGTTGGAGTACAAGAATAAGGAAATCTTACTACATTGTAACTACTGTATTTCATTTTTGGTGTTTCAGGTGCACATGCAATTCAAATATTAATATACCATCTCTTACCAAGTGGGAACCTATTTGAGGCTTGTAAATCAGGAGAAAGGTGTCTTGATGGTGAGACACCCTTGTAACCACCTAATACTAAATAGTAACAATATCAATTATGACTGCACAAACCATTCTTATTTTCTTTTCTAAAGACCAGTCTTGCATTAGGAACCGATTCCATTATCATTATCTGTAAACCGAGAACAAGGCTTCGAGTTTTGCCAAACGCCAGTATTGTTACTGACAGTAAGACAATAAATAAATTATGGATGAAAATGATGTTAGATGCTACTCGCCTTAGTATCTCTTTGCACTTAATTTAAAAAATATGTAACTTTATTGAAACAAGTCATTTATATACCACAGACTCAATCGTTTAGAAGGTAAAACTGACTCGCTTGCTCTTTATTGGTTCGTCGACAAAGACTTCCCATCATTTTGATTTTTTCTTACAAATTTATCTGTGCGGACATTTTGCTATTTTAGCATTAAGTTACAAACAAAAGAATTAACGTCCGCATCCATTTTAACTAAGTCATTAACAAAAGACTACAACTCTCAGCAATCATTGCGGGAGGCGCATCTGCTCACGAGCCTTTGGTGGGTGGAGCTGCCAATAATGTGACGTCACGGGCCGACGGCGGCGAATAGCCCGTCCGAGCTGTCAATCAAAGTGCGGGTCCGCAATTGCTGTCAATCAAAGTGAGTCTGGATCGTTGCTGTAGCGTGGGGTTGAAGTTTCGCTCGTGTTAGGAAGTTTATATCCCCCTGAACAATAAATACATCGAGTATTTCAATCCAGAAATAAAGCCTGACGGATTTCTGGCCCCAGGTGGCCTTTCTCTGGGCGAGGAAAAGATTTGGAGGATTTTATTTTATGATTACCGAGAAGTATTACGGGATAAGACGAGCAGCCACTCGACAAGGAAGCGGTGAGTAATGTACTAGAGTCGATTTCAGTGACTTTCAAGTGAAACGGATCGGCATTTGTTACTTAATACGAACATTATTGCAGTCGATGCCTGCAACATTTGTTTCTCTATATACACAATATGTATTCAGGGTTATGTACATGTATATTATATTTTATCCAATATATGGTTATAAATTAATTGTAAGTATTGAATAAGGTTTTATGAGTCTTTTCCCAGCCACTATTAAGATCTCTATGAGAAAAAAAATTCTAAGCAGAAGTTTGCTTTTTAACATTAATGGAATTCCCCCTTTTTCCTTAACCAAGAGCTTGGCTGTAAATCGATATTTGTTGAAACACTCAGAGGGAACGCATTGTTCCATGGATCGTAGGTTTATGTGGGGTATTTTAAGCCAAGCTTCCTATGTTTGTTGAATAGAGTTGGGGGAGAGGGAGGGAGTGCGAATGATTTCGCCCTTTGTCGTATTTCACGGAACGCAAGGGATATAAGGGCGTAAAGATCATCGCTATTGCACTTCGAGTATATGTCGACAGATTGCGGAAGATGGGTGACATCCTGTTTATTTTGAGCGAAAATCAGCAATAATCCACCCTGCGGATCGTTTATAAAAATGAAAATAAAGGGAACAAAATGAAAGACAGAATTATCACTTGCCTACTTAAGATAAAACGCAACATCGAAAACAGTTAAAATCTAAAATCATTAATGATCTAGTTTGGAAAAGAAACAAGTTAATTAATATTTGGGATTGACGTAAATTTGCAGTCAGTTACATTTATTTGTAATATGTTAGTTACATTTGCATTTACTCAGTTTCTGGAGACAGCAAGTATTTTTGATAAAATTTATATTAAATTAAAAGTTCTGGATTAAAATGTATAAAGTTAGAAGTGATTTTCCCTAATTTTGGGTAGAATTTAATTATAACAACAGTTTAATTATAACAACATGTTATAACAACAGTATGATCAGTCTCATAGAAACATAGAAAATAGGAGCGAGAGTAGGCCATTCGGCCCTTCGGGCCTGCTCCTCCATTCAAAATGATCATGGCTGATCGTCTAACTCAGTACCCTGTTCCTGCTTTTTCCCCATATCTCTTGATCCCTTTAGCATTAAGAAATATATCTATCTCCTTATTGAATACATCTAATGACTTGGCCTCCACTGCCTTCTGTGGTAGAGAATTCCACAGGTTCACCACCCTCTGAGTGAAGAAATTTCTCCTCATCTCGGTTCTAAATGGCATTCCCCATATCTTGAGACTGTGACCCCTGGTTCTGGACTCCCCAGCCATCGGGAACATCCTTCCTGCATCTAGTCTGTCTCGTCCTGTTAGAATTTTATATGTTTCAATGAGATCACCTCTCATTCTTCTGAACTCTAGTGAATATAGGTCTAGTCGACCCAATCTCTCCTCATACGTCAGTCCTACCATCCCGGGAATCAGTCTAGTAAACCTTATATATATTGTATTTGCTAAATATTGCATCAGGGTTAGAGCAGAACTCATGTGTTGCTCATGGTAAGTCAGAGGATACACTGTTTTATTTTCAAACCTTTTAGAGTACAGCTATCAATCCATAGCCAGTAGTACTGGCACGTACTGCCTGATTGTTACTGGAACCTTTCAGGTCCAGTGGAGAGCTCCGTACATTTGTGTTTACATCCATGCGCAGAGGTCCACTATTAACAGTTAAACTTTAAATGTTTTGAGAGTGCGGACGGAAGCACTCGCATTCTCAAAACATTTAAATAAGATCTGGGTCGTTTCTAATGTGTTTGTGAAGATCAGCAGACATCCTGAGCACTTCGTAAATCTAATTTGACGCTTGAGAGTGGTTATACTCCAAGAGGTGTGAAACAGCCTTCAGAGGTCTTTCACTGCTCCCATCCAGAGTCAGGTCAAGACCTGACTCCAGAGTTACATTGTCACTTCGGTGTCACTGGGAAATTGAAACTGCTTTGCTGGGGTGCAAGTCTGGCAGTAGAATTGCATTTTTGGATTTCTGTAAAGAATGGGATTAGCCACAAGTAGTAATCCAACTATTTAAAAATAAACAGTTTTTGAAAAGCACAGTATTGTAGTGGCAGTCAGAACTGCGAAATATTTTTATTTTTAAAGTTGTTACTTTGATCCTCAATCCACTGGTCTCCATGTGCTGTCCCTAGGTATGGAGATGGACAAGCAACCTACTCCCAGCATCATAATAACTGGGAGGAGCGTGAATTGTCCTGAGATAACTTTTTTTTTATTCGTTCATGGGATGTGGGCGTCGCTGGCGAGGCCGGCATTTATTGCCCATCCCTAATTGCCCTTGAGAAGGTGGTAGTGAGCCGCCTTCTTGAACCGCTGCAGTCCGTGTGGTGATGGTTCTCCCACAGTGCTGTTAGGAAGGGAGTTCCAGGATTTTGACCCAGCGACGATGAAGGAACGGCGATATATTTCCAAGTCGGGATGGTGTGTGACTTGGAGGGGAACGTGCAGGTGGTGTTGTTCCCATGTGCCTGCTGCTCTTGTCCTTCGAGGTGGTAGAGGTCGCGGGTTTGGGAGGTGCTGTCGAAGAAGCCTTGGTGAGTTGCTGCAGTGCATCCTGTGGATGGTACACACTGCAGCCACAGTGCGCCGGTGGTGAAGGGAGTGAATGTTTAGGGTGGTGGATGGGGTGCCAATCAAGCGGGCTGCTTTATCTTGGATGGTGTCGAGCTTCTTGAGTGTTGTTGGAGCTGCACTCATCCAAGCAAGTGGAGAGTATTCCATTGCACTCCTGACTTGTGCCTTGTAGATGGTGGAAAGGCTTTGGGGAGTCAGGAGATGAGTCACTCGCCGCAGAATACCCAGCCTCTGACCTGCTCTCGTAGCCACAGTATTTATATGGCTGGTCCAGTTAAGTTTCTGGTCAATGGTGACCCCCAGGATGTTGATGGTGGGGGATTCGGCAATGGTAATGCCGTTGAATGTCAAGGGGAGATGGTTAGATTCTCTCTTGTTGGAGATGGTCATTGCCTGGCACTTATCTGGCACGAATGTTACTTGCCACTTGTGAGCCCAAGCCTGGATGTTATCCAGGTCTTGCTGCATGCGGGCTCGGACTGCTTCGTTATTTGAGGGGTTGCGAATGGAACTGAACACTGTGCAATCATCAGCGAACATCCCCATTTCTGACCTTATGATGGAGGGAAGGTCATTGATGAAGCAGCTGAAGATGGTTGGGCCTAGGACACTGCCCTGAGGAACTCCTGCAGCAATGTCCTGGGGCTGAGATGATTGGCCTCCAACAACCAGTACCAACTGTTCTGTCAATATTCTCTCCATCCTTATGGAAAAGCACTTGGTAACTGTTCTGTCAATAACTGTTCTGTCAATATTCTCTCCATCCTTATGGAAAAGCACATAGGAACATAAAACAGGAGTAGGCCATTCAGTCCCTCAAGCCTGTTCTGCTATTCAATAAAATCATGGCTGACCTGTGACCTAACTCCAAATACTTTAATGATACCTGGACTCCAAAGGTTAAATTACGAGGAGAGATTACACAAACTCGGTCAAAAGTAAAATACTTTGGATGCTGGAAATCTGAAATAAAAACAGAAAATGCTGGAAAAGCTCAGCAAGTCAGGCAGATTCCCCAACCAGCAGAAATATTTTCTTTCTATCTACCCTATTGGTTCCCCTTTAATATCTTGAAAACTTTGATCAAATCACCCCTTAATCTTCTAAATTCCAGGGAATACAACCCTAGTTTGTGTAATAAAAACAGAAAATGCTGGGACAAGCTCAGCAAATCAGGCAGCATCTGTGGAGAAAGAAACAGTTAACCTTTCAGGTCGAAGACCAAGTATCATGACCTTAGCCCCATATCCCATAATACCTTTGGTTAACAAAAATCTATCAATCTCAGATTTAAAATTAACAATTGAGCTAGCATCAACTGCTGTTTGCGGGAGAGAGTTCCAAACTTCTACCACCCTTTGTGTGTAGAAGTGTTTCCTAACTTCACTCCTGAAAGTCCTGGCTCTAATTTTTAGGCTATGTCCCCGAGTCCTAGACTTCCCAACCAGCAGAAATAGTTTCTCTCTATCTACCCTATCGTTCCCCTTAATATCTTGAAAACTTCAATCGAATCACACTTTAATCTTCCAAATTCCAGGGAATACAACCCTAGTTTGTGTAATAAAAACAGAAATTGCTGGACAAGCTCAGCAAGTTAGGCAGATCGTTCTGATGAAAGGTCTTCGACCCAAAACATTAACTCTGTTTCTTTCTCCACAGATGCTGCCTGACTTGCTGAGCTTTTCCAGCATTTTCTGTTTTTAGTTCAGATTTCCAGCATCTGCAGTATTTTGCTTTTGACCAAGTTAGTGTAATCTCTCCTTGTAATTTAACCCTTGGAGTCCAGGTATCATTCTAGTAAATCTATGCTGCACTCCCTCCAAGGCCAATACATTCTACCTAAGGCACAGTGTCCAGAACTGAACACAGTACTCCAGGTGTGGTCTAATCAGGGCTTTGTATAGCTGTAGCATAACTTCTACCCCTTTGTATTCTAGTCCTCTAGATATAAAGGCCAGCATTCCATTAGCCTTTTTGATTATTTTCTGTACCTGTCCGTGACATTTTAATGATCTATGTACATGGACCCCTAAGTCTCTTTGGACCTCCACTGTTTCGAGCTTTTCACCATTTATAAAGTTCTCTGATCTATACTTTTTAGATCCAAAAAAGATGACCTCACGCTTGCCTACATTGAAATCCATTTGCCACAGTTTTGCCCATTCACTTAATCTATTAATATCTCATTGAAATTTTATGCTTCCACCTACGCTGCTTACAATGCTGTCTATCTTTGTGTCATTAGCAAACTTTGATGTGTGACTCTCTATCCTGTTATCTCAGTCCTTAATAAATACAGTAAATAGTTGAGGCCCCAACACAGATCCCTGTGGGACACCACGAGTCACATCCTGCCAATTTGAGTACCTGCCCATTATCCCTACTCTCTGTCACCTGCCGCTCAGCCAATTTCCTCACCAGGTCAATAATTTGCCCTCAATTCCATGAGCTTCAACTTTAAATAACAGTCTATTATGAGGTACTTTATCAAATGCCTTCTGGAAGTCCATATAAATAACATCCATAGACATTCCCCTATCCACTACTTTAGTCATCTCTTCAAAAAATTCAATCAGGTTTGTCAGGCATGACCTACCCTTTACAAATCCATGCTGGCTTTCTCTGATCAGCTGAAAATTTTAATGGTGTTCAGTCACTTTATCCTTAATTATAGACTCCAGTATTCCTGACAACAGATGTTAGGCTCATTGGTCTATAATTCCCTGGTTTCCCTCTCTTAACTTTCTTAAATAGCAGTGCAATTTTCCAATCTAAAGGAATGATTCCTGAATCGAGAGAACTTCGGAAGATTGTAGTTAGGGCATCTGCAATGTTCTCACCTACTTCCTTTAAAATCCTGGGATGGAAACCATCTGGTCCTGGGGATTTGTCACTCTTTAGTGCCGTTATTTTCTTGATTACTATTAATCTGCTTACGTTAATTATGGTGAATCCCCATCCCTGATTCAAAATTAGTTTCCTTGTCTGGCATGCTATCCTCTTCCACTACATGTAAATACGGATGCAAAGTAATTATTTAACATGTCTGCCATTTCCTTATTTTCATTTACAATATCACTATTATTTTTTTTAAGGGATCCACATTGCTCTTGACCTCCCTCTTTTTTCCTAATATAATTGTAAAAACTTTTATGTTGATTTTGATACCTCCCCATAACCACCAGAAATTCTCCATATGGGAAATTATGAATACCTGTCTATGTTCTACTAATATATGGCTCAACAGGTCACAATCTCATTTCAGTAATCCAGTCCAGCAGGAGTTTTATCCTTGAGATCATTTCAAAAGATCAATTACAGCAGGTTGTGATTAAGATCCTTTTTTTCTTGTATCTCTGATTTCTATAAAAGGTGTGTTGATGACATTATCAAGGGAAACTTGCGGGGAGTTACACAGATTGACAGTATGAAATTGTTAAACTAATTTCTATACTGTTGTAATGACAGAGTACACTGTAAGCCTTGGCTCAGTGGTAGCACTCTTGCCTCTGAGTCAGAAGGTTGTGGGTTCAAGCCCTACTCCAGAGACATGAGCACATAATCTAGCACGACACTCCAGTGCAGTACTAAGGGAGGGCTGCACTGTTGGCGGTGCCATCTTTCAGATGAGATGTTAAAACCCGGCCCCATCTGCCTTCTCAGGTGGACATAAAAGATCTCAAGGCACTATTTGAAAGAGCATGGGAGCTCTCCTGGTGTTCTGGCCAATATTTATCCCTCAACCAACATCAATAAAACATTTTATCTGAACATTATCTCATCGCTGTTTGTGGGAGCTACCAATGCACAAATTGGCTGCTGCGTTTCCTACATTACAACAGTGACTACACCCCAAAAGTACTTCATTGGCTGTGATGCACTTTGGGACGTCCTGAGGTTGTGAAAGATGCTATATAAATGCAAGCTCTTTCTTACTGAATCATTGTGGGTTAATGGTTGTATTTGCACGCATGTTAATTCAGCTGTCTCACACTGTTGGTTACACACCAGTCTTTCACCTCTGAGTCCTGAGTTCAAATCTAACATAGACTGGTGAAATGTCTCCTTTTTCTGCTGGCTGCATTTGAACTAACACCTAATTAGCAATCACATGGAGGCTGGTGTGGGAAATGGAAAAATGTCACGTCATCATCACGCAGTAGATGATGCTCTTCTGAGGTTGGGGCTGAGGTATTTGACTATCTCTGTCCATGGTTATCCTTTTTACAGACAACTAGATTAAATGTTTTTTGTGAGAAGCAAGGCTCTCCACCTCTCTCTCCTCCCTATACCCTACCCCTTTGACCAAGCTTCTGGTCACCTGTCCTAATATCTCTATGTGGCTCGGTGTCAAATTTTGTTTGATAATCGCTCCTCTGAAGCGCCTTGAGACGTTTTACCACGTTAAAGATGTTCTTTAAATGCAAGTTGTTGTTATTGTTTTGAAGTCTGCACGTTTCCTTTTCACAAACTAAGCTACCTGATAGGTGATCCTTCTCTCACCTCTAGCCATCAACCTCTCTACTTTGCAATTTTTTCTCTATGTTGTTGATACAACTGTTGTTCCTTTAAATGGTTCTTTCTTGTTCCCCCTCTCAAGTTCCAATACACTGTTCCACACGCATGCCCTCCTCATCACACCTTCCTGTGTTGAAATCGAGACTTATCGTGCTATCTCCTACTCTTAATTCATTCTTTCCCAGGACCTCAAAACTATGTAACTCCTTATTTTCCTTAGCCCCTTCCTTTGACAATCTACAGGCTTTAAATAAAAAAATGAGGCTTGGTATCATCTAAACACTACTTCTTAATTTATCTCACTGCTTCTACTCTTTTCAACCTTTGGAATGTCCACTACTACAGACCTCAATGATGTCATCGAGAATTAGCAGCTAAATTAATTAGTTGGACAAAAGGATTGTTTTAAGTCAGTCCTAAATCTTTGTAAATGTCTTTTTTAAAAAAGAAACTGACAGTGAAACCCCCATTTTAAGGTTTATTTGCGTTCCCCCTTGAGAGCCTCGATATTGCTAAGTGATTGTCTTATACAATCTATTTTCTAAAACAATGCCTAAGGAAGAAAAAGTTGATTGAAACAGAGATTTAAGTTTCTTTTTATTGAAAAAATAGGTCTGTAGTAGTGGACATTCCAAAGGTTGAAAAGAGTAGAAGCAGTGAGATAAATTAAGAAGTAGTGTTTAGATGATACCAAGCCTCATTTTTTTTATTTAAAGCCTGTAGATTGTCAAAGGAAGGGGCTAAGGAAAATAAGGAGTTACATAGTTTTGAGGTCCTGGGAAAGAATGAATTAAGAGTAGGAGATAGCACGATAAGTCTCGATTTCAACACAGGAAGGTGTGATGAGGAGGGCATGCGTGTGGAACAGTGTATTGGAACTTGAGAGGGGGAACAAGAAAGAACCATTTAAAGGAACAACAGTTGTATCAACAACATAGAGAAAAAATTGCAAAGTAGAGAAGTTGATGGCTAGAGGTGAGAGAAGGATCACCTATCAGGTAGCTTAGTTTGTGAAAAGGAAACGTGCAGACTTCAAAACAATAACAACAACTTGCATTTAAAGAACATCTTTAACATGGTAAAACGTCTCAAGGCGCTTCAGAGGAGCGATTATCAAACAAAATTTGACACCGAGCCACATAGAGATATTAGGACAGGTGACCAGAAGCTTGGTCAAAGGGGTAGGGTATAAGGAGGAGAGAGAGGTGGAGAGCCTTGCTTCTCACAAAAAACATTTTATCCAGTTGTCTGTAAAAAGGATAACCATGGACAGAGATAGTCAAATACCTCAGCCCCAACCTCAGAAGAGCATCATCTACTGCGTGATGATGACGTGACATTTTTCCATTTCCCACACCAGCCTCCATGTGATTGCTAATTAGGTGTTAGTTCAAATGCAGCCAGCAGAAAAAGGAGACATTTCACCAGTCTATGTTAGATTTGAACTCAGGACTCAGAGGTGAAAGACTGGTGTGTAACCCACTGCATTACTCATCTCCTTCCACCAAGCTGGTCTGTTTTTATTCAGTTAGAATCATAGAACGGTCACAGTATGGAAGGAGGCAATTCGGCCCATCGAGTCCGTGCTGGCTCTATGCAAGAGCAATCCAGCTAGTCCCACTCCCCCGCTGTATCCCCATAGCCCGGCAAATTTTTTCCTTTCAAGTACTTATCCAGTTCCCTTTTGAAAGCCACGATTGAATCTGCCTCCACCCACCACCCCGGCAGTTGTCTTTGGAAGAGGAACACATTGAATGTAAATACTGTTATGCTCAAGACGACAAAGGACAGAGATTATCATAGTACCAATAAATAGAAGAATGTTCTGTTTTTACATACTTTAGCAGTGTATTGTGTGAAACCAGTTGACTATTTTGAGGACATTGGGGCCAAAGCTGAAAAAGACCAAGGAGTCTTTAGTAGATTAGATGCTAAACATGTTCAACCAATGCAGAGCGGCCATCGTTAAAGCTAATAGGATGCACTACATAGTCAAAATAGTAGAATATGCCAGGAGAGGTAATGATTAAACTTTATAATGCTCTGGTCAGACCACATCTTGAATACCGCACAGTAACACTTCCTTTGGAGCATGTTGGGTGCCCTAGATGTGCTCCCAGTGGTGCAAACACCTGGAATTCCATGCTTATCAAGGAACTTCCTCTAATTAAATTTTGTTGGAGGTCAGCAGTCGAAGTCGCAGGCGGATACGTGTGCTGGGGTATGACCCCCACCCAGGATTTTCAGCTCCTTTATGTCTTTCAAATATGAAGTTTGCAAAACTATAAATTAACTGCAGTTAAAATAATTACATTGTATTTTTTTAGCTTGAATGGCATATATTCAGTCTATTCATTACATCAGCACTTCGTTACGGCAATTTATGTACATCAAGAAATTTGTTCACAAAAGTCTATGTTCAATTATAGTTTTATTTCTTTGGAACATTTTTCAGAATATTATAATACAAAAAAGATAAGGGAACAAATAAACATGAAAAGCCAAAAAAGAGACAGTAATAACAGTATCACCATATATACGCACAGATAAGATGACCCCTAAGGTGTGCCCAAAAAAATCCAAGGACCTTCCTATAGATACAAGGGTCAACATTACAAAACTTCCATGCACCAAAAGAAAGATATGCATTTATATAGCGCCTTTCACGACCGTAGGATGTCCCAAAATGCTCTACAGTCAATTGAGTACTTTCGAACTATTGTAATGTAGCAGCCAATTTGCACACAACTATGTAATAATAACCAGAAAATCCATTTTTTTTGTGATATTGGCCAGGGTGCCAAGGAGAACTCCCCTGTTCTTCTTTGAAATAGTACGACCATGGGATCTTTTACATCCATCTGAGAGGGCAGACAGGGCCTCAGTTTAACATCTCATCTGAAAGATGGAACCTCCGACTGTGCAGCACTCTCTCAGTACTGCACTCTGGTGTCAGCCTAGATATTGTGCTTAAGTCTCTGGAGTGGGACTTGAACTCACAAACTTCTGACCCAGAGGCGATAGTGCTGTCACTGAGCCTTGGCTAACACCTAAAAAGTTTTGTTGTTCTGCCTCCATTTCAATAACCTCATTTGTATCAGTGTTGCTCCCCTCTGTCAGTGCCCTGATACTGAAATGGAAATTCTCTCTTCCAACTTCAGTCACAACTCCTACTGGAGAAACTGATCCACCAGGAAGGAGTCCTGACATAGAATATATCAATTCTGCTGAAGGAACACACACAAAACATTAACCTATCTTTCCCTTTTAGAGACCAACTAATCTGCTGAGTACTTCCAGCAATTTCTGCTTTAGCTCTTACAGAATGATGAGTTAATGGGGTTGGGCACTGTCATTTTCCTAAGGCCCGAGCTAAACCGCAATACCATGTAAGCCACTTGTAATGAACTGGTTTGTGTATGGATGCCTTGTTCATTATTAGCAGCTGTCTGATTTATCCCAAAAGACACAGGTAACATGGAAATTTGAGCACAAGAATTACCTATAGAATCTGGTGTATAGCCCTGCAGTATTAGCTGTAGCTGTTGCCTGTCTGCCTGTCACAACAAACATACAGCTGATTCTGGCATTCAATGTTAAGTTTCAATGTTCAGTTTTCATGTCATCTGTAATTTAGTTTGATGCTATGATGCTGATCCTGGAAGGGTCAATTGCAGTTTTGGCTAAGTGAGTACAGGATCAGCTGTAAAGTGGCGGCTTTCTGGCTGAGCAAATTTGTGATCAGCTGCAGTGTGTCAGGGAAATAGGCTGAGAGGGAGCTGTAGTCAGAATTCAGGATCAGCTGCAGCACACTGTAGGGCTCAGTTGATACAGCTCCTGCTTAGTTGATCCCGAATCATGATACAGCTCCAGCTCAGACGATCTGGCTGATCCCAGATCTTAAACCTCAAATCCCAAACTAAATCAGTTGCTTTTAACAGACACTAGATGCCCAATTAAAGCAGCTCTTGTGTCCATTCTAAACATTGGATTTATGACTGAACTCTTTAGATTTGTACACTGTAGTTGGTTCATCGTTATATCCACACCCAAGTCAGTGGAGCTAATTGTATCATGAAGACGTTTTCATAACGCGATAGTGCATTTCAATATGAATGTGTTGCAATACAGTGGTGAATGCAAAGAAGGTTTGCCTTTCTAAAGCTGCAGTTACATGATAGCATTATTGTTCATGTGGAGCAGTTTTGATTCGCACCAACAGGGTAGTTGTAATATAAGTTCAGCCCAAGTTGGTGTGTTTTGATGTTCAACACAACAATGACCCCTGTACAATGCCATAAATCAGGATTGTGAAATGGATTCAGAGGATTAGTAAATTGATGACAGTGGGTAAAATATGCACTAATAGATGATGTGGTTAATGTCTCACAGTGGGTACAGCTGTAGCTTGGTGTTTCTCCTTTTGGAAGCATGCCCAGATCTGTTGAAATCCTTCATTTTGAGAGATGGAGAAACAAGCAGCTTATTTTATGTGGATTGCAAACTTAGTATGGAATTTTAAAGACTGAAGAAAAACTTGAGATTTGATGGATTTTTTTCTCTTTGGGTGGTAAATAGTGGACTGAACTCCCAGGTAAAAAAGTTAAAGCTGTATTGAATAACACCTCGTAAAAGGAGAGGAATGATTATCTGTTAAGGAATATGATTCACAGTTGTTTAAAGAGTGATTACTAAAGCTGGGGGTGGGGGGAAGGCAAAGGAAGCATTTACTTATTCAAAGTTTAGAGGCTTTGCAGGGTAACAGGAAAGATCAAAATATGTATGTCCACCAAAAGAAGACATCTTTCCTTTGAAAAATAAAGCATGATGCTGTTCACCATTTTAAGAACAGATCAGAAGATTTCGAAAATTAGCATCATTTATTGCGTGACAAGTTCAGAACAAACATAATCCACGAGGAGTTAAAGGAGGAGTAAAGTCTCGAGTGGGTACTTAGTATTCAAAATACTCTCCCATTTTATGATGGAAACAAGATCCGCTTATGAGAATTGTGTCAGTTTGCTGAGTGGTTGGGAGGTACCCAAGAATTCAGCTCCTCTCCTGCTGGACCACTATATGATATTAATGATGGGGAATGCCCCAGACTGTTTCCATTAGGAACAACATGGTGCAGCTTTGGACAATTCTGAGACATCTGGAGTTTGTGGCACCATGGGAAACTACACTAATAGCTGACGATACAGAGTACCCAGTTGATAATCCGTGTCACAATATCTATATTCACATCAATGTTGCATTATTTCTGACAAAGTAAAATTGACAGGAATCTGCTTCTCAAAATATACAACCCAAACCACTGTGACTCAGAACTGGTTTGAATACTTAAAGTATGTGGTTGACCTATTTTTATTGAGCTACTTAACTCCAACAACTATTAAACAGTAAATAATAATCCATTCTGTCTGTTAATTATACCAATATTGTTTCTACTGTCTCGGTGTTCACCATAAAATCTGTAGGTGCCTTGGAATGTGGTTTTGTGAAAGGCGCAATATAAATGTACGTTGTTGCTTAGCACAGTTTCCTGGTGTGCCAAAAGTCCTGGATGGTGTCAGGCTGATTGGAAGTTATAGCCCTGTTGTTTCCAGTAGAGCCACTGCAGGATGTATGGAGGATGCTTCCCGCTGGTGACACCTGTCCTCAAATACCTCCAAGAGTACTGATGTTTTAAAAGAGAAACATCAATCCTAATTCTTGTAAGTATATCCTTTTTCTCTCTAAAATGAGGATTATTTGAAACAAATACTTACCCCAAAACCTTACTTCCCCTTTAACCACCTTTTGGTATCTATTTCACCCACCAAAAGACTATTTGCCGATAATATGTGAGAGTATTTGCACTGAGGAAGGAACAACAAGAGCAGTCTTCCATCTCTAAAGAGGTTAGCATTCATAAATCTTCACGTGGCAAAGCCACAGTTGTGGTTATAGCAACCTGTGTACTTGCTTTCTCTGCAAATCCTTACAAGCGTTTTCAGTTAGGAAAAAAGTGCTAACAAGAATCATAAGAACTAGGAACATGAGTAGGCCCCTCGAGCCTGCTCCACCATTCAGTAAGATCATGGCTGATCTTCTACCTCAACTATATTTCGGAAGGATAGGAAAAAAGGTAAAGGTGGTGGGGTAGCTCTGTTAATAAAGGATGAAATTGGTACAATAGTGAGAAGTGATCTTGGCTCAGAAGATCAAGGTGTTGAATCAATTTGGGTGGAGGTAAGAAATAGCAAAGGAAAGAAATCACTGGTGGGAGTAGTATGTAGGTCCCCTAACAGTAGCTACACTGTAGGGCAAAATATAAATCAGGAAATAAGGGGGGCTTGTAAAAAAGGTAATGCAATAATCATGGGCGATTTTAACTTTCACATAGATTGGACAAATTAAATTGGCAAAAATTATCCTGAGGAGGAGTTCATAGAGTGTATTATGGACTGTTTCTTAGACCAACCAGGGAACAGGCCATTTTGGATCTGGTAATGGGTAACAAAACAGGATTAATTAATGATCTCAAAGTAAAGGATCCCTTGGGAAGCAGTGATCATAACATGATAGAATTTCACATCTAGTTTGAGAGCGAGGATCTTGAGTCTGAAGCTACTGTATTAAACTTAAATAAGGGCAATTATAAAGGAATGAGGGTGGAATTGGCTAAATTGGACTGGGGAAACAGATTAGATGGTATGATGGTGGATAAGCAGTGGCAAACATTTTAAAATATATTTTATGACTCGCAACAAAAATATATCCCTGTGAGGAGGAAAGACTCCACAAAAAGGGTGAACCAATCATGGCTAACTAAGGAAGTCAAGGATGGTATCAGGTTAAAAGAAAAAGCATACAACATGGCAAAGATTACTGGTAAGCCCGAAGATTGGGAAAACTTTAAAAACCATCAAAGGATGACTAAAAGAATAATAGAGGGAGAAAATAAATTATGAGAGCAAACTAGCAAGAAATATAAAAACTGACAGTAAAAGCTTCTACAAGTATATAAAAAGGAAGAGGGTAACTAAAGTAAACATTGGTCCCTTAGAGGATGAGACTGGGGAAATAATAATGGAAAACAAGGAAATGGCAGAGGAATTGAACAGATATTTTGGATCTCTTCACAGTAGAAGATGCTAATAACATACCATTAATAGTAGATAATCAAGGGGCAAAGGGGAGGGAGGAACTAAAAACAATCACTATCACTAGAGAAAAAGTACTAGGTAAACTAATGGGTCTAAAGGCTGACAAGTCCCCTGGACCTGATGGCTCGCATCCGAGGGTCTTAAAGGAAGTGGCTACAGAGATAGTGGATACATTGGTTGTAATCTTCCAGAATTCACTAGATTCTGGAAAGGTCCCAGCGGATTGGAAAAGCGCAAACGTAACACCCCTATTCAAGAAGGGAGTGAGACAGAAAGCAGGTAACTATAGACCAGTTAGCCTAACATCTGTCATTGGGAAAATGCTAGAATCCATTATTAAGGAAGTAGTAGCAGGACATTTGGAGACTCATAATACAATCAAGGAGAGTTAACATGGTTTTATGAAGGAGAAATCATGACTGACAAATTTATTAGAGTTCTTTGAGGAAGTAACGGGCAGGGTGGATAAAGGGGAACCAATGGATGCAGTATTTTTGGATTTTCAAAAGGCAATCGATAAGATGCCACATAAAAGATTACTGCACAAGATAAGAGCTCATGGTGTTGGGGGTAATATACTGGCATGGATAGATGATTGGCTAACTAACAGAAAACAAAGAGTCGGGTTAAAAGGGTCATTTTCAAAATGGCAACTGTAACTAGTGGGGTGCCGCAGGGATCAGTGCTGGGGCCTCAACTATTTACAATATATATCAATGACTTGGATGAAGGAACAGAGTGTCTTGTGGCCAAATTTGCTGATGATACAAAGATAGGTGGAAAAGCAAGTTGTGATGAGGACACAAAATGTCTGCAAAGGGATATTGACAGGTTAAGCGAATGGGCAAAAATTTGGCAGATGGAATATAATGTGGGAAAATGTGAAGTCATCCACTTTGGGAGGAAAAATAAAAAAGCAAAATATTATTTGAATGGAGAAATACTACAAAATGCTGCGGTACAGATGGATCTGGGTGTCCTCGTACATGAAACACAAAAAGTCAACATACAGGTGCAGCAGGTAATCCGGAAGGCAAACGGAATATTGGCCTTTATTTCTAGGGGCATGGCGTATAAAAGCAGGTAAGTCATGCTACGACTGTACAGGGTGCTGGTGAGACCATACCTGGAGTACTGCGTACAGTTCTGGTGCCCTTATTTAAGGAAGGACATACTTGCATTGGAGGCAGTTCAGAGAAGGTTCACTAGGTTGATTCCAGGTATGGAAGGGTTGCCTCATGAGGAAAGATTGAACAGGTTGGGTCCATACTCATTGGAGTTTCGAAGAATGAGAGGAGATCTTATTGAAACATACAAGATTCTGAGGGGACTCGATACAGTAGATGCTGAGAGGATGTTACCCCTCATGGGGGAATCTAAAACTAGGGGGCATAGTCTCAGAATAAGGGGTCGCCCGTTTAAGACAGAAATGAGGAGGAATTTCTTCTCCCAGAGGGTCGTGAATCTTTGGAATTCTTTACCCCAAAAAGCTGTGGAGGCTGAGTCATTGAATACATTCAAGGCTGAGTTAGACAAATTTTTGATCAGCAAGGGAGTCAAAGGATATGGGGAAAAGGTGGGAAAGTGGAGTTGAGGTAAAAATCAGATCAGCCATGATCTCATTAAATGGTGGAACAGGCTCGAGGGGCCGAATGGCCTACACCTGCTCCCTATCTCTTATGGTCTTATTAACTCCACTTTCCCGCCCTATCCCCATATCACTCAATTCCCTTAGTGTCCAAAAATCTTATCGATCTCAATCTTGAATATACTCAACTACTGAGCACCCACAGCTCTCTGGGGTAGAGAATTCCAAAGATTCACAACCCCCTGAGTGAATAAATTTCTCCTCATCTTGGTCCTAAATGGCCGACCCCTTTTCTTGAGACTATGACCCCTCGTTCTAAACTCTCCAGTCAGGGGAAACAGCCTCTAAGCCTCTACCTGTCAAGCCCGCTAAGAATTTTATACGTTTCAATGAGATCATCCTTCATTCTTCGAAACTCCAGAGAATATAAGCCCATTTTACTCAATCTTTCCTCATAGGACAGCCCTCTCATCCCGGGAATCAATCTAGTGAACCTTCGTTGCACCCCCTCTAAGGCAAGTATATTCTTCCTTAGGTAAGGAGACCAAAATTATACACCGTACTCCAGGTGTCGTCGCACCAAAGCCCTATAAAATTGCAAGATTGAAGTTTAAAAAAAAAATAAGAATACAAATCATCTGAGTAGCTACATGGCACACAAGATTAGGTGACCCTGATGGGGGATGTGCCCATGTGATCTGGAGTAGTGCCTAGTTATTTCAACTGAATGAGGCCCATTTATTGATCAGCAATGTTTAAACTGGACTTTGAAAGTAACATAAATAAATGGAATTTTAATGGCCTGCTTACATTTTTTTCTCATGTTTGTTCAGCCTTCCTGCCACTTTTATTTCTTCACTTCATAGAATGGTTACAACACAGAAGGAGGCCATTCAGCCCATCAAGCCCGTGGCTCTTTGTAAGAGCAATCCAGTTATTCCCACTTCCCTGTTCTTTCCCCGTAGCCCTGCAAATTTTTCGCTTCAAGTATTTATCCAATTCCTTTTTGAAAGCCACGATTGAATCTGCTTCCACCACCTGTTGGGGCAGCGCATTCCAGATCAGAACTACACTCTGCGAAAAAAAGCTTTTCCTCATGTCGCCTTTGGTTCTTTTGCCAATCACTTTAAATCTGTGTTCTCTGGTTCTCGACCCTTCAGCCAATGGAAACAGTTTCTCTTTATTTACTTTATCTAAGTCCTTCATGATTTTGAACACTTCTATCAAATCTCCTCTCATCCTTCTCTGCTCTGAGGAGAACAACCTCAGCTTCTCCAGTCTATCCACGTAACTGAAGTCCCTCATCCCTGGAAGCATTCCAGTAAATCTTTTCTGCACCCTCTCTAAGGCTTTTGCATCCTTCCTAAAGTGTGGTGCCCAGAACTGGAAACTATACTCCAGTTGTGGCTGAAGCAGTGTTTTATAAAGGTTCAACATAATTTCCTTGCTCTTGTACTCTATGGGCTTGATTTTCCCAGGACATTGGGGGTGGGGGCAGGCTCTGAAAATCGTGGAAATCCTGTTCAGGTTCGGAGCCCGGCTTCAACCTGCTGACTTCCGAGATCCCCATGGACGCACCTGTCCTGAATCTGGAAGTCCCGCCAGCAATTAAAGCTGGCGGGATGATAATTAAAGAGCCAAATGTACCTCATTGAGGTACTTAAGGCACTTTACCTGTGACATTAGGTAGTTAGAACGATTTTTAACTTTCCCACGGCTTCTGATTCACGCCTGGTGAAACCAGGCATGAAGGGCCAGATCAGGGAAAAATAAATGAAATAAATTAAATAAAATACCATTGCACAAAATTAAAATGCAAAATCAACCTACCTTTCCACCCTGCTCCGATGTCCGATATCTCACTCTCCGATCTCCACTTTTTCAACCCCCCCCCCCCGATTTTCCCCCTCTTCACCCCCCCCCGATTTTCCCCCTCTTCACCCCCCCCGATTTTCCCCCTCTTCACCCCCCCCGATTTTCCCCCTCTTCACCCCCCCAGATTTTCCCCCTCTTCACCCCCCTCCAATGACATCTCGCTCTCCCTCTTTCTCTCCCCACCACCCCTGCCTTGCATTGCAGCTCCTGACGGCAGCCAGCCCGTCAATCAGGCTGGCTGCCAGGTGCGAAACGCGGAGAGGACGTTAATAACCATCAATTATGATGCGATCGCGTCGGAAACGATAATTTTGTTTATTCGGGTTTGCTACATGCACCTTCACCCACACCCCCCGCTGCCAACCCACCATTATTTCAAAATTGAGCCTTGTGCCTCTATTTATAAAGCCTAGGATCCCGTATGCTTTTTTAACTGCTTTCTCAACCTGTCCTACCATCTTCAAAGATTTATGCACATATACCCCCAGGTTGCTCTGTTCCTGCGCCCCCTTTAGAATTGTACCTTTTTATTTTATATCGCCTCTTCTCGCTCTTCCTGCCAAAATGTATCACTTTGCACTTTTCTGGGTTAAATTTCATCTGCCATGTCTCCGCCCATTCGACCGGCCTGTCTATATCCTCTTGAAGTCTATTACTATCCTTCTCACTGTTTACTACACTTCCAAGTTTTGTGTCACCTGCAAATTTTGAAATTGTGCTCAGTACACCCAGGTCCAAGTCATTAATATATGTCAAAAAAAGCAGTGGTCCTAGTACCGACCCCTGGGGAACACCACCGTGTACCTCCAGTCCGAAAAATATTTATCTTTCATTCCTGTTTGTCTTTGGGGTTGAGGTGTACTTTAGCATGTTTTCAAACTGTTATCTAAAGTGGGATTGGTTCAAAGCATATACATTGTAAAGTTGTCACCACTATTTCAGTAAAGGGTGGATGTTTGAAACTTTCTTACTTTGTCTATTTGAACTGTGAAAAATACCTAGCAGTGCAATAATAGATTTTGACCTTCTGCACTTGGATTGTGCCAGAGAGAGAGCGAGAGAGAGAGTGTTTTGAACTGTGTATAACACCAAGGTGAAGTACTCATGATAAAAGTTGTGTCACCGGTGGTAGCTGCAATTTGAGCTGTTGAATTGAGAATGTCAGACATAATTTAAAGCTGTTGGCTTAAGTGCAATTTTTTATTGTTGTATATCCAGTGACAACAGAAACCTACTTGATATAATGGCCTTCCTCATAATCAATGTAACTATCAAAATGGAAGTATATATTCTAATTTTATAATTACCACAGAGTGATGGATTTATGGATCAAACTCCCAGCAAAATTAGTTAATGCTGTGTTGATAAACTCCCCTTAAAAAGAGCTGGATAAGTCTGTCTTAAGAACAGATTGTCATAAATGATCATGCACTTTATGGAGTTTTGATTATGTGTTCACGTGACATAACATGATAGATGAATCACCCGTAGAACGCACCTAGTTAAGAGTTGTGAGTCTGGGTTGTAAGGTTGACCAATGCCATGGAATTTTGCACTATTACCCTGGGTGTAGGGGAGAGATTTCAGAATTTCTTATTGGAAGTTGAGTGAGTAGAATGTACACAATCTGTGGAGAGAAATAGCACGATGAAGTGTGTCTTTAAGAGTTTTATTGATATTTGCATATAGGGTTGCCAAATTTTAACCTCAGAACTTTCTTCCTTTAAATACGTTTGAGGAGCTCCCTCGTACTTGCTCCCTCACACTTTCTCTTGTGCTCTTTTTTTAAACTCTTTCTCACATTCTTGTTCACTCACACATACTCTCACACACATTGCCGTGATATGCAGTATATTGCAATGCATGTATTTTTCATCTTGTATTGTAACATATGCATTGCCCCCAAAAGAAGTCATCACTTCACAGCACCCTCAGTTACAAGTACCAATACCAGTGTATCCAACTCGAGGGATTTAGAAGAGAGAGCACTGGGTGAAAGACAGAGCACGAGTGAGCAGGAGCAAATGCTGGTGACAATGGAGAGGTAGGAATCAGTTGGCTTCGGGGCTAGCTTGTATCCTTTCTCAGGTGCAGATTCCTGGGATTCGGACCTCACAGGGCCTGAATATAAAGGAAGATTTCTAACTGAGTACAACCGCTACCTGCAGTCATTTGGGTCTGTCCAAAGCATCCTGCAGTATCTATTGGCATTTGGAGATGTGTCCATTGCCACCATTTGTGCAGTTCTGCGCACTGGCTCATTGGAACTGCAGTACACTGTGGAGTGAATTGCAACTGCGTTGAAGAGACCTCATGAAAAAGGTCCTTCACACAGTGGGCATGTCTCTTGTGAATGCTCACGTTACTGAAGTGTACAGCAGGCTCTCTTAAATGGCTTCTGTTTGTTGGAAAGAGACTTTACATGGGGCTACACAAATCTCTTTCGTGTGCAGAGGTTTGCTCCGGTGAAAGTCAGTGGATTTGCTGAAGGATATGCGGCTTCTGCCTCACAGAGCAGCACCACATTTGCTTCCTTCAGTTCTGCCCCCCTCACATGACAGAAGGTAGGCCAGAAACCAGGCAGCATCAAACAGCTTCCTCAACATCGGGCAGGGGCACCAGTTGCAGGCTCATCTCATGACGTAACAGTGGGAGGTACAGGGCCAGCTTAATTCCACGAGCCTCCCACTGACACCCAACAGACATTTGTTCCATCCACTGGGGAATTCCTGACATTGGGGAAACACCTAGAAGGAGCACAAGGATAGGTTTAAGAAATTATGCAAAAGTTTGAAGTACCAAGGTAAGCCACAATCGGCACATACATTTATCACTTTCACTGTAATAAATTTAATTGCATTTTATTTCAGCTTTGTTTGGCGAGTTCTAATGGTGCAGAATATGGTAACAGTAGATCAAAGTAAAGGCATCCATGGTAGTTGCAGTAGTGCAGAAGACAATGCTGAGGAAGATGTACTGTATTGGGTGTCAGCATAGTGTGCAATTGCATACGACTGTTAGTGGACTTTATGGCTCAGACGAGACCTTCCCTCTACCAGAGCCTGGTGTATAACTCTTGCTGCCTGTTCAGTTTTTCATGGTCACTGTCTTGCTTGTCCCTTACTTGTGAGTGGACACCCCCCTCCACTTGCTGCAGATTAGGCCTCTCTGGATGAAAGTTGTGTAACAGGCAGCAGACCCCAGCAGGGCTGAACTGGAATACATCCGCTGATCTATCCAGGCATCAGACGCGCTTTTGCAAGATGCCTAAAGTATGGTCAATATTGATCCTGGCAACTGCATGGTCCTCATTCACCTTGCAGTTCCTGAAAGGCATGGGGTTGTGTGTAGGGGCTCAGCCCCTGATGGATGCCATCAGTAACATCATGGAATCTGGGAAATCCTGCAGTGTGGAAAACTTATAGGGCCTGCTCATTTTGCTGCCACCTTTCAAAGGGGAAAGTGATCATAGAATCATAGAAAGTCATGGCACAGAAGGAGGCCATTCAGCCCATCGTGTCCGTGCCAGCCAAAAAATAGCTATCCAGCTTAATCCCACTTTCCAGCACTTGGTCCGTAGCCCTGTAGGTTACAGCACTTCAAGTGCTCATCCAAGTACTTTTTAAATGAGTTGAGGGTTTCTGCCTCTACCACCCTTTCAGGCAGTGAGTTCCAAACCCCCACCACCCTCTGGGTGAAAAAATTTCTTCTCAGCTTCCCTCTAATCCTTCTACCAATTACTTTAAATCGATGATCCCTGGTCACTGACCCCTCTGCTAAGGGAAATAGGTCCTCCCTATCCACTCTATCTAGTCCTGTCATAATTTAATATACTTCAATTAAACCTCCCCTCAGCCTCCTTTGTTGCAAAGAAAACAACCCCAGCCTATCCAATCACTCCTCATAGCTAAAATTCTCCAGCCCTGGCAACATCCTCATAAATCTCCTCGGTACCCTCTCTAGTGCAATCACATCTTTGCTGTAATGTGGTGACCAGAACTGTACACAGTACTCAAGCTGTGGCTTAACCAATGCCTTATACAATTCTAGCATAACTTCCCTGCTCTTATATTCTATGCCTCAGCTAATAAAGGAAAGTATCCTGTATGCCTTGCTACCTTCATGGATCTGTGGACATGCACTCCAAGGTCCCTTTGTTCCTCTACACCTCTCAGTATCCTCCCATTTATTGTGTACTCCCTTGCCTTGTTTGCCCTCCCCAAATACATTACCTCACATTTCTCTGGATTGCATTCCATTTGCCACTTTTCTGCCCACCTGACCATCCATTGATATCTTCCTGCAGTCTACAGCTTTCCTCCTCACTATCAACCACACGGCCAATTTTTGTATCATTTGCAAACTTCTTGATCAAGCCCCCCACATTCAAGTCCAAATCATTAATATACCACAAAAAGCAAGGGACCTAGTACTGAGCCTCGCGGGACCCCACTGGAAACAGCCTTCCAGTCGCAAAAACACTCGTCAACCATTACCCTTTGCTTCCCGCCACTGAGCCAGTTTTGGATCCAACTTGCCACTTTCCCTTGGATTTTTTTTTATTCGTTCATGGGATGTGGGCGTCGCTGGCGAGGCCGGCATTTATTGCCCATCCCTAATTGCCCTTGAGAAGGTGGTGGTGAGCCGCCTCCTTGAACCGCTGCAGTCCATGTGGTGACGGTTCTCCCACAGTGCTGTTAGGAAGGGAGTTCCAGGATTTTGACCCAGCAACGATGAAGGAACGGCGATATATTTCCAAGTCGGGATGGTGTGTGACTTGGAGGGGAACATGCATGGGCTTTTACTTTTTTGGCCAGTCTGCCATGTGGGACCTTGTCAAAAGCCTTGCTAAAATCCATGTACACTACATCAAACGCGTTACCCTCATCGACCCTCCTTGTTACCTGCTCAAATTCAATCAAGTTAGTCAGACACGACCTTCCCTTAACAAATTCATTCTGACCATCCTTGATTAATCCGTGCCTTTCTAAATGACGATTTACGCTGTTCCTCAGACTCGATTCCAATAATTTGCCCACTACCGAGGCTAGAGTGACTGGCCTATAATTACTCGCTCTATCTCTTTCTCCCTTTGTAAACAATGGTACAACGTTAGCAGTCCTCCAATCCTCCGGCACCACACCTGTAGCTGGGAAGCAAGTTATTATCTTAATGGCAAGAAACTGGAAAGTACTGCAGTACAAAGGGATCTGGGGGTCCTAGTGCAAGAAGATCAAAAAGTTAGTATGCAGGTGCAGCAGGTGATCAAGAAGGCCAACGGAATGTTGGCTTTTATTGCTAGGGGGATAGAATATAAAAACAGGGAGGTATTGCTGCAGTTATATCAGGTATTGGTGAGACCGCACCTGGAATACTGCATACAGTTTTGGTGTCCATACTTAAGAAAAGACATTCTTGCTCTCGAGGCAGTACAAAGAAGGTTCACTCGGTTAATCCCGGGGATGAGGGGGTGGACATATGAGGAGAGGTTGAGTAGATTGGGACTCTACTCATTGGAGTTCAGAAGAATGAGAGGCGATCTTATTGAAACATATAAAATTGTGAAGGGGCTTGATCGGGTGGATGCGGTAAGGATGTTCCCAAGGATGGGTGAAAGTAGAACTAGGGGGCATAATCTTAGAATAAGGGGCTGCTCTTTCAAAACTGAGATGAGGAGAAACTTCTTCACTCAGAGGGTGGTAGGTCTGTGGAATTTGCTGCCCCAGGAAGCTGTGGAAGCTACATCATTAAATAAATTTAAAACAGAAATCGACAGTTTCCTAGAAGTAAAGGGAATTAGGGGTTACGGGGAGCGGGCAGGAAATTGGACATGAATTTAAATTTGAGGTTAGGATCAGATCAGCCATGATCTTATTGAATGGAGGAGCAGGCTCGAGGGGCCGATTGGCCTACTCCTGCTCCTATTTCTTATGTTCTTATGAAGGATTGGAAAATGATGGTCAGAACCTCCGCTGTTTCCTCCCTTGCTTCTCTTAATAGCCTGGGATACGTTTCATCCGGGCCTGGCGATTTATCTACTTTCAAAGATGCTAATCCCCTTAATACTTTCTCTCTTATCCCATCCAATATTTCACACTCCTCCTCATTAACTACAATCTCTGCATCATCCCTTCCCTTGTGAAGACAGATGCAAAGTATACATTAAGAACCACATCCACATCTCCTGCCTCCACACGTAGGTTACCTTTTTGGTCTCTAATAGGCCCTACTCTTTCCTTAATTATCCTCTTGCTCTTTATGTATTTATAAAACATTTTTGGGTTTTCCTTAATTTTACTTGCCAGTACTTTTTCATGCTCTCTCTTTGCTTTCCTAATTTCCTTTTTAATTTCACCCCTGCATTTTCTATACTCCTGACACGATGGGCCGAAGGGCCTCTATCCGTGCTGTATAACTCTATGACTCTAGGCTTTCTGCAGTATTGAGCTCTCAGTGTCTGACATAAGCTTCCCTTTTTTGCCTTATCTTACCCTGTATGCTCCTTGTCATCCAGAGGACTCTAGATTTGGCAGTCCCACCCTTTTCCTTTGTGGCAACATGTTTACTCTGAACCCCTTGAATGCCTCCCACTGCTCTGACACTGTTTTACCTTCAAGTAACTGTTTCCAGTCCACTAGTAAAATTGGCCTTTCCCCAGTTTAGAACTTTTACTCCTGTTCTATCTTTGTCCTTTTCCATAACTATACTAAATCTAACTGAACTATGATCACCACCAGCAAAATGCTCTCCCATTGATACCCCTTCCACCTGCCCAGCTTCATTCCCTAAAACTAAATCCAGAACTGCCCCCCCTCTTGTTGGGCTTGCTATGTACTGGCTAAAAAAGTTCTCCTGAATGTAATTTAAGAATCCTGTGCCCTCTATATCTTTTGCACTGATTGTATCCCAGTTAATATTAGGGTAGTTGAAATCCCCGACTATTACTGCCCTATTGTTTTTGCACTTCTCAGAAATTTGCCTACATATTTGCTCTTCCATCTCCCTCTGACTGGGGGTCTATAGTACACTCCCAGCAGTATGACTGCCCCTTTTTTGTTCTTTAGCTCAAACAATATGGCCTCATTTGATGATCCTTCTAACATATCATCCCTCCTCACAGCCGTAATTGTTTCTTTAACCAATATTGCCACACCTCCTCTTCTACCCTCTCTATCTCATCTGAAAATCCTGTAACTAGGAACATTGAGCTGCCATTCCTGCCCCTGTTTAAGCCGTGTTTCTGTAATAGCTAAGATATCGTATTCCACGTGTCTATCTGTGCCCTTAGCTCATTTGCCTTATTCACTAGACTTATGCACTGAGGTATATACCATTAAGCACCGCCAAACTCCTTTGTTGTCTAGTTTCTAATCTTTGTTTCCTCTGCCTTCCAAACTCACTTACTCATTTTCTGCCTTTCATTTCCAGCTCTGCTTCTCTCTGTTCTGAATTTATGCTCAGTTCCCATCCCCCTGCCAACCTAATTTAAACCCTCCCCAACAGCACTAGCAAACCTCCCCACGAAGATATTGGTCCCGGCCCTGTTGAGGTGCAACCCGTCCGGCTTGTACAGGTCCCACCTCCCCCAGAACCCGGTCCCAATGCCCCCGGAATCTAAAACCCTCCCTCCTGCACCATCTCTGGAATTCCCACATGGCACAGGATGTGCATTCGACAGGTCTGAGGTACCCTGCCATGCCTCGATTTATTATATTATTAACTAAACTTAACAAAAATAAACTTAAAAGACTTAAAAAAAAACTCACCAGAAAAAGAACACTCACCAATCAGCTCCTTCCCTTGTGCTGACGTCACTTTAGATGTTTTTCACCTCTCTCCCCGCTGTCTCTCCTCCTTTTATCGCTGATCCCGTCTTCCGCTGTCTCTCCTCTCTCCTTTTATCGCTGATCCCGTCTTCCGCTGTCTCTCCTCTCTCCTTTTATCGCTGATCCCGTCTTCCGCTGTCTCTCCTCTCTCCTTTTATCGCTGATCCCGTCTTCCGCTGTCTCTCCTCTCTCCTTTTATCGCTGATCCCGTCTTCCGTTGTCTCTCCTCTCTCCTTTTATCGCTGATCCCGTCTTCCGTTGTCTCTCCTCTCTCGCTCCTTTTATCGCTGATCCTGCGTTCCGCTGTCTCTCCTCTCTCCTTTTATCGCTGATCCCGTCTTCCGTTGTCTCTCCTCTCTCTCTCCTTTTATCGCTGATCCTGCGTTCCGCTGTCTCTCCTCTCTCGCTCCTTTTATCGCTGATCCTGCGTTCCGCTGTCTCTCCTCTCTCGCTCCTTTTATCGCTGATCCTGCGTTCCGCTGTCTCTCCTCTCTCGCTCCTTTTATCGCTGATTCCCCCATTCCGTTCTCTCTCCTCTCTCACTTCTCCTTTTATCGCTGATCCTGCGCTCCGCTCTTCCTCCTCTCCCGCTCCTCCTTTTATTGCTGATCCCATGCTCCGTGCTCTCCCCCTCTTTCGCTCCTCCTTTTATCGCTGATCCCACACTCCTTAAAATCTGCCTGTAGGACTTCATCCCTCTTTCTACCTATGTCGTTGGTACCGATATGGACCATGACCTCTGACTGATGAAGGTGTTTTCCCAGATGAACAGATGTACCTCTGCACTGTGGAGTGATTGATGTTGCAGACCTCTCCTGAGGCAGCTTGGAATGAGTTGGAGGCATAGAAGCTCTAGGTTGTGGTGACTTTGATTGCCACTGGTAGTTCCGTTGATGTAGTGGAGATTGTCTGCAGATAAGATTGCAGTAGATGGCACAACTTCGTCATTGCCTCCTTGGTGAAATAACGTCTGTGAAGACAGTTGTAGATATGATTTTGTGAGTAAGGGTGGGGCAGGCAGTCTGTCTCTGGAGCATACCATTCTGCATACCATTCCTTCTTTCATCCTCTTCTTTTGCCTTCAAATTCGCAAATAGAGAGGAATGCTCAGTCCAAATTCCTCATTCCCCGATAGTGTGGCACATTATGAGTGGCACAAGATTGTGAAGGATTTTGCACTTTTCAATATGGACTTTTAATACCAAATTTTAAGGAAAACTAAAAGAATGGACTCGGAACCCTGGATTTGTTAAACTTGACCGAAATCAGAAGGCATGCTGGGCAGTTGACCAAGTTTGAAATGTATCATGGATATTATTATTGCTTCAGACTGTTGAAGACTAACTGCTGTGCTCAAGACTTGATGTACTTTTACAGAGATAAGGACAAGGTTAGAGATAAAGTTAAACCATAACAAAGGCTGATTGGACTGTGGGAAACTATTATACACATCAGCAAGTCGTTTTTTTAGCAGCAGCAAGGGCATAAAAACAGCCATTTTAAAGTAATTTCTAGGACACACAGAAGAAGCAGTTCAAAGAAGATGACAGTGAAGAATTAACCCTTCAGTCTCCCGAAGCAGTAGAATTGATCATTCTGAATTTTGAGTTGTACTCCCGGATAAGGTTGTAAGCATCTTTATCTGTAAAATTGTCGGGTCTTAATGTCAATAAAACCATTTATTTAGAAAAGTTTTTCAGCCAGATTGATTATTATCTCTCATACCCAAAAGAGTTTAAAAAAACTACAATTGATTTAGGTTGAATGTAACACATTACATTGATATTATAATTGTGATATTATGAAATTCCAAATCCTGTTCTATGCATTATAGATAAAATTCTTGTATTGAGTGATATAGCCTAGGAAGGCACCAGCTTAATTATAGGTCTGTGCTTAGCCATGGCAGATGTACAGGTGATATGATTGGACTCAGCATGCCTGGAAGGCAAAAATTGGTCAGAGTTCCTGCTCCTTATTGCTATCCATGACTCTTGTTTGAAGGTGTTTGTGTGTATACATTGTGTGAGAACAGGTTGGGGCTGAGCTGTGATGCTGCCCCTCCACCACAGTTGAATAGTCTGTCAAAACTCTCAGTCCAAACTCAGTCATTATGAATGACCATTTGGGCGATGTGCTGGAGGGTTGTTGGTACTGTGGAACCATACCTTAACACAGTCATCACCTTCAGGATAAAAAGAAGGAAAACTTTATAAAAACCTTGGTTATTAGGGTTTGGACATGAGCAGCATTGTTGTCCAGTATGTGCCAATATCGTGACATCCCTACTTTGTGCTGAGAAAAGAAGAATATAATTGACAACTATACATCCAGATGATAAGGTTTCCAAATAAAGCCTGACCAGAATGACTGTAGAATTCTTGATAACTCTCAAAATAACTGATGTCAAAGAAGTTTATTTTAAGGTTTGGAGGGAATGTGGATATCTGTCTACATAGTGAGAGTGCCACAGGGCAGATGAGTGCTCAGCTGTTATCTATTGCTTCTTGCAGTAGAAGAGGGCAGCGTTCCGACAGGGGTACACCGTGTCGACATTATTTTCCGTCCATTTCTAAAATAATTTTAAAAATACATGTTACCGTTTTTTTCCTCTTTTATCTCTCCTCCTGCCTTGAAAGTGTGGCCACTAGTCTGGTTTGGTCATCACATCTTAGTCTGACGCCTATACTGCAGCATTTTGCAGCAAAGATCACTGGGTAGTGATCAGCAGCAGAAACTTGGCTGATTTATCCGATTACTGAGCCTAGGTAATGCTGAGTACAAGTACAGCACCCTAACTGCAGGCCTGGCTGAGATTGCCTAGTTCGGCACAGATGCAGAATCGAATTTGGGTTGTGTTTTTTTTTAAAACAAATCACATATTTATTTTTGAGCTGACAAATTGACTCCTATTTACTGAAGCATTGCACAATGTAACTAAAATTCTTCTGTACGATTGGAATTTGCTGTGCCTGATTATGTATCTGTCCATCTACAGTGAATTGGTTCTAAAGGTCAACCAGTGGGTTCCATAGCTTATTAAAGAGTACTATTTGAAAATTTGTCATTATTTCCATGCTATGGTTTTGCGTATTATATTCAAGCAATAGTCTAGGGGTTCTTTCTGAGCCAGTTTCTAGAGGGTATGTTTTCTGGCTATGAACATTAGAATATTGTTTTGTCTAGCTTGTCTCCTTTCATTTTTGTTAGAGAAAAGAACATTGAGAGGGGACATGATCCAAGTATTTAAAATATTGAGCGGAATGAATACTGTGGATATAAGCAAATTATCTAATTTAGATTATGAGCATAGAACTAGAACATACAAGTATAAAATTAACAAACTTCAAGCAAGACCTGAGTTTGGAATAATCTATTTCACTGAGTCGTGATTGTGTGGACTAGACTCTGAAGTAATGAGGTTAATGTGTGGATTTTCTTTTAAAGAGAGCAGGATAAGCAGTGGTTAGAATCAGGATTGAGGGTTACAATTAAGAACAGATGAAGAACATTGAATACCTTGGAACAAATTCAGATTGTTGGGACCATGGTGATATCATGCCAAGTAAGGCAAAGACATATCATGTGGCATGCAGGGATAGAGAGATGTTTTGGAATTACACATGGTGTAGATTTGGGGATGGGCAGAAATTTTGCAGAATCTTTCCTCAGGCAACAAAATGGACAGGCAGAGTCCATAATAGAATGGTTTCCACTTGATCTGTGGAAAGAGGAAGCCGGGTGGGTCAAATAACCTATCCTTGTTCTATGCTTTCTTATGTTCTTCCTTGGTAGTGGCAATATAGAACAGTGTAGATCAATAAGGATTTGTACCTTGAGTAGTCCAACATATGGCTCTGTGTATTGTTCTCAACAATTGTTGTTGATGGAGGAATGTCCAGAACACAGGGATGTGAGTGCTGCCCTCAGTACAACTTTCTCAGCATGTTATTGCTCTCTCTGGGTAAGAAGGATATACATAGATTGTACAGCACAGAAACAGGCCTTTCGGCCCAACAGGTCCATGCCAGTGTTTATGCTCCACATGAACTTCCTCCCACCCTATTTCATTTAACCCCATCAACATGTCCTTCTATTCCTTTCTCCCTCGTGTACATCTAGCTTCCCCTTAAATGCACCTATGCTAGTCACCTCAACTACTCTTTGTGGTAGCGAGTTCCACCCTCTGGGTAAAGAAGTTTCTCCTGAATTCCCTATTGGATTTATTAGTGACTAACATATTTATGGCCCTTAGTTCTGGTCTCTCCCACAAGTGGAAACATCTTCTCTACATCTTGCCCTCCCCTCCCCTTTCAGCATTCCGAAGGGGCCATTCCCTCTGCGAAACCCTGGTCCACTCTTCTATCACCCCCAACACCTGCTCTCCTTCCTACGGCACCATCCCTTGCAAGCACACAAGATGCAACACCTGCCCTTTCACCTACTCCCTTCCCACCATCCAGGACCCCAAAAACTCCTTCTGGGTGAAACATTGATTTACTTGTACTTCTTCCAATTTAGTATACTGTATTCACTGCACAAGATGCAGTCTCCTTTACATTGGAGAGACCAAACGCAGATTGGGTGATCGCTTTGCTGAACACCTCCGTTCAATCTGCAAGCGTGGCACTGAGCTTCCGGTCGCTTGTCACTTTAATTCTCAGTCCCACTCTGACCTCTCTGGCCTTGGCCTCCTGCACTGTTCCAGTCTACTCCTCAATACAAAGTTGCTTAATTCAAATTATCTGGTAATTTAATTCTTTTCAAGCATTAAATTCCCACTTTGCTGTGTTATTTATATTGCTTAATTCAGATTTTTGGATAATTCAAATTCTTAAATGCAAAAACCACTTCAAATTATCAGGTCTAGGCTATAGTTGAGATTTCAGATGTCCATTTTTAAAACAAAAGTCAAATCATGCTGCTGGATTTGCCAAATTGAATTCCAGATCGAAGCATGTGATAAAATGTTTTACATGTAGGTATCCGTTAAATTCTTTTGTCAATTGAAAGCCTTTCTTTAATTTCTCAAAATGTTATTTTAAAAAGAACTGATCTATTTCTTGTAGTCTCTCCTCTTGTACCCTGAAATGAACAGCAAGACCTTTACAACTGTTACCATGAAATTGTGGAACGAGTGTACTTTTTTGTGACTGTCTGTTACTCATTTGCTTTAAGGTGCTAAATGCTGGTACCAGTGTGAGTACTGTTTTACCAGCGTGATAGCCTAAAAGCTGCCAGTATGTCTAATGGCATGGCTTTTACTGTAACATTTTATGGAATCTTTAAAGCATGAGATGGAATTGCATTCCAGTATGATGGATTTGTGTGAGGTACTGAAGAGCTGCCAGCTTCTAGGGAGCAATCCGCAACGTGACTCTGCACCTCCCGTCCAGGAGAAAACACAGGAAACATATCTGGGAACAAGAACGTGCAAACTGCATTCCAATAGATTTGCAGCTGTGTGAAGCTGTGTTGTAATGCACTGATATCAGTAATGCTACTATTCATGTTTTTTTGTTTAAGGGTGTGTGTGTTTATGTGTACCTGTTGTCACGATTTTTGATCACACTTTCCTGCCAATCTTTACTATTGCCAATTGCTATCAACATTTCCAATTTAATTTTGCTGTGTTAACTGTCATGACGTAGTTGCAGCCTCTGTAGAGCGAGTTTCTGAAGGCATTCTGCCAATTCCATCACCATCTTGTATGTAACTTGTATTTACCAAAAGACTGTGGGCAGTGTCACAGGCAATTTACTAATATGTATCTGCAGGCACTTCCTGGCTGCAAAACCCTACTTCCTGCTGTCACATTTTCATCTGCACTGCCCTGTCGGGAGTCCATTCCAAGTGTTGATCATTCTTTGTGTGAAGAGCTTCCTGATATAGTGGATCAAGTGGAATAAATTGTCACTAAATTTCTAAGTCCACATTTTTAATGGAAACTTTCTGGTCACACTGTAATTACACCTTCCTGCCAGAAGTGGTGCATTAGAACCTCTGTTTTGCATTTCCCAGCCTCTTCTGAACAACTGCACTTCTCCCCTTTCCAAAGCACATTAAGTTGTACTATTCAGCTTTAAAGAGTAATCTCAAATAAAGATATTATTTAAAAATAAGGACAGGATGTATGACTTTAAAATAGGAACTGAATTATGTCTGCACGCCCTGGTCCAATGATGCCGACCCTCCAACCTCCAAACCCCCCACTTCACCTGAAGACTAAACTTGATCGTCACTCCCCATGTGCAGCGCCGTGCGAAATGAAATAAGTAAATTTCCTGTGGTGCTGCTTGTGGGCAGAACAACAGAAGCCCGGGGGTGAGTGGGAAAGTGTGTGTGTGTGTGGATATGGATATATATATTATATAGTGGATGTCAGGTGAGGACAGCATTGGGCTTGGCTGTGATGTGCTAATACTGGCTAGGCTCACACATGACTGATGAATGATTACGCAGGTGAGGTACCAAAGATGTTACTGGCACCCATTTAACTCGAGAGAGAGCCATTTGCCTTAAGGAGAGGAGTGAGATTTTTTTTAAATAGGCAGAATAATTGTCCATCTGATTATGTCATCTCTTGACACTTTTCCTCTTTGCTACGTCGTAAGGAAACGTGAACAAAGTTGTTCACAATGACGGAATTGGAACCAAACTTGCAATCTGAACATCAATGCAGTTCTTATTTAAAATTAATATCTATATCTTTTTAAAATGACATGTCAAATACATGACATGAGCAGGAATGTGTGATAAAGAGCCATGAGCTATGACTTGAATCCCATTCAGGTGTTGACCGTAACTTTCATGACTTCTTTGCTTGTGGCTTATCCGATCATCTTATTGGTGGGGTGCAAACTGTGATTGTTTTATTGGTATTTTTTCCCACCCAGTTTTCTACAGGTTGGGGTACACTGCCATGGGTGTCAGTCACCAACCGGTACTTCTCCTAATTGACCATTCTTCATTTGTGACCCTAGATGGTGAGCGTCGGCTATTTGACAGTGGGTGGCATCACAGTCAAGTCAGTCTTTCCTCACTGCATTTATATTTTCCATCAGAGGTAACTGGATATTAGTAAAGAGTATGAATTCTGCATATGTTTGTTTCCATTCAAGGCCTGAGAATGTTGAGACCAGTCAGACCATCCCCTATTGACACCCCTGCTAAGATCAATTAACAGAACATACCAGGGATTGAACCTGGAACTTTCCTGGTCTGTGTGGCTTAGTAGCACACCAAGCAACACACTTACCAGCACAGTTGTCAAGAGTGTGTACATTGTAATTGTACAGTGAGTTCCTGTTGGAGTGTATATATGTGCTTTGTTTCTCTCTGTTTAACTATAAATACAATTAGCTTCTAATCCGCCTGATTCCAGTGCAGTTTTGTCTTGTAAGCTGTTGAATCTGTGTTTCCAAGTACAAGATTTTGGTATTGGTGACCAATGATCTGAAAATTTTGCTTAGACATTCACCAGTATTGTTTAAGTAGCTTTCCAGTTATAGCGCGTCATCTGTAGAATATACATGCTTCATACACTTACTGGAATTTGCTACTAATTTTGTGGGAATTTCCCATTTGTGTAACTCAACAAAGCAAGACTTACCGTTTCTTTGAATATGGTCTAAATTCAGTGAAACAGGAAATGAATGTTTTAGTAAAAGTTCAAAGTGTTTTTCCCATTTACATTTTGAACCCTCAGGACGGCTGTTGTTACCACGGATAGGCTGATTTCTGCAGATGTGTTTAAAAAAAATATGTGGGAAGCGGGCTTGTGGTGCAGTAAAGATGTATCCCACATTCAGTTCCTCTTCCAGATGATGTCATTTGGGGCAATGACTTTGGTAGGGAGGGAAAAGATTCAGCGGAGTTTTTCGTTCCTTATTGCTATTTAGTGACTCCTGGTATGCGTGTGGGCGTTAGCTGAGGACAAAATATGGGCTGATTGCAATACCTTCCCAAGATTGAATAGCCTGCTGACATTTGCTGTCTAGAATTGCCTATAGATGGTGAAATATTGGACACCAGTGCTTCGGGAACGTACCCACCATGAGCCAGCATCTTCAGCAGAGGGAAAAGTGGGAGGGAAATCTTGGAACATTTACGTTTTGCATGAGGGTTCGTCTGTAGTGATTAAAGGCCTTCTTGTATTATTTTTCTTGCCAAACTAAAATAAGCAGTTTGCGTATTCAACACCTTTAAAAAAAGACCAGGATCATCATTGAAAGTAGAGGTACGTGCGTATCTTGTAAGTATAGAGCACTTTTAACTGTTGATTCCAGTGATGGTTCTGCCCTAGAACTGCATAGAATTAACATCGTCCAGTTTGTGACACCCTTTGTTACTGCCATGATTGTTGTGTATCTCCATATAATTTGAGATAAAGTTTATCATGAGAAAATATGTTGAGAACAATTCACCAGTGGCCTTTAGCTTTAAATAAGAGGAGGTACAGCAACAACAACTTGCATTTATAGCGCGCCTTTAAAGTAGTAAAACGTACCAAGCCACTTCAGAAGAGACGTTATCAAACAAAATTTGACTCCGAGCCAAATAAGGAGATGTTAGGACAGGTGACCAAAAAAGCTTGGTCTAATGGAGCATTTATTCTACTGTCTTCCAAAGTCCAGGCTGATCACGCGAAGGCATGTGATATAACCAGTAAGCCCAAATACAATGGTGAGGGGTTTCTGTTGACCCCTGCTACAAATTACTGATATATTGAACACATAAAGACAAATTATCTAGATGTTGGGCTTGTAAAGATGCAGTCAAGTTCCTAAGGAGCGAGGGCTCGCCTACGGGATTGGTCTGAGACACTGAAGGCAAGGAAAACAGCCAGAGTAAAGCCTCAGCTATGTAACTGAACCCCTCCCCCGCCCAATGTGCCACTGCCTGAGCCTCACCCACTCCAGTATTGCTAAGTCCTTGAACCTCCGCCAATCCTGTCAAACCCAAGCTATGTCCTTCCCCAGCTATGCCAAATCCCAAATCCCCCTCCTCAGCACTGCCATAAGCCCAGCTCCACCCTTCCACCCAGTAAGTCAAACCCACATTTCATTCCCTAGTGCTGTCAAACCCCACATACTTACCTTAAACCTGGTACTTGTTGCCTGCCATCTTGCTGCAAATTCTTGGTTTTAGAAAAAATGAGTTTGAAAATAGAACATGTATAATAATCTAGGTCATCAATTTACACAGAATTGTAGAATTTGACCCAAAAAACACTGGTAAAAATGCCAGAATGCCTTTTAATAAAAATATAATTTGACACGTCAGTCACCATAATTCAATGGCCCTGACAATACATTGTGTGTTCCATGGAATAATATCCCAGTTATAAAACAGCCTATTATTTGACTCATTATGAGTAACACCACAGCAGATTCACTAGTATAAAATAAAGTATTTTCTATATAACTTCAAATGTGTCCCTAGCCCAAAAAGTCTGTCTTGTTTTCCCAATTGCCTCAAATTTCCCAACAACGTAACACTTAACACAGCATTAATCTGCACTTCGCATGGGCAGTGAGCACTTTGAGGTCGGTGTCTGTGTTTGTGGACAGAAGTCAGTGCTGCTCCCAGCTCTTCGCCCTGGTGCCTTTTCTAGCTCTGCTCCTCAGGGCCATTTCTGGCTCCTACCTGTTGATGCTTCTGGTCCAGGGATGAGATACTGCTGTAGGTGGAAATTCTCATCATAGTTTTGCAATCTAAGGAATTCCTACCTATAGCAGAATTCCATCTCTTGGAGCAGTAGAATGGTGAAAGCTGGGGGAGTGTTTTTTCTATAGCTAGATGGTGGGAATAGTGGGATTGGAGGAGTGCAATGGGATGAAGCAGGTGAGGAAGACAAGGCAGGGGTTAGAGATTGCCTTGTTGGTGTTTGAGACTTAGAGGCCATAACTGACGATGAGGATGAGGGGCTAACCAAAGATATAGGTAAGGGAATTTATATTAAGGGCCAGGTTGAGAGAAAACAGGAGGTTGGTGAAATTGGCAGAGAGAGTGCCAGGGGAGTTGAGGTGTAGCTTTGGTGCAGAGACCGAGGGCGAGACAAGGCAGGACATGACTGTAAGGAAGTCAACATTGCACTTCGGTTGAGGGGGGTGGGGGGCAGTAAACACCAAAGATTTTAAAAGAGAGGCATGAGGGATTGAAGAGGATGAGCTGCTCAAAATGATGAAAAGGTACCAGAGGAGCAACGGGAGAGGCCAAGATGAAACTTGGCGATAATAGCACATTGTCGCCATGATGGTTTGGGTGGAGTTGGTGGAAAGTGTAGCCAGGTAGGATTGTTTCTTTCTTTAAGGGGCTGACTAGCAACCATGGCCTTGATCTTAACCCCCCCACCTCCCCCCCCATGACTGGCAGGAGAGTGTCCTTCCATTGAGAGGTGCGACACTTCATTAACATATTTAAATCAGGCTCCCACAGTGCAATTGGGAGCCTGATTTAAATTTAACAGTTGCCGGCTGGGTTTCCCAGAGCTCGGGAAACCTGGCAGTGAAAGGGAGGTGGGTGCTGTCAGCTGAAGAAGGTAAGTGCTTTTATAGCATTTCTTGTGGGCCAGGATGAGCAGGAGTGCTCCCCCAGGCTCCTCAAGGAAGTCTTTGGCCTCCCCTCTGCTGATTACGGCCTTTCTCTTGCCCCTCCCGCGATTGGGACCTCCCTCCAGCCCCCACTAAGCCCCAATCTCTTGCTCCTTCCCTTCCGATTGCCACTCTTTTCCCCCCCCCCCCCACCAAGCCCCAATCCTTCTTGCTCCCTCCCTCCCGATTGCCACTACCCACTCCCTCCACCAAGCCCCAATCTCTTGCTCCCTCCCTCCCGATTGCTGCTACCCACTCCCTCCACCAAGCCCCAATCTCTTGCTCCCTCCCTCCCGATTGCCACTACCCACTCCCTCCACCAAGCCCCAATCCTTCTTGCTCCCTCCCTCCCGATTGCCACTACCCACTCCCTCCACCAAGCCCCAATCTCTTGCTCCCTCCCTCCCGATTGCTGCTACCCACTCCCTCCACCAAGCCCCAATCTCTTGCTCCCTCCCTCCCGATTGCTGCTACCCATTCCCTCCACCAAGCCCTAATCTCTTGCTCCCTCCCTCCCGATTGCTGCTACCCATTCCCTCCACCAAGCCCCGATCTCTTGCTCCCTCCCTCCCGATTGCTGCTGCCTCATTTTCCACCCCCCCCGCCCCCACACCAAGCCGTGATCTCTGGCTCCTCCCTCCCGATTGCTTCTACCCTCTAACCCCCTCTCCCCCACCAAGCCCCGACCTCTCCCTCCCTCCCGATTGCTGGGCACTGTCCCCAAGAGTCTACGGCTGTGGCCACCTGCTGATTGTTTCTCCCACCAGGCAACCTGCAATCCTGTCAATTTGGCTGGTTTCAAGTGGGAAACGGAAGAAAATAATTATAATGCAGTCCTGCTGTTAAAATATCGGGCCTATGTTTCTGCCAGTGCAACAGTGTCAGTAAAATCATAGCCTTAAAGTCATAAATGGCATGGCCTGGTTTGCGAGTGAATGAATATTCTGAAGGGATACATGGAACTGGGCAAATGTAAGGAGTCTTACAACACCAGGTTATAGTCCAACAGCTTTACTTGAAATCACAAGCTTTCGGAGCTTTCCTCCTTTGTCAGGTGAGTGTAGGATTCCATAAAGGTACAGCATATATAGTCAGAGAATGGAATCCTACACTCACCTGACGAAGGAGGAAAGCTCCGAAAGCTTGTGATTTCAAATAAAGCTGTTGGACTATAACCTGGTGTAAGACTCCTTACATTTGTCCACCCCAGTCCATCACCGGCATCTCCACATCATGGAACTGGGCAGTGATTGTTAATTTGGTGATTTCCTGTACAGGGAGAATTCATTGCCAGACTGCCCTCATGCACTTCCTCAAAGTGAGGAATGCTAGAAATTGGAACAATTTGCCATTTCATCCAACTTCAGCATCAATCACTGTAAAGTCAATAGCATTGATAAGATGCCTCTACTCTGTCAAATAAAACACCTTATGGAATCCTAGAAAAATACCCCTTACCGTGAGGGTAGGCACAAAGCATGGTCCCAGAACACAACCAATGCTCCTTGTTGCTAGCTACCAGAGACCACCCAAGCACCGTTCTGCTGTCCAATTTTCCCTTCCTGGCCTCTTTTCTCCACCCCCAACTGAGAGATGCTGCAACTATTGATCAGCATGACCCTCCTCACAGCTGAAATTGGAGACGGAGCAGAGCGGGACTTGAACCTGCATCCCTTCCCACTCCAGCGTGACATTTTCCATTTCATAGAATCATAGAAAGGTTACAGCACGGAAGGAGACTATTCGGCCCATCGACTCCATGCCGGCGCTCTCAGTGTTGCACACTGATCTAATGCATATTCTCCTTACTTTACATACTGCCAGTGTTCGTTATCTACGTCACGCTAGAAGCGTGCGCATGCATTCTGGATGCCATTTTGGGACCTCGGGAGGCTCGAAGCGCCTGAAAAACGGGCGCTACATGGCCAAATTTCTAGCCCAATGTTTCAGATTGATGACCTTTCGTCAGATGTTCTAACGCAAGGTCATTGACCTGAAACATTAGCTTTTTTTTTTCTCTGCAGATGCTGCCTGATTTGCTGAGTATTTCCAGCATTTTCTGTTTTTATTACAACCTTTTTGTGTGATGAGTGAAATAATGTTTTAACGTTTTGAATTTTTCTGCAGGATCTAAATGTAAGTGGACCCGTGCCATGGCCTTTTGCCTGAAAAAAAGAAAATCAAATATGTTGGAAATGTTCTCGACAACTCCAGAGAAAGGCATGGAAGTGTTCATGTACGTGTCCAATTCATCCATAAAATGCATTGAGGGCGAGCACGTTGCTGAAGAGTTGTGCATTCAAGCTGCCAAGAAATGTGGTAAGAACATTGACTTACTTTTCTTGTGGATTTTCTTTTGGGTAAGTTTTCTTCCAAGAACAAATGAACAGACAGGAAATGACCTCCTGGCCCACAAAGCCATGTTGCTTTATGCATCACAATATATGCATAGCCCACCCACCCTCAGCTGTGTGGTCTCCTGGGAGTGGTTTAAAAAAAAAACCCAGATAAAAACCCAGGTTAATTAGGGGGGAAAAACTGCAAAATACCTCTCCAACTCCCTTAGGTGATCGAAACCATTCCAGGAGACCAATCTGGCCCTGATTTACATTACAGGATATCTACCTCTTGTACGAGATGATCTTCGCCCCAGAAACAGGCCCAGCTCTCGCTTGAAGGAATACAGCTGGGTGCGATGAATCAGTGTTCACCGCACCAGCTGGCAGCCTGTCCCACAGGCCCACTGTTTGTGAAAGGAAGAACTGCCTAACATCCAACCTAGTTCTGCCCTTACATAACTTAGAAACTAGTCAGTTGAAATAATTGGTCTGCATAAACACAATCCAGTCTCTTCATTATTTTATAATCAAATCACCCCTGAGTCTGCACTTCTCTAAAGTGTAGAATCCCAGCTCATTGAACCTATCTGGGTAACTACGGTATTTTAAAAACTGGGAATTAATCTTGTGACCCTCCTCTGCACCCTTTCCAAAGCCTCAATATCCCTCACCATATGAGGAGGCCATAATTGGACACGGTATTCTAACTGAGGCCTAACCAAGGTCTTGTATGAGGACAAAATGGTATGATTTGTCTTATAGTGAATTGTCCTATGAATACACCCTAGAACCCTGTTCGCTTTAGCTATAGCTTCATGACATTGGTTTTGAACATTTAGTGATTGATGCATCTCTCTCTTCTACCACTGGTTTTTAATTTTTTTCCCCGTATGTTTAGCATTTGAACTGCCCATTTGCATTACCTTACACTTTTCCAAGTTAACATCATTTGCCAAATATGGGCCCGACCCCCAGCACATCTGGATCTGCTTGCAGTAGTTGAGCATCCTCTTAGTATATCTTGTTATTGTCCGCAAGAGGGTGGGAACATAGCATGGTCCTAGGCTTTAACCAGTGTCCCCATAGCTGGCTTCCAAGAGGTGTGAGGGATCTTCCAGGCATGATTCTGCTGTTCAATTTTTCCTCCTTATTCTCTTTCCCACCACCTCCACCCCCCCCCCCCCCCCACCCCCAGCTGATGGATTTTAAAACTATTTCTCATAACCACCTTTCTCACACAGCTCAAATTCAAAACTGAGAAGAGGGAGACTTACATCTGTGTCCATTCCCACTATATAGCATTACACATCATGATGCTGTAATCTATTAATCTAGTTGATCTCCCATGGCATTGCTTGTGGGGAGTCAAGACGTTGTACAGTATTCAGGTCAAACAGGGTTAGAGGGTGAGAGTATAACTCGACCCAGGTGGAGGAGAGGAGGCAGATGGGAAGACGGAGTGGAAGAGAAGGGGGAGGGAAGAGGATAGAAGTGGGGCTGTTCGCTGATGATTGCACAGTGTTCAGTTCCATTCACAATTCCTCAGATAAAGAAGCAGTCTGCGCCCACATGAAGCAAGTCCTGAACAATATCCAGGCTTGGGCTGATGTGTGGCATGAATGTTACTTGCCACTTAAGTGCCAGGCAAAGACCATCTCCAACAAGAGAGAGTCTAACCACTTCCCCAAGACATTCAATGGCATTACCATCGTCAATTCCCCACCATCAACATCCTAAGGGTCACCATTGACCAGATACTCAACTGGATCAGCCATATAAATGCCGTGGCTACTAGAGCAGGTCAGAGGCTGGGTATTCTGCAGCAAGTGACTCACCTCCTGACTCCTCAATGTCTGTCACTACCTACAAGGCACAAGTCAGGAGTGTGATGGACTACTCACCACTTGCCTGGATCTCAAAAGGCTTGATACCATCCAGGATGAAGCAGTCCGCTTGATCGGCATCTCATCCATTAACCTAAAGATTCACCCCTTCCAGCAGTGCGTCTACAGCGTGCACTGCAGCAACTCGCCAAGGCTTCTTCGGCAGCACCTTCCAATCATGTGATTTCCACCACCTAGATGGACAAGGGCAGCAGGTGCATGGAATCAACATCACCTCCAAATTCCTCTCCAAGTCACACACCATCCTGACTTGGACATATATCATCGTTCCTTCATCATTGCTGGGTCAAAATCCTGGAACTCCCTACATAACTAATGTAAGGAATCTTACAACACCAGGTTATAGTCCAACAAATTTATTTTAAAATCACAAGCTTTCGGAGATCATCCCTACATAACAGCATTGTGGGAGCACCTTCACTACATGAACTGTGCACCATGTGTAAGAAGAAGGCCCAACACCTCCTTTACAGGACAACTAGTGTTGGGAAATAAATACCTGCCTTTGCTGCAATGCCCACATCCTGAGAATTAATTTTTAAAAAGGGGAACAGGGGAAAAGGAAAGAAGAAATGAGGAAGAAGGGTTAAAGTGGTGGGAACTAAGACAGACAAACCACCTCAACAGAGAGGTGAGGCTGATAACCTCTTAACTGGGGGTGGGGTGGTCCCCAGTCACCTTCCCTTATCCAGGCCTGGAAATTTAAACTCACCTTTGCTTGTAGGGGTTGGGGGTGGGGGGGGGCGCGAGGCAGGAATTGTGGTGAGCTGTTTTGCCTCCCAGTGCATTGGATTCTCCTCTCTCCAAGGGACGGGAGTGAGTTGAAGACTGATACTGATGCCTGTTATTGGAGGAAGAATTCTATTGCCGCTCACTTTGGGGGAAGGGAGGTTAAAATGGAGACTCTGTGGAGGGAGGGGTTTTAAAGTAGCAGGGTCAGTTGATTGAGGCACGGGATAGTCAGCCAGTGGGGAGTGGTGTGCTGTGGATGGGAAATGCATTTGATGGGCGAACGGAGTTGCTATAAAAGGGGAAATGAAGAGGGGGTGGGGATAGCCTCTGAGGGAGAACTACAGCCAGTGGGAGGTTGGGGCAGGGAAGGGATTGGCAGCTGGTGGATGGGTTGTAATGGGATGCTTCTTCAGGGTTTCAGCTTCTAACATAATTGCTACCTACTTGGACTCACTCCTTGTCCAACATGAATTTTTGATGGCACAAAATTGTACTTGGTTGCTTTCCTTTCCAATAGAAACAGGCAACTACAGGCATTTTCCGTCCTCATTTCTCTGATTAGTTTGAGTATTTACTTGGTACCTTTTGGGCTGTCATGTAAGATTAGTTGGTGCCCCAGTGTTTCTAAATTGTCATGTAGTATTATGTTGACAGCACCTTCCTACAGGTGCAGTAACTTTGGATTTATGAGACCATTCACCATTTTTAATATTTTATAAATAGACATTGCTTCACTTTCTATTAGGTTTCAATTGAATATTTCTTTGGTATCTCTGGATTTGATGTCAAAAGGTTTACAAAGCATGAGCAGGGTTTGAGCTCTGATTCAAGACGACACCATTCTGTGCCCACATGGTTCGACATGCTGAGTTACCAATTGCAGCTGTCCCACCATTAAAGAGGTCCTAAGTGGAAGCTAGCTGCTTACCCTACAGAGCGGGAGAGGAAAGTAGAGAGACAGCTGTTTTCCCAATTCCCCATCTCCTCCATAAGTGGCTGCTCTCACAAAATGAAGCAGCATTGGCGGAGACCTACATTTTTTTTCAATTGAGAAACCGAGGTGAAGGGCCAAGGTTTAGTGCAGGCCATTACAAAAGTTCATAAGTGTAGGAGAAATAAGAGAGGAAATGACCATAGCAGCATTTTTTAAAACTTAGTTATTGGGATGTGGGTGTCGCTGGCAAGTCCAACGTTTACTGCCCATCCCAAGTTGCCCTTGAGAAGGTGGTGGTGAGCCGCCTTCTTGAACCACTGCAGTCCATGTGATGAAGGTACTCCCATAATGCTGTTAGGTAGGGAGTTCCAGAATCTTGACCCAGTGACAATCAAGGAACGGCGATATATGTCCAAGTCAGGATGGTTCGTGACTTGGAGGGGAACTTGGAGGTGATGCTGTTCCCATGCACCTGCTGCCCTTGTCCTTCTAGGTGGTGGAGGTTGTGAGTATGGAAGGTGCTACCGAGGAAACCTTGATAGAAGAACAAAAAAGTGATAGAGTTTGGAGAAGTTGGTGAATGGTCTGTGGGAGGAGCAGGCTTGATGGGCTGAATGGCCTTTTATTATTCCATGCTTTCTTGTGCTCATGGGAAATTCCAAATGACATTATTTCAATGTTGCTGTTAATATTTCATTGCTTGCTTCATTTCAATTCATACTTAAGGTGAAGTTTTGAATCTTTCTTTTGTCAGGTATTTCTCCATTATGCCAGAATCTCTTTACACTGTATGACCCAAATAAAAAACTCTGGTTTCCACCCAATCACATCTTCAAAGTCGATGAGAAAACAACCCTGAAGTTACATTATCGGATGAGGTAGGATTTAAATATTCTTTTCTTGTGATGCTGTAATATATATAAAATATCAGAGGATGTTTATTCCATTAAATTTCCAAGTGGGGAAGTGCTTTTTTTTTCTCTTCATTTTCCTCTTCTGACTCTCCGACGTGGCTGTTTTTCATATGTAAACGTAGACAGTGAGTGTTGGCTGGCTGTTCAGTCACAAGAAGCTTTCAAGGCCAAACCGGTCCTTTCCAATATACAGACACGCATTGTATTCCAGCAGGAGTCATTGGCTGGTGATTAGATGTGAGATATATCTGTTTTCTTTTTTCCTCCCTAAACCAAGGGGAGAGAGATGTTAAAGATGTATAAATTGTAACTGGATTATCTTTGACATGGAAACTTGTCAGCCAGTCATCATGCGTAGGGTAGCCTATTTAGAACTCGGGATGAAAAAGAGCAGAAAGCTCAGAAAAGCAATGACCCACAGTAGTGTCGATAAAAGAAAGCAGCAAAACTGGTTACGACAGAGTTTAGAGGAGTTAGTGAATAACTGGCCATCATTGCTACAAGACACCCCTGTTGCACTCTCCCCTCTGTCAGCTTCCTCAGCTGTCTGCCCATTGTCACTCTTTCATTCAGGCCTTGCCACCACCTTAGCTTTGGCATTCCATGTGGTCTTCTCCCAGTTGGGACCCATTCCATTCACAGGAACCAGTTAATTACATAGTGAGTGAATACACGTTGAAAATCCTAGGTAATAGACATTTTAAAGCTTCTAATAAAAGTACTACAGCAGGTTTTTAACCTATTTGCCACATAAATTTCTTCCTAAATTCCCTCCCCCCTCCACTTCAGAACCCACATCATCTACAACTGAATAAGGGGCGGATAGGTGTCTGAATTGGTTTCCCAGCGGCACTTAAGGGGACTTGACTGTTCTGCTATTTTTCCTAATAAAACAAAAAGCACAATACTGCAGATGCTGGAAATCTGAAATAAAAACAGAAAATGTTGGAAGCACTCAGCAGGACAGCCAGCAATTGTAGAGAGAGGAAGGTAGGGACAACATTTCTAATCTGATGACTCGTCGTCAGAACCCCTAACGAAGGGTCATAAGACCAGAAACATTGACCCAACCTTCCTCTCTCCACACATGCTGCCTGACCTGCTGAGTGTCTGCTCATTTCCCGTTTTGCTTATGGGGACGTACCTGGCTACTACTAAACTTAGGTGAACCTAAGCAGAGTATGACCTCAAGCTTTTCACTACGCCATGATGCCTCTTGTTGGTCATCCAGCATACTGTGTCATGATGTATCTCTTATAGCCTGATGGATTACATTTTGGCATTGCCTTCTGTCAGTAAATGTGTAACTTCTGGGTGTCCAAGTAACCAGTATCTGAAGCCTGATTTGCTTCCCAGTTATAAAAATAACAGTTCACTTGCTTGCTTTAGATTATAACTGACATACTCGGGCACATGGCCAACTGTGGAGGTGCAGTACAAAAACCAGGTAAACTTGATCTAACCCCAGTCAACCTGCTGTGCAACATTTCATGGTGGGGAGGGAAATATAGAAACCTGTCTCCTGTTCAGAACTAAACTTTGAACAGTTTTTAAAGGATCTGAAACCAATGCTTCACATATAAGATCTGTTTTTAAAGTATTCCATTGTTGCACATGCTTCCTCATTTCTTTTCTTTTAAGGTTTATACTGAATTCAGTAAAGTTTACAATACACTTTCTTGGGTTATATTGCAGGTTACCTGGTATTTGGAAATGCCTATATTGAACAGCTTACTTAGTTCTGGACATTTCAGTATCACTAAGTATTGGGGGTCCATGGGGTCAGCATTTTCATCTCAGATTAGGGGATTGCCTTTAGGGCACTCCGTGGTGTCAGGAATATTGCTGGGGGCAAAAGCAATTGAACAATTGGCGCAAAGGTGCCTGAGGACCTAAGTGCCGACAGAAAAAAGTAAAACATAACTCCTTCGGGCATGACATCCCGCATGCCCGAATAGACAGACACTGGCCAGGAGGGTGGATGTTTTTCTCAAATACATATTTCAGTAATCCACCTGCCTGTTTGAGGTGGGCGCTTTCATCCCCAGAAACTAAGCCGGGGAGGCCGCCAACTTCACAATTTACTCCATCTGACAGCAGCCATTTTCCCCCATATCTGCTGTCTCTGTAAAGCACCTGCTGGAATAGTATATGAATTCTACAAAATGCAATATCAGCTTGAACAATAGATGCAGTGACAGGGATGTGAATTCATGTATGAAGGTAAACAAGAGAGCAAACTGTGCGTGCTGAGCACAGTCTTCATGTGTCGTATGTTTTGTTAGGCAAAGAAGCTCTGAATTGTAGAGAGCCGGGTCCAATTTATGCAAATTTAAACCATAGCTTCTGTTCTGTGTCACATTATGGAAACATTGTTGGGCCAGAATTTGAGATCAAAATAAGGGCATGGCTAATGGCACTTGCCGTTATTTATGGGTAGATGGTGCAGCAACTTCAGGTGAGGAGCAGATGTGTGATTAAATGTGAATATCCAAAAGTTGCTGTCCAAGATGTGCTGCTCCACTGTTAGCTTCACGAAAACTGCATCTTGTCCTCAGCCTCCCTGATCTGCAGGAAAGCTGATCTAAGCTTCATATTTTGTAAATGGCGAGAAGCTAGAAATTATAGAAGAGCAGAGAGATTTAGGGGTCCAAGTACACAAATCACTAAAAGCTAGTGGATAGGTACAAAAGATAACTTAAAAGGCTAATGGAATGTTGGCCTTTATCCCAAGAGGGCTGGAATACAAAGGGGTGGATGTTATGTTACAGTTATATAAAGCCCTGCTTAGACCCCATTTTGAGTACTGTGTTCAGTTCTGGGCACCACACCTCAGGAAGGATATATTGACCTTGGAGGGGGGCAGCGCAGTTTCACTAGAGTGATACCGGGACTAAAAAGGTTAAATTATGAGGACAGATTGCATAGACTAGACTTGTATTCCGTTGAGTATGGAAGATCAAGGGGTGATCCAGTTGAGGTGTTTAAGATGATTAAAGGAGTTGATGGGATAGATAGAGAGAAACTATTTCCTTTGGTGGGGGAGTCCAGAACAATGGGGCATAACCTTAAAATTAGAGCTAGGCCGTTCAGGGGTGATGTCAGAAAGCACTTCTTCACACAAAGGTTAGTGGGAATCTGGAACACTCTTCCCCCAAAAAGCTGTTGAGGCCAAGTCCATTGAAAATGTCAAAACTGAAATTGATAGATTTTTGTTAGGCAAGGGTATTAAAGGTTATCGAATTAAGGCAGTTAGATGGAGTTAAGATACAGATCAGCCATGATCTAATTGAATGGCAGAACAGGCTCGAGCAGCTGAATGGCCTAATCCTGTCCCTATGTTCCTAAGTGATGCTTATCTGAATTTGAGCCCCAGTCCTTAGATGTTGAAAAAGATAGTCCTCTCCAATCTAGTTCCCCAGTCCTCAAGAGCTGCACAACCTGACCTTCTGGCAACATTTTTTTCATGTGCCGCCAGCAGCTGTTTCTGCTCATTTGTGCTTTGTGTGGCATCCAGTGCATTGCCCTCTGGCTCACTCTCAAACTTCCTTGGGATGAACGTCTGTGTTGGCCCTTTGGTGGATTGAGTGAGGTTATTAGCATGTTGCGAAGTGCTGGACATACTGGGGCCTGTGTGTTTTTCCTCTAGCACATCAAGAGGAAGAGAAAATAAGAGGTTACAATGGTGTCCTGATGAGCAGAGTTCACATGTAACTTTCAGTAGAAAAAGGGACATGAAGGCTTCATGATATGGATTGCTAACACTTAATGGGGGGCACAATTGGATGAGAAGAAAGATAGGCAGAAGTTCACTCTCAATCCACACCTGGCACATATGCTCCTACTTCCCCCTCTGTGACCACCCTCAGGATTGGCAGCGCATCTACTTCATAGGAGGTAAAAGGTTTGGGGGAGTCCATTACCTGTTGCAAGTCTACTTATTTGACAGTGTTGCATCATCTAATTTTGGTCGGTGCCTTGCTAGGCCCTGTTTGCCTTTTCAGGTGCACATAATAGATCCCATGGCATTATTTGAAGAAGAGGAGGGAATTCTCCTGTTATTCTGGCCAATATTCCTCCCTCAATCAACACCACCAAATACAAATTAACTAATCATTTATCTCATCTGCTTTTTGTGGCATCTTGCTGTGTAAAAATTATTTACCACATTTCTCTATAAAACAAAAGTGCCCATACTTAAAAAGTAATTAATTGGATGTGAAACACTGGTATGTTCTGAGGATGCGGTGAGGCAGTGCGTAAATGCAAGCTCACTCTATCTATACCCTTACTGGTTTCTCCTAGCTGTGCCACATTACTGCATTTTATTTCTTAGAACTTTTTAGTTAATGGCATCTTATGAGCAGACATTTTGCATAAACTCCTCCATGATGATATCATGACGTTCAGTTTGATTGACATCATGGAGTGCTGACAGTGCGCAGTTATCTCCATCGCTGTGGAGGAGCTTCATAAAGTCAAAAAGGGAATCTTCAACTCGGTAAATTCTGCTTTAGGAAACCACTGGGAAGTTGAAGTTTCGGGCAAACATTTTGGATTTGGTTAGCGCTCGGCTGGTTTGTTTGGTCGACACCATTGTTAAAGTAGGCAAATAATTATTTCATTTGCCAGAAAACTTAATCTAGCCTAATTATCGTAGGGTGAATCAAGTCTATTTTTGACTTGATCTAGCTGTTATGCCTTCCGTATTTCCATGTGTGTGGATTTTAAGCCAAATGAATAAAATGTCTAAACACTGTGCTGCAGGTAAGGGAAAACATTTTTTCCTCTGAAATTTATAAGGCAGAATACAAGGCATTGTGCAGTGGTATTTTCTACCATTGTAGGGATACTCCTTGGGCTGGATGCAAGAAGACCTGCACTCTGGTTGATATTCCTGCTGTCACATTTAACTTCCAATTACTCTCTTTTCTATCTATTTTATTGACATTACTGTGATTATTATCCTTTGCATTTCTGTCTTATTCCTCTTACTGTGCGATTAGGAGAGAACAAAATTCAAAGGAGCAGTAACCATAGTAATATCGAAAAATAGAGAAAAATAACAGAGACTGTAATGGGAGAGAGAGTTTGGAGTCATGGGGTGAGATATGTTTCTAGTTGCTGTTCACATCGTCAAATATTGATTTGTATCCTGTTATTAGTTACATCAAATTGGTGTGTGTGAGATAGTCACCTAACAACAAGATGTAACTAACAACAAGATACAAATCAATATTTGACGATGTGAACAGCAACTAGAAACATACAGTGGTAAACTTCTAAGACAGATATATTGGAATATATCTTTTTTTCCACTCAGACCCTACAGCACCGATATTTACAAGGAAATGGGGAGGGTGCGAGGGAGCGTGGTAGCAGGGGTGGGGGTGGGGGGCTGGAAACCCGGCAAGGCCAGGGACGCGGAGGTCCTACCAAATTTAACGGAAGGACCTCATTAGAATTTTTTTCCCCATTTCCTGCCTGGCAGCCGGCCAAATTAACAGGCTGACCGGCTGCTGGGCGGGAAAACCAGGAGGCCGCAGCCATGGACCATTGGGGACAGTCTCCGGCAATTGCGATCTAGGGGTAGGCTGCAAATTGGGGGTTGGAGGTGAGGGAGGGAGGTCGCCGATCGCGCAGGGGCTAGAGAGGGGCTGCGATCAGCAGAAGGGAGGCCGCAGGTTTGCTTGAAGGGCCTGGAGGAGTACTGCTGCTCCTCCTGGCCCCAGAGCAGTACTATTAAAAGCACTTACCTTGTGGAGTCGGCAGATCCCCCTTCCCTTTCGCTGCCAGGTTTCCTGAACCCTGGGAAACCCGACCGGCAGCAGTTAAATTTAAATCGGGCTCCTAATTGCACTGTGGGAGCCTGATTTAAATATGATAATGAAGTGTCCCGCCTCTCCAAGACCGGAAACTTGCACGGCTCGAAACCTGCTGCTGTAAAAGCGGCGGGTTGGGGACGTGTTTCCCGTTTTTTAAGGGTTTAACAGCACCCCCCCCCCCGACCTACTCCCACCCGTCGTGGCGGTGGGGGGGAGAGGGGGTTAATATTGAGGTCTTTGTATCATGTATTTACTGATGTCACATTAATATTGAAGAGCTTTGGGAGAAATCCCTGGTGGAACTCCCCTCCATGGGGGTCACCCTCAGGATTGAATGACACATCGATCACAATGTCACCGGATGATGCAACAACATTCCCATCGAGGTGGCCATGAGTGGATTCCGTAAAGGTCTGAAAAACCACAGTGCAGGGAGTGATTGCTGGAGTCATTGTAGCAGAGAAGCCGTGCAAGTTTCCGGTCTTGGAGAGGCGGGACAATTCATTATCATATTTAAATCAGGCTCCCACAGTGCAATTGGGAGCCCGATTTAAATTTAACTGCTGCCGGTCGGGTTTCCCAGGGTTCAGGAAACCTGGCGGCGAAAGGGAAGGGGGATCTGCTGTTTGTTACAGCAACTGGGCTTTACAACTGGTTCTACAATGTCTTCTACAGTCATATAGCCTACCGACACTCACTGTCTCGGCTCACACTTGAAGAATGGCCACTTGCATGAATATTGGATGGCGACTGGCACCCATTAAACAATACCCTAGTATGAGTCAGCACCTGCAGAAGAGGAGGGAGAGAACTACGAAAATATAAATAAAAAAATAAGTTAATAACACAGATGCAACTTGATTAGGAATTATAAAACCAACTATGTGGATGCTGAGTCATTGAGTATATTAAAGGCTGAGATAGATTAATTTTTGGACTCTCGGGGAATCAAGGGATATGGGGATCGGGCAGGAAAGTGGAGTTGAGGTCAAAGATCAATCATGATCTTACTGAATGGCGGAGCAGTCTCGAGGAGCCGTATGGCCTACTCCTGCTCCTATTTCTTATGCTCTTCTCACACTTCAAGATATCACATGTTGTTACAGATGCAAAACCATCTTAAAAAAACTGTAATTAAAAAAATGCTAGTCAAAATGGGTGACAAAACAGACATGGACAACTACAGACCCATTAGTCTTACTTCAATTCCATGTAATATAATAGATGCAATTATCAGGAGTAGTTTTAGAAAAATAACCTTGTAAGCTGCAGTCAGCATGGCTTCAGTAAGGGAAGATCCTGCCCAAGCAGCCTCCTTAACTTCTTTTGAGGAAGTGACAACCCAAGTGCCCTGTGGAAAACCCTATGATGTGGTGGTGTACCTAGATTTCCAAAACACATTTGAAAAATTTACTTATAAGAGGCTCAAAGCTGTGGGGATCCAGAGTAAACTCTGGGCAAGGTTAGGCAATCGACCGAAGGGTGGAAAACAATAGGGATTTGTAGTTATTTTGGGATGGGGGGGAGGGAAGGGAGTATTTAGTGTTGTACCCCAGGGCTCAGTGTTGAGACCGCTATTGTTTTTAATTCATCTCAATAACCAGGATTCAGAAACTCAATGCAAAGTCTTACTTTTCAAGATACCAAGCTGGAAGGGGCAGTGGATTCAGAGAAGATAGCTCAGAAATTACAGAATGTGTTGGCTAAAACATGCATATGGGCTGAAAAATGACAGGTTAAGTTTATTATAGACAAATGTAAAGTAAACCCAGAAAGAATATAAGTCAGAGGTGATGATTAAACTGTGCTCAAACTGCACTTTGAGTTCTGTGCCCAATTGCTGAGAAACAAGGGAAACAATCAAGTGCTGGAGGCAATGCAGAGAAAAGCCAAAAGACTGATCCTTAGTGTCAAGGGTCTGAGGAAAGACTGGAGAAAATTGGGCTTTTCAGCCTGGTAAGGAGTTGTCTGAGAGACGATCTTTTAGCAGTATATAAGTTAGTTAAGGGCATAGCAAAGGTAAATCTGGACGATTACGTTAAATTAAATTACAGTAATTAGACTGTGTGGCCTTTAATAGCTGTACCTTAGGAGTAGAATAATACATTGTATGTTATCTGTGTATCCTTTGTCTTATTGTGAGCACTGCCATGAGAGATCCACTAGTTTTAATTATAAAAGTGAGAATTCAGTCCAATGTAACCCTTCTCTAAAAGCTGAATAATGAGTAGTTTCGAACTGCTATTAACAGGCTTATTCTTTCATACACGCCTTTTCAGAGCTTGGTTCCATTATCAGCTTTTTATACTTGATCTGTTCACTAAATAGTCCTTGGAAACTCGATGGTTTAACAGCAGAGCTTTAAAATTTAATCAACAATGTCTTTATCATAGTATCGTAGTAGGATACGGCACAGGAGGAGGCCATTCGGCCCATTGTGCCTGTGCTGGCTCTTTAAAGAGTTATCCAACTACTCCCATTCCCCTGCTCTTTCCCCATTGCCCTGTAAATTTTTTCCCTTCAAGTATTTATCCAATTTCCTTTTAAAAGTTACTATTGAATCTGCTTCCACTGCCTTTTCAGCCAGTGCATTCCAGATCATTACAACTCGCAGCATAAAAAAAATTTGAACACAATACTCCAGCTGAGGCCTAACCAGTGTTTTATATTGGTTTAGCATAACTTCCTTGCTTTTGTACTCTATGCCTCAATTTATAATGCCCAGGATCCCATTGCTTTTTTAACAGCCTTCTCAACTTGTCCTGCCACCGTCAAAGATTTGTGTATGTGCACCCTCACATCTCTGTGTTCCTGCACCCCCTTTAAAATTGTACCATTTAGTTTATATTTCCTCTCTTCATTTTTCCTACCAAAATGCATCACTTCACACTTCTCTGCATTAATTTTCATCTGCCACTTGTCTGCCCATTTCACCAGTCTATCTATGTCCTCCTGAAGTCTGTTACCATCCTCCACATTGTTTACTATATTTCCGAGTTTTGTGTCATCCACAAACTTTGAAATTGTACCTCCTACACCCAAGTCCAGGTCATTTTTCTATATCAAAAAGAGCAGTGGTCCTAATACTGACCCCTGGGGAACACCACTGTATACTTCCCTCCAGTCTGAAAAACAACCGATCACCTCTACTCTTAGCTTTCTGTCTTTTTTGTATCCATGCTGCCACTGTCCCTTTAATCCCATGGGCTTTAATATTGCCCTACAAATCTATTCAATGGCACTTTATCAAATGCCTTTTGAAAGTCCATATACACAACATCAACCGCACTACCCTCATCAACCCTCTCTGTTACTTCATCAAAGAACTCAATCAAGTTAGTCAAACATGATTTTCCTTTAACAAATCCGTGCTGACTTTCATATATTAGTGCATACTTTTCTGATTGCCAATTAATTTTGTCCCGGATTATTGTCTCTAAAAGTTTCTCCACCAGATGTTAAAAACATAAAAATTCCACCTGGACACCCCCCACCCCCGCGATGCTCAGTGAGTAAATTTATTGCCCACAGTAGAACCGAGCCACATAGCCCAAGAAGGTCTTGGGTTTGATCCCAAATCTGTGCTGGGTTATCCGATCTCAGCCACTATCTAAACTTACATGTGAAGAATGGCCACTCGAATACCAGCTGCTGGTATTCCCCATCCCAGAGTTCAGGAAAAGAGAGGAGAAAGAGGAATAGTATGAGACACAATATTATCTTGTAGGAACAGTTTAATTTTGTGCCTGCATATGCAGGTGTGCGAGAGACTGGAAATCTCTCTGGAACCTGTGATAATTCTCTGAGGAAAAGCAGCTGGTTTCTATGCATTCGTCTGATGCTGCCATTCTATAGCCAACTGAGTCAGACAAAAAGAAAATGGTTGTTCTAAACAAAATCACACAAAATTCATACTTTCATGCCTGCAGTATGAAAGGGGAACCTTTGCAGTTAGTGTTCTGAGCAGCGGTTTATGGTTAGGGGTTTGGATAAGTTATGGCACAGGACAAACAACAGGTGCAATAAGTTGTGAAGTGCAATGGCTTTAGGATAGGTTGGGTACAATATTCATCTTAGCATTTGAGTAATATACATGCATTTTGCATCAATTGTTTTTATAAAAGAACAGTAAGCTTACATTTTCTTAATTTAATTTTTCAAAATATAAAAATTAAGATATTGGTAATCTGTATTTCTAATTTCATTGAGAGTATATTTTCACCGCTCTGTCCTCTTTGCATCAGACACTACCTGTGCATGAGGTGAGCAACCTGCTGCAGACCTCCACCAATACTGTTTGATAGTGATAGCTAGGAGAGGGATGAGATCATCCTGGGCATGACCCTGCCGCACAAGGAGGCTCCTGCCCTTCTCGCTGCCTCTCCAAAATGGCATTGGTGAGATGATGATCTCAGTAGAACGTAGTGGGGTTAGTGGGAAGGGTGATGGATGCTGAGTTACACAACTTCATGTTATAAAGCTTCATAGGTCTGTTTATTCTGTTTGAGTCAAGTGTTGTTATTGGCACACAACAGCTGGTTTATTTTTAAAGAAAAAACAGAAAAAGTTGGAAATGTACAGCAGCTCAATCAGCATTTGCTAAGAGAAAAGACAAGTTATGACATTTCGGGTGTGTTCTTTTCAACAGAACATGAAGGGTACACACCCAAAACCTCATTTTTCTCTATACAAATATTGACCGGCCTGTTGTGTATTTTCAGCTTTTTGTTTTTCATTTTTATTTTGCTGCTTTCTTTTTGTTTAGCTGATTTGGAATAGCTATTTATAGACAGGAGCAGTGTACAGTGGCTTTGGTATAAATGGACTGTGTAAATACCAATTTGACGCAAACATTTGAGGCTCTGTCTGCTTATCAGGAAGACCCAGACTTGAGATATTTAGCCCATGTGTCAGCCTTGTACAGGCTCCTTGCTAAGATATGTAACTATTGAAGTTCCTTCCAATATCTGGCTATGTCTGATTAAATTTTAACGAATTTTAATAGCTTTTCTTGATGGTCCAGTAGGTAAGTGCACTGTCCAGTGTGGCACTGATCATACAGGTAAGGAAAACACCAAGTTCAATCCCCAGTCTTGACTGAGTTAGCCAACCTCAGCCAGGGTAGCTGTAGGGAGGCGATAATTGGCGTAAATTTTTCTGGACTCGTTTTCCTGGCTAGGTTGCTGCTTTCCTGACTGTTATCCGTGGACCACCTGATGGAAAGTATATGTGTGTGTGGATGTCAGGTGAGGACAGGATTAGACCCAGCTATTGCACAACCTTCGTACAAATAGCTTTCCAACACCCACTGTGCAAAATGGCTAATTATGTGAGGTAATGAAGGACGGTCAGCATCCTTGGAACTGTACCCAATATGAGTCAGCTGTTCATAGTACCTTGAAAATGATGTCTTTTGCGTCACTGTTTCCTTTCCAAATCTCAAGTAATGATAAAATCTTGTCATCAGGATCTACTTTAAAAAAAGGCATCTCAGCTTCCCTGGTGCCTCAGTTGGTAAACACACTGCACATTATGGAATTGAGCCTGTTGTTATGCTATCTATGTTATCTTAAAACAAGAAAATCTCGTTGTGACTTGTGCCTGGCCTCTGCTTAGTGTCTTCCCTTTGATGCCACAGCCAAGACTGAGAACTTGTGGGGACTGTAGGAATAAAATACAGTATTAAACAGCCCATAGCGCTGCACGTTGGACATCAAATGCTCTCAGCCACCACGGCACTGTGAGTCAAGAGTATCGATTGTACTCCGTCACTATTGCCACATTGACTGACCTCCGGCACCAACAATACTCTGTTTCTGCAGGTTCTTCTTTGGAAACTGGCACGGATCCAATGAAAACGAGCAACCTGTCTGGAGGTACTCTCCCGTACGGAAGCCGAAAAATGGCTACGATCCCAAAAGTACAGAAAACGGAACGCCTCTTTTGGATGCAAATTCCCTGGAATACCTGTTTGCTCAGGTAGGATTTTAAAAAAAAAGTTTTTGATATTGGGATTTGTCAAATTCCGGAGATTCCTAACCTCAAGGAACTGCAGTTTAATTTGTGATTGATTTGAATTCTTCAGTGAACTTTGTTCAGCAATATAAGAATTACAGCTGCACGCAAAGAAATATGCAATATCCTGAATCATGTAATGCTTGTACATGTGGTTTAAGTGACTAACACAGATCAGTTTACTTATCTGGATGCTGTCAGGCAATGCTGACGAATGCACTTACTTTGCAGCTATCTTCTTGGTTTGATGCATAGAAACATCAATCTTCCAAGGCATCGTTTATTCCCAATAATTTTTAAACTCAGGTTTGACTGCTTGTTGCTGAAATTAGAATATTGTCAATTCACAATAAGCTCCTGTATGACAGCTCAACCTGCATGCGCTGGGAATATTCTGTTGAAGGCTTAATATTAGAATCAGTCAATATTGTTTGTTGAATATTGATCACAAATGATAAATAATTTACAGATTTTTTTGTTTATTATTGAAATTATGACCTATTTATTTTTGAGGTGATTTCTAAACCTGTGTTTTGCTTCTCTGGCATGGCGGGATGGTTAGGAATGCATCAGCTGCTTCCCCTGCCAGTGGCTAAAGAATCTGGCTGCCTCCAACACCAGCATAAAAATAAAGAGGGTTGCTGTCATACTTGTACTATGTACCTGGGACCACCTGCCTCTCATCTGTGATCTCCAAGAGAGTTGATCCTTTTTGTTTCTCTGGGCCTCCATTAAAATCGTACCAGGTCAGACAAAGACAGATGAAGAAAGTAAGACAGACAGAAAGAGAGAGAAAGACAAAGAGAGAGCGAAAAAGATAGTTGGAAAGAGAGAGAGAGAGAAAGAGAGACAGACAAAGTGTGCGAATGCGAAAGACAGAGAGAGAGTTCTTGGTAAAGGTTAGTGAGTAATCCTGATAGACAGTGCCATTTATGTCGGACTGCTGTTTTTTAAAGAAAGCTTACAATTTTCTTGTTCCAGGGACAATATGATTTGATCAAAGGTCTGGCACCTGTTCGAGATCCTAAAAACGATTACGAATTTCATGAAATAGAGAATGAGTGCCTGGGGATGGCTGTGCTGGCCATGACACATCAGGCCCTTAACCGGAAAATACCACTACAAGAGATCTCCAAGGAATTGAGGTGAGAGTGTGAAGACCTGGCAGAAAAGGAGGGAATTGGAATGTAACTTTGGATTAGAATTTGCTACACGGTAACTTCTTTTAAAATATTTCTTGTTCTCCACCGAATCATTGTAAATTATAAAGACTTAAAGATGTTAAAAATAGGAAATGGCCATTGGGCCCCACAAGTCCCTTTATTAATCGATTGGAACCTGTCCTATCCATCTTCCCTCCATATGCTTCAATCCTTAGCCTCTCCAGAAAGACATTTAATTGTCTCCTGAATCGATTTATACTGCCAGCTGCAATGGCCCTTCCTGCGTACATATTCCTCAACTGTTATTACCCTTTGAGTGATAGTTTTATCTGACTCCCCATCTTGCATTAACTTCCTAATTATTAACTTGCGGTTCCTGGTTTTTGAACAAACCTATGTCTGCACACAGTTCCTGTCTATAAACCCTTGCTTCCTGTTGTCATGTTTTGTCACACTTTTGTATCAACTTTTTCTCAATTGTATGCCGCTGGTCGGTGGGAGAGGACGAAGCACTCCTGGTCCTGCAGGACCCACTACAGAAAGTTGGCTTCCCGACAGGTTTACCTGGTGGCACGGTCACAGCGGGTGCCCCACTCAGCAGGGGATTAAAATGCCATTGAGGCCCTATGTATGTCATGGGACCCCCGATTTCCATTTATTACAGGCTCCTGCCGGAGTCCACTACCAAAATAAGCGGCGTTAAAATCGCAGATTGGTGGGAAATGGAGCTGCTCCATTTTAACTGCTCCTCCACTCCTTTCCCCTCTCATGGTCCCAATATTTACAAGGAGGTGGGGAGGGTGCAGGGGTGGCCGAAAATGGCCATAGAACCAGCAGGGCCGGAGACGTGGAAGTCCTGCTAACTTAATGGCAGTTAATGGGTCAATATTGAGGCCAATGTCTCTGTTTTACCTCTCTCACTGTTCACAGCCACAAAAAGGGATAAAAGACTTTCCAATACAGTGGCTGTGAGGTATTTAGTGATTTCTGAAACAAGCTAATTGGTTATTATTTACCGTCTGAGGAAACAACATCAAAGCTAGCCTACTGGCAGCTTAACTACCTAACATCTCATACCCCCTTTTTTAACTTGGATGACTACGCTGTGTTTTAAATCACATTTAAAGTAACTTTTGCCCAATTCCTTTCTGGGGAAAAATGGTCTAAGGATCCTGAAACATGACACTCCTCCACTGCCACCTCCACTTGTTTCTCCTGTCACATGCACTATGGCTCATCTGGTTCTCCTTACTCAAACTCACTAACTTAATCCTTCAGGGTGCTTATAGCTGTGTTAGTGCTTGCAACAGATGGAATGAGTGACACAGAGTGCTGTGAGGTGTTGTTTAATTCCATGGTACTGGGAATGCTGGCTAGCTCCTGCAGAAAGCCTTCCAAAACTAAAATGAACCACATTCTATAATGCTGGCTGCAAGATACCTCTTCAAGCAGTGCTTATATGGTAGTATTCTGTGTGTCATTGTATTGCTCTTGAGTGCATACATTTGTGTGTGAGTGAGTAAGTAAGGGGAAAAGATAAAGGGTGGAAATTGGGATCTTAGTGAGATAGCCATTGAAACTGTTATCCATATGACCTAGGGCAGTAGGTAATTCATTGTCTCATTTCAGGCTTCCAGTAGGCCATTCACTCAAGTTGATGTTATTCTTGTGTACACAAAATGGGCTATCTGGTAACAGTCGACTCTTGGGAGGGCAGAAATCTGTTTCATTGGTAGCCGTACTGCCAAACTCCTGACAAGGGAACTTTCAGAAGCCAAAGCCACCCCCTTTTCTGTGATCACAGAGAACAGAAAAAATGAAGACCCACATGTTGGAAGTCAGTTGGTGAAGTCTACTAAAGAGACACAGATAAAGGGGAAGTGGGCTGCAAATGCTCCTTCACACATATTCAAAGATCCTTCAGCCGTCAGAGTTTTGCTCGCTGGTAGCTTTAGGAGAAAATGCATCTCCATTCTTATACCTGTATTGCTTTTAAGGCTATTTCTGTCACACTGATTCATCAATGCTGCAGTGCAATTATTAGTCAGAAACAGCTTAATCATTAAAAGACACCAAGTGTCTGCAATCTCTGATGGGCATTTAGTGTCATTTTTAAGATTATATTTTCAGTTTTTTTTGTTCTTCATAATATTGAGATTGTATCTCTTAAATCCATGATGCACATGAAGGATGTTGATCTATAACACAGGACCTTGGAGTGTGCAGAGCTGCATCACCTGACCTCATGAGCTGTGGTTATGCAGTACTAGCCTCTATGGGGTATTAGGCAATTGCACCAGATCCCATAGGATGTTGAGTTAATTTGGACAAGATAAACTAAGATATCACCATCCTGTATGTAATATATTAAAACTATGCACTAAAATCAATTAAAAAAAACATGAATGCTAATTGCGGCTGGAAAGGAACTTGGAAAGGGAGGGGGACGATCCAGTTGTCGTGGTCCATGTCGGGACCACGGACATTAGAAAAAAAGGGAGGAGGTCCTGATAAGGGAGTATCAGGAGTTAGGAGCTAAATTAAAAAGCAGGACCTCAAGGGTGGTAATCTCAGGATTATTACCCGAGAAATGTGCTAATTGGCATAGGGACAAACAGATCAGGAAAGTGAACACGTGACTAAAGGAGGGGTTCCATTTCAAGGGACACTGGGACAGAAGGGAGCTGTACCATTGGGATGGGCTGCACCTGAACTGGGCTGGGACCAAAGTCCTAGCGGAAAGGATAAATAGGGTGGTAAAAAGGACTTCAAACTATTTAATGGTGGGGGGGGGGGGAGGGGGAAGGGGAAGGAGAGCTCAGTCAGAAACAATAGTAAAAATGATGGTGTAAAGATTTTTTAAAAAGGGATAAGAGCAGAGTTCAGGGTCACAAACTGTGATCTAGATCCTCCAGGTGAAGGGAATACTAAAATAACTAAAGTCGTTAAAGCAGAAGTGACAGATAAGAAACGTGTTAAGTTAAATGGTGTGAGAAAGACAGCATCCAGGCAGAAGGACAGGTTAGGGTCGCTTGCCCATATATGGGTTTTATACACTAACGCAGGGAGCATAAGAAATAAATTGAGTGAATTAGAGGCTCAAATACAGCTTAGAAGGTATGACATGGTGGTCATTACTGAGACATGGCTGCAAGCTGGTCATGATTAGGAGTTAAATATTCCAGGTTATAAGGCCTTTAGAAAGGATAGGGAAACTGAAGGAGGAAGAGGGGTAGCCTTATTGATTAAAGATACTATTATAACATTAGTAAGAGAAGATCTAGGTAAGGGAAAGCAATCAGTGGCTACTTTATGGTTAGAATTGAGGAATAAGAGAGGACTTAAAACTATAATTGGAGTTGTCTACATACCTCCTGGTAGCAGCAATGAAGTGGCAAAATGTATTAATTCAGAGATTAGAGAGGCTTGTAGCAAAAGCAGAGTTGTTTAATGGGAGACTTTAATTTTCATATAGATTGGGAAGAGCAGAGTAGCTCAAGTCAGAAAGGTAGTGAATTTCTTGAGTACCTTCAAGATAGTTTTCTGGAGCAATATGTTCTGGACCCAACAAAAGAGCAGGCTATACTAGATTTAGTAATGAGTAATGAGCCAGACGTTGTTAATAATCTGACAGTAAGGGAACATTTATCTAACAATGATCATAATATGATCGAATTCTAGGTTAGATTTGAAAAGGAAAAACATAACACAGTTACTACGATTCTAGATTTTGGTACGGCCAACTTGAACAAGATGAGATGAGAGGCTGATGACAGCAAACTGGTCAAAACTGTTATTGGGTAAAACTACAGATGAACAGTGGGAGGTGTTCAAAAAAGAATTTAGCTTAATACAGGACCAGCATATACCCTTAAGGAGCAAGAGCTCTACTTACTAAATAAAACAGCCATGGTCGACAACAGAGGTGAACAATAACATAATACTAAAGGAAAGAGCATACAAATGTGCAAAGAACAATGTAGATCCAGGGGACTGGGAGGGATGTAAAGAACAACAAAAGAAGACAAAAAAGATAGTAAGAGTTGCAAAAAGGGAATATGAAGAGAAACTTGCAAGAGATATCAAGATTAACACAAAAAGATTTTACAATTATATTAGAAGAAAAAGGGTAGTCAGGGGTAATGTGGGTCCTTTAAAAACAAATGCAGGTAATACTGCAAATGAAAATAAGGAAATGGCAGACTTGTTGAATAATTATTTTGCGTCAGTCTTCACAGTAGAGGAAGAGGATAATATACCTGACATTCCAGGGAAACTATTAATGAATCAAAGACTGGAACTCACTAAAGTTAATGTAAGCAAAAAAAATAGTATTGCAAAAAATAATGGCAGCAAAAACTGGTAAATCCCCAGCACCTAATGGTTTCTACCTCAGGGTTTTAAAGGAAGTAGGTGAGAAAATTCTTCCAGAGCTCTCTCAATTCATGAATTGGCCCTTTTTAGATTGGAAAATTGTAAATGTAACTCCATTATTTAAGAAAGGTGTGAGAGAGAAACCAGAAAATTATAGACCTGTTAGCATAACATCTGTTGTGAGGAAGTTATTGGAATTTATAATTAAGGACAGTGTGACTGAGCACTTAGAAAAATTTGAGCTGATTAGAGAGAGCCAACATGGATTTGTAAAGGGTAGGTCATGTCTAACAGACTTAATTGAATTTTTGAGCAAGTAACTAAAGTAGTAGACAGGGTGATGTCTATGAATGTAGTTTATATGGACTTCCAGAAGGCATTTGATAAGAGACTGTTGACTAAAATTAAAGCTCATAGAATTGAAGTCATATTATTGACCTGGTTAGGAGATTGGTTAGGCAGAAGAAGACAGAGAATACGGATAATGGTTATGCACTCAAATTGGAAGAAGGTGACTAGTGGTGTCCCACAAGGGTCAACTATTCACTACATTTATTCATGACTTAGATAACACATTAGAGAGCCATATGTCCAAGTTTGCTGATGGCACAAAGATTGGTAGTGTAGTAAGTAGTGTAGATGGGAGCATAAAATTACAAGGAGACATTGATAGATTAAGTGAGTGAGCAAAACTGTGGCAGATGGATTTCAATGCAGTTAAGTGTGAGGTCATCCATTTTGAACCAAAAAAGGATAGATCCAAGTATTTTATAAATGGTGAAAAGCTAAGAACAGTGGAGGTCCAAAGAGATTTAGGGGTCCATGTACACAGATCACTAAAATGTAGTGGTCAGGTACAAAAATAATCAAAAGGCTCCTGGAATGTTAGCCTTTATATCTAAAGGGCTAGAATATAAAGGGAAGTTTTGCTACAGCTATACAAAGCCCTGCTTAGACCACATCTAGAGTACTGTGTACAGCTCTGGGCACTGCAACTTAGAAAGGATATATTTGCCTTAGAAGGAGTGCAGTGCAGATTCATCAGAATGTTACCAGGGCTCCAAGGGTTAGATTATGAGAAGAGATTACATAAACTAGGGGTTTGAATTCCCTGGAATATAGAAGGTTAAGGGTTGATTTGATTGAGGTTTTTAAGATTTTGAAAGGAATTGATAGGGTAGATAGAGAGAAACTTTTTCCACTAGTTGGGGAGTCTAGGACAAGGGGCATAATCTTAAAACCAGAGCCAGGTCATTCAGGAGAGAAGTTAGGAAACATTTCTTCACGCAAAGGGTGGTGGAAGTGTGGAACTCTTTCCCTCAAAAAGCAGTAGATGCTAGCTCAGTTAATAATTTTAAATCTGAGATTGATAGATTTTTGATAGCCAAGGGTATTGAGGGATATGGAGCAAAGGTGGATAAATGGAGTTGGGATACAGATCAGCCATGAGCACATTGAATAGCGGAATGGGCTCGATGGGCTGAATGGCCTACTCTTGTTCCTATGTTCCTAATTGTTGTCCCATAGTGAAAAGATAATGTAAATAAAGGATAGGTAACATGTGCTATTGTAAAATAATTACCTAGAATTACATAGAATTTTACAGCATGGAAACAGGCCATTCGGCCCAACAGGTCTATGGTGGAGTCTCCTCCCACCTTACTTCATCTCACCCAATCAGATATCCTACTATTCCTTTCTCCCTCGTGTGTTTATCTAGCTTTGCCTTAAATGCATTTATGCTAATCGCCTCAACCACTCCATGTGGTAGTGCGTTCCACATTCTTACCACTCTGAGTAAATAAGATTTCCTTTTTTTTCAGTTACAAACATTACATCCCTGAAACATTGAACCAAAGCATCAAACAGCGAAACATCCTGACCAGGTGCCGAATCAATAATGTCTTCAAGAATTTTCTGAAAGAGTTCAACCACAGGACCGTGAGCGATAGCAACGTGTCCCCTCATGACCTCAAGGTCAAGTACCTAGCTACCCTAGAGTCTTTGACCAAGAATTTTGGGATAGAAACATACGAACCAACAAGCCTGTTGATCTCAGCAGAAAACGAACGGGTGATGTCCAACTGTGAGCCCATTGAGAAGGAACAGAAAGAGAGAGAACATGAGGTGATGGTCACAGGAAGTGCGGGAATAAAATGGAGACGTGTACCAAAAGAGGTAAGAGTTCATTTTTTTTAAACCCCCAAGCATATTTTCTTCCCTCGTCCCCTGTAGGAGATAGCTGCTATGGCAGCCCTCCAGTATTTCATCTAAATGGTCATACCTCATGTATGAACCTAGTGAGTAGTGGCAGGATATTCAACTATGGGAGCATTGTAACTGTGCCCATTCCCGCCTGATGCCCATACACACCTGTTTCTAACAAGTTTTACTAGGTAGCAATCAGGAGTAGTTAATTTTTTTCCCCTTCATAGTTCAAAGAAGTTCTAGTGTAGCATTCCCACTACCACCATGGCTTAAATCAACTAACACAGCTCAGAATAGGGTTCGAATCTCAGACCTTGTACCACCATTCCACATCATGTGCTAGTTTATTTTTACATTTAGTATTGTTATAATAAAAGAGCCACAAGGTATGTGAGTGATTTGCATGGGGCAGCAGTAAATGTGGAAAAGGTGGACAGATAACACCTTGTGGCATGCCTACGTAGACCATTTACATGGTTTATGACACTATTAATTAGCTATACTGTGGCAACTTTTCTTGAGGTTTGCCATCTGTATTTGCACCTGTTGTCAGATCTTACAGCTACTCAAGAGTTTGACATGGTTCTCCTTGTTTAATAATACAAGCCAACCTCCTGTGGCATTGCTGATGGATAAAAAATATTTAAAATAAATTGAGCCCATGGATAAATAGGGTTCTCCTTATCCACTGTGGATAGATAAATGAAGAAATAAATTGTGCTCCTTATGTTGCTGCCATTACGCAAATAAATAAATTCACAGATGCAACTTTCTATAGTTACATAAATAAAGGTGTGCCACTCGTGCACTGCAAGGGCACCTTGAAATTGTCATCTTGGGCAGTGCACATCAGATTATAGCAGGGGTCAGGCCTGAAGGCTAAGAATCCCTTGAATATGGGGAGTAATCTGGCTGGGTTAGGATCGTGAACTATGGGATGGATGGAAGAGTGCACCAAGATACTCAGAAGCCTGCAAAGTATGCTGTGCTGTTTGTGGAAGAGGGAGGAAGTTAATGGAATGAAGTTTAATGGTAAAGTTCTAAATTCATCTTGTGTTTGTCACGTAATACATTTTATTTTTGGGGTATATGGGGAGGGAGGGGTGGTAAATGAGGAACCGCCATGGTTGCTGTACCTCACTTTGTTTTTGCTGGAGTGTGATTGGGAAGAAAATTTAAATTGGAGAGGAAGGTTTTGCATAATATGATTAGTAAATGCAAAATTCCAACAAAAATAGGAGACAAGCAATTAGAAAGGGGAATAGCAACGAGGAGGAAAATAAATTGATTGCTCGAGGTGTAGATACCAGATTCTGAAGACAGATCAGGAGGTCTTATTGTAACAATGTACACCCTTCAATTTTACTGTTTGCTGGCTACATGCAATGCTTTTAATGGCTCAAGTCCACTCATAGTCAGCACCACATGACAGGAAAAGAACCAGAGGCAATTTACTTTTATGCGCTGCCTGTTTCTCAGGATCTTTGTTGTAACAAAACTTCATTTTTGTAGAATGTCGTGTTTAAAAAAACAAACGTTAAAGAAAAGTACAGAAACATTATGGGATGGGAAACAGGTTTCAGTGTCAATACAAAGTTCCTTTCTTGATCACTTAAATCCACCGCGTTTTATCACTGGAGCCCATCTGCAGAAAGTCGGGATGAAATTGGTCCTCAATATTTCAATGGAAAAGAAAAATCGGGTGGGCCATAAAATGGGCGACTGATTTGCTAAGATTCATTTTGCGCTATAGCCGGGGACCAATTCCACTCCCTCAATCTTTTAAAGAAAATATGAATTGCCAATGACAACCACATTGAGAGTGTTCAGCCCAAGGGAGCTTTGTTATTTGTTAAGAGGTGTATAGACTTTTTAAAATGTTGTGTGTTATCTGCTACTACAAGGAAGTGGCAGTGTTTTTTTTTACTCAAACCACTTCCTCTGTCTACACAGGGTAAAGTGTTTTGAATACGTGAGTTCTGTGCTAGATAAGAGAGAGTGAGAAGGAGAAGTACAGTGCCATGCTGATGAAAGCATGTTGCTGTAACTAGATTATATATTCCAATGGGCCGAAGCTCGGTTGGATGATCTGAGCCTTTCAACCGAGCCCCAGATTTAAACTAACACACCTGTTGAGAACAGGGTGTGTTGCAGTTGGATGACTAATTTAGACCTGGCTCGAAGTTACGCTATGTTGAAGTCAATGAAGCATAAAATCGGGCGGGGTGTAAATCAGGCGTCTGACTTGAACATGCCACATTCTTGCTGGACGTGTTAGGTCAGGACTCCTGTGTACATATTTGCCAACCTAAAAATGCACTAGACCAGGCCCCTCGTGTTCAGTGCCACTCCCAATGCATGTGGACTTTTTTTTGATGTGTGCCCCTGGATATTACATGTAATGGGGTTGGATGTGAGGCACCATCACTGCATATTCCCGACATTTTGATCTGGAAGGCTAGATATCCTTAATATTAGTGCACATACAATTCTAATTTACTACAAAAAATTCTAAGCCCCACACACAGCTGGATCTTGTCCTTAGAAGTCATTTTTAAGACTGAAAACTTTCAATGTGAATGAGGTAGAAGTCCTAGACAGGCTATAAGAGCTCAAAGCAAATATATTACCAAGGATAGATGGTATTTATCAAAGAGATTAGGGAGATTTATGAGGCACTGACTATCAATCTGAGAGAATTGCTGGACACAGGAAAGGGAACAATAGATTGGAAACAGGCTAATGTGGTGCCCACATTCAAAAAAGAGAACAAAACAAAAAGAGGCAACTGCAATAATTTTACTTCCATGTAATATATCAGAAATCATAATCAGGAGTAAACTTGTGGATAGTCTGTACAATAATAATCTAGTAAGCAGCAGTCAACATGGATTCTGAATAAGAAAACCCTGCTTGATCAACCTCCTTTTACTTCCTTGAGAAGGTGACAACCCAAGAGGACGATATGATATACCTAAATTTCTAAAAGGCATGAGACAAAGTTCCATACGAGAGGCTGCTTATTAAACTCAAAATTATAGAGACTAAGGGTAAACTCTGGGAAATAAGAAATTAGCTGAAGTATGGAAAACAACAAGTAGCCATTCATAGAATCATAGAAAGGTTACAGCACGGAAGGAGGCCATTCAGCCCATCGAGTACATGCCGGCTCTATGCAAGAGCAATCCAGCTAGTCCCACTCCCCCGCCCTATCCCCGTAGCCTTGCACATTTTTCCCTTTCAAGTACTTATCAAGTTCACTTTTGAAAGCCATGATTGAATCTGCCTCCACCATCCTCCCTGGCAGTGCATTCCAGATCCTAACCACTCACTGATCCTAACCATTCGATGATTTATGTTAGGTTGGGGGAGAAACGGGGCTTGGTGTTGAGACCACTACTGTTTATAATTCACATTAAATTACTTGGATTCAGAAACTCATGCAAAGTGGCCAGATTTGCAGATGATACCATACTAGGAGGGGCAGTGGAACTGGAGGAGGTAATTCAGAAATTACAGAATGGGTTTGACAAAATATATAGATGGGCAATGCAATGACAGATGAAATTTAATGCAGACAAATGTAAAGTGCTGCACATAGGAGGAAAAAATAAGAAATACATGTACTGTATGAACACTACTGAAGTAGCTGAAGATGAAGATGAAAGAGACCCATGCATCTTAGTTGACCCAATGCTTCACGTGTCCAGCCAATGCAGAGCAGCAATCAACCATACAAGTAGAATGTTGAACTTTATAGCCAAAGCAGTAGAATATAAGTCACAGAATGTTGTGACCAAACTGGACAACACTCTGATCAGACTGCATCTTGAGTACTGCATCCAGATCTGGTCGCCGAGACACCAGGAAGACTTCAAGCCCTGAAGGCGGTGCAGAGAAGAGCCTGATCTCTAGTGTCAAAGGTCTGAGTTGTGAGAAACGCCTGGAGAAACTTGGGGGGGCGAATCAAACAATAAACAACAGGCAAACCAAATATGAAGGGATCTGGATAGTTTGGGACAATGAATTGATAAGTGGCAAGGAGCAGTAAGATGCACAAATGCAAGGTAATTAAACTAGACAGAGGCAATAAACAGTTACAACAGTGACTACACTTCAAAACTACTTAATTGGTTGTAAAGCGCTTTGGGACGTCCTGAGGTTGTGAAAGGCACTATATAAATGTAAGACTTTGTTTGTTTCTTTCTTTAGTGGGCATATAAACTAAATGGCACAAGGCTACATAATACAACACAGAATAGGGATGTGGGGGTATCGGTAGAGAGCTCACTGAAAGATACAGCATTATGTTCAGCAGCAGAAAAGAAAGTTAACCAGATCTTGAGATGTATAGTCAGAAGAATAGTGCACAAATCCCAGGAGATGATGATGATTAAGTTTGTACAAGGTACTGGTACAGACACACACGGAGTAATGTGCACACTTTTGGTCACTGTACTACCGCAAGTCGATCAGGCATTGGAGGGAGCAGAAAAGAGCAACCAAACTAGGTTAAGGTATCTGAGGTAGCAGGAGGATTTGAAGAGCCTGGGATTGTTTTTCTCTGGAGAAGACTCAAGGGATATATTATTCAATTATTCAGGATTCTTAAAGGATTAGATTAATTGAAGCCTGAAAATTTGTTTAAGATTGCCAGAAACCCCAGAAGCAGGGACACGGGCTCAAGCTTAGAAGAAGGAAAGTGTACAGAAAGTTTAGATTTAACTACTTTATGCTGAGGGTGGTGGATATGTGGAATGAACTACCCAGGGAGGCAGATAGTGTGGAAAAAGTAAGGGAGAATTTGGATAGATATTTGAGAGAGTGGATAATTGAGGATTTTAGTTTTCGGGATCGGCCTAAACAACTGACTGCAGAGTACTTTAATATGTATAATCTATCCTATCATGGGCTGTATCTCAGCCATTAATTTTCTGAGGAAAGTTCTCCATAAACATTTCCTGGCCTCCAAAGGTAATAAAGCTGAACTCCCTCTAAGGGGAAGAGAAGTTTGGAAAGAGAGGGGCGTCAAGTGCTTTCTACCAGCCAGTTCAAGAACAGTGTCAGGAGACATGTAGGAGCAGGTCCTACAGGTCATGGTCCAAACTACATACTCTCTCAAAAAAATGATTAGATTGAAGTATTGAGTTAGTCCCATTTGGCAGCCAACCATGTTGTTCTATTTTGTCAGAACGATCAACTCTAGTAGGATCTAAGACCTAACATCATCAGTGTTTCTCCCTAACATATGACATGTTCTGTAACATTGTCTTTTTTTCCCCATTAAAGTCTACAGTGAATTTGAAAGAGAAAAATAAATTGAAGAAGAAGAAGGACAGCAAAATCAGTAAGACTGGTGAAAGCAAAAGTGTGCAAAATGAGGGCTGGATTCTATTTACTGACTTTTACGAGATCACACACATCGTCATAAAGGACTCCACTGTCATCATCAATAAACAAGACAACAAAAAGCTGGTAGGTATTTAATTTCCCCTAATTTTCTCCCCTCCTCGTTGACTCTTGCTGAGTTATAGTTCTGTGAGCACCAGTCATTCTCCAGTACAGTGCCCAAGTAGCATTCTTTATTTGTGAGCCTTAGCAGGGGAGGGGGGATATCACAGCCAAGCTCCATCCTATCTTTAAACAGCATTCAGACATGGACCTTTCCAGGAAGGATCACTGAATAGTGATCTAGAGCAAGCAAAAATCATTTAGGGTATCAAGGAATATGATGGAAAGGCAGGTAAATGGTGTTGAGGTACATACCAGCCATGATCTAATACAATGGCAGAACAGGCTTGAGGGTCTGAATGGCCTTCTCTTGTTCTATATTCTTATGGTATTATGTATCAAATCCTTTTAACTGTTGCATTTTATCAGAGAGGTGGATAGAGGAAAGACCAACATATACTGTAGGCAAGGATGCTTCATCACACTATATTTAATGAGTTAATATTAGGGCTGTCAGTTATGAAGACAGATAGGACCCTAGTTGTGTAGTTAAAGTGGTTAAGTTTAATGCTGTTAATAGAAAAATATGCAGTTTGGATTGTGAGCAAGGTACTGTGTGCTGATGAGTAATCTGTAAAAGATTTTCACAGCCAAACCTACCAAGTTCAGAGTGAAGAGGGGATAAATAGTTTTTTTGTTTGAGTTTGGGGTGAATTTCATGTTCATTAAGGTTGAAGGCATTCCAAATAGGGCTATGAAACACTTTTCCCATTTTTGTCAGCTATCAACCACTCCCAGTCCATTTACAGAATAATGCTCTCTCTACTTTGCCCAACAATGTACCTCCGTCCTTCAAAAGAACACCCCTACTGCACCAGTGTGACATTTTTTCTACTTTGTACAGCAGCCCCTCTACCATAGTCACAAATGGTATCCGCTATAACTGTGACTGTGGTGCACTATCCCTCCTCGTCCTTCTTTACCTCTCACCAGCCTTTGACTCAGTCAACCACACCATTCTCCTCCGATATCTCTCCTCCGTTGTCCAGCTGAGTGGGACTGCACTTGCTTGGTTCTCTTCTTGTTCAGTCGTAGCCAGAGCATCTCCAGCAATGGCTTGTCCCTCCTGCCCCTGTACCGTTACCACTGGAGTCCCCCAAGGATCTATTTTTGACCACCTCCTATTCCTCACCGATACGCTGCCCCTCGGCGCCATCATTTGAAAACATGGTGTCAGCTCTACTTCTGCACCACTTCTCTCTACCCTTCCACTGCCTCCGTTGCCAGACTGCCTGTCTGATATCCAGTCCTGGATGAGCCTTAATTTCCTCCAGTTAAAAACTTGCAAAGACTGAAGCCATCATCTTCAGCCCCCACCACAAACTCTGTATGCTCGCCACCAATTCCATCCCCCTTCCCAGCCAGTGTCTCGAGTTGAAACCAACTGATTGCAACCTTGGCTTTGTATTTGACCCCGAGCTGAGCTGAGCTTCCGATCCCATATCCTCTCCATCACAAAGACTGCCTACTCCAACTCCATAGCATCGCCTGTCTCCGCCCCTGCCTCAGTCCATCTGCTGCCATCCATCCCTTTGTCACTCGCAGACTCGACTATTCCGATGCTCTCCTGGCTGGTCTCCCATCTTCCACCCTCCATAAACTTTAACTCATCCAAAACTCTGCTGCCCATATCCTAACCCACACCAAGCCCCACTCACCCATCACCCCTGTGCTTGCCGATCTACATTGGCTCCTGGTCCCCCAATGCCTCCAATTTAAAATGCTCATCATCCTGTTCAAATCTCTTCATGGCCTCCCCCATCCCTATTTCTGTAAAATCCTCCAGACCTACATCCTCTGAGAACTCTGTGTTCCTCCAAATCTGACCGCTTATGCATCCCAAAATCCCTTCGTCCTCCCCCCTCCTCCTCATCAGTTGCTCATTAAACACCCTGCCCGATTTTTCCTTTCCTTTGAAACAGTTGAAAGGAAAATCAGGCCAGGTGTATAACGGGCAGTCGACCCGCTACCGCCCGTTTTGCTCCCCTCCCCCACCACCAAAGTTGAATTTTACCGCCCAACTGACAGTACCTTCCGTTTCAAAGTCTACTTTAGGCAATTTTGTTGTAAATGTTACAATCTATCAACTCTTGCAAGTTAGTTGTAAAAATTGAGTCGGATACATGAGACAAGAAAGGTTGATTTTTTTTAAAATGTTTTTTTCCACATTCCTCCCCTCCTCATCTGCGGGCGTTGAGACTGAGGCACCATAGGCCAGCCTTGAGTACCTCACCTAAAACATTCTTCATGTGTGATCCTAAGGGTAGAAATTACTGTCCATAATGTTAGAGTGGGAATGCTTAATGCACATGTACCTATTCCCCTCTGTTATTTTACCAAAAAGCATTAAACTGCTTAAAATAAATGGGTTAACACCTTCATTAAAATGGCATGGGAAGAAATTTGATGCGGAAGCATTAAGCATATGTATGTAAACATCAATAAGAGTAATTTTTATCTTCAAGTGTTGACAGGCTGCTCAACCCAGTGGGGTATTGCAGCTGAGCCCAGACCTGTCCACAGATGCACCCTTCCCAGCAAGGGTCACTCGCTAGCAATCAGGAGCATGAACCTCAGCTGAATTTTTCCCTCCCTCATCCCAACGGTGCTGAGACCAACTTTAGTGCTCCACTGCCACCCCAACTTATCGCAGACAGGAATCAGATCCTGAGCTGTGCGGTTCCATTCCGTACTGTGTTTTTAGCCACTGAGCCATCAGGAGAACTTAAAGAATGATTTTTAATGGTTTGCAAACTGCTTATCACAATGGAACTCGTATCAGCTGCTTAACTTCAATTTAATAATCAGAAACCGGTTTGAATATGGGTTTTCCATCTTACCACACTGACTAAGAAACCTGTGCCTTGTGAATATGTTAACACCATATTTGGGCAATTATTAGTAGAATGTAACCTTGGCATTAAGTAGTTAAAAACTGTTTCTGATTTTAGTTTCTTTGTGTTTTAGGAGCTAAAGTTGCCTTCCTATGAAGAAGCTCTCTCCTTGGTGTCCTTGGTTGATGGCTACTTTCGATTAACGGTAGATGCCCACCACTACCTCTGCACAGAAGTGGCTCCGCCATTAGTAGTGCACAACATTAAAAATGGCTGCCACGGACCAATACGGTAAACTGGAAATTGTAGAAATTTTATTTAAATGTAATTGTCCCATTTTTTGTGTATCGTGTAAGAACAGTAGAATTAGTCTACCTTTCGATCAAAAAATTGATAGCCAAACAAAAAATGTAATAGCCCAAAGGAATGTTGATCTGCATCAGTCCTTCTGTTTCAGTGTCCCCATACCCATCGCTGTAATAAAGCCAGTAGCAATCCCCTCCTGTTACTTGTAAGCTGCAGTTTCACTTTCTGCATGTTCTTCCTCTTTCCCGCATCTTCACTGCATTGAAATCAAAACTCATTGTACTGTCTCAGGACCTCAGAAATGTTGAACTCCTCAGTCTTCCTAAAATCTTCAGGCTTTAAAAACCCAAGCTTGACATCACCTAATCCCTGTTACCTCATTTACCTAGTCTTCTGCTCCACTCTTTTCAAACCTGACGGTATCCTATACTATGGCCGTGGCGCTTCATGTAGATTTCTCAATTTAAAACAAAGTCTGCAGCTGATGAAATCAACAGCATATTTGGGCATGTTTTAACCATTTGAAGATTGGTGGAAACATTCAACAAACGAGTGGCAGATGTCCATCCAGTTTAAAAAATCAATTAGCCAATCTGCATTCACATGTTCAAATTACTTTCCTCCCTTCCTAGTTGGGATTTTTGCAAGAATTAATTATAAACTTTATTCTGTGTGTCCAACACTAAGAAATTGTATTTACCATATCAACAACAAAAACATTGAATCTATATAGCACCAGTAGTGTAAAAGATGTCCCTAGGTACTTCACAGATAGGCATAAGGAAAACGAGGAAGGGAGCGTTTAAGAGGGATGGAGATTTGTTTGAAGAGATGGATTTTGAGGTTTTTAAAGGTGGGGAGACAGATAGATTTGGTGGGGGGGGGGGAATCCGGAGCAGGACCCTGCAGTTAAAGGCTCTGCTGCTAATGGTGGGATGAATAAGGGGAATTCACAAAATGTCATAGTCAGCGGAATGGAGTGTTTGTGGGGGGGGGGTGGAATAAAGGGCTGGAGGAGACAATGAATAGGTGGGTTGAGCTCAAGAATGGATTTGAAGTTGGCGCTGAGGATTTAAAAATTTTATGTTTGGGAGCCAGGGAGCCAATGTAGGTCAGGGCTGATGTGCAAGCAGGACTTGGTGTGGGACTGAATGTATGCAGCAGAGTTTTGCACAAGTTGGTGTTTCTGGACGGTGGAGAAAGATAAGCCAATAAGGAGAGCATTAGAGTAATCAAATCTGGAGGTGATCAAGGCATTTAAGAAGGTTTCAGCAGCGAAGGGGCAGAAGTAGGGGTGATGGCAGGCAGTGTTACAGAGATGGAGGTAAGCAGTCTTTGTGGTGAGGGGTCTGAAGGTAAGTTCAGGAATGAACAAGATGCCAAAGTTGCAAAAGGTCTCTTAATCTCTTCTTTCTTCAGAAACTTATGTGAGGTCCTCAATCTCATTTATACTGTCCATTTCAATGGTCTTTTCTGATAACTTAATTGACAACTCTCTTCACCCTTTGTAAAAAAACATTGTACCTGCCTTCCTAATTTTTGATTTGAACCCTTTGGAATTTGAATCCTTTGTCTTCCATAATCTTGAAACTTCAGTGAGGTCACTTTGAAGTTTCCCATTTTCCAAAGAAAGCATGCCCAACTTCTTCAACTTTTCCTCATAACTTTAATAAATGCAGACCATAATTGTGACCTTTTGACTAATTTGCTCTTATCAGTACTGAATATGCTATCAACAAACTGAAACATGAAGGCAACGAGGATGGTATGTACGTGTTGCGATGGAGCTGTACAGATTTCAACCACATCCTCATGACAGTCGCATGCAATGGAACCACTGAGGTAACAATTGAGGGCACCTTTTTTGAACAATTGATTTCTGTTGTTTCTTTAAATCCCATTGTTAGATGAAGGAAAATTTAGGGAGTGTAATCTTTGTATAACAGCGCTCTCTCATGCTCACATGAAAAAATATGACAAACACTTTTTTTTACCATTTTTAAAAAAAGGAACAAATTTCCAAACCCAACAGATATGTGATTTTGGAGTTCTTTCTCTCCAGACCTATGGTGGTGATGTTACTGACAGGGAGGAGCCTCTTGTATCCATAGTCCCTCCATTCATTTTAATGGAAGCTGTATGGTGACATCGCTGATAAAATTTTGAAAAGAAAATATACAGTATTTGGAATAAGGGAGATATGTACTGGTAAAATCTTGGAAGTAAAAGAAACTTGTAGCTGACGGTAGCTGGATCCTAACAGCAGATAAACAAAATTGAAATCAGCTAACAAACACATAACTATTTGACCCATTTAACTTTTCAAACTGGGCTCTGTGAACTGTATGGGTCTGTAAGGCCATTTGCCTGCCACACGCACAATGTCTCAAGAATTCTGTATTTTTATTTTTCCTGTATTTATTGACTTTGTGTCCCTGTTGCCCTAAACTACCAAAAAGTATTTTCTGCAATGACACTCTGCTTTCCTTTGGGTAGTTTACACTATCTTTTGGAAAATAGGGTGGGCGGTCGCAAGAATGTGTTACAGAAGGCCCCACATGCAGGAAATGATAGAAAATCACTGATTTGTAGGACTGCCTCCAATTTGTTTAGTAAGTGCTGGTGTTTCAGCTTTCAGACTTATGGGTCACAAAAATCCTCTACCCAGCTAACTATGCAGCAGTACCCAACTAGTAGGTCACTTTCTTTGGGATGAGGGGGAGGTGGGGGAGGGGGGAACTTGGACAACATTGAATTGGCTTCACATCTCTCTGAAGTTAATAGAGCTGCTGCAGGATACACATAGTGGTCTGTGTAAGCCTCATCACCTGAGTGCTTTAGAGGGAAGAGAAGACATGAAATACTGGTCTTACTGGGACTAAAAATCAAGGATATTTGTACTGTCTATCACATACGGTGAGTCAAGATAGAGTTAAGTGAATGCTTTGCACAGGAAATAACTTGCCCCTCCCCTGACTTCTCCCTTTATATAATAAATGACAACAGCCACTTTCTAATTAATCATAAAACTCAATTGTTTTTTTCAAGTGTTTTAGCTTCTGTGATCGAGGCAGTGGCTCAAGAATGACAAAACAGTACAAGAACTTTCAAATTGAAGTGAGTAAGAATTCTGGATACAGGCTGCATGGCTCTGACAGCTACTTCACAAATCTTAAGGACCTCATGAGTCATCTCAAAGGCCAGATTCTTAAAACCGAGGACGTAAGCTTCCAACTCAAAACCTGCTGCCCGCCAAAACCGAGAGGTAAGAATTACAAAAGCTACATGAGTTGTTATTTTTATAATTGAGCAACCCAGATGGAAGGGACAAAGCCCATTGCGCAGGGAACCATCTGAGGTTGGAAAGAGTAGAAGAGAAAATAAGGTAAATCAGATAGTAACAGTTAGGAGATGACAAGCGTGGGTTTTAAAAGCCTGTAAACTTTAGGAGTAAGGTAAGACTAGGCAGTTCAAGTGTTCAAGTCCTGTGAAAGAATGAGCTAGAGTAGGAGATGGTGTAAAGAGTCTTGATTTCAAAACCATTTGGAGTCAGGAAGGAGGAAAAGGATTTAGGATGGCATATTTGGAGTCTAGGAGTAACAAGAAAGGAAAGCTCAAGATGGAATGACCTTAATAGTACTAATAAAATAGAGACATGAAAGTTGTGACATAGGCAGAGGGAGGATAGAGGCTAGAAGTATGAGAAAGATGCACTATCACATGACAGACATTTTCTTGTATCCTTATTAGGGCAGCAAAAGGTGTTAGAAAACCCTATTCATTATTCTTAGCTAATAGATTAAGAAAACCCTTAAAAAGGGAGGAAAATCTGGGGAGACTATCTTCTCTTCAAAGTACTCCTCCGATATCTATTTGAAAAGCTACAGTTATAAAATTATGTTACCTGATTTAGAAAAAGAAATGTTAAATTACCCCGCTTCTCTCCCAGCCCAGCATTTCCAGTGGTCTTCCCTCCAAGCCAGTCCAGTGATGGAGAGGAGCTGGCTGCCTCCTGGAGTATTTCAATTCATTTTAAGTTGATTGCAAATTCAGATCAGTCTGGAAGCCTATCCAGAACTGTCCTGACAATGGAAAAACCTGCTACCGGCTGGATTTGCTGCACACTAGCGAGTGTGCACTTACCTGGTAGCCGCCTTCCTTATTTTGTTACGTAAAATGCATTAAAGATTGACATGGTATTATCTCTTTTCAAGTCTAGGCTTTAGATTAGTTGTGAAACTTGCCTTTAAAGATATTTCTCAGCCAGCGTGAGAGCAGGAGGCAGCACTGATACAGTCACCAATATAATGGAAAAACAGGTCAGCGAGGAGACCTGATTAGGACTGGAATAAAGAATGTTCAACGTATCCCACTAAAAGACAGACATACCTAGGACCAATGTGGGTTGCCATTGCAACACCTTTTATCTGGAGGAAGTGAGTGGAGTAAAGGAAAAGTTGAGAACAAGTTCAGCCAGGTGGAAGAAAGTGGTGGTGGATGGGGACTAGTTAGATCACTGTTTAAGGAAACTCAGGGCCGCAGGCAGTCATGATGAGGGAATGAAGTGTAAGGGGACTCCACATCCATAGTAAAAAGGAGCTAGGGCCAGAAAATCAGAATTTGTTAAAAGTGGCAGAGGGCAAAGATTCACAGATGTGGGTGGGTAGGGAATGGGCAAGAAGGGAAAAATAACCAAGATAAGAAGAAATCAGTTTGGTGAGACGGGAGGAGGCTGAAACAATCGGTCTACCAGGACAGTCTTCTCATTTTATCTTGGAGAAGAGGTAGAAGCAAGCTGTGCAAGGTTGGGGAACTATGAGGCTGGAGGCTTTTGGGAGGTGGGGCAAGATCACCAGAGGAGATGAGGTCAGTAACAATTTGGTAAATGGTGGCTTGGTGTACAGTAGATGGGTCGCAGTACAAGGGGAGATTAGAAGAGTTGTCAGAGAATTGGCATTCAGCTTCTGCCATACAACAACACCCTTTTGTCATCAGATTTGATGATATGTCAGGATTAGGATGAGAACCCAAAGTGCTGCAAATTCAGAGGGAAATAGATTTCTTTCTAAATATGATTTTTAGTTTTCAGTGGCCTGTTTTTTATTTTACGTTATTAAACCTTTCCCTAACATAATGATAAAGGTGTTGATCTTTGATTTTAAAAAAATCTTCAAGTTTTAAATTATTTGGCATATAATTCTTGTAAAAATAAAGTAAGTTGAATCACTGTGTGTTGCCAGAATGGTTCCCAAGCATTAAAGCTGTGTTTGGAGCTCTCCTGATAGCTCAATTCTCTGCCCAATGTGGAACTGAGCCACGCAAAGCAAGAAAGAGCCATCCTTGGTCTGTAGAGAATTAGCTGAGTTCGGCTGGGACAACAGTAGAAACACCAGAATTGGCCTCAGTTGTGAACTAGGAAGGAAAAAGTTAGCTAAGGCTCCCAATCCTGATCGTCGTCACTGAATCCTGTTGGAAAGAGTGTGCAAGTGGACATTGAGTGGCAACAGCACTGGGCTGTGCTGTGATGACTCCCGTGGTAAACAAGCCTGCTGACACTCATTGCTTAGGCTGACACATGAAAAATATCCACTTTGGTGAGGTGGCAGGTGGTGACTGACACTCATCAAACCAAAACCCAACAGGAGTTACCACCTTCAGGAAAGAAGGGGAGAGAAGTAGAAGGAGGGGAAAAACTAAAACAAAATAAAGATGCATGTCCTTGTATACTTAATGTAGCAAATCTGTAACTTTTTTAGTAAAGTTTTCAAAATACAGCAATAGCTTGTTCGGTATAAATGGTATACTGCAGCTAATGTTATATTTTAATTAATCGGTGGTAATTCTTTACCAACTAATTGCTGGTGTTTGGTGATTCTGTGCTGTTAGGCCATTCTTTGTTCCTGTCAATTCAAACATGATTTTTTTGCATGAAATTATCAATTTATCTAGTAATTTGAATTAAGTAAATCAATTAAAACAGCATTTACCATTTTTTTTGTGGTTGAAAAAATTGAATTAATGGGTAATTTGAATTAAGCAGAAATTCCTGTAAGCCTACATTGCATTCAATAAATGGTTTCAAATATGTTGCTGAAAAATAATAATAAATTATAATTTTCTTGCGGAGGCAGAGGGCATGGCTGAGGCACTAAATGAATACTTCATATCCGTTCTCACTAGAGAAGAGGATGCTGCCATTGTAGCAGTAAAGGAGGAGGTAGTAGCAATGTTTGATAGGATAAAAATAGATAAAGAGGAGGTACTTAAAAGACTGGCAGTACTCAAAGTAGAGAAGTCACCCGGTCCAGATAGAATGCATCCTAGGTTACTGAGGGAAGTAAGGGTGGAAATTGCAGAGGCTCTGGTCACAATCTTCCAATCCTTCTTAGATATGGGGATGGTGCCGGACGACTGGAGGATTGTAAATGTTACACCCCTGTTCAAAAAAGGGGAGAGGGATAAACCTGGCAATTACAGGCCAGTCAGCCTAATGTCAGCGGTGGGAAAACTTTGAGACAATAATCCGGGACAAAATTAATTGGCATTTGGAAAAGTATGGGCTAATAAATGAAAGTCAGCATGGATTTGTTAAAGGGAAATCATGTTTGACGAACTTGATTGAGTTCTTTGATGAAGTAATGGAAAAGGTTGATGAGGGTAATGCGGTTGATGTTGTGTATATGGACTTTCAAAAGGCATTTGATAAAGTACCACGTAATAGACTTGTTAGCAAAATTAAAGCCCATGGGATTAAAGGGACAGTGGCAGCGTGGATACAAAATTGGCTAAAGGACAGAAATCAGAGAGTAGTGGTGAACGATTGTTTTTCAGACTGGAGGGAAGTATACGGTGGTGTTCCCCAGGGGTCAGCATTAGGACCACTGCTCTTTTTGATATAGAAAAATGACCTGCACTTGGGCGTAGAAGGTATAATTTCAAAGTTCGCAGATGACACTTAACTCAGAAATGTAGTAAACAATGTTGAGGCTAGTAACAGACTTCAGGAGGACATAGACAGACTGGTCAAATGGGCAGATACATGGCAGATGAAATTTAATGCAGAGAAGTGTGAATTGATGCATTTTGGTAGGAAGAATGAGGAGAGGCAATATAAACTAAATGGTACAATTTTAAAGGGGGTGCAGGAACACAGAGACCTGGGGGTGCACATACACAAATTTTTGAAGGTAGCAGGACAAGTTGAGAAAGCTGTTTTTTACAAAAAAATACATATGGGGTCCTGGGCTTTATTAATAGAGGCACAGAGTGCAAAAGTAAGGAAGTTATAAGGTTCATAAGGTCAGAAATGGGGATGTTCGCTGATGATTGCACAGTGTTCAGTTCCACTCGCAACCCCTCAGATAATGAAGCAGTCCAAGCCCGCGTGCAGCAAGACCTGGACAATATCCAGGCTTGGGTTGATAAGTGGCAAGTAACATTCGTGCCAGACAAGTGCCAGGCAATGACCATCTCCAACAAGAGAGAGTCTAACCACCTCCCCATGACATTCAACGGCATTACCATCGCCGAATCCCCCACCATCCACATCCTGGGGTCACCATTGACCAGAAACTTAGCTGGACCAGCCACATAAATACTGTGGCTACAAAAGCAGGTCAGAGGCTGAGTATTCAGCGGCGAGTGACTCACCTCCTGACTACCGAAAGCCTTTCAACCATCTACAAGGCACAAGTCAGGAGTGTGATGGAATACTCTCCATTTGCCTGGATGAGTGCAGCTCCAACAACACTCAAGAAGCTCGACACCATCCAGGACAAAGCAGCCCACTTGATTGGCACCCCATCCACCACCTTAAACATTCACTCCCTTCACCACTGGCGCACCGTGGCTGCAGTGTGTGCCATTCACAGGATGCACTACAGCAACTCACCAAGGCTTCTTCGACAGCACCTCCCAAACCCGCGACCTCTACCACCTAGAAGGTCAAGGGCAGCAGGCACATGGGAACAACACCACCTGCACGTTCCCCTCCAAGTCACACACCATCCCGACTTGGAAATATATCGCATTCCTTCATCGTCGCTGGGTCAAAATCCTGGCACTCCCTACCTAACAGCACTGTGGGAGAACCTTCACCACACGACTGCAGTGGTTCAAGAAGGCAGCTCACCACCACCTTCTCAAGGGCAATTAGGGATGGGCAATAAATGCCGGCCTCGCCAGCGATGCCCATACCCTATGAACGAATATAAAAACAGTTATGCTAAACCTTTATAAAACACTGGTTAGGCCTCACCTGGAATATTGTGTTCAATTCTCGGCACCACACTTTAGGAAGGATGTCCAGGCCTTAGAGAGGATGCAGAAGAGATTTACTAGAATGGTACCAGGGATGGGAGACTTCAGTTATGTTGAGAGACTGGAGAAGCTGGGGTGGTTCTCCTTAAAACAGGGAAGGTTAAGGGGAGATTTGATAGAAATGTTCAAAATCATGAACAGTTTTGATAGAGTAAATATGGAGAAACTGTTTCCAGTGGCAGAAGGGTCAAGGTCACAGATTTAAGGCGATCGGCAAAAGAACCAGACGCGACATGAGGAAACATTTTTTTACGCAGCGAGTTGTAATGATCTGGAATGCACTGCCTGAAAGGGTGGTGGAAGCAGATTCAATAATAACTTTCAAAAGGGAATTGGATAAATACTTGAAGGGAAAAAATTTACAGGGCTATGGGGAAAGAGCAGGGGAGTGGAAGAGCAGTTAGCTAGCTCTTAAAAAAACAGCTGGCACAGGCACAATGGGCCTGGACTGTGCATGAACTCACCGCTCACCCTGTCCCCACTCAGTGGGCACACACTTCCAGAATGGGGTCGCTGGGTAATGATCGGTAATTTTCCCCCTCCTAGTCCAGGGGTGTCGAAGTCAATTATCCATGCGGCCACCCCAACTGAGATCAATAGAATTCAATTTTTAAAAAAATTATTTGCGAGTTGAGAGCTCAGTATGGAAAGTTGCAAAATATTTTAGCAGCAAATCATGTCTCAAAAATGTTGTAATGTTTTATTCTTTTCTAGTCTTCTGGTATGCTGTGATTCTTTTTTTGTAAATACATTTCTTCAAAAATTATTTAGAGTGTATTAACTGTGGATTGTGCAGTACTTGGCTAGTATAGTTAGTGTTAGCTACTGGCAGATGAAATTTAACCCAGAAAAATGGGAAGTGATACATTTCGGTAGGAAGAACGAGGCGAGGCAATATAAACTGGAGAGCACATGTCTAAAAGGGGTTCAGGATTTGAGAGATCCGGAGGTATCTATGCACAAATTGTTGAAAGTGGCAGGGCAGGTTGAGAAAGCGGTTAAAAAAGCATACAGGATCCTGGGCTTTATAAATAGAGGCATAGAGTACAAAAGTATGGAAGTCATGATGAACCTTTCTAAAACACTGGTTCGGCCACAACTGGAGTATTGTGTCCAGTTCTGGGCACCGCACTTTAGGAAAGATGTGAAGGCCTTAGAGAGGGTGCAGAAGAGATTTACTAGAATGATTCCAGGGTTGAGGGACTATTGTTATGTGGATAGATTGGAGAAGCTGGGGTTGTTCTCTTTGGAACAGGGACGGTTGCGACGAGATTTGATAGAGGTATTCAAAATCATGAAGGGTCTAGACAGAGTAGATAGAGAGAAATTGTTCCCATTGGCAGAAGGGTCAAGAACCAGAGGACATAGATTTAAGGTGATTGGCAAAAGAACCAAAGGTGACATGAGGAAAACCTTTTTTTACACAGCGAGTGGTTAGGATCTGGAATGCACTGCCCGAGGAGGTGGTGGAGGCAGATTCAATCATGGCCTTTAAAAGGGAACTGGATAAGTACTTGAAAGTAAAAAATTTGCAGGGCTACGAGGATAGGGCGTGGGAGTGGGACCAGCTGGATTGCTCTTGCATAGAGCTGGCACGGACTCGATGGGCCGAATGGCCTCCTTCCGTGCTGTAAACTTTCTGTGATTCTATACTGAGCGGTTGTGAAGTTGCAAAGTTTTGATTTAAAACTGTCTGTATTTTATTGTTGCTTGAAAGTGCATGAATAAAACTGCAGACTAGACAATTCTGTTTTTTTGAAGCAACTAATTAGATTAATCTGTGATTGTTTAGCTGCAACCACACTTATTTGCAGGAATACTTAACAAATTTGGATTGATCCCTTGTGATAGATATATGTTCGAGAGTTACGTTTTTCATAACACACATCAAACTGGATAATTAATGATAAGACAAAAGGAAAAATCATGAATGTTGGCTATCTGTAATAAAAAAGCAGAAAGTGCTGGAAATGCACAGGAGGTCGGTCACTATCTGTAAGAGAAAGACGGATTAATGTTTCGGGGTGGGACCTTTTACCAGGAATGTTAACCTGCCTTTTTTTCTCTTTCAAATGCTATGACTTTCCAGTGCTTTCTTTGTTTGTTTAGAAAAACATTTTTTTTAATCTTGATTCTTAAAAAGAGCCGCACATTCAGTGACTTGCAAATATAAAAAGAACTATGTTTAAAACAAGCTACATTGATATGTAAGTGCCATATAGAGAGGTACAATGTAGGTTTTTTATTTTCACTGTCAGAAATGATGAGACAATCATGAATGTTATTCACAAGTTACCTGGTGAGCCGACTTACAGACACCTGTATATCAGCCACTTCTATATTGTCCTCTACTTATCAAGCGCTTTCTTTACAAAGTTAGTAGACGCACAGGATCACAAAGTTCTCAGTCATGTTAAGAACATGCAATTAATGATTTTTTAGAAAATTTATTAATAAATGCAGTTAATTTTGCACAAGACGGTAACATGATTTAAAGTTGTGAAAAGCGGCAAATGATTGTGGTCGGTAATGTTAGAATTCTCTCAAATTGGAAATATTCAATATTATTTTAATTGAAATTTGTTTTCCGCAAAGAGGTCTGTGGGATCTGTTTTGGTGTTTATTGCACAAGGAAGCTTCTTATCAAAACATCTTGTTCTGACTGACCTTTAGATGTAGCTGATGTTATTTTCTGCATACCCTATTGAGCTGTACTTGTTGACAATCCATATTTATTGTCATGTTGGAGGTTTATTTAGAGAGTTTTTTTAAAGAACCACTTTATTTCTTTAACCCAGAAACTCAGGAAACCGTCTAGAATGTGGTTCCTTATGCCCGTTCCTTTACACTTGTTGAAATCATTGTTTTTCCCCCTCTTTTGTCTTAAGTTTCTGAGAACAAAATCCAGTGCAGGAAGGACATAGTTAATGTGGTCTTATTTTGTTTATCAGCTTTCTGTTTCCTGTTTGACAGAAGGAACAGGTTGACTTAAACTGGAGTTTTATTGAAATATATGTTTCTATATGGCCCATGGGGTTTTAAAAGAAAACTACTAGCTATTTATATTATAAGCAAATATACTTACGACTGTGAACTCTAGTCTAGATTTGATTTAAATGAAAATTCCAATGCAATTCAGTCTTCCTATACAAACCATCCCCATAGCAGCCATTTTTTCTTATTAGTTTCACACCAGGAGCTATGGTCTGCCACAAAAAGTCATCATACAATATTGATTTGCTAAAATGAGTTGTCCATAAGTAATTTATAGCCTGCATATAGATTCGTAGGCTGACAATGTACAAAGCCACATGCATGCACCTTTCCTCCTTTGAACCCACACATAGAAACCAACGCAGTCCTAAAAACCCACACACACATATGCAGTCCCACACATACGCCCACACAGTGCTTTTAACAAGCGTACACATTCTACTTTTTGAACTTTAAGTTATCTATGGTAATAGCTGCAAAAAAAACAAACAAAAAAAAACACTATCACAGAGAATTCATCTGGCCCGCTGCTCTCTAGAGGTGCTGTTAGTATTGTCATAGGAGCAACTACCATCATGAAGTCTCTTTAATCTGAAGTGGCCTCAACTGACCTTTCTACTTTAAAGTTTAATTTACTTTAGATATGCAAATCTATAGTACACGTTTCTATTCAGGTCATATGCCATTCAACCCCCACCAGCCTGTTCCGCCATTCATTTAGATCTGTACCTCAATTCCATTGACCTGCTTTTGATCCTTATCCCCTGGTACCCTTACCTAATAAAAATCTGGTGATGACAGTCTTGAGAATTTCAATTCACCCATCATCCACAGCCTTTTGGGGGAGAGAATTCCAGATTTCCACTACCCTTTGTGTGAAAAAGTGCCTCCTGATTTCACTCCTGAACGGCTTAGCTCCAATTTTAAGATTATGCCCCTTTGTTCTGGATTCCTACACCAGAGGAAATAATTTTTCGGTATCTACCCTATTGAATCCCTTTAACCTTTTAAAGACCTCAATTACATCACCTCTCAACCTTCTAAACTCAGGAATAAAAGACAATTTTATGCAAACCTCATACTTTAACCCTTCAAGCCCTGGTATCATTCTGGTGAATCTGCGCTGTATCTTGTCCAAGGCCAGTATATCTTTCCTGAGGTTCGGTGCCCAAATCTGAACTCAATGGTAGATGGGGTCTGACCATCTGTACAACTGAAGCATAACTTCCTCCCCTTTGTATGTAGCCCCCTTGAGATAAAGGCCAACAGTTAATTTGCCTTTTTGATTACTTTTTGTACCTATGCACTAGCTTTAAATGATTTGTATTCCTGGACACACAAATCCCTTTGCTCCTCCACAGTTCCTAATCTTTCACTATTAAGAAAATATTCCACTTTGTCTTTCTTGAATCCAAAGTGGATGACCTTAAATTTTCATACATTGAACACCTATCTGCTATGGTTTTGCCCACTCACTTAATCTGTCTATGTCCTTTTGTAATTTCCTGCTCCCATCTACACAACTTACTATGTATCCTAACTTAATGTCATCTGCTAACTTGGATATACACCTCCAATCATAAAAGTACTGGCACCAGTTAATAGGCCATTTAAAAAAACGCAAACAAAATACTGGGGTTCATTTCTAGAGGGATAGAATTGAAAAGCAGAGAAGTTATGTTAAACTTGTATAGAACTTTGGCTAGACTGCACTTGGAGTACTGTGAACAGTTCTGGTCTCCATATTATAGAAAGGATATAGAGGCATTGGAGAAGATGTAAAAAAGATTCACAAGGTTTATATCAGAACTGAGAGGTTATACCTATCAGGAAAGATTGAGCAGGCTGGGGTTCTTTTTTCTAGAAAAGAGAAGACTGAGGGGTGACCTGATAGAGCTCTTTAAGAATATGAAAGGGTTTGATAGGGTTGATGTAAAGAAGATGTTTCCACTTGGGGGGAGATCAAAACTAGCAGCCATTAATAATTCCAATAGGGAATTCAGGAGAAACTTTTTTTACCCAGAGAGTGGTTAGAATGTGGAACTTGCTACCAAAAGGAGTAGTTGAGGCGACTAGCATAGATGTATTTAAGGGGAAGCTCGATAAACATGAGGGAGAAAGGAATAGAAGGATATGTTGACAGGGTTAGATGAAGTAGGGTTGGAGGAGGCTTGTGTGGAACATAAAAACAGGCATGGATCAGTTGGGCCAAATGGCCTGTTTCTGTGCTGTACATTCTATGTAATTCTATTCCTTCACCAACTCATTGATATATATGGTGAAAAGCTTGAGGTCCCAGTACAGATCCCTGGGGAACACCACTTATCACAACCTGCCAATTAGAGTACTGTCTCTTAACTCCCAACCAATTACCCACCCGTGTCACCCACCTCTAATTCCATGTGCTCTCATTTTTGCTAATAATCTCGTGTGGAACGTTATTAAATGCCTTCTGAAAGACCATGTAGACAAAATCCATAGACATTCCCCTATCCACCATGTTAGTGACCTCCTCAAAAAGATTCAACTAGATTAGTCAGACATGACCTGCCTTTTAAAAATCTATGCTGACTCTTTTTGATCAGCTCTTACTTGTTGAAGTGCTCAGTCACTCTGTTCCTGATTATAGATTCCAGTAACTTCCCCACAACTGGTAGTTTCCTGATTTCTTCCTCCCTCCTTTCTTAAATAGTGGAGTGACATTTGCAATTTTACGATTCAAAGGCACAATTCCATTGTTTTGCTTATATTAAATCTAATAGATTCCTCCCCATGACTTCTTTTTAGCTTCCCATGTATTGCTATTTTGTCCTCTTCATCTATTATGCAAATGGTTTCAAAGTACTCATTTAAAAAGTTTGTAATTTCCTTATTATCCATTAAACTATCATCTGCATCTGTCTTTAATAGGCCCACATTTCCCTTTACCACTTTATTTCTCTTAATATATTTATAAAAACTTTTACTGTTAGCTTTGATATCCCGTGCAAGTTTATTTTCATATTCCCTTTTTGCACCTTTTTATTACTTTCTTTGTATCCCTTTGTTGCTTTCTATAGCTCTCGCAGTCTGCCGAATTTTGACTTTTCTTTGGATTTGTGTAAGCCTTGTCTTTTAGCTTAATACTGTCTCTTACCTCATTTGTTGACCATGGTTGCATAATTGCACACGTGGAGCTTTTGCCTCTTAGGGGTATTTACTGGTTTTATATTGCACCAAAAACATCTTTGAACACTTCCCACTGTTTGTCTGTAGGTTTACACATTAACAGCTCTATGGTCATTTTGTTTCCCATTCCTTCGAAGATTGCCGTAATTAAATTTTAAACCTTGGTTTGTGCCTCTCATTTCTCCCTCTCAAACCTGATATCAAATTCAATCATCATACAGTCATTATTTGCAAGATGTTTCCTTACAGCCAGATTGTTAACTAATTCTGGTTCATTACTCCGCACTAAATCTAGTATGGCCTTATTCCTGGTCAGTTCCAAAGCATATTGTTCCAGAAAACTGACCTGTATATATTCTAGAAATTCACTGTCTTTCAGATTTGAGCTGTTCTGCTTTTCCCAGTCTATGTGAAAATTAAAATCTCCCATTAGAACCACGTTTTTTCTGTTACATGCTTCTCTGACCTACCTATTTAAACAATCCCTCACAATGTCACTACTATCACAAGGTCTCTAGACAACTCCCACCAGAGTCTTGCATCCTTTACTGTTCCCTAGTTCTGCCCATACTGTTACCATGACCTGTTTACTCTTACTGAAGTCCTTTCTATCCACTGCTGTTATTATTTCTTTCACTGTACAATGCAAGCTATTTTTCATATTTATCACCCTTATATTAGTAACTTGACAAATTCCACAACTTGGCGAGTGATTAAATTATTTTTTGTGCTGTGAATTTTGTAATACAAATAACTTACAATATCAGAAAAGCAACAAAACAAGACAGCAAGCAGGATGAATGCAGTACCATCAGGCTACATTTATACTACAAGTTTAGCTTGCAGTATTGATCTGGAGTCAGAGCCTGGTCTCGCTCCAGAGATAACCAGAAATAAAATCATTTTTCTAATATTTTCTTGCTTCAGAAATCTCAAATCTGTTAGTGGTGACAAGAAGCCGGTCCCAGATTTCACAGCTCAATGCAAGCAACTACAGCTTGAGTCAACTGAGTTTCCATCGAATCCGCAAGGAAGAGATCTGTCAGGTGGGTCCTTTGTTGCCCCATTTTACTATTACTAACTTTTGCTGGGGTTCAGGTCCATAGGTGCCTGAGGCCTTCTATTACCTCAGGTAAGTGGTCATTCTTCATGCGTGAGCGTGGACAGTAAATGTTGGCATGGTTTTTGACACTGGGTGGCATCACAGGTGAGCCTGATCCTATCCTCACCAAGAATTTGCACACGTGCATTTCCTGCCAATGGTTCACTGATAATGAATAGAGTGGCAATGCTGGCTGACTTTTCTTTTAACCTCCATTGTCCAGGGGTGCTGATATCAATTTTAGCACCCCCACCATCGGCGTGGCTGAGATCAGTTGATTTAAAGTAGACCAGGAATTGAAATTGGATCCTTCCTTGTCTCTATGTCTCAGTACCATACTTGGCATTTATTCACTGAACCATTCTCCCTCTTGGCCCATGCGTATTATTGCAGGAGCACAGCTGAGATCAGAAACTCAACAGAAGGGGAAATCAACCCAACATCCCATCACTCAGTGGTATTGCTGTGTGAAGTGCTCCAACACGCCATTCTGCTCTTCTTTTGTTTTTAAACCCAATACAGCTGCTGACCTAAATCAGTCTTTCCACTTCCCAATTTATTTTATTGCTTCAAAGCAATAAAATGTGCATCAACTCTGTTCCTTTATTGTGTGTGTGGTTTGGCATCTGGTCTGATGCACAGTATATTTAACTGACTTGTACCCTATCTCAGCTTGAACATCTGGGAAGAGGAACCAGAACAAACATTTATTCTGGGACACTGAATTACAAAGATGATGATGAGGATAATGAAAGTTTCTACAATGTGAAAGACATCCGGGTGGTCCTCAAAATCCTCGATTCCAGTCACAGAGACATCTCACTGGTAAGCTGGAACTGTGATGCACTGCAGTAACTTTGTTTGGATTCAGTAAGATCTTTTGGAATTAATTTTCTACTAGTCACTCAGTGCAGATGTGTTTACTTGTCTGGGCAAGGTTGGGGTCCGGAGACCAGCTCCTCCTGGTTTTTACATGTAAGACACATCATTGGTCTGGCCCCATCTCTTGATTGGTGGAAAAAATAGCCTTTAAAACTTTTTGTAGTCGTTGAACATTCAACCTTTCAAAACTTGCTCTCATTTCCAAAACAATGGGAGCCAGGAGAAGGAAAGTTGAATGAAAGATTTTTTTTAAACTATAGAAAAAAAGGTTGGAAATTATATCAAAGACTGAATCAGACTAGTTGCAATCTCAAAGTCCTGTTTGATCCATCAGACTGTCAGCATTCACCACCCTGATATTGCCTGCCTCCAGCCCTACAACAGAATATCTGCTGTTGAAATCCATGTCTTTATCCCCTCCAGACTCAATTGCCCCAGTGCTCTCCTGGCCGGCATCCCCTGCCTTACTCTCAGTTCTTCCAAAACTCTTCTGCCCAAATCATATCCTGCACCAAATCCTATTTGCTCATCACCTCATGTCCTTGCTGATTCGCAGCGGCTCCCAGTTCCCCAATGCCTCAAATTTCTCACCTCTCCCTATACCTCAAACCTCTTCCAGCCCGAGGTCCCTTTCTCCCCCTGCATCCCTCCCTCCCCTTGGCCAGGACAACACGAGAACTCGTTATTTTACTTTTGAGTAATACTATGGCATCTTTAACTTCCACTGGAAAAGTGAAACATGGGCTTGGTTTATCGTCTTATCCAAAAGACAGCAGTTCAGACAACGCAGCACTCCCTTATTACTTCACTCGAATGTCAGCTTAGATTAGGGGCTCAAGTCCTGAAGTGGGGCTTGAACTCACAACCTTCTGACTCAACTGAGCCAAGCTGATACCATGGCAAGCAGATTTGAAGTTTTTCAAATTTGTTTTGTAAGTGTTTGTTTGTTTTTGTAGTTTAAGGTTAATATTATAATAAAACCCATTCCTGATGTTTAAGTAGTTTTATTATGATAAGTCACAGAAAACCAGTCAGCCCTGGGAGACTCAACCTTCTGGCAATCTTGAGGGGTTAATCTCCAATTTAGTATTTTTAACTAATGAAATAAATGGTATTTTCTCCCCAGGCTTTCTTTGAGACCGCTAGCATGATGAGACAGGTTTCTCACAAGCACATTGTACTCTTACATGGAGTTTGTGTTCGAGATCTGGAAAGTAAGTAACATTTTGTTTTGTATTTACCGGGGGCTGGGTGACATAATTGGTTAGTTCACTTGGTTTGAATCCAGTCCAAATTAAATGGTGATATTTCTACCGAGGTGGTGGGAGGAGTGAGTTTCACCGTGAATTTGTGTCACACGTGGAAACTGAACTGTTTTAAAAAAAAAATATATCATCCAGAAAAAAGACCTCCCTCTTTTGCCAGTTCTAAGTGTGCCACATGAAATCAATGTGAACTGGTAATGACTCAGTTCTGCTGGGTGTTCATTCCACTGGCAGAAATTGGGGCTAACTTGGTAATCTCACTCAGTGTCCACAGGTTAGCCAGTGTGCAGAAATGTAAAAATGTCACACTGGTGCTGTAGGATGTGTTCTTCTGAGTTTGGGCTGAGACAGATTCTTGAGGCAGAATAGAAAGGCTTTACCATGTATCTGACTTGCACTATACTTAAACAGGGAGTGCCCGATGCTGACATTCTGTGTCCAAAATGGAAATGTGTTCCATTCCCCAGTAATAACATACCACATCTTGATGAGCACGGCCTCCTCCCGATATCCCCACCACCACAGAAGCCAGCCTTCAGCCAATTCGATTCACTCCACGTAATATCAAGAAACGGCTGAGTGCACTGGATACAGCAAAGGCTATGGGCCCCAACAACATCCCAGCTGTAGTGCTGAAGACTTGTGTTCCAGAACTAGCTGTGCCTGTAGCCAAGCTGTTCCAGTATAGCTACAACACTGGCATCTACCCGACAAAGTGGAAAATTGCCCAGGTATGTCCTGTCCACAAAAAGCAGGACAAATCCAATCCGGCCAATTACCGCCCCATCAGTCTACCCTCAATCATCAGCAAAGTGATGGAAGGTGTTGTCGACAGTGCTATCAAGCGGCACTTACTCACCAATAACCTGCTCACCGATGCTCAGTTTGGATTCCGCCAGGACCACTCGGTTCCAGAGCTTATTACGGACTTGGTCCAAACATGGACAAAAGAGCTGAATTCCAGAGGTGAGGTGAGAGTGACTGCCCTTGACATTAAGGCAGCATTTGATCGAGTGTGGCATCAAGGAGCCCTGCTAAAATTGAAGTCAATGGGAATCAGGGGGAAAACTTTCCAGTGGCTGGAGTCATACCTAGCACAAAGGAAGATGGTAGTGGTTGTCGGAGGCCAATCATCTCAGCCCCAGGACATTGCTGCAGGAGTTCCTCAGGGCAGTGTCCTAGGCCCAACCATCTCCACATGCTTCATCAATGACCTTCCTCCATCATAAGGTCAGAAGTGGGGATGTTCGCTGATGATTGCACAGTGTTCAGTTCCATTCACAACCCCTCAGATAATGAAGCAGTCCGTGCCCACATGCAGCAAGACCTGGACAACATCCAGGTTTGGGCTGATAATTGGCAAGTAACATTCGTGCCAGACAAGTGCCAGGCAATGACCATCTCCAACAAGAGAGAATCTAACTACCTCCCCTTGACATTCAATGGCATTACCATCACCGAATCCCCCACCATCAACATCCTGGGGTCACCATTGACCAGAAACTAAACTGGACCAGCCACATAAATACTGTAGCTACAAGAGCAGGTCAGAGGTTGGGTATTCTTGGCGAGTGACTCACCTCCTGACTCCCCAAAGCCTTTCCACCATCTATGAGGCACATGTCAGGAGTTTGATGGAATACTTCCACTTGCCTGGATGAGTGCAGCTCCAACAACACTCGAGAAGCTCGACACCATCCAGGACAAAGCAGCCCGCTTGATTGGCACCTCATCCACCGCCCTAAACATTCACTTCATTCACCACCGGCGCACAGTGGCTGCAGTGTGTACCATCCACAGGATGCACTGCAGCAACTCGCCAAGGCTTCTTCGACAGCACCTCCCAAACCCGTGACCTCTACCACCTAGAAGGACAAGAGCAGCAGGTACATGGGAACAACACCACCTGCACGTTCCCCTCCAAGTGCCAAGCCATCCCGACTTGGAAATATATCGCCGTTCCTTCATCGTTGCTGGGTCAAAATCCTGGAACTCTCTTCCTAACAGCACTGTGGGAGAACCTTCACCACACGGACTGCAGCGGTTCAAGAAGGCGGCTCACCACCACCTTCTCAAGGGCAATTAGGGATGGGCAATAAATGCCGGCCTCGCCAGCGACGCCCACATCTGATGAATGAATTAAAAAAATATATCTATTTTGAAAACTAGTGTTTATTGAACACTATAATGTATCCAAACAATGATGCTTTTTTGGATGTAAGATTCTAATGCAGTTTCACTAATAGGCCAGTTATGGTACTTGTTATGATCTTAGCGGTGCAGCAACACAAACGTGTTGATATAACTCAAGTCAGTTGGCAATCTAATTGTGGGCCACATTATACCACCTCCAACACTAGTCTCACACTGATTGGGTTTCACACTGGGTGAAGTATAATTATATCCCATGCAGATTCAAATTTCAAAAGTTCACAGAAGGACCAGTGGTCTAACATTTTAAACTTTATTTTTTTCATAATTTTTAATGTTAGTGGAGAATTAATTACCCTGTCCCCTCTTTGTTAATGCAATTCAAGATTGTTACAACTGACTGATTTGTGTATGGTGTAATAATCCTAAGGGACTGGGCTGTGAAGATATACATTTCGAGCTCCTCCTACCCCTGGGGATGGGGAGGGGCAAATGGAGTGTATAAAGCAAAATTCAGAGGTTCTATGAAGAGAGAGAGAGACAGACAGAGATAGAAGGCTTAGTGCTACAGTAGTTGCTGACTTGATTCATTGTTACTGATTATTATTAAATACAATGTGTTCTGTGGACATAACTATATTTGGACCTTTGTCAGGCAGAAGTTGAAGACCCTTTTATCTAATGCTTACTTGGGTCTTCACAGTGGATAGTAGGTCTGTTGTAATTGACTTTCGATATAGCCCTGTATCCCTCGGAGGGCACTGGATCTGAAAAGTGAAAGAAGAAAGTAGATTAAACCTGTCCTTTCTTTGTGGTTGATTTTAAAAGCATTGCAGAGCCTGCCAATGCAGTCATGATATCTGCCTGTTTAAACACATTCCTGCATTAGTTAACTGCATGCTGCTTCATATTTTGTCCATTAGAAGCGTCCATTTTCTCATTTAAAAGCTATTTCAATGTCTGTTTAAAAACTAAAGATTTAACGTTAGAGCAATAGGCACTGTTTTGGTTTTGAGGATTGTACCAATTTGTGCATTATATCCTTGCCTGGCTTAAGTGTATCAATATTCAACCAACATTTGGATGCCAGTGAGCAGCTCTATGTGAATGCATGCGAGCATACATGCAGAACTTTATTATACATGATGTGGAGATGCCGGTGATGGACTGGGGTGTACAAATGTAAGGAGTCTTACAACACCAGGTTATAGTCCAACAGCTTTATTTGAAATCACAAGCTTTCGGAGGCTTCCTCCTTCACGCGACGATTTTGCGTTGTCATGTGTCTCGAAGGCCACCTTGGAGCAGAAATTGATAGCCAAGTTCCGCACCCATGAGGACGGCATCAACTGGGATCTTGAGTTCATGTCACGTTACATGTAACCCCACCAGCGAAAAAAAGTTATCTGTTTTTAATACAACTGGTCATTCTCTCTCTCTGCCTTTCGGTTGTCTCTCTCTCTCTCTCTCTCTCTCTCTCTGTCTGTCTTTGTGTTCTGACCGTTTGTGTATTCAGTAGTCTTGTATGTAATGTTTCTCTGTCTGAACACTATTCAACTCCTTTGATTGCCTTGATATCGGGCAGTTGGAAAGATTATCTGTAATCACAAGGCGTTGTTCTCTGACTATATATGCTGTACCTTTATGGAATCCCACACTCACGTGATGAAGGCGAAAGCCTCCGAAAGCTTGTGATTTCAAATAAAGTTGTTGGACTATAACCTGGTGTTGTAAGACTCCTTACATTATACATGGGCACAGTGTGATAGGAGAGGCAGCAGTATAATTAGGGTTTGTCAGCCTCACATTGCACTCCAATGGTCTCAGACTATACCTATAGTATAAGTGGGTAGCTCAGCAACAGTTCTAGGTGGCCAACAGGAATGGTTATGGTAGGAACAGAAACCTTGGTTTCTGAGTTTCATTATTGTTCAGCTACTTGGAACCTTCCATACTTAACTGATCTAATCAGAAAAGATCATCTGCACCAGAATGTCTGCTTGTAGCTAGATTGTTTGACTGTTAATATCATTTCCCCAGTTAGAGCAGGTGTTGTGTCCAAAAACAAAATCACCCAAACACTTGAGTCATCTATAACAGCCCCTAAAGCATTTACTGCGCCACATAAAGAAAAAAAGAAGCAGATGATAATCCTAGGGGAGAAGAGACCTGCCATCTCTTATAAGTCCAAAAGAAAAAGTATATAATACTAAATTGTCTAATTCCTGATGTTTAAAGTGAGCTATCTATATATTTACTGATATCTCCCCTTGTTGTTATGGCTGGCTAGAGATAGGTTGGGTGCAGATAGTTTGTGCCTGAATAAAGATCGCTGTCCTTCATGATGTCATGGGGCAGAACTTAATGATGCCACATTCAGGTCACTTGTGTATAAAATAGTTGCTCTCAGCTTGCCTCTAACCAGCAGTGTAAAACCTGTTCATGAGAGGTAAAAGAGAGACACTAATAAGTGCACAGAAATCTATCTTTAGGAATTATGCGTCCATTCAAAAAAATGCATTTTCCCTTTATGATCCCTATAATCTCCAACCAAAAGGCAGACAGAGCCAAGTATGAAAGTGAGAATGCAAGTTTTATTTGCTTTTTTATTTTTCTAGATATCATGGTTGAAGAATTGGTTGAGTTTGGACCACTTGATTTGTTTATGCATCGAAAGAGTGAACACCTTTCAAAGAGCACACCCTGGAAATTTCTGGTTGCTAAACAGCTGGCGAGTGCATTGAGCTATCTGGTAAGATTGCAGTGTCCTCTCTGGTAATCTGTACATGTGCTTGGGTACTGTAACATCTGAATTACAATGAAGGGAAACTATAGTCTAAATAATTCTGAGGAGCAAAGGAAGCTGCAAGGCGATATTGATAGGATGGTGGAATGGTCAAAAGAGTGGCAGATGGAATTCAGTGTCAGTAACTGTGAGGTGGTACATGTTGGTAAAAAAATAAAAGTAAAAAGTACTTTGAATGGGAGAAGGCTGGGTGATGATGTCAGGTTCACAAGACATTAAGAGCAGCAACTCGAGTGGATAAGGTCAACAAAAAAATGAATAGAATACTGGATTTTATGTCGAGGTATAGGATATAAAAGTCAAGGAGTAATGGTGAATCTATATAAAACCTTAGTGTAGCTATTGTTGGAGCATTGAGTGCAGTTTTAGGCTCCATGCTATAGGAAGGATGCCATCTGGTAAGAGGAAACACAAATACGAAAGACTTGAAACATCGGGGTTGTTTTTGTTAGAGGAGATTGCAGGGTGATTTAGTAGAGGTGTTTAAAATTATGAAGGGATGGTTCAGAGTATATAGAAATAGACTATTATCAGTAATTGAGGGTTTTAGAACAGGGGGTCATAGATATAAGATTGCATGTGGACAGTGAGCAGGAGAAACGTTTCTACACAGAGGGTTTTGATGCTGTGGAGTGTACTTCTAGAGTTAGTGATTGAAACAGAGACCATGTCAACATTTAAGAATAGGTTAGATAGGTGGTTGAGGAAAGGGGACTATAGGGTTATGGGAACAGGGTGGGAATATAGGATTCAGACTGCTGCTCGTGTGGAGGAAACACCAACACAGACTGGTTGGGCCTTGTTTCCGTGGTGTAATTTCTATGTAATTAAATTGCCTGTTTAATCATAAATATTGTAAAGAGAGAAGTTTGTACATTATTAGTGTCTCTCAGTCATATCTTATCCTATTTTATGCTTTAGAACTGTTGATTAAAGGAGGTCTGGGAATGGCTGTTTTATGTGGAACTGACCCCTGATGTGAAGTTTCACTTCAGTGATATAATGAAACAGGACAGTAGGCTCTATTTATGCTTGGTGGGACATGATACTTCCTGTGCTTGTGTGTGTGCGTGTCTGTGGTGGTGGTGGCAGCAAGCTCGGTTTGAATTGTAGAGATATGGGATGGATGAATATTTTGGAGTGTGGTTTGATTGCCTTTGAGGACCAGGAAGTGTTTATGCAGAATTGAAGATTAAATGGGTGGAGTAGAGGTGATGCTGGGTGAATTATACAAGGTCACATGGAAGGGCTGGACTTAATGGATTAATCGGCCTTTTCTTGTTTCATGATTTCTTACACAATTATCAGTCTATGTGGAGAGAAAGTGATGGATTTAATCATTTTAAACATCAACTATTGAGCTAACATGGATCATTTTTGTGAACAGGAGGACAAGAATTTAGTGCATGGGAATGTATGTACAAAAAATATTTTGCTGGCAAGGCAAGGGATTGAAAATGATGGAGGCCCATTCATCAAACTGAGTGACTCAGGAGTTCCCATAACGGTGCTGACCAGAGAAGGTAATATTTCCAGAATTTTAAAAGCTTAGAAGTAGAATTTCCTCAGTTCACAATTTTAGAGAAAAAGTAGACTTGATGTAAAGCAGGGAACACAACTTTTTTTTAGCTAAATTGACAGAGAAAAATATACCCTTTATTTACAGTTTTATAGACAAATGGTACATCTCCTGTGTGGTTGCATGTGGGATAAAGGCTGAAGCCAGGCAGTGAGTCTGCTGCAGTGGGGTGTGAGGGAAGCACACTTGGGTGGGGGCTGTGGCTGAGGCTTAGGGTGAGGCAGGGCCACAAGTTGATGTCTAGGGAATCGGGTATGGGGGCAGCAGGAATGGGAATGGCAGGGGTGGGCAGAGGTTCATGCTGAGGTCAGGGTGTGACCAAGGCCAAGACCAAAGCCTCAGCATGAAGCTGGGGCTTTAGGTTGGAAGGCGAGGAAGAGTGAGTCTATGACTCTAGAGATAATGGGAAGCACTGACTGTGACTCAGGACCTGTGGTCCCTTGTCCCTGTCATAAGGCAAAAAAAATGATTACTCTGTTAATTTTGCCATGGTGTTTGGCATGAGTTAAAAGTAAAATTCTTTAATTTGGAGTAGTGCAGTGCCCCCTCACCAGCTCACTGTGTCACTCGAATTATATGATGGGATTTGGATTACATCTGGTACTCTCCATCCAGTCAGTTTCTAGTCTCAGCCCTGGCAGAGTAACAGAGGAAGCACTGGGCATAGACCAAATTGGTGATATTATTAATTAAAGATTAGTCCATGGTCTATGCCATTAGTTGAATTCGGCCTGGTTGACAGTAGACTCATTGCAATTGGCCTCAGTGTTCCTGTGCTAAGGAGAGCTAAAATTAGGCAGGATTCCAGTTCTTGATCAACAATCACTGCTTTAAAGTGGCAATGTGTGGACATTGGATGAGAACAGCATTGGGCGCGACTTCTACTTTGAACGCAGTTGAATAGCCTGCCAGTGCTCATTGTCTGGACTCACACATGTCACGCATATGGAATGCTTTCCTTTGTTACTCGAGGCATAGAATATAAAAGCAGGGATGTTATGCTGGAACTGTATAAAACACTAGTTAGGCCACAGCTTGAGTACTGTGCACAGTTCTGATCGCCACATTACAGGAAGGATGTACTTGCACTAAAGAGGGTGCAGAGGAGATTTACGAGGATGTTGCCAGGACTGGAGAATTTTAGCTACGATGACAGATTGGATAGGCTGGGGTTGTTTTCCTTGGAATAGAGGAGGCTGATTTGATTGAGGTGTACAAAATTATGAGGGGCCCAGAAAGAGTGGATAGGAAGTTCCTATTTCCCTTAGCGGAGGGGTCAATAACTGGGGGCATAGATTTAAAGTGATTGATAGAAGGATTAGAGCGGAAATGAAGAAAAAAAATTTCACTCAGAGGGTGGTGGGGTCTGGAACTCACTGCCTGAGAGGGTGATAGAGACAGAAACCCTCAACTCATTTAAAAAAAAATACCTGGATGTGCACCTGATGAGCCGTGACCTGCAGGGCTATGGACCAAATGCGGGAAAGTGGGATTAGGCTGGGCAGCTTGTTTCTCAGCCAGCCTGGACATGATGGGCCGAATGGCTACCTTCTGTGCTGTAAATTTTCTATGATTCTATGAAAGGCCATTTGGGGTACTGAAGAACAGTTGGCATTTTATGGAATCCTACCCGATTATAAATCACTGCTTTCAGAGGAGGGGGAGGTCCCTCCAATTTGCATTAATAGGTGGACCGTTTCCCAGCTCACTGGTGCATATTACAACTAATTCAACAATCTTCATCTTTCAGAAAAATTCTAGATTTTGCAGGCTTTTAATTAGGGTCAAGAAGGAACTCTGCAGGAACATACACTCCAAGTATTTCATAGCTCATGTTTCTTACTGTTCTAGAACGTGTTGAGCGCATCCCATGGATTGCTCCAGAATGCGTAGAAGACTCCAAAAACTTAAGCATTGCTACAGACAAATGGAGTTTTGGGACAACCCTGTGGGCCATCTGCTATAATGGAGAAGTACCTCTAAAAGATCGGAGCCTGGCAGAGGTATTTAAACGATGATCAATAACATATCATGTGCTCACACTCGCGCCTCTCTCCCTGTTCCTCCATATATAATGTCTGTGTCATACTTTTTTGTGATGTGGAGATGCCTGTGATGGACTGGGGTTGACAATTGTAATACTTTTTTGTGTCAACCTTTTCTGTTATAAATTCCTGTATC